>NC_089803.1:25371118-26781118 GCF_029633855.1 Hoplias malabaricus | reverse complement strand
TCGCATGCTCAGAGGAATCTGCTGGCACGCTATCATTACAGCCACACATGTATGTAAACATGCGCCAGAAGGGAGAGAGTATCAGAGGCCACATGAGCGGCTGTCATCCTGAAGCTCCTCGTGACAGGCCAAGAGTGGGGAGGGAAATAAACCAAAAAAAAAAATAAAAAATAAAACAAGCAGTGTTAACTCTGCACTGTCAAAACAAAGGAGTTAGCAGGAGGATCGCCATAACAACCGCTCCGGGCCATCTGTAGGCTACAGGAAAACCCAAATCATTCGCACATTCGCCTGCACCAGCTCTCTTTTGACCCCTCTGACCCTAAGCTGTGAGAGAGGGCAAGAGGTGTTGGCCCGGAGACCCCTTTAACCCAGTGTACAGTGTGATGAGACAGCAGGGGTGATGCTCTACAGGAGGTCGCCATCTCAAATCTATTTATGAAGAACGGGCGGAAGCAGTATTTATCCCTTATAAATGATATAGCAGATATAAACAGATATAACACACACTGCCCTCAGACTTTAAGGATATAATTGGGTACACGCTGTGAGACAATTAAACAAGACCAGACCTAATGTGTCCACCACCAGCTTGAATAAACACAGCTTTTAATCATTTGAGGTACATGCGAATGAGGTGTGAACTCTATTCAACTGAGTGCACTATGTGAGCTCTCTGTCCCATCATTGTCCCCTGTCTGTTTTTCACGGCTGCATGTGTGAAGGTTGGGTGTCACGTTTGGGTGGGGGTATCCAGCACACATCTAGCCTGGCGGAATTTGACCCTGCATTGTTGAGCGCATCTGAGATTTATGGAGCTGCTGCAGGGTTTGCATGTGGCAAGCAGATGGTGGCATCATGCTCTTCTTCTTTTCTCTTTCCCTCTCTGCTGTTCTGCATATCAGTGCTGATTCTGCAAAGCCACCACAAGCCTCCCTCAACAAAAACACACGTCACTCATGCTCAGCACACACACACACACACACACACACACTTCAATTTTAGTCCAACTCATCACTCTTCCATTTGTCTATTAAGCCCAAGCTCATTAAATGTTCGCAGCGAAGCCACTCAACACACATGCCGAGTAACTGCCAGTAAGCCACTCATCACCTCTCTAAAGCCCTCAGCAAGCCCCCAGCATCCAATGTATGCCTCTGGTGCTGATTCACAAACACATCCCAATTTTAGTTTACAGAGAACCACCTACTGACCTGGTATCATTCTGAAAGCAGCCTACAGTCGCTGCCTTAATGCGGCTCTACCCCATCCAGATTATGTTTGACATGGACTAAATGAGACCACCTGTAACCCTGTATCTGCAGTCGTGCCGATCAGAGAGCACTTACATGCTTTTCACTTTGCAATTTCGTGTTTCCTTTGAGGCCTGGATCATGGTTCACGACCCCCAGAGCCAACCATGTGCCCTTACAGAGTCACACTTAGCACTTCTTACATTTCAACAGTCATACTGTGCTGAGAGAGAGGAAACACACACACACCGAGCCATGAACCAATCAGCTGGAACACAGAAACTCCATCCTTGTTTAAGATTCAATCTAAAATTGGACATTTTTTAAAGATTGTTTTAAATGTTCATGCATTCATTCGTTCCTTCAACCAACCAACCCATTTTTCCAACTAATGGAGCTATGGCAAATTTCCATCATCTGTCTAGTTCCTCCCCATCAGGCAGTTCTGTCAAAACTGGTAGGGTGAAGACTTACGTGTGCTTTCTCCAAATCACAAGAAGTCAACTCTTTTCTAACAGCCCCTAATATAACTAGACTCCTCAATGTGCTTTGAGGGGAACACTTACAACTGAGTCTGTTACGTCTGTGGTAATGAGGAGAATAATTTGGAGAGTCATCCTATCCGTTCAGAGTGTGGAGACTACTGGCCGTGAGAGACACCACTGACCGTCGCAGAACACAAAGCACAGACATATTGACTGTCAATCAAAGCTGAGACCGTGAAAAATCAGCTGGGCAACGAAACAGTACGACACCCGGGAGATTCATCCAGATGATGAACATAGATTACACACCTCCAAAACAGCATGAGCTGCATGTCCTGTCTTCAATCCACACTCCCTCAGTTCCCCGTTTCAGCATCTGCGAATGCACATGTGTATTGTACGTGTGCACAGATATGCAGGAGTGTGACACCTTTGTGTAATGTGGTTTTCCTCAGGTCTGAACCTATGACTGAGTTCATAAAGAGAGCAGCTGAGCAGAACACTAAGCATTATTGTCACTTCAGCAGGACATAGCTCATTTCCCATATTTATGCAGCAGCACTAAGACATGATCAAGCTTGAACCTGCTGCTAATCCCAAAGCTAGAATTCAGCTGGAAAAATCCTGGTCCTAGATCAGTTCGAAAGGCAGATTTGTCTCCAGGCTTCTATTGAACATAACACATTGATCTCAGTGCGGAAAAGTGGGCAGCCATCCTCAGAGCTGCAGCTGTTTAGTTGGAGACTCACACTGATTGACTCCAGGTTCGTCCTGGCTTAGAAGTGGAGGTCAGCTCATTGCTATATCGGACAGCAAAATAAAGTGGCCTGGCTGATTGGCCCATCTGCACACAACATTTTGAGGTTTCTGAGGGAGAGGAGAAAAATTTTGGACAATAATTCTTAACAACAGCGGGTTTTTGAAATGACGGAACTGGCTGACGCAAGGAAAATGGCAGCAGACTGTTTAGACGTCTCCCTGCACTCCTGCTTTGTGTATGTCAGAAGGACTGAAAATCTGTCCCTGTGGTGTTCTTTTAGTGCTCTCTCTCTCTCCTTCTCTCTCTCTGTCCATCTCTCTCATTCTCTCTCTTTTTTGCACTCACAGCTGTGTTTAGGCCATTTGTGAGTGTGAGTGTGTGTGCGCCAGTGTGTGGTTGCCCGTGCTGTTCCACATTCTCTTGACTCTGCCACATGATCTCAGCAGGAAGGCGTCTAATTCGGGTGAAAGTGAAGGCTGCAGTCTGGAGCCAGGCCACTCAAGGAGTCTCTCTCTCTCTCTCTCTTCTCTCTCTCTCTCTCTCTCTCGCTCGCTCTCTCTCCTCACTGTGCAGGGTGGGGTTGATTTTACTGCCATCATAAGAAACTCTCTACTGTTATAGGAGGTAGGCCGGACGAAGCCCCAGGCAAAAACATTGGATGTGTAAAGTCAAGTGTCTAGAGTTAGGAAAGCCCAGCACACCTCATTCTTTTCCTTGCTCACTGTCCTCATCTCTTCCTGTAGGTATGGAGAAACTAATGCCTGTCTGCAGGAAGACATGAACCAGATGAGAGCTCTTTATCACACCTCCCTGAAGCACAAGACAAACAAAAGGCAAACAGACGCCCATTACAGACCACAGAAGGTAAATCAGCACACAAACATAGCACTTAGCAATGTGCACAGACCATTCTTAAATTTTTAAATTTCGAGTCACAACCACCATTCACAAACACATTTATAAAATTAAGAAGACATGACAGAAAAATAAAATAAAATAAATCCTTATACATTACAATATCAATATATTCAGTCTTAGAAGTCGGTTGTATTTTCTCCTTCTCATTCCAAAACCTATTCAGTGATGGACCTTGTGGTGGCCAAGTCTAATACTTTGAGACCACCAGCAGCTCCTTAATTTGGTTTGTAAATTTTCTTTGTTTGTTTTGGTTTTTTAGAAAAGGCTTCCTGACAACTGTGACACATCCTTTCGGTTTCACAGGGGTGGGCTGTTTCCTGACGGTGGAGAAGTGGTCAGACACCTGTGGATTTTTCACATCTGGAGCATGAGGCTTTTCTTTTATCTCTGAAGGATTAAGGCTTGTTATTGTTTATCTGACAGGGAGAATTTTGGTAGTCTACCAGGTCTTGAACTCAAGTTTTGGAAACTCAAATTTTTTTTTTTTTTGCTAATTTGTTTTGACTTTTTCCTCACGGAAATTTAACAAAACAAACAAAAGTTGGTCTTGACTCGCACAATATTGCATCTATCACATGCGTGAACAAACATCTGCCACAGATGTGTGTGCATCACTCTGCAGAAACAGACACATATCGTATTTATGTTTCTATACACATGCATCACTATGTAGAAACTTGCAACTTAAAAGAGTTAGATCTCAAATTTGATTTCACGTTTTGGTTGAGTTTAAACCCGTAAGTGCCAAATAACAGGAAAACTAAATAGATTAAAAAATTCATCACCATATCCCACTGCCAAACGGACTGACAGGGAATATGTTAAGTTTAAGAGCAAGATTCTTAAAACATACCTATTAAAAATAAGAGAGTTACACAGTGATGGCTGTTAGGCCTGCTGGACCACACACATAAGAATTATACATTAATGTTGACAGCAGGACTTCAACAGGATTTATATTGCATAATAAAAAAATGAATATAATTTGCCCAGAATAGTTTGTTATCCCCTTCAACTCTAACATTTTGACCAGAGACATGATTCTGATCATGGCATGTGCTCCATGCTGACCTTCAAACCCTTTATAATGGCAGAAATATGAAACTTGTGTGCTTTATGAGTGACTGCTTGGTGTTGGTTTAAGACGAAGGTATTTAGGCAAGCATAAAAAATGACATATTTACCACATCAAAAACATCACAACTCTGTTGATATTAAGCAGCTTTTAAAAATAGGACTGCTGCTTTTCCATGGGGAACAGGACAAAGGGAGAAGTCTTTCCTAGGACCTCACAAACAAAACTTGAGTTTGGAAAGTAAGATTGAGTATGGGTTGAAAAGTCTGCTAGTGTGTGTCAGATGAAAAACTGAGTAGCTGTGTATGAGAGTGATTTGGGAAGGTTTGTGTTTTGTGATATTTGGTCCCCACTCTATCATGGTCTGTGGGCTTGACTTCCACATGCTACTGATTTCCAGTAATTTATTAGATTAGTGCTTGCTGCAGTCCACGCATACGCCTCACAACTGTGTCCATAAGTGAAGAAAACAAGAACAAACAACCTGCGGCACTGCATCTTCCCACGCAAAGCTTATCTATAGCTGCAATCTCCAAGGCGACAGCCAGTGCCAAGCCAGCATTTAGCCAGCATAAGCCAGAGCTCATCCCACACAGAGCCAGACAGCACTGAATCAGGATATAGCCAGCATTTACCTGTTGGCTGAACTATGCAATATGCCCACTATTTTGTATGCCCTTCAGCAAATGTGTGAATGAAACACATCAGTAGAAGAAGAATTAGCTTATTAATCCCCCTGGGAAATGAATTCTCTGCATTTAATCCGTTCGTGATCACACACAAACACACGTTAGTGAGCAGCTTGTTTTAGCCACACACACTAGGGGCAGTGAGCACACACACACACACACACAACCAGAGAAGTGGGCTGCCAGTAATGCCACCAGGGGAAGCGTTTAGGGGTTAGGTGGCTTACTGAATTAATTTTTCCTGCCAGTCCTGGGAACTGAACCAGCGATCCCAAAGTCTCAATTTTGTCTCTCTAACCTTCAGGCCACAGCAGCCTTTGTGCACATGCTTGCTTGCATGCAAGTGAGTGAATACACAAGGTCCAAATTAACTTTATTGGTCTACATATGCATGTTTAAAGCTACATTTATGTGGCTCCGCTAGGAGAACATGACACAAAGCATACAGCTGCAGTAGAAACAAGGACGTCAATTACATATACACATTGATAGCAGAGTTTATATAAGTAACACACCCAAAACTAGTAGCAGGGCTACAAACATTTGTTTATTTACCAATATTTTATTTGCATTTTTGTGTCTATTTTGAATGGTTGAACTTGTTGCACTGGCTGAATGTTCCAAATCACACTGGCAGGCAATTTACTTTCTACTGAAGGCCATTCTAAAAATTATACCCTATTTTTATATAGCCTATGTAGTGTGTGGTTTGGGATAGTCAAAATAACACAATGAGAATCACACCTTTTTCAATTTTAGATTTTATTTATGTTTACCAGTAACACACAACATAAAAACCAAGACAGTCTATGTGTGAGACTGGAGAGAAATGTTATGTTGTACTTCATCATGTGTACAATTTTAAATATAAACATTAAAACAGGAATAACCATTGAAAAACTTTACATCAAATTATGTCTACTGTTCTTTGATGACAAACTCTTTTCACTTAACACTGCATGGTATGTTTATGATAACAAATTTGCAGTTGAATCAAAGATCTTTGCATGTTTTCTAGTTTTGTGGGAGCTAAATGCAGTGAGCAAATCACATGGTCATGTACATCTTTGTCATTTATACAGACTCAGCTCCCTGTAATTGGTCCTAAAAACCTGAACCTTGGCTCTGTTTGATATAGACAGGTACCACCTCTTTTAGTCGGACGAAATTTTGGTCTGAGGGACCTTTCACACATGCTATTTTTGCCTGAACAAAGTGAAAAGTCTGAAACAAAGTAGGTGTGAAAGCTCCAACATGGCTCTAAACTGGCATTTCCCTTCATTGATATGTAAGTAAATTGATGGCTACTTATTCCATTCATGAGTGACTGGCAGGAGTAGGTATGATTTGGTGTGAATAGTATAAGCTCCATTGTACTCATAAGCTCAACTGAAGAGGAAAGTGGGCTTGAAAGAATGTTGTGGCTGAATATGAAGCATTTGTTTTGGTCTGAAATACCAGTAAAACAACTGTTTGGTTTGGCTCAGATACAATATAGGAAATGTTTGCAAAACCTGAAAAAAAACAGCCCCAGAATTTTCAATCTTCTGAATTGTTAACCCAGTCATCTGAGTGTTGGTGTGGTTAGCAGAAGCCACACCGACTTTTCTCTGATTGGATGGCATCTAGGCATATACTTTTGATCATTGACAAAGGTCTCCATAAAATATACTATAAAAGAATAAATGTCCCCTCGAACAGGAGCATAACAGAAATCAGTACACACTGACTGCATTAATATAAGCTATACTATACATACCAATTGTGAAAAATGCCTTGATGAACATGTTTACTGTTTTTAAAAATGAACACCTGGTCCAACCAAAGACTTGAGGCATCCCAATGGAAGAGACAAGGTAATTGTATACAATGAATCCACAGACATGTGCTTTCTTTTAATTAATAAGTATTTATTTTGGTAATATTTACTTGCACCACCTTTTGCCTTGTCCCATACTCCAATACACATTCTAACTACAGCTCACTGCACACAACCAATCCATTCAAAATCTAATAGAAAGTGTTACCTATAGATCTGTACAAGCAAAACCAGTCTAGATGTGGCATGCTATGTGTTTTCACAAATGCCTCTGTCTCCTTATGCAGAGGATCAATGGCACACACACTGTAAAAACATAATTCCCCTGAGTAAAAAATCAGTTAGTGTTGATACATAGTAGACCTGCTCAGGAAATCATCCTGTCCTATTTGCCTGTGAAAAAAAAAGGAATTACCATTGCTTGACACTGCCAAGGGTTTATTTTCCAAACTTAAACAGACGCGCTCAGCGTCCTGGTGTGTGCACACACACACACAAACACACACACACACAATGACAGGACAGAGCACGCTTCTGTGGAAAGAGCCACAGGGAAGAAAATGGGAGGAGGGAAAGGACTGAGTAAGGGTGGTGGGGGGAGAGTGCGAGAGAGAGAGAGAGAGAGAGAGAGAGAGAGAGAGATAGAGAGGGAGGGGGGGGGGGTCCCATGACAAATTTCTGAGATTCCAGCACCTGGTCCGACCTCTCCGAGTGACCTGTTGCTAGGTCTTACCTGAGAGATTGTCTTACTGCTGACCTATGAGCTACAAATGTACATTGCTCATTACAGACAGGCGGGTTTTGACACATGCTGTACTGTACAACTGTATCTAAACAGCACAGCACAAAAGGTTTAGGCAACCTGAGAATGTTTCAAAGCTATAAAAACAAGTAAGTCTTAAAGCAATGAAGTGTGATTTTTGTCTGTGTCAGCTTAACCATCCTCAAAAGACAGTCCATTATCTGACATTACCACTCAATAATCTCAGCTGAAGTTCAGCTCCAAAACTTCAATAATTACCCAATTCTTAATTAGTATTAAGGTGTTCTAAAATTTCTGTGTGTAATGATGAGTAGAGGAACATTTTAAAAATACATTCTTGTTACATTTAATTGAATTATTGTTTTAACTGCATAAATGTATACACTATTTTTTACAACTACATTTAAAAAAGGTGTAAATCTATTTTCCCTGTGTGGCCTAAATGTGCTATAACTCAGTGTGTAAAAGATTTAAGGGGAGATTTAAATTCCCTGTCACTAAGAATAACATAATCTCCTTTAACCTATGTTTATACTCACTTTACATCTCTCTCACAGATACATGAGTCTTTGCAATGCACACAAGGATGAATATGTCACTAAATATAATTCATATGGCAGGACATTTATATCTCCTCCTGACTTATTCACTTGTAAACAAACGGCCAACAGACACAACTAAATCATGAATATTCTACACAGTCAAACTTTCCATTCCTTATTCTGATTTCACATTTGCAGTAACAACAGTAAACTAATTTTACAGTCATAAAAATGTACCCAAGGAAAAGAAGAAAAAAAAGGTGGTTGCTGTCAGAATGGCTTTTTCCATGGCTAGACAAACTCTTAACCAATGCAGATATAGTCTCAAAAAGTATAAGTGCATAACCGAACACACACGTTGTTTAGGATGAGCAAAGTGATGGCTAATGACAGAGCACTGAAGCTACACTTTCTGCCAGAACTGTGGTGGTAAAGCCTCCACTTGCTCACACACATGCACACACAACCCTGCAAAACAAACATACTTTCAAAAAGTCAAGGAGATTGTTTCTTCACACAATTATGTTTAAAAAAGAATTCTCTACAATGAAGATCACATGCCTGTACTCTTCCCCAAAGCATATCCATGCACAGACATATAAAGCCATAAGTAGACCCTCACCTTATGCTCTGCTTGGTCACTCCAAGCTCCAATATGCATGCGCATGCATGCATGCGTAGCTGTGTTGCCTTCTCTTCTTTCTAACTGACTCCTCTCATCCACAACTCATCGTGTGGCTCCTGTTACGTGCAGTGCAGTGCAGTGCAGTGAGAGGGAGGGAGAGAGAGAGGGGGAGAAGAAGAAAGAGGGGGAGAGACAGAAAGAGAGTGCGTGATATAGAAAGATAGAAAAAGAGAGAGAGGAAAAGATAGAGAGGAGGTGTGGTAGGGTTAAAAAACAACACATAGCCCTCTGGAGTGCTCTTTAATTTCTCTACCAATTCAGTACAGTCCTTTAGAGAGAGGTATGCAGTTCATTTAATTGCCTGAAATTCCTCAACTCTGAAAAATACAAAAATGTCTATTTTCTGCTCATCTCTTTGTTCAACATTTTCTCCAGATAATCGTCTTGAGAAAACCTCCTGCCTTCTTTCCCCTGTTTCTCTCTCCTTCTTTTTTTTCCTCCCCACAACTCTCTCTTTCTCTCTCCCTCTCCACTATGCACCTGGACGAAGGATACACACCTGTCTGGATCTTATTAAAGGAGGTGATGATTCCCACTGTAGCTGCTGAAATTTTCTTTTTCTGTCCCACTCACGTCAGCACCTAATTAGCATACTGCTGAAGACTCTCTTCTCTCACGCTCTGTCTCCAACTCTTCCCTTCATTTTCACTAAGCAACTCACTCAGTCCTCTCATTCTTTCCTTACCCAATTTCCCCTTCTTGCCCATGTTTTCTTTCAGGAGTTTCTGTTTGCATTGCCTGTTTTTAGAGATCGAGCCAAATGCATTAAGCTTTTATCACTTTAATTCTGTTAAAATAATGCTTCATCCTGAATCTAAAAATGAAATGCCTTGTATGATTCTATATGCCTTTACTCTTAGAACGTGATTAGATTAATACCTTGACTTACGAGTTTAATTCGTTCTGTGACCGAGCTTATAACTCAATTTGCTCATATATCAAATTAAATTTCCCCGTTAAAATTAACGGAAATGCTATTAAGCTGTTCCAGCCCCCCAAAAACCACACGTGTTTTTAAAGAAGAAAAATGTACTTAATAAATAACAAATAAAGTTTAAAAAATAATAATACATAATAAAAGATAATGTAAAGAAATAAACTGGTTCTATTAAGTGTATTTACCTTGAAGATCAGGTGAAGTTGCTGGTGGAGGTGGAGGAGTTTGGCGGAGGATGTTGGGGGAGTTTTTCTTTTTGTGCTCTATCACTTATCTTACTTGCTACACACTTAATGCTACAATGCTACAAAAAACAAACAAACAAACAAAAAAAAAACAGCAATACAACAGATGCTTGCACGGCAAGATGAACAAGTGAACTGAACACTCGTTGAGCTACCTGTGGCCATCTCTGATTGTAACTCAGATCTTGGCTTGCATCATAAAGCATCGTACACTGGAAAAGTTGATTCACATGTAAGTCAAGGTTTGACTGTATTTGGGTGATTTTTCAGTAAATCTACCTTTGTCTGACTAATGATATTGATGATATGCCATTCCATAAAATCATTTCAGACTTTGTTATTTTATTTTCCCTCTGTGAATATTTTCATTTGTGCAGATGAGATGAACTTACCAAACTAATCGCAGTTTTCTTTGGTATGGTCTTGGCAACAATAAAAATGAAAAACTGGCTGTATCCCAATAACTAGAACATTTACACATATATGGTGGTCCTGGAGAGCTTAAAAATCAAATTAGATTTATTAATCATTATGTACATCTTATCTCTCATAGTCATCATCATCATCATCATCAACCCTGTTCCAGTAACTGAGTTTCCAGCAGTGAAAATCTCTGATCTCATTTCACTTTCTCAGTTCTCATTTGACTGTTTATATGATTTATGAGAAGCAAATTTTAACACGTGAAGTCTGTTGTCTGTTGGTGGCAGTTGAAGTGATTCCCTAATATTCCAACAACATAAAGCATTTTGGGTTCCTAAAAAAGTGCTATACTTATAATTCCAAAACAAATCCCAAGGTCCATTGGGTATCAAAACTAATAAATTTCATATATTACTGCCTTAAAAACAAAATGAACCGAAAGGTTTTCCAGGGTCTTAGTGTTTTTTGTGCACGTATGGCAGGCTCTTTCCAGCTGCAGAAGACACATCTCCTAAAAAGTTTATGACCTAGACAGTTTCTTCCAAAATGTGGGGAATGCAGTACAACGATTAGCTCCCACTACTCTCTATTAAAGTCTGTTGCTGCTGGCTTTTTGTTTCAGGGCATGACCTTAAGGTAAACAAGAACAAGAACATTATATGAAGACAAGCTTCATATAAAAACACAAAACGTGTGGGAAAGGGATTCTCTCCAACAATTATTTCATGTCCATTTGTTGCCTTAATAAAACATTTTGGCCTAAAACTTGAGAGAATCAATGGCAGTAGTCAGTTTTCAGACAATTTACTCTAGCCCTTCAAACCCCTTCAAGTTGTTTCATTTTATAGTACCTTGGGTCTGTGGTTACATTCATGCAGTTAGCGCTCTCACAGATTTAGAGTCTATTCCATCTACAGCAAAAATAAGTCAGTATTACCCATTTGTGAAGCAGGACTAGAGCAATATCCTCTTCTTGTTTCCAGCTTTTCAATGTTTGGGGGTCTCTTCATTGTCTAAAAAACTTCTTTTCTGCCATAAACAGAGAGAGAAAGCCTAGCATACCAGACAGAGTGTGTCAATGGTTTTTTAACCATTGACACACACTGGGGTTTCATAAACATATTAGATCGGTTTTAAGCACGAAAACAGACTACTGGATAGCTAGCAGATGGGATATATATACTTTTTTTTTTTTTATAATCATGAACGACATATTTAAGTGATTTTCTGAACCCTTCAGAATTCAGCCATTCAAACATATGTCTGAGCCGGTGCATAAAGGAAATAGACTGAAGGACAATCACAAAGCCCAGTAAGTTGGTAAGTAATTTAACATCTTAAGATATTTAGCCCTGTGAACAACTGGCGTCCCCTCCAGGGTGTATTCCTGCTTGTGCCCAGTGATTCCGGGTATGCTCCAGACCCATCGCGCCCCTGAACTGGATAAGCAGGATAAGCATAAGACATTGAACGAATTAATGAAAGATATTTAAAAAATTATTCTTCACTAGTGCTGTTGAATATGTTCATAATAATCTATTACTCCTGTATTAGTCTTAGTATTATCTGTATAATATTCTGTTATAATAATAAACTGTAAGAAGGTGTAATAAACTTTGTACTTCTTTGGTGATGTCTGTAACTACATGTCAGAGTTTAATCTAAGATTCGTTATGTGTGACAGCAGTGGACAGTTTAGTCCTGCCTCAGGTCACCACCTCAGGTGCATTTTAAATTTTTAACATTGACTTACACAGGTAGTAACATAAAACATTTGATTGTAAACATACTTGGGAAAGGTAAAAATGCACAATTTATATCCTAGACCCCCAAACGCATGGTTTTCCAATCACTGGGGTTTTCTTTTGTGAAGGATCAATGCAGATCATTTAAATAAACAGACATTCTACTCTTCCTGTGACCAGCTCACTGCTTGAGAGTTTGTTTGAATGTATGTGTGTGTGTTTTGTGTATATATGCATATTTCTCACTGCTGTTTCACATTGTGCTTAGTACTCTGCGTCGTCACGTCATGTGATTTTCACCAACTGTTACATGGAAATTTGTTTGAGAGACATTTCACACATTCCTAATCAACCAAATGAACTTCCAGATCATATTTTAGTTACATTTTTAATAAATCTCACTGGTGTTGCTCTTTAACCTCATTCAAGCAAGGTGCAGGGTTTTCCTGATCTGGTTTACTGTGACAGAATTAAACATTGACACTCAGTGGAAGCAGCAGTTAGCTGTGTGTGGATGAGGTAGCACTTTAAGGGAAAACAAACATGACCTAGATCTCATAAACAAACCAGCAGATGCTGTGCCATTCTGAAGCCAGGACTGTGAAATGCGATCAGGAGCAGAATTCTGCATGAAATCCTGCAACAAAATCCTAATCCAAATGCACATCATCCTCCATATCCAATAAAGAGAACAGCGGAACTCTCTTGCCGTTCCTTTCTCTTTTTTTGCTTAACATTCATTCACACAAACCCAACATTAGAACATACATAGTGATGGAAAAATGAGCAGAACATATATATAAAATCTTTGAGAAAGTTCAGATTATCAGAGAAAAACAACATTGACCATTAGAACAATGACCTACACAAAGACACACATATAGCATCTGCAAGCACCACACATTTGCTTTATCTGGCTAGCAAAAGTTATTTAGGATTACTGCTGGCAGCCTTACTGGAACAGCTGGTCTTACTGTAAACAAAATATGTCAAGAATCAAAACAGTCACATTGCATTATTTCAAACGTTCTGGAAAAACTCTATACATTCTGGAAAAACTCTCAGTTTTAATTGAGATGATAATATAATTATTTCAAGTGTGGGTTTCTGCATGTCTGTCAGACTAAATATAAACACATTTATAATTTGAGGCCTACAGAAAACAGAAGTGAGGACAGAAAATCAGAGCAATAAGCTTATAGAACATTCAATTTATACATTTTTTAATGGCAAACTTCAGCCACTATGTGACAAACTTTGTGAGAGAATTTTCAAAGTATCAATACGGAAGATTTCTCAAAGCCAGTTTGCAAAGAATGTAGGTCTTTCAAAACAATCAGGATACCCAAAATAATGTCCGTGTTGAGCAAAGCTGGACATCGTTATTGAATGTGCATAACCTTTGAGCCCTCAGACAACACTGATAAATATGGCCTCTTGAGCTTCTGGGTACTTCAAACACCAAGGAGAAAAGCGTATACAAATGGTATCCAAATATTCTCAGAGGATCCAGAGTATTTTATTTATTTATTTTTATTTAGTGGCTTTTTTGACATCTACTTCTATGTGCCCAAGTAGAAAGGAACCATCCTGTTTTTTTATCAGTGAAAAGTGCAAAAAACAACATCTCTAAGCTTAAGGGAGTGCATCAGTTTCCACAGCACAGGTGACTTGCATATGTAAGAACTCCACTTAGATATTTTAGGACCTCTTTATTTTAATAGTGCACTGTTCCAAAACAATTAGCCATTAATTAACCACTAACTCTGTTTCTGAATGGGACAACTGTGTGGATTTAAAGACAGATATGCACTTTTTTGTTTCAGACACACTAAGGCTGAAGAAGACATGTAAACCTACTTAATACCCTTCATAACAAAACATGCCTAGGGTTTTACTCATTGGTTTCCATATCAAATAAAAACACACTTACATGCTTACAGTTATACACTGATCAGAATTTACTGTCATAATATATACACACACAAAAAATCTGACAATAAAGCAAGATTTACAATAAAAACAAAGTAATGACAAGTTGACAGTTTATGCTGAGTGATACTTGACTTCTCTTGTACCACCTCTTCACAAATAAGCTTAGACTGTACTTAGCTCTATATACAGTGAGACTGACTGGCAGGTGCAGATACAATCTGTGACTGGTTAAGATGAACTCCAGAGAGGGTTCTCCCACAGGTCACTGTTTCCAATCACACCTGCTCCCTTTATATTTTGCTCTTGGCAATAAGCAAGCCAGTCCAGACAAGCAATCAGTAGAACACTGTATTGCGTTGATACCTGACTGTTAGCTATCTGGTCATGGTTTATATCTGGAAGTCAAGGTAAGTCTTCAGACTAAATTTTTGGTTTAGTTTACCTTCAAGGTATTCAGGAAACTGTCATATTAATCTTGAAGATCAATCTTTCAGAGTTTGATGTTCTGTAGGGGGAAAAAGGTTTAAAGATATTTTCAGAGATTGGATAGTCCAATTCTGAGTGCTAGCAGACTGTGTTACTGATGAATAAAGGAAGAATATTATGAAAGACAGAAACTGTTACAACTGTTGCAACAATTTTTCATAAGCAACATAAAAATCTACATCAGGGTAGACTGCAACTAATGAGCTCTCTGTCTGTCTGACATCAGGTCTGGGGGAGAGCACACTGCCGTCCCTCTCTTTGACTGCCATTTCTTTCCACACCTTACACATATTTTTGTTTGTCTTCTTGTTCAGTTTGTCTTTTCATTTCATGGGAGGAAACCTGAGCACTCAGAGGAAACCCACACATACACAGGAAGAACACACCAAACTCCTCACAAACAGTCACCTAGAGTGGGACTCAAACCCATAACCTACAGGTCCCTGGAGATGTGTAACTGCAACACCACCTTCTGTGCCACCGTGCCGGCCCATGTCATTGTTGTAAAATAAAAAAATTCAAGAGGTCTGAATTGCAATATAAGACTTAGTAGAACTTCAAACTGTCACCTTCAGATAAACAGTAATTAAAACATTCTTCTCTCAGAGACAAGACCAATCAAATTTTATTTATTTAGATCCACTCTTGCCCTTAGAGCTAAAAAATTTCACATGTATGGGATCTCTCTACAATGACTAGACAGCTCAACACTGGGACTGAAAGGGTTCCATAGGAAAAATCAGAGTCTAAACCTCAACATTATTAAAAGTGTTTGAGATTTTTTGGATTGTGTCAGGCAGGAGAAAAAGGCAACCAATTTCTAATGATGTTTGGATGGGTGGAACTATATTCCTACATTCACTTTAAATTTCCTGTTGGGGATGAATTTGTTTAAATTTGTATTTGAAGGCAGAAATAAAGTGCAGAAATAAACAAGTTATGGCACTACATTGTTGTTCCTAACTTCTTAGACTGCACTGACAGTCATAAGCCACTATGTTAATGGTGTTGGTACTGGTACATTACTAAGTATCTGTGAAAGGACAGTGACTCCACATGACAATTCCATATTACAATCCTTGGAAAAAAGGCAAGAGGAGAACTTGATTTTGGTTTTCATGTGAATCTGAATCAGACATGCATAGGGAACAATAGATTGAAGACACAAGACCAATCTGTTTCCATTTAGTGTGGAACATTTGGCTAGGACTTAAAGCAGTCCCATATGACTTGTTCTCTTCAGTCATTTGGTTATTAATTGGAAACAAACAGCAATTGATAATGTTATTTAAAGAGCTGTAGGCAAGAGATGACTAAAAAGAGAGAGTGACAATTCAGAGCCAGGAATGATAGAAGACTTCAAGTGCCTCACGTCCAGGTGTAAATGTTCTTGACAGTAATTGGTACAGAATTTTAAAAAATGTATTTAAAAAGAGTAGCAGATCTGTCTTTCTTTATAGGTCTGTGCTGCTCTGAGGTCCTCATAGTCATACTGGTGAGATTAGCAATGGAGAGCAGACACTTTATTGTACAATCAAAAAATTAATTAACAAACATGATAATTGACCAGAGTAATTAACCCTTTAAAGCCTGACACATGAAATCATAATACAATAAAACTGATTTCTTTGAAAATGTTTTTAAAAGTGGCCCTTTAACTAAAAATCATAATGTAGTTAATTTAAAAAATTTGGATCATATACATTTCGAATGCAACATATTTAGGCATTTAACCATATATTTATTACTTTAATTGGTCTTCCACTTAGTTCACTGCATCAGTTAAAACTGGTTTTTAGACTTCTTTAAAATGTTGTCTTAGTTTTGATCAATTCCAATTAAATAATGAATAGCAAATTGTTGTCTCTGTTCTTCAGAACTTCTCAGGAAAACATAACACTGAGATGATGGGAAACACTGCTCCAGAGGCCTCTGACCTAAGAGTATTCTGTTCTTCATTCTGACCTTTTTAAATTTCATATACTGATGGTAATTAAAACACAAAAACCACAAACGCTCTTTTTGTTGATCTGCACAACCATGTGAGGAACTACAGTTGTTTCTGTTACTGTCTGAACTTTGGCTTGAGGTATGAGGTCATTCAACTTACCTCCCATATTCATCTGAATCATTATCTTCTTCCTCTGAATCTGTCTCACAAAATATATGTTGGCAAATGAGCCAACAAATTTTGCAAACAAAAGCTTGTGGAAAACTAATAATTATAAAATAAAAAAATATATAATAGTAACAATAATATAACAATAAAATAACATTTTTGTTTCATAAAAATACTTTTTAAAATGCGTTTTGCTGCTGTAAAGAACACATTGAATTTTCTGAATATTTATTATAATTAATTAGCATTTGACAGGTAGACTACCTGTCTATGATACACTACCATCTATGAAATGGAACAAAAATGCTTAATTTTACTACAAGTAATGTCAAGCAAGTCATACCTGGAATTGCTTCAGTTTAGCAAAAAAGTAGCCTTGAGATTTTCTTCTATGTTTTCATGATAATAGTATGTAACGGTTTTGTAAAGGCATGGACATGCTTCCACTTCATTCACAGTTCAGTAGAGAACCCAGAACACTCGCCCCAAAAGGATGGAAGTTTGTTTCTGCATTTCTTTTCATTAGATGATGAAAGAGCCACCTCCAAATATCATGTATCATATTTGATATGTTTGGCTTTAAAGGGTTAAACAGTTTTTTTAACAAGCCAAGAACTTGCTTTTTAATTACAGCCATCTAAAAACTTTAAACACTAAATTACATGCTTTTTTGATTAACAGTGTAAAAAATCCTCTGCCAATTCATTAGGGCTTCACATAGGGCCCACTACACGCTTTTCCTACCTGCAGCCACCAAAATAACTAAGCACATTCTCCACCGTGGACAAACTTTTATCATAAAAAATAGCCATATTTTTTGAACATTTTGGAAAAACTACCACTGTTGTAGTCAAACCAGGATTTCTTCGTCAGACCATTCTTCAGTAATATTTATAACAAGCAAGCAGTGCTACTTAGGAGGACTAGCAAGAAGCCACTTTTTATCCCATCCAAGGTAAACACGTACATTTTGTTGACTTGTTAAGTTCTTTGCCACACTTAATCTGTCTTGGGATTTGAACCCATGACCCTAAGTGTTGGACTACATACACCACATTGTTTTATTAAATTATAAAAAGAAGAGGGAAAATGAACTTTTGTCTGGTGAGATTCCAATGTCTCAAGAAAAGCAAGATACTGGCCTTCATTAATAGATATTTGGCCTTGGCCAGTAATAAAAACAACAAATGAAAATCAAACATACCAATAAAGTCTTCCAGGTGCCATGTATATGATTTTTTTCAGAAAAAGATGATACAACATTTTTCTTTGAACCAGATGTTCATGTTGAAATGAGCTGGATCTGACCCTTATCAAATTTAGAGACAACTAAACAAACTTTGCCATAGTTCTGGATAATAGGATTCTGCAGAACAACACTTTACTGGCTAGCCAAGCTATTCTCAATACAATTCAGCTGGTTAAATCTGTGTTCTCTTTTAAATCGTGATGTGGCAGAACTTCTGCCTCTTTGGTGCTGCCCTAAATTGAGGGAGCCAATGAAGAACACATTAATGAGTTATGGGGTCCTTAAGCTGAATTAAGCCACCTGGAAATGCAGCAAAAACAGATGTGACAGTATCACAATCTCGTGATCAAACAGAATCCCTTTTCTCGTGTCTTAAATATACAAAAAAATCCTATCATATACCAAGAGAAAAACCTGTGAGCTCATCAAGAAAATGTAACAAATTTGTATGTCGAATAGGAACAAAAAGGCCTGTGAGTAATGCCTAGTTTCTGTGGAGCTAAATAGCTGCCATAAGTATTTAAATCTGAATTCTGAATATTTGTAACCTATTTATTTATAATTTGAACAACTGAATTATATTTATAGGGTATTTGATACATTTGAAGTATTTAATGGCATAATTAATGAATGTAAATTTTAAAAATTTGAATTTTTCGTGTGATTTAAAGTTGTGACAAGGTGAAATATTCAGTGTACTGATATGATATTCAAGTGACTCATTTACACAAGGGAACCTTTGTGATCATGACAAGATCTGATAAGATTACCTTTCAACCGCAATTTTTTTAACATTAATAAACAAGAACCTTTTATCAAGAAAAAGCAATGTATACTTGACAAAGAAACAGGACATTTATGTGGAAATACTTACATTTCTGTAACTATAAATGTCTGACTTATGAAACAACGCTGTATGTAAAGCAGGCCTCGTTTATAATATTGAGCAAACCACTCACTCTCTGGTGTTGTGGAGTTGGGCAATCTGACGTTTTCATGCAAAGTTAACTTGTCAGATAGGCATTAACATTCAGATGTGTTCAATGTGTTGGTATGGGTTATGAGTTGGGACAGATGAGTTGACTTTTGGCTTTGTAAAGAATCAGAATATGAAAGACTTGTAGGTCAGAGAAATGCCTCCACCTGTGAATAAGAGATAATGATAAATCACCTTAACAACTTTAAACACATTTCAACTTTAAACACTTAACAACTTTAAACACTGTGATGTTGAGTGGAGCTCGACTGAACAAAGCTGTGATTTAGGGGTAATGGTGTTTAAGCCATAGTAATGGTCACAGCTGAGGGGATATGAGTGTGTCCCAATTCTACCCTCAGCTCTCTGACCCTTTACACAAGTGAAGCTTCCCCATTTGCTTACACTTACAATGTCATCAAAAAGCACACATCAAGAAATACCATAAACTGCTTTCACACGGAATGGGGCATGGACTGCACTCACTGCTCACATCCAAGCAAGCCACTGTCAACAACACAAGCACTTGCTGTTTGGACACAACATTGGGAGGCTCTCTCTGTATTGTGTAAGGGTCAACAGAATGAATGAGGAATTTAAAATCAGACATGTATATTACTCCTCCATGCGAAACATTTTCTTGATAGGCCACAATAGGTTTTCAGACTGACACTGTACATTTTATCCAGTTCAATGACTGATAAAACTAGCCTTTCCTCCATGTTGTAGGAAACTACAGAACACACCAGCTACTCTTCTGTTGGCCACGTTGAGACACGGCTGATTTGTGTTGCAAGAACGTTGAAACTTTCTATGACCCTGCGCATCTGCCCCATGCATCCTATTGAAAATAATGTGTTTGAAAACACAGCGGCAACTTTTCTGCATTCAGAATTTTTTAGCTTAATGTTTGGGCATAGGGCAGGTATTGTGGCAAGAGATGAGAGCTTTGTGATTGGTTAAAACTGCATTCGATCACTCAAATTTTCCTAAAAAGGCTGGAGGGTTGGAGATTCATATTTCTAAGATTAAATCGACAGATAAGATTCAAATATTTGAATTTTTAAAATCGGAATATTTAACAGCCTCACAAATTTAAAACACAAAAATGCACTGTCAGAATTCTAATTCATAAATTATGCCATTGAATATTTCAGGTTTAGCTGTCATGTAAAAATAGTTTGTTCATTCATTTTCTGCAACCACTTATCCAGTGAATGTGTTACAAAAAACAACAGAATGTAGTCTCTCTGTCTGCCAAGTAGCAAAAAAGTAATATAAATGTATTTACTTTTTGTTGAGTTATCCCCTTAGTAATGTGTAAAGCAGGGTTAGAGGGGCAAAGAGTGAGATAAGAGGATTTACTGCAGTATGTGCACACTCTTTAGATTAGATTCATTCACTTTTTCATAATTTTATTTGCTTGTGATTGTCATCTGCCTCTGTTAATCTGTCAATAGCTGTCATTCCAGAATTAGAGAGGCTTTCCCCCCAAATTGCATAAGATAAAATAAAATGATTCAAATAAGTCAATATTCCAGTTTTTTTAAAGTCACTGTTCACTCGATTTAAAGTATACAAAATGTATGTCAATCTTAGACATATGCCATGGAATAATATGTCGAATATTATGAAAATGCACATTTTCTACCCCTGTGAGTGAGGACCTGTGTTCTGTTTTTCCCCACTGCATAAATGCCTGGCAGAGCAAAAGAAACACATCAGAGGTAGGCAGCAGGAGAGCCACAGTGATTTTTCTGGAGGTTTGGGGTGGGGTCAGGCTGGTGGGGACATTGCTTTTTAGGATACTAGTCATTTTAATGCAGTCCATGTGCATGAGTGTTATTACCCCCTCATAAACACCTCCACGGGACTTTAGAGATTGAATGTGCTTGAAGGAATTGTTTTTATTGTTTTTATGAAGGTAACTGATGTAAATGTATAGCTAACTCTGACTGGGTCTGTGGCAGGCCTGACATCCCATCAGCCAAGGTCAGTCCCGCCCAACTGAAATCCAACCAAAGAAACTGCAGAAAGACTTTATTTATAAGACCTTTCAAAAGACAAAAGACTGCCTCATCTTCTCTGCACCACATCAGAACACATTCATTACAAAGCTATAGATAAAGTATCAACATGAGTGAAACGTAGCTTTAACTTACACTGACTGTACTGTAGAGTCAGATAAAGTATCAAAGCTGGAAAAGTTTTGGTATTATGTATTTCCAAAAACTTGTGAACAGATTTTTTGAACATGCTCAAATTCTTGAAGATAGTGTTGCTGTAGATTGAAAAATATGTATCTTCATTTTTGTCCATTTTTAGTTTACTACATCACTTCAAATGAAAATGCTCTAAAATATTTTATTTTTTGAAATGCTGTATGTTCCTTGTATTTTTTTTTTTTTTGATGCCAGCAACACATTCCACCCTCCTACACTCTGTAAACACTTGGGAACAGAGACCAACAGCTGTAGCTTTGTCATGAATTGTGCTAAAGGAGCACATGGTTCTTGTCTTCTCCACCTTAGCTTCACCTTGGTCTTTAGCTCTGCCTTCTCGTCAGTGTCTCCACCTGTGTCTCCTTTTTGGTCCTGCCAACTTGTTTCCCCTCCAAGGCATTTCTTGTCAGTGTTATAGTTTAAGCCCTGTCCCGAGTCTCAGTGTTTGTCTACCAATGTACACTCCAGATCTGTGTCTAGTTTTAGCTTTTCTGGTCTGTGTTTAGCTTTAGATTACCTGGTCTCTCTGTTTAACTGTTACATCCCTGTCTCTGTTTAGGTCAAGCATTCCAGGTCTCTGTCTGGTTTAGATTTCTAGGTCTGTGTTTAGGTTTTGTCTTGTAATCTAGTGTGGTGTTATGAAGTTTCACACTCGTTTGATTAGTAGTTTTTAGTTAGTTTTTTTTCCTGTTTAGATTTGTTTGGCTATTTCTACTTTGTCTACCCTTGTTCTATTGTGTCCTTATTTCTATAAATAAAACCTTCCCTGCATTTACCTCAATCTCCCCAAGTACTTTGACAAGCTGTCAAACTGAAATATTTTCCCATTCTTTTATAGGATTTCAGCTACTCAACTGCTTGGGTCTCCACTAGTGTGCTTATTTTTTTCATAATGCATCAGTTTTCAGTGGGTGAGGGTTCTGGACTAGTTCAGCACATGGAATCTTCTACTATGGAGCCATGCTGCTATAATCCATGCAGAATGCGGATTGGCCTTGATTTACTGAAATAGAGGGCCTTCCCTAAAAAGACATTCAGGCATTTTCTGGATAGCAGCATGTTGCTTGTTGCTCCAAAACCTGTATATATATCTTTCAGCATTAACAGTGTCTTCACATATGTAAGTCACCCATGGCATTTACACTAATACACCCCATACCATCACAGTTGTTGGCTTTTGAAATGTGCACTGTTGCCCTTTCTATTTAGCCCAACTCATGTGGCATCTTTAAATGCCAAAAAGTATTTCACATTTTGATTAGTCAACCACAGGACACTCTTCCAGTTCATCTTGAATGAGCTTGAGTCCAGAGAAGGTGGCATAATTTCTGAATGCTTTTTACATATGGTTTAGACATTGCATTTGTATGTTTTAACTTGTATTTTTGGATGTAGCAATGAACTGTGTTCACTCAGTGGTTTTTGGAAATGATTCTGAACCCTTGCTGTGATTTCCACAACAGAAACATGTCTGTTTTGTTTAACGCAGTGTCACTTTAGAGCCCGAAGATCACAGCCAGCCAATACTGGTTTTGGGACTCGTCCCTTGCATTTAGAGATTCTTACAAACTCTCTGAATTCCAAATTTCTTAAAATGGGGTTTGTATAATGTGCAAATATAAGCCTTGATTAGCTTTCATGTAACCAACTGATGAAGAACAAATAAAAATGCTGTTGGCAGGTGCTTTTCCTGCATCCCAAAGAGACAAAGAGAAAAATCTAAGTTTTTTTTTAAATAAAAGAATATATATATATTTAAGCATTCCATAGGATTTGGACATTAATTTAAATCACATGCATATTTTGTAATATGAGTGTGTTATTGGTTCCTTTTTATTTAAGTAAAATTAGGGATGTTTGTAAGAATAAGTAAACCAAGAATGTTTTGTTGATGTAAAGAATCACATTCTAAATGACAGCTTATTAAACATGAAACTTTAATAAATTTCATGAATGGACATTGGACATGTGGACCATATTGTGGCAAATATGTCTTGACAGTCAGGTTTTCTTTAAAGGTGCACAGGCTTTTTAGGTGGAATGGCTTAAATCTGCTAGTAAGAGTAGCAATCTCAGCTTCATTCTATTTTATAAAACAATTTTCAATACCAGAGCATTCACGATAATTTAGGCATGATAATTTTGAATACGGTTGTGAGCTGGGGTACTGACATTAGCATCCACGTATATAAAATTGTATCTTATTACAGTTTGACCGGCTTTGATCTGAAGCCAGGGTAGCATCAAGTTAACAGATATATTTTAGCAGATCTTGAATATGGTCACAAATCTGGGATTTTGCATAAAGATAATATTTCAAGCAGAAGCACAAACCCATATGAAATTATACAACTTTAGCCTATCTAATGATAACTATCTTCTCTACAGCTAAGTGGAAACAGCAAGTCCTTGTGCAATCGTGTTTAAAAAAAAATTTGGTCTGTCAGTCTCTCAGTCAGTCAGTAAGCAAAAATGCCCCCTGTAGGCTGGCCAACTAAGTGGTTCAGAAACAAGTCAGAGAAGCAAACATCCATCCATCCATTATCCACCGCTTATCCGGGTCCGGGTCGCGGGGGAAGCAGTCGGAGCAAAGAAACCCAGACCTCCCTCTCCCCAGCCACCGACGCCAGCTCCTCCGGGGGTATACCGAGGCGTTCCCAGGCCAGTCGAGACATATAGTCTCTCCAGCGTGTTCTTGGTCTGCCCCGGGGCCTCCTCCCCGTTGGACATGCCCGGAACACCTCTCCAGGAAGGCGTCCAGGAGGCATCCGAACCAGATGCCCGAACCATCTCAACTGGCTCCTCTCGACGTGGAGGAGCAGCGGCTCCACTCCGAGTCTCTCCCGGATGTCCGAGCTCCTAACCCTGTCTCTAAGGGAGAGTCCAGACATCCTGCGGAGAAAACTCATTTCAGCCGCTTGTACCCGCGGTCTCGTTCTTTCGGTCACTACCCAAAGCTCGTGACCATAGGTGAGGGTTGGGACGTAGATTGACCGGTAAATCGAGAGCTTTGCTTTTCTGCTCAGCTCTTTCTTCACCACAACGGACCGGTACAGAGCCCGCATTACTGCTGACGCTGCACCGATCCGCCTGTCAATCTCACGCTCCATCTTTCCCTCACTCGTGAACAAGACCCCGAGGTATTTAAACTCCTCCACTTGAGGCAGGATCTCACTTCCAACCTGGATCTCACTTCCAACCTGGAGAGAGCACTCCACCCTTTTCCGACTGAGTACCATGGAAACATGTTCAACATAAAACAAAAAGTGTAAGAAGAGATTCATGGAAATTCTTTTGGCAGGCGAACGCTAACCATTGGAACCTGAAAATCTTGCTCATGCAGGAGAGCAAACGGTATACTATTGCATAGCAAATGTTTATTTTATTTAACAGCAGAAATGCATGGAAGCCTTTATTGGTTAAATCGGATGCATGCACATGAATTCTACAGGTTTAACTTATAAATATTCAATATAGTGCACGATAGTGTTCCAGTTCTTATAAAGCTCAGATCAAGACTCTCTGTTAGCCAACTCTGAGTATCTGCTCTGAGTAACTTGTCTAGCCCAAAGTATTTGTGTTTTTATTAAGTTAGTAGTGATATGTACTATGGTTAAATAGCTGAAGGTTACCAACTTGCTATAAAAGCACAACAGTGGAATGTTTATCCAGATGGTATGCACTCGGGAAGACAGAGGTTAATGCAGGGAAGATATTTTTTTTTAGAACAAATGAATACTACAACTAGAAAACAAGTAATTAACAGACACAAAAACATAAAGACAAATCACTAAACGTTAACCTGAACAGACCTACACAGAAAGACCCAGAAAACTAAAAGCTAAGGCTAAACGTAATCACAGAGCTAATGCTAAACCTAAAAAACAGAGCTAACGCTAAACCTAAACACAGAGCTACAAAGAAACAGAGGGACCTGGGATGACAGAGATACCAATACACAGAGGGATACGTGGAATGCAAATGGTCGACCAACACTGAGACTCAAGACAGGGCTTATAACCTAGAGGATAATACAAAACACCTGGGAACAATAATCACAAGAGGATACACTGTACAGTGGGTGGAGCTAGGGCGGGACTAGGGCGGAGACATGAACAATAATAAACAGAGCCATGTGCTAAATAAGCACATGGTGGGAACAACAGACAGGACAGGGCCAGGGCGTGACACAGGCAAGATATATTTGGAATGTTCAAAAGCATTGCCATATGAAAAAATTGTTTTTTAATAGTATTATTTTATCTATAGTCAGATTTTATTTAACACTTTGACTGAAGGCAATCTGTGCCCATTTCAGAAAAAAACATTGTCAAAATCTAATGACATAGTTCATTAGAACATTTTTTTTGCTCTTACAAAACAAAATACAAGTGTATTCGGGTTTGGAATAGAATGGAGGCAGGGAGCACTTGACAGGGAAAACTAATATAAACATGAGATATAATCTTAATAAATGAACACAGAACATGACATTACCCCCCACAAATGTGCAACTCTGAATGCAGATGTGCCAGGCCTGAAAAACTAATCAAAGCACACAGAGAAATCACAAGACAAATCACAGCAAAATACATCAGTATAAAAAAATAAAAACAATTTAAAAAACAGTATGAAAGGTACCACTGGACAAATATGTGGGATCCATGATCAGGCCAGATCACCAGATCAAAGCACAGGGCACTGGTACAGGTGTGCACAGTGCGTGGAGGCACAGCACAGAGGGCAGTATGCTAGCAGAACTGAAACATGAACCACTTGACTGGAGGTGTTCTCTCGAGCACTAGGTGGCTTTGTGAGACTCTGGACCGGGCATGAAATGTCACTTAAAATAGGATTCTGAACGTTAACACTGAACATTGCGCTTTGCTCGACAGAAGCAACACAGGAATCGAAATGTGATATGACATAGCACATAGAACTTAACTCAACACCAGGTTCAGAGTTTCCCCAGCACAGGACTCAGAGCTTCACTTGATACAGGACTCAAACTTTGACTCCACAAAGAACTTGGAACTTTACTTGACACAGGAGTCAGTAGTTCACACAACACCAGATTCAGAGCTTCACTTTTCACCAAACTTGGAATTTACTTGACACCAGACTCAGAGCTTCACTCGACACTAGACTCAGAGCTTCACTTGGCACCGGATTCAGATCTTCACTTGACACCAGATTCAGAACTTTACTCAACACCAGATTCAGAACTTTACTTGACACCAAATTCAGAACTTTACTTGACACCAGATTCAGAACTTCACTCAACACCAGATTCAGAACTTTACTCGACACCAAATTCATAACTTCACTCGACACAGGACTTAGAACTTCACTCAACACCAGGCCCGGAGCTATCATTATATTCACATCAGTCCGCACACATCTGTGTGACAAAGGCTGATGCATGCAGACATCTTAAAGCCTACTAGCCCAAACCCCACAAAAAAGAAATCTCACCAAGAATCCTGCCCCTGTGCAGCCCACTGCAATGCTGAAGTTGGTGATGACCGGACTGGACCCCATAAACCCAGTGAAAAGTGTTGCCTCACTTTATGCCTCTCAGAAATTCAACCTTTCCTCCAATCAAATCCTCCTCCTGCTATAAAGCCTGCTACTCCATTTTAATGTTTCCTTGTCTGGGTCGTTCTTTTGGTAAGAGTTAAGCAATGGAAATGAGGATGCTGAATTATTGCCAGAAGTATTCACTCACCAATCCAAATCACGGAATTCAGGTGTTCCATAATTTCCATGGACACAGGTGTATAAAACCAAGCAACTAGGCATGCAGCCTGTATCTACAAACATTTGTGAAAGAATGGGCCACTCTCAGGAGCTCAGTAAATTCTAGCATGTTAGTGTGCTAGGATGCCACCAGTGCAGCGCTACTAAATATTATAACAAAAATGAATAACCTCCAAATTGAATGTGGCCTTCAGATTAGCTCAAGAATAGTTTGTAGTGAGTTTGATGGAATGGGTTTCCATGGCAGAGCAGCTACATTCAAGCCTTATATCACAGAGTGCAATGCAAAGCATTGATGCACCACCATTGGTGGTGGACAAGTTTAGGTTTGGAGGTTGTGAATGATACTCGTCTGACTGCATTGTGCCAAATGTAAAGTTTCGTGAGGAGGAAATTATGGTGTAGGGTTGTTTTGGCAATATAGTGTTTGTGCAAGTAAAACATTTGTTTATACAAGAAACAAGCATTAAAAGCATGGGAGCATGTCCACACAGCAGAATTTTAAAGAAGACAAATTACAACACAAAGACACAAAGAGAATAAAAACAAATATGAAGCACTGTCACATGACACACTTGAATCTCACAGGAGCAGGTTGTGTCTAGAAAACAGAATGGAGCATATTAAATAAATGTTATCTTTTTCTTGTAATATTACATTTCTAAATTTAGGTCCAAATATGATATAATAAAGTAATCATATTTTATTCCCAGGCAAACTTTTGGTCATTTAGTTTTGTGTTCAGACTAAATAACATCCTGCAGTTCCAAGAGTAGGGATAAACCCTGGTACTGCTCTGTGGGCACCTGTGTTTGAGTGCTGTATTAAGGGCTGGTGGGCCTGTTTGTCCACCAGCCCATAATTCAGGACACTGATCCTAAATGTGGATCCTTTTGCCCTGGCCACAGAGACAGAGAAGGGACCACAGACCACAGAAACATACAATTATCCCAAACAAGAGAGCCAGGCCAAGCTTTTTCCACTGAACTGAACAACAACAGTACACATGTGCGCGTGCGCACATGCACACAAACACACACTCACTTAAGCAAAAGCACACTCGTGTGCTTGAACATTTCAATCTCAAATTTAAGACATTAACTCTTCTCACATAAATACATCTCTCTTTCACAGAAACATCTTGCACGTATCACACACCACTCACACACACGTACAGCAACAGAATATCATATAGACCATACTATGTAATTTCTGACTTCATTGCTTTTAATCTTCAGTCATATATTTACAAATATAAAAAAAATATTTCTATTTTCCATGCATTACTCTTTAAACAATGCACTTGGACAGTTCTCTAGTAGTCAGCATGCAGGCATGTGTGAGTGCTGGCACGCACAGGCATTCCTCACATGCCCCTGGAGGGGTACCTGAGTGTCTTTCACCTCACAGTCAGGTAATATTGTATATTACAGCCGTACGATGGCTGAGTGCATGCTTAGGATTAGTTGAGGAGCGTTTCATCAGCTTTGGAACCTATCCAAAAATATCTGTGCTCACCCTCTTTTAGAAGGGTTCACGCAGTGGGACAGGGTGGGAGTTGAGCGATCAAAGGGTTGATGGAGTTTGGGTTTCTTTATGGATGCTACACTAGCCCATATGTTTTAAATGAGGCCAGTCTGGCTGCAACCTGGAAAGCGGCTCCCTGCACATTGTATAATACATTATACTCAATGCAAAAACACCCAAAACACAGGCACATTTGGAGGAATACAAACTGCAATTTGTTCCTATTTTAGTTGCTTCTTGAGTAAATATAAACACAGTTGACAGTAAGACCATAAGAAACAGTAATTTGAAGCTCTTGGGCAGCTGAAACCTGCCATCTGAGTTAGATATGGTGTGTGGAGTGAAGCAAAGTACATATCAGTGGGAACCAAAAAACTACAATAAATACTGAAGGTTTTATCCAAATGTGTTAGAAGTTAACTGTTTTGTAACAGGCTTGGTGTGAATACAAAAGCATTAGAATTACACCTTGTTTAAAAAGAATTTTGAAGACCGGGTACACTGACAAAAACCCTTGAAACAGCCATATCTAAAAAAAAAAAAAGAACATACACTGTTGTTAAGTTTCTAAAACCTCACATACTAACACAAAACCAGACAAATAAACCTGGGGTCTGGGTCAACATAAGCAACATTTTACCATGGCTTAGAGATTAGAACAGACTAGGCTTTGCCTAGTAGCAGACGCTAGAATGAACAGAAGGGTACTGTTGCACAAAGAAGTAAACTTTTGAGTTTGAACCATGAAGAACTGCATACAAAAGTAACGACAAAGAGAGTGAATGAGAAGTAGCATTTGGAATGTCTTCAAAACAGCGGAAAAGGTCTTAGTGGGCCTGTGAATAACATTCAAATCTAATTCAGTTTAGAGCAATGTGGGTTTGGGACAGAAAGGGACATAAAATGGTTGCAGATGGAATATCTTGTTTTCAAAGGGTAAAAAAATGTTGCCCTGTAGAATAAGCGGCTTTGATTTAAAAAATAAAATCAGTTTAACTGTGAAATAGTTAATAGTGATAGCATTAATAGCAATAGAAGTAACACTTTAAATCTTTAGCTTCAAGTAAACACTGGTTTTAGCTTTCTAAATCTCTGCCTTTAATTCCTCTTTAGTTTGTTTTAACATGTCCTGTCAGGGCAGTATGACCGGGCAATAGCTTCAGGGTTCAGTATGACATTCCTCATAATGTTTCATTATGGGATGGAACTCAAAGGCTTGACATGTATTAGGTAAGGAGGAGTTTTTATGAAAACACAAGAAAGACATGGCTTTATTGGGTGATGTCATTATGTGAGGATACAGTGCCTTTACACGATACAGCAACATATACATATACAATATATACATATTGAAATCTACTTCTGCATTTACACTGCTCTGGTGCAGCAACAGACGTAAAGGCACTCCTCTTTATCAGCTGGCAGAATGTGGGCGTGATAAAGGCATTCCCTTTATCATCCAACTGAAATCACATACTGATAAATCCATTTTCAGGAAGAATGAATGTTTCACACATAGCATTGTGGATATATTCCTGAAACACCAGCTATCTTCTGATTGCACTGCTATGGTTGAATTAATTTGCATAAAGATGGTCTTAGATAAGGTTGTAAGCACTGGTCTCATCATGCACTGCGCAGCTGTTTCTGATGGAATTGACACTCCTCATTGAAAATCATAATATCAGAGACACCTGACAACATTTTTTTATTTTCACAAAGCAACTATTTCAGTTGGAGACACCACAATGTTTGGCATACTAGAATAGTCACACAGATAGATTTCAAGACCACATATACTCTCCAAATGTAGAGAACAGAAGTAAAAAATAAAGTCAAATACAAACAACTGAAGCTCAGTTAATATATCATGTAAACTGGTGTTGAGTGCTCTCATTTACACTTCTTGTGTGCAAATTGTCAGTGTGTTTGACAATGATTGTGCACATAACTTAATAAGCATGTCTTTAGGAAAATTAAATAGGAAATGTTTGAACAGATAGAATATCTTCCTCTTGTTGAAACAAGAAAACATGTCAGAAAAACATGACATAGAGAAAGAGTGAAAAACGAAAAATAACAAGATGAGAATGATACAGGACATGTCTCACAGGAATCTGGACTGCTCCATTTATTACATGTCAGACATGTGCAAACTCTACTGCAAGTATTTGGTGTGAAAGGGCAAATTGTTTCAACAACAGTGTCTTTAAATAATATGTTAATATTGACTTTTCTATTTTCCACATGCGATGAATGTCCCTCAGTTTGGTGGTTTGAACCTATGGTTTCCTTGGGCTAAAGTACTACTTGGGCATGATAGGTTTAACATGGGAATGTGAGATAAATTTCCTTTTACTATGTCTAAGTGATATTAATACTGTCAGTAACCACCATGTAATTCATTTATTTGTATGGATTAAGGAACCTGCTATAATATTTCCTAAAACTATGAAAGAAAAACCTTATGGAGGCACTAAAAGGTTCATTTACTTGTGTTACTGGTATTTAAATTAAGCCCGTGTGTATAGTCTTACCTAAGGTGTATAACTCTGCACATTAAAACATTATGGATTGGAGGAAAACAAACAAATAAAAAATGGAATTTTGTTTACTAACTAAGGATAAATACACAGTCCAAAGAAAAGAAAAGAAAAAGATCAAGGAATGATAGTACACAGGTGAACATAATTCAATTGCAATTCTAAAGGCGAAACACATGAAGAAATTGAATTGGTATACGGAAAATCAGGAATATACAAAAAAACAGTAGACACAAAATATTTTGACAGTACTTTGCAGTGAGTCCAAACAAACAGATCTTATCTACATTAAACAGGTGCAAGGCTTTAAAAATCAAGCGAATTAGAGCTGCAAAGGAATCTTTGATTGGCCTGGAATATGTCCACCCTAGTCATGTGTTCCCCAGAGGGATTCTGGGAACTTGAGTTCTGGAGCAGTTATGGGAGGAAGGGCCGCTGAGCCATAGAGCACGAAAATTGCAACAAAACCGACTGCTGACTGTAAATTCCTAAGTTAATGATAATGTTTATGACACATGAATTTATGGAGTACAGATCAGAAGAAAAAATTAAGGAAACCAAATGATAATGTGCACTCTCGACACATATCTGATTAGCATTCTCAAGATAAGCATGTGTGAGTAGGTAGCAAATGACCTTAATTATAAGCACATTTTTGTTTCTTTGAAGGGCAGTGCAGAGACTGTGTATATTTGGGTGGAGTGGGTGAGTAGATGGAGGACATTACATTATAGATTACTCTAATATTTTCACTAAGGCAACTCTGCCCTTTTTTAGGTCATTTTCGCACAGACAGCATGCATGACCCCAGAACCACAATAGCTCTCTAAAAAGCTTAAAGAGCAAGGGGAGGAACCTTTTTTGCGCAACCCAGGCTAATAACATTATCTATCTGTCAGCAGATGCAATAACAACAATGTGTCACTCAAGACTGTGACTCTAACTTAGGGCCCTTAGTCCTGCCTGTCCATTAACCCTGCAGGAACCCGTAGCTGTCAGTCATCCAGGAGGGTAGGAAAACAGGAGAGGCTGGGAAAGTTAGAGGTGAAAGACAAATATCCCACCCACCTTGACTTATGCTAAGGTGTCACCTTCATTATCCATACCTCACTCCAATGGAATCACTTCTCAACATTACTCAAACTCTGTCTGGTCCAGGAAGGCATCATAACAGCTCAGAAAGAATACGCAAAGCTTGCTGGAGGGAAGACCAGTTTGAAAGTTTATTTAAGGACAGGGAAGGTTGGGGTTACAGGAGGGTTAAATCTCTGTGACTCTATTTTTCCTTGCCACTGTGGCCCTTGGCTTACTCACCTGGGGATTTTTACATTTTTACATTCTTTACATTTTTAAATTTCATGTCAAAACTTTGTCTTACAAAGCAGCTTCATGGAATTCTGGTAACAACATCAGTTGTAAAAAGCGCTATACAAACACATTTGATTTGATTTGATTTGACTTTAACTAAACATGTGTCCTTTTCCTGACCCTTTAAGCTTATACATCAAGATGGAAACAAAATGTAAGGATTACGCTTTTTGAAAGCTTATAAAATGCTGATGACAAGCATGGATCTGCAGCAAGACAAGTGTGCTTTTGAACAGTAGTGCCTAGCCTCCCATAGTCATAGACATTTCACCCTGTTCTCCAAATGAACTGCCCAGTAGAAAGCCTGTTTTCTTAAGTTTGAAATAAGAAACATACTTTGATGTTTGTTTCCAAGATAAGGCAGTGACACTCATATCTATCGCTGTGAAATATTACTGCAAAACCAAGTCTCCAAGAGGGAATAAGTTATTAATAGACATTTTTATTACCCCGGACTCCATATAGCTATTCAAAAAACAGATAGTTATTAATATCTATATTTTTTACAAGTATGTCATCAGCTGGAATCTAAAGTTGAATATGAAAGAAAGATTTGTCTTATAAAATGTTTGAAAATCAATAACAGTATATAACTCTAATTTCCTATTTAGTATGTCTTATTTAAAATAATCTAATAACATTCCTCTATACAAAATCTTTTGAGGTTTACTCTTATCTTCTTCCGGCTTAACCCACATATTAAGGCTGGGGAACTAACGACTGGCTTACAATTCTGTTAAAACATCTTACTTGATGTTTAAAACTTGAGAAACACCACACATAATGACATTTTCAACAGATTTCTTTGTGTTTGATCACTGTTAGTCCTCCCAGTCCCCACACTACACAATCTGCCCTGAATTAAACACTTTCAGATTGTTCACTCTTGACTGACAGCTCCTGTAAACCTTCCAGGAGTTTCTCATGAACTGCTACATCATGAGACCAGGTGGGCATTTCTCACACACTAGAAACATAGTGGATGATAGTGAAGCCATAAGACTAAGATGAGCACTCAATGGTTTCTGGTCTTCCAGGTATGAGAATCAACATCAAGCTTCACACCTGAGAGTCTGCATCCACCCCACACTACATTATTCTGAGTTGGAGGAGTAAAAATTGCCTTATGGACTCCCCACGTTACAGGATAATCCAGGAAGATAATATTTTACAATCACCCTAAAAATATTGAGATTGTCGGGAAGGGCAAACCTGTCTCAGAATCAATTATCTTGTAGTGTGGGTCAGGCGTAAGATTTTGTGGACAGTAAACAAGTTTTGTGTTGATTTGCAGGCATGCTTTGGATAATTGTCTTTGAAAGCGAATCAAATCCTAGTCTTAACTTCCTAGCTAGGTTTTTATCTAAAATATTCTAGTACTGTCACCATGATGCTGTTTGTGCTAACAAGATTCTCAAGATGTTTTGACAGAAAAGCAGTCACAGGCTACAGATCCAGAACCATACTCCACTCCAGAGATTAGGTCCTATTTTGAATTGTTATATATTTTGGATTAGTTTATATAATTAATCCACATGTGGTGTTTGCTGCTAGTAAAGCTCTATTCTTGTCAACTGACCACAGAATAAAATTCAAATCAAAGTTGCAGCTTCATTTAGTAACTGAGTGAAATTTCATGTGGTTTGATGGCTTTATATGCTATTTTCCACTTGTTGTTGTTGTTCTTGTTTTTCTGGCAGGCCTTCTAGATATTTTATTGCCATTGGAGTATTGGAATTTGTTCAAGTGTAGGAATTAACTATTGCAATTTCTAACTGTGATCCTCAGAGAATGTTTTGAAATATAGGTGCAAAATACATTTGCATCCGCTTCATACTTATTCACTGCAGTTTCAACTGTCCAAATATACACTATTACTCTAAAATTACAAAAAAAATATATATATTTTCAGAGGTGATACTGCTGATCTGTTCTGAAAGTTCTGAAAGACTAAACTAAGTTTAAAATGGAAAAATGTGAATGGAATATATGTTAGATTTGTTCAAAAATAATTTTGATTTTTCCTTCAAACTTGTCTATGTACTTGAAAGATTTCTGTCATTTTTCTGATGTATCTCAGACTGATAAACAACAAATATGGTTTCATATCCCTCTTGGCTAAGAATGACAAAAATCAAGGATAACACTTTATATGACAGGTCATCCATTAGGATTGCCTACATGTAAAGAGCAGAGACTGACCAGGGAATATGATCATCTCTTTTTAAGGCTGCTAAAGTTAAATTGTTTTACTGAGAATTTCCCTGATCAAATGATATCATCCTCATAAATCCATTCCATTATAGATGCACCACTCAACAGATCTCCTGCCAGACATTCATATCTCCTAATTTATAAAGAATTACTGGAATAGGAAACTGATCAAGAAAATGATAAATTTCAAGCTTGATAATGAGGTAAACTCTCCATAAAACTAGGGAGGGCGTTTGGTTGAAAACATAAATCTTGCAGGTGTAAGAGAGGCCATAAATCAGATGGGAGGAAAGTTAAAGCACCTGTAAAGTATGAAGCATGCATATCAATATTTCCTGGTGCTGCTACAAATGAACACATCTTCTTAGCATCAGCACTATATATAGCATAAAACAACACTCTGTAGGATCCTTACCACATACTGTATGACATAATTTATGCTGGAAATTCTGTTAAAAGTTGTACAAATATTCAACTTTGAACAAGACTTAATACATAGGAGCAACGTTTTAAAAAATACCTGAGTAGTACAATACTTCTATTAATCCTTCTATGTCAAGATGATTGGAAGATGGCAGTGCACTGAAGCATTTGGCCATTTGTCACACTCTGCAGCTCAGAGTGTCCTCTCAGCCTCTGACGTTTTAAAACTTCTTTTGTGGCTTCTAAACCCCATGTCTTTGGCTAGCACTCACACTCTATTTATGCAAGAAAATAAAGCCGAAAAGTCGGCCCCTCCTAAATCTGTAAACTGCAATTAAGTTAAATTCCAAGTTTATTTCCAAATGCCGTCCTTGCTCCAGACCATGTGAGAGACTTGAGTCTAAAATTATCACACTTTGGGTCAGGCAGCACATAAGGAGCCAGTCCATCCACTGTCCTTACCAAGCCCTGAACACTTCCCCAGCAAAATCTCACTACAATGGGTTAACCTCAGTCCTAGGCATAATGTTTATATATATAAACTCATCACCATACAATCAAATTACGTAGGCCTATATAATATGCAAGCAATACGGTTATATAGAAGAAGGAAACCTCAGAAAAAACAAAAAGGATTACAAAGCTGTCATGGAAAGACAAAATACAAGAATGAAAGTGTGAAACTTAAGAACAGGCATGATGTGTATATATAAATGTTGAGTAGACTTTTCTCATACCAACTGATTAATCACATGTTTACAAAAATAAAGTAAATACAAAGACTAGGCGAGAAGTTCAGTTTAATTTAATACAAGAATACAAAATGATATTAGGAAAAAAATAAAACATTAGGAATTATTGGTGCAACACAAAATGCCAAAAAGGCCACAAAACAAAGAATGCTGTATATGATAAGCACTGACAGCTGGAGGGTAGCCAAAGTTCAATAGCTGTATACAGACTGTTCTGGTAGCATGTGATGCACAATATACCCCACATTTCGATCACTCTGACAGTAAGGAGCACTGTGTTGACCAGGGAGCTGAGTGACAGGCATATAATCGGAAGTCCGAGCAACCGTGTCATTTCACAGAATTTTTTGCAAGGAGGGCGTTAGTCAAAAAAGAGCAAAACAAGATTTACTTATTACATATTATATAGGGGTAAGAGTGTGTGAAGCCAAGATTATGCCTTAGCTTCTGTGGTCAGATGTGGAAAACATACACAAACACACATACACTGATCAGCCATAACATTATGACCACTGTCTTGTTTCTGCACTCACTGTCCATTCTCACAGCTCCACAGACCATGCAGAAGAACTGTGTTGTTCAAAACTTACAGAATATAGTCCATCAGTTGTTCTGCATATTTTATTTACCTCCTTTTAATGATCAGGACCCTCACAGGACCACCACACAGCAGGTGTTATTTGGGTGGTGGTAAATTCTCCGTGCTGCAGTGACACAGGTGCCTGAATCAAACACAGCAGATTTGCTGGACTTATTAAAGCACTCACTGTCACTGCAGTACTGAGAGTAGTCCACCAATCAAAAACATCCAAATCTACAAGGTAGGTGTGTCCAATAAGTGGAGTCAGTGTTTAAAATCTCCAGCAACATTGCTGTGGCTGATCCACTTTTACTAAAACAAACGCTACATTAACAGCCCCTTCCGCGCATAGTGTGTGTTCACTGCTAGAGATGGGTTTAATCAGGAAGACACATTTCAGTTTATACAATGATAAATAATAGCATATATATATATATATATATTGCTATACTTACAGAGTTTATTTTGTTAAAGCAGTGTTGAAGACGAGCTAATAAGATATAATAAGTTTGAATGAGCAACATTTACTTTTTATTACCAGCACATTAAAAACATTTCAGAGCCATGAAAAAATAAACATTTCAACAATGCAGTAAGTACAAATAGGAAGATATAGTCTAGCCTGACTGAACAGCTTTTACCACTGTCATGAGGATATTTGTCACAACTGTAAAATGCACTTTAGGGACTGCTGCTGACCTGCGTGCTTCTACTTACACTATGCAACTTTATATTTTTGCCACAAAACGCGTTTCAGACCAGTCGCAGCATATCAAACAATTTTTGACCCGACTTTGGGCATACTCGCTTATTGTAAACTCTCCACCCACTCAAGGCTGAACAAGTTCCTTCAACGGCCAATGAGAACAGAGCACAGAAATTAAACACAGATCCGTGCATTGGAGCTCTACAGTGGAGGTTGGATTAAACGGTAAAACTATGAAAAACTACAATATATTACATAGTGCTTGATGCACATGTCCCCAAATAACGAGTATTACCTGTAGGACAACATAGTGAGCCAAAAAAACAAGCTGTTACAGCCTTTATTCCAACTGCATTCTAATTTTCCATTCAACCTTAAATGACGCAAATGCAGTGTAGTGTATTATAGTGTAAAATACCCAGTCTGTTTACAATCTGCTCCAACTTATATTCAAGCTGCATCTGGCGGCGTGCATGCACATCAGTATCTGTTTCATAGAGCGTTTCCCTAAAAGTGTCCTGTGTATTACATTTAGGGTATAGTGAGTAGTGGGTCATTTCAAACACACCTATCTGCGCTCTCTGTAGCCGATACCGATACTGTGTTTAAGTGCAATACTAACATGTGTGTATGTGTGTGTGTGTGTGTGTGTGTGTGCTTGTTTATTTTTTTACCTTGAGTGGCTTTCAGTCTGATTTAGCTGAGCCCAACTGGAGAGTTGTGGCTAACAGACCTGGAAAAAAAGAAAACATATGATCATCTCTGTTTTTCTTAATTAGAATTCTACAAAAAGATTCAACTTCTATTTAACTGCATGTGTGTATTTTCACTACAATCTTATGATGTTTTACAATGTTTACTCTTTAGTGTTCAGTTACCCACAAGCTTGCTGACGTTTCCCACAAGAAATTTATAAGACCAAAACCGCATCAATACTTCAGACAGGAGGGCAAAGAGACACTCATCTCATCAAACTATTAATCCTAAGGAACTATTAAAATGGCTTTTTGAAATACAACACAAATCTCTTCATGTAATCAACTGAATATGCTGTGCAAGGAAGGTGTAGACCACTCTATGAGAAAAAAAAAGGATCTGAGACTTCTGTTTGCCATAGAGTAATCCATGCAGCATGCATCCAGACACGCCTAATCCCACTAAGGTTCAAAGCTACACAGGACATGTGGTGCCAACCTGCACAAACTTCCCATAAGCTCTATGGTGAGAGAGATTGAGTGATAGAGTGAGAGGGACAAAGCTAGAAGTCAAGTTCTATGATTTGTCCTTTCAAATCCTTCTTAAAAGCAGAAAAGGGATACATAACAAAGACTACCAAAGATATATCAAATATCAAAGGCCAAAAAACAGTCCCAACAAGAGACAAATACACTACATAACTAATTTGTGCACATCATATTTCCAAAGGCTGTGAGGAAGCAGTGCTCTTGAGAAGCAATAAAGGATCATTAGCAATGATAACTGGTGTAAACATAGCTAAATCAAGTCATCAGAGAAAACTGAAAAATGAAAAATGAGCACAACTTAAAACAGTCATGTGAGAGTGTTTGTGTTTTGGATGCTGTGGTAAACAGCTGCGGACAAGATGAGCTCACAATCCTTAAGGGAATATAGCCTTCCGATGAATGAAGACACTGCCTCCAGACAGAGAAACGGGGGCCAGTGCCTCAGCAGACCCTGGGAAAGGTCGCTGCTGGCGGGGAGGGTGGCTGAAACTCACTGGGGCCGAAGCCCCTGACTCAACCACACTCCTTTGTGTCACAAAGTTCACAAACAACAGATTTAACAACACACAGAGGGTGAGTCATGCTCAACTGATAGTGTGCCAGAATATACTCAGTATGGATATAATGAATGTAACACACACACACACACACACAGACACACACACACACACACAACATGAAGAAAATATGTTTAGTCTAGGGCTAATCTCAGGCTAGGACACTGTCACTAATCTATAAACAATATACAGGGAATTACTCATATTTAACATTTTGCCAAAATACGCACTCAGCATGAAAATACTGTACATACTGATCAGTGTAAATCTACACTTAGTCTGGTCAACGGCCACTAATCTAAAAACCTGCAGTAAATATAAGGTGGATAAGAATGTATATCTATAAATGTGCTGCAAATAGTCAAATTAAAGTGATTCTCAACAAATGCTTATATCTATTTAAATATGTCTAGTTACTTTATTGCGCTTATCACAGAGTAGCTTTAACATGAAAAGGGCACTTACTGAACAGCTGGTTATTAAACAGACAGTGAGACACAGCTCAGACACATGAAGAAACTAGCAGATTTTCACATCTGTGCCACATATTGAAGTCTCATGCCACAGATTCCTTGTGAATTATTACCATTTTAAAGGCAGAGGGTAAAAAAGGGACAGATATATGGATGCAGTGATGATCAGATGAAACAGACCATTTTCCATTCCCTCATATGGGGGATGCAATCACAGGTTTAGACTCACATGCAGCTCTCCAGGTCAGCAACCTATAAAATGCATAGTCTGTTTGGGAAATCAGGGACCAAATTTATGAGCACTGTATCAAATCTCCTATTACTGTGAGATTTGAAGGATCACCCTGTGTATTTCAGAATAAAGAACAGTGCACAAACAGAGCTCGGTGAACCTTCTGAGAGTTGGTGGAAATGACCTGAATACTCTATCTGAAAGCTACCTTGAATACTCAAACTGAGCTTTGCTGTCACAGCTAGACACCATTCCCTTCAATATACTGAGCAAAGCCACAAAAGTTTCCACCTTCTGAGCCAGATTCAGTCAAAAAGAACGAAAAAAAATAAAAAATAAAAAATAATTCCAGAATATTCCATGACAGACTTGTGGCTGAAACTAAACTACTGGATGTGTGTTGGATAAAATGTCACGTTATATTTACTTAACAGCAAGCTGATGTTGCAAAACAAACAAACTGCCAATCAGGTTAGTGATTTTCACAGCATGGGGCATGGCATCACCAGTTCCCCACATTCAGCTCTTAGCAATAAATCTCAAGGAATTCATAGTTGTAGTGTGTTTGTCATATTGATAACATGTTTTCAACAGGGTTGACAATTTGCAATCATATAATAACTTGTTTATTTGATAGGTAATTAAAGGTAAAGAGTGTCACATGCTAATTACAACTAAACATAAAATGGAACCTTGAGTGACATCCGAGTAGAGTAGATGTGGGAACACAGGGGTCATACTGTTTCAGAAGCAGCTGTTTGGAATCCTCTTGACCACAGTGATTTACTGATTATTCATTCCAGAAGTAGTTCCCCATATTATCGTAAATACCGATCACAAAGCTTCACTCAAAGCTCATAGTGCAATCTGAAGAGGAGAGGTGTGCTTGTGTTTAGACTGCTGCACTATGCATGAACTTCCTTTATTTATAACGACAGCTTTCACCTTAATATGATTTTCTTAGCTCTAAGTTGATTACTTGGTTTTGATGCCTTTTGTAATGTAGGTGATGAGGCATGCAGAGAAACGTTAACACACACACACACAGACACACACAAAATCAAAACATACTTCACAACTTAAAACCGTCAACCACATTTTCTAAACAATATCATAGAGACCAACATGTAGGGAAAAAAAAGATATATGCAATATACCTGTCATATACCTGTTTGCCTCTGTGATCCCTTCCCATAAATTAACCCCGGCTGCTAAAGAGGCAGTGATGTGAACTGTGTGAGTGTAAACACAAGGCAGAGTGTTGCCGTGTTAAAGGTGTCTCATGCTGTAAATCAGCTGTTAGATGAAGACCAAACAATGCCAAGCTAAAGCTAAACAGCTCAGTCAAGACTCAACAGCTCATTGAAGCCATCAGTAACCTGGGTATGAATATACAGCCTACGCTGAGTTTGGTGACTTCTTCTCAATACATCATTTGCATGCTCCAAATGTAAATTTTGTCTACAGCTATTTTAGAATTCAACAAAACTGTGGAAATGTTCCACTAATGGTAGTTCCCCACACGTAAACACAAAGTAAATAATCAACACAAAACATCATGGTAACACATCTGAGTAGGCTTCTGAAAAAGTATGAGCCCACATCTACACTACTCAGATGGTGCCATATTTGTTTTTCTGTAATTAGAACAGGACACTTCTTACATTACATCCTATGACACAAACATATTGCTTTTCATGTCATTTGTATGATTGTATATTGTCTGACGTCCTGATAATATGTACTTTATATTTAAAAATGTACATAATTACTTTTAGCCTTAAGCATAACATTAAATCCCCCTCTTTTATTCAGGCCAAAACAGACTTAGTGGAGACCTACAGGTTGGGAAGTGTTTTATAGGGCAGGTAATGCATTCCATGTTTTCTGTTATTGGTGCTACATCCCTCACGTAATCCAATAAAGCTGAATGCAAACACTTACCCTTACTGAAATTAATTACAGTGTGGGATTACCGTCTGTACAAGAGCCTGATCCATCAACAGAACACAAGAAGGAAAAGTGCTGTATGTGCTGTAGGTAACTCTGTCGTTCTACAATGATATCAGGGGACCCCTGCTGGACTTAAAAAGTTAAATTTAGGACCTATGGTGTCTCATCAATGTTAAAAGAAGAGGGTGAATAATCACCAGGTGCAAAATAGAAACCTGCAAGTTTTAACATCTCATGTATGTAAATAGAGCAAATGTGCAGCACACAAGAATGGAAAAAAATGGAAAATAGGAGGCTATTCAATGTCCACAATTATTTTCCAAATATGGCTTCAGTACCAATCGATTCTTTGAGAATCTTGAAGTAGGGATCAACTCTTGGCAAATGATTCAGAGAGTCAAACTTCAGAATCGACCCAGTTTTAGTTTCCTAACACCTTCTTGCAGCAAACATAATTTCCATGTGAGTATCACATATTTCTATGATATGAACACGCTGTAAACAGTGGATTATGACCCTATCCTGTCTCTGTTTATCTATGGCTTTCTGTCCTGGGGAAGACAGCAGCTCTGTGAACCGTGAAGACATGTCCCAGTAGGCAGGCCATATACAGTGTATGAGGCGGGAAGTCACAGAGCCAGGAGACATCTGCCAATAGTTTTCACTGATAGTAAAGCCTCTGAGCCCACCCCCAAACTGTCAAACCATACTAATTTCAAAACACGAACACAGAAAATCCTCTTGCGCGCAAAAGAAGCCTGAGAGAAAAAAACAGTTTGGCATGTGAAGGGAAACTCCAGAGTGTAGGAAAACAACCGGTTACAGCAAAATTATGATCAGTGAATGCGCTATTCCTCTCTCATTGCTTGTAATCTTCACATTTGCACCTGCGAGGGCTATTTACATGCACAATATGTTAAAACTTGCAGATATATTTTTTTGCTACTTTTGACATTGATCTGACACTATATAAGGCATCATAAGTGTTCAACTTCAGAAGCATTCAACAATCAAATATTATCGGCCACTTATAACTCTTCTGTGATATGAAACTGAATTCAGCTTCTATTTAGGCAGCTTTTAATTCAAAGCTTCCGGTTCCACTTTAAATATTGCTGTAGCCTCAGGTGCTAGAACATATTTACTTCACCATTTAAAGGGAATATCTATGATTGTAGGGTAACACAGTTCTCTCTAGTTGTTTACATTCAGAAGCTCTGCGTCTTTTAAGGTGGAATGTTGTGTTTGAGGAGAATAAAAGTTTAACTTACATTACTTATTCACTGATTGAACTGACATAGAAACTCATTTGTAACAGTTGTTTAGTTTTGTAGCACTTTCAGTAATGCCGTCTCCTGTGTTTGGAGATATTTCCATTTTAAGTGATCTGTAACAACAAAAATAAAGCAATATCCTCATTTCAGTTTGTGCTTTTCAGTGATTGTGGAGTTCTCTCCATTGTCTAAGAAACTCCAGATGCCTCTAACATGAATGCAGATTGATTGCAGAGAGAGAGCGCCTAGTATACCAGACCGAGACAATTTGCTTTTTTTAAAGTCATCTACTGACACAGAGGCTTCGTAAACACAATAAACCGCATTCCAGCACACAAGCAGACTGGAGAGCTAGCAAATGGTGAGGAAGCATCTTCTGAATTTAAGCTGTTTTTTTTTTTTTTTTTTCAATTGTGAATATCACCCTTAAGGTGGAACTAGAAATTCACTAGCCAATTACTGACACTCATAATATATTGAAACTACATTAAACATAATGCAATGGTTATCAGAGCTTAAAGGAGAAAATGTGTGAGTTCTGCTAGTGATTTACTACATTTGACGTGTGCCTTTGAAAAATCACTTGTTTAAGGACAATAACCTCTTTCCCAACAAAAATTGAGAATTGAGGGGTAGGGCTAAGCGGTAGAGAGGCAATGGTTTCACCTTGTGTATTTTTTGCGTAAGAAAGAGAGAGCGAAATAGAGAGAGAGAGAGAGAGGGAGAGAGAGAGAGAACGCAAGCAAGGACTATTGAGTGATTGTGAGAATCACAGAATAAGCATTTGTCTGAGAAGACAGACAAAAGACAAATTCAAGATTAAAGAAAATAATTTATAGAGGGAAAGGGTTGAAAAAAAAAATAAAACAATATGTCTTTGAAACTTTGAAACATTTAATCAGTCACAGACAAAATAAACACAAACCTGGCAGATCTTTCTGTTCTCTAATCCCCTCTCACCCACATCCTCCCATGGAGTCTGAGCTTCACGCCCAAACTTGAGCCTTGTAAAATACACACCAGAGCATGTGCTCATCATCATAGACTTTCACTCCAAGAGTTATTGCTCCAAGCCCCTTACAATCCCTACAGCATCATCTGGATATGGGACAGCATTGCTTCCGCCAGACTATTACAGCACCATGGGGGGATGCACAGCATCATATGCCTACCCAGTTTTGTTGACTCAGTGTAACTGTTTATTGAAATACTTATGCCTCCACTCATCCCAGCTGAATCATTGTCTGTGAACACTGCATGTTTAGGGACTCCACATGTGCATCTACAGAAACTATGACACCAAAGGATTTCCACTATTTTGGGTGGTAAGTATTTGATTATCCATGAGTCAGGACTGCTGGGTAGAGGAGTGGGAAAGAACATCAGGTCCAGTAAACAGAAAAAAGCTAAGGTCTGTGAACTCATCAAACGGCACCACTGGGAATCAACAGATGTTTGTCTAGAAATAAAAAGCTTAAATGAATGAATACACTGAAAGGACTGGAGTTGTTCCAGGGTTAGAATGAAACTAGACACAGAAGAACTGTACAAATCAGCACACAAGTGATTCCGAAATTAGAAAAGATCCTGCTATTTTTAAAAGAGTAAGAAGAAAAACAATGAAAGAATATGCTTTACTTAGAAGTATTGCCATCTAAACCAAAGTGCTAGAGGGGATTCCCTGATGGATGGCCATGTATTTGATCACCAGTAAGAAATGAGCCTCCCAGTCAGCTGCAAGTAAAAACTTGATGCTTACCCAAGCTTTAGAAGGCAACACACACCTGCACTGCTGCACTGGCCTGCCGTGTGGGTGTCCATGCAAGTGAGTGTGTGTGTCTGTCAGAGAAAACCTTCTAGAGAAAGCTTCCACATGGTATAAAATCATCTGATGCTTTCACATCCACTCACTCTCTTAGTTCGCATTTGAACTTTGCTTCATTCACTCAATCCAAAGCAGCACCACTTTCAAAGTATTAGGGCCAGTAAATGCCTGAGACTAAGTGTTTCTACTTATTGTTAAAAAAGGAACAGTGAATTACTTCCAGGAGAACTCTAATGCGTTCCGTACTGCTTTTGGTCTCTTTAAACTCTCCTAACTCATTGCAGAGCCTCTAAACACCTTTTCCATTCCTGGCTCCTTGGCTTCTCCATTAGCATTGGTCCAATCCTGTCAGTCACAAATCTCCTTGGCTTTCAGACACATTACGGAACTACTTATACACAAAGTTTGTGCACTGAACAAACTGACTGACTGGTTCCAGGTAGTTCCTGGGAATTGCACGAAAAGAGAAAGGTTAGTCTGAGAAAGACATTTGATGCATATGTGGCACAGTAATGCTTGAGGGCACAATGCTATTACAATACTCTGATTATTGCAGTGAACAATTTGCAAGTGAGTAACATGATTTTAATAGGTTTTCTATTTACAGTATGAAATCGTCTGACATCTCATCAAAAAAAAAAAAATGCAAAGGCTCAGCCAGGAATCACTAAAATACTACCACACCTGCCTGTGCTGTTGTGGTTTACTTAAGGCATCACGCATTGCATTTATTGGACTTTTTTGCATTAAATCATATAGCTAGTAGTGAAATAGCTTGAGTCAGAGTCAAACATGCTAGAATCTCCAGCAGCATAATATACTAAAAGTTCTAGTTTGCTATAAACTAGCCTAATATACTGTACATCAGGCATTGGAAAGGTATGTGCCAGCCCAGGTCCATAAAAATTGCCCTCTGTCCTCCTTTAAAAATAAAAGGAGCTGTCATGACATTTTTCCCACCTAGACATCTTTACAAAGGATGACACTCACTTGCTCTTAGAGCATTTCTCATTAATGCATGTATTTTTAGTGTTATGGAAAAAACAAGGGCAACTAGAAACTTGGCAAGCCTAGTTTTGTTGGACTGCCATTATCAATATAGCCATTGTCAGAGATGTGTTTCTGGCATTTCAAAAAAAAGAAAGCCCAAAATACATACCCTTGTCATTGGAAGGTCTGAAGAAGCTTTGGTGCTTCATGTCTTTGTTTACATGTGGGTCTTATTATGTGATTGTGTTTTACAGACAATATGGAGGGCAGGTAATAAATGCAGTAGCACAGAGTTTTGTTCATAATATATAACACTGGCATCAGTGTTTTTTTATTTTATTTAAAAACAAATACTAGATGACCTACCACCAAACAACAAAGAAGACCAAGAACTTTAAAAAAAATTAAATTACAATTACTTATTCAATGTAACTGTAAAACACATGAAGTACATGAAGTTCTGAGCCGTCCTGCTGAGCTTGTTAACTAACTAACGCCGAGCCGCGGCTCTGGCCAACACGAATAGTGTCGTGCCAAACCCAGCCCCAGAAACACACACAAACGGAGCGTGTTCCTGTCTTATTTCCTATTATTCAGCCACAGTCCGCACTGAAGAACCTACTGTTCTTTGGTTCCAGCTGGAAACACATTTTTCTGGTTCGTGAACCATTTAATATCTGTGGAAAATGGTTCAAGAACTGGAATGTGAAATATGGCTCTACTAACAACAGACGATGTAGTAGCGCCACCTTAAGTTGTCCCTGTGTGTCACGGTCTTGCCCTGTCTCGTGCTTTCCTGTTTTGTGTTTCCATTGTCTATCATGTGCTAAAGAGCACATGGCTCTGTGTTTGTTTTGTTCTAGTCTCCACCCTAGCCCCGTCTTTGACCTGCCCTCTTGTCATCCTTCACAGAGGTTCCTTGTTTGTAGTCAGTGTATAAATACCCCCTTGTTCTCAGCGCTTGTTTGTCTGGTCTTGTGTGTAGATGTGTGTTTCTGTGTTCTAGTCATTTTCATATCTACACTTGTTCATGGTTGTTTTCTGTTTCAGTATATTCTAGTTTGTGTTTCCAATGTCCTGCTTTTGTTGTGTTGTATTTGGTTTTGTTTTTTGTTTTGGAAAAAAATTCCCTTGCATGTACATCTTCCCTGTCCAGCCGTGACACTGTGAAATATGGGTGAACTAACAGTTCCTACTCGTGCATATGCGTTTCTATATTAGGAGTCAGTCAGCCAGTCAATCAGTAAGTGAAATCTTCTAGGCCGGCCTGGTAGGCGGTTCGGCAAAAAGAAACAAACAAAAAAAAACTAAACAAAACAAAAAAAAAACATTTAACCATTTAAGTTTGAATGGTTAAAGAGGCGAATAAAAAGTTGACTTGCACCAGATGTGTGAAGCGAGTATTGTTTTTTGCTGTTGGTGCTGTGGCAATGTGCTGGTGATAAATTTGAAATGTCTATAAGAAACACAAATAAATTTAAACAAGAAGCTTCTGAAAAAGAAGCTGCCTCAGTCTCGTCCTGACTGCAGAAAGCAGATTGTAAGCTGATTCTTGCAGTTTCCCCCACATGAACAACAGCTTTTGACACTTGATACATGTTACTTGTAATTTATCCGCAGAGATTATTTTACATGTTCATAAATATGGCACAAATTAAATGAGTCTTATTATAGTGGGTGATAGAGCTACCTATGTATAATAGCACTTCCTATTCTCCATCTGCATTTCAGGCAGTGATGTGATGCCACCTACAAACAACCTGTTGGCATTGTCTCACTAACTCTCACTCCAGTAGGACCCTAGGAATTGAGCCACCTAGCATAAATACTTTATCAGTGCTCAGGCTATGTCTTATTAAAATCCAGCATTGTCATCTGGGCCACAGCTCGGCAGACCTTAGTGTTTTCCCTTTTCTACCACTCTAAAATCAGCTCATGAAGATCTTGATTTTAAGCTGATGAGTTGAATCATGTATAATGAAAGATGCTAAAGCCCAGGAGAAACTCAGTTTGACACCACTGTACGTGTCCACAATGCAGTGAAAGATCAGTTGAAAAGGCTGTTCCTCTTCAGCATGAAGTCTCAACTGCTACTTCATTTAACATGTAAAAATGTACCTCCTTTCTTTTTCAACAGCTCAACTCAAACTATGCACAATGACCAAGGTGGCCAGAATATGTTAATTTTAGCTAAGGTATCACAGGCAAGTAAGAAAATTATGTGACTCATTTTTAGCTCTGCTTTTTCTTCATGTAAAGCAGAAGAGATGTGACATGACAAAGACTAATCAGAAGAAAAAGCTGACTAGTAGAGTGGTATATTTTACTATGCAATATATAGTCTGTGTATATATATTGGGATTTTAATAAAAATATTTTTTGAAAAGTATTCTGATTTCATGACAATACATTGAAATCGTAGCTTTGTGAAGATATAGCTGAGCCTAAACTCAGCGTGAAGAAAATTAAACACACTTCATGGCTCATCATTTATTGACATTCCCATATGGTAAATACAGCTGGTATAAAGTGTACCCTTTCAGGCACTGGCATTCAATTAGACATGGGCTTCAACTAACAATTATTTTTATAAACCCATAAGCTGTCCATTTTTAATTAACACAGATTCATTGGCTTTTTTTGACAATTTATATACAGACACAATACTTATAATAATTTAACATTTCTTGCAGAATTTCAATTAACTGTATTGAACAATGTGCTTCTTATATAACAAATAAAAAATGATGAACATAAAATACAAAATGACAACACTTACATTTATTTAGGCATTGCATAAAAAATTAAATATTTAATTTACAAATATTTGGAAAATTAAACTGGTTGAATTGCACTATGCTGCTGACACAGAAAAATATAAATAATTCAAATTTCAAGTGAATATACTTGAATAGTTAGAGTGTGTCCCACCCTCACAAATGTCAGCGACAGTAAAACTGTTATTACAAGCCAAAACTTCTGTATATTTATACCTCCTCTGTTTGGACTACTGTGTACCCACCCCCTACACTGGCCTGTGGAGCAGTGAAAATTAAATCTCTGGAGTGATGGAGCTCCATCCAGTACATCTGGGGTGGCGTCACAGTCGTGCATAATCATTACCTGACCTCACTGGTGCTCTTGTTACTGAAAGCAGAAAAATCTTCACCGCAATTATCCAACATTGAGAATAAAGCCTTCTCAGAGGATTAGAGGATAATACTACAGTAAAATGTCTTATTGATATTCTATATTTTAGAGAAAATCTTAATCAAGTAGGTGACCATAAATGTTTTTATACCGTGTACACAGTTTTCTCAATTTTTCAAGCTGTCTCGGTATTGATTTTTATGTGAAATGTTAGGGGACTGCAATGAATCATGAGTATCATGTCCTTTACCCAACTCTGGTCTGAAGAACACAATGAAGAAGTGCAAAACTGCAAGTGCGAGTAATAGGACAGGGATATTGAATATGTTTTCCTGGACAGAGAAAGGTCACTCAAAAGTTGCTGGTCACTGCAAGGGGTGAAAGCAAACAGTGAAAGCAAAACACATCTGCACAGCTTTTGTTTAACAGCTGGTTATTCTGTGTACACAAGTAAAACCATTATCATTATGTTTAATGTATGACTGTATTGTGTATACTGCTTAAGAGAAGCTCTACAACAGCACTGCTTTGACATGAGGGACTGTCCTGTGCAACCACCCAATAAAGGCAGGCATGTTTAAAGATTGATCTGGATTATTTTAGGCCAGAATTATTCCTGTTTGTTGGATTATGTAAATAGTATCAGGACACTTGTAATAAAATATTCAACAACTCTGTGGAGGCCTATCCTACTGCTATCACTGTTGTGAAGGCTCATGCTTAGGAAACAAAAGAAAATTATGCAGCTCTTAGAAATTATTTTCGGAAATATGTAGGCAGCAGTAGTCTAATGATTAGAGAAGAAGGCTTAGGACTGAAAAGTTTGATTCCCACCACCAGCAGGAAAATTGGGGGGAAGAGCACCGCCCTCCTACCTCAATCCATGGCTGATGAGCTGAGCAAGGCACAGAGCCCACAACTGCTCCCCAGGCACAGCTCTAGGTGTGTGTTCACAGCCCCTAGCACACTAACGTGTTTGTGTTCACTGCCACAAACGGGTTAAATGACACATTTCGCTGTAGGTTGTACAATGATAAATAATTGCACGTTTTATTTCATTGAATCCACTTCAGTAGCTAAATTACATTTAGCTCATTAGCTATGTTCGGTGATTCAGTAGATGACTGAATTCTGAATACATACTATATCAAGAGTTGGCTACAAGTTGGGAGAGGATCAATAAACAGGTAACCTAATGACAGACAGTGACAGGCAAGTTTGGTACATCCAGTACTCTATGCACACTATATATGTGCACGGAAACTATTTTTGTTGCAACAGCAGCGTTGGGTCTTGTTTCTGACTGGGCATCAGTAATCTAAACAATTGTATGATATGAGCTGAGAAAGCATAATAATCCTAAATAAACTGCTCTCTGCAGACTTTTTCCTCTGGGTCAATGAGCAATGCCAAAAATTCCTCTGTTGGTGCCAAACAGTGCCCAGAAATACACTCCAATATGAAATAAAACATTCCTTACCAGGACCTGGGTCAGAATTGTAAATTTTTTGTGAATGGAGTACAGTCAGTGAACACACAGCAGAGTGTGCACACAACTTACTCACCTCTGACTCACTGCAGAGACGGAAAATACCAGAGCCAGCATGTGTCATCTAAGGGAAGCATATGGAGTGTATCCCAAGGTGAATAATCTCATCATTAGAAAAGGAGGAAACACACAAAACAGATGCATACATGAACACAAATCCCAGATGTGTGTGTGTGTGTGTGTGTATGCATGTCTGAGTGCACATGTTTAATGTTTACAAGAATTGGTGTGCATGCATACATGTGTACATCTGTATGTTTGCTCTAGCACTGATGATGAGAAAGTTCAGATGATTCTCCTTAAAATTCAGTCCCTACACATTCCTCACTTTGCTCATAGTTTAAATAGATGATTCACTCTAATGAATTCACACATGTTTATAATGGGGAAATATGTTTAAATATGTTTTTTGAATCTTTGAAAGATTTTGTAAGTAGTCTCTTTGAACATTACTTGATTAACTGTCAAAATCTATAAATAAATACATACCACTAATATAACGAACAATGTCAGTTGTTGATAAAATTCATATTAGTGTTGTAATGATTTATGATATGCATTAAACAAGACAACAACTGTAGAGACAAGTCCACTAATAACAAACAGGCTGCTAAAGCCCTACATACAAAATGTTAGTGTTGACTGACTAATGCTGTGTGCTGTGTATTCAGAGTAAAGCAAGGCACTTCAGTTCAAGCTATCAAACACATGGCCATCTTTGTGAGAGAGCTCTGTATGAAGTCAGGCTGTCAGCAACTGTTTTTTGGATGCAAACAGACGCCTTCCAGAATAAGAAAAACTACTAAAATAGATGGTCATTGGCTGACGCGTCGAACCATTCTTGACACCATCAGTCATGGTTGAAAGAATTTTCGTTTCCAACCAACTCTTCATTGACAGAGATATGTTCAGAGGAGTGGTGTCTCCATGTCATTCTATTTGTATTGCCTTTCAAACTGAAATCTACTAGGCCTTTCAGCTTACCAACACAGATTCCAAATATGGTTAAAACAAATACGTTCATGGAGTAAGCAAGGCAAAGTTGTCTAATATATCATGTTCCCTTGACTCCACAAATACCAACTTAGTCATTCACCTATTAAATCTTTCCAATCATTCATACCTATACACTGCGCTATTCACTGCAAGTTGATTCAGTACTATTTGGTCTAAAGACGTTCTATTGGCATGAATATCATAGAACATCTCCTGTCCTGTCCTCCCCACTCCTGCCCCAGAAGCACATGTGGGGTGTCTAGACTGTGATGTGGGGTGGGTAATAGAAGGGTGTGTGTGTTTGCACAGAGAACAGTTTAGTCTGAAAGACTGTGGGTTTCCCTGCATGCTGAATCATTACAAGGCAGCCTGACTGCACTGAAGTCTACTCATCACCCCACCACATCAACTGCTGACTGCACTGTTGATTAACAACACGGCCTTGCCTGCTGAGAACACAGCATTAAACACATATACACAGTCATCTCCATTACCCCCAGCAGGCACAGACTCACACGCCTCCAGTAAAACAATCATTAACATATGTGGGCATGCATATACACATACAAAACACTCTCACATACACATACCTGAATATTACTCTTTTCTCCAACACACACACACACACACACACACACACACACACACACACACACACACACAGGGAAGCTACTTTAAAAATACCCTAATACAAAAAATATAATTTTGCATATATTATTTAGATAGTGCTACATTTATCATCCCTTTGGAGAAATAATAGCAGCAATTCTGAAAGATAAGCATGGCTTAATATCTTGAGAACCTCCTGATCATTTTAAATTTAAAATTTATGTTTCATGCCTTAACAGAACACAAAATTAACATTCCCACATTTCAGGCTATCTGCCCTATTGTGACAGTGTGTGACTAATTCACAAGACATGATGGAACACCGGGAGAGTCAGATTGACAATATCAATTCTCAGTCAGTCTTCAGTTCTCAATCTAGAAAAAAATGTGAAATGAAGAGGTGAACTGTGTACCCAAGTTTTAGAAACATTTGCAAACATGGAGCCATATCATTGATGTAATTGTTAGTTGATGCTGGTATTAAGTTAAGAATTAACTTAATTTGAAAATAAATTATTCACTTAAAAATATTTGTCTATTACATTCATATAATTAAGAATTATATGAATTTCTCCAGTGAAAATCAAAATTTCTACATAGTTAACATCTCCATGTGATATTTTTAAGATGGTAGAAGATCAAATGGGCATGTCATGAACAAAATATGCATCAGTGACACGGCTGGATTTCGTACTCTACAAACCAACTGAATGCTACCAACTTGTGGAGTGGGGTGTTTGAGCTGCTAGCAAGTGGTTGAGGGGTAATTCAAGATGTATAAGCCATTTTAAGGCAACAGTGGAGTTCTTTATTTGGAAATAACACTGTAAATAATGTCATTTTGATTAACAGAAATGTGTTTTTAGGGATTTAATTGATAAGCGCAAGGGGAAATTAAGACTACAGAAAAACAATCCCAGAAATATAAGCACAGCTTTAACAGACTACCCCGAACAATGCCTGCAGGAGAAAATACAAAATTTAAAACACACAACAGAAAAGTGGAAATTTCCACTTAGTGTTATGAGAATAACACATCTTCTTACTTGATTGTCCCATTTAAAAAATATTTAGGGTCAATTTAAACAAATAAGACAAGCATAAAACAAAAACGTGTACTTATCCCATCTACAAGGTGGACAAACAAGGTAGGTGTGTCTAACAGAGTGGACTGTGAGTGGACCCAGTGTATAAAAACTGTCTAATCCACTCATACCAGTGCAACACACAATAACACAACAGCACCACGTCAGACTGACTGCAGCACAGAGAATGATCCACCCCCTGAATCATACCTTCTCTGTGGGGTCCTGACCATTAAAGAACAGGGAGTTCTTTACAGGAATGAAAAAAAATGAGGAGTAACAGATGGCCTTTGGTCTGTAAATGTAGACCAAGTGCTCCTGTATGGTCAATAAAGCTGAGAGAATGGACAATGAGTACAGAAACAAGGATGTGCTCATAATAATATGACAGCATATGTATATATGGGGATAACATTGTGTCCAAAAGTATGTGGCAGTTTTGGTTTAGATCAATGGTTTGGTTTAGATCAATTCTATGCAACAGTTACCATAAAATGACAGTGGGATTATATTTGAAATAATTTTGAATAATACAATAATACTTTACATGAAAATGTTTAAAGTACACTTAATATAAACATACATACAGACAAGAACATTATGAGCCAGTGTCTTATGACCACTAGCAATAGATAAGCTAGATTTTCTAGCTTTAAATAATGGACCACCTAGATCAGTTTGTCCAATTCAGTGCACAGTGTGTGAGCACAATGATGAAAATACTCCAGCAGCACCGACGATTCTGATCCATTCGTTCCAGCACAACACACTGTAACATACCTTCATCATACCAGTATGAGAGCTATAAGTTTTTTGTACATGCTAATTAAATAGACACTATCCTATGCTATGTTTTATTCAACTCTTTAGATTATGGTAAGGAAGTCTGAGTCAGCTTCAGAATTGTGGTACACTTAATCCAAATAAGAGCTCTAATGGAAACTAGTAATATTTTATATTAAATATTTTATGTTAAAATATACTAGGAGTATTTTAAAAGCACACAAGACAGTTCAGAAAGCAAAACATATACACATACACACAGACTCCACTATGAACTCCAGCTAGTACAATCACAAACATATTCATTCCCCGATACGAGTCCTCAGGGATGTCTACATGAACTGTGAGGCCGTTAACACTTATTTGCACCCTTTCCTATCTGTGGCTATCAAACATTACTCAAGAGGGGCCAGTACCAAGTTGAGTGCCCTGTACACTGTTGGGGGGAAACACACAGCTGAGCTGTTTAGGAGACGGCATAAATTCTAACACTTTATGCTGAGGCCACTGCGTTTGAGGTGTTGATAGCAAGCCAAGAGTTACAGTGTTGTGGAAAGAGACAAACTGCTATAGCATGTGTTGGAATGGGATAAGCATTAGCTTAGAATTCCACTTTAATTTATTACTGGTGAATTAACTGTGGTCAGCACAAAGGCTCTCATGCTTCCATTCACATTATATTAAAGGTATAAAGAATAAAATGTACAGGCAAACAATGAACACAAACTGGACTGAGGTATCATGGTGTTGAATAGGTGATCAGATTTACTCAATGAAAATCCTAACTTCATTAGAAATGTATTTATTTGTGCCTTGTTATCCATTCCTTTTCTTTTTGCTTTTGCAATCCCAAGCCAGTTTTTTGACATTATATACTCCAAACTACAAGGAAAATTGAGTGGAAAATAGTGGTTACAGTAAAGTTTTTGTTCATGAGTTTTATTTGGTGACTCCAATGTTTCCCAGTGAATACTGTGTTTGGTCAGAGACAGGAATGTATTTGGTTCAGCAAAATAAGTTTTTTTTTATTTATTTATTCAGTGTGAGGTGTGTTCTCCCCGTGTCTGCATGGGTTTCCTCCTGCGGTCCAAAAACACACGTCGGATGGTTGGATATGTATACATAGGTGTGAGTGTGTGTCGCCCTGCAAAGGACTAGTGCCTCTAGGGTGTGAATTCACCTTGAGGCCAGTGTTTATGGGTAGGCTCTGCACCCATGGGACCCTGAACTGAATAAGCTGTTACAGACAAAGAATGAATGATAAAAGAATGAATTAATTGTGTGGAAACAAATAAGAAATATTGCAACACTGGATGCAACCAAGGTTCATTTACAAATTTCACATTTCCTTTATTTGCCAATATATCTCAAGTACATCGAAAATAAACCAGTGCAATCAGAGCTAGGCATTACATAACACAAATTGACCCGAACAGTATTCTAGGGTGGTTGCAAATATGTGAGATGAATCATTTTCATATCATATGTTGATTACACTAATTAAGGCAAGCAGAAGAAGTGTCATTTTGAAAAAAATACTTTTAACTACTTTTCCTAGATCTTTCAAACTTTAAAACAGGTCAATTTGACACACAACATAACAGGAGGGTTAAAGTAGAAGAGAATTCCATTCCAAGGAAAAAGATAATCTTCCATGCAACATGATAAAGAATATGGCAGACTAATTTTGTAGAACATTTTAAATCATCCCAAGTTTTCACCCAATTATTCAGAACAACAACTCCCGAAAGTGTGACTCATTTTTCTTGGAATATTCATTCAAAACATATCTTATTCTACTTCCTCCCACCAAAGATACCAATGTATTTATTGCCTGTGGAGAATTCCAATGAAATCCAGAATAACTATTTACAGTTAGCCTAGCTCTACATTAAGAACAAAAATTTAAAGAGCATTTAAGAGCATCTGAACTATATATACACTTTTATTTAACAAAAATTGTTCAGAAAGCCTATTTCCTTAACTGAGAAAAATGTAAATGTGTTCACACACAGTTTGATCTATATAAAAGATCAAACGTAGCTGTCTAAAGCAGCTGAGGATTCATAAAAACATGCTAATCTGTCATCAGTAGCCAGCAACCCCCCCCACCACCACCACCAATCATAACATTTAGATGCTATCTCACCTTCTGGAAACAGCAGCAATCAGACAGATAGGAAGAAAGTATAGAATGTGACAGCTAACGGGATCTTATCACCACTCCGCTTAACCATTCAAAGTTTAATGACACTTCAGTCGACTGCACTCAATTGAATGAGTGAAGCCTCCCACTGCGTAGTATGTGTGGTTAACCGCTCATCAGTGCAGCCGCTGCTTTGTGAATGGAGTTTAAACCAGAGACACTAAGCGCAGGACAGCCTGTACAGTTACTGTCACACCACAGCATCATTATCATGATATACTGAAGTATGCTATTAAAGCTCTGACACCAGACACTCTGTCAAGCCCTCTCTGTGTGTGTGTGTGTGTCTCTCTCTCTCTCTCTCTCTCACACATACACACATACACACACATATACTAGAGTATTACACACTGCTAACAGCTCTTATTTTACCATTGTCAATCACACAACCACACACACACACATACATTGTGTAATGTATTCAACTAATGGCTTTGCCACTTTGTTGGACAATCTCTGTTTTTCACACAGTGGTTGTCTTTAAACTGATCTTTTCTAGACACCTCATCTCATATACACCCTTTTTCAAATGTTTAGTGTCGTTAGTATTTTGTGTGACAAGTTTGTTCCATAATTGTTATCAGGAAAACACATATCACCTTTCCCCTAACACACACACACACACACACACACACACACAATGTACACTGAACTTATATCAGCTCCACTGACCATACAGGAGCACTTTGTAGTTCTATAATTACAGACTGTAGCCCACCTGTGTCTCTGCATACATTGTCATCCCTATTTCACCCTGCTCTTTAATGGACAGGACCAGCACAGAGCAGGTAGGGTTTGTGTGGTAGATTATTCTCAGTGCTGCAGACATGGTGGTGGTGTGTTAGTGTGTGTTGTGCTAGTACGAGTGGATCAGACACAGCAGTGTTACTTGAGTTTAAAAAAACTGGGTCCACATCAGCACTGGGAATGATCCTCAACACAAATCATACCTGCTCTCTGGGTCAGTGGAGCTGATAAAATGGACAATGACTTAAGATACAAGGTAGATCTTCCTTATTCAGTGATAGTGTATATCAGTGATAGTATTCTCCACCCCTCAAAACACACTGCATGAACAATTGGATAGTTTTATGTTAGTGTGCTATCAGCCAGTGCACCTTCATGGCCCTTGTTTGATTTTATTCATATTCATGTAAAATACTGGATATGCATGTACCATTTGTCTGAACATAAGGTCAGTGCCAAGCCATCAATCACTCTGGCTCACACTTTTACACACAATCCTTGGTCAACACTTTTTCATCTGTAGACAACACATCCTGTAAACTCTAAAAGATTAGTTTTCCTGTGTGATTCTACAGAAAAGCAAATTTACTTTTATGAGCTTCTCTAACATCAATATTTAGCTATTACAGGAAATACAGCAAAAGTGTTTCTCACAAATGAGAACAGATCCAGCTCAGTAGATTTAAAACAAAGTAAAATCATATAACTTCACACATTAATCATTCCACAGATGTATTATTCTAAGGGGTCAAATATATCAATATTACTGGGTGTTTCACTACGTAGTTAACTAGAATTCATTTCTCATAAAGATGGCTAATATCATCCTTCCACAGAACATATCCCCTACACACCCACAACGGTTTTGTGCCTAGGGATTACAAATGTTCTGCTGCTTGACGCACTTTTAAAAATGATCACTTGTGGTTCCATAAAGGACCATTTTTGTTTAAGAGATGTGTGAGTGAGAAGAACCTTTTAAAGGTTTAAAAATCCATCACTCTGTCTTTGGGTTCTTTACCCATTTAAATGTATTACCAAAAAATGGTGGAACCAAAAGTCATTGCTCAAAGAAACTTTTTGTAGATGCAAATCCTAAATTTCTGTATGCTCCCTTTGTAGCGCACCACAAGTAGTGAGGTAACTTGGATAAACCAGCCAAACAATGCATTACACATATATACGTATGTAATATAACATATATCCATATTAAAGCATGGCTACATTACTTAATTTTAATCATTTTGAGCTCAGTTAAACCTGCTATCATGACTTACGTGTAATGTTACTGCAATATGTAGGGAATGGGGAATTATTGGAGACACACCCTGAATGTGCAGCTAAAACCTCCTCATGAACGCTAAAGACTTTACAGCAACTTAATTTCAGATGGGCTTTTTCTCCACTAGTATCTGTTTTCTCTCTTTGTTATTCTTATTGTTTTGCATTCTTAACCTGTCTTCAAGTCATTTAACTGTGTTTTAGTTTGTTGGTTTATAGTTTTTTGTTTCATGCAAATTAAGGATAATACTTGATTCATTATTTTTTTTTCTCTAAAGACTACACTGATTAAAGTCTTATTTAGTATTTGTGTTGAATTAAACTTAAACTTTAGTGCCAGTCACAGCCTCCATTCATTTATTCATTGTCTGAAACCGATTATCCAGTTCAGGATTGCAGTGGGTCCGGAATCACTGGGCACAAGGCAGGAACACACCTTGGAGGTGGCACCAGTCCTTCACAGAGTGACACACACTCACACATTCACTCACACACTCACACCTACAGACACTTTTTTGAGTCGCCAATCCACCTACCAACATGTGTTTTTGACCGTGGTAGGAAAACAGAGCACCCGGAGGAATCCCACGTGGACATGGAGAGAACACACCAAACTCCTCACAGTCACCCGGAGCGGGACTCAAACCCACAACCTCCAGATCCCTGGAAATGTGCGACTGTGACACTATGTGCTGCACCACCGTGCCACCCTCACTGCCTTCAGTCTCCATTTATTACAAGAATATTTAAACTGCTACAGGATTTTTATCTGTATAAGTATTCTCAAAGTAAACTGAAGTCAGTTTATTGGTGTGAAAGGTTAGCTAAAGTTTATTTAGTGGTGAAAAATGTGAAAAGGACAGCTGCAGCGTAAGGAGAGTCGTTAGCAACAGCTCAGTGGAGTGATACAGTGGTTGTGAAAAACCATGCTGTTATTGCGAAATATTAGCATGTTTAATATGCTTCTCAACCAATCAGACTGCATGACCGAAACTGTTGTATAAATCATATCATTGATGTATAATACATATCAATAAGGCTTGTATATTTTCTGTTAAGAAGTATTTTGTTTCTAATTCATACAATGAAATGAAAAACAGACCAGTCCATCTGTGTGTACGTGTGAGTGAACGTGTGAGTATGTGTCACCCTGTGGCGCCCCCTCCAGGGTGTGTTCCTGCCTTTCACCCAGTGATTCCATGTAGGCTCTGGACCCCCCATGACCCCGAACTGGATAAGTGGTTATAGACCTTCAACGAATGAATGCATGAATGAATGTTTTGGACAGCAACGATATAAAATCTCCAAATCATTCAGATTAAAGGGTCATGAAAAAAAAGCTTAAGGGTCATTATTCATTAAAAAGAAAAAAAAGAAAAAACACAACAGAAAAAAAAAAGACATGCACTCTTACTATTCCTATTGTTCTTCTTAACTGTGGAGCCAACAGATGACTTTGGCTTTCAGTGCAGCCAAGCTCTCCCCAATGGCCTGCAATCTGCAAAGCAGACATGTTGCAACGGTTGATGGTTTCTGGTGAATTGGAGGTGAGATATCGTCCAGCCATTGTTGAAAACAAAAGCAGCAAATGTTTAAATTTTGTGCTGTCCTCTGTGGAACAATGGCATGGCAATGGCAAATATGAATTTCCTGATGTGATTGGACAAGCTCTATAACATGTAGTCAAGCAACATGATGTTAGTGACTGACATTTAATTTCAAGAATGTAAACATTAAACATTAAAATGTAGCAGTTGTCTTTGATTTTCTACACCTGCAAGATAAATGTTCCCAAAGTGAAGAAAACAACTGCACCTTTTTGAAAACTGTGATCATGAACACTCACAAATGCAGTATTATGAGAATAACATTCATTCATTATCTGTAACCGCTTATCCAATTCAGGGTCGTGGTGGGTCCAGAGCCTACCTGGAATCATTGGGCACAAGGCAGGAATACACCCTGGAGGAGGCATTATGAGAATAACATCTATTTAAAATGGGGTTTGAGAAAAAATACAAAGGGCTGCTGTAGAGGGCCTGTCCTTCTGTCAATACCACAATGTCCACCGTGCATTTAAGCAAGACAACAGAAATGGTTATAGTATTTACGGCACTCTGCACAGTGATTGAGATCCAGGACTTCCAGATTAAGTAAAAAAAAAAAATACATTGCCGTGAGCACAAAACTTTTAGAGTGTGCGTGTGTATGTATGTGTGTGCATGCATATATACAGTATATATATATACACAAATAAATAAGTAAACTGTCCATTTGTTCTTTGAGTCCATTAAAGATAAAAACAATATAAAGTTTTTGTGTTCAGTTGTTATTTATATTTAAATAATGCCTCTTTCACACACAAATGACCTCCAGAAAGTTTCTAGGTCCGGAGATGTCCTAGAGTGTTTGTTCACATATGCAGCGCACAGTGATTTTCTGCATTATGGCCGCACATCCACAGCAATAAATAAAACGTGCTTTATGCTTTATGTAAACTGTAAGCTCCAAGATGACAACACTCACCCCCACAGAGCGAGGTTTATTAGAAACTACCTCCAAAATTTTGGAGTGGACCTCTCTGCACTGAGATTGCCTCCAGTGATGAGAAGCCTTGTTTTTCCAGTGAGGGAGATGCCATCCCACACCATCAAACAAAATAAGCTGTTTGGCATTGGCAGAGAGGATTCTGCAATTTTTTTATAGGCGCAACCCACATACTCAGCTCCACTGCTCATCCCACAAATGCATGTTCCTTACAAATGTGGCATCATTTAAAAGGGAAATTAACAGGACTTCCTGCAGTATAAGATTTATTGCTAAGAAACATTGTTACAACAAAGTAATAATCTACCAAACACACATTTCCTTACTTTTTGTGCTATGTTTAGTTTCTGTGAAATGCCATTACTGCAATCCTATGTCCAGTCAACTGAATCATTTCTGAAAAACATGTCCAGTAGCAAACTTTTTAGCAGACCATCTAATGTGCAAGTAATTTTAAAGTATGTGTTAGAGCTATTAAGGACTGACACTTGTTCTATATCTTTGTGGTGTATGTCTAACTTCTGCGAATTGGTGGACATGTGGCATCTGTAGGAGCTAAGGACACAAGGACACAAGCACTTAATCCTGCTGTAGGAACATACAATAGTATTGTCTGGCTGGAGGCATGATGTGTCTGTGTGTGTGTATTCTTTGGCATGTATAAATGAGCTGTAAAATGAGCACGGACAGCAGAGCTACCTGTTATAACTTCAAATATTTTTCTTCCACATTCCCAGTGACTTAACTTCAACAAATAAATTTTAAATTAGATTAAATTAGGAAAATGACATTTGAATAAGCCACTGTTGAAAGGACAGAACTGAACAGAAAAAAGCCAGATATTTAATGAACAAGTCACTGCTGAAAGGTAAAATGTTGTGATTTATCATAGTGTTTGTTTACATGTGCTAAATGTAATCAGATGACAACATACCAAGTCAGTGTCACTACAAAAACATATGGTACTGTATATAATGATCATTTATGTAAGCCTTACACCATCCGAATACACTACACCACATGACAGAAGCCAGTGAATAACTTGTCCCATCACTGGTATATATCAGAAAACAGCCTTGAAGTTGCATCAATGAAGTCTCCTGAGTTCATGTCCGGAAAGACTGAACAATGATATTGGTCTTTCATATAGCAGTTTAAATACAATTTCATAGACAGGAAGGAGCCAATGTTAGATCAGTGTGCCATTTCATAGATCCATAACAGACACAGCTTTGGAAATAAGCTCCCACATCCAATGAAACTTATAAAACCCTGATAGGACTTCCATAAACAAGAATAAAGCCACCACATGTATGGCCTTCAATCTGTTTTATATAAATTTAAATGAAATAAAAACAAAACGTATTCTAAACCAAGTGTTCCCAGTCCAAGACTTCAGCACAATAACTAGACTAGGACTTTAAGTTGTATTTGAGTCATGCTCCAATCGTCAGCTCATTAAAAATTCATCAATGAAGTTAAAATGTTTGTTAGATTAGCAAAGAAACAAAATATACAATGAGTCAGGAATACAGAAAAAGCATCTGGAATGTTGTCTTAAAGCTTTCAGTGATGTGTGCAGTATCAGGTTAAGCAGAGAGTTATGCTGTGCGCACAGAAAGTTGAAACTTTGTTTATTAGGTTATTGCAAGAGTAAAACCTTATAACCCTGCTAAGAGAAAGGAAATCTGGAAGAGCTTCAAACCTGCTTCCAATAAGCCACCCTCACCACATTTACTGTTTGCAATTCCTATTAATAAAATATCATCAGAGATTTTCCTGTTTTTCTTTTGAGTCACAGTGCTGACCAGCACAGGAGCAACTGTGTCCTTAATGTTTTTGACCTGTGCTATTGAAGATTATAGAGGAGCATTGAAGCTAAAAATACTTTAATCAATCAAGAGAAACAGCAAACCCACACTATAGCCCCTCATTGGCTAAATGTTGCCTACTTTAAAGGAAATTCATTTGTAATGTAGCCTATCTCTTTAAAGAAAATATATTCAATATCTTTTATAGTATAATTAAGATTGAAAAATATCAGACATACATCTCATCTTCAGGTTTTATGCAAGGAGTGCCCTATACCTAAAGAGGCAGCCAAGACTAACATCTTTCTGAATCCCCAACACCGCATGACTTAGAAAATGAGTCATGAAAGCTGATTTATAGTCGCTGCTTTTAACTTTAATTACTTTAATTTAATAGACTAGCAGACTTTAAGTGACCACATTTTCGCAGTGATTTACATATTTGTATTTTTATGTTAACCAGTTTCTATAATTATAAGGTAATTAACCCTGTTTATCTCTGAATCACTCTGAAAATCAAAGGCAATTGAAATTCATTCCTCACACAGACATAGGCAAAAAGTTAATACTAAATCTTTCAGCACCTAGAACCCTTCATTTATATATAAATGTATCTTTCATTTCACTCTTACCCTGATAAAACCGTAAGCCATGACAAAACAAAGCAAAACCACCTACTTCCCACACAAACAGTGTGGTTTTGGACAAAAGGCTAAATTCCACCTCCTGAACACAAAATCTACAGTAAACTTAAGTAGGGTGTGTACATATGCAAAGAGGAAACTGATACTGTGAAAACACAGAACACAGACACACACACATGCTCTATACACAGACTTGTAGTCACATGCACAAGCAGCATGGCAAGACAAGGGGGCTTCCCCTTGACGAAGATTAAAAGTTCTTTTTCCATTTTGCAATGGAGTGAGAGGTGGAAGGGCCACAGAGATGATCTCATTACAGACTAACACACAGCAGCTGCCCCCCTCTCTCCTCTCCTTGTCTCACCAATGGTCTGTTTTCTCTTTATTTTCCAGACATTCTCACCACTTTCCCTAAGTGTTTTACAGATGCTTCATGAGAACTTGGGCGATTTATTTTATTCTAGCAGTATTCCAGTGACAGTCTGACCTCTAAATACCACACATGCTACCTGGCTTCATGGGTCTCTCTACTGTCTTTCCCTCTGATAAAAAATTGGACTGTGCTTTTTTTCCTTCCTGTAGGGGAAGCTATCTACAGCAGCATCAACCTTGTGATAGATCAAGATCAGATAGGGTTTTAGTAGTAGAGATAGAGGGGTGTCAGGTATTAAAATAGAAGAAACACTGACGGGGTCAAGGATTTGTTAAGCACACAATCTGTCCTATATCTTAAAAAAAAAAAAATCATTATTTTAAACAGAATTATATACCAGTTCATCTTTCTTGATTTTTCAGCCTAATGTGCATTGAATGATATATAATTCACTTATTAATTTATTTATTCATGCACTCAGTCATTCATTTGCTGTAGCTTCTTCATCCTGAGGAATTCATTCATTTTCAGGTCCCTGGAGCTGTGTGACTGTGACACTACCTGCTGCGCCACCATGTCGCCAATATATATATAAAAGCTAAATGTCCCCAGGTCTTGAGATGAGAAAGCTACTTCGTTTTCCTGTTTATAAACTATAAAATTTATAGAATATAGTTAAAATCGCAATTCCAGTTTTGGTTAGAAAAATCATTCAACAAGGTCCTGAGCCTACCCAGAATCGTGTGGAAAAAAGGCAGGAACACATTCTGCTGAAACCAGTGGCGGATGCTGGTCTTTCAAGGAGGGAAAGCTCAATTTCGGCCTACATCATAAAATGTGTTGGTTTATTTATACATAAATTCTACCCTCCGTTCCTTTTCAAGAAAATGATCTGTGACCCTGTCGTACCAACAAGGCGTCTTCTCAATGGCCAGCAGAGCTAGGCTGCTTAAACGGCCTTGGCCCATGTGAAGTGTGTCCGCCTGTGAGTGCTTTGTGACGGTGGAGGGGCTCAGCAGCACCCGCTGGACAGAAACTGCGATAGAAGTCAGAAAGAGTGATAGAAGTCAGTCTCCAAACACAAGCAGCTACAAAAAACCCACCAGAAATAGAAGCTCGATTTGTCGCTAGTCGTTTTTAACAAAGAAAACGCCACTAAGAGGATTAAGAAAGTGTCCGGTTCAACTCAGAACAGAATGAAAATGTAATGCTCCCACGGATCTTTACACCAAAGGATCGCTGATTCGCTCATTTCGCTGTCAAGCAAAAAGGGATTTAGCCTCAGACAGATTATCCAATCATCATGCAGAAGCTGAGCGTCCGGGCCAGCCGAGGCCAGCCCACTGCCCCATAGACTCCCTGTCAGGAGCGAGGGGCGGATTGAGGGAGGCGGACGCACTCGCTAAAACACAGCTTTTTAATAAAGGAAAACAACAAAACAGAGACCTTAACAAAACGAAAACAAACAGGGAGCTAACCAGGCTAAACTAAACAAGGGGAGCTAAACAGGGCAAACGGGACTGACAGACTAAAGACAAAACGAAGGAACGAGAGAGGAAAAGAAACTACGACACGAAACAACGACTAGGGAAACAAACACGGAGAAACTGGAGACAGACGGACAGACCAGGAAACACGACCGACTAGACATAGGATAAATGTGAAATGAGAAATGTACGACAAACAGGACGTGACACAAGAGGGCTTAAATACAGACACAAACGAGACACACCTGGACAGATAACGAGGACGGGTTAACACATGACAGACGAGGAGGCGGGACAAAGGCGGAGACTAGAATATAAACAAAACATAGCCATGTGCGAATAAAGCACATGGCGGGGACAACAGACTGACAGGACGAAGGCGTGACAGATGCCCCCCCCAAGAACGCGCAACTCCCGGGCGCGTACTCCTAAACCCCCCAGGAGCTGGCACTGGAGAGGGCACGGAAAACAAGACAGGACAACAAACCAACGGGTGACAGGACTCAGGACAGGACGGGAACCGACACAGGAGCTGGGGACACGACAGGACCGAATATATGAGACGGGACATGGGACATGACACATGACACATGACATGGGACATGGACACATGGGAATTGACGGGAGACTGGACTGGAGACAAGACAGGGGACTGAACATGGGACGGATACGGAGACTTGACATGACTAACAGGGGACTGAACATGAGACCGGACAAAGGGTTGAAACGGGGACTGGACATGACTCACAGGAGACTGGACTTGGGCAGGTGACAGGACAGGGGACTGGAATGGAGACAGGACAGGGGGTTGAAACGGTGACTGGACAGGTGACGAGACTTGAGACTGGACAGGGGTTTGAAACATAGACTGGACAGGGCTGACAGGGGACTGGACAGGGCTGACAGGGGACTGGACAGGGCTGACAGGGGACTGGACAGGGCTGACAGGGGACTGGACAGGGCTCACAGGGGACTGGACAGGGCTCACAGGGGACTGGACTGGACTAGGTAGGGGAACAGGGACCAAGACATTCAGGGGGACAGACACGAACACAGTGACAGGGACCGGGACAGACACAAAGGCTGACACGGGTACTGGGACAAGGACAGAGAGGGGAACCAGGACAGGGACAGACAAGGGAACCAAAATAACAGGGGGGTGCCCAGGACTGGCTAATGTCTGTGGGGTAGTCTGAGGAACCAGCCTGGGCACAGTTCTGGGGATCGGCCCTGAAGTCCTTCGGGCCGACCTACGGACATGGACAGGGGAGGCCGTAGCCACAGTCACGGGGACAGGAGAGGCCGTAGCCACAGTCACGGGGACAGGAGCGGCGGGTGCCGCCGTAGTCACGGGGACAGGAGCGGCGGGTGCCGCCGTAGTCTCGGACACAGGAGCGGCGGGTGCCGCCGTAGTCTCGGACACAGGAGCGGCGGGTGCCGCCGTAGTCTCGGACACAGGAGCGGCGGGTGCCGCCGTAGTCTCGGACACAGGAGCGGCGGGTGCCGCCGTAGTCTCGGACACAGGAGCGGCGGGTGCCGCCGTAGTCTCGGACACAGGAGCGGCGGGTGCCGCCGTAGTCTCGGACACAGGAGCGGCGGGTGCCGCCATCACGGGGACTGGAGCGGCGGGTGCCGCCATCACGGGGACTGGAGCGGCGGGTGCCGCCATCACGGGGACTGGAGCGGCGGGTGCCGCCATCACGGGGACTGGAGCGGCGGGTGCCGCCATCACGGACACTGGTGCCGCCATCACGGACACTGGAGCGGCGGGTGCCGCCATCACGGACACTGGAGCGGCGGGTGCCGCCATCACGGACACTGGAGCGGCGGGTGCCGCCATCACGGACACTGGAGCGGCGGGTGCCGCCATCACGGACACTGGAGCGGCGGGTGCCGCCATCACGGACACTGGAGCGGCGGGTGCCGCCATCACGGACACTGGAGCGGCGGGTGCCGCCATCACGGACACTGGAGCGGCGGGTGCCGCCATCACCGAGACAGGAGCGGCGGGTGCCGCCATCACCGAGACAGGAGCGGCGGGTGCCGCCATCACCGAGACAGGAAGCCCTGCGACGTCGTCCACGGAGGCAGGGGAACCTGCGACGTCGTCCACGGAGGCAGGGGAACCTGCGACGTCGTCCACGGAGGCAGGGGAACCTGCGACGTCGTCCATGGAGGCAGGGGAACCTGCGACGTCGTCCACGGAGGCAGGGGAACCTGCGACGTCGTCCACGGAGGCAGGGGAACCTGCGACGTCGTCCACGGAGGCAGGGGAACCTGCGACGACGTCCAAGGAGGCAGGGGGACCTGCGACGACGTCCAAGGAGGCAGGAGAGGCGCGCGTCGCGCTCACGAAGACAGGAGAGCCGCGCGCCGCGCTCTCGAGGACAGGGGTTTGTGCTGCTCGCCGGGCTCGCGCTGGAGCTGTAAAGGGTTTAGGGGGTTTCACAGGCGCACCCATTAGATCACCTCGAGGTGCGCCCCTGTTAGCCTCAGGCCTCAGAGCTACGGAGGTGAGGCTAACAGCCCCTACCCTTAACGCCCCCCCAAAAATTTCCCCGGACCTGGGGGGGTAATCCTCCAGCGAGGGGGGAACTCCAGCACGGTTCTTCCGCCGACTCTTTCGACTCCCGCTGGCGCAACTACTCGATTCCCGAGTCGACTCCTCCGCTATAGGATCCGGAGCAGCGCCAGGCAGGAGCTGGAGCCGGCGACTCCATTCCGAGGCCGCTTTCAAAGCCTCCCCCACAGGATCTTTGGGGCCTGTGCGGAATGGAGTCCGGCGAACGGCACATCCCTTGAGATAATAGTCTGCGCTAGCTGCGTCCTGGTGGTTGCTCATTCTGTCAGGAGCGAGGGGCGGATTGAGGGAGGCGGACGCACTCGCTAAAACACAGCTTTTTAATAAAGGAAAACAACAAAACAGAGACCTTAACAAAACGAAAACAAACAGGGAGCTAACCAGGCTAAACTAAACAAGGGGAGCTAAACAGGGCAAACGGGACTGACAGACTAAAGAGAAAACGAAGGAACGAGAGAGGAAAAGAAACTACGACACGAAACAACGACTAGGGAAACAAACACGGAGAAACTGTGGAGACAGACGGACAGACTCGAAAACACGACCGACTAGACATGAGAAAAGTGAAATGAGAAATGTACGACAAACAGGACGTGACACAAGAGGGCTTAAATACAGACACAAACGAGACACACCTGGACAGATAACGAGGACGGGTTAACACATGACAGACGAGGAGGCGGGACAAAGGCGGAGACTAGAATATAAACAAAACATAGCCATGTGCGAATAAAGCACATGGCGGGGACAACAGACTGACAGGACGAAGGCGTGACACTCCCAGAGACGCTGAGCGTCCGATGGGCGGGACAAAGCCCAGCATTTATCCAATGACTCGTCTCGTTTTGCTGCACTTCGCTGCTTCTCAATTGAACTCTGTGGACGCTCAGCGTTCACTGTTTATAGCACTGTGAAGCTGGGGGAAAGCCAGTGATAAGCCTTTACCAGTGATAAGAAGCTGATTCTGAACAAAAGTTGAGCGTGTTGTAGTGCATGTTTATTCACTGACATGTACACACAACAGAATATATTTGATCACTTATTTTTTGACATTTTAGGGGAAGGTAAGCTTCCCTTGCAGTCTTAGAGCAATCGCCTCTGGCTGAAACATCCATCCATCCATTATCTGTAACCGCTTATCCAATTTAGGGTCGCGGGGGGTCCAGAGCCCACCTGGAATCATTGGGCGCAAGGCGGGAATACACCCTGGAGGGGACGCCAGTCCTTCACACGGCAACACAGACACACACACATTCACACCTACGGACACTTTCGAGTCGCCAATCCACCTGCAACGTGTGTTTTTTTTTGGACTGTGGGAGGAAACCGGAGCACCCGGAGGAAACCCACGCAGACACGGGGAGAACACACCAACTCCTCACAGACAGTCACCCGGAGCGGGAATCGAACCCACAACCTCCAGGCCCCTGGAGCTGTGTGACTGCGACACTACCTGCTGCGCCACCGTGCCGCCCATCTTTCATGATCTGAGTAATAAAAAAAATAATAATTGTGTTTTGGGGATTAGCAGCATGACGGCCAGTTTATATTCTACATTTTCAACCTTTTCATAATGACAGTTTCATGTTTTCAAACTCACTGAGCACTGAGTTGTCACTTGTTGAGAATTCATCCTGGTAGTGATGTCAAGATGAAAAATATACGAAAACAAATAAATAAATAAATAAATAAATAAAAATGTTCCTGATTTCAGGAAGCAAAAATATAATTGCATAGATTTCCAATAGATTTGAAAAGAATCTTCTTGATAAGTGTTTATGGAGGATGTAAATTACACACAAAAGCATTATTAAAATCACTTCAACTTAAGGGACGGAAAGGTCGACAAAATTGTTCTGAAAATAAATGACATAACTATTAAAATATGTTGTCAAGAAGCTTGACATTTATTAAAAGAAGAAGCAACATTAGACTGCAAATGTATTCAGCACTGCACTTCCTAGTGACATTTATCATTGACTGATCACAAAAAGCCAAACTTACTTCATTTCATTAGAGCACATTTGTTTCATGTTACACATGTTTAGACATTTGTTTATTAGGTTTTTCAGAGTAAGTAGCTTCTGTGTCCTCAGGGCTTTCTCTTGTTACCTCATGCACTGTTGTCTTACCAGGGCAATGCTGCAGCATGTTCCATACCCCTAGCATTTAAAAGTGCTCTGGTATTTTCTAAGTTTCTGGGTAGTATCAATCCTAAAACAATACAAACTCTATCCAGTGCTATCACATGTTGACTTTGCAGTTTTCATTAGCCTTTTTGCTTATGTTGAAATAGCAGTAATGGATAAATCCTTAAAGAAAACAAGCAATGTGTTTCCTTTCGCATGGGCTGATGTGAATGCACAGTTCTCAAATGCTATATGTGGATTTGGCTATGTGCCAGTGAAATGAATGAATGTGTACCTGTTCTTTTCAAGTTCCAAATTCTTGCATTATATATCTACATATTTGTGATATTCTCCAAGATACTATCCACTGTAGGAAAAATAATTTCCCCTCTTCCCAGCTCATTTGATCACTCAACACAAAAACATGTAATTTTGCTTCCTGTATTGACTTCTCTGTGTGCTAGGACAGTAATATACGATAGCAGAGTACAGAGGGATGAAAACCATAATACTCCTGTTTTGTTCTGAAAGAATGAAGTGCAGATGCAATTCTAGACCAAAAGTCCTGGCCTAATTAAGGTTCTACTGGCTAAAACCATGCGTGTCACTGTGAAACTGACATGAGTACCTTTGAAGTGACACATAAGTGCAGGTTTACACTCTAAGTCTGTTTCTCTTTCCAAAAGCAGTAAATGTGCTTCCCTTTCTCTCATGATTTATGAGTCTTTTGTTGATCGTCTTCAGAAAATTGTCTTTGGAATCCACCTTATACTTCTATTTCTTTGCCCAGAACCAAGACTGTTTTTGTTTTGCTTGGTGAAAAAGGTACTGTCTTTGGTGTAGGTGTTGAGGGTTGTAAAGATTTCCACGGTCTCTCCTGTGTGAGCCAAATGTGAACATGAGGAAAGTTTGCACACCACACTACAAATTAACAGCACCAATGGCTTCTCCAGACAGGCTTGTTCATATGAGAATGTGTGAAAGATTTGCACCAGCATGAATCTAAACAGCACTACAAATGAGTGAAGTGAAGAGAATATCACACCTGCACCAATGCAAGGTAAAGGGGTTTGCACAACTCTAATTATATATATAAGAAAACAATATCTGCATAATGCAGAAAAGTTCAGTTTTATGAAATATTGATCTCACTCATTTGTCATTTTGTCATTTCTGTAACCACCATTTCAGAGGACAGGAACACATGCTGGACAGGGCGCCAGTCCACCACAGGGTATGAAACACCCAATTCACTCACACATTCTCACCTATGGATACTATGGAATAGCCAAACCACCTACCAACATGTGTTTTTTTTTTTTTTTTTTTGGATTGTGGGAGGACGCTGGAGCAGAAAACCCACTTAGACACAGGGAGAGCAAACTTCCCACAGCCAGTGACCTGAGGCAGGATTTGAACCCACAGCCCCCTGGAGCTGTATGGCAGCGCCACTACGTGCTGTGCCACTGTGCCACCTATTTTATGAAACAGATGAACTTTAATCCTTAGTGATGAAAGGCTCACAGGCTTTTTGACAGTATTACACTATCCGCTTCTTTTCAATGGCTCTGTTCCACAATCAGTTCCAATGTTCCACAAAAACAGAGTATTCATGTCCAGCTGAACAGCCACACAGAGCACGGAGATACATTTTTGAATCCCTGTCAGGGACAGGCTGTGGCGCACTCATTCCGTCTGTGCAGCATCCAGCACTTAGCACGCACGGTGTGTGGCACACTCCTCAGCCACAGTTGTGTTTTTTTGGGATCAGTGTTCTCTCTCTCTCTCTCTCTCTCTCTCTCTCTCTCTCGCTCTCTTTCTCTCTCTCTCTCTCTCTCTCTCGCTCTCTCTCGCTCTCTTTCTCTCTCGCTCTCTCTCTCTCTGTCTGTCTCTCTCTTTCTCTCTCTCTCTCTCTCTCTCTCTCTCTCTCCCTCTCTCTCTCTCTCTCTGTCCCTCTCTCTCTCTCCCCACCCCCACCCTGATTTGCAAACCTGCCTGTCTAAAATGGCCAATCTCCAGTAAGAACAATGTGATAGCTTTTTTAATATGTGGATTCTTCCAGCCAAATTCAACCACAGCCTAGACCTGATACTCCCCATGTTGGATGCCCCCTAAAAGCAGTGGTTCCATTTGAGGTTACGGATCTCCCTTTTCCCGGCATTAAATGCATGCCCAACTGGTCAGCCGAGCTGAGCAGAAATGAGTCACAAGCTGATGATGGGAAACCTAATGCTGTTGATCCAATCTTGTGGAAGATACTCAAGCTCACACTCAAGCTGCGTTTTATTAAAGTTTTGTTTGGGCATTTAGTCAGCATGCTAGTTTATGTTTAATAATAATAAAAAAACTGGACAAGCAATGAGACAGAAAATAAAAATAATATCAATAATAAAAAAAATTATTTAAAATAAATAAAAATAATGACCTAATGAATAACAACATTTTAGCTTCTGACAAGTCCTGAAAAAGTAGTATTTAGTGTATTTAGCTTAGCTTGAAGATGCATGGAGAAAATGTCTCAGCCATAATGTAGAGTAAAATACAGAATCTCCCTGTGCCACCTGTGCCAACGCTTTGGCTGCAGAGTAAAATACAGAATGGGACGCACTGTTCCAATGCTCTTGGTGGCAGCGTTTTCAGGCTTCTAATTTTAAAGTAACACCCTGCAGTAAAAGAGAGGTGTCAAAGTAGTCCAGACTAGTGTTGCACAATGATTCAATATTAGTATTAACCGTGATTTCAATGTTTCAAAAACTATTATGGATGCAGCGAGTCCAGTATGGAGAGGACAGTTTGCGACATCCCCTTGTACTCCAGAATAGGAGGAAATGTGTGTTTGTGCTGAACACTCTGAAAAGAGAGTGTGTCCATGAAAGTGCACTTGCACACAGGGAATTAGCTCTGGCTGACTGGATGGACCTTGGTCCAATTTCGGTAAGCCCAGGCCCACCCGTCGCTATGCCCCTGGAATCCGTTAACCATAGTCTTTATTAAAGAAACCTTGAAGAACCACGCCCTGAATTCAGTACAGGACTGTGATTGGATAGTGATTACTTTTCATTGTGGCACAAATACAGCACTGCTCTCAGCTGAAATGCAATCCCTGCTCTGCATTTTGTTTTGATATATTCACAGTGCCACACAGTGGAATACAATACAGTTGAGCTGATTGCATTTTTAGGTGTTCAGTTCTGAAACAAATTTAGCATTTTATACTTTAAATGAAAATCAACACCCATTGTTTTTCTGGTAAGACATAGAGCAACATTAAATCAATGTAATGAATATTTGCTTTTCATTTTGTCATGTTTTCCACATGTTGTTGTTTAAAATTAATCTCATATGTATTAGAATTCAAAAAGATGTTTCTTTTTGAAGTAGCTCAATGTAAAATAATACATCCATCCATCCATAACCGCTTATCCAATTTAGGGTCGCGGGGGGTCCAGAGCCTACCTGGAATCATTGGGCGCAAGGCAGGAATACACCCTGGAGGGGACGCCAGTCCTTCACACACATTCACACCTACGGACACTTTTGAGTCGCCAATCCACCTGCAACGTGTGTTTTTGGACTGTGGGAGGAAACCGGAGCACCCGGAGAGAACACACCAACTCCTCACAGACAGTCACCCGGAGCGGGAATCGAACCCACAACCTCCAGGTCCCTGGAGCTGTGTGACTGCGACACTACCTGCTGCGCCACCGTGCCGTCAATTCTGACACAAATTCAGCATTTAATTTTTAAAATGCAAACCCTCTTGTACTGTTTTTCAGTAAAGAGGTCACCTGATGTGAAAACAATATAATAGCGACTTTGCTATTCATTTTGGCACACTTTGTGCATGTTATGGTGGAAAAGCAATGATATGTGTGCATTGCATTTCACATTGTTCTACTGCAGAGTTTGAATTTCATGTTTGCATTAATTCCTCACCATAGTCCAGTGTATGATTGATATTTAAAAAACGAAATATTCCCATTCGAGCATTGCTTTAATCAGTGAAGCCTCTTCTTCTGTAGCAGTGGTGGAATAATTTGTAGATACAGCATTTTCTTCTGATAAATATACAGTGTTGGTGGCATCAAATTAAAAAGGCAATTCTTTATTAAAAAATAGATTTAGTTTAAATTAATAAGAGTTTAAATTCTTAGCATATTATTAGCATAACAACAATATTTATCACATTATTAGCACATAATAACTAATAGCACATATTAGTTCCTTTTTTATTTTCATTTAAATTTTGAACAGAATCCCAAATATTCTGGAAAAATTGTTTTTAAATAAATACAATTTAAATGTGTCTGATGCAGTTTCAAACTATTCTTCAAAATTCAATACTTAATTAATGCCAACAATTTCTTCAAAATTCTCATAGGACACAAAGGCCCACACTCAATAAATAAAATAAGCAAGAGAGTATAGCTGTTTAAATCATATTTCGTCTCATGCCATTTTTAATGACATTTAAAATCATTGCATACAGGTATAGCCTAAACCCTCATATGACATGTCACAAGAATCTCACATGATCCTCAAACTACCAACATCATAAACCAACATAGGCAATTCAATACAATGATTACAATGTATATACATGTATACAAACCTATGAAAAGAATATTACTAATATAATTTCTAACGTTATACTGCATACAGTCATGGCCAAAAGGGTTTCGCACCCCTGAAATTTTTCCATTATTTTTCCAAGAATATTATTGGATGGTGGATAAGTAGCACCAATCAAGTTCTAAATAAATTCAAGCTGTTCTGCAGGCTCAGAGTGTATCAGTGTCAGAGTGAACTATCCATCGACATTGGAATTAAATTAAATGCTATGGCAGGAGACCCAGGAGGACACAGACATAAAAAAGCTAGACTGCACTTTGTCAAAATGTATGTGAGTAAGCCAAATCCTTCTAGGAAAAGGTCTTGTGAACAGATGAGACCAAGATAGAGCTTTATGGTGAAGGACATCATTCTACTTTTTACTGAAAACCTACAAATAAAAGAACACAGTACCTTTAGATAAATATGGTGGAGGTTCAAATATGTTTTGGGGCTGTTTTGCTGCCTCTGGCACTGGGTTCCTTGAGACTGTGCAATGCATCATGAAAACTGAAGATTACCAAAGGATTTTTGGGTCAAAATGCAGGGCCCAGTGTCAGAAAGCTGGGTTTGCTTCTTAGGTCATGGGTTTTCCAGCAGGACAATGACCCCAAACATACTTCAAAAAGTACCCAGAAATGGATGGGAACAAAGCGTTGGAGAGTTCTGAAGTGACCAGCACTGAGTCTAGATATGAAACTCACTGGACAATTTGGAGAGATCTTAAAACTGCTGTTGGGAGAAGGCACCCTTCAAATCTGAGAGACCTGGAGCAGTCTGCAAAAGAAAATTGACGCAAAATTCCAGTTGAGAGGTGTAAGAAGCTTGTTGACGGAAATTATTGATTTCATTTATTTTATCCAAAGGGTGTGCAACCAAATATTAAGTTGAGGGGGCCAATAATTTTGTCCAGCCCATTTTTGAAATTTTGTGTAAAATTGTATAAATTAAAATTTTTTTACTCATTTTTTTGTGTGGGAGGCACGGTGGCGCATCAGATACTGTTGCAGTCATACAGCTCCAGGGGTTCGAGTCCTGCTCCGGATGACTGTCTATGAGGAGTTAGCATGTTCTCCCTGTGTCCATGTGGGTTTCCTCCGGGTGCTCCGGTTTCCTCCCACAGTCCAAAAACACGGTGGATTGGCGACTCAAAGTGTCCATAGGTGTGAGTGTGTGTGTGTATGTGTGAGTGTGTGTGTGTTGCCTTGTGAAGGATTGGCGCCCCCTCCAGGGTGTATTTCTGCCTTGCGACCAATGATTCCATGTAGGCTCTGGTTCCACTGTGACCTTGAACTGGATAAGCGCTTACTGATAATGAATTAATGTTTTTTGTGTCGTACCAATAAACACAAAGGAAATAAACATGTGTATAACAAAACATGTGTAATTGCAATAATTTTCTGGGAGAATTTCAATGGTGCCATCACTTTTGGCCATGACTGTATAATTCAGTCTTTTAATTAAAATGCACCTATTGAATTCATCATTCCTCCCTGCTGGTGACATGTTACCCTAAGTATGCTTCCTTTATTAAAATGCATTGCTGATATCTGCAGCTATTCTACCAAGTGTAACTGTTTCTATACCAATTCATCTAAGATATTGACAATTTGATTTGACTTTATAAAGTGTCTAGACACTGGAAAACTAAGGTCCTTCATCCTAATACAGCTCTTGCGCTCTGATAATCTGTTTTAGTGATCTTGACATCCATCCAACATATCCCATTGAGCATGGACACAATAAAAAGTAAATAACATTCCTAGAATTACATGTAATATCCCTATAAATTAAATATCTTTTACCGCTTCTTGTAAAAGAACTGGTTTTCACCAGATTATTACATGCAGCACACTGAAAGCTAGGAAAGGTGCCTGGGGTTTCTTGAAGTACTTGCTTTTCTTAAGATCAGTCAGCATGTCTTTTAAAATGTATGCTCTCCTAAAATAAGATTTTATTTTATTTTAATGTTCAGGATCAGAGGATCAGGGTTTTAATATATACCAGTGTTGTTAAATAAATCATTTAATATGTTTATGATATTTATGTAAGGGAATAACTAATAGAAGTTTCCTTTTTATCTTTAAAAAATTCTTATGCATGAAATCTTAATGAATCCACTCTATATCTGGCACAGTCCATCCATTACTGTGGATACTGTAGTGACTAAAAAAGTATAAAACATTTCATGTTCATGTTTTTCCATACTCCATCACAATCAGAGATTCTGTTAACATGACACAAATGACAATAAGTTAAACCTTTTTCAGTGAGCAGAATTTTTTAATCTGTTCACGTCTTATAAAGAGTAGTACTTTATTTCCATTACTAAGGAACATTATATCCAATAAAATAATCTGTCTTTACTGAAATTAAAGTGATTGTCTCTATATAACTATTCAGAAAACTTACAAAGTAACCCTCTTTGCCTGTTCAAACTGAAAAATATAATCAATGTATCTTCTCCAAAACTGTATATATTCCTGTAAAGTATTAGCTTTCTTCAAAATCAATATCAAGCTTTGCACAATTAGGTGCCATTGCTGAGCAAATGGCTGTAATCTGTATCTGAAGATAATAATGAAATGCATAAAATCAGAAAATACTTTTTTAGTTAATATCAAATTTCCCAGGGACAGCAACAGACCAGTAGGAGAACCTTTATCTCTGTGTTACTTAATACTAATAAGCCTAAATGATAAGGAATATTTGTATAAAGGCCTGAAACATCCAATGTCAGCAATAAATATGCTTCATTAATTGTGGCCAGCTTTATAATTTTCTGTAAAACATCTGACATGTCTTTCAGATATAATATGATAGTGAAACATCTAGTTTTCTTTATATAGAAAATTATGTTCCTGTAGATTTCCTGAGTCAGGAAATTGTTTAAATAAAAAAAATATAATTCATTGTGGGATCCTGAATTTTTGATAGAAGTAGTCATCTCATATCTGTGAGACAAACTCTTCTTTATATTTTGAAATGTCCTGTACCACCACTGCTCCAACTATATCTGATTTTTTTATTATTGTTATTATTACAAAATTGTCTCTGTACATAAAGAAATTCAATGCTCCCTTCTGTTTTTAGTGAAGTTATAATACAACGTGTATCTTTTGGACGTTTTGCTTTTTCTTTTCACAAACTATCCAGTTCCTTTTCTACAGGCCAACAAAACGTAGCTAGAGAACAATTCAATATTTGTGGAACAAATGTACTATAGGTTTGAAAACTTTGATAGAACTCTCTGAACTACTCAGGTAAGTTTTACATTCTTCTGAAGCAAAATAACTCTTCAGTTTAATACTAGAAGGAAAAAGAAACATCACAGCTGTGGGATCAAAGCCATGATTCCATGTGCCCTGAGGTGCCTTGAAATACCCTGCATCGATGAATTGAATCCTTATGTGGAATCAGTGCTTATGTCTGTGGTGAAATTATCATCCAATACATGTCTTCATTTCTGCATCTGTCAAATGATTATTCAAAATGAAAAATGAGTAAGTTTCTTTAAACTCAGTAGTGTTACTGGAGATTAAAAGGGGTTTTGGAATAACATTATAAAACAGAATGCTCAGTAGACTAACTGCTTTGGGAGTTACTTAACACAGATTTACGGAATAAAAGAAATATGCAGTGAGTAAAGTGTGCATGCTTCAAATTATCAAGAGGCACATGAGAAATTCCTTGGCCATTTATTCAAACAGTCTTTTAAGCAATGCACTGAACTTTAATTTGAAATAGCCCAAAGACACTATTTAAATACTGACAACCAGCAACAAGCAATATCCAAGTTAACATAAATATCATATGAACAAGTGAAAAACATGGCTGAACACTAGCTTACTATAAATGTTAGCTCCATAGTGGCTAAGGTCCTACAGCCATTGAGACAAAATTGTCACATTGTCTCAAGAAATACAGAAACACAGACAAAGAGCCACAAAGAAGATTGAATAAGATGTTGCGGTCAGCACTTTTAGTGCTATGTTGTGCTCTAACATAAGAACCTCAACCACAAAGTGATCATTCTAGATTTAGCAAACTGCAGGACCTATTGACTTGACCACACAATAATTTACAGCCCTGTTTCCAGAACACTTGAGATATTTTTTTGAAAGCTAAAGAAGAAACTGTGATTTGTTCATTTTCATGAAACTCTATTTAACAGACAAAAAATTGTTTGCAATGTTTTCACTGACGAAGATACTAATCAAAATATTAATTCTTGCAGTTTTACAGGTGACTTAATGCCAATTCTTGCTTTGACTCAAGACTTCAACTGCTTAACAGTCAATGTTCACTGTTGTCCAATTCTCCTCTTCTACTGGTCAATAGGCACAGTGCATATGCCTCGCAGTCTATTGCTGTCATTTAACGAGGCTCAACACTGCATTATGCGATATTACCACCCCAAATAACTTAATTCATATTGTTTCTGGTGCTGTACTCCTAATTGTCACCTGGAACTGGCCTGAACTGTTAGTTTTGAGGCTGCTCTGTGACTTGGTGCTGGTGGAGGCAATTGGGCTTCGATAGCTGAATGATAGGTAACTACATGAATTTTCACAGTTCATGTATTTCCCCATTTCACAGCGACCTCATTGCCTCATCTGAATTGTCTGGCTCTCCCTTTTCATTTGGTTGAAATCTGAAATGCTCTCAACCTGGCAACATTTTATTTGGTTTTGTGACTAGGTTTGCTACCATTATTTCCATTTTATTAAAGAAGACATCAGCAGTTAAGTTGCCAACAGTTGGCAAAAGTTACAGTCAACTTTTTATCAATGATTTTTAAAAAACAATTTACCTAACATTCATTATACAAACACACTGAAGTATAGAACAAGAAAGACTTTCCAAAAAAAGGTAAGACATATATACATTGCAGTTGTGATGCTTGCTTGCCATTCCCTGCAGTTGGGTGCAGTATTATAATATTGCGGTTATTGGGACAATCCTACTGCACAGCCACATGAATGTAACTTCACACGTATGCAAGTCACCCTTGCTGTGGGCACTAACAAACCCCCAAACCATGACTTAGGTTAGCTTCTCATATTTGAGAGATAACCCCTGCACTCATTGCACAGTGCATGCATCCATTTACCAGAGCTTCAAGAATGTGGTCTAATTCTAGGTACGAAGCTGAAAAAATGCCATTTTGCCTTTACTGAGAGCCTGCACTTGTCTAAATAAGAACCAAAAAAAGGGACATTCAAACCACAAAATTACAAACCAAATCCCTACCTAACAAACAAATATTCGAAAAACAAATATTCATGTCCAGCCCTAGTTGCAGGTAACAAATTTATAATTGGTATTAGTTTTTTGTTGTGGTCAAAGTGCTGCCTGTTTTTCCTACACATATTGTGTTTCTCTACACTCTGAGATGTGAGATTAGATACAAAGGGGTGTGGCTGTCAGCGGCACTGTGCCAGTGGGATGTGGGCACTGGCAAGGCTGAGTTGGATTGGCACTGTTCCAGGGTATAGCATGAGCATCTGGATCTACTCCAACACAGCTGGGAAGCAGCACAAGTCAAATGGCACAGTAACCTGGGTCACCATCACCGCTGTAAAATGCTGACAGATTTATCAACCTGCACTCATGCACAATGGCTTCCTGTTTCATCCACCTAATTTCCTCTCTCCTACTCAGCCTCTCCTCAATGCATGTCCGCTCGAGCTCCTGCTATACTCATTTATGCTATCTTGCACTGACATCCTGCAAAAGGACTATGCAACAAAACATTACAAATTACAAACAAACATCACTTGTTTTTTCTTATTTTTTCAAAATTATGCACCACATCCAATTTACTCAAAGTGTCTGGCATTTATTTTTTTTAACTATTTGTTAACATATCCTGGACACATTATCAACATATTTATGTCTCTTTTTCTTAACAAGTTTGTCCAAGTTTATGTTGAACATTTCCCAATGAAATGCACCAGAATGGCCAGAACTCAACATGAAGCTGATCATGCCAGAACACTTAAAAACAATCACTTAAGATGTTTCCCCTCATCTTAAGACTACCTTGCATACCTTTCATAAGCAATAACATTTCCAGCCACGTAGCGTGCTATAGCCAACAACCACAACACATTACTCAAACTAATTACCTAACATCTGGTGATAATCCTATTCCTACAGCTCCCAAGTGAAAGCTATGGAATGTAAGGCTGCATTTTGGACTACTGTGCGAATGGTTATGTCGAATTCACACTAATAAATGCCAGCCATTATGCCACTAATGATGAGGCTCAGTGATGGCACAGAGTAAAACATCATGATGATGTTAGTAAATTACATAAGTTCAGTTTTTATTGCATTATCCAGAAATAAATGTGGAGATCAAATTTTATAGTTCGTTTGGTTTTTGGGCAAGAAATTAATATCAAATGCCCACAGCCCCAAAGCATAAAATGATTTACTGTCAGAAATTCTGCTATTTCACTGCCCAGACCAAAGGCAAATGGCATCCCAAACAATACCACTAAATCATGATTAGTATATGTTTACTGAACCCTTGTGATTTTGCTCCATAAGAATGTAAACACAACATAAACAGTGGAAAGAGAGACAGAAACACCACACTAAGGCACATTCCCTTTTAAATCTTTGAGAATATGAGTGGTGCACCTGCTTCAGGTCATACAAAGTGCTTATTGTTCAGATCTCCTCACCTGTTGTGATGGTAGAGGCCCAGCACAAGCCTGAATTCCATGACCATTCTTTAGCTAAGCATCCTTTCTTTCTCCATATCAAAAAGTCCCCTCTTGTCAGCAGTATATTCAAAAAATCTCTCCCAGTAATCCACCTGCATTCACTATAGTTTACTAGTATATAGTATACTTGACTCAACCGTTTCAGGTCGAGGTCTGCTCAGAAAAAGCACTGTATGAAAGAACATTAAATGCACACATCTTTACTTAATTCTAAAAATTGCTGTATAATGCTCTCTCTCTCTCTCTCTCTCTCTCTCTCTCTCTCTTTCTCTCTCTCTCTCTCTCTCCCCCTCTTCCTTACTCACACACACACACACACACACACACACACACAACAGGCTATTCCACTGAACCTCAGCTTTCCTTCAATCTCGCCGTGCCTCCCAGCCTGTTTGCATCCTTTCCCAGCACTGAACCGTGTGTTGTGGGGTTTCTCGGATCCCTTCGGATCCATAAGACTTGCTTAAGGCATGGGGCCAATAGCACTCTATCAGCTTTATGACTGCATTACTGCAGTACCATGCAGCATGCCTGGAGTGCTTTGCACCACAAAATTCTGGGAATCTAAGATGAAAGAAGGAATAGAGAAACAAACAGTGAGAAAACAGAGGAGAAAACGAGACAGAGAGGATTCCGTCTCTATCACTACCAGCCAAAGTTAACAAAAGCCATCTCTCCTCCTCACACAGTCTTGATCCAATGCTATCCTCTAGGCCAAAGACATCCTACTGCTCTGGATCAAACCACACTGTGTGGAGATGTAAACATGCCACAACCTAGTGATGTGCAAGTCAGAAGAAAACGAGTGGAAAGAAAAACTGCTGATATCTTTAACTTGAGTATTTGCTCCAGATTTTGCCTTAATCAAACAAGCATTATGCAATCTAATGCAACGGGCATGCAGAGAGCATTTGTGTAAGAGAAGAATCTTTAGAAGTGAGGAAAACAAATTGCACATTTTTTTCACAGAATGCCAAGTCTAACATTGATGATCATGGTGTGTGTGTGTGTGTGTGTGTGTGTGTGTGTGTGTGTGTGTGTGTGTGTCTGTGCGCTCTTGGGGCAAAGTGGCTGTGTGGTCTTAGAGGATGTCATAAAGATGCAGGTCTCTAAAAACTTAATCATCATTACAGCCTTCTACTTTTTCCTTCATATGTTACTACACTCTGGTTTAATTAATCTATTAACTCACTCCCCTGGTGTGTGTGTGTGTGAGAGAGAGAGAGTGTGAGTGAAAGGGAGAGAGAGAGATAGATGGAGAGAAAGAGAGAGAGAGAAAGAGAGAGATCGCGATAGATATTACCTATTTCCATATGTGCATACATTCAGATCATCTGCTGCAACTGACATTGTTATATACTGCATGGTGCTCTTTTAACTAGGTTTAAATGGCTCCCCTAAAAAACACTACATAAATAAAAGGTGAAATGTGGCAGAGAAGCTGGCTCAGTGGCACTTCAGTAATTCCCTGTAATGAGGTAATAGACCTTTAGAACAGGCAGCTTGAGCTAATAGCAGCAATTACTACATTTATTGATACAGATAGGGATACGTTCTCCAAAGTTGAGTTTCAATCATCTCACATTTAAAAAACCACAGATAGTCAGTCACACTGAAATAACCGCAATATGTCTTATAAAAGAAAGTTCACTCACCAGAGAGCACTAGTTTCCAACCACTGAAAGAGGGAGAGAATTAAAAATAAGACACTTACGACTCATAGAAATTTGTCACAAAAGAATTGCCACATTTTTCCAAAGAGTAGTAATGAAAGTCTCTTCAGAAAATGACTATGCAGTATTGTTTAAAGCACACATTTAAAAAATTCCCAGCTGCGCTCCTGTCCAAGGTCCAAGCACAGTCAATATAAAAGGCTTATGGGTTCGGACTGCCATTGTTCTATATAAAACTAATGTGGTGTGTTTAAATTATACAGACCCACAATCAGTATTTTATCACAAGGATAAAAAAAGAACAAAAAAACCTATACATGCCTGAAAAAACATAATGGCTCTGTTAAGACTGGAGATGAAGAGAATGTGTTGCTCCCACAATTAATTGGTTTAAATTTATTGCTAAATATTCCATTCTGAGACATTAATGTAATGGTGCATTTTAGTTATATTACTAGGAATTATTATTATGAAGATAGCAAAGACTAAATGACTTTTAAAAAATTACATCTAGATCTTCCTATGGATATGAGCAGACAGACAGTTCAAATTTCTCTTAACACAGTGCTGAGAGATGATTAAAAAGTAGCTTAGCTAAAATAAAGCATCCATTTGAATTTCCCCTTATTTTCCTGTATTAAGGGCCTATTTGAACTGGGAAAAATCACAAATATCTATCAAAAGAAAACACTTGCTCTAGGGGGTTCTCAGGAATCACTTATATGAACTAAAAAGAATAAATAAAAGTTTGAGTCTTTCTGAAAAGCATTATACCTCAGATATTCCCAATCATGAATCCATAAATTTGGAATGGTAGTCAGACATCAGCAGTTTGTTCTCCCTGATGGTCCTCAGGAAGTAGGGTCTCTGGTCTCTGCTGTGCCTTCCTGACAACTGCCATGGTATTGCTGGTGCAGGAGAACTCTATTCAGCAATATGTGTATTGTTTCACACAGTTCCCATATAAGAAAGCATATAAGAAGGGGCTCAGCTCAAAGCCCTGTGAGGTACCGGTGCTGAGTTGAATACTAGATGAATGATGGAGGCCTACAGTCTTGGTGCGGTTTGTCAGAAAGACCAGTGGCAGGTCATATGGGAAAGTCAAGTAATCTGTTTGGTGACCAGTAAGAATGAGCTGAATGCATCTTCTGAGGATTTGTTTTCTCTGTAGGCAAACTGCTGTGGCAACATTGAGCAATATGTGTATGTCTAAAAAGTAAGAGCAAGTAAGAGATGGACAGATAGAGAAAGAAAGAGAGAGAGAGAGAGAGAGAGAGAGAGAGAGAGAGAGTGGGGAGGGGGGGTTTGAGATGGAGGGTATGGTATCAGTCTTGTGTCTGCGTCAAACACATTATTTCCATTCCAAAAGAGAGCAGACCCTGCCTGGGGCCTAGTGCCACACTCTCCTACAGTGCTTTGCTTTCTTTACATTTCAACAGATTACTTCAAGATGTGGGAGCATGACTGCTAGTGTATGTTTGTGTGTTATCAGAGAGTGAGTTAGTGTGTGTGTGTGTGTGTGTGAATAACAGAAGCCAACTGTGCTGTTTCACCTGGGGTAGCACACCAGGCTGTTTTCAATGTCTCTGTCTCATGACCATGTCCTCAGCTTGGCTTAATTACAGCTACTGTCATGCTTCTTTTAGCTTTCCTCTTGGTGGGCTTCCTTCCCATGCCTACTTATCCTCCACACCACAAAGGGGGCATTTTTATAGTTCATTAAGTCACTTATTTATTTTTACGCAGCTGGAGCTGGTAAGTATGGGAACTCTATTGTGTGGCCTTGGGCGTACTATATAACTACTGCTATGTTGGGTGGAGACTCATACATGAAACTGAGTGAAGAATTGAACACTTACCCTAAAAAAAGCACACTATGGCTGTTCACTAATACCAAGAACACAAAGAATGGCCTTGTGTTCTCTAGAAGAACAATCTTGAGAACTCACCTCACAAGAGCAGATTCATGATGCTGCACTGAATGATGGAGTTTTCAGGTTTTTATTTGGCCTTTGTTAGTAAGTCATGAACCGATCCTATTTATTTTGGGATATAGTGGTTGGGGTATTGGGATATAACCTCTACAGAGGAAGATGACTTCAAACAAGAACATAGGACACAAAGGAATTCACACTGACAAATGTCTTAGACCTAGGACAGCAATCAAATATGTTTTTCTGCAGCCTATATAATATTTCCACACTTGTTCTATATTCCATCCCATGATCTTCTCTCTACTAGAGCTGAACAGATGAATTAATCATATGCAGATCAAAAACACTAATGGCTGTGCACAGCAGGCTCTCAGTGCCGACTGAACAACACTGCATTATGAATTTTTAAGGGTCAACCAATAGTTCATCATTAACCACAGACCCAGGAAAAGCATTCATTCATTCATTATCTGTAAGCGCTCATCCAGTTCAAGGTTGTGGTGGGTCCAGAGCCTCCCTGGAATCACTGGGTGCAAGACAGGAACACACCTTGGAGGGGGTGTCAATCCTTCACAGGGTGACACATACACTCACACACACCTATGGACACTTTTCAGTTGTCAATCCTCCTACCAACGTATGTTTTTGGACTGTGGGAGGAAACAAGAGCACCTGGAGGAAACCCACACGAACACTGGGAGAACACACCAAACTCCTCACAGACAGTCACCCGGAGCAGGTTTTGAACCCACAACCTCCAGGTCCCTAGAGCTGTGTGACTAGGACACAACCTGCTACACCACCATGCCGCCCCCATGCAAACATTAACGGTAATATTACGTTTGTAGTGACAAAACAGTAGCACACAGAGGAGAACCTTGTTACCTTTCCTGATTTATCCCCATATTGTGGTCAGGAGGATTCAAGGGAGCATTTTGTATAACAAGCTCCAGATCTAGAGTGAGCTTTACTTTTTCTTCCGCTATGAAGTAATACCCAAGATTTTAGCAGTATTACTCACTCAAAACATAAGATACAGTGAAATATCTATAAAGTACTTGACATTTATTCCTGATGCTTAGCTAAAAAAACAAAAAAGAGAGTGACTGAGGAAATCATTCAAAAGTTTAAAAGCTTTCTTCAATGCAGCAGAGAAACAACTCCATGCGAATATAAATACATCCATTTCCATAATGCACTGTGTAAGCCTAAACCTTCCAACACACATACTCACTTAATGATTCAACTGACTGAATACTGGTGCCTAGGTTAGCTAAGCAGTCAATTACCTGTGCACATCTACAAATGAGCAAAACATGTGATCACAGTGTTTAGATATTCAAATCAGCCATTGACAGTACCAGCAGAAACAATACCCGTCTTTCTCACTTCACTTCTCTGTCATTATGCTTGGCTGCTGGTATAAAAGAAGGTTGCCATATTGAGCAGTTCACATTTTAATTTTAAGGACATTGAGCAGTCAGTAATATACCAAAAATTACAGTTAAGATGTAATTCTGCAACACCATCTTGTGCTAAATATATCAAAGTCCCAACTCCACACAATGTGCATTATATGTGTCTGTATGGGCTCCTGTACCCAAACATTATGAGCTTCAAAGGGCATATTTAGAATCAAGTTTTATGTTTGCATTATATCATTAACTATGAGTCTATAAGTTAATTTGAAGATTAGTGTTCAAATGTATTTAATTATTTTACTTACTCAACTTGGAACTTTTTCTTTCTTTTTTTAAATAAAGAAGGAAATGTATGATTAGTGAGAATTCTAATAAAACAAACAAAAAAAAAAGAAGAAAAAACAACTGTGCAGATCTCCCTGAGATTTCTCAGATTTGCAAGTCCCCACTTCTTGCACTCTCTCAGTGTTTTCCCTCTGCCAGTGACTCCCCTGCCTGTAGCTGTATATGCTTTCTCTCACAGAGATGAGAGGAATGTAACTTCTGCTTTTTAAAGACTTTGGCAGCAGTGGCAGTCTTGGCTGAGCTCAGAGAAGCGAGCGTGGCTGCAGATGTATATCAGCCTTATCTGCTGCTTATAAATCTCAGCAAAAGTCCTCCAAGGATTCAGCACTTAAAGCCCACTCGACTCCAGAACCCTCCTCCCCAAAGACGCAAGCACTTTATGTCTTCAAAGCTAACTGCATGCATAATACACACCAAGAGTCTGGCAAGACTCCCACAGCATTCTAGGAAGTTCAACACAAACAATGCTTATACTAACTTTGTTGTTAATAATGAACTATGGATTTCTGGTGTTCATTGAATTTCCTAAATGAATGTTTTATGAACTGGATTCGTGAAAGGCAGTCATTAAAAATGTAAGGTTTTTGTGAAATTTGCATGTGAAAATGATTTAAAGGAGACATCTATTATTGTAGGTAAATGCTTTCTCTCTCTGGTTTGTTTAAATTTGGAAGCTCTGTGTCTTTTAAAGTGGAATGGCTGAAGTTAAACTTTTCTGTATGTTTTTATTCAGTGATTGAATTATGACAGAAACTCATTTGCACAATTAGGGATGGTCGGTATCCACATTATTCATACCAATATACTGTCTCAAAATATTAATACAGTTTATGGTTTTACCATGGGGTGAAGTTGGGGAGTGCACTGTCGGGCTGTGAGAGCCACATATCTGTGAGCATAAGCCAAATGAATGATTTTTTGCGCTGTGCAGTTTTCCCTCAGTGCACAATGACAGACGTGTCACAAAACCCACTTCTGAGAGAGTATATTTCAGTGATTGGTGTAGGAGGAACTGGAAAGTTTGAAAATAATTTATATTAGACAAGCTCTACACTGTTTAGAAGCATAGTTGGCCAGTTAACAGGCACTTGTTGTTTAGCACACCAGCAGATGGTGTTTTAGCAAACTGAGGCTCCAATCACACATATTTAGACAGGCACCAAGTCGAGTGATGTGTCTTCTGAGTATTTTGTCTGTTTTCAGCTTAATTCCTCTCTCTTTTAACAAATACTCAGAACTGCAGTGGGCCTCTGGGCTTGTATTTTCCCCACCCAGTGTCAGAGTGTGACATCACCAGTCAATGAGCTCCCACAGCACCGCCTCCATGTGGCCCTCTTAAATGCCATTAATTTATTCTTCGGCCTTGTATTTACAGTAACAACAGAAGTTTGACACACCACACATATACGTCATAATTCTGAAATACCACTTTCATTCTGAGATACTGTCCACATTTTTAAATATAGTGGTATATGGTATTACCTTTATACCATCCAATCATACTTTGGGTTGTTTCGTTTTAACACTTTCGGTAATGCAGTTAGCCATCTCCTGAATTTGGAGACATTTCCACCTTAGGTAATCCATAAAAGTAAAATTGGTCAATATTTCCCATCTATGGTGCAGAAATAGAGCAATAACCTCATCTCGGTTTGAAATTTTCAATATTTGAGTTCTGTCTGTTGTCTAAAAAAACTCCAGATGCTGTTTTTCTATCATGAGCAGAGAGAGAGAGAGAGAGAGAGAGAGAGAGAGAGAGAGAGAGAGAGAGAGAAAGAGAGAGAGAGAGAAAGAGAGAGAGAAAAAGAGAGAGAGAGAAAGAGAGAGAGAAAGAGAGAGAAAGAGAGAGAGAGAGAGAGAGAGAGAGACTAGCATATATATATATATATATATATATATATATATATATATATATATATATATATATATTTTTTTTTATCCATTTACAGACACTGGGACGTCGTAAACACATTAGACTGGGGACAGCAAATGGTGAGGTATATACTCTCAGATATTTATATTTAAAAAAAGTGTTGTTTTTTTTTATTAAAATGAGGAATGTCACCTTCAATGTGCCTTTACTCTCAAGGGTTTTCTATTTGTGCTTCAGATCTATCCCCCCAACAGCCCTGAAAAATTATTTTTAGCTTCTCAAGCCAACCCTCTCTATAAGTTTCCAAAATAGCAGAAGCTGAACGGCACATAAACGTCACGGATTGTCTGAAGCAGGGCTCTGAAAGCTTTAGTGTGGTATAAAGGACTGCGGGTGCAATGGAATTCAGGGGCATTTTCAGAAACTGAAATGGCATATGTTAGCGTTGCAGTGGAGGAGGCCCAAGTGTCTTTGATGAGGCAGATAGGACAGCTTAAATGCTTGTGCAGCTACAAGTGCATCACTAAGCTGTAAAAGCAGGAATGCACTGATGAAAAGGAGAGCTGTCAACCAGGCAAGGGAATGGGGCTTAATATTCCAGTTCCTTATGCAAACAGCTGACTGCAAAGCACAGTTTCTATCTTTGTGGTTTATGCTACCTTACTTTAAACAATAGGAGTAATTTCTACATCCTGCTTAAGAATTACACTTTGCACTGCATAAAACCAGTGAAAGAGAAACAAAAATTACAAATAGTAATGAGAGGTAACATCAAACGTCACTTTTAAACAGGCAAATGTCTCCTTAGTTTGAGTATCTGAAAGAAGAGAAGAGGGAGAGAGAAAATGAACAACATGGTGAAAACCTACAGCAGGAAACATCTGTATCACAGATATCAGAGCAGCATGAGGTTGAGTAAGAATGGTGTAACTGTAATGGTAACTGTAAAAGTGTAAATATTATTAGAAGGCTGCTGGGAGTCTTATCTACACCTAGAGTGTCTAGCATGACAAAAAGTACACTACAGTTTACCCACAATTAAAGAGAGTCAGTAAACACAAATACGTGCCAAAACACATATGTAATCAATCTTGCACACATTTCCATCCAAACCGCCCCATAACTCGCAATACAGATAATTTACCACCACAGTATATTCTGTATATTTGATATATAATGTAATGAATGGATCAGCCTGCACCATTTTCCCATCACTGACTGGCAATAAATCACAGAGAAAATGGTTATGGATCCAAGGGAACTTGTCTAAATGAGAAAAAAAAAATGCTGATTCAGTTTTCCATGTCAACATTTATTTTTTGCCTCAGAAAAGCAGGAACCTTTACAGCTATTCAAAATAATAATTTGTATTTGTTTGAACCACAATACATCTACCGCGGATACATAATCAGTTTCCATTTCACAGGGTTCTTACCAGGTGGTAAACCTAAGGGTTTAATTTCTGATTATATTTAGAAATTAATTTGTAAGAACGTGATAAGCCCAACAGATAACAATCTTTTTGGGGTATTTAAGGGTGTTTTTAAAAATAATACAGTCAAGTGATTACTCTCATTATTAGGCTCTGGGATTAACCAGAAGACCATGTATTAACTTCTAGTATAATTAGGAAGTGACAGAGGAATCAATCATTCATGTTTTGTTTTTCAGTGGGTCACTATGGGGTGTTAGGTGTTAGTGCTATCATACAGGAGTGAATATTTTCATTTTATGGCCTAAATCAATACTCATTGTTCACCACTGGTAGCTACACATATTACAAAAGACTCTACAGCCTGGAAATTACTGCACATTCTTGGCCTATGCTTGAAATAATTCACATAAAAATATCTCTCTGGTAAATACTGCAAACCTCCAATTAAATTTGTCTGAGCCAGTAATAAGTTTTCACTTTAGGCAGTTTCACTTGCAGCACACAGGGGTTGTTTTCACAGGCAGAGACATTGAGCAGGCACTTCAACCACTTAAATACACATTTTTTGTGCTATAATGCTGGAACAGTAGGCTATACAAAAACATAAACATTAATGCAATGGAAAGCCATCACCACGTAAAAGTCCCAGTGTCTTGATTAGAAAGTAATTAAACTCTGACAAAAGCTTGCAGTTAGCCTAGTGAAAATAAACTTGGACAGCATTGAGTGATTCATTAAATATACACCGAGGACTTTTAAAAAGCCATTAATGATTGGAGCTGGAGGAAGGAAGGAGGTTGGGAGATATTCATCAGTTTGCAGAAAAGAAAGAAAGAACAAGCACAGACTGTGAATGATCATGGGTGGGGGCAGATCCTCCAGAGCTGGAATCTAAGTTTAAACAAAGCTCTTCATGAGATTCCCTACGCTTACCTGTAGTTTGAGCCAATGTCTTCAGGATAGACGCTACAACGGTTTAATTTGGAGCATTACGTTTGCATGGGGGTGTGTAAGATTGCGCTTCAGGACGCACTGATCTGCTCTTACAAGTCTTTCTTGATTCTGTTTTTCCATATTAATCAGCTGCACAGCTCCATCACGAAAGCAGGCTCTCCCCTTGCTGGGGAATGTGACCTGACTGACGTGCACTAAGGAGCCATGGAGCTGTACAGAAGGGACACCCACATACCTTTGCTTCTCTTTTTCAGGGGCCCCTCATTCTAGAGTTCTCAGAGATCTAGGAGATATATCAACCTTCTGTCTCCCACTGGCCTCGGGGGGCCTTGGAGAGGGCTAAACTCAGTAGGATCTGGGGAAAGCTTCTGTTTTTCTTCCATATATTTTGTCTGCTAATACCTGAGTGCCTTCACCTGAATGAGTGTGGATATGCAGAGGGGTAAAAAAGAAATAAGTCTAGAGTGATTATTTGCCCCAGGTAACTGATTTCCAACTGAAGAGGAGACACTTCCAGTGGCTTTCTCTTCTTTAGTGAAAGCTAGGCTACTAGCTTTTTGCACAGGGCACTTTTTGAACAACACAGAGAGGCTCATGATAACAGTATGCAAGAGGAAGAGGAGTAATAGAAAAAGTGAGGGAGACAAAGAGAGAGAATATGAGAGAAAAAACAGAGTGCAAACTAGCCATGTGCTTTAGCGATCTACATCTAAACCAAATTGGCCCAGTGCTCTCCCTTCAGATGACAATGGCCCTTTTCATGGCATCTTTCACCCGTAGCACCCGCTGACACACAGGTCATGGCCCCTCTCTTCAAAGCAAGTGTGTCTGCAGGACTCGTTATTGCTCCTCAGGCCCTGGCTAAGAGCAAGCCACCACTGGCTCAGCAGCAGGGAATTATAGCATTCTAATAGAGGTAATGACATTAGCCCTATGGCGGTATAAGACCCAACAACCAGCATGATGAGGCTCACAGTAACAGCAGCCTGACTGCAGATCCCCAGCAACAGGGCCCTCTCTTTCACCTCCAGCAGGAGGACCCTATGATGTCATCTGTATCCTGTCACAAGAGGTGAAAGTTATGTTCAACTTTAAAGCTCCTTGGCAAGAGTGTTTTGTTTGATCTCGATTAGTGTAAAAGCTCTCAGTCAGAAATATGCAACAGCAAAAAAAACAAAAAAAAAAAAACAAGAAACACAATCGTGGGACACAATCGTGGAATGAAATTTATTGAATGTGTCAAACTTTTTTAACAAATAAAAAACTGAAAAGTGGGGCATGCAATATTATTCGGCCCCTTTACTTTCAGTGCAGCAAACTCACTCCAGAAGTTCAGTGAGGATCTCTGAATGATCCAATGTTGTCCCAAATGACTGATGATGATAAATAGAATCCACTTGTGTGTAATCAAGTCTCCGTATAAATGCACCTGCTCTGTGATAGTCTCAGGGTTCTGATCAAAGCGCAGAGAGCATCATGAAGACCAAGGAACACACCAGGCAGGTCCGAGATACTGTTGTGGAGAAGTTTAAAGCCAGATTTGGATACAAAAAGATTTCCCAAGCTTTAAACATCCCGAGGAGCACTGTGCAAGCAATCATATTGAAATGGAAGGAGTATCAGACCACTGCAAATCTACCAAGACCTGGCCGTCCCTCTAAACTTTCATCTCGAACATGGAGAAGACCAAGATCCCAGGCCCATGATCACTCTGGATGAACTGCAGAGACCTATAACTGAGCTGGGAGAGTCTGTCCATAGGACAACAATCAGTCGTACACTGCACAAACCTGGTCTTTATGGAAGAGTGGCAAGAAGATATCCATAAAAAGTCTCCCTTAAAGTTTGCCACAAGCCACCTGGGAGACGCACCAACTGTTGGAGTCTGCAAGAGACCTTAGACTGGGACGGAGATTTATCTTCCAACAAGACAATGATCCAAAACAAACAAACAGACATTTATAGATTAATTGTATGTTAAGACTGAAGCAGTGAACACCCTGTGCCAAACAACTTGTCATTAAAACAGAATGACAAGAGAAAATGAATACTATTGGAAAATCTCACTCCCACACAACATACTATCAGGTTAGGTGTGTTGGCTACTCTAAAAAACTGTCCTGGTGTGAGTATATATGTGTGATTGAATGTCTATATGTTTGTATGTTCAGATATAGACTTGTAAGTTTCTAATTTAAAAAATCATCAAAAATACACAGATATTAAAATAAAGCAAAATAGTTGCATGTTTGTCATACACATATCAATACAGACACAATTTTTTATGAACTGCTGCTAACGCACTACCACTGTAACGCTCAATGCACTGGAGGAGAGCTTCCAAGATCTGTCACATCAGCTAACAGACACCTACAAAAATTAGCAATGTATGCACTGTGAAGGAGATGAAGGACCATCCAAAAGAACTCAAAGAATGAGACCAAATAAGTTCTCATGGGCTCCCAATCTTGAATGGCTGAAAAATTCCCAGGAATTTCTCAATATCAGGCCTAACACAAAGAACAGTGCACCAGGCCAAGGCACCCTTTTTAATATGTTAGCTGAGCTATTTTACATATTAGGTTTGTGCTTTTCAATGTTTGGAGATCTCTCCATTGTCTAAAAAACTGCCATGAGCAGAGAGAGAGAGAGAGAGAAAGAGAGAGAAAGAAACTAGCATACCAGACAAAGCCAGTTTATTTTTCTACTCATTTGCAGACACTGGGTTTTTGTAAACACATTAGACTGGTTTTGTGCACACAAACAGACTGGAGAGCTAGGAAATGGTGAGGAAATATCTTCTGAAATTTATAAAGTGATTTTTGATTATATTTGTGAACTATGCCTTTTACAGTGCCAGTGGGACTAGATACAGCCTAAAGCCCTATTCAGGAGGGATTAGTTTGACCTGTATCTCTCAGTCATTTTAATCTTGGCCAAATAGACAATTTTATTCATTTCCCCCCCAGGTGTGCACTCACATTTCAGGAAAGTTTCCTGAGCCTTTTACCTACTAAACAGTGAGCAGTAAAAATAACACAAGGTTATAATAATCCAATGTGAATTGAAAAAGAGTCTTTCGTGGGTTTTCTCAAGAATGTTTGTGCTGGATGAAGCATTCAATGATGAAATATACAGTTGAAGTATGAGGATAAGCTCAGCTGCTGAATGACACATCACATTCCAATCCACAAAAGAACCCAAAGAATCATTTAGTGGTGTGCACAGTATCAGCCTCGGAAGCCAGACCCCATTGTTGAGCCTTCTGTAGGTTTCATGGTCTTAATTCAGCAAGGAAGGGTGGTGTCTTCCTGATAACACCTTTGAAAGGCTTGCGAGTGCTTACATATGTGTGAAGATAATAGGTTGAGCCCCCCAGGATTTTGTCATGTTATCATGTATAATGTAACCCTCAGCACATCAAATATGACCATTCGCGATGTTTCTATTAATATCTTAGCGATAACAAAGCGCAGAAACACATGTGCAGAAACCGCTCTTTCGATTGCAAGTTATTGCGACTGTACGCGATACTGTACATCCCAAGTTACAAACCTATGAATCCCTAACTGGATTTGCTTGTTTTTAAGACTCTGATAAAACTATTTCAATCAACAAAACAATTCATCCACACGAGTAAATGGATGTTTTCATAAGAAATATAAATATTTTCTAAAATAGGATTTAAGTTTTTCAGGGTTAGAGACAGATTATCTCTTCATAAAATGCTCTAGGTCACATGGGCCTCTCTTAACGATTGTGAGATTGTTCTGAACATTTTGATATAAAACATGTGGGCAACATATTATAATACAAGTATTTTAAAGGCGAATTTCAGAAAATTGATAAAATGTCCTTAGACCCCAAAGGGTTAAATTGTGAATGGCAACTTTAAAACTCTGAACACCACTTTTAAAATGAATAATTCAACTTAGTCATCTGTCTGACAAAACACACATTTCAATTAACATATCTGTCTCCACAAGCTGTGCATGACATGACTTAGAGTAATCTAAATGAAAGCCTATATTTTTCCACATTTAATTATATTTATATTGTATTTGAATTTAATATTTGAAAGACAGTTACTAACGATGTGTAGAGAAGTGGTTTTGACTGTGTTGCATCAAAAAGCTCTGTGGTTTTTGCTGTGCAAATTATATTTGTAATGAAATTATAGCAACCAAGAAATATTTACATGATTTACAAAATTTCTCAAGTCATGCCACAGTAACTAAATCAATGTATGTATATAGTAAAAAACCAGACTCAAATTATATTCCGCCAATTTGATTAAGTAGTTTAAATATTCTAATTTTGCCTGAGCTGCTTTTCCACTAAGCTTCAATTTCACTATAATAAACTGAAGATTTATCTTTGTATAACAGATTCCATTGGAATGCCCGCAGACAGAGTGCAGTGTTGTAGTAACTGATGGAAAGTTTTCACAGTCCTTGGCAATACACAAGGTTTTGACTGAGGATTTGAATTTGAGATACCCATCATGGGTTTCGATTCTGCTCCATGGTCAGAGAGGATGCTCTCCTCTGTAAAGTACATATACATAAATGAACACACACACAGGCATGTTAACTCAGATATTTAAGACAGTGCTAAGAAAATGTTTAGCATAGTACCAGCCTAAACACAAAATGTAAATACAAATCACTTACATAAGACAAAACACAGCTCACATCAGCCCTCAGCTAGGCTTCCCCCTAAAGCCCCCCTCCACTCTGAAATCCCATTCATAAACCTTTACACACTACTAACATTGATACACAGCAGTCTGTGAGAGCCTTCTCAGTATTCACTTTAATGATGAAAAAAGAGGTAAAACCATCCATAATCCACAATCCACACACTGTTTCATTCATAAAGTTGACAAAGTGTAGTATATATACTAGTCAAAATTGAAGGTTTGTTTTCCATCATTTACAAGACATTTTGCAGAACAGTTGGTCTCACACGCATGGTAGAAAAGCAGGTTTCATGAAGTAGACTGATAGAGCTCCAAGAGCATATAAAGCTGTCATCAAAGTAAAAAGAGGTTGTTCGGAAGAATCTAAACCTATTTTATGAGTAGGTGTGTCCAAACATTTGACTGGTACTGTATACTAGACAAACTCTAGCCCTTCATCAGTGGTCAGTTTCTCTCCCCACAGCTTCTCTTGGTTGCATACATTAGGTGGTGGACCACTCTGTAGCAGAAAAGTAAAAGCCCAGCACATTTCTGATTAAGACACTCATACCAGTTACACATTATGCATAGCTAACAGTGCCCCTGCATAAAAGGTATAAACATTAACTTTTTTGTAATATAAATATATCTGTTTATATTGTGAGGACCATGGCCCTTTGCTGCAACATTGTTCTATATTCTTTACATTGCTCTTTGCTAAAACCATATAGCTTCCCAACTCTTATAATTATCTTTATTTTTAACAGTAGGATCCTGTAGTTGTTTTGTCAGCTATTCATGAAGACCACAATGTTACTGTACTACTACTGGTAATGTCACTGCCACTGGGGTCCTGGTTTCAACTCCTGCTGTGAATCACTGTGGGGAGTGTTGTGTTCTCTATGTTTTTTTCGATGGTTTCCTCTGAGTGTTCAAGTTTCCACCCAAAATTCAAAAACAAAGGTTGGTAGGTGAATTGCCTATGGAAAATTGCCCAAAGGGGTGAGTGTGTGAGTGGTTGGGTGAGTGTGTGATGATGGACTGATGCCATTTCACGGTTGACTCGTAACCAAATAGCATAAGGCATGGACTGGCTGCCATTGCATCAAACAGATGGTTGAGGCAACTCAGTAAAATATTGGAACATAATTTTAAATGTGGTTTATTAACTCTTTTACAGAGCTGCAGTCTCAGAGAGCCCAGAAAGGACATACATTCTGGATGTTGTAGGTTTCTTCAATTAAAACTAGAGTAGGTGACAGATGTTCGAGGTTCATTCTGGTTTGCTGTCAGCCTTCATCCAGCCTCTTTTTTTATTTTTATTTATTATTTCTTTTTTTACAAAGCCTTCCTGCTTTCTATGTCTCTTCAGGCACAAGTCTCTTCATATACATGTAGCATACATGCATAGGGCAGAGTGATCAAAGCAGATGGGGAAGGCTCAGGAGACTCAGGCTGGAGTTCTGGGTGGCTTGGAACCATCATAAGATGACCACTTCAAGAAATGGTGAAATACTTCAAGAAAGAAAAGACAAATCACATACCCGAGCTTTAAATGAATAATTTTCTAATTAATTAAGATGGTTGCAAAGACACATTAAAGATGAAAAAAGTCTGACATGTTCTATTATTTAACTTTACTTAATTATTGCCTGCAATTTCTCACACTGATTAAAACGAATCCTGCTGTGATTACTCTTTTAAAGCAAACAAGATTGAACATTGCCATCTGCACTCTGACCAAACAAATTGTCTAAGTTTCTGGCCACATCTACAAGAAGTCTGTAGTGGTTTGGTTGAAGTATGAATGCCAAATGAACTAACAAACAGAGGTTATCGTCTCCTCTGCTTTGGAATTTACAAATGTCATATCATCTCTTCAGAGGCTTTGACTGAGAATTTAGAGGATGATAAGTTTCCATGTTAAAAAGCAATCTTAGGTGCACTGAACTCTTAATAAAAAATACTTACCATGTATAAATGTTCACATGAATTTTATATTAACATGACACACCCTACAAATGCAGTAACCCATTCAAAGGCATGAGGGTGGTGTTTGTTTAACCCTCCTATTATGTTCGTTTTTCAGGAAAAGCAATGATGTTCGCAGGTCAATTTGACCCGGTGCATGTTTAATTATCCAAAAGATGTCTGAAACCAAAAAAATCCTAACCAGCAGTGTGAATATGTCATTACTAACTCCATTACTAATTATTCTATCAATATTTAGTGCAGTGGTGTTCCTTACCTCTAACAGGTAATGGTTCAAAGTAATGATTCAATTAAGATAATTTACTCGTTTTACATAAAAAATACAACTTTTTTAATTTAGCACAATTTTATTACTTTATTACATGTGTGTGTGAGAGAGACAGAGATTTGGCTGAAATATGTCTCACAGACGCAAACAAAGAAATACTCTGACATTTCTGACACCCTTTGCCTCCAGTTTGACTGCCGGGTCAAATTGACCTGAACAGTATCTATGTAATATAAACATGCAGGGGGTGGTTGCAAATATGTGAGATGAACCATTTTCAAATTATATGTTGATTACACTAATTAAGGCAAGCAGAAGAAGTTTCATACTGAAAAAAATACTTTTAACTACTTTTCCTAGACCTTCAAACTTTAAAACGTGTCAATTTGACCCACAACATAACAGGAGGGTTAAGTTTCTCTAAAATACCTGCCTTTTTTCTGACATTAAAATGTATTAAAAATTAATAAAATTGCACATAATATCAGAAACGTAAACAAAGGCATGGTATCTGACATTTTTCAAAACACTGCATAATATGCATGTGTCCTACATGTTTTGAGAGGTATGTATTAGCCCCACCTAGAAACTTCATAGCCACTTACCAGACCAGAGGGCTATTAGCACATCAGCGCTCAGTCCACAGCACAGGCCCCCATTCATATGCAAGTTCAATGTATACCCTCAAGCTTTCAAGTAAAGCCATACGTACGTACAAACACACACATATACTCACTAAGTAAGCCTTTGGTGAACACCTGAGCTAAGGTCCCTTCAGTGAGATTTCTTACAGGATATCAGACTGACAGATTCAAGAGCATAATGACACATAATGTGGCGTGATGATATTTTGTGACGGATCTGAACATGTATGTTGTACTGCTTATCACAAAAGGGAGGCATGGAGAAAGCACAAGGAAGGTTATTCTGAAGTTATAGGAATGAGGTACTTAAAATGGATGGCCAATGGGTTCTTGCCATTTAATGGTTAGCGAGTTGAGCCAGGAGCAATAACAAAGGGTGAAGCTCAAAACTTAATTTTTATTTCTTCCCTTCATGCAGTAATTTTAAATTCTATTGAAAATGGCTTACCTTTTTTTAAATGCACGGTGAGGAAATCAGGGTGAAAGAAGCAAAAAGCAAACATGCATCCAAAACAGAAGACTTTGATACTGATTAATGCGATATAGGCTATTAGTACAATTTCCCTTCTTTACTTTTACTTAGATATTTAAGGGGAAGAAGGTTAATATCATTACTGGTTTTTCTGTATTCCAATACAGCATGGTGCTGCGAAAAATAAGCTGATACATAATTATACACTGACAAATATTTTAAATGTTTGTGACATTTAATGTAGTGAAATTACGTGAACACAGAGTGTCCCCAGGGTGAGGAGCTGAAATTCATGGAAATGAAACCAGGAGAAACAATTAAAGATAAAAATCTCTCTAAGTTAGACACTGCGGAAAGCAAAGCCACTGTCTTCATGCTCTGTTTGAAGGTTCTTATTTTCTCTAATCCTTGCAAAACTCATAGTTTTCAGTTGCTTTATAGATGGAAAAAATATATGAAATATATTTCCTCATTTTTTCCCCTCTACAGAACCATATCACATTAAATGAAACTTGACATGTCAAATGATGAAAAAGAAAAGCACATCAGATCATATTAGCCGAATGATTGTCACATGAGATAGAAGCTGGTCTAGGGTCCTTCAATTCCAAGCCTGCCTCAAGGCAAGATAAGAACTCTATGACCTCATTAAACACACCATATAAAAAAACTTATTTAAAGTCACAAGATATTAAAACAAAATCAAAACAATGCATTAAAGCTAGGGTTTCAGTAGCCCTGACAGACAACTTAAAAAAAATTGTTGAGGCATACTAACAACTTTAGGTCCCACATTACCCATAAAGTTTCCCTACAAACTTCACAAATGTTCATGATGCCTAGTGCAGAAATAAGCTAGTGGAATGGATGAGAAAAGCCCGTAATGTGTGATTAAACGCATGGCCTCTGCTGCAGGAGAGAGGTTCGCCACATTCAATTAAATTCATATGGAATCTCGCAACACTGATGAAGTCATACACATTTGAGCCTCCAAACTCAAGTCCTGATTTTCCCCCCAATACAAGGAGTTTCACTGCAGTACACAAGTCATCAATCACCTCACCAAAGCATGTGCACACACACACAGGGGAAAGCAGTCACTTACACACACAGCGGCTGAATTACACTCAGACCTGCCACTGCTACAAACAAAGACAGTGATAAAGCCTAATTAGTCCCTCAGCATACAAACTCATGATGAGATCCTAAGCTGTGGCTTCAGGACTCCAGTTGACGTCGCTAATTAATCTTGATCCAAGTACTGTGAGGAAACTAAAGAGCCAAGATAGCTCAAGGGCTGTATAGTGTACTAGTGTTGACCTTCTCCATTTTGGGCAGGGAGGTGGATGTTCACTGTTCTATCTTAGTTTGGCATGGACACAGTAATGTAGTGGAATTGGCAGGAGAACTTTAGAACTGTAAAGTGCATGAGCTTTGTGGGTCTTAACGCATAGTAGATGAAACTTGGTTGGTTCTCCTAAAGCTCCACATCACTCACACTAAGCACCCTGTCTGACGCTAGGACATTCCTCTTTGTTCAGAGCACAGGGAGAAAGTGACGATAGACTTTCAGGGGCATGTTTCGCAGCCTATACATTCTCAAAAGAGTACAGCTGAGCTCCTAGCTGAATGCTACAAGCTATACTATATCTATCTATCTATCTATCTATCTATCTATCTATCTATCTATCTATCTATCTATCTATCTATCTATATATATATATACTTTTGGCAGCACACATGTCCAAAAATTCCAAAGGCAGGGATGCTGACGAAGGTTGATTTGCATAAAAATGATCAACAAATGATCAGAGAAACTCAGTCCTAATGTCATACTTGACATTTAATAGGGACAAATCTTCTAGTTAATTTTTTAAACAATTATTAATTCCAATAATAAAGCGAATTAATAATTCCCTTTATTCCTGGGAATGATTGTTGAGCTAATCACTGTCTGACTACATGTCCAAATGTTTGTAGGAACCTGTTATACATAAAAAACTCTGCTGCTTCAAAGTAATCTCATTGTGGGTACAGATACCCAATTGTGCATGTACAACTTGTATGGGTTCACATAGAATAAACATTAGTTTTAAATCATCATGCACAATACCAAGCATGAGCTAGACGTTAGAAGTGGATATACTGACTAAGTATCAATACTGACTTAGTATCACAAAATAATGAGATACTACTCATTCATTCCTACCTGGAATCATTGGGCACAAGGTGGGAATACACTCTGGAGGGGGCACCAGTCCTTCACAGGGCAACACACACAGTCACACCTACGGACACTTTGGAGTCGCCAACGTGTGTTTTTGGACTGTGGGAGGAAACCCACGCAGACACAGGGAGAACACGCCAACTCCTCACAGACAGTCACCCGGAGCGGAATTCGAACCTACAACCTCCAGGTCCCTGGAGCGGTGTGACACTACCTGCTGCGCCACCGTGCCACCCAATGAGATACTATCTCAATACATTTACTTAGTATATCAAAATAAAGAGATATAGCTCAATATATTCCCATATTATCTTAGAAAATTCAGATAGTATCTCAATATATTGACTTAGTATCTTAAAATAATTATGAACTATATAAAAATATTGACATAGCAACTTACTTATTAATGAATGGTAATAAATGGTGCCTTTTATTTATTATTTTATGTGGTGGAAATGGGCTTCCATATACATTAATTCATCTTTCCTATCCATTTTTCTTGATATCAGTGACCATATCTTGATTTTTTTTTCAAGCACTAAATGCAAAATAGAGAAAATGCATAGACAGGATGCCTTCAAACAATCCACAATGTAATTTCAAAAACAAAATACAACCACTGAATTTTAGGACTTGGAACAATTGTTTATATACAATTTCAAGACCACAGGGACGAGACAGGTTTGCCAGGCCTTAAAGAAATTCCCCCATCTTATGTTTCAGGCTGACGTTGTTTCACTGCAGGAATATTTCCTAAAAAAACTTAATGAGATAGACAATGTCTTCTCTCACTGCATAGCACAAAAAATGTGAATAAACTCAATGGGCACACATAGCACTTTAGTGACAGCCATGGCTGGAAAGAGAGAGGCGCAGCACTGTTGTCCATTTCTGTCTGATCTGAGTTTGGTGAGTCTTAGAAAGCGTCAAAGTGTTTTAACTGTGCTAATTGGGTGCTAACAGCATCTCTTTGCTTGTAGTTAATTTCCAGAACACTAAACCTTCTCATAAATGTCAGTGTAGAGCATGCCTGGCACACTCCAGCATCTTGCTTGCAGCACAAGTGCTGATGTTGTATGTTCAGCATTTTTAATCTGGAAAACATAATTCAAAATAAAACAATTCCATGGGTAGGAGGGTAAAACTGAATCGACCACATCAGATTCTCAAAACCCATAGAAATGGTGCCATTTTTCTTTATACAGAACATTTTTTTTTATACATTTTGGGGAAAAAAAGATTTTTTATCTTAATGGAAATATTGCATAATCCTTAACCTAACAGCCTGTTTACACATTAACACAGACACACACACACACACACACACATATGTCTCTGTGTTTGTTTGTGTGTGTGTGTATGCGCATTTGAGTGCTGCTGTCAGCGGGTGGTGAGCTCTAGGGGTGAGGAAAAAAGAAAAAATGGTGCTGCTGTTGGTGGTGTGTGTGTGTGTGTGTGTGTGTGTGTGTGTGTGTGTTTGGGGGTGGGGGTATGGGGTTGTTGTTGAATCTGGTTTGGTTTATGGTGCACTTTAAAAATTAGCTCCATTATAAAACCCTTCTCACACGCTAAACTTTACTGCTTCCAATTTCAGCATGGAATTGCAGGAGACAGGAGTATAGAATTACAGCTCACTGAGAAAGGCATAGCGGAGACATGGTGAAATTAATATAAAAATAATAAATAAATAGATAACAAGCAAGAAAAGTACAAGTGAAGTAGAAAATTACAAGATGCCATGTGTAACAAGCTGTGGATAGTGAGAAAGGCAGAAGAAGGTGGGCAGGATAGATGGAGATGGAATGACCATTGCATTCCCAGAGAGAACAGTCATACACACAGGGAGGCACTGCTTAACTGAACCTGACTGAGTTGGCAAATCTGGCACTACTTGGCACAACAAATATAAGCCAATGTGGAAAAAATCAGTGCAACTCAGTAAAAAATAAAAAATGTGTCTGTCTCTGTGGCAGATTTAAAAATGCAGACTGGTGCTGTGCCCTGGGCAGAGAGATAGAATGTCACTCCAATTCACCACATCAAGCGTAGAGACCTGAGCTGTCCCTGTGATAGGCAAGCAATGTTCCTTTTGTTGGTGCCGTTAACCACCTGTCAAGGTTACTTTGATTTTCAATGCATCACCTCTCTCACAATACTACAAGAGACACCCTGGGGACATAATAAAAAAAAACCAGTATCTGTAGAGTCAAAGTCTATGTAGACACACATCATTCTCTAGGGTATGATATGCAGAAAATACTAGATTGATTATAGCCTCCAGAGAAGTGTTGCAGCATGCCCCTAAATATATTACCTGCTGCCACACACAGCTTACCAATCTTTCAAGTGAATATTAAAGTTATGGCAAAGACTATGTATTTTCTGCACAAGTAACACGCACTAAGAAGCTAAGGCCTCTATGTTAAATGGCTCACCAAAAGAAAAAAAAAAATTACTCGGCTCATAATTTACAAACATATTTCTGTCCTTCTCTGAGTGGTCAGGCTGTTGTTTAAAAGGAGAGTTTAATGCCGTCCTGCTGATTTGTTAAAATATGAAGTGTAAAAGCCAATTTTATTGCAGCCATAATTCAGTATAGGCTGGTTTTATACCCCACAGAGACAACCAGCCCCCACACACTACAAGAAACAGACACACACACATATACACACACACACACACACACACACATACGACTTCACACAGAGTTACACACTAAAAAACTATGGATCATCATGTGGACTTTCAACAGCTTTTGAGACCTGCACAAACCAACACTGTTACACTGATATCATTCTGAAACAGGATACTATGGCAATACTGATTTTCACATTTTTCAGCTTGCTATAGACAACATTGCCAGTCCTACCCTCAAGGAATAATCTACTGGCCTACGCATGTCCTCTCACACACATTCATTCATTCATTCAGTTCAGGGCAGAAGTGGGTCCGGAGTGTATCCGGAATCTCTTTGCACAAGGTGGGAACACACCCCGGAGGGGGCGCCAGTCCTTTACAGGGCCTCTCATGCGCAAACAGATTTCAATCAATAGAACTTACACTGCATATTACACAGATTTGTAATTTAGATATAATAAATATTCTCTGATTAGAAATTCTCTGTGCATAGTTTTGAGCGGATGGATCTTATATGTTTCCATATCACAGTATTGTCATGGGAGAAATAACAAAGAAACAAAAATTCTGAAAAAAGGAAGCTTCTTAATATCACTAAAGCAGGTATCTGTAATACAGTTACTGTACTCAATCATAAAACACTCTGTCTGCCTTTTGGCCTATGATCCCACCCACAGTGCAATCCTTGTCAAGATAACCACACCCTAGGTTGCCAGGTGAGACGCAAAAAAATCAGAGAACAAAATAGCATCCTGTAGCCATGGAAGTGACCAGGGGAACAGAGATAAGGTTAGATTCTACAGGACATAAAAAGCTGAAGCTGAATAAGATGAAACCTATATGAATAAGATTAAACCTCTAAAATGATCAATTTAAATATCTGAATTTCTAATTTCTAATTTACCACGGTGGTGCAGCAGGTAGTGTCGCAGTCACACAGCTCCAGGGGCCTGGAAGTTGTGGGTTCGATTCCCACTCCAGGTGACTGTCTGTGAGGAGTTGGTGTGTTCTCCCTGTGTCCACGTGGGTGTGCTCCGGTTTCCTCCCACAGTCCAAAAACACACGTTGCAGGTGGATTGGCGACTTGAAAGTGTCCGTAGGTGTGAATGTGTGTGTGTCTGTGTTGCCCTGTGAAGGACTGGCGTCCCCTCCAGGGTGTATTCCTGCCTTGCGCCCGATGATTCCAGGTAGGCTCTGGACCCCCCACGACCCTAAATTGGATAAGCGGTTACAGATAATGGATGGATGGATGGATAAAAGCTGGTAAATGTGGAGAAAAACACAGTGGCTCTTTGCCTTTAGACAGGGTAGGTAGACATTTAATGACATGATGTACACTTAGTTTGTGTTTGAAATTATGAAAATGAGGAATAAGCATCGTGCTTCAAAAGCTAGTGCTATCTTCAGCCTCGCATAGTCAACTAAATATATACATACAAAGGATAAGATATAAAATATCCTATCCTAACTAGCTATCCCTAACAACTATGGACTACGGTTACTCACTGAGCCCAGCCCATGAGTACACAAACGACCCACTGTATCACTAGCACTTCACAGCGGTCATCATGTAGGCACCTCCTTTCATTGGTGTTTCACTGAATTAAGTCCACAACACCTCCAGAAGGTTCAGCAGTGAAGTCTAGCATCCCAGACCCACCCCAGATGCCGAACTGCACAAACAGGGATGTGGCCGACTTGGCTTCAAATCCCCTAACACCTATCTCCACTGGTCTTACATGTGCCTGCCAAACGCGTTCCCTCACCTCAACCGCTGAATCAGCTTCTTCCTTTCAAATGCTTCATCTACTGCATCCTCAGATGGAACTGTTAACTCTGTGAAATAAACTATACGTTTACATTCAGAGTAGAGCACCATGTCTGGCCTCAATGGGACCTGTAGCTTTTTTCCTATGATCACCAGCAATTTCCAATCTCATGCCACACCCCATCTATACCAATATTTGTAGCCATATTCTCAAAAGCACAAACATATTTTATTACTACAGCTACTCATCAGTGCATTAACCGTTTGCTGTCCAACAAACATGCTAAAATCCTAAGCATCTGATTATGTCTCCATGTATCCCGACCCTGTGACAAACTAACCTTACAAGCTGATAGAACATGCTTCAGCGTGCCAACCTCTGTATATAATCCACAACTAGGGTCTTCACCTACCCACTGTCCAAGATTTTGCTGTGTTGAATGGACGATCTAACCACGATCTATCAATGCTATTAACAGCCTTCACCAGTTCAGCTTTTTGATCCCACAACTTGTTCTGTATCATTTAGTGCTGCACTATACCATCTACCAAAACTCTTCACTGGTCTCTCCAGTACTGCAGGGATGATTTCTCCTTCCATCAAAAAATTTTCAACAGACTTCATTACTTGCTTGGTTTAACTTTCAGCCTAGCCAATCTTAGATTATCACTTAACTTCTCCAGCAACCGTCGTGTGCAAGGGACAGTAGTCATTAATATTGTCAAGTCATCCTAATTGGGGGGAGCTGAGTACCATCATGCAAACTCTCCCTGCTTATGACCCACTTAAACGCCCTAATTACTACCTCCATTGCTATTGTACTGCTAATGGTGAAATCTTACATTCAGCCATTATACCTATTTCTAATTCCTGCCATGATGTAACAAATACCTGCTCTCTTTCTTTGCTGCCTGAATCTGATGCCAGATCATGCTGCTATGTTCCAAACAAAACCAGAAACCCCTGCCATTCCAAAAGAGTAGAGAAGAGCAGGCGGTATCCTTATCCCTAAAAAGAAAGATCCTGTGGGTTTTGAACAGTCTTGGCCAATAAGTCTTCTTAATGTGGAGGGTACGATTTTCTTTAGTATGATAGCACGGAGACTTGCTGCTTATCTGAAAGCAAACAAATTAATTGATATGTTAGTATGGTCCATTTCTTCCAAACAACGACCATCAACCTCCACAAAACCTCAAGATCTCAGGTGCATGGAGGAACTGTGGCTGCTTTGATGCAGGGCAATTCCATATTTTCTGAGAATGCATTAATATCCACTACTATCGGAAAAAGGAGTTTTATTACCAAAATCTCGAAGGAGTTCTTAATATTGTATATGGGAAATATACCAGATTGGCTGGTTGGGGTGGATAGATACCTTCTGCAGATCTTTTTAGTTGCTAGCAAGAAAGCAATCACTAGAAAATTGCTAGAAGCAGACCTCCCTACCATTGAATTGTTGCAGAATATTGTTAATGAGATTTACAAAATAGAATCCCTTACATTTGCTCTGAGATTGAAAAAAGCTAAAATTAAAAGTAAATGGGGAAAATGACTGATTTACATTAATTCTTGGCTACATTTAACTATGAATATAGAAGAATCCTATTCCAACCCTAGTCTCTTTTTATTTATATATATTTTATTTCTTAACTCACGTAAATCGATCTGTACCATACCACGCGTTATGATTTGAACAAGATGTATTTTATATGTCTGTAATACTACTTGATCCCTGGCAGCCAGTTGTTTGAAGTTTCTAAGGTTGAAACATTAAACTTTGGAAATCAATAAAAATATGATCAAAAAAGTCAAAAAAAAAAAAAAAGACCTCAGGTGCATACTTGTACACCCGATAAGGCACACATTTAGGGCCTGGAGCAGAACCTGTGGTGGAAGGGAAAATCTTTAAGGAATATAACATAAATATAACATAAAAAAAAAGGTTTTTACTTCTTGCCTTTCACTAGGATAGGTAAATGTTTTAGTGAAATAATGCACATATTTTGGTGTAAATGGGTTGATTGTGACATATATTTTATTTATAGCTATTAAGGTCCAAAGATTTAAACTAATCTTGGACTTGTTCGTGTAGAATCAGTTTTCCTCATCCTAGCAAATTGCTTGAGCTTTGTGTCTGGGGAAGAGAGGGAAGGGGGTAGAAAACCCTCTCCACTGTTTTGATTCTGTATTGCAGCTCCCATTGTAAAAGCTAGCTGTCAGTTTTACAGATTGCTCCTTTAAAGCATAAGGAAAATGTCTGTTGTCTTATAACATCATGCTTCTGTTGTTCTGTTGAGATATTGCTCTATGCTTTCTTTGTGGAATGAGTCTTTCCCTTTTCCTCTCTGAAAAGCCTGGCAGCTTTAAACCCATGAATATCTCTCAGATGATCGCATGTCACAACATGGATATTTCTCATCTCTTCTTTATCTTTATAAAACAATTCTTTAAAACACAGCTTGTTTGAAACCAGATAAAACCTGATACGTTCAATAAAAGTGAAGGAAAATGAGACCTATAAATCCTGGTGTTCTTTCCTACTGTGTTATCACAAGAATGCTTTTCTGTGAATATTCAGATGTGACCACCACTTATTTGCACACACAGATCTTCTACAGATCTACCCTTAATGGATTTTTTAGAGATCCCCATCCATCACTCAGTGACACTGCATAACCTATCCATTCTGATAGAAAATAATATTTACCACAGCTGTGTCCATCAGGATAACAGACAGATCCTCCTATGGGGTGGCAGGAAACGAGGCTCACTCGAGCATGTAATTCAAGAGATATCCCAGAGAGAGACCGTGTGTGTGTGTGTGTGTGTGTGTGTGTGTGTGTGTGTGTGTGTGTCAACCAGAAATTTGGAAAAATGTATATACTCTATAAATGGAGAGTGACAGGCAAAAAAAGAGTACACTGTGGACTATTTATAAAATGGTGTGTCATCCCTGTCTGTTTTTTAAATCTTTTCCTTGGCTCATTTGTTTGGCAGGAACTGACTGAATTGGCAGTTGTCCAACAAATTAAAAGAGTATCTCATCATGAAAGTGAGACTGAGATACAGTCTAAGGCCTGAACATGGCCTGAACTTTGGAATACCCTCTGTCCCTTACTTCTGTTTTGATCCTTAATGATGGAGGGCCATAAGCATATGCCTAATGACAGATATTGAGGTCTTGTTCTGGTATGTGGTGAAAGATGGCTCTTCCTTACTGTCCCAGTCTGTACAGCCCACAGCCTGCTAATTTTCTCTATAATAACCCTAGTCATTCCTCATCAAACACACAATAGCCCTCTATTATATTCAAATGGTGCGTGCCGTATGGCCATGTGTGCATATGTAGTGTGTGAAGAGGGGACATGCCACATATTTTTATTTTTGTTTTATATTTCTACCTGGCTTTGCTAGTTTTTGTGTGTGTGCACAAGTGTGTGTGTGTGTGTATTAGCAGGACTCTAAGCATTGTCTCATGCCAAACTGGCGCAATCCCTAATTCAATAACAGACCATACCACAGTTAATGACTAGTAATTAGCCCCAAACACAGAAATGCTACTGTGGAGCTCATTGGGCTGGAGCTCAAAAGAGGCCAACTCTATAAGCATTCACTTCCTGCCAAAAGCAAGGCAGCAGAGGCAAACGTCAAAACATCATTACCTTATAGTCACCAAATTCTATACTTCTGCAGCTACAGATAGATCTATGGGATTAGGTAGAGTGAGATTAGATTATATCTGGTCTGTTACTCAGGGAAGTGTAGATGCACATAGCATAATTCACATGTATAAAATGACAGGTACAGTATGTCGCTGTTGGACTCTTACACAATAGTTTTCTTTGAGCATGCTGCTCCATGCTAAGAGAAGTCACTGAGGACATCTGACAGCATGAGGAACCTCCAATAATCCAGCAGATCCTGAGGGGAAATACTTGCTTAGCAGTCAGGTGGAGATAAAGATAAAAAAACACCTTTACCTAGAAAACTCAAAACTGATCAATCACAGAGGATCGTTAATCAAGCTCACGGCAAGGGGTTTAAAGGGTTGAGGGGGGGTGCATGTTTAAAGCAGGGGCTCATTAGGTAGATGCCTATGTCCCTCTTAAGAGCTGATGAGGAGACATTTTGTTCCATAAAAGTAGCAAGGAGCTATGGGAATAGAGGTCAACAGAGACAGGTGGAGCATACCTAAGCAAAACTCTATATTTGAGAGAATACATTTCAGGAAAACAAGAAGGAAAAAAAACACTTGTCCAATAACAGAGTAAGGCATTCAGACTAACAGGTACAAGCTGCCAAAAAGGAACATCAAACTGCAGGTAGTGAAATTGGGAACACTCACTCTCATTCGCTGTGAGAAGTCTTTGCTGGCAGAAGTCGGAAAAATAACTCTGTTTACTCTGCTCATTCCTGTCGTCCCTGAGGTGCAATGGTGCATAATATAATCCAGTCTGTGTCTAAGGTTTATTCTTCATTTCATATTCCATTTAATATGCACCTGAATGACACTGCTGGTTTAAAGAGATGGGCTAGAAAATTAAAATGTTGTGATAAGAGAGTAAGATTTCTTTTCTGGTACAAGACTCCATTGTGCAATTGCAAAAAATCTATTTTGAGCTCAATAGACTCTCTCACAGGGAGCTCGTTTATACCGTTTTTTTTTATATTGGAAATATGCCTGAATTACTGAGGATCGCACTATTTTAGGACTGAAATTAAATGAAGGGACTTTAAGCTAAATATGAATCATGGCAGAAAGTGTCCAGAATCAATATTACATAAATAAAAATGCCAAGTAAAATGATAATTTTTAGTTACATTACATTATTAATGTACTGGTGAGAAATAAATCCTGAACCAATGCTAAATAATGGACTGATATTTCAACAGCAAATAACTGTATCTTAAAAAACAGCTCATGTGTAATCCTAGGAGTTATATATAAGTCTGAACACAGTTCTATGCTGGTTTCACTTGTCATGGAACTGCTGGCGCTGGTGGTGTGTGGCAGACCTGCGATGACTACTGATAATATGAGGAAGACAAATTACACAAATACTAATACCAATCATGTTGGATCATAGGTTCCATCAAAGTTGTCTAAAAGTGAAAGGGGAAAAAAGATACATCCCAGCCATATTTGGCCAACAGCGATTTGCAGAATTAAACGTAGCCTGTAGGCTAAAGTTTCATTGAGCTATGGGCTGTGCTGATACCTGTCACTAGAAAAAGGTTCCATGACTCTTGAGAGGCTTCTCAGCCTGTAAGTTAATAACAGCCTTTGAGGTGTCTCTGCACTATGTACGCTGATAACAGGCTAATATTTTTCTTAGATTCTGGTTTTATCTCAAAAAGCAGCTCACAATGATTGCCAGTGAGCAGACTGGGACTAAAAGATCATGCTAGTTTTGTTAGTATATTGCACATGGACTCCAGACAAAGTCAGAAGAAGGTGGAATAAGGAGGTGTACTTTGCCATCTTTAGATAGTTTAAAGTCTCAGCCATACAGCACACACCTCTGCAAAGCTTCAAATCTGTCAGTAGCCTGCAATCTTACAACACATCTCACTGTTCCACAGAAGACACACTCACTCTTCAGCTAACACACATGCATCAAATATTACATACACACACACACACACACACACACCTACACACTTACACAAACTTAAAATGGCTTCCACAAAATATACAATGCCAAGAAAATGTATGTGAAACCTTTGGAATGACCTACATGTATGTATAAAGCCAACTTAAAACATGGCCTGGTTTTCATTATAGTAAAGTACACAAAATTTGTTTAAACCAGTAACACATAAATTATATCATATATAAAATAAAAATACTGTGTTTTCTCATCCACTCTGAATACATTATTAAAAGATTTAAAGTGAACATTTGAAAAAAAAGTATGTTAACCCATAGGTCAATGACTTAGCCAACAACTGACTGCAGTCAGACCTGCAATCAAACAAGTCAAATTTAAGGTGTGAATCAGAGGTACAGTGAAATATGAAAACAAAACAAGAATATGTTTTGCCATGTAAATATATATAAAAAAATTATAATAAAAATAACATTAAACTGCAATGTTGAGAAAAAACAACATCATGACAATCCACTACAAAACATACTAATGGAAAAATATTTTTGGGACTTATGAAACTAAGGTGTCACTGCATTTCCACATGAAAAATCTTACCAAACCTGAAGAATGGTGAAGTATGGAGTAACATAATTTAGGTATGTTTTGCTGCTCCTGGGCCTAATCTAACTGCCAGTAAATTCCCATGAACATCAAGGACCTTCAGGGTGATTGTTGATCGGCTGAAGCTCAGTAGAAACTGGGTAAATAAGAAGGATAATAACCTTAAACATAAAAGGTATTCTACTATAAAACGGCTTCTTATAATTCAATTCATATTTAGGGTGTGACCCATTCTGTCCTCAGCAAAGCAATGTATATGAAAAGAACTTTTTCCACCTGTAAAGTGTGACATAATCTGTATTAGAAAACAAACTGAACACTTTTAGGAGAAAAAAAAAACAATAAATATGCGCACCCATAAACTAATACTATGTCTGTTTGGGTAGGAATCTATCAGCGTGGCACTTTTTGATGAGCTCATTTTTTCTCAACGCTCCCTGCAAAAGCCCTCTGAATCTGTCAAACTGCAATGGCATCTCCTGTGCACAGACCTCTTCAAGTCACCCCTCAGATTTTCAGTTGGATTCAGGCCTGGGCATTAGCTGGGCCATTCCAAAACTTTGATGTTCTTCTGGTGAAGCCATTCTTTTGTTGATGTGGAGGTATGTTTGGGACGTTGTTATGTGGATATGTGAAATCTTTCTTCACATTCAGCTTTTTAGCAGAGGCCTGAAGGTTCTGTTTAGAATTGACTTATATTTGAAACAGACATATGTAGACTTTGCATTCCCATTGTGTGTGATATACTGACATGGCGTATACACATACCCAGTAGTAAAGAACATTTTAAATACTAGTAAGAGGTTTAGTTCAAGTCAAGTTTAGCTCTTGATTTGAAAACTTTTAGCTTATCTGATCAACGTTATCTAGCCCTAATGCACACACAAACAGGCACCTACCCATACATGCATACATACACACAAACATTCCTGGTTTATATGCCTTGGCTGATGTGCAGAAAGCTGCCAGGTTAATTTACTGTAAGTAGAATGGCCAAAGAGAGAGAAGGGATGGCACAGCAGTGGGACAGCATCTGCATTATGAGTTTTCACACACATCAACTGTACACACAAAATTTCAGCCAGCCTTCTCAAACAGTCATCCACACACACACACACACACACACACACACAAACACGCACATGCACACACACACACACACACACACACACACACACACACGCACACACACACAGGTTTCTGTGAATTTTGGGGGCATTTATTTACTATTGGATAGACATACCTGTAACTTTTCCATATATACTACTAGTCTAACATTAAACCTTAAACCAAATCTTTACTATAATATTAGCATGACCTAAAACATGTCTGATTTATATTGTAAGGACAGGTCCCCATAAAGAAGAAAAATCCCCACAGTGTGAGTGTGTAAACAGGTTATACACACTCACCCACTCACTCTTCCCTCTTCTGCAGGTTCCAACCTATCTGCAGGTATAGAGGAAGTCCAGATAAATACATTAACAAACATGGTTGTTGTCCTTGGCAGGGCCAGCTTGTTTGAGAATACCTGTGTATATTTGGACTGCCACTCCAAGCTCCAGAGCCACTGCTTAGTTGGGTCAAGGTCTAAATCTAAATGCTTCTTTCATGGATATTCAGCGAGCAATGAATCAAGGCTCCTGGTGTTTAATACCATGTACCTGATGGTATTAAACACTGTACATTTATCACTGTCCATTTATGGTGTCATAATTACATATCCAAAAAAAAAAAAGAATCAGAGATTAAGCAGTAGAAAATGGGTAGGAATTTCAAATATAGATTAAATTAGATTAATATTTTGAAATTAGTATTTTGTATTTTTTATTTTTCCTTTGCTAAATGTTGGATCGGAAACAGTGAACCGGAAATGAATGTAGCAGAAACACTCTGGCCCCGGTAGAATGATCTATTTCCACTTTAAATGGGTGAAATGTTCTGTCATCTTTAATTGGAGCAGAGATTACTAGTAGAATTACTATTACTATTACTATTACTATAGTCTACTAATAGTAAAATTATACATTGCTATATATTGCACATTCAAATGCTTAATGCCTACATGATGGTCTGTGACTCTGAAGTCTGTGAGAAGGGGTCTACCCCCATAAGGAGGCATGTCTGTCTCCACCTCTGGACTGCCCAGACTCTGCCAGCAGTGTAACCTCTGAAAGATGTCCCGCACACAAGCCACACGTTAAATCAACACATAGGCTGAGTAAGGTCAGTGGTTGCAACGGCTATAGTAGATATCTTTTGAGCAACACAGCAGTTCAGTACTACCAGTCTCCACATCATATAACATAAGTCGACGTGACTCCACCTTGGGAATGTTCTTAGATCAAAGTCTTTGCCATTTTCCCCTCCATGTTGTACTTTTTTCTGGGCCAAAAGTTAGTGCAGTACAATAACCAAGTCCAAGTCCTCATCCAAATGACAGCTCCAGTCCAGGGACATGTTTTGAATTTGGCCTGCTGTTCTTGAGATGAGGAAAAAGACTGGAGGGTTGAGAGCCTTTTCTACTATGCTTTATGGGTTGTTGAGATAGCTGGAACCGAATTAGACTTTTTCCCTTTGTTTTTTACAAATACATCATGCTTAGACAATTTGGACAACATATGCATATAATCTATTTTCAGGAGCAAGCTGTGAGGTTCAGGACAAGGGAGAGAATGAAAGGACAGAGACTGTTTCTCTCCATTTGTCCCCCCCTCCACAAAACACCCAATTTTGAAGTTTCTCTCTTTTTCTTTCTCTTTTTTTTTAATTGACTCATGTCCTAAAAGAGGCCAGGTTGAGAATGACACAATACCAATGCTGACAAGATAATCCAATCGCACTCTGAATATCCATGAGCATCCAGAACACTCTCCACAACCTGTCTTCAAACTCAAATTCAATAATGCCTCACAAAATATTCAATGTTCTAAAATATTGGGCCTCATATTCAAACCATAAGGCAAACAATAAAAAAGACATAAACAACATCTACAGATATCTTACAAATAATAAATCACCTGTGAAAGACAAATATTATTTGGAATTTAATATAGCAGCATATCATTATATTAATGTACACAGGATATTCAGCTAATATATTTAAATGAGAAACTTCTTATTATGTCCATCCCACATCCTTTGGCAGTTCACCTGCTCAAACATACCTCAAAAATGATTTGTTTTGAATATATTCAATTCCAAAATATTTTATATATTTTCAAAATAAATATGGAAATATTTTAAAGATGCCCCCTCCAGGTGTATTCCAGCCTTGCACCCAGTGATTTCAGGTAGGCTCTGGACCCACCGCGAACCTGAACTGGATAAGCGGTTACAGATAATGAATTGATGGATGAATGAATGAATATATTAAAGATGATAATTGATGCTGCACATTACTGCAAAACAATGGGATACTAGAGGAGCTGATTTTTGATTCAAGGGAAAGATAATTCTAAATATTATTAGCAGAGACCAAAATGTTCCCTTCCAGAATCTTTTTAACATATAAATCAGCTTCTACTTCTTATATTGTAATATATGATCCATAAATATAATAAAGAGTTTACAGGCGTGACAGCCAACATAAAACCGTTTTAGCTTGGAATTTATAATACAGCATAAAAATATATGACAAGGGATATACCTCACAGGAGATCTGGATAATAACACAATGATGTGAAAGTGTAGAGATGTCTGGACTAGCAGGAGATGTTAATCAAACAGGAGAACACACACACACACACACCCACACACACACACACACACACACACACACACAATCAGTGTGAATATTATGAGGTTTGACACACACAGCCTTTCTAAACTCATCATTCTGTCAGGGGGGGAATTAGGCCTTTACACACCAATGGCGGATTAATAGCAAACACATGTTAGGGGGAGTTTGGTGTCTTCTAGTGGCTGCACTCTGGGATTAGTGGAACCACTCACATGGAAACAGTACTGCTCTTCTTTTCTTCCACATCCCACCTTCATGTTAACGCCTCTCTCAGTTGCCCCACATCATCAGTCATGATATGCCATGCTGTATTTGCTTGCCTGAGATTCCAAGTTCCATAACCCCACAGACACTTTACGAAAATAACAAATTAATGTTCTCTGGATCTGTAGTCACCAACTCCACATCAGTCACACCTGTAGCTTAAGCTCCTTGAGCTAAACTGATTTGCCAATTGGATTCTACACTGTGAGGGACCATCTAAACTTTAATAGAGTTTGGTTAATGGAACAGTCTTTATAACAAGGAATTTCTGAATGTGATTCGACATTTAGCATTTCTAATGTGGCTGCTGAGTTCAGATAATCTTCTTCATCCAAAAAAATAATATCCTTCCGAGGCACTTCCAGCTTTGAAGGCCAGTTTTACTGTCAAGACTAAGTTGCCGACAGCTTCTCTGTCACAAAAATAATGGATTCCACCTTGCCAGGGACATTTGACAGCAGATACGTAACCAGAACACAAACAGCATGTTTTTCTTCCACAGAAGTAGTAGGAGTACGAGAGTGTGAAAGAGAAGCCCAAAATGCAAGGCCCCAAGCACGCATGTGTCCTCAGTTCAGACAGACAACCCTCAAGAACTGAAGGAAGCATCAGAAACCTGCAAGAAGTAGCTAGATGACGCAGAATATCAGTATAGAATACAATAGAACAGAGCAGAAGGAAAGGACTTCTGGTGACACCATGTTAGAAGAAGCAGCCTGATTCCACGGGTGCAGGAAAAAACCCTTAAATAACTAGACAAATAATGATGTGAGTCTAAAATAATTATAAAAAGATGTTAAAAGACAAAAATCGCAATGTCTACTTTAAAAAGAGAATCCATACTTCGGGACCTGCTGGATCGTACAACAAGACTGAAATAAGTTGAGAACGCTGAACAGACAGTAAGAAATACGGAAGATAAAGTACTGCAACACTAGAGAGCCGTCTGCTATTTACTTCACAGAGAGGCAAAATTGTCGGCCAAGTGCGAGGACCTTGAATCAAGAACAAGACAAAATAACCTGTGCATATATGGGATGACAGAAGCAGAGGAAAATATATAATTAACTTCATATCCAACTTGATGCACACCTCACTTGAATTACTGGAGGATTTGGACTTGTGTGGAGAGAGTGCAGTGGCTTGTTGACTATGAAACTAAAAGATTCTACCACACGGAGATCTATCATTGTCAGATTCTCTGACTACAGAGTTAAAGAAATGGTGTTACAGAATAGAATAGAATAGATTACAACAGAAAATAATTCCTTTAAAAATATAAAGACTTAATCTGAATCCCTGAAGTGTCATCTACACTGAGCAATTATAGATAAAAATAAAATCAAATATTTCCAAAAGCTTTTTATTATTAAATATTTGTAAATGCTAAATCCTAAAAGGTCAAAACAATGGCAAATATGTTATTAAGAGAAAATCATGTAGATTTTATGGTACATTTCAAATGCTATGTATATCCTGTTTCTTCAGCTGGGTAGCATAAAAGCACACTAAGTGACTTTCTCTAGGGCAAATTAAAAACTATGTCCCTTTGTATGGCTCTGTGTCTTGAAGATTTAGTACTGACAGACACACACCCCTGACCAAAGTAGTATATAACCCCAGGAGTCATAGAGGAAAAGACCATTAAGAGCAGAGGATTGTGGGGTAAACAGACCTCAGCTTTTGTCACTTGGACCAGGAAGCAGGCTTATGTGTGACCTCAGCTTCTCCTGTGGAAATTATCCCTGCAATTACTTGGGATATGTTCCTTCACATTAAAAGAAATCCATGCCAACACTTTATGTCCAATGGAAAAATAGTCCTCTTGTTTATATTATAGCTTCCATTTTCTTACACTGTGTTGACTAAGGAGCTGCAACTACTTTTTAACAAGAAAAATGGCCCAATTTTGTGGGGCTTACACCCCATTCGGATACGTTCATTTTTAAAAAATGAAAGTTTTTGTCTGTGTTTTGGCCTCTCATCCACTCAAAAATGGATTTATAGGTCACTAAAAAAGGGAGATTTTCGAAAACACTCTCCAAGGTGGAGATTTGTGAAAAAGGTGTTGTCACTGTTCTTATGTGGACGAAGAAAACGGAGGTTTTCAGAAATGGTGACATCACCCAGCAAAACCAAATAGCTCCTCACTCCCTACAGAGTGAATTACATAAGTCATAAACCTAGACGTATACATGCAGCTAGCACTAGACATCAGATTCTCACATATAAATATAAATGATTCTTTATTAGAAATATATAACACACTATTAAGATCTAGATTCAGTATTTCAGTGACTTGTGTATTACACAACCTGGGGTGTATGGAGTGATTTGGAATTAAACCTCTGTGTTTCCCTCATGCTTCATTGTATTTTGAGGTCTCCCTACTAGAGATAATGCAGCCATTTTTACATTCATCTGGACAGAGAAATAAACGTGGACAGGGCCTAAGGAAGATTGAGAGAGATAGAGAGATCAAAAACAAATCCCAGAAAATTAGACAGAAAGGAGAACAAGTGCTGGTGTAACATAAAATATGCACTAATGCGACAACTAGTATAGACACAAAGTTATAAAACTTTTTAATTTATTGCGGCACTGCCACATTGTCAGTTTATTAAAAAAAACGGTGCCTTATAATCAGTTGTTACATAGCACTGCCAGTGAAGAGCATGATTTAAAAGGGACAGTTAAATAATGGAAACCCAGACAGCTGGAGAAAACAACAGAAAATTAAACATTGTGATTAGATGGCAATGTTGATGAATGAATTTATTTCAAACCATAACAAGCCACATAAACAGTGACATAAACATATGACTCGTGTCATGGGATAATGTACTCATTTTTTATTTGTACAAGTGATTTTCAAAACAGCAGCAGGTAGTGTCGCAGTCACACAGCTCCAGGGGCCTGGAGGTTGTGGGTTCGATTCCAGCTCCGGGTGACTGTCTGTGAGGAGTTGGGGTGTTCTCCCCGTGTCCGCGTGGGTTTCCTCCGGGTGCTCCGGTTTCCTCCCACAGTCCAAAAACACACGTTGCAGGTGGATTGGCGACTCGAAAGTGTCCATAGGTGTGAGTGTGTGTGTGTGTGTGTGTGTGTCTGTGTTGCCCTGTGAAGGACTGGCGTCCCCTCCAGGGTGTATTCCTGCCTTGCGCCCGATGATTCCAGGTAGGCTCTGGACCCCCCGCGACCCTAAAAATTGGATAAGCGGTTACAGATAATGGATGGATGGATGGATTTTCAAAACAAAAAAAAAAAGACAAGAGTGAAACAGAGAGAGAGAGAGAGAGTGGCTGTAATCATCACCACACAAGAACTATGAACTATGAAGTGTTTGAACTGGGGTGTGAAGAAAGTTGGTGGTAATTTAGGGCAGTGTGATTTGTACTCTTCTCCTAATCCAATAGGCTAAGTAATATATTTACTTCCACATCAATAAAGAAAGAGGGTATATTAAGTGGCAAAATAGAGGTTAGCCCACCAAAATCGAGTGAGGTTCAAGATGTGGTGCATCATGGAAAGGCAGGTTCTGCTCCAGGGCCTAATGGTGTGCCGTATCATGTGTACAAGTATGCACCTGACGTCTAGAAGTTTTGTGGAGGTTGATGGTCATAGTTTGGAAGAAAGGGATCATTCCAAAAGAGTAGAGAAGAGCAGGCAGTATCCTTATCCCTAAGGAGAAAGATGCTGTGGGTATTGGACAGCTTTGGCCAATAGGTTTTCTTAATGTGGAGGGTAAGATTTGTTTTAGTGTGATAGCGCGGAGACTTGCTGCTTATTTGAAAGCAAACGAATGAATTGATACGTCAGTACAAAAGCAGGGGTTTCTGGCTTTGCAGGATGTTTGAAACATAGCAGTATAATCTGGCATCAGATTCAGACAGCAAAGAAAGAGGGTAGAGTTCTACATGTTGTTTTCCTAGATTTAGCGAATGCATTTGGTTCAATGCCACATAAACTCATGTGGAATGCCGTTAATTTTTTCCAGGTGCCAGATAAGGTTACTAGGCTTGTTAAAGTATATTTTGAGAACATTCAGTTTTGCTTTAGTACAGGGGAATTTGTTATATCATGGCAGCGGTAAGACATAAGTATAATGGCTGGATGTATGATTTCACCATTAGCATTTACAATGGTGTTGGAGGTAGTAATCTGGGCCTCTGAGTGGGTTGTAGGTGGGGAGTGGTTGCATGATAGTACTTGGCTTCCCTCAATCAGGGCTTACATGGACGACATGATGACCCTGTTGACTACTCTGCCTTGCACATGGCAGTTGCTGGGGAAGTTACATGATAATCTAAGGTTGGCTAGGCTGAAAAACTGAGCAAGTCTAGAAGTTTGTCGATTGTCAAAGGCAAAATTGTACAGGGATTTTTTGGATGGAAGGAGAAATGACTGGAGAGACCAGTGAAGAGTTTAGGTAGATGGTATAATGCAGCACTAAATGATACTGACCAAGTTGTGGGAATAAAGGCTGATTTGGTGAAGGCTATTAATAGATTAAACAGATTATGTCTGTCAGGGAAGATGAAATTGTGGTGTCTGCAGTTTGGCTTACTTCCTCGCATTAGATGGCCGTTGACAGTTTATTACATTTCGATCACAAAAGTAGAAAGGATGGAAAGGGTTATGAACAAGGCCATACGGAAGTGGCTAGGGGTGCCACAGTGTTTAAGTAGCGTGGCATGGTATGGGAGAGGGGTACTGGAGCTACAACTCACAAGTTTAGTTAAGGAATTTAAATGTACAAAGGTGAGTCGTGAGATGATTTTGTCAGGATTGAAGGATGCAGTGGTTAAAGCAGCAGCGCCAGTTACAAAAACAGGAAGGAAGTGGAACCCACAACTGGCAGTGCAAGTAGCCAGGAGCTCATTAGAGCTAAGGGATGTGATTGGCCAAGTGCAATGCAGAAGAGCAGGCCTTGGGTCAGGTGATACATGGAAATTTTTTAGTAAGGCCACATCACTAGATAGAAGGCAAATCATTGATCATAGATTTATTCGCAATCAGGAAGAGGAGGTACGGTTTTGCAGTGTCACAGGCAAAACAAGGCCAGTGGCTTCGCTGGGAGAATTAAGAGAAGCGGAAGATCACTTGGAAAGAACTGTGGGCAATGGAGGCAAGTAGTAAAACTGCAGGTCCCACAGTGTATTGTGTTAACTATACTGAGGCCAGACATGGAGATGTGGTGCTGTACTCTAAAAGTAAATTGATAGTTTATTTCATAGAGTTAACAGTTCAATTTCCATGCAGTTGATGAAGCATTTGAAAGGAAGAAGCTGAAGTATGCAGACTTGGCGGCTGAGGTGAGGGAACATGGGTGGCAGGTATATATAAAACCGGTGGAGATAGGGGATTTGTAGCCAAGTCTGTCACATCCCTGCTTGTGCAGTTCAGCATTAGGGGCTGGAAACTAAGGGCGGCTGTGAAGGACCTATCTGAAACAGCTGAAAGGTCTAGTCAGTGATTGTGAATAAGGAGAACACAGACTAGTTGGGGAAATGCAATGCAGACGTGCTGTTGTGATGGTTGGTAATGTAGCATGTAAAGATCACATGGAACTGGAGGCCCTGAGAATGCTTTAACGGTGCAATTGGGGATAGGTGCAGCCTTAGTCACCAGGGAGCCCAGTGTAAATTTTGTGTGTTTGTTGATGGTCAAGGGTATGAAATGACTGTAAATCTGGCTTGGGGGGGGTCTGGATGCTAGACTGTTGAGCCTTCTGGAGGTGTTGTGGGCTTAATTTAGTGAAACACTGATGAGGGGAGGTGCCTACCTGATGGCCCGTGTGAAGAGCTAGCAATGCAATGGGTGGTTTGCGTACACATGTATTGGGTTCAATGAGTACCCATAGATGTTAATGGTTGCTGGTTGCTGATAGGATCATAAATGACCACAGCAACCATAGGGTGTAGCTGTAGGATTGGAACAATGGAAATTGCGTGGCTGCTGGTAGGAAGAGAGTGGGGTGGGCCCTATGTGAAGCTTTAATGGATTGGCATAGGATATTTTACATCTTATCTTTGTATGATTATTATTATAAGTGGCCTTGTTCAACAGGGTAGTTCAACCTGCCACACTACAAAACTCTTAGAGATGGTTTGAGGAACATGACAAAGAGTTTAATGCGCTGGCCTTAACCTCCAAATTCCTATCTATCTAAATTCAATCTAACCAATCATCTGTGTGGTGTGTTGAAATTAGTATTTTTTTGTCAAATGAAGAGAACAGCACAGAAGGGCAATGACAGTGTACAATTCAATAACATGTATACAACAAAAACGTAAACTGAAAATTCCTTATTATTGTCATTTTTTCTCTGAAAAATCGTATTATTATTATTATTATTTCCAAGGGCACTGCAAATTTTGCTTCCTGATAATGTTCCATAATGCTCTGAAATGTATATGTAAAGATTTGCATGGCTTACTTTTTTCCCAGAGTCATGTTTCTCCAAGTCCCTGGAAGTGGACGAAGAGGAAAAACGCTCCATTTACCCCAAAGCTGTGGAGACACAGCAGGGTTCTACAGAGTCCAGGTGACCTTCCTGACAACATGGGCTGAAATGGGGTAATATTGCCTCTGGCAGCCCAGAAGCCCCAGAAAAACACACACTGCCATTCCCTCTCTTCTACTTCCATGCTCCTGTCTCCTCTTTCCCTTCCCAACATGAGGAAATGGTGTGTGACTGCTGTTTGTAAAGGTGTCTTTTACATACTGAACTGTTATTTTTCCCCCACAATTGCCTCCCCTGGTGCTACTGCTTTTGTTCAAATGTATGTTTGTACGTCTGCTGTTTAAAGGGCTTCAAGACATTTACCATGCATAAGGGATACACAAAGTATTAAACAGAGGACAGGGCATGGAATGATTTACTGGTCATATACATATAAAATAAGGCTTTAAAATGTTATCTTCTTTATTCTTCTTGCGCCTATTCTCATAAAAGTTTACCCATACAAATACATTTCAGGCATGCCCAATATCACATCAAATTATTCAGCGCAGACTTCTAAAGCCAGTGCCAAAAAGTGCTTCAAAAACTTTCCACATGGTCTTTTTATTTCCTGAATCCCAGCCTGATTATTCAACGTTATTCCACATTATTCAAACAATCTCCCGATTTTCCCTTCAAGTAATTCCACTCCACCGTGCTCTTTCTCCCCGTTCCATGGCACAAAAGTTCCAGAACACCCCTGTGTCCAGGCCACAATCAACCTGTCAGAGGTATTCCATTTACTACTATACCATTGCTGACTGAATGCTGAAACACAAGTTAGACAGATTACACACTGACAGAGTCAAGCCCTGTTTACTCCATCATACTCCCATACATTACACCTAATATGTCTGAGATGTCAGAATGTGAGAACCCTTCAGCACTCGCTATTTTGCAATGACATAACAGCACAATAAAAAAGATCGGGCACTATGGCTCTCCAGCATTTAAAGGATATAGTTCATTGTAGTACATTTATTTTAACTAGTCATGTAAGAAGCACTGCTCAATGGGTCAACTAGTTTGTTAATTTATGCTTTATGTTACAGTTACTGGTAGCAACTTTTGTATTTTTTTAGTTAGATATCCATTAATGTTTAATGGCAGCAGGACTACAATGGAATAGCTCAGGCATATAGCACCTTTCCTTCTGTGCTTTAAATGTTAATATTTCCTGCATGGGTGCCTAGTGAAAAACCTAGTGAACTGCCTAAGTAACTTCGTAGACAACTGTTTAATTAGGCAATGTGCAAACGGATGTATATATACATAAAGCAGATTATTAAGACACCCTAGTTAAAAAGTGATTGAATCGCAGCTTTTTCCAGCCCACTGGAAAAAGCGTTGCCTCAGCACTTCAGCGCTGATTCTAGTCTTCCTTTTTTAAATCGCGATTTTAATTATTTTTGCTCTGGAACAAGTGCGAAATAGATGGGAGCTGTGCCTGCATTGTAGTGTGGGATTGCCTTCAATACTGAGAAATGGTTTGATGCTACTTTAAAATTTGCCCAGATTAAGGTATCACTGTAGGCAGCATATTTAAGATATCTAAACATTGGGAAAGCCTACGTGTCAGGAGCACACACACAATGACATAAAATGTTCTCTAGACAGTTCGCTAGGTTCTGGGACAGAATCAATATATCAGTCAGCTGCTTCAAAACCACACAGAAATGCAGTCCAACAAGTCATAAGTACCCCATGTCTCTGTCATTTGGACCATACAAGGGAAGAAATCTTTGCAGCTTTCCACACTACTCATGCAAATAAATGTTTGTTTTAGTTCTGTATAAGTCTAGAACTTATTTAGTTCTGCATAATATGCATATGCACAGTATACTTCATAGATATAATTCACTCTAGACACTTATATTAAGACATCAGTACTAAAGCACATGATACACCAGAGACATTTGTTTCAAAATTAGCATGGCCATCCTCTCTGGTGCCCTGCAGAAACACATGCAATGCAGCTGAACAAACAGACAATATGTTGCAGCAATCCTGTGCACCAGGCTGGCCGCGCTGCACACAATGAGAAATGATGTCATGTAACGAGACCACATTATACACAGCCCCGAGCAGCTCGACACTGATGAAGCCATGATGTACGTGGAGCTTGAGTGCCAAAAGCCCTCCACGGTCACTCACATAATTGCCAAAAACGCTGGCTACATTTTCCATCTCCCAATGAGCTCTGGCCAGTAGTGTTCGATGGTTAGATGGATTGGGTCTGTGACCCCTGCCAAACCCATGGCTCATTAGCACATATTAACACCTTCACACCTTCCAGGCTGTTGATAATCCCAAACAAAAAAACAGCAGCACTGGGACCCTTTGTAAGTGCGTATACTATACAAAGTGCATTAACACACACACACATACAAAGCCTTATATTATATATATTATATATTACCGTGTATTATATAGATTTACCCTGACCCTTAAATCATCTTCACTGTGAAATTGAATGACTTACATAGTGGGGACCAGCTGGTGGTCTCGTGGTTCTCACAAGGAAGACACATGCCCACAATGTTAATGTTTGAGCAGGTTTTGGTTCCCACAATTTGATATATTCCTGGTACACAAACAAACAAACAAACACAGTTCAGTAAAACCAATAGCTATAGCTGTGTCTGCCTGTCAAGCACCCTGAATGGTGAGACTCAGACAAGGAGGTGGGACAATTCTGAAAAGCTTGATATCTTAAGGCACAACACAAAATCAGAACAACTCATTTTATCCCATGTCCTCAGATTTAGACAGATTATAAAAAAAACTGGTTGGCTTGGATTTTTCATTAGTTTGTGGGTTGATAGGAGCTCCAGATCCCCAAATAAATGTCCAAATTCATATGTCCCCTTTAAAGTTTTAATCAAACTAGCATAACAGACTTGTAGGCCTGGAAATGCCAGTGTGTATTAACTTGCACCAACCCATATAAGTCTCCATGCTGATGGAGGGAACAGAAACCACTGTAGAGGGGGAAAAAACAATACCTGGGAGAAAGAAGAAGAATGTCAGGCTTTGGAGAGAGGTCCTGGAAGAGTAAGATGGAATAGGGCACAGTGACAGACACAAAGTGTGAACTAGCTTTGACCTTTGGTGCTTTAGTCATTAAAATACCTCCTGGTCCTGGATTCACCACATTCACAAGTTATTTGTGCATCACTGATTTACCTAGATGATGTAAACGAGAGAAAATTCTCTTTCAAATTAACAAAGGTATAAGGTTCATTACTTATGACATCTAAAATTTAATTAACGGTACAGTAACTATTTAGTGTACATAGCTATTGTAAAATAACTCAGTTAAGTAAAATACAAATGATTATATACTTGAGAAAAAAAGAAAAGTATTTCTATTATTTTTTCTTTAAGTAAGGCAGCAGTTAAAAAGCCAGTGGCTACTGGTATTTGTCTCAGTGGCTGACCGTGAGGGAGTCTCCGCTTTCTCCTGAGTACACAAACAATGGACCTTTAAAGAAGAAATGGTTTTAACAGGTCTGCTGCAGAGTTGCCAAGACTGGGGGTGTGCTCCTGCCTTTCCTGTGCACTCAGCTGCTGTCCCTTGAAATGCTACTGTCAAAAACAAAGTGAGACTCTAAATGGAACTTAAGATATTTGACTGTCATTAAGTTCAGTCAAGACTATGTCTTGCTTGATAATGTAAAAATGTGCAGCATTTGTATGGAAGGTTGAGATTGTAGTTCTGAAAGAAGTACAAAATAAACAACCTGGAGAAGGGGATAAGAAGAGCTATCTCCACTGTCCACTGGGTCACACAGATAAACGTCTCCTTTTGCCCTGCATGTCAGCATAAAAAATAAATTAATAGATAAAAAAGTATTTGATGAGTATGATCAGTATTACAAATAAGTGTGGGTTCCTTTTTTATTTATTTTTTACATAAAAAAAAAATCTGTAAGTAAAGCATGTGGTGCAGTAGCTCAGTCTGACAATCTGACAGCATTTACAACACTACCATGAAAACATGCTTAAAAATATAAAAAAAATTTTCAAGATTACAAACCAATAAAATAGTGCTCATACTGTATTTAGTTAGCAAAGGTCTGTGGGTAACAACAAAGAAGCAGAGTCTCAGAAGGCAAAAAATCTATCAAAGATCTGGGACAGTGTCAAGCTTCTCAGAACATTCCCAGACAAGAGGATAACACACAGCACTCATTAAATTTATTTACTTCTTTCAACAAACCCACTGTTTATAACTAGTCCAAAATGAACACTGAATAAAAAGAAAACTGAGATTTGTTTTCATTCTGAAAGAGCTTAACTTTAAAAGGAGTATGGTTTTAAAAACTTAATTTATTGTGACATATTACTTGTGTAGCATGCATGTATTCGCTTCTTTATTTTCATTTGTGCTTGTTTTTACGCAGACGGAAGCTATGTGGTTTCTTTTCACCTGGCTCTGGTTCCCTGGAGGCTCTTGTGATCAGGCAAATCGTGTGTGAGCTTTTGTGTGAGCAAGAAAAAGAGAGGACAGGATTTAGGGAGCTGGCAGGCAGCTACCAAAAACAGAAGAACTTTACTTCTCCAAATCTACCTGCATTAGAATTCAAAGATCAGGCCAAATCCTCCAAATGTTTCATGGGCAGAGGGAAGGGGCTGTGAAGAGTGTTTGTGTGTGTGTGTGTGTGGAGGGGGGGTCAGATGTGTCAGGGCTCAGGTGGATACGCACTGTGGCCAACAGCCAACTTTCCTCTCGCTCCATTCAACTTTCCATTGAGATGCTGAAGCCTCAGATAGAACTCAATTCATCCCTCAGCAGAGCAGCCTAAGCACAGACTGCATGAGGACTATTCCTGTCATATTCTGTTTCTAAGCAAAACCTAACTTGATATAAATATAGAGGCTACAGTTCAGTTCACATCTATTACAAATCTATGAACTTATACATATCAGGCATTTGTGTCTCAAATGCACTTTGTGACAACGTATGTAGACATAGTGAAGAGTAGCACACAATAGAATACAAGTCTCTCACTGCATTTGTTGTCCTTGAAAAAAAAAAAATGAATACATTAAAAAAGCCCCCGCAAGCCTTTGTTTATATATGGGCTGTTATAGAGTGCATAGATTATTAACTACAATATTGCTTTTGGACTGTGGAAGGAAACTAGGGGTGGGCAATATGGCTAAAATACATTATCACGATTTTATTTTTTTTTTTGCAGGATCACATCTCAATCTCAATTTTATCACGATTTATTTTCATGCTGGTTATTATCCTAACACTCCAGGTATTTTTTTCCATTTTCTGCCTGAAATTACATACTCAAATCTTGAGGCAGTGAATAAACTAAAGACAATTTTATTAAGTAATGTTACTGAAAAGCCTTGAGAATTTTTAAAGACATTGAAATGAAATTTTAGTGGTCAAAATATGATCAAAACTACAAAACAATTTAGGCACTTTTCTAAATTTAATTTTTACACTCTTCTTTGAAATCTTCCTTTGGAATCTTCAAATAACCTAACTTTTCCATAAGGAAAATTATATATTTTACTGCAGAAAAAAAAATGGTATTATCAAATCTTAATGGCGGGTGGCACAGTGGCGCAGCAGGTAGTGTCACAGTCACACAGCTCCAGAGACCTGGAGGTTGTGGGTTCAAGTCCCAATCCGGGTGACTGTCTGTGAGGAGTGTGGTGTCACCACTAACAGTTACCCCCAGTGCAGGACCATGGATCTGTGTGACAGTGACCCTATTTAGTAAGGTCACTAATTATGTTCACTGCTGAAAGTTATTGCTTTGTTTAAATTTTTCATGCAGTGCTGAAATCTCACTAAGCTGAAATAGTGGAGAGGAACTATACATCAGTATTATTTATAACACAAATATATAAATATGAATCTTACAAAATGTAGATATATACATATCATTAAATATCTGAAAAGAAAAAAAACTTTACAAAATGTTTTTAAATGTCAAGACTATACTTGTATGTGTTAATGACACATAATACATAATGCTTGTTGATCTTTGTATACACGTGGCATCTTCTGTTGCTCCTGCTGTGAGATCTGGCAGGGCTGAAAAGATTACTGAAAATTCTTCTTTAGATAAGAGCACATATATTGTATTTGTAATACAATATGTCCATCCATCCATCCATTATCTGTAACCGCTTATCCAATTTAGGGTCGCAGGGGGTCCAGAGCCTACCTGGAATCATTGGGCGCAAGGCGGGAATACACCCTGGAGGGGACGCCAGTCCTTCACAGGGCAACACAGACACACACACATTCACTCACACCTACGGACACTTTCGAGTCGCCAATCCACCTGCAACGTGTGTTTTTGGACTGTGGGAGGAAACCGGAGCACCCAGAGGAAACCCACGAGGACACCGGGAGAACACACCAACTCCTCACAGACAGTCACCCGGAGCGGGAATCGAACCCACAACCTCCAGGCCCCTGGAGCTGTGTGACTGCGACACTACCTGCTGCGCCACCGTGCCCCCCTAATACAATATGTAATTCATGTAAAATGTAAAATTTAAATTAATGAAGAAAAACACTCAAGTATGAGTAAATACTGCATGCAACCACTTATGAACCAGCCAAGTGAAAAAAAAGCAGTTGCTGCTCAGCTAAGATTAGTCAGCTGGCCAGCTAACTGCTGGAGTGCTATTTCAGTGTTGTTTAAATCGCCCTTTTGACAGGTTTCAGAAGCATGTTTGGCAGCTAACAATATTGTTTCTTTTAATTCTTTGAAAATGAACGAATATGATAAATTACCCATACCCCCCACACAACATCCCTGAACATAATCACAAGAGGACTGACCTACAGCGACTCGGCAATGCTGCATGCTCGTTGGATGTACCATTACAGACTATTAACATTAATAATACAGGAGTAAATTTATTTCATTAATTCCCACCCCAGACACCCTTTATAAAATACCACATTGATTTAACAAAAGAACATAATGCAAAAAACCCTGTAAGATTAAATATATGTATTTCTTAACTCTGGTAACAAAACAAGAGGAAAAAAGTAAGTGTTTTCCATTGTGGTACTGTAGTATTGTGGCAAATGTAACAACTCTTCCGCCACAAAAATTTGGGATGCTCAATGACACAGGAATCTTAACAGTATCAGCGGATACGATAATTGGTCTACTTTATGAAAACAAGGAAATACCTTCCTACAGTGACATCATGGCAGTTCCTAAATCCAAGTCCAAAGTCTTAAATCCAATGTGAATATGCTCTTACTGGTCCATTTAACAGGCCAGTGAAAGATCAAGGAGCTTTTCCCTTGGGCAACCCTGACCCACAGTGGCAAACCTTACACGACCTGCAACAGTAGTGTAAGTGCAAAGAGCCTTAGCACCACAGCACAGTGCCTAATTGGCCTGAATGCAGACTGATGTTACTGGGTCTGACTCTCATGAGCTTACTGTGTACCGTGCTGCGTTTTACCACATACGCACATACAACACTTTTACTTAGGCTGATGCCAACCTTCAACAAAATTATTCTAGGACAGATTGGCCAATCGGGATTATGGACATGATGCTTTCAGGTGGAATTATCTTTATATTAAGTGAAAGGTGAAAAAGAGAGAGAGAGAGAGAGAGAGAGAGAGAGAGAGAGAGAGAGAGAGAGAGAGCTAGCCTAGGTCCTAATCATATGAAAGTACTGTGATTCTCCTCTCATTAGTCATCTGTCCCCAAGCACAGAATGTCTTTCTCTCTATCCTGCATAATTGGTCATTTATTGCCTGAGATCAAGGGAGAGAAAGAATATATATATATATATATATATATATATATATATATATATATATATATATATATATATGTGTGTGTGTGTGTGTGTGTGTGATTAAATACATTAAAATCCTAGTGTTACATTCAGATACCTTCAGGCATGGAAGGAATACACTAGTGAAAAAACAGTTAAAAGACCTTTCAATTAATTCATTAATGTAGTACTGTTCAAAAAAGAAACTGCAGATTAGCAATGACAATCAATGACATGACAGTAAATTACTTAATGATTCATTGACTTTAACTGAAAAGGGATTCTTCTCAATTTATAACAATTCCATTTATTAATTTATGAAAATAATTTGAAGTCCTCTATATGAGCCTGCGACCTTCAAACATTTAAATGCAATCTCCATCTCCTGTTGCTGATGACCCATCTCCGTCATGTCCTACTACCTCATCTTCCTCTAGTCATTAACTCACTTTTAACTCAAAGCCACTTCAGTGTTTCATACTGTACCATGCTATATGCTGTAGGATAACTCTAAGTAAAAGGCTGGATGTCTATGCTAAGTTTTTTGGACTTGAACCTGAAAAACAAGCTCTACACATGTAGAGGACTGAGTATATATATAATATATATTATATATATATAATTGCTGTTAGCACAACTGATCAAAACACAAGTACTGACCATGAGCGGGAGACACAATCCTCTCGCTGTGACTTCTCTGCTCCCAGAGACAGAGCAGCACAGTCAGTCCACACGACAGCTTAAACGGATCAGAATGAGCTGCAAATGTGCAAACAATGCTGCCAAAGACAAATGTTTGCTTCTACTTTACGTTTAATTTATTCTTTTTTTTTTGAACTCCTGAACTGAGATCACATAATTTATTGAGATGTTCTGCTTTATTCAAACAGTAAACAGATGTCTTCTGAATGTATGACATGGGACCTGAAGGCACGATTGGACCGAAACGTCATGCGTGGCGTCACACTTAACAGGCGTATTTTGGTTCAATTTTGATTCAGAATCTCAAGAGGCCGTTATAAAATAACTGCAAAAAAAAGTGTATTAGGGAGACCCTACATGTTTCTTTTCTTCCTTCTAGCCTAGCCAGGCTGTGCCAGAGTAACGTTCTTCATATTGTTTCTGGCTGGGCATGAATTTATTTTGCATTAAAAGAAATGTGGTACAAGCATTAACAGTTGATTCAAAAGAAAATCAGGATTCAACTAAATAGGCATAAAACATTCCTTCATTCATTATCTGTAACCACTTATCCAGTTCAGGGTCGTGGTGGGTGAGGAGCCTATCCAGAATCATCGGGCTCAAGGCAGGAACACACCCTGGAGGGGGTGTCAGTCCTTCACAGGGCAACACACACACACAAACACACACGCATACATTCACACATATGGACACTTTTGAGTCGCCAATCCACCTACCAGTGTGTGTTTTTGGACCGTGGGAGGAAACCGGAGCACCCGGAGGAAACCCACACGAGGAGAACACATCAAACTCCTCACAGACAGTCACCTGGAGTGGGTGGACTGGAGCTGTGTGACTGAGACACTACCTGCTGCGCCATGCGCAACCCATTCATAAATCAATTCCTCATATATATCAGAAAATGACAAAATGTACTACAGTAAATTCATTACAAACATGTTTGGTTCTCAAACTGCTATTCAGGGACCACAGTCTAATTTGTTGTTCAACCTGAGTTAAAGAAGCTCTAGAAAGGGATGAACACAGGCCAGTTCACCTGAAAAGTGATGTACACAAATCAGCTATTACATTAAAATCACCTCCGTGTTTCTACACTCAGTGTCCATATCATTAGCACCGTTTACCCCATAGGTGCCCGTTGTAGTTCTACAATCACAGATAGCTATATATCCCACCTTTTACACCAGGACGTCTCTCATTCTGCATTCATTCAGATCTAGTATTAGCTTGTTAATGTTGTTTTAGCCATTCAAGTGTTCAGTATATTCACGTTTCTTATGTGTATAGTTCTGACACTCAGACTGTGACTTAACACACTGTTACACCACTATTGCATAACTATTCAAAAAAGATCAGTGTGATTTAAAAATGGTCTTACTTGTATGATTCTTCTCTTAGATGATTCCAGGCCATAATAATGAAACTGCAATAGAAACAAACACGGACATTAACACTAGGTGAATAAGACAGTAGTGAATACCTGTATTCAGACTCTGACACAACAACAACAACAAATCAGCATGCTATATTTGTAAAAATTATAATGACATGGTTAGGTAACTAAAGCTATTTCAATATCATATGAACAAGAGAATAAAAATGAAAGAATAAAAGAACCTGCCACATTGGACCTGCACACTAGAGTAATCGGATGGCCGGCAATATTTTCAAAGATTTAGACAGTATTTTCAAAACATTCCAGAGTCCCGAGTGTGAAATGGTCAGCAATGTAACCAGACAAGTGCTTCTGGTAATAGCCAATGAGAAAGCTACTGTAAAGAAGGGTAAAAAAATTAAACAGGCACAGAGCACATTCAGTAGACCACAGACATGAAGAAGCTGCTAGTTGAAGACAGAAAAAATGCAGCAGACTGCCAAGAAAAGTTAGGCTAAGGTCACTGCTGTCATTACTCAACTGGGTTACCTAATAAGTTGCCAAAAAAACTGTAAGCCCATCCCTTAACCCAATAGCATATACATGACTTCTCTACCACAGTCTTCTATTCAAACATAGAGGTGAGCTAAAAATAAATAGCATTTGTGATGATCTTTTATACTCTGGCACAACATCACTTATCAGTTCTAAAGAGCCTTCTACAAAAAATTGAGGGGTAGCATATCTGTCACTGCCATTGCTGCGATTAGTTGTGACAGTCTTTCAGAGTGAGGGAATCACATTTTCGTGGTCTGGATGTAAATTTCATCATTGGCATAGGCTTAGCTCTACTTTCTCTTTCATCTGGATTGTAGGCTAGTTTGGTGCTGCACAGCATCCACACCACGCTGTTGCACTTCATGTCAAAATGCTGCCAGACATTTCTCTTTTAACACCATGTTTTCTGAATGACTTCACAAGATCCAGTGGTAACACAGCTACACGAACAGTGACTTCATTATTGAAATACTAACACCAAAACGGTATAACAAGTATATCATATATGAACAAATATATTTATATATGTTTTCTGATTCTTGCTCGTTAAAGAATTTTTTGAGTAGCATTAAATTATCCTATCCCAACATTTCTGGAATGTGTTTTTTCTGGAATTTATTTTTTAAAAATCAATAACATGTCCTTGGAGGCACGGTGACACTGCTGTGTCACAGCCACACAGCTCCAGTGACCTGGAGGTTATTAGTTCAAGTCCTGCTGCGGGTGACTGGAGTTTGGTGCGTTCTCCCTGTGTCCATGTGGATTTCCTCCCATGGTCCAAAAACACACGTTGGTGGGTGGATTTGTGACTCAAGAGTGTCCCTAGGTGTGAGTGTGTGTTGCCCTGTGAAGGACTGACGCCCTCTCCAGGGTGTGTTCCTGCCTTGGGGCCAGTGATTCCAGGTAGGCTCCGGATCCACCACGGCCTTGAACTGGTTAAGCGGTTAGAGACAATGAATGAATAAAATGTCCTACATTCTTTCATCGTTTTCAATTAAATATAGGTTAAAAACAATTTTTTTCCCATTTATTTTTTCCAGAAAGCACACATTTAACATACAAAGCTCAAGGTTTTTCTTGATTGGAGAATAGTTATCTATTTATTATGCAAGCCCATGACAATAATATTCAGGAGGGGGAATACAAACACAGATTTCAGATCATCTGGCACATTCAACAATAAACAGAGCTCAGGCTGTTCATGAGTGCATACACCAGTGACAACTGCAAAAATATACATACACAGAGAAACATATATATACTGAACACATAGATCACACTTCAACATGTATTCGCCAAACTCACTCACTCTTTCCTTATTACTAGAAAAACATGTACACACACTATCACCACTTACACAAACGTAAACTCTGTATGCGCATGCACATACACAGACTATGCTGTAAATTGACTCAGAGTGCAGAAGGTGTGTGAAGGATCAGGTCGGCTCAGAAGCCCTTCTTCCATAAGTCTTGGCACAAGTGCATGGAATATGTAATTAAATGAGGAACGGCTTCTCGTTGAATCAGGACACTTTTCTGGCTGCCCAATAAAAGAATGAGTTCAGTGTGGGTTTCACTCTTTTGTTGCTTTTATTTGGTCTGCCACTCTTTTATTTGGTTGGACCCTAACAGTTCACTCTGCTTTAGCATGCTTCCAAGGCATGCATAATGTCATGAACTTGTGTTGTTCAATATTGAACAGGGGAAAAAAAGGAATCAGATATACAGTAATAAAGAGTGGAAAAAATTGCACGTCCAAGCTCTGCTGGCTTCTGCAGTCCTGCTCCTGCTCGTCGACTCCTGCCAGGATTAAGGAGCGTGGGGCTTGTGGACCCTATTTGGCGCTGCAGCTCAGACAAAAAGAACATAACTGTCTGTCTCTACATGGAGTCTAATTGTTCAGACACAAACCCACACAAACAGAAATACACATTAATGAACACAATTCCACAAACACGCACAAGAAGCCCACAGTATACACAGTTGTATTTTATTATACTCTCCTGTTTGCTGACTTATTATCCAATCAGAAACATTACTTGTCAGTCATTTCTTTTTCATTTGAGCAGAACATCACCTTTATATCTTTGTAAAGGTGGATATTTTTCATATATGAAATGAAGGGAAAAAAACAGAAACACAATAATTTAATACATTTAACAAAATTATTATTTGCAAATAACAACCTAAATTGTTGAATGTTTTGAGATATTTCTTGGACATGGTGTTTATATAATGCAGTGTTTCTCGTGTGGTTATCTGTGAGGAATCACTGAGAAAAAAGAAAAAAACATGAGCATACATTATAAAATATTGAAGGTGAATGTTTTCAAATCCGAGCCAATCTGCTGCCTCTGTGTGTTTCACATTCCCCACACATGAAGAAATATACAGAACACTGCTCTAGAGTGGAAATAGTGAGGGCTGTGGAAAAACACAGGCTAGAAAGTAGTGGCTTAAGACACTATAGCGTCTAGATAACAGAACTGTGTTTTTACTGGTGTACGACAGAAATATTTTAACTACAGTCTATGAGGGTAAATTGAATATGAAAAATGAAAAATCTAACTATTTCTTTGATTTCAAGTATGTATGTTTTCCACAAGTATAAGTGCATTGGCAGTGTTGTGTGAGAGGCTTAGGTTCACATTATAAAAATAGAGTTTGCTCTGGAAAAGACTCTAGACTGTCCTGTAATAATATATGGTAAGCTGTGCTCATTTTGTGCATGTAATGTACATCAACTAAGAATGGCAATAACAGAGATGACACTGACAGTCTCAGCATACACAGCTGTTAATTTAAAATCAAATGTTCTGTGTGTTTGTAGTAGAGACAAGAATCAGAAAAACAAGTGAAATTCTGGCCAAGGATGGCCAAGGATCAAGTATGAGCACAGTTTTTTATATATGTGGGATTATAGTGTGTACACAAGGCACTTTTTCGTTTTCCATGCTGTTGTTACACACAGGTTTGAGTTTCAGTCCTGTCCCTCGTAAATCACAGCTGAAGGCCTAATACTTAGTGCAGTCTTGATAAAGATCAACCTTTTTTATTAGAGTCATGTGTATGGCACATTTCAACACAAACATCTCCACCATTTGCACTGACGCACACATACACACACGCACATTCAAGTATTTGCTATGGTTGTAAATATTCATGCAGCCTGATTATGACCATGAAGCAGTTGCCAGCACTGCTCAATTATGTTAATTTTGATCAAAAGAACCAAGAACTTTGCTCTGCCTCCTGATTGATTAGGGAGCAGCTTTCTTCATGTGCAGTTCTTTGATATGTGGTGGGTATGTAAATCTTTGGTGTTCCTGACCATGACTACATGCAAATTTGCATATACTTTTAGAATTAAATGTTAAGAGTTAAGTAAAGATTTTTTTCTCTCTTCTTGTGGCTACAAATTGCCCACAGAAAACACTGGAAAAGCACTTCTGTTGTCACAACTAATTAAGAAATTTTATTTTAGAACCATCTATGAAGTAGCTTAGAGATAACCTGTCACACTGTCGAAAGATCCTTATCAATGGTCTTATTATGTCTCTGAATATATGTATATGTTTTATTCTACACTTCAAAGATGTATCCATCTTAAAATATGGTTTGGCTGCTAATACAAAACTAAAATAAAACACTTTATTATATGTACTGACAATATGACACATCAGGTTGCTGCAGGCAGAGAATTTGACTGTGTCCCTAACACATGTAAAATCATACACCCTATAGGTCTCTTGCCTTATAGCACCCCATGTTGTTGATGTCACCAAAGTGTCGATTTTGAGAAGCACAGAGTGCAGGGTGCGATTAGGGACAGGGCTATGAAACCTATAGAAGCATGCCCATGGCAGACTGGGCACAGACTGTATTTAAGAGTCTATGTACCAGTAATCTGAACATCATGGTGCACAGAAGAAATGTAAAAATAGAGGGAAAAAAGTCAGTGCCTATGAGTGTGAGGAAGCTGGTGAAACATCAACAGTAAGAGCAGAGAGGCACAACGACATGAGACAGATGACAAATGGAGACAGAGAGGAAATCATAAGAATGAAGGTGATTATATGATAAAGAGACAGAAACAGGGTAGCCAAGAGGATGAGGAAGTGTTGTGCACATGTGAAGTGTGCAAGTGTTTTTACTCTTTCACTCTTTTAACCAACTTTTATTGTCTGGACGTTTGAATGTACAAGACATATGGTTGCATCATGTGTGGCACCAAGGGAGGGCTTATGGGGTTTAGACCCAGGATGTCCACTGAACCTAGCACCATTCCTGCTATAATACACAATAAATATATTTTCCAACTGTTTCTGATATGAGTTTAAAGGGGACAAACTAGTGATAGTTCCTGGGAGTGGAGTGATCTTGTTTTTCCACTTAAAGCCCCAGGGAACTCATTTTGAAATTTAGATTTTTATTTTGTATATGCTAAACTTGGGTGTTTTGTGAAATGTTAAGCAAAGTTTAAATAAAAAGCACAAAACACAAATATGATAAATCTCTCCTGATAAATGACCAAAATACGCTCCTCAAAGCCCTCTGAGAAAGTCGTGGGCGTGATCCAATATGCTAATGACTAATGCGTGACTCACAGCTCTCTATCACTGGAGAACAGAATGCTGTTTACGTTACCATGGCAAGACACAGCCTTCAGACAGAGCAGTTGCAGATTTTTACTCTGAACTGCGGTTGTCTTTTTACACAAGATACACAATAAAATGGCACAGGCAGGTAGAATTCATTATACAGCCATTCATGTAACTTTGTGTGTGTTTGGTGTCGTTCCATGTGATTATTTTGTTAACATAATTGTATAAATACAATAACTTCTAGAGTCCTTCAGGGTGTATTCCCGCCTTGTGCCCAATGATTCTAGGTAGGCTCTGGACACACTGCGACCCTGAACTGGATAAGCGGTTACAGATAATTAATGAAATGAATAAACTTCTAGAGTGTTTCCAAATTAGTGCTTTCCCCCACTTCGAGTCTGCTGTACTGCTGACCAAATGTGGCTGTTATCACCACTGCTACTCTGCTCTACACACTGGCCCAGTGCGTCTGCAATCTCTACTACTTCTCGCTATTATACTCACTGATTGAGTGTTGCTGTTATCTCTTCTCTGACTTAAAGCTAGGGTTGGTTTATTGCACTGGTAAATGATGGAGACACAGATGACAGCATGCACTGGTAAACAACTAAAGACACTAAAATCAATGGCAGAGATGGTATTCAATAAAAAGAATTCAGCTAACTATCTGGCTGTGTTTATCTTGTTTGTAATCTGCACTGTAGTTTTAGTGAGTGTTGGTGGGTGGTATTTATCTTATGTTATATACTGTACATTATGTAAGCTTTAAACAGGACACGTTGAGGTGTGTCGCTCACTGGCTAATTTGTGTTTATTTATAAGAAAAGTCGGTCCAGACTTCCCTTGTGTGTTAAGCAAATTTTTTTAAGGGGCCATCTTACCTGAACTCTGTGAACCATTCTGTGATAGCTACAGCACTTGAGGTGGAATAGACAAAAAAATACTGCAACCACTTATCCAGTTCAGAGTCATGGTGGGTCCAGATCCTACCTGGAATCATTGGGTGCAAGGCGGGAATGCACCCTGGAGGGGGCTATTTTTATTATTTATTTAGTAATATTTTTTCCCACCCACACTGACTGGTTTCTATATTTAATCTTTAATCTTTTAAGCTTTAATCCATGCATGCTCAATCTGTATTGTCTTGTGTTGTGTTTGCTCTGTCTTTCAATGGTTCTATGTCTTGAATATTGTGAGCATATTTAAGTTATTGAAAAGTGCTATTTACATATATTAATAATAATAATAATAATAATATGATGATGATGATTCAGAAGATCTGTGATCAAATAACTTGCACTCATGGCTGGTGATGGACAGGCAGATTTCTTGTGACTCCAAAAAAATATATTTCACACACTTAAATGCACACCTAGCTCGCTGCTAGCTGGTCTTACTGTTTTGGTAGTCAGTGATGTCTTCCTGAGTGGACTGATGTGAGTCTATGTGCTTTTATGAGCTTTATAGGCATTCAGCTAATTCTAAGCTGTTAAGAAGAACACTACTTCCCCATACCTTGGTGAATAGCTGGATAGTTAGTTCGCTCACTATGATGGAGCCTAATCTTTAGCTCATCAGTCTCTTCGACTCAGAGAGGAGGCATGGCAATGGTAGCCTTGCTATTGGTCAGGGTAATACTGAGTTCCCAGGGACTTTACATTTCTCTGAAAAGCTTTGATAAAACCTGCACCAGGCACCTGTTATGGCAGGAAAACACGTACACACACACACACAAAATGGTGTGCAATCAACCACAGCACTCAGGGAATAAAGTAGCACCAGGGAGAGCCATGCTCTGGTATATATATATATATATATATATATATATATATATATATATATATATATATATAATATGTCTCATAATATATACATTGAATTTCGATATATATATATCTATATATATATCTGGTATATATATATATAAAACCCTAATAGGTAAAGCCACAAGTGAGCCTTAAAGCCAGGCTCACTACTCAGTGACTCTCAAAAAACTGATTATATTATTTTTGTCAAAAAAAAACCCTAAACAAATCAAAATATTTCACTAATGAACACAGCAGCACAAGAAAAAGTAACATGTCATTACTTACTAGTAACTTACTTACTTACTAGAAGAAGGCCTATGTCTTGTGTCATGTCTCTCTCAGCTCCCTCCACTGAGTAAAGTAAGTCCAATATTAATTCTTGTACAGTCTTGTTCTCTCTTTCCTCCCTGCTTCTTCTATCAAAGCAGTCTCATTGCAGCCTCTGTCTTAATGTCCATACCAGGAAAACCAAGCTCGGGTTTTTCTTGTAGCAAGCTAAACACACACACACACACACACACTTTTGAGTCACCAATCCACCTACCAATGTTTGTTTTTGGACTGTGGGAGGAAACCGGAGCACCCGGAGGAAACCCACGCGGACACAGGGAGAACACACCACACTCCTCACAGACAGTAACCTGGAGCGGGATTTGAACCCACAACTTCCAGGTCCCTGAAGATGTGTGACAGCGACACTCCCTGCTGCACCACCATGACACCCACTCACAGTTACATGTTCAAAATAAATGGCATAAAAATGCTCTATTTGGCTCTAATAACTCACACAAAAATATATACTTCTGCTTTTCCTCTTGTGGTCTTTCCCATATCTTTCAAATCTCCATTCTGCTATCGCCTCCCCCTTTAACTTGATCAGACTAATATTTTATTAAACTGAGGACATGCCTGTGCTGACTAATCAAATGTGACCATGTTAGAACATCCCTATAACTCAACTAAGAACAGCAACAGGTACCCTGTGGTTTCTGGTTTGTAATTTGCAGTAGGGTAGTACATCACACTTAAGCATGACAGAAATCTTATATTGCAATCAAAGACCAACCTTTGCAATACAGATCCAAATAGCTGTTAAGACAAAGAGCATTTCCAAGGCAGAGTTTGTGTCAGAGAAGGAAAAATGATTGAGGTAATTCACAAATGCAACACACAGTTCTTAGCCGCATTCTGCAGCAGCATGTCAGCAGTTGGTGTTGTATTCCTTCTCCTTTTGAACAAATCAGCAAGTGGCCCCTGGGAAATAAACTTATGTTTTATGTCTGCACACACTGGCATGTATTTGTACATGAAAAAACAAAAAATTAGTATACTCTTCAAGATGATGAACATAAGCCACAATAAAACCTGTCTTAACCCGGCGGTAAATACTCACTTACAGCATATGACGTGAATGTAATAATCTGTTATTTTACCATAACCATCAAAAAGATGCTGAACCTGACCTCAAGGGCCTGACCTCAAGGGCCCACAGAAAGCACCACTGCCTCAAAACATGATTCTCAAAATAATGACCATGGAAGCAATTCAACAGTCTTCAAACAACTCATCCAATGTAAACACCAAGCATGACTCAACCCTAGCCAACTGCATATCAATCCCACTGACAGAACAAGATTCCCTCCAAAACCAAATTTTGTAGACTCCTACGGTAAATCCAAAATATATCTTCTCCAGGATGCAGGCGTACTGAGCACAAATCCAGATGCATATGACACCACACTTTCCGCACCTGAGGGTGAAACCTACACACATGGAGATTCAATCATAAATAATGATAATAAGCGGGCAGAGACAATAAAATCCCCTATGCTGCTACTTAAATGCAGTTGTAAAAGGGAAAATGTAACCATAAGTGGTTTGGGCTACTTTTTAGAGGAAAAGGACTGTCTGAAAAACAAAACAAAACAAACAAAAAAAAAAAACAGTGAGAGACTACATACATAACTGCAGAGGGAGAAATGGCTGCCTGTGCACAAGACAGCAGTTAGCCACTACTGCCATTGTTAATAATACAAAATAAAACAGAACAGTTTATTTTTTGTAACAGCTCAATTTGCCAAAGAAAGTGAGATTTATGGATAAGCGTGTCTACAATAACATATAAAATGCTGCTGTTGGAAGGGGCTTGGTTTCTAGGGAGCTGACTATGTACGTGTCCTTGGAGAAGAGTCAGTGGAAAGAGCAGTGATTGACTCTGGCTGTAGGATCTTGCTCAAAGTTCAGGCCCTCTGCTCTGAACTGATGGTACAATGAAAGAAAGATCACTCTCAGTTTTCCAGGTTTTCCCTTTCCCCTAGTTCATTTGATGTACGTGATCAGAGAGGAAAACCTCAAATGTTGTTGACAAGGTCTCTAACAGTGATTTATGTGGGTTTTGAGGCCTTAGTAGTCCTATAGGGCTTACAATGCTTGTGCAAATTGGATTTGCATTTGGATTGAAACCTGATTCTCATATAGGTACACCTTGGTTCTAAAAACTCAGAAATTAACAAAAAAAATGAAGGGCAATTTTAAGTCATGGTTCTGATCTATTCAAGCACAGAAATAGACAGACAAGGAAGAATTACATTTCACCTACAAATGTGTTAGGATTTAATGTGTATAATGTATTTTTTTCCTCATCCAGACTTAACAAGTTGTTAAGAACTAAACCTTCTGTACTGGCTGTATTTATTTTTTAAATGTAAATTAAAAAGTGTAATTATTTGTCATTGTACAATGAAATGTGTCTTCTGCATTTAACCCATCTGTGGCTGTGAACACACACACACACACACACACACACTAGGGCTGTGAACACACACCCAGTGCAGTGGGCACTCATCCCTAGTGCCCAGGAGCAATTGTGGGTTCAGTGCCTTGTTCAAGAGCACCTCAGCTGATGACAGTGCTGTTCCTTCACTCCAACTGCCTCCAATTTTCCTGCCGGTCAAGGGAATCAAATTTTTAATTGTCAAGTTTAAGTATTGCTGTAAATTGGAGGGGTCTAATATATATACATTGATATCTGCTGTCTTTGTTATAAAAACAACCAAAATAGAATCATGTTGTTCATGGGACCTTTGCTCCTGCCAGTGCATTCCTGGGGAGAATTCCCTGTAATTTCAGTGGAATTTCTTGGAGAACTGACAACAAGTTGGGAGTGGGTTGTGGAAGGAAGAAAAATAATTTGGGTTCCATGTTTATTATTTAACAAAAACACCTAATAAATCTGTCTGGGTCTGAGGCACACATAGGAGGCACAAAGGAGCACAGCCATTTAGACCAGCCTAAAAGAACCAGCCAATGCTGAATGGACCTCACCGCATTAGTCAGTTATGTCACTAACCACAGAAGTTTTATCAGTTCCAACACTTTCTGGAATATCTACTCCGCTGTAGAGAGAAGAAGTTATATAACAAAAAATCCATCAGAGAGACTAAAAGACAAAATACAAGACAGTGTGAGGTTTCCATTTTTAGAATATCCCCTTTATCTGCCAAAAACACAAAATAAAAAATAAGTTAAATTTAAGTGTGAGTTAAAATATGAGTGATGCACTTCAATTGCAACCAGTCAGGATAGCCCAATATACCCATGTCATAAGTAGACTGTAATCTCTACTGGTATTAAATCATAGTCAGACATGATTTATGGCTTGACCAGTAGATTTCTTTATTTTTTTTTTAAGATATCTTCCAAATTTTGATCTATAATGCCAGTGTACCAATTTTGCCTTGGTATGCTATTGCAAAAAGGCAGTATATAGGTTATGGGTAGTTGATGTTGAGGACTTGAGGGCAGGGGTCCCATTGAAGCATGGTCTGTCGAATGGCTGTCACTCTGTAGGGTGTCAGGGTAGGGTGAAGGTCCAGGGAGTGAGTTGAGGGGACAAAGGGGAGCTTGTCTCAGCAGGGATGGCTAGGCCAAGCTGCGATTGATGGGATGGCGTTGAGAGATGGAGATGTCAGGCAAACAGACAGGCATTCAGAACCTGGGCAGAGCTAAGGACTTGCTTAAAGTGTGTGTGTGTGTGTGTGGGGGGGGGGGGTCGTCTCCCGTCATTACCTCCCAGCTTTGGTGTGGCCAGTGGGGCTCCCCAAATCAGAACTTACTGTGACTTTTATTTTCAAGAGTGAGAGCTGACCTATCCTAAAATACTTCAACAGAAACCACTGTATCCTGGTAGTAAGAATGTTTGCAACATACATGAAACTGGTCATGTGTAGCTGAAATACGGGTGATTCAAAATATTATACCATGATTATGTCTTAACAACTGAACTGTCACATATACAATATACAAGAAAAGTTAGGACACTTTTGTTCAATAACACTATGAATTTTAGAAATTTCACAAAGTTATTTTATAAACTTGTATTTAAAAGAACACTATGTAAGATTTGGGTTTTTACTACTAGGGCTTCACCCTAGTGTAATTCATATTTACAGCACTGAACTGAAATCAATGGAGATGAGGAGGGAGTGGGCTGGTATCCTGCCCTTCTCCAGAACTTACATAGTGCACATTCTGGATTGCTGAGCCCAGAGTGACAAAGACAGAGGCTCTGTGCTGCCTATTACAAATTAGTGGACTTAGTAGTAATTTTAATGCTGTAAAAAATTTTAAATTTAGTACAATTTTGTAAAAAAATTTTAAAGTGAAGAAATTAGGTAGTGTGCTATTAAAGTACCAAATTATACAACCATATTATTATGATAACAGATCTGACTGACTGCAAGTGATCATGCATTACTGCAACTGCAAAAAAAATGTAAAAAAAAAAAAAAAAGCAGTAGACCCTTCAACACAGAAATATATTCAGTCATTCATTATGTGTAACCGCTTATCCAGTTCAGGGTCGCGGTGGGTCTACCTGGAATCATTGGGCGCAAGGCAGGAATACTCCCTGAAGGGGGCGCCAGTCCTTCACAGGGCAACACAGACACACACTCACACCTTAACTCACACACTCACACCTACGGACACTTTTTCGCCAATCCACCTACCAACGTGTGTTTTTGGACCATGGGAGGAAACTGGAGCACCTGGAGGAAACCAATGCGGACACAGGGAGAACACCACAGAAATTTAATTTAATTTAATTTAATAATTTAATTATTTTATGCAAATATACCTTGATATGAATTTCTTGCTTTTTAAAAACCCGTATGTCACTCTGTGTTTAAGATCATTGTAATGTTGGAAGACTTTTTCCCTATTCACAAACCCACTAAAACACAGTGTGGACAGAGACGGTGAAAGATGAATTGGCTATTGTCTGGAACACATGTGGCAAAGACGTCACAGACTTGGTAACAAAGACACCACCATGTCAATTCCCACTGGGCAGCTCAGAGGTAGAAACTTGACTCATGTTCAAATAAATTCTTTCCTGCCCAAAATTTACATTTCTGTGGCAATAGAAAAGCAACATAAAAGTCACCACCCTTCTCCTTAGCATTGGAGACAGCAAGCAGGTAGCCACTAAGCAGCAAAGAAGAAACCAGAGATGCCTTGGTCAGAGAGCAGCAGAGGATGAAACCCTGCTGCATCCAAATACCCTCACAGACAGTCAAACTTTTAATAATTGAAAAAAAAAAATAGCGTAAAAAAAAAAGAGTACGGGGAGTGCCACTGGTGCAAGGAGACGATGTGGCAGAAGCATGTGTGAAGATGGAACTTTTATTAGATACAAAAATGGACACAGGAACAGAAACATGAACACAAACAATGAGCGACAAACACTGACTAACAGGACAGGGCTTATATAACAAGGTATAAGTGTATACACCTGTGAGTTCAGTCACCTGACTGCTGAAGGACTCACAGGTGTGGGTCATGGCTAAGGGTCTCCATGGCTGGGACAAAACCAAAACACAGAACTAAAACAGAGGGATCTTGACAGGGAGAAGCAGAAATCAAACAAAGAGATGCTCCCAGAACTGATGTCAGACAGACAGAGAGACAGAGTCTCCTTAACTCCATTACTCCTTATGAAAAAACATCCACAAGTCGCCAAGATATAGAAAAAACTCTCACCTATTTCATGGCTAAAGATATAATGCTGCTTAGCACAATGGAGAGAGAAGGGTTCAAAAAATTTGTGAAAGTACCTGACCCAAGGTATCAGCTAACTGCCAAAAAATGTCTCCAAGTCTGTGCTGCTGCCACTTCATGAGGAATGTGGGGCAAAACTGTATACAGAATTAAGGAAACACTAGGTAAGGTTTGGTATTTTTTGGTCCTTTGCTCCCCCTACAGTTGCAGAGTGTATTTCACATTTACAACACTGTCCAGATATGGATATGGTTAACTTGGGGCTTTGTTTTTACACAGTAAATTTAGGTAAGTAGCATTTGTGAATGGGCTGTGGTGGAATGCCCATCTCTGGTGATGCTACAATATATTGTAAATGTAGCCTGTGATGTACCTCCTCAATGAGGAGATCCTGAAGCTAGAAGCTGAGAACTCAGACACCACAAAGAGCATCAAGACTATTGTCATCAGCTGTTTGAATGAAAAATACGATGAAGCTGCCACTGATGATATTCTTGACGTAGCATCCTTGCTTGGTCCTTAGTTCAAGAGCTGCTACATTACAGAGGACAAAGTTAATGCCAAAAAAACAAGAGCCATTGGTTAAAAAGATACAAAAATACTGAGCAACCCAGGAGAAGCCAGCCCAGGAGCTGAGGAAGATGCTATACCATCTAAAAAGGAGATTACAGGGATTTTTTCCCCAAGGAACCTCATTCAGTCAATGCAGCTGGCTTCTCAGAAAAGAAAGGGGTTGAAGGTGGAATGAATAATCAGCTGTTAGTTCCTGATGCTGACAGTGACAGCCTTCTAATGGGTTACGTGCAAATGTTAACCGTTTGGAACTTTGTATTAGGAATGTTTACTTATTTATGTATTCGTTATTCTTTGTACCCTATAAACAACAGAATAACAGAATACATTATTGTTAAGAAAATTATGTTAGAAATAATAGATGTTAGATTAAAATATTATGTGTTAGATAAATATTTCATTATTTATAGTCTGTGAGATGCACTACATAGAAATTAGGACATTTGTTTTTTTAGTGGATGTAATTGTCTCTGAAGTTCTTCCACCCCTTCACACATTCTGAGACATCCAAACTGATGACTGTGAACAAACAAGTTATAACAATGTGAGGAAAGTGGTACCCAAGACATGTTCAAGTATTATCTACCTATTCATGTCAGAAAGCCTTCCATCTTTGTTTTCTGCAACCCTCTCCCTCCTGGTGGCACATCTAGAGTCTCATATACATGCAGCACATATGCTTTCGGGCAGTGTGATCAGAGTGGTTCTGAGGGTGATGTAGTAGACAGGCAGGTAATCCAATAGTTTGGTCTGTTGTTTGATAAATAGTGAACCTGCATCCATCTACACTGTTAAACCTAAGATCTTGCCAAATACTGAACTTTTCTATCAGTCAGCATTAAGCCTGTAAGCTTTAATTTGTTAAGTTTATTTTTGGCCATATCGACCAGCTCTAAAATCAACCATAACAAATACATCCTTACATGCATTCTACATCGCAATAGCTCAGGTGTGATCTGCCTCCCACAGGCTTGGTGGAATATAACATGCCTGTAAATAATAACACTACCAGATGGATGGAGTTCACTTTGAAACAATAAGGTTTCGTTGTACCCCTGAGCCTTCACTTCACACAAGATGGATCTAACAGAGTCTCTTTACATAGCCACCAAATGCACATGGTGTTGATCAAAGACACAACACTCTCATTCACTCAGGAAAGGTAATGAAAATTCTGTGTGGCTGTACAAAGTTACATACACACCTACACACTGTACCCTTCACCTTTCATGTATTCACAATTTAAATTGTCAGCACTCGTTTCCCAAATTCCAGGGGTAATACAAAGACCTATCTTGAGTTTGGGACAAAACGTGCAGATCTGGAATACAGCTCTCATCTCAAGACACTGGCTTTTCTGTACAGGATTAGGATATGGAAAAGGAGTAAATATGTCAGGCTCAATTCGCCAGAAGAGCATATCCTTAACCTCTTCTATTAAAAAGACACTGCACTTTTCATGTAATGTACCACTGAATATATGAAAACCTTTTCATAATAAGAAGTTTACACCTAAATAATCTTAGAAACATTCTAGAAAACCCTACAGGGTTTCCCATAAACAATGAGTCTGGTTCTCAAAAAACTTGTGGCCCCTTACAATCATAGAGATTTGATCATCATCCAATCAAGACAGCATGCTTATACTTAATGTTTCATCCAGATACTAACTGGATCTATCTATGTATCTATCTATCCATTTATTTATTTCTAAATTTAAAAATGGCACGGGCCTTTACTTTACTTTAAATCAATGGCATAATAAAAAATGGCAGATTAACAAAAAAATCAGATTATAAAAGTTCAGTTTTAAAACATTCAGATTTAAAAAACTCAGACCCATAAATTCAAGTTGCAAAAGATATCATAAATCAGATTGCAACCAGAGGTCAACCAGAGGGCTTCTCAGGGAAAGCAAACATCCACAAAGAGATGGATCTCTTTTTAACTCTGTTTAACTTTACACCTAAACAGACCAAATCTCTGGATTATAATACACAACACCAGAGTGCATTGTTTGTTTTTTTGGGAGAGGGACGGTTGTCTCATTAATTTTATGCGAGGTGACTCAACAGAACTTCTTAGAAAGGCAGTAACAGTCTGTGTAGAGTGCTGGGTGTGTGTTAGGGACAGAGGAGCTGACTTTCAATCAGAAAGTGAAAACCGTGTGTCACAGAAACACCTCCACATATGAAGATTTATGAAAAAATCTAATTTTCTAGAGATTTCTGTCTGAGCATCCAGTAAATCACTCTAATGTTGAGTGGAGCTCAGCTAAACACAGCGAAAACTATGTTAGAGCTGTATTGATGTACACAAAGGGACAAGGCAAAGTGTGTCCCAGTTCTACACTTAAGCACACTGATCACTTGAAAACCTGTGCCCTTTTGTGCACACACACAATGTCAAAGTGCTCACTTCAAGAAAGGCATTAGGGCTCAGGGCAGGAATTGGGACAGTGTGAGACTGCCCTGTGATTGGTGGCTGTGAAAAGACGGTGCTCTAATTACTACATTCCATCACTCTGTGGAAGTTTCCATACTTTATCAAGACTAACAGTGTCATTTTTAGATGTTTTTATATTGCTTTTACTAGCCATATGTGGCAGGAAATATATAATAATAAAACATCTTCATTAAACAAATATAGCATCAGAATCTTCCATGTGTTTATTCAAAAAGCACAGACAAGACTCAGTGTGCCACTTAAAGAAGAGGAAAAGGCATTCATCTTGCCACAGTGTCATAGTGAGAATGTTGTCACATGCACAGACTGACCAATCAAAGCACTGCTTGAGGGACAATTTTTCTGGTATGTGATTCGATATAAAAGACATAAAACACCTTTATGTCTATATATTAATTCTGACTGAGAGAAGAGATGGAATTTGGTATTTAAAGCTGAAAAAACTTTATAGTGGAGACATCTATTTACTGCCAAGTGTAAACAGGGCCAGTGTTCCACAAGGTAACCGAAGAAAACCTTTCTTTATTCTACATGCTAGTGGCGTGCAGCTTAGGCACAGAAATTGTCGTATTAAAATAGGAGCACTGCTTTGCATCTTATTATATTGAGATACAAACCCTACACCTCAGTGTTTGCAAAAATAGCATTACCCTTCTTTTGTTGCACATTAGCAATTAAGACTGGCTCAGTAAGTGACTGGTCCAATAAATCAAAAAAGTGACTGGTCCAATAAATATTAAACTAAATCAAGACACAATTGACCTCTTTATGCTCCCAATTTCTTTTCCAGCAAAACCAAGCAAACCTCAAAAACTAAAAATATTTACCAATATTTACTGTGAAGTCAAGGCTGTTAATTTATTCTCTGAAAGTCTAAAACACCTCATGGCTGATTAATGTAAAACTAATTAACTACATAAGTGTGCAGTTAGTCAGTTGATCAAGAGGAGACTGAACTGTGCCTGAGCTGAACTGCTGGAACAAAGTGCTGAACTAAAATAAGCAGAGATATTGGAACAGACAGGGCAGACCTCACGTGTTAATACTGAAGGAGCAAATGTGCTGTTTTCAAGGTTTCATTCCTGGAAAGAATTGAATTATTTGGAAGCATGTGGAAACTTGCTTTGAAGCTGCAAATCAAACAGAGCCACACTTACAGCAGCATCTCAAAGGCTTTAGTGTCTGTAATAGACGCATACACTCATAAAGAAAAAATCATCTGAAACTGAAGACTTCAGGTATACAGTATTCAGTATTGGGATGGTGGCTTTTAAAATGTAACACAATTCAAAATGCATGCCCTAAAATGTCATTTGTAACATATTCTCTTACATACTCCATGTGAATAACATATTCTGAAACCTTTGTGAAACAGTGTTAGCAGTCACACCGTGCTAAGAAGAATATTCATTTGTGTTCTACTGTAAAAAAAAACTAGCTGAATACATTAGTTTCCTGCATGTATACATTTGAAAGTACATCAGAGGGCTGAAACTGCTACAGGATTTAATGTGGAACGTAGAAGCAAGTTTGGAACTCGGGCTAGAATGCATTCTTTATTTTTTCGCAGGAAAATATAGTTTGTCATTAAAAATTATACCAAACGACTAAATAATCACATCTGAGGAACCAGTGTCAAACAGCCAAACTAAATGGACTGTGTTTACAAGAGATTAGCCTACTTTACGACTTAGTCATATCCAAACTTACTTCAAGATACTTCTTTGGAAGAGGAGCCTCTGGCAAGTCAGTAGCAGTAAATACAAGTTTCACTAAAAATGTTTTTTTTTTTTTTTTTACCAAAAGCTGTTGTTCATGAGGGAGACAAATGCAAGACTTTGACTTAAAAATAGTCAAAAAAGTTAAAAAAGGAGCCCCCACCATGTGGTCAGGACGAGACTGCAGCTTCATATTCTAAACGTCTTATTCCAATTTGTTTTTGTTTCTTGTTTTAGATCTATCTCCAGTGCAGAGCCACAACAATTGAGCAGTAATGACTGACTGTGAGGGAAATCTCTGTGAGGGACAAAAAAATTCTTTAATGCTCCTATAAACACTCCAAGACTCCTTATTGTGACACCACACTAGGTAAATTTGCATAGAACCACCCTGACATTCGTGAATGCGTTTGTACAGACAGAGCCAGACCACCGAAAAAGCTCACTATGCATGTTGCGTAGGGCCCCCCAATTTAACGAAGGCCCTTTCATCTCAAGTTAGGGAGAGTTTGTGTATCACCAGAAGATGACGAGAAAGTATCCTTCAGGAAACGAAAAGACGGAAAAAAAAAACCATGAGACTGAGTTGCGGGAACAGTAGTGAGGTAAACCTGTGGCTGTTCTTCTCAAGGTTGGATTGTCAATAGGCTACGAACCAGAGGCGATTGCTCTAAGACTGCAAGGGAAGCTCAGCTTCCCCTAAAATGTCAAAAAATAAGTGATCAAATATATACTGTTGTGTGAACATGTCATAATTATAAATAATTAATAAATAATAAATAATATTATTAAAATAAAAAATATTATTAATAATAAATAATTAATAAATATGCACTACAACGCACTCAACCTTTGTTCAGAATCAGCTTCTTATCACTGGTAAAGACGCGGCTTTCCTCTCAATCACTCACGCAGCTTCCCGGTGCTATAAACAGTGAGGAGTTCAATAGCGAAGCAGCGAAGTGCAGCAAAACGAGACGAGTCATTGGATAAATGCTGGGATTTGTCCTGCCCATCGCACGCTCAGCGTCTCTGGGAGTCTATGGGGCAGTGGGCTGGCCTCGGCTGGCCCGGACGCTTAGCTTCAGCCTGATGATTGGATGATTTGTCTGAGGCTGAATCCCTTTTTGATAGACAGCAAAATAATCTGGTGGGGTAGAAGCGGTGCGGTGCGGTAAAAGCCGCACAGTCTAAAAGTTGCTTGCTGTTTCACCAAATTTTCTTCAAAGCCTAATCAGAATACAATGCCCTATAATCAGTGCAAATCTGGAGCTTAGAACACTATACCATCTAATTGTTTTATACAGATTAATAATAATGTGTATCTTTTTACACCTAAAACACTCCCCAAGTTTGACTGGTACACATGGCCAAGCACTGGCATGGTTTGGCCTGAGCAACTTGGCTCTACCTACAGGAAAACAGATGGAACCCAGGTTTCTCCTGCTTTCTCCACAGCATTTTAGCCCATCTAATTGGATTGCACTATATTCACAGACAACTTGACCTCTCTTTTTAAAACACTGACAACTGTATAATGAGAAAGCATGAGAAAGAGATAAAAAGAGCGAGGTGTGCAACCATAAAGGAAAAGAGTTTATTAGGTAACATATTCCCAATCAGGGTGATTTAAACCTCAAAACCAAGAACCAGACTCCATGGAGTGTACCCATAATTAAATATACCAATCAGTTGATGGAGGGGCAGAAAATAGGTTTTAGGTCATCTTCTCAAATTTCAGCCCCTTCAACCAAATCCTACACCACTGCGGTAGATCCACAGACTGCAGCTCTGCTGGATGCAGTGGAGGCCCCCTATATCTCCTGGGGCAAGGGGGTAATGATGTTGGAGTAACGTATCCTCTTCCCTTAGGGGAGTGCAGGGTGTTTGAGAAAACTGGGCACTTGGGCGACGAGGCCTGATTCTTAACTTTTCTTTCTGGAAAACACACCTCCCCCTGTGCATAATTGCTTCCATGTGTGGAGTCCAGACCAAAAATCACAATAGTAAGGGAAAAAGATATGTGATTATGTTACAAATCTTCAAAGACTTTGGGTTTTTTGTATATGTGCTGCAAAACAGTTTGCTTAGATGACCACTGAGTCATCTACCATCAACGAGCCACATCTGTAATGAAAATAGCATCACTCCTCAGAAACCCATCAATAATGGCTGCCACCTCCATCACCACTCATGCAGCACAATCCAACTTGTTTCATCAAAATCTACAATCAGCCTCTATTACTTTCTCAGAATAAAATTGATGAGAACATTCAACCAGATGGATTACATTTACAATAATGAATCTGTAATACGCACTGTACTTATTTAAACATGTTCTAATGCAAGAGGTCTCTACTATATCCATAGAAATAGATGGGTGGAGGGGTTCTGCTGCCCTTCCATCATAACAAGAACAGATTGCACACATTCTCAGGATCTATAAGGAAAGAATTACCATTTAAATTGCAGCTGCAAAGTGTCACTTACTTGCTTTGTGTAATTTAACTCACTATATTTAAGTAAATTAAATAAGGCTCAAGTAAATTGGAATTCATAAATGCTAGATAAAAACGATAGACCACACATTCATGCACAACTGCAGACACATTGGGCACAAACAATTTACCATATCAGTCAAGCCTCAGTATATTGTTCTGGTTACTCTACAAATACTGTGTAAAATAAAAGGAAATAATTTGTTTTCAAATGCTTGGTGACACTGACAGTGAGGCAGAGAATTGAAATATCTGGCCTATAATTCACTAACAAACAATGCCGTATTTAACCACTGCCAAAACATATGAACTTCAGTCACATCCCATTCTTAATCCATAGGTTTTAAAATGATGTTGGCCCATTCTTTACAGCTATAACACAGGGTTCATACATCCATCATCCAATTCAGGGTCACGGTGGGTCCAGGGCCTACCTGGAATCATTGGGCGCAAGGCAGGAATACACCCTGGAGAGGGCACCAGTCCTTCAAAGGGCAACACACACATTCACTCACACCTACGGACACTTTTGAGTCACCAATCTACCTACCTACCAACATGTGTTTCTGGACTGTGGGAGGAAACCGGAGCACCCGGAGGAACACGGCAAGAACACACCAACTCCTCACAGACAGTCACCCGGAGCAGGAATCGAACCCACAACCTCCAGGTCCTTGGAGCTGTGTGACTGCGAGACTTCCTGCTGCGCCACCATGCCGCCCAGGGTTCATACAGTTTTTCCAAAGTCAAACTTTTCAAGGACTTTCTAGGTCAATTTTCAAGCTTTTCCAGTACCTTACAGTTGTAGTAAACTGCAGATTTATTCAAATACATACATACTCAAAATGATTATAAAAAGTCTTAACTGTATTTGGTAAAAGAAGAAGGATAAAAATTTAAAAAGAAATAAGTTTTAAAATGTGTCACCTGTTTATGTTTATAAGTAGGCTTTCCTTGCTATCGAAAATGAGTCTATGTGTTTATTTTTTTGCCCTGTGCTTTTGTGCGTGAAATGTTTAAACGTGCACGTTTGTATTTTCACCTAGTATTTTCTAGTATTGGCATGAAAATGATTGCATGAAAACTAGCATTACCCAATTGCATCACACAGGCAGCTAGCAAACAAATTAGCATTCACATGTTTTCGAAAATTTACCTTTGAACTTTGAGAGTTCAGACCCTCGCATTGTGAAAAGCTGCAGGTGCTTTTTTAGACTTTGCAGAAGGCTGCTCGTGGGTTTTGTACTTGTCTTATACATTGTTATTATTTGTTGTTTTCTATGCAGCGCTAATTAAAATGGAAACTTTCCGCATTTTTAAGGAGTTCTCTCCAACTCTCTGTGCCTTTTGAGAGGCGGGTCACACATGAAAACACTGGCAGATCACAGTCAGATTAGCTAACAGTGTATAAGAGCCAGGCCTTTTAGGTGAATGATAGGAGCAGGCTCCCATCCAAGGGCCATTCTTTCATTCATTCATTCATTCATTCATTCATTCTTTTATTTCCTGTAACCAGGGCAAAATGTTATGGTGATTTTATCCTCTGTGGTATAATGAAGAGCCTTAGGAACCCAAAGAGTCGGCACTTCTGGGTGCACCGGGTCAAATGTTCTTTGTCACATGCATCGGCGCTAGCGAGTCCATGCAGAGCAGTTTTCGTTATAGGCGACTTATTTTATTTTTCCATCTAATAAGTGAACTATTCAGACATTTGTTGTGAAAGAAATACAGTTACAATTTCAAGCATTTTCAAGCACATTATCCAAAATCCCAGCACTTTTCAAACCTGAAAAATACAACATTAATATTCAAGCATTTTCAAGGATTTCAAGTACCCGTACGAACCCTGTAATAACTTCAACCCCTCTGGGAAGACTTTCCACAAGGTATAGGAGTGCTTTTATGGAAATGTTTGACCATTCTTCCATAAGAGCATTTGTGAGGTCAGACAATGATGTTGGACAAGATGTTTCTCACAATCTCCACTCTAATTCAACCCAAAGTGTTCTATCACGTTGAGGTCAGTGCAGGTCAATTTTTTTCACACTAAACTTGCTCACCCATGTCTTTATGGACCTTTTTGTTAGACAATGCAGTCAGACAAGAACCGTTCATCTGGTATCCACCAAACCCAGACTTGTCTATTGGAGTGCCAGGTGGAGAGGCATGAGTCTTCACTCTAGAAAACACGTCTCCACTGCTCTAGAGTCCAGTGGTGGCGTGCTTAGCCCCATTGCATCCAACACTTTGCACTCCACTTTGTGATGTAAGGCTTGGATGCAGCTGTTCAGCCATGGTAACCCATTCCATGAAGCTCTCTATGCACTGTTACTGAGCTAACCTAAAGGCCACATGAAGTTTGGAAGTCAGTAAATTGACACTGCAGAAAGTTGGTGACGTCTATGCACTATGCACTTCATGCGATGCTGGACATATCTGGACACGATACTCCAGAGTTTCTCTAGAAATTCTCTGGAGTTCATGTGTGAAAGAAGCACTATAGTATACCATGAAGAGAAGTTTCATACAATGGCAAAATATTGAATCATGCAACAACAGACCAAACTTACACAGTGATAAACATGTTCCAGATTTTAATACCAGCATTTCTGGAAGTGAAAACTGTAGAAAGAGTATATCAGCCAGGCTGTATATTTCCACACCAACTAGTCACCAACTGGTGGGGAAAAAAAAAACAAATACATTAAAATAAACATATATTTATGAGACTTTCAGCAAATCTTTTAGAATGGGGATCAATTAAAAAAGTTAATAAATTTAATAAAGTAACATATAAAGTGTATATCATTTTCCTATCTCAGTCTGAAACATAATGTTAAAACCACATGAAGAAAAACAAAGATTAGATCATTTTTCTTTATTTTTGTTTTGTCCCCTTTTTTATGAACATGACGTGGCATTAAAACAGCACATTTATAGCAGCAAGCTTAAACCCATGTAATGGCAGATAAGCAAAACCTGAAGATACAACACTGACAGAGTTGTTTAGAAAACCTGTAAACCTGACCTGATGAGGTGCAAAAGAAAAAGACACATGTCATAATGAGAGTGCTGTTAAGGCCTCACACATGACTGACACAATGCTGTGGAGAAATCCCATATAAAAAAATATCTGTCAGCTGTTTATGTGGACAGTAGACAATAAGTCACATGGAACATTATTAAAAAAGAAAAAAAAAATGCCACAGTTCACACTGTTCACCAATTTTGTATGATTGTTTATACCTTCTCATATCTATGCACTAATATCCAAATAATCAGACATTATACAGGTACAATTCTGGATTTGGAATTTTCAGACAGTATTATTAAATTGTTACCAAATTTGTGAATTATGTCTGTTGTGAATTCATAATAAGTCTATCCATACACCGTGATCATGCTGCTAATGTTGTTGTGAAGTTATAGATGGTCAGATTATCTACAGGCCGGTTGGTTTCTAATACAGCTATTGTAAGTTATATTTATTCTACTGAGTAGCTTGACATACTCAAAAGTCTTTTATTTGTTTAAAGCCAAAATGTTAACAGTTCACTTCAAATGTCATAACACAAAAGGCCAGAGAGTCTCTAACACTCCAAACTCACCACTCATAACAGCTAGACACAAACAAACAACTTTTAGCCTTCATTCTTATCATCTCCAGCATAGACTGAGCTCTAAAAGTAAGGTTGGGAGGCCAAGCATAAACCCCTTCCAGGAACAGAGGAGGGGAACAGAACTAATAACCATGAGAATCAAACAGCATGGCACACTTTAATGAGGCAAGTGGACATTTTAGGGGAGACAGTTTTCCCAGCCAGCTGGATCCCTGTTTGTGCTAAGGGGACACTTTCCATGGGAGGAGAGATTTACTCAATGCCAGTATGTCTGAATGTACTAGCACAACCAAATATCAAACTCCACATCACAGCATCAGAAACGTTGCTACCAATTGCCTCTGTCAAAACACTAAGCACCACACTACCAAAAAGCTAATAAAATTAATATCTTTCTTTACCTCTCTATGTTGTCATCCTAAAAACTGTTACAAATATATATTTTTTTGAGATAAAAAGGGGAATGCACAGATTTGTTTTTTATTATTTTAAAGCCATGAGACATAGTTACTACAGAATGGAAAAAAGGCCGTACACCATCCAGGTGTACACAGACCCTGTTCTGTTGTCTGCCCATAGCAACTGCATCCCTCTAATTCTCCTGAATAACCACAGAATGCTTGGATATCCAGAGGCTCTAGTGATCCTGGGGCTGGGCGATATATCGAGATAGAACAGAGCGGGATATCGACACACCCTTTCCTACCAGCTTGCGAGAGTAAAACATTTTACCTTAAGGACAGGTATAGGGACCAGTCGCACCTGTGAGCAATATTTGAGCGTGACTATCCGCTTTATTGAACATTGGGAGATTAAAATGCGTGTCTGCAGACGAGCTATTTCCTAGAAGTCCACGCTGGGAGCACATAGCTGAGGCCTTTACACTGTTCTTAAAAGCACTTTATTACAGACACTGTAGGTCTGTAAGGTAATAAAGTAATTTGACATGTACTTCAGTCTTTCATTCAATACCTGTAAGTGCTTATCCAGTTCAGGGTTGCGGGGATTCCAGAGCCTACCTGGAATCATTGGGTACAAGGCAGGAATACACCCTGGAGGGGGTACCAGTCCTTCACAGGGCAACACACACACATTTACACTCATGGACACTTTTTGAGTCGCCAATCCACCTACCAACGTGTGTTTTTGGACTGTGGGAGGAAACCGTAGCATCAGGAGGAAACCCACACTGACACAGGGAGAACACACCAAACTCCTCACAGACAGTCATCCGGGGCGGGAATTGAACCCACAACCTCCAGGTCCCTGGAGCTGTGTGATTGCAACACTACCTGCTGCGCCACCCTACTTTAGCCTTTATTTTGATAAATAAAAATGTTTTTTTGCTTTGATTAACAACTGATTTTTTTTCAATATACAATTACGGGGGAAAGGTTTAGACACCCAATGCAAACCTTTGGGTTAAACATACATGGACATTTGATTCTCATTTTAATATTGAGAGATGAGGTTGAGCTATCACATAAAACTGAATGTTCTGTTTATAAAATTATTTTTCACAATGTATATCGTATCATATATCGGATATTGCCATTCAGCAAACATATATCGAGAGATGATTTTTTTGTCCATAGCGCCCAGCCCTACGGATGACTGAAGAATGGATTTTTTTTTTATTTCATTCAGTCTGTTTATATGTTTTGTTATTTGCACAAAGTACTAGATGTACAGAAGTACACACAGGAGAAAGCACTTTGGTGAAATCTGCTTCACTGGAAACTTACTTTTTAAAGAACAAATCAACTTTTGAACATTATTTTATTTAAGGAGCACTATTTTTTAATATATGCCAATAGTTTATTTTTGAGCAATTTCTCATGTACATCTACAGCTGAAAGTTAATAAAAGTTCCTGTGTGACATTTGGGACATGTAGCTTTTACTCAGAAGTGCCTTTTTTTATTATCTCATGAGAAGAAATATATTGAGATATATATTTTATATAGCCACTCAGCTAAAAAATATTAAGATATGATTTTTGGTCCATATCGCCCAGCTCTAAGTGATCCTCAAAATTCCAACTTGTGCAGAACAAAAGCACGAGTGTGTTGATGCTGGGTTCTCATTTCTTTCCAGTCTCACTCAATTTCCACTACCTTTGCAACATAGCTTCTGTCTTTTGTGTCATGTGTCTCTTATTCCTCAAAACAGAAGAGCCTGGAGTAATTAAACATACAAATGCTTTCAATTATACAAAGCATGATATGCCATATTTTAAAAAAAAAATAACAAACAAAAAAAAACAGACTCCTAGGTATTTTCCTGTGAGATTACAGAGACTGTTTTCATATCTAAGCCTGAGGTGATGAAGAGGGGGCAATGGATGGAAAACTTGAGTAAATTGGACATGGCCCCTGTCCAACACCTCTGACGTAAGGATCAGTCAGTCCTAAACCTCCTCAGTTGGGAGTCATGAGTTCAGCAAGTTCGGCCAAAAATGAAGGCAGATTCTCTTCATAACCTTATACAAACCATCGCATCTCGGTGCTGCAAACACAAACTCTTAATGTACAAACTGACTTCATATACATCACAGCATGTTTCTTATCATCCGTGGCAGCATTCCTTCACAGGAGACAGAGATTCTCATTATTGGAATCTGACCTTTGTTGAATAAACTTCAAAAAAAGAAACTTAAGCGTCCTAAAAACAGTAATCACTATGTGGAGAAAAGTATACTTCTATATAGAATACGTGGCATCCATGAGTTACACTAAAAGATAAGAAGCTAATGCCAACTCTGCATGGAACAAACAAATATTACATGTGGAAAAGTTGCCTCAGTGTGTTTCAAGCATCGTAGAGAGCACTATCAGGGTATCTCTGCAGGTATAGGAAAATAACATTTTAAGACTTTTTTAAGAGGATATGAGTGAGACCCACACACTGTTACACACAGGTGACAGGTGTGTAACTTTCATTTAAAACAACTTTTCAGCAGATAAGTTAAACTACTAGGTGCAAAACAATTATCGCTTATTCAGGTTTTTATTATCACATTCCTCCCACAGTAAATGTAGGAATCACTGATAGATATTATTATTGTTGTTATTATTATAAATAACAATAACACTTTATATAACAGTATACAGCAGATTTCAGGATACTCCAGATTGCTTTAAAACAATCAGAGAAATAAGTCATTTGATACAACATACGGCCCGCTCTCATTTTATCCTGTTCATTTTATCTATTAATAATGCTAAATCAGATATTTCTGGGAAAAATAAGACTGTCCTGAATCTTCCAGGGCATCTGGTCACCCTACTGTGGGCAATGAAGTCACGTCCTTTTGACCTTACGTTCTCAATTGAACCTGGCTCTTTTCACACACAAGTCTGGAACTGTGCATCACACATGTCATTATATCTTATATGATAGTATAACACCATAAAGAGTGCTCTGTGATTCGATGCAGTAAATAAGGACTGCTGCTAATGACTGTAAAGTGTTGGTGCTGAATAATAAAGTATGGATATCCTTGTCTGTGGTGCTTAAAAGAACGACCACACACTAACACATACACTCAAACTGTAACTAGCATGTCTGCGCCCCCACCCTCTGTGCAGTTACAAGCGGGGCAAAGGAGAAATAAAGTGGATCACACTGTTTGTGAAGCAAGGAGGGACTACTGTAGGTTCGTTAGTAAAATATATTTAACCATATCAGTTTTATATTTTAAACATATTCAGCGTGTTGCATAACAATGTTTAAGACCTTTGGGAAATGGATTCAAGACATTTTAAGATAAATTAAGGCCCTTTTTTAGATAAACTAATTTACAATTTTTTAAGGATCTACAGACACTGACAACTGGATTCATTCTTTTACTTTATCCCCAATCACTTAGTATGATCTTAGCCAGATCTTAGCCGGAGCTGTGTGACTGCGACACTACCTGCTGCGCCACCGTGCTGCCCCTCTTACCAATATTGAGCATTAAAATAGTGACTATGTTGTTCTGGTCAGCTTATTTTTTTATCTGGAGCATATCATGGTAGGTCGAGGTAAAACCAAAGCTTCTAAAGTAGGCTGTGGCAAGCCTCGTCTACCTCCTGAATTTGAAGCTCAACAGCAGCTAGATGCTAACGAGGCTCTGTTGCTTAACATGAAACAGATACGGATATTATCAGTAAGTTTGTTTCTATGATCTCGGCAGCTGTTAAAAGAGAAATAACCATGGGTCTAAAAATGACCGTCTACAGCAAAAATATTGCAGACTTCCAACGACCATGATGGCAAGTTAACCCGTCTTCAAAGTAAGGTTGATATGCTACTGCACGTGTCGTTACCCTCTCTGAGAAATGTGAAGACCTAGAGGGATGTTAATGGAGGTTGTGGTTTCAAGTCCCACTCCAGGTGACTGTCTGTGAGGAGTTTGGTGTGTTCTCCCCGTGTCCGTGTGGGTTTCCTCCAGGTGGACTGGCGACTCAGAAGTGTCCATAGAGTGTGAGTGAGTGTGTCGACCTGTGAAGGACTGGAGCTCCCTCCAGGATGTGTTCCCACCTTGCGCCCAATGATTAGCACAACGTGTATGTCAACTTGATGATATTTGTGTATCCACGCAATCCCCTGTGATTTTTAAGGAACACATCTCATTGAAGGCAGAGTTTGATGTCCTTATGACAAAGCACACCACAAAGCTTTTGCTCCATAAAAAATCTCAATTCTACAAATATGGTGACAAAGCTAGCAAAATATTAGCACATCAGCTATGTCAAAACTCATCTTCCCAGCAAATGTGTCAAATTCATACAGACTTTGGTAAAACCACTGATCCATTTAAATTAACAATGCATTTAAAAACTTTTATACATCCTTATATTCCTCTTACCAAACTTCTCTTACATTTTATAAAAAAAAATTCAGTGATAAGTTGGGTCCTCTATTAATTGATATGTTTAACAAATCTTTTTATTTGGGTTATCTTCCTTAAACTCTCAATCGGGCCTCTATATAATTTCTCCTAAAAAAATAAAGCTCCCTTATCCTGCTCCTTCTATTGTTAAATACATTTGCTAAATGTCAACTTTAAAATACTCTCAAAGTTGTTAGCGACTTGTGTGGAAACTATTATTCCATCTGTTATTTCTCCAGCACAGACAGGCTTTATCCGAGATAAACAATCCTTTTCCAATATAAGATGTCTGTTCAATGTGATCTAAAGCTCCCCTTCGTCTAATACTCAAGGGTCTGTAATATCTTTGGATGCACGAAAAGGCATCCAATAGAGTTGAGTGGAGTTATCTTTTTTATAAACTACAGAGATTTGGTTTTGGCAAATATTTTATTTCATGGATTAAAATACTATACTCGGCTCAGCTTGCCTTGGTCAGGACCATTTTCAATCTGAATATTTCCATCTTTATCGCTCTACAAGACAAAGGTGCCCTCTGAGTCCCCTGTTGTTCGCTATTGCTATTGAACCCCTGTCTATTGCCCTTCGATCTATTTCCAAAATTGCAGGGATATTTAGATATGGCTCAGAGGTTAAAGTTATCCTTTATGCAGATGACCTCCTCTTATATATGTCTAATTTGCATCCTTCTGTCCCTTCTACTCTTGCCACTTTAAACTTTTGGTCAGATTTCTGGATACAAACTGAATTTACATAAAAGTGAGTTACTTCCTTTTTATATTGATACCAGAAATTACCCATTACACACATTACCTTTTAAAGTCACCCGAAATAACTTCACATATTTGGGTGGACAAATTACATGTAGATTTAAAGACCTTTATAAGGCTAATTTTGCCCCTCTTCTGATTCATATTTGGGAGGATTTTGATCGATGGTCTAGACTTAATCTTTCTCTGGTTGCAAGAGTTAACCCTGTTAAAATGAATATTCTCCCGAGGTTCTCTGGCTTATTTCAAAGTATACCAAATTTTCTCTCCCAGTTTTTTTTTCCTTAAGGTAGATAGTTTAGTCTCAGAATATATATGGAACAAGAAAATTCCCAGGTTACGCAAACAATATTTGCAGAGGTCTAGATCTCTTCGAGGATTGGGGCCACCAAATTGTAGGTATTAATATTTGGCCTCCAACATTAGGATCTTTAAATACTGTCTTCTTTATGAAGCCTTTGATTCCCCTCCCACAGGGTTTTCTGACAGATTTTTACTTCTAAAACAACATTTGTTTTAGATATCTTCAAGTTCGCAGCTTTGTTTTTAATACATTCACGACATTTCCTGGTTTAACCGAGTACTAGACAGTATAAAAACATCAGCATATGTTAACTTTTCAGCTTTAAAGTTTGTTTCATGACACTGTGGCACTGCAAGGCTTTTAAGGTTGTGGAGAGCATCTAAGCGCAATTCAATATCACGATTATTGTACATTTTACCAAGATTACGATTATTGAAAAATGATTTTGTTTTTGTATTTTTGACCCTCATTGTTCAGTGACGAGTCTTGTACTGTAAATATGCTCCAGTATTAGAGCTGGGATATTTTTTCTAATATTGCTGGGAGCTTGTTCCTCTCTTGCTTTGCGAGCACTGGTTATATTTGTTATGTGATTGTGTTTTGTTCGCTTTAATCGATATAGACCAGATTATTCTGATTAGAAGCCCTGAATTTTGATCAATTTTCAATCAATTGCCCAGCCCTAATTGATATTTTAATAAATTTCACTTACCTAAAAAAAGGTTGTTCTAAAAAAAAGCTACACATGCTAAAACACCACACAAACCCAGCAATAATAATGTAAGAGATATATGTCATTCATCTGTTTTTTGTTTAAATTAACTCTAAACATTAATGTCCGCAAAAATTTTCAAAGTTGTTGATTTATACTGCAAAAACACATTGTGAACATTAATGAAGTTTTCTTTAGAGTTCTGAACTTTGTAGACATGGGTGTTGGTTACACACAGGAGTTTACAGCTTTCGGATATTTTACGAGATTGTTAGAAATCCCCTCCCCACTGTCAAAGGTAATGGCCCATTAGCACCCACCCCACCACGCATTTACAAACATTAACCATCAGCTTCATGAAATCCATCACTGGTATATAGTATTGAACTAGCATAGCATCTACGCTAATCAGCGTAAAACTTGCTGCAGAAAATCAAGTCAATTATATATAATTTACTCATCACAAAATGAAGCCATTCCTCCTCAGGTAGCTGAAAAGTCTTGGAGCTCTGAGCTCAATGTAAAACACAGCCATGTGCATTTGTTCAAATGACTAAATTTCATAAGAGTGCCTATATTAGCATGCTATTATCATATTAAAATGAATGGGTGGGCCATCAAGGGTCGCAGTCTAAGACTCAGAGAGAAACAATAAATTAAAATAAATTTCTTTTCAACCTCCATATATATGAAAAGTTGCCACTTTAAGGTTTCTGGGGTATGTTTATTATGGTTCTAGGACAAAAACTTGTGCAACTTGGTGCAAGTTCTGATTTATCCTGCTGGTGGGAGTGCCAACTCCCACATAAAAGACAATTAGTTAAATTAGCTCTTATACCTTACTTAAAAATAATGATTGAGAAAAGTCCCAAATTAGCACATTTTATTTTAATATTTGATTGTTTTTTGTGTATTTTCTTTTCACCAGATTATAAATTTGGCAAATAAATTAAAATCAGAATTTGCGCCAAGCTGATTGTGTTAACAAATTAAAAAAATAAATAAATAATTAAAAAAACAAACAAAAAAAAAAACAGTTATTTGATGGGGGACAAAATCTCTGCTGTAAAACTGTAAATGCTTACTGAGCTTTCACCTACCCGCGGTCTTCTGCCAACTGATTTTTAAAACCTAGCCTGTCTGGCGGCAGAAATGCCAGAAATTGAGCCAATTCTATTGTGTCATGGTGTGCATTTATATGTAAGGAGTGAGCAGCGTGTGACAAAAGATTATTATATTTGCTGTGAGCAACATATTTGTGCACAATTGTCTGGTTTCAGAGGGAAGCACTAATGTACACAAACAGGAAAGACAAATTAATTTATCTCATTCACATCTCCTCTCCCTGCATTAGAGAAAGCCTTATAACACTTAGAAGCACAGAAGACCAATGCCTCTCTTTTGTGTTTTTATTGCATACTTTATTAACGCTATTGTGTTCTCAGCTTTCGTTTGCTTCATGTGACTCGGCAGGCCACTGTATGTTGAGGCAGAAGTGTCTGAAAACTTTTAGGAAGAATAAGAAAAGTAAGTGAGAGAGGGAAAGGAGGAAGTGTGTGTGCACGGGAGCCAATGTCTCATCTCTGCAAAGAGGGAACTTGTAGAGAAAATATTTGAAGATTGCATAATTTTGACTTATCCTCCTCAAATAAAATATTTTGTAACATTGTTTCAGAGAATAGCATGAGGAGAAGGCATGCACTTGTGAGATTTTTACATTCATCCACTACCTCATTTCAATTAACAATAATCATGTTCCTCTGCTGCAGCACTGCCCAATACAATGATATTCAGCATAAGTTCAGTAAATCTTTGATTGCATCCTGAAAAACACACAAAAATACACAAAACCCCATTCTTAGTCCTTAAGGTTTACTATGTTGTTGGTCCACTCTTGGTAGCTATAACAGCTTCAACTCTTCTGTGAAGGCTTTCCACAAGGTTTAAGAGTGTGTTTATGGCCATGTTTGACCATTCTTCCAGAACTGTATTTGTGAGATCAGACCCTGATGTTGGACGAGAAGGCCTGGCTCACAGTCTCTGCACTAATTCATCCCAAAGTTGTTCTATCAGGTTGAGGTCAGGACTCTGTGTAGGCCAATCAAGTTCTTCCACACCAAATTCGCTCATCCATGTCTTTATGGACCTTGATTTGTGCACTGGTGTGCAGTCATTTTGGAACAGGAAGGGGCAATCCCCAAACTGTTCGCACAATGTTGGGAGCATGAAATTGTCCAAAATCTCTTGGTATGCAGAAGCATTAAGAATTCCTTTCACTGGAATTAAGGGGCTGAGCCCAACTCCTGAAAAACAACCCCACACCATAATCCTCCCTCCACCAAGCTTTACCACTTGGCACAATGCATTCAGACAAGTGAGTTGCTGTCGTTCCCAATAGTGCTGGCCCTGAATATTCAGACATTTGTTATTTTTTAACATGTTATAAATGATTAATTGTCAAGCTTTATTGTGAAGTGTTACTCCTGACACAAAATCTGCAGCAACAGATCAGTTACTGTCACTGACTTCAGTGAGTGTAGAAACAAGAAGGTGGTCATAATGTTATGGTTGGTCTGTGTATACAAGCCGTATTTTCGTATTTTTTCACTTGTGTTTTGTTGTAGCAAAGCCACATATACTTTTGTCTCATTCTTTTCCCCCATTTAAAGGGTAATCCCACTGTCCTCTGTGGAACAGATTTGTGGAGGGTAATGATTTATTGTGACTGTCTACCTAAATCATTCCTCTGGTTTGGCTTAATGTTTAATAAACAGTTCTCCTTGTCCGAAAGTGTGAGTGATCAGAGACGTTTCCATACTGCCACAAAGCCAAGGCAGAATCCCAAATTTATCCCTACACTCTCCATACGGCACGGTCATTAAATATTGGTTTGTGCACTCATGTACTGTGTTTTACGTTGCATAATTTTTAGTGAGCTATAAGGTTTCCCTTATAAAGTTGAGAGTTTATTTACTGTCTATTTTTAGTTTTATTATCTGTGCACTATGTAGGGAGTGTGGCGCTACTTTGGAACACAGTCAGAGCTCCTCTACCAACTAACACAGACGAACAGAGCTCTGTTAACAAATGTGACAAGGTAAAATGGGTCAGGGATGTATACTTATCGTTCTTTCATCTAAATGAGGATTAAAATTTTTGACATAAAGAATAAAACTTTTAATATCACACTTTATATTTTATTTTTGTGTTTGAGTAATGAATAGGTCCACAGCATGGCGGCTACACTGTACTGTGACGTCAGATGCTACCCATTAATAGGCAGAAGATCTGGAGAATGAACTTTAGGGCCTCATAAATCCCATGGCACATCAGCCCCCACGCAAATGCTATCATGCACACTTCCAAAGCAGAAAACATATGGAAACTACATTCAGTCTGTTTTATTTTGGGAGACAAGTGCAAGAGGCGAAAAAAAGACTAGTGCTGGACATCTGCATTAGTCTTAGCTCTAGAACTCAAACTTCCCCCAGACCCTCATATATACTATTAGGGATGCACAGATACTGAATAATGCACAATAACCGATAATTAGCACCTTGGTGTAGCCAATACTGATATTGATAAATGATAATTTTAGCATTTTTGTAGTTAAAGCAAATTCATTGGATTAAAGTAAAAGAAATTATTTTTTATCACGCTGTCATAAGACATACCTTTTCTTTAATATTTGTATATTTCTGTAGTTTTTAAATGTATTTTCAAGTTTATTAGTTATTATTAAGTAGTGAAATTATTAGTTATTATTATTAGCTTATTATTCATTCAGTCATTCATTGTCTGAAACCGCTTATCCAATTTAGGGTCGCCCACAACCTCCAGGTCCTTGGAGCTGTGTGACTGAGACACTACCTGCTGCACCACCATGCCACCCCATTAGTTTATTAGTTAATTTATATTTTATCAAATATTAACTGATGGTTTTGCATGTATTGTTTTTAGAGTGGCGTTAATAAGAGTAGCATCAGGTTTGCTTTGGAGAGCGAGGGAGAGAGCTACACAATGCATCTCTGAATGAGGGAGATTGTATAATCATTTTCACTGTAGTTTCAGTAATAAATTCAGATGATGAATAAGTCGTTATCCATTTTCATGTGTTTTATATAAGGGCTCCTGCACTGTTGAAAATATTTTTATGTTGTTTAATCTGCTCTGAGTGGGTGTGTGAGTGAGGAATACAGTGCTGATTACAGCGCTATCTGTGTGTGCGTGCGCTGAGTGCAGCTGATATTTCACATCAGTTTTTACCCTTAAAACAATAAAACATTAATTCAGTGTTCTCTGCCGAAACTGTGAGAAATTTCGACAGAGCGGTGTTGTTACAGGTGTAAGTGCATATGTCTAACAACTAAAATATCAGTTGCATTAATGGCTAAAATTCCAATAGTGGATCAATAACAAATAACTAAAAAAATCCATACATCTGCAAATAACTTATCTGCCGAGGATATATCATGCATCAATATACACCATAATAATAATGCTGCACAAAGGTACTTGAAAAGCCTTGACATGATATTTTTGATGTATGAAAAAAAACACAAGTGGTTATCATGAGTTTATCATTTAGTGTTATTCACAAGAGTCCTTCATATAAATGTCACTATTTACTTTTCTCACAAAGTTCTACTCCCAGTTCCTATTAACTGAAGAAAGAATATCTGCTCTCAAATAATAAACCACAGATTTCAACAAGTCATCTGAATGTCAATACAACTGCATCCAAACTTTTGTTTTCTTTGTGGGAAAAAAAATGTTCGAGAGATTATATTAAATAACTGTTTTGGCTTCACTTTATGATGGAACAAGTAAACATTCACTTTGGCACCGAAGATGGCAGTCATTTAGAAATAGTGGAAAATAGCTGCTAACACTTTATTTTAAGGTCAGCTTCTTAACTGTTAATTAACTTTTAGCAAGCCATTAATGAACAATCAACAATCAATTAACCATTACTTATTTAATAGTAAGGCAACAGCTGTTAGCACTTACAAATGTATAAAATACAATGTATCCACATAATGTATTTTTAAGATTCTTTAAATACATAATGTATTTATTCATTTATTTTTTACTAATATCCTAAATATTTTTTGCATTATAATACTTGGGTTGCAAGCAGACCTCAAATGTCTTTATATGGCATGCAGACCCTAGAATATAAACAAGTTACAAATACTTAAATCTAGACTGGTCTTACTGCTAGCAAATTAACTCATTTGCAATACTTGTGCATGACAATATATAGTGTATATTCTGGTGTCCTGTTGATCAGAAGTTGCTTTGAATCAGCAATAAACTTATAATTACCAGGTTAGGTTGCAACAGCATTATTGTATTTTTGCTATGAACTAAAACATTAATAAACACTTCCAAGTGTAGTTCAGTAGTTCTAAAGGGTGAATAGGTTATACTTTAGTTATGATCTTGCAAATTACTTAATAAATAGTACATTGGGTTGTTCTTTATGAATTATTTCTACAACAATAATAAGCACTTACTAACAAACAAGTGCTTGTAATTGAGAATGAGTATGTTCTTCTTTAGTTTTGCCATTTCAATAAGAGAGCCTTTAAATCTAATAGTCACTGATATTTTACATCATGAAGATAAAAGAAACTGCTGTAAACAGACAATATGCACCTTGATATCTACAATAATTGTAAATTGTAAAAAAAAAAAAATCAAACTGTGGTTAAGTGGTTACTCGTAATGCCTGTTTAGTTTCAATTTATAACACGTTTGTAAACTCTCTTACAAACAGTGTTATTGTTAATTAAGTAGCAACTGAATTAAACATTAATTACATGCTTACTAATAGTTAGTACACTGTTAGAATGCACACATTAAAATAAAGTGTTACCAAATAGTTGTAAATAAACTACGATTCTGCATTAGAGTTAGATAGGGGGCGGCACGGTGGTGCAGCAGGTAGTGTCGCAGTCACACAGCTCCAGGGGCCTGGAGGTTGGGGGTTCGAGTCCCGCTCCGGGTGACTGTCTGTGAGGAGTTGGTGTGTTCTCCCCGTGTCTGCGTGGGTTTCCTCCGGGTGCTCCAGTTTCCTCCCACAGTCGAAAAACACACGTTGGTAGGTGGATTGGTGACTCAAAAAAAGTGTCAGTAGGTGTGAGTGTGTGAGTGAATGTGTGTGTGTGTCTGTGTTGCCCTGTGAAGGACTGGCGCCCCCTCCAGGGTGTGTTCCCGCCTTGCGCCAAATGATTCCTATCCACTCAGTTGCACATTTCCTTGTTGGTCCAACTTGTAGATGTAAAGTCTGAGACTTGGTCATCCTCTACTTTTTCATCAGTGGTTACATGACCCTGTCCACAGGACTACAACACTCACAAAGGGAGTGTTGAGGCTGGTTGTACTAAAGGTGTACTTCAATACGACTTTGCATTCTTTGCAGAGAGCCATGTTTTTGTCTTGTTTTTCGTTCTTCATGCGAAAACCGAACTTCTTCCAAACTTTAGATTTTAAGCTCGGTGGAGCATTGTAGATAAGAGAATCTTGTCTTTCAGAGGTGACTAACGAGTATCGCGAGAGTTAATCAGAGAAAGAGACAGGGAGCAGCCAGAGGAGCACATCAGCAACTCCAAACCGACTGACAACTTTTTAATTCGGCCATCGGCCGGTTCATGCTACAAATAGACTGATTCAGGGGTCTGTATACCAATGTATTTGCATCGTTTAAGTCAAAACCGTATATCTGATTCAGATCGGTTATTTTTTACACCCCTACTTATTATATTAGTGAAATTATCAGCAAGTTTCAATGAAAAACAGACAGCAGTGTTAATAAAAGAAGTTCATTCCCAACAAAACATTAGGTTTGTTATTAGGTTTCAGCTAAGAAAACAGTATTTGTGTAACTACAACATGGATTATGCAAGCATATTAGTGCTAGGTCTGCCAACATATTTGCACATGCTTTAAAACAGAAAAACCAAGGCCACAGAAGGGGTTCTCAAGTTGCAATGATAGCGAGCAAAACCTGTCAGTCAAACACATCAATCAGCACTGTAAATAAAGTGTAAAAAAATATCATACGACCACACAAAAAGGAATTCAAAACTACTAAGACCAAACCAGAAGGTAAGCAAATACTCTCAGCTTCATCACAGTGAATCTATAACTCAGCTCACACTCCAAAGTGCATCAAAAATCAGACAAACTCATTTATATGTGTTTATTGCCTCCCCCCTAGTGGCACAATATGAAACTACTAAACACATATCTGTTCCTGCTCTTAAGTAAAGATCACTGTAGTAAAATAAAGCATGAGTGCTGGAGTTTTTGATAACAACAAAAAAGAGTTGTAGGTTTTAATTACATTTAATAAATAAAAACAGATTATTTTGCAGCTCTTGCATTTTAAAGACTGCACTCTTTCAAATCACAATGGTGACTATTTATTCGACACTACTAAAAGAAGACAAAAAAAAAGTCAATATGAATTAGGAAACAGAACAGAACAAGTCAAAGCTGACCACAAATGAAGCCTCTTCCAGCACGGTCTGTCTGTCCGATTAGAGAAAACCCTTACTTTAGGACGAGTTACCAGAACTGTGTGGTAAAAAGAAACAAAGGAACATCCATATTTCATCCGGCCATAAGAAAATGATTGAAAATCTGTACAAGTGATTATTTGTTTATATATGAAGGTTTATACCTAACACAAAGCAACAGAAAATGTATCTCTGTGTCTGTGTGTTTCCTAAGCAAAACACCCATGTTATTTTCATTCAAATCCTTCTCTTTGATGGCGTTTTCAGATGGCACCCTAACAGTCAGAATCCTGTATCAATGCTGAGACTGATGAAGTTAATAATAATATAGATCAAGATAATAATAATAATGAACACAAACTCTTCAGGGAATACAACAAAGAGTATTTGGCCCTGAATATGCACATGCACACAGTGAAATGGAATGCAGTGACTTTCAGCCTGGATACATTTTAAAGCAAATGAAAACAGAGCACCAAGCTTTGAGGAGGCTTTTGTTGTATTCTCTCCCATGATGATTCATTATCATTCCGTTGTGTTTTCATAGAGCAAGACGTATGCAGTCCCTTAATGTGTGCTGAAATCTATTAGTTCATAAGCAGAAGCATTATCTTGACAAACATTTGTTTGAATCACAGAAAATGATTCAATTGCCATCCACAATTCACTTGTGACAAACGTTTTACTTTGTTGTCCATGTGGCACAGGGATAGAGTCATTAGATTTGTCCTTCTATGCAGTTCTAGGCTTAACCCAAATGCTGACCGTATTATATTAAAGACTAAACAATTTTAGGCCAGCACCAAAAAAATAAATAAATAAATAAATAAAATAAAGAGTGCCTTCATATATACCTGGCTTGATATGGAGCTAAATAAATGCCAAGTAACTGAACATAAATTTTGAATATTTTCATAATTTATCTGAATATTTTAGATATTATTTTTGTTTGGCATCTTATGAATTTGACATTTTAAAGGAGTGAATTATTCAGCATTAACCAATCACAGTGCCCTCTTCTCAAAGCCACCAACCACAGAGCAGTCTCACACCATCCAAATTCTTGACCTGAGCACTAATGCTTTCTTGAAGTTAACACTGTAATGACATTGTAAGCATGAGCAAAAGGAGTGCAGTGTTCAAATGATCTAGGATCTAAGAGTAGAACTGGGACACACTTCGCTTGCGTTAATCACTACAGCTCTAACACCGTTCACACTGCATTTAGCCAAGCTCCACTCAACATTACAGTGTTTTACTGGATGCTCAGACAGAAATGTGTTAAAGGTTGTTGAGATTTTATCATAGTAATCTTCATATTTTAAGGTGTTTCACGCCTTTCACTTTCAGACTTAAAATAAACTCCTCTGTCTATAACACACACCAACACACTACACAGACTGTTACTGCTTTTCTGATGAGTTCACTGCAGCATTTTTGTTTAACTTTACACAAAAACAGGCAAGATCTCCAAATTATTAACACCACAACACCAGAGAGCAAATATTTGTATATTTTAAGGAGAATGTGAAAGGCTTTTTAAACAATCAGACAATTACAGAAATTTAAACATTTATATAAAAGCCCTGTCCCTTTGTCAAGTACTCATTATTTACCAAGTATATTGCCCGAAATATTGACTCACCCACCCAAATCTTTGAATTCAGTTGTTCCAATCACTTCCATGGTCAGCTCAGTGAATTCCAGAGTTGTAGGATGCCACCTGTGCAACAAGCCCAGTCATGAAATTTTCTCACAACTAAATATTCCACAGTTGTTTGTCCAACATCAGTGCCTGACCTCATAAATGCACTTCAGAATGGTAAAAATTTCCAGAAAATTCCTAAACCTTGTGGAAAGTCTTCCCAGAAGAGTTAAAGCTAGTATAGTTGTAAAGAGTGGGCCGACATCATGCTATGGATTAAGAAAGGGATTTCACTCAAGTTCATATGCATCGGAGTCAGACGAGTGAGTACTGTTGGCAATATAGTGTATATGTTCATTCTGGGATTATCTATATATTACTTTATGGTTATTTAAATGTAAAAGGTTTGCATTTAACGACCATTAACGTCACCAATAAAATTTTACCTTTTCAGATCATGCCAGCTTCTTATTTGATTTCTCCATTCCATTTTATATTGATATGTATGCAAGACTGAAAACACTAGCTCTTGAAACACGTTTATTCCAGATTTTCTTTGTTTAAAACACACAAATCAAGAGTACATCATGTCACTTAAACATCTACTTACACTATCGAAAGGAAAAATTTGAAAGAGCCACTGCTCTTTTTCTTGCTTTGCAAGTGTTAATTATCATTTCCACCACTAGGCAAGGTTTATGCTATCTTCCATATTTTATCTTCTACAATAAATGCCATTTTAGGAGGCAGAACTTTGCTCCTTATTTAAAATTTTCATATAACAACATCTACAATATAACAACACTTATATGTCTAAAACACACAAACCTTGTAGTTTACATCCATTATCAACATTCAGTACTCACATCATTTTTCTAAAACACACAAAGCACTGAGTTTATGCATTTTACCTGTACATACATGTGTACTTATAGAATTATTTGGAAATTACTTGCTTACATGTTCAGGAGAAAATATCCAAGTCAGTATCTCTTTTAGTCTTGCTGGGTTCTAAGCTGCCTCCATCATTCAAATATGTTGCCAGTATTTCCTTTTATTTTACTCAGTCTCTGGTCATGGAAAATGATTTTAGGTCCAGTAAAGTCTAGTGTTATCTCTGTTCTCTTGCTCACTTCTGTGGTTGCAGCCCACTGTTTGTGTTTAACCTGGCAACCCGCAGTGAGTGAACTGTACTGTGATTGGACAGAGGCCAGGATCTCAGGCTGAAACACCAAGAGAGCTCCGCTCCAGTATGGACCTCCTAACAGAAAAATATCCTGGCGGCAGCACTGTTCTCAGGGATATGCTAGGGATGACACATACTGATCATTCACGATTTAGTACAGTAAAATTACAGTGTAATGAGTTCACACATTTAAGCTGGACTGAAAATGTAAACAAGGAGCTAGTAAATAAATAGGCTAAGCATTGCATGTGTATATGTCTTGCATTAGGTATAAGCTTAACCTAAGCCACAATCAAGTAGTATTTGTAAATATTACGTTTTATAAATTACGTTCATTTTTTTCTGGCTACCAGCAGGACTGACCACACACCCATGTTAGATGCATGCCCTTCTACAAACCAATCAGTGTCAAGTATTGGGAAACACACACAGCCAATGTAGGTGATGTCAACATGCAAGTCCTTTAGTCCACTCATTAAATTGCAGTGTGAAAACAAAATTTAAATTAGCAAATGTAAACAGCGTAAAAAAACACAAACGCCTTTAATCAGATTGCCACAGCCTTCTGGCAGTCATAAAAATAACCTAATTTGGAGATATGCTTTTAATTCAAAGGTCCGATATTTGATGTGGCATTGCCATATACATTCTCAAAACCATCCTATGACAGATATTAATAACGGCACTACAGCAGATGAACATTCATTTGTCTGCAGGTTTTAAGATTCTGGTACTTTTTAATCATTCAGTGACACCAAAATTGCCTACTTCACAATCAGCATCAATTAGCAGACAATTTTATATTATTAATTTATTGTACTATGAGAATAAATGTTCACTGATTTGCACAATCACAAAATACACTCACACACAAAATAATGGCAACTATTTATAAAGGCTAAGCACAAAAATCTGTCAAACACCCTTTTTTGTATGCTGAGAGTCTGTCAGTCAACATGTGCACATAGCCCTAATTTATGCAGTCTAGACTGAAGATGGTTAAATTACCCACCAGAGGCATAGACAGTGTATAACACAGTGCTATCTCTCACTGGTTAACCACATAAAAACACCCAACTATCATTTAGTATCATAAATCATTTGTGAACACCACCCGAACAAATGTGACAACAGATTTAAGTAAAGCCTGTTGCCAGATATACCTTAAGCCATTTATACATGTGGGTACATACATGAACCCAACAGCAGCAGGGAAATTTTCTCTGCTCTAATAATGTTCTCTCCATCCTGCCTTAACCATTTTTGGAGTGTGTACATATCCTAAAACAACCATACTGCAGTGTTTATGTCTATTTTAAACACAGGTTAGGCATTAATTTTACAAATGAACCTTTGTTTAAAATAGATATATTTTAGAGATAGAAAAACAAGATTTAACTGTCTCAAAATAGAGTGAAAATCTGTTTACTATTTACTACAATATGAACTATTTGACATTTAGTGGAAGTAAGTCTGTCAGGAAAAAGAACAGTAGGTACACTGTGGGCTTACAGCAGGATTAGATTGTTTAGATCTGGAGAGAAAGGAGGAAATCTCAGTGGGCAGGCCTGACTAGTCAACTCCAAACAGAAAAAAGGCTAGTTCTCTGATGTAGACTGACAGTGTCTGACCTGTCTAGGATCTTTCAGCCATAGCCACAATGATATCAGAGAGAGGAAGTGCAAGTGTTATTGTTATGAACTCAAGCCTCTGGGTGGTCGACACATTTATCAAGAAAATACACACTAACTTGCGCATGGGCTTACATACGCACACACACCCAAACAAGAGATTGAGAAAGCTCTTTCATACTCCCATCTGCACAATAAAGACATTCAAGATAGGAGAGACAACAACCATAACACCTTTAAACTATTAAAACAATTTAACTCCATCAAACAACACACGTTCACAAGGTGCAAGCAAAAACAAACAAGTAAACATAGAAACATTCTCATCTGAACAGCTTGCAGGCAGCCCAGATGTTTAGACCCACTCATGAACGAAATACACACAAACAAGCCTATAAAACATGAACAAACATTACCCCAAATAATAGCCATTCAGGTTACAAACAAAAGTCAGTGAAACAAATATACACAGAAAGAAAAAAAACACACTCTCACACCTTGGGAATAATGTGAAGTGTGCTGAATATGGATGTATGTGTGTATGTGTGTGTGTGTGTGTGTGTGTGTGTGTGTGTGCCTTAAACCTTATACTGGCACATAGCCACTTGGCTCGGGTAGAAAGCAGACCTGTCCAAGCTTATGGAATGCACCTCCCCACCCAAGATAAGCAGGTTGCTGCTGAGAGAGGGACCAAAAAGTGGAGCATCTGAAGAAAACAAGTAGTAGTCAGAAAAGGAGGACACAGGCTGAATTGGGTTCATACTCAGTTCAGCTGCCATTCAGGGTCATTCATAAAGTTTGCAGCATTTACCGGTGCCGCAAAGTCGACAGACCCTCACACTACATCAATTGTTGATGCGTGTCTGCATTTCATACATTTTTTAATGCCATCAGTTCTGATGCTGTCACACAGAGCGCTACTCAGTGTTACTAAGTTACTATTTCATAACAGGCCAAGAAAGGTAGCCAAAGCTCAAGACAAGAATCAATGAAATGTATCCACAAAAGTGAGCCACATAAGAATAACAACATATCACAATCTAGCCCAAACAGTCTCCCAGCTAATGGCATGAGGGGGCGTGAGACCAAATGTACGCGTGAGGGCAAACTGTTTTTGCTCCCAGCCTCAGTAATGCACCTCATTAATCACTGTGTGTTTTAGGTAATGATGCATTGAAGAGGACACATGAAAGAGCACTTAGCACACTGAAGGTTTTTCATGATCTGCTCAATAGTAGAGAGCCAGTCCTAATGGCCATAGCTGCTGTCAGAGCGCTGTGTCACTAAAGAATTACCTCAGCTCTCAGCTGTGGCAGTCAGTGAACTTCTTAATCAGAGACATGCTAAGTAAAGTGAGTCTAAGGTCCTGGCACTACAGTGTGTTTTTCACAAACCCTCAGCCTTTCAAATGTCTTCAAGTGATTTTCTTGGTATTGATTTGAGCTCTGTCTTCACTTTAAACAACAGTACAGGGACAACATCACTTTGGGGTGATTTCCAATAGAAGGGAACAAACCCAGCTCAGCTAAAGACACAGTTCTTGGCAAACAATAAGCTACAATAAGCATGGGGAATAAACATGAGCTCGTCTGGCTGGATGTGCTGCAGTTCAGAAAATGTGTAAAGAAAGCTTGTCACGCAAGAAAGAAGAATGTGTGACACACACATTCCATCACAAGAGTGTACTAGTGGCATCCCTGCCCACTGCTAAGGTTAAACCTGTGTCTCTTGATTCTGGCTCTAATTTGGATAGCTAAAACTATACCCAGATATATGCTCTTTCAATACATTTTTACTGTCTCTTTGTTGCAGGGATGGGTTTTCACAGAACTCCAGATCTCATTATTCTGAGTGCTCATGGAAGCTTTGGTTGAAGAATTCTTTTTTACAGAGAAGTCACAAAGACATGGACAGAATCACTTGAATTTTTTTCAAATTGTGACTGAGAGCAGCCTTCATGGTGTAAATTCCACCACACCCTGTGAGTCCTCAGAAACAAAAACAGAAGAAAACCCAACCAAAGGTGTACACAGATACATATAAACAACTGAGCAGCTGCTGGTCAGATGAGTGTGTCTGAGTTTTGTCTCTAGCAATTACACTGAGCAGGGAAAGCTGGGATGGACTTGACAATGGAATATATATATATATATATGAACAGTTTATATTTATTCAGTGTATATATACAATATATTATAGCAAGTCACAAACTACAGAGTGAAACATTTAAGCAATAATACACGAGAGGGAGTGCTAAAACGTGAGATATTGGCACTGTTACACCATGAATGAACCTTGAATGTATTATTGCGATTATATCACATTTTGTTAACACCATTTTTTAATAGGTTTAATGATAAAGAGGACAGGAAAAAAAATGTGTTTGTTTATTAGCCTTCATAAACACAACAGACCAGTTTTGAACATACAAACAGCCTGAAGAGTTAGCAAATGTTGAGGAAAAATCTTCTGAATTTTATAAAATATATATATTTTTTTATTACAATTGTGAACTTCACCTTTAAAGTGTAATAAAGTAGTCTGAAGTAGTTATCCTTGTCTGAAAATGTGCGTGATCAGTGAGAGACATTTCCATGCCACAACGAAGCCAAGGCTGAATCCCAAATACGTCCCTACGCTAGGGGTGGGTGATATGGCCCTAAAATAGTATCAAGATATTTCAGGTTATTCTGGCAATAACAATACTCTTGGTGATATGAAAAAACACTGAAAATAGTTGTATTCATTTCAAGAATGAAATACATCAAAATAAATGTTATATTAATATTAACTGTATTAAATTAGTAATATATTTCATATTTAAATTATATTTAATTACATTTTATTTTAGTACAAATCTAAAAATTTCAAACATTCAGAAAAAACAAAAAAATAAATGTGTAAATATTTACTTATTTTCTAAACAACCGTAACTTACTAAGATTCTAACATTGTATAAAAAATATTTAGTATATATAGAATAATTTTCATTGAACTATAAGTTTAGAATTTCCCTGTCAAAATAAGCATCTATGTGGGGAGTATGGCATTACATTGGGGATTGCCCTGAGCTCCTCTACTGACTGACACTGATGAACAGAGCCCTGTTTACAAACGAGACATTGATAAATGGGTCAGGGATCATACTTATTATTCCTTCATTTTGCACTGCATTATGTCTAAATGAAAACTAAAACTGTTGACAGAAACAATAAAACAATTTTAATATCACAGTTTTATCTGAGTTGTGTATTTGAGTTTGAGTATAATGAGTTGGTCTCCAGTATGGTGGCTACTGTTTACCATGACATCAGCTGCAACCTGATATTGCACAGTAATGACACTCTGACCCAAGTTCTTCTACTCTGCAAAACATATGTAACCTAGCAATGACACCAGCGCTAATAAGACAGCAGTGGGATGCGTAGAGTTTTTCAACCAATGAGGAACCATTCTGTTTTAGTTTGTGCACCTTGTTTTGAACAGAGTAAAGAGTTATGGCACCATGAACCCGGTATCCACTTTCTGATTTGAAAACAATCAAAAATAGTGGTTTCTATGGCTGGGTTCAGCACAAATGAAGGCATGTCTTATATACTTCTCCAATGTTCTCTTTCACCACCTCAGCAGAACGGCTCTGGAGCCATGTCTCAGCGGAGACAGATGCCGCTTCTGCCTGTGTCTCACTCGTGTTTTGTTTGTTGTTCAGTTGTTGTGTTTAATTTATGGCTATCTGTCTGGTGGGGACCTGAGTGGACTTGTTTCTCCATTGCTGGCCGGGGGTTAGCTGTTTGCTATTTTTGATGCTAATGGCTGGCCTGCTGACCAGAGGAACCCATGTCCATCACTAATCTTCGGCAAATTTCTGCCTGTCTTTGGACTGAGGGAGTTTGTCACGTTTTGCTACAGCTTTGCGGATAGCAGTTTGCTAACACCAGAGCTAGCTGCTCCTGCCCCTGCTCCTGGTGATGGCCGGGGGAGCATATCCTGTATATCCATGGACTGTGACTATGGACCTAGAGACTCTGCAGCTGTGTCGACCCAATGGCTCATTTATATCTTGGTCAAACTGCTACTATTTACAGTGACATTCAATCTTGGGACACAATTAAACCCTATGGCTCGGTGCTAGTGTTTGTGTGTTTGACAAAGCTACTTATTTCCATTTTTGGCTGATACATTATATTTACTTTAATCTACTTAAAAAGTTTGACTCTGCTGTGCCAAGGTCCTGCACAACTGTTCATTTCAAGTGACAAATAAATAGCATTTCAGTATATTTATGTGTTAATTTGTTATATTTTGATCATATTTTTGTTGGTAATGTTTAAGTCAATCCTTTTATGCCTTAAGTCTTTCCCACAAGGTGAGGTATACAGTTTATTCATTCAACAATGGTATCAGACCGGTATTGGCTATTGAAAAGTGTATGTATCGGTATATGAACTGAAAAACTTTAGTTTTGGGTGAGAGCTGAAGCACCCAGAAAAAGCCACTAAGACACAGGCAGAACACACCACAGCTCCTCGCAAAAGTGGCCCAAGGTAAGAATTGAACCCCAGACCCTTGACACTGTGTGGCTGCCAACACCATGTTAAATCTAAAAAGTATATGGTAATGTCCTGAATTGTGAATGTGAAAGGGCTATTGTGTCATATTATATCACAATTAAAATTTGGTTTTGGGGATGGACCCCACTTGCACCTATAAAAACTAATTAAGAATGTAATTATAAAACAATAATGCTATATATATGTTTTTATCTATGTATTATAACATTCAAAAGTCATAAAAATATGTTCCCCAGTGTGCCAAACCAGCAAACTAAATGCTTGGAGGTATGTAACATACCTGTGTGAGAGGGAGAGAATGCAGTGCAGCCATCCATAGTTGGTCCTCCAATTCCGCACTCGGTCACAGCCCCTGCCGAACAAACACACATCAATCACCTAAATACATCAATGGCTTTAGCGCCTCATTAATTTGCTGCAGTGCTGGAGAGAGGTCTTATTCCCAGTCGTAACAGCTGGGCTCCACACGCAAGAGCTGGACCCATTCCAAAAACCCTGTTTTAGCATAATTTACAGGAAATGCCCAATAAATGCCTAGAAACACCCATTAAGTACTGTTTAAGTACTGAAAGTACCACCCTTCCAACCATAGATATAGAAATGGGTTATAGGAAAACATAAATAAAATAAAAAGAAGAAATTAAGTACAAATACTTTGCAAAGTGCAATACTTTGATTACTGCAAGTTACAATAAAAAATAATATTCTACTATTAGTGATGTGTATATAAATTCCAAACATGCTCAGTTGTTCCTGACTTTGAATTAAGACAGTAAGTCATTTAGTAGTGGAAAGCTAATTATAAGTGTTTAAGTGTGAAAATAAGTAAAATCAGGAAGATAAAAGATAAGGGTGAAAAGAACAGGACATGTGGGAAGGGGACAATAATAAACTTTGGGTAATCCTATTTCTTAATTTTACCCCTATCCCTCATTTTTTGAGTGTTCTCTTGTTCCTGAAACAGAGTTACAAGTTGTAGTGGTTAAAGTCTTCCCCAATGAAATGGAAAATCCCTTCAGGAGCCCGATACATGATTAGACCAGAAATAAAGGCCGCGCTTCAGCAGAGCTCTGCTGCAGATCTGAACGATATCAGAGAAGCACTGCTGGATTTTAACATTGTTATATTTAGGGAATTGTGCCTTCAAAAACGTTTCACAGTCATATAATATTACCCACTCCTAAATCTCTGTAATATGAAGGTAAATTCAGCTTTTTTTTGTGACTTTCTGTCACAGGGCATTTTGCCTTCAGATGAGACATGTTCTTGTTTCCAAGTTGGCTCTTTTTAATCTGAGATCTTTATCTGACAAGGCATTTGTTATGACTGACTTTGTATCTTCCTGTGGCATGTTTTTTTTTTATGTTTTTAGTAAAGACTTGGCTCAAACCTGGTGACAACTGGCATCCAAATTAACTATGTCCCCCTCATTACTCCTGCTTAAATTCTCAGAGGATATCAGGATGGGGTGGTGGTCTGGCTGCCATATTTAACCTCCTGCGGTGGAAGAACGTGCCGGCACGTCAACAACCATTCACGATGTTTCTATTAATATAGCACAGAGCAGAAATACAGTCCAAACACTCTCAGAATGTGCAGAAACTGCTCTTTCGATTGCATGTTATTGCGACTGTACACCATACTATACATGATTATACCTGAGTTATGTGCCTATGTATAAGCTTGATTTTATAGTCGACATTTTACGCATTTTTGTTAGGGAGACATTTATTAACAAGACACCTACTTTGGTCTGCACAGAGGGATGGTGTTCTTATAGATTCCCTCCTTTAGCTGCCACTTTACATCCACATTGTTTGCAAATGGGATACCCATCCACACGTCCATTTTGTGGGTATCCAAAGTAGTCCCTCACTGCTGATTGTAGTTTAGATTTCTTTTAGAGTGATGGAGACTGGTTAAATCACTTCTCTCTGCCATTTTCACCACTGTTTGCTTGAACCTGGCCCCAGTGGCCAAGGGGCAGCCGAGCCAGAACGGAGCTGCGTATGCACGAGTGAGATTCTCAGCTGGCTTGACTTTTTCCTTCAGTACTGGTAATAAGCAAACACCTACGGTATGATGACCGTGATATACCGTGAAACCGGGTACTGCTGCAACCCTAGTACGCTCTCTTACGTGTATTTGTGCTCAAAAATAGCACCAATAACCACTAATTATGCTGTGACTAAATGACTTAACTAATCCTCAGTTTCTCTCCACTGTGCTTAAACCATGGTTGGCACATGAATTAAACCATGTAGACCACTCAACCAGAGAAACAATGGGATGGGAGATGAGTGTGATAAGTCTGCATGCTTCTCAATTACTGAAAGTTGTGAATATGCTCAAAGCTAAGAAACAACCCTGAGCAGAAGTCAACAATGGCATAGCAGCAACATATGGAAGACATTTCAAGCAATTATTGTACAGTAGTTGAGTTACTTATACAAGTGATATGTACACAAACAAACCCACAGACTTTTGGAGCACCCAGAGCTTAGACATATGAGAATTGAGGGGTGGTACTGAAAGGGCACTATGTGTACATACACGTGTATGTCTTTGTGTACATCTGGAAAACATTTGTTTTTGATGATTAACAGGTGTCAGATTCAAAGATGAATATACACATACAAAATGCACTGTAAACCAACTAGCAATGCTTAAAATCTAAGATATATCATTAAGATTTTAAACATTTTCCAATTAAAAGATATGTATAGAAGGTGTTTTCTTGCTAGTTATAACTGGCACATAATAAAGTGCACTTGCTTCATTTACATTTTTGCCTTTCATATAACTTCCAACTCAAAACACAGATCAATTAGAAAACATTAAAAGACAAGGGTGCACTTTGTGAATGCAATTTTGTGTTTACTAACAAGTCTGTATTATTGTCATAGTTTTCTTGTGACTGGATTTACTAGGGTATTGTGGCTGTATCCTGTACCATATCAAATCTAAGGTCTAATGAAGAACACTTTGTATTTGGATCATCTGTTCTGAAGGAGGCCATTTTTTAATTTTTTTTTAAATATCTGATGTTTAACACAGAATCATTCAAGCATCAGAAACTGCAAAGTTAAAGGTTTAGGTTTAAATCTGAAAGTTTGAACATGTGCCTAAGCTTATTATTGAAGTCTTAGAAATAATACCTATGTGTTCTCTTATAAGCTTTTGCTAACTGAGCACTTATTTTTCATAAATTAATCAGGCAAATATATTGTCTGCACATTTTATTACTATGGCTGTATAATTTTGTTGTGCCTACACATTCAGTAATATGTTAAATATAAACTGAGCCCAATCCTGCACTTTGTTACTCTGTGATTCAACTGTCATTCCCATCTGCACATATACCTGTAATATCTGGCTAATGTTGCCATGTCCCTGAGTCCATCAGTGTCTATGAAACAGAATGCTATTAACTGGAGCTCTGTCATGAATCTGCATAATAAATTAACCAAAACATCCCCTCTAATTCATCTCTCATATAAATATCTTGAAAGATAAATCAAAAGGAGTACAGTCAGATTGCATATTCCTCCAGGTGCTCCGGTTTCCTCCCACGGTCCAAAAACGTACGTTGGTAGGTGGATTGGCGACTCAAAAGTGTCCGTAGGTGTGAGTATGAATTTGTGAGTGTGTGTCGTTTTGTGAAGGACTGGCGATCCTTCACTATGATCTGAATCAGCTATAAACAATGGTTAAACCATGATATTTTATTGACTTGATGGGTTTATCTCTGCTTCTGTCCTGATTTAGACAGAGGGCAGCTCTGAATAATGCAGCCTTGTTTCCCAACAAATCTGGTGTGAACATGGACTGGCTCACTAGAGAGAACCAAAGTTCAAATATCCTGGACGGGTCCAAAATTGCACATTAAATATCCAGGTTTCATAGAATAGAGCAAAAAGGAATGTGTGAGGGAATGGAACTATTTTACCTTGTGGAAGGTTGATAAACAACAAATTATTTTTTGCTGTTTCTTTATCTTAAATAATATTAATGTTAACATGTTAAAAAGTGGCAAATCCCGGCTCACTGCTTAGTAACTCTTAAAAACTTAATTATTACACTTCATCGACAAAACTTCTCACAAAACGTTTTTAGAGAAGCAGCCTCGCAGAAAAGTGAGAGAGGCGCTATTGTTCTTATTACAGGCCGGAGGAGCATCACAGTCCATTTGAAGCTATAATTTTAAGGTTAAAATGCTTCACAGTGTTCCTTTAATGCATTGTGGAGAACAACAGTTTTCACAGCAAAACAAACTACTGTCTGTGTTCATTCAGAAACTCTGCATCTTATAATGTTCAATGGTATGTTTAAGTAAACCCACTGTAGCTTGCACAAGTTTGAAGTTTAACTTGTCTCTAAGTTTTTATTGACAGTTTGAATTACCACAGAAAGTTGTTTAGTGAGTTGTTTAGGTTTGTAGCACATTATGTATGCAATTACTTTCATGTAGTCACCCTGAATGTGAAGCTAATTCCACCTTGAGTAATTTGTAGCAGCAAAAATAACTCAAATCTTCCCAGCATGGAGCATAAATAGAGCAATATCCTCAACACTATTCATGCTTTTCCAAGTTTGGAAATCTCTCAACAATCCAAACAAGTCATATTTGGCTGTGGTTCAGCTAGCCATTTTGGAGTGAGACCTTATTCCTTATTTTTTAAATATATATATAATATATATAGGAAATATCTCTAAAGCTTAGAAAGTGTTTTAAAGTTGTAAACATCACCTTTGAGTGAAAACACACACAAAAACACTAATGCACTGAAAGCAGTGAGCACACATACCCAGAATGGTGGGCATTCATCGGCTGTGCTTTTGACATTTGAAAGCCTTTTTAATTATTTTGAAATTAAGTATAAGCTTTAAATAATCTGCACACAGTTGCATTGTTTTTATTTAAGTTTTTCCAATGTTTCTGAAAATGGTGTATATAAAGTATTAAACTATAACTACCCACAAGTTGCTGAAAAAAGTATAGAATAAATTCCTGTGTCAAACCTGCATAAGAAACGTGTCTATTCCACAAATCAATCAGAGAAAACAATGTTCAGTTGGGTTGGTCTGTTAAGATGCCATAGTTCCACTGTGCTACTAACTAGAGATGTGGATATTCAAATCAGAATGTAACTGAAATGAGAATTCTGACTCTAATTAGAAAACACAGTTGAAACCATGTTGGGCTTCAATTAGGGTAAGTGCAATAGAACAAAAAACATGGCTTAGATAATGACTGCAAATACACTGTAGCTTTGGGACATTGAGTGTGCATGTGTGTATGTAAGAACTCAACTATTCTTTTTCGGTCCACCCACACTAATCATCCAACCACTAACAGAGAAGCACCAGATGTGTCTCACATAAGACACCTTTTTCTCTCATGCATAAAGCTAACACACACACACACACACACACACACACACACAAACACATGGGAATACTAGTTTAGTTGCTGGACTTGGATCTATGGATATAGATTCTCAAACTCAACACGAAATGTATCTGTCCGTCCTTTTACGCACATACACAGCATCAAACACGCCACTTTCAAACTGAATTTAACAACTAAGAAACTCCTGCGATTGTTAATATATAAATATTTAAAGTAGAGACCTGAATCTACTACATATGATGTCTTTGGGAGTACAAGCTTGAAGCAACACAATAGCTTTTTGTTCAGCAATGATTGCTGGGTGGATTATTAGAAACTCCAAACAAGGAAAACTCTTCCTTCTTGTCACATCAGAACCCTGGCGCAACCCTAACTTGCTGTCTCATTCAAAATCAAAGCATGTTGATTGGACCAGACTGGACCTACAGCTGATTTAGCCAAGAGCCACTAACTAATCATGGCTAAACTCTAAGCAACCATGCAGTGTATTTAAACTATTGTATGTGATTTATTTTTGTGTGCAAGATTTAATGGACCTTCTGCTTCTCATTTTCCTCCCTCACTCTTTGCCACACACTCTGGAGTGCATTACAGGGAGATGAAGACAATGACAGGCCCTGATAGGCTGTGGTGCTTGAATGGAGATTAAGAGAATTGCATCTCATGCTTGGGATTGTGCCTCTGGGGCACGCGTGTGCTCATTCACAAGCCCTCGACTGACACAGTGTGAAGCAGAAGTTTATGAGTTCCTTCAAAGGACTAAAATTCAATTCATCTCAATTCACAACACAGATAGACAACAACTTTTAAATATAACCTCGAGTGAAAAAAAAAACCTGCAGGACTTTCACTGTCACAGAGACAAAAAAAAGATTTTAAATTGTCAATAAAACAAAACAAAAAAATCAACCACATAAATCCATTTAGGCAAAAACGATATGTGCCATGTCTGTTTTCAGTTAAGCTTTTTAGTAAAACCTACTGTCTTCTGAGATGCCGAAAAGTTATTATAGAAATTACAAACGGGGTTCACTGAAAGAAAAGAAACCCTTGCGCATGATGGGAGATATTTGGAAAAGTCTAAAGTCAGCAAAACAGCCAGGCTGAATAGAAAGGGGTAGGGATAACCTTCTGGCTCAGTGTAGCCATAAAATGGAGTCCCCTTCCAACATTTCCTTTGCTCTTTCACCAGTACTAATCAATAATGTCAGCTGACAGCTGATTAGGTTTATCTTGACCTGTAGAGTCTAATGTCAAAACAGGATAAAACATGGCTGCCAGTATGTCATCTCATTACCTAGAATTATTTCACTGTGCATTCTTATTCCGTTTCCCCTTGTGTTTGTTTCCTTTTTGAAGCATTACGGCTTTGAGATTGTCACCTTGACATGACAAGCCGTAGTCTGGGAAAGAATGCCACCCATCACAAAATGCCAGACAATTACCTAACAACTTAACACAGACCACTGTACCTACCAGGAAATTAACTCTCACACATTAAGCCCTATCAAAAGCAATCAGAGGGAGACTAGACTAGGGGAGGGCTACAGGGTTAAAGGAGCCGTCAGCAATTTAGCCCGGGACTTTTCACTTACTCACAGGGCATGACCTAGTGCATCTGTCTGGAACATGGCGTGCTGAGACGGCGTGTGAGCACTACTGATGGTTTTTCACTTCCCATTCGATTCTCAGTCAAGGCAAAAATCCAAAACATTTAATCTAAACAATTCTGTGTAATAATACATTTATTTGTAACTAGTTATAAGTATAAAAAAATCATTAGGACTACATTATATCAACTTTAATAAGACGTGTTTTCTAAACTGTGGCTCCTATGAGATTACCTCTTGGCATCTGTACTTTGCTGTTAAAAGAATAAGAAATTATCAAGCATTTTTGGCTGCAACTGAAGCACAGCATGAGTGCTCCATCTGGCATGATCATATTTGTAACCATAACAAAGATATGAAGAGGAAAATCAAAGGCAGCTTTTCCCAGGCAAGTCAAACTATGTGTTGGGACAGAAAAAAATAGATTTACTTTTATCACATGAGAGTTCTCTTGCATTAACAAACAAGAGCTCTTTCTCTCATGGAATAAGAACATGTTATTCTAAACAGGCACAGAGGGTCTAATCCCACTCAGAAAACAAAAGGCTATTCAGACTTTGTCACATTAAATCAAAGCATTTACTCCACTGCCCTAAAAACTGTCTATATATATATATATATATATATATATATATATATATATATATATTAAACATATGGATATTTGATCTTATTTTGAAGAGCATTGAGAGACGGAGCTTATATAACTAAACAAATAAAACTGAAGAACTTACTTATAAACATAAGTTGTAAAATGTAAAGAACCTAAATGTACATTTCTTGTGAGGAAATGTTAGGACATCTATTATGAATCTCTGAATCTATTAGAATCAGGTGCACCACATCAGCTGCAAATGACTAGACCATCGTTAAAGAGGACATTGGAGGAGACTGTCTTATTTAAACCTCAGACATTAGTTTGATTTGCCTTCAGGCCACAAGATGGGTAAAGAAGTCTCCAGCAATCCTAAAATGTCATCACAGGACACCACAGTTGATGCCAAGGTACATATCTCTACCGTCAGGAAAAGTTTGATTTTCATAGGAAGTGTGCACAGAGAAAACCCTTGCTAGACCAGGCAAGACTAAACTCTGATGCTTGAAGTGTATATTGAAATCTTCTTTCTTCTTGTAATATGATTGAGTTGATGTGTGTCCTGTCAAAATAAAACAGTACGAATAAATGGAACCCGTATTTCAGCCAAACCATTACATTTAGTTTATTTGACATTGCAATGCCAGTTTTGTTAACACCTTCTTTGATATTACATAGGGTCATGCACTCAGACAGTACAATCCAGAATGTGCTTGCAAATCATGATTATTTGCCTCATTTGTAAAAGGCAAATGGAGTTATTTGGGTTGGACACGGCCACTGTCTCTCACTAATTTTGGTTTGTACTGAACAGTAACATATCTGTGGAAATTTTGAAACTGCAAGCAAGATCTTTATCGGCCCCCACAAAAAAAAATAGGTCGAACAAATATCTGATCAAAACTGCAGACACATTGCAACTATTTGGATTTTATCTGACATAAACAATTATAATGTGTAACATGGGCGTCCAATATTGCTTTTAACCAAAGTGTTGTTTATTTGAAGAAAAAATGTCAAACTCATTATAACAGTATGAGTGAGGTGAGAGTGAGTGAAACCACAGTGTTAATACATCCCTTCATGTACACAGTAAATCAGCAATGACCTATAAATGTGTTTGTCATGGGGAGTGGGGGGACCATTCGACACACACTAAAAGCAATATAAAGCAATATACACATTAGCAAACAGCAGCAGAAAAAGTGCATTGAATACAGAGTGGTTATAAGGCATTATACTTATGTGCAAAATATATTTATACGGCAATCCCTGTAACATACTTGGATTACTATCACCTATTGCCTGAACAGTGGGAACCAGAATATAGTTAGATCTGGAAACAACTTTTATATACTATATACAACTACAAGCAGGACATGGTGGTGGGTGGTGACCTTGGCAGTAACACTGACTAAACCCCACATATCCAAGCTGTTTCTCAGCTTGTAAGGTGCAGCTGGTGTGTCTCAAACTCTGAGTGAGCTGACTAAGCATCTTCCCCCTCCCTCCATCAAACTTCTCCCACATCCAGCTCTCCATCCACATATATCAAACCAGGTAGGCTATCATTTTTAACTTCTTACGCACGTCCTACAAACTTTAATAAGTTTAAACAGCGTGTGTATGAGAAAAAAATAAAGTGAGGTCCCCAGGTTTAGTGGTTGTGGTGGAAGAGTAAATATTTAAAACGATGCCAAGTTGGTGAGAAAAGTTAAAGCGGCTCAGGCTCACCCTGACATTCCAGTAGGCTCATTTTCAAAAAGAAAAGGTTTCTTAGACGAAATAAAGCAACTCGTCAAAGCTTCTAATGTTACCGTTCTTTCGTCAACGGTATTTTCGTTAACAGGACACGGCGAGCTAGAGGAGCGATATTAAAAGCAGTGTAGCCTTAACCCGGCTTTTTTGATGATGCTAAATGAACACCGGTCGACTGAACCTGTCAAAGTTGTTAAATTCTCACGTCATCGCCTCCCGAGTTCACCGTAAGGACGCGCGCGGCTTTTTGTTTTATGTGAAGTCGCCCCCACTTGCCCCCACTTTTCTCTGCGCACAGAGTGGTCTATCTGCAGAGGTAACGTTACACTCACCCTCGTTCTCCACTTTCGAAAGGCAGGCTGAATGAAGGTGTTCCGCCGTTGTTTTCGAGCGCAGCGGAACAGCTCCTCCATGGCCGCTTAGCGAGCTCCCCTCTCCACAAACCCCCTCCCACTGACGGCGGAACAGTTAACCACTACATACCCAACTGCGGAGACGGACCCATTCACCTCACATCACCTCAGCGCGTATCCAGGCGGCACACGTTACAGCCAAATGGACCTCAAAAGAGCTGGGATGCCGTTTGTCACACCTAGTGGCATTATACATATATTTCAATTTAGCTAATTTTGCCAAGTACACATACACATTCCCCCTGCGGTGTAGAGTTTCCCTGTGAGGTTGTTCTTTATATAAAACTTGACATCATCTGTCAATATCTTGTTTTGAAACCACAGTTCATAAAATTCACAGAACACAAAACAAATCAGTGTTAATATGGGATGAAAGACCTTTGCTAGGACGATAACGAGATGTTATTCACCTCTTTGCCGAGTCTCTAAATGCACATTAGAAACTCGAAGAAAAACGATTGTAGCGTTCACGATCTCAGACGTACTGCCTGAAATAGCCGTTGGAGTTCTGTTGATTTTTGAAATAGGTGATTGCCGTGGCCGGTAGGTTGTTTTCAGTCACATTATAGCGAGGACTCTGTGAAGAGAGGCGATGGAATCAACGATGCTATGACATATTACGAGAGATGTACAAAAAGAGAGAGAGAAATGTACAAAAAGTAAATAACGTGTTGGAAGTGATGTTTCTGTTATGGGGATTTATAACTGAACTGTGTGACAAAATGTCCTTACTTTTCCCTTAAAAGGAACATTTACGATTGTGGGGAAAGCTCTGGCTTATTTGCGTTCAGAAGCTAGTTGTCTTTTATGGTGAAAATGTCTGTTTGAGGAAAAAAATAAGTTGTTTATATGTGGCATAAATTGAACATGTCTGTACGTTTTAATTCAGTTTGATTTACTACAGAATCTCAGTTTGTAAACCGACTGGTTTAGTTTTTTAGCACTTTGGTCTGGGTTCTTTATGCAGTTAGCCTTTTCCCAAGTTTGGACACATTTCAACCTTCATGAATATAGCTAATTATCTGCTCCTCAAAATCAGAATTTAAGAAAAATGGAAACATGACTCTTTATTCTTTATTTCTTTTACTGTTGATGATTATGGTTTACAGCCAATGAAATCCCAAAAGTTATTATCTCTGAAAATTAGAATAATCAACACAAAGCACCTGCAAATTTTTACTAAACCTTTAAAATGGTCCCTTAGACTGGTTCAGTAGGCTACACAATCTTGGGGAAGATTGCTGACTTGACAGATGTCCAGAAGTCAGTCATTAACACCCTCCTGCTGTATTTAAGCATATTAATAGAAGGAAAAAGTGTGGAAGAAAAAGGTTCACAAGCAATGGGGATAACAGCAGCCTTGAAAGGATTGTCAAGAAAAGGCCAATCAAAAATTTGGGGGAGATTCACAAGGAGTGAACTGCTGCTGGAATCAGTGCTTCAAGAGCCACCACACACAGACGTGTCCAGGACATGTGCTACAACTGTCACATTCCTTGTGTCAAGCAACTCATGACCCAGAAACAATACCAAGGGCCAAGGAGAAAAAGGACTGTGCTGTTGCTCAATGGTCCAAAGTCTTGTTTTCAGATGAAAGTAAATTTTGCATTTCATTTGGAAATCAAGGTCCCAGAGTCTGGAGGAAGAGTGGAGAGGCACACAATCCAAGCTGCTTGTGGTCTAGTGTGAAGTTTCCACAATCGGTGATGGTTTGGGGAGCCATGTCATCTGCTGGTGTTCGCCCACTGTGTTATATCAAGTCCAGAGTCAGCACAGCCGTCTACCAGGACATTTTAGAGCATTTCATGCTACCCTCAGCTGACAAGCTTTACGGAGATGTCATTTTCTAGCAGGACTTGGCATCTGCCCACACTGCCAAAAGCACCAATACCCAGTTTAATAACCACAGTATCACTGTGCTTGATTGGCCAGCAAACTCGCCTGATTTAATCCCCATAGAAAATCTATAGGGTATTGTCAAGAGGAAGATGAGAGACAACAGACCAGTAATGCAGACAAGCTGAAGGCCATTATCAAAGCAGCCTGTGCTTCCATAACAGCAGTGAGCTTTGTGGTAAATACAGTATCCTTGCTACTGAACTCCACATATCCTGGTCCTTTGGTGCCTAATTAATCATTTCCCACCAAAACCACGGGAGATCTGTTTCCTTTGTTTATGAATTGCAAAGTTATAAAAGATCCATTAGGAAATTAGTTTTTTTGATGGTTTATCAGGGTGACAGACATATGGAAGTTAGTTATAAGGAGCAAATGGTGTATTTTCCTGTTATATATTCTTAAAATGTCATATTTTTATAAACCAATGAGTCTAAAAGTTTTCAAGGCAGTACTTATTGCTAGCATTTATTCCATAAAGCTAGCAAGGTTGTTTGGAATGAAGGGCATGCTGCATGTTTGTCATGCTTTTGACCAGAGTAGCCTCAGTTCTGGCCACAAGATGCCTGCAACTGGGCAGAATTGTCAGATTCAATTGCTCTGGTCGCTCCTTATACCACAGCTTGAACATGAAACGTGATGAACAGTGGCAAATTTTAAAAGAACTCTCGTGTGTTGTCTTTTGCGGTTATATGGACTCTTCCATTGCCCAGTTGTGTCCAAACTGATGTATTACTGCAAAGATTGAGGACAGTAATCATTACAAGAAGCTCAGCAAATGAACTGGAAGGTTTGGAGTGGTCTCCCTTTTCTTGACCTTGGAAGCTGTGCTGTCCACCCCAGTCCCCTTATGCTAAATGTATGTGGATCAACATCAACACCTGCAAGAAGGTTGCCCAAACTGACTTAGTTCAGAATAGGTTGAACTAGGCTACCAAAATACTTAATTACATTGAGAGTACAGTGGGCCACATTGATTGAACAGCCTTCTAAAGGTATTGACCCTAGCTGGTTCTAGGCCAATATCACAGAGTGGTTGTTGCATGAGGCCCCAATGGTAAACCCACTGGTGCCCGTGGGGAACCAGAAAACCTAAAGCCTTTCTTGACCTACTAGTACAGCAATCAGTGACTCATATGATGCACCATTAGACAGTTCGATAGATGTATAATATATATGCATTGATTCAAATATGGCTCAGAGAAACAGGGTGTGATGTCCATAAATGGTGCTGCTTAGAGATGGAGAGTATGATGGAAACCAAGATTTTTTTACTATGCAAACCCCAACCTTGATTATCCATGTAACAATGTGATTTGAGTTCTCTTATGAGGATGTAAGCCACTCTGAAATGTATGTGAGATCTCATCACGTACCATGAACCACCAAGATTACTCAGATCTCAGGGCGCCGGCCTCTTACTAGTACCCAGAATTGATATGACTTCAGCGGGGGGTGGCTTTCTCCTACAAAGCCCCTCAGTTTTTGGCAACTAACCACTTCTACTTTAAGGTTGTTGTTTCAGGAACTCATGGACATGGGGAATCATGGTAAACTCGTATGATGTGCTCTGCACTGCTGTGCTCACAATTTCTCTTGTTTGAGGATGGTGGAGTGGACAGATTTCATTGTCCGAGGATGCTCTGTCTGTGTTCCTTCTGATTTCCCTCCTTCCAGTCTGTTAAAGTCAGATATGCCACTACACTAATGAAAATATTCAAATATGCTTTCCTACTGCACTCAACCAAACTAACTGCATTCTTTGGCCCACTCATGGAAGATTGTTTGCTGGATTCTCCTGCACTCTACACCAGACCAGACCAGCTGCTCACCTCCAGCTACAGCTGCCAGCCTCTGACCATTCACCATGATCAACTACACTGAAGTAGATATGGACTCAGATTAGCAACAGGCTGACTGATGCTTCCAGTCTGATGCACTGTCATTATGCCCCAGATTAATGGCAATATTATTATTATTACTATTATTATTGTCCTGTATCATAATGACACTTAACTGGTGATCATTTAAATTTTTATCAGTAGTTTGATCAGAGGATGATGGATCCCCTTTGTGAGTCTTGGTTCCTCCCAAGGTTTCTTCCTCCAGCCTCGAGGGAGTTTTCCTTCCCACTGTTGCCTTCAGCTTGCTCACATTGGGCTTTGATTCAAATGTTCTGTTCTGATACTAAATATGTAAAGCTGCTTTGTAACATCAGTTGTAAAAGGTGCTATAAAAATTTGATTTGATTTATAGTATTGTGATAATACCATACTGTGAGATTCCCTGTGATTTCCAGCCCTGCCTGTGACCATGGAAGTGATTCGAACACTTGAATTCAATGATTTGGATGGGTGAGTGAATACTTTTGACATTATAGTGTACTTCTCCTGTTAATGGGCTCTATCCACTCTGCAGAAGGTTTTGCAAGGCAACACTAATTGTTCTTTGGACCTACAATGAAGAGAAGTGCTGTGGGATCATCAGGCTTCTGACCAGGGTAGCCTCGGGTCTGGCCGCATGGTGCCTTTAACTGGAGTGAACTGTCCAACCCTATTGCTCTGGCTGCACCAAAATGTACCAAAATAAATGAACATGAATCATTAAGAAGTGGCACTGTAAATGCTCTGGTTGTACTCTGTCCTTAATTCACCTCTAAACTTCTTGTGTTTATTTATCATCCCTGGACACAAATCACTAAGATATTTTTAAAATTGTTTGGACCTTTGGGCCATTCAGACTGCACTTATCAGCTAGATATCCCTTCCAAGGTTATAAACTGAAATGAGGGAGAGGGATGGACAAACAGTACAGAGGAATCCAAGCTGTAAGTGGAGAGCCAACAAGGGAGGGCAGGGGTGTGTGCTTGGGATAAGGTGTGAGAGGTCTGAGTGGGTGTGCTGGACAAGCCTGAGAGAAATAATATACGTCTCTCCTCCTCCTTTTTTACAGATGTCAGTCTCTCCATAACTTGTGTACCAATCATTTATTTTCCTCTTTTAATCAGTTTGTCAGTACCATATCCTCAAGCCCTAAGATAAGCCGTCTCTGGCCTACAGCCCAGGTTGTTAAGCTGAAAAAAGCAGGCTGCTCCAATCTGGGACATTCTTTTTTTTTCGGCTAATATAATGGCTAAGTCCCAATACAAAAGAAAGGCCCCAAAAGAAAGAAAGGAGAAAAAAATAAAAAAAAAAAAAAAAAACACCAGCATGGAGCAGAAGGGAGATTACAAATTCAGCTCTGCCAAGACTGCCCCAATACATGAGAGGAAGAGAGTGAAACACAGACAGACAGAAATGCATGAGAGTACAGAATCTGAGGAAGAAAGAGGTTCAGCAAAGGTCCTGGAAAGATAGAGGGAGGAAGCCAAACAGAGTGGTAGAAAGTCACACAGAGACCAAGGGAAAACAAGAGGAAATAAAGAGATGGTTTTATCAACCTTCAAATGAACTGTTTCTTGCAAGCATTCCAAAATACACCATTACATCACACAGTGCGTGGGAACTCGTGCTTTAGTTCCAAAACTATTTTTTTTTTTATCTCTCCCCAATTTTTTAAAACCCATCACCAGAGTCTTACTTCTTCATCTGGAATACACTATCTATCTGTTTCTCTCCCTCTCTCTCATTTAGCACAACCAGTTCTCTGAAACATAAAATTAACAGTCTGTTTAACAGCATTCACAGTTACAGAACTCTGGCCCAGCACTCCACAGCCTACTGAATTTTACAATGCACCTTATACATACGTTCCATACATATTGTGCATGTTTAATGAATAGCTTCTGCCTGCTACTGTTCTACTCTCTGACAAGATGAGTGCAGGACTCGTACATGGCAACAACAGTCATTTATTTCTTCACACGCACACATAGATTAACAAAATGAACAAAAAAAAAGATTTTTGTAATTTGTGTACATTGACACGTTTATGTCCATTGCCAAATACATATAATACATATCATATTTTGTATGTACTCATCAACTCTCTCTAAAGACGGCCACAAAATACTTCTGCTTGTGACCATAAAGAATCAAAAATTAGCAAATGACTGTCATGGGATAACCATCAAGATCACATGAGCCAGGGTAGGTGCAGGGCAGACCCTTTTAGGAACTGAAAAGAATGACCAAAAAAGGAACAAATCATTAAAAGATTTGTACTGGTTTCTCACTAAAGGCTCAAGCAGATCAGAAATCAAAACCTCAGAGATACATGACAAGTAAAGCTCTCATTAGCAGACTTTACAGAAAAGCATTTTGTGCCCTAATTAGAAGGAGATTAGATGAACTGCTTAAAGATTTAATGGCTAGGCATGTTCCTCAAAGCTCTAGTTAAATAAACCCATCCTGTGTAGCAATGGAGCTGGGGTGATGGGCCACAGATGCACAGGGAAAAAAAAAAAATAAAACTCTTCCCTTGTCTACTTCTGGACCAGAGCCTGTAACACATGCAGCACTGATGAGCTCGCAGCACTGTCAACGCTGCTAGTGTGTTACTAAGCTGGACGGCCTTCTTAACGGGCTGTGATTGTCAGGAGTTTGCCAGTGTGCAATTATTTGAATGTAGTCTCTTTGCCTGGGTTTGGCTTACAGCTGCAGCCTCAAGTCATTGATTTTGCTTGAACCATGCTTGTGTGTGTGTATGTGCAGGAGTATCATAGTTTGCAAGAGGAAGCTCAAGATGTCTCAGGTGCCCACAGTGTTGACAGGCATCTGGATCTGGACCACTTCACCGTTCTCACTCTGCTGTATCTGAATGGCCTCCTTCACCTCCATCTCTGCTTGAAGGGCTGAGGTTAGTGCTTCTGCCTGAAAGGGACAGAGAGAGAGAAGATGAATGAAGATACAGCTGACAGATACCGATGAGTGTAATAGAAAACAAGCGAAGCAAAGTGAAGTAGGTAAACGAGACTCTGTTGCTGTATACAGTCACAAAAACACTGTCAACACATACATTCATTGAAGTGAGAGCAGCTGTTTGCATAATGTAGTAGCACAAAGTTCATTCACTTAAAATCACCATCAGCTTATCTGATATCTTTATCAATACTCCATTGTTTCAGAGCCATTGTAGTAAAGCTTCACTGAACTCAACTACACTGAAGAGAGGTTGGATTACGGCTATGCTTTATCTCTGTCAGCCCAATAAAAACAGTGTGTGTGAGGTAGAGCAAGAGGGATGAGGATGAGTCACATCTGAGAATGGAGTGTGTTGAGTGAGTCATTCCTTCCTCACACATTCGCCAGGGGACTCAACTGCACACCTGCACAGCATAGAGAGTGAGTCTACATTTGAGGACGAGGACATGGCCCAGGCTCTTAGTCTGATTCACTCTCTCTATAAGCTGTAATTGCTACACAGATTTGCTTCAGCTCAGAACTATGTAACTACAGTCCCCAAAGATCTGAAGTTATAAAACGTTGCTGTTTTGACATTATGCACAAAATGGGTGCGATCAGTGTGTTCTACTTTCCAACATTAAACGCTGGAATTCTGCCTGTTCCACAAGGGGGCGGTCATAATGATTTCTGCTAACATATGCAAGGTGAAATTAGTATTCATATACCCCGGTAGTCATGGAAGTATTCTCACAGTGTTTGATTATGAGCATATGAGATTAATCCTCAGAAGAGAAATCAAACTAAACTGGTTCTGCAAGAACAGCAGTAACATCTGGAATCCAACAGAATGCTTGTCTCAAACACTCCACAATGCCAATGAGTGACAATCAGAGCTTGGCACATGTGCGCGCACACACACACACACACATACAAAAACACATACACACACACATATCTCTATTTAACTCCAGCGAAACTCAGGCCAGCTTTTCTGTCCAGTGTTGGAACATGACCCACTGCTGACCCGGCATCAGGACAGTGTAAGCGCTTTTAACAATATTCATTCTGTCAAAATTCATCTGAGCTGTACAGGGAACAGTGCTTCCTGCCCGGAAACGTTTCTTTGGTTCTATCCATTTTGTTCTTTTGTGATCCAGATTGTGTTATGGAAACTATTAAATAAAGAATGGCAAAAAATGTTGGGGTAAATAAATAAAGAAGAATCATGTAATTTTTCAAGTGCTCATGTAAATGCTACCACATGTTTTTTTGAGACAGATGAGAGCGATTCTCATAGTTCTGCACTTAATACACTATGGAGAGCTGAACAGCCATGCTGACCTTATGACCTTGGTGGAAGAGGCCAGTAGGAGCACAGCTGAAATGCTGTCTCTTTCAGGTACTCTGTGCAAACAGAGAGAAATGGTTCTTGAATGTTTGTAAAGGAAATGTTCAACTGGACCCTTAACCTTAAAATCATCCAATGTTCTGTTTAACAAATATGGACCCATTTATTTGACAATTCTATGCTTTTTTTGTAATGCAAGAGTGTACTGATGGCTTTCTAAGACGAGATGATTATTTTGTTAGACTCTGTTATATTCAAGAACCCTCCTTCAACTATAAGTATGACCAATTCTACAATCCACCGTCAAGCTGCTCTGACACGATGGTGGATTTCTCAAGTCATGTGTCCACAGCAACCTATTTTATCCCTTTGTGTGAGGTCAGAATGTGTTACCTCACAGAAGAGTAGCCATCTGTAAATGCAGATTTCTGTTTGTTATATATGTATACTATAGTCTGTTCAACCTGATAATCTTTGACCATTAAACAAGTTCCAGATACCTCCAAAGTATAAACAAACATGATTGCAGCAATATCTCCAACGAAAGCCAGACGACCCAGCACAGCAGATCTCAATACACGGGGTAACGGAGAACACGGTCTCTCGTGCACTCATGTCATCATAAAACACTTATAATGATTTTCTTGCGCTGAGGCAATGTGGCCCAAGTACACGGAGCTTTAGAACTATGAAGGCAGGGGCATCCATTCCAGGAGGGCTGTGACTAAAGCCTGGGCCTGCGGGTGGGGTCTGGTCTGGGGAACTCTGCAGGGGACGCAACCTATCACGTAGTTTTTCTCACACACTAACTCTCTGACCTTGGCACAGTGAACTGAAAATTGATGAGAGGCTGGATGCTAATAGCCAGCCAATGCTTGAGTGTATGTGTGGACTAAGGGAAAATAGCAAGAGACTTTGAGAAGAATTTAAGATGATGACTGTTAAACAACCAAGCTTAGTGCTGAGTTAACAACTCATTAAGAGCTCATATGATGCTGGACTACTATGCTATACTTTCTGAATGTTCCTCAGTTCAAGTCTTGTGTAATCCTCTACAAATAGGATATATATATATATATATATATGGAATATATGGAAATCATGATGCCTAATACCGCAAAAGGAAAGTATGGACATAATGGAAAAGAAATTAAGTAAAATCTTAAAACATCAAGCAATGACAATGAGTGCGTGAGAGAGGCCAAGACATTTAAAGGCTGTGCATCTTCTCTGAATTCCAGTCATGAATCATCAAGGAAGAAAAGCTGTTAGTATATTTTTGTAATGCCTTTTATTTACAAGAATGTTCCTGACAAGGAGTAAGGGATGTATTTTAACATAAAGCAATTACTAGGGAAAGCTTAGGAATGACATGACATTTCAAGTTATTCTGACCACAGCATAACCCCAAGGTCTAGCCAGTTGTTTTGCTTTTGCCTTCCTGACCACTTTAAAGGCTTCATCTGGATGGAGTGCTCTCCCTTCCTCTTTTGACATGGCCTGCATTAGCCTCCATCAGCATACCAAGACATTTTAGAGCTCAAATAATAATTACTACTTTCACTGCTTCTAACATTCCAAATTTTACATGCTTGTACACTATTGTGAAATGTTTACAGAATAAGGAGGGTTTTTGAATAGGAGTGAATCACTTTTTGGACATGGAGATTAATGTAGCCCCTTCAGTTCTAGTCAGTGTTGAGGTTGGCCTGGAGCCTACCCGGAATCATTGAAAGCAAAGCAGGAACACAGCCTGGACAGGTCTCCAGGTCATTACAGGGCAGGGCCAATATACAAATATCATGAAGTCTTAAGTTATATCATGTAAATATTAACAAATCTCCTAAATCATCTTGTAGCTGTGAATTTGTGTGTGTGTGTGTGTGTGTGTGTGTGTGTGTGTGTGTGTGTGTGTGTGTGTGTGTGTGTGTGTGTGTAAAAATGTGGCCCTTGAATTTTTGAAATCTGATAATGGCATCATAAGGAAATGATTAGAGCATTTCCACTGATACAGGGGTAGGGCTTGTGCAATGTGCAGCTAGAAAAAAGGGGTGAAGAGGGAGAAACTGGAGGCTATTTATTATTCCTTGCAAAAACAAACTAATGTGATGTGCTGATTAGCAGAGCTGAATGCAGGAGTAGTTCACCTCTTGGTTCAGTACAGCTCTGGAAACCACACGGCAAGAAGGCAGCCAGGGCTCCAGGCGTTATGTAAATTACAAAGACCAGAGCTTTCACATGTTGCTTTTCAATCCTTCTATATATATCTACATGTAAAAGTGTTTCAACTGACAGATTCCCAGTAGTGTATCACAAACGTTTTAAATACATCCAAATGTCTGCAATTTCACTGGTCCAAACCAAATACTTTATAATACTTCATACACAGACATTGGGCAATAGGCATGGTGACATGTGACAAAACCTGTTTTGGCAATAGATTCACTATACCTGAATTTACTAATTAAAAAGAGTGTCTGGACCATTTTGCCACCAAGTAATGTATATGAAATAAGTGTAAGTGGTGGTGCAGTGTATGAGAGATTGCTATTATATAGTGAAGTATGTATAGGAGTGTGTGTACATTTCCATACCTGGACAGCACCTGTGTGGTCAGTTACAGGCCCCAGCTGAACATATTGAACTTGGATGTCATTGCCTTGCAGAGGAGATGCCTCCACTGCTCCTGTCCCATCAGTAGATGCTACTGCAATAAGCTGAGGCCCTCTCAAAACCTAAAGACAGAGAAATATAGACAAAAAAAAAAAAAAAAGACAGAGCAATGAATATTTGACTGTGGAGATAATTTACTGACGATTCTATATTAATTAAATACACTGTGTTCTTCGCTATTAAAAAGAAGATCCTTATACTTTTCTCATAACGTCATTCAGTTAATGCTTCTCCAAGATGATAACTGGAGAAATAAGCTCACTACAAACTATTTGCACCACCCACACTCCCAAATTCAAAAGTGATTCACAATCCCTGGCCCCACCGAAATACACATCCATTAGCTTTAGCTCTCACAGCATGTGAAGGAAACATAAAAGCTGTTGTGTATTTTTTTTTTATCAAAATCATTACAATGCATATATATGTGCACAGGTACATGTGCTCTCTCTATCACAAACATTCACCCTCTCACACATATTCGCAGTCTCTCTTCAGATAACTTCAGCCATCTCTTGCACTGGTAATGCACTGGAGGAAATGTAAAGCAAACACTGGCAGGCAAGGCCTTTCTGGGCCACCTCAAGAGTCTTGGCTGTGCAGAACACCAGAGAATTGAGAGATCACTTTCAACTTGTAGTAAGACTGCCATTGCATAATTTTTTTCTGATTCTTTTTCCAGATTCCACAAGGGCACCTCCACATAGCACAGGTGCCACAGGGTGAGCAGGTGCAGATCACACAGAACAGTGACGTAAGCATGCATTCTTTCTGTTTAGCTTTTCTAAATTTGTCTTCTCACTTGCACTTGCTCTCTCTAAAATACAAACACATACATACACCCATCACTAAACATTATAGTTAAAATGAAAACCAGTAGTGCTTCTGTACATTTAAAAGCTAGAAATAATATTAATGTGTGCAAAATGTGCAATTATTTGTCATTGTACAACGTACAATGAAATGCATCTTCTGCATTTAACCCATCTGTGGCAGTGAACACACACACACACACACTAATGCATTAGGGGCTGTGAACACACACCCAGAGCGGTGGGCAGCCATCCCCGGCGCCCGGGGAGCATTTGGGGGTTCAGTGCCTTGCTCAAGGGCACTTCATCCATGGATGTTCCTGCAGGTCTATGCATCTGGGGTGCTTTCACACATGCCTTGTTTGGTCCCGACGTTCAGTCTGAACCAATGGGCAAAATTTGGTCAGACCAAAAAAGGCTTGCTCCAGATCAAACGGAATAAAGGTCTAGTCTGAATTAAGCTGGAAAACACTTCTTTGGATGGTTTAGACTTTCGTAACAATCACAGGAAGTTGGACGTGAGCAGGTGATTTATTCACTAGTTTTACTCCAAGAAGATCAGAAAACATATAAAAACCTTTCATTTATTTGAATACCATAACAATACCATGCTCTTTTAGTGAAAATTATGTCATCAATAAACAGTGGACATCATTTGATATGAAAGTTTTTCAGTGTTCTCATGTGTATAAATATTCAAATTTGTACACAAGTGAGAATAAAATATATCCCCTCTCTCCAGTCTCACACATTTACTGTGTTTTTAAGTTGTGTTTTCATTTAGAGAGGCACTCAGTAGCGTAGAAAGTGATGATTGTCTGATTTCGGACACAGAAAAAAAAAACAGCCACTGCAGCAAGTTCCACCATTTAAACTGGAATAAAAATTGTGGATAAGGAGCTGATAAGTAAAAATTGTAAAAGTAAGCAATGTATGTGTTTGTGTCTTAGGTAAGATATAATCATGATCTGAGTCACAAATAAATAGTTGTAGTAAATAATATAAATGAATTTGTTTATTCAGACACATTGCCCACTACAAACCAATCAGTGCTTAGTATGTGTTCACTCCAAAAATGATTTGAGGTAAGACAACAGCTGAGCATCATCCATAATAACGCAGTGAAGTCACTACAGAGTGTCCTTTGGGGCTCTCATTATTAAAAGCCTTCCACAGTCCCTTAATTGTCACACACATTTTTGTTTTTGATGACATAATGGCCCAAACTCTTGCACTGGCATAAACAGTGTGAAGCCAGTCTCACCAGCTGGGCACAGAACTGCCATCCATTCTCAATTAAGAGTGAAGGAATCTGTCTCTCAGCACAAAATCCCACACTAACCTCAATTAAAGATGCAGTACAGGCCTAGGCTCCCCCTCCCATTACACCCCCAACCTTGGCTTTGAAGCTGTGAGTCACTGGCATGTTTCGAGGTTCTGCCGAACCCTCACAGTGCCCAATGTGTCTCCAATGGTAGAGAGAAAAACTGCCAACTTCACCACAGTGTCTCCTGTTCCTTAACCAAACCACGGCAGAAACAGTCAAACCCCTATGGTAACAATTAGGGTAAGCAAGCCTGCTAGCTCAATTAAAATGCAAGCAGCAAGACACAGAGTGATCCAGCTCAAAAATATGTTAATAGATGTGTTAAAAATCTGGTATTGGTAAAAAATGTACAGGAAGCGTAGACCTGCTAAAATCTGTCCATATGCTAGTTTCTGTCTTTCTGTCAATGGGGCAATAGCATGCCAATGCCCTTTTCTACAAAGTAGAACCATATCACTCTCTAGAATAACTGTGCGTGTTGTAACTTTCAGATTGACATTCAGAATAACAAGAGAGAGAGAGAAAAAAAGACAACATTTTTTTCATGTTTTGTGAAAAACTCATTGAAACTCATTCATTAGTATGAACTAAAATATAGGTTAATATTTATATTTACATGAGTATTAATGACCTAATAGCTTTTTAACAAAACTTTTTGGCTCCCTGTGTTCCTGAAATTTCCCCCCTCTAGTAAAATATATCTTTTCAGAAAACCACCACCACAGAATTTTAAGATGAGTCCCTTGTCTGGTAAAACCTTTTAAATCATACAATATGACAGCGCCCAGAGCTGACGAGTCCAAAACTGGCCCTCTATAAAACCGGTGGTTATTTGTATGGTATAGTATGGAATGTAACAACTATTTTTTTTCAAGGCGCAGTGCTTCAGAAAAAAATGACATATTTTTAATGTAATAGTTTTAAAAGAAGAATGATTTGATCCCTATGGGCAGATACTGAACTGATATCAGAAAATTAATTAGCAGTGTCAGGAAGGAAAGATGTGGTTAATTGTTCACTAATTGTACCCCATAACTAGTCCTTTGTGAGACATATAAAAATGACAAGTAATGAAGTTAAAAAGTATGAGGTCATTGAGAAAACTGGAGATCCAAATCCTATTAATGTTGTGTTCCAGGTCTCACAGTAAAATGCTTAAATCTGCTACTGTTAGAGAAGCTACATGTAGGTCAACTAAAATAAATAGTGTAAATAAATCCATCTAGTCTGACAATGTGTGAAATGATAAAGACATATTCGGGCTAAATTTACCATATTGCAAATAATAAATATGTATATATTTACCAGAGATAGCTATTCTAGTATAAACTAAAGAGTATGGGATTATTTATAGCATATGTTTTTTTTTTTTTTTTACAGTTTTCTTGATCAAATCTTGTGGTATTTCTAGAGCTTCCTCATTCAATCATTGTCAGTAAACTGTAGAGATGCTACACACGATAAATGACTGTAAAATGTTACACTGAATGAAACACAAGACTATTCATTTAACCACATTCAACAGTGAGGTAAATAATATTATTCAACATTCTTGTCATTTAAAATGTTAATTTTAGTTCCAGAAAAGCTAAAGATAATAACAATCATTGTTTGGAAATTTGATCAGTTGTTCTTCCTACCCTCCTACAGTAATGTGTCCTCTTGGGTGAGGCCTTTAATTCAGTGGCTATGTAGCACTAGTTCTGAGCTGTGTTTTAAAATAGCTAATTAAAATACCTTCCAGTCATTTCTCTTAAAAAACAGCCTCCGATTGGCTTAATGCAAAATGTTTCAGGTAAGAAACCCCAGTATAAATGTGTCCCCATGGAACTGATGTTAACTGATATTATTTCAGAGATCACTTCAATGAGCCATATATTCAAAAGGTTGGTGGACAGCAAGGAAACCATATGCACCCACATACACACACACACACACACACACACACACACACACACACACACACACACAATTTGTATGAAGAATTTGTTTTTACTTTTCCCATTTTGAATTCCACCACTAATCTGGTCCTCGGGGTTTCAATGAGGCAACGCCTGAAAAACAATAACACTGAGAAACTAACACAGTCACTCACACACACCCTAGGTGACCCGATTCAAGGCCCAGACCTGGAATGCTCTCTCCTTCTTCTTTTCTCTCTCACAAACACACATACACAACACGCTGTGGAAGAATATGATTGTGTGTGTCATCCCAAATGCAAGTGCCAGTGTGTGTGTGCGCACACATGTGTGTGTGTGTGTGTGCGCGCACATGTTTTGGAGTCTTCACAGTTGACAAACATTTCTCCCAGCAAGCACGCTAACACCAGCAGGAACTATAAAGTCTTGAGTGAGACCCAGTTGCATGTTCAGCTGCAAGGGTTCAACACAATGAGGGTTTTATGAGCCTTGGAAGTATGTTTGCGATTTCTGAGCAATGAAAGCAACTCTCGTCAACCAACTTCCGGTCCCAAGACTGTTCCCAAGTCAGCATCGTGTTCTTCTCTCTCTCCCAAGTTCTAGCCTAGAGATCATAAGGACAAAGTTCCCACACTTTAAAAGAGAGACAGGATAATTCAAAACACATCCAACAGAGATGCACTTTTGCTTGCAATGTCATCCAAGTAACACAACAAACTTAAGCTCATCCGTTTAAGTAATCACAGACCCAGATATTAAAGTAGGCTACAGGAAAGAAAAAATGTCCATTACATTCAGGCATGCAGTAAAATACAAAGAGTAATAAGCAATTTCCAGACAACCAGCTTTGAAATAAGATAACAACCATGCCAGGCACATTTGAAAAATTGAGTGGCATAATAGGTAATGCTCCATGAGGCAGACTGAAGTTCTGTTTCTTAGGCCATCTGTGCAACCACACTGTGCTTCACCAATAACAGACCTTTAGCAAGACTCCTAAAGCTATACTTCCCTACCATTGTAACATGTTTAAACAGTGAATCACTCTGAATAAAAGGGGTCTGTCAATTACATAGATATAAAAGTAAACACAAATGGAGATTTCCTGTCTAAGTCCTGATCACTGGCATAAAATATCCTGCTCTGGAAATTAACCTTGTACTTGATGTTACCCTTGTTTACCGACATTGGTCCTGTCTGTCATTAATCTTTAGGCAAAAAATATAGACTGCTGGAAGAAAGGCTCAAAGAATTGAGTGGAGACAAGCGAAGTTAGGTCATCAGGTCTGCTTTATCTATTTCAGTCCAGCCACTGGGTACAGGATGAGTCAAATACACTGAATAATCAAGTGTGCAGAGACCCACACACAGAGTGAGCTGGTTGCTAGGGCCAAAAACAAACAAGAGAGAAGGGGGTTTGAATAAATCTTTCGGTTATGCAGTAATGCTTTCAGCAGTAACACAGGACACCAAACACATCGAGCAACTGGAGCAAAGATGACGGAGAATAAAACAGCAGCTTAATGTAAAAAACATTCGGCTAAGACCTTGCATTGGAACACAATACCCAACTGTGCAAACAAGCTTCTTCCCAAGTTTCATTTCTCTTTATCTGTGTTCCAGTGTCTTCTGTACACATGAATCTCACTAAATGCAATTATGAAAGATAAATAAAAGCAGGATACACCCCAAAACAGACTGTAAGTCATTAATGCAGAAGTTGTGAACGCTGCATGAACTTACAAAATTTGAAAAGCATTATTCTACAGTGTGGGTCAAAGGAAATCTACACTTTATTTCAAAACTAACTCTGATGCTTGCTTTATAAAAGGTTGCAGCTCAGAAACAAACAACAGAGAAGTATATGAACTATGGACAATGCCAGATTACAACAGAAAAAGAAGTCCATCTGTACTCTGAAAACATATCTATACACCAACTACACAATAATTGATTCAAACATGTATTCCATTTCCACATGAATATAACACAATTACTGGCAAAAATAAGTAAACTGAAAAACGGCTGATGTAATATTTAATTCACCCAGAAATTATGTACACATCTGGATCAAGTAAATTCAGTGCACATTTTTTCTGAATACCATTACTGCAAAGAGACTGACCAGTTACCAACACACAGTTTTCACCACACGTTTTCTTGTTTCCTTCCTTAATACTCAGGTTTCCTACAAAGCAAAAATCTATGTTCCGTCATCGTTTACAGCTCCCTCTAGCACCACAAGCTTGCAAAGTAACAAAAAAGCTCCCTCCCTGTTTCTACAGTCATCAACAGTCAACAACATCTGCAGCAAAAAAACAAGAGCCAGAACAAATTGGGGTGGAGGTGGGGAGAGGGAGGGAGAGAGAATGAAAAAGAAGGAGAGTTAAAGACAGAAGGGAAGACTGATGAAAATTTACAGGCAAAAACAATATAAAAAGGAAAAGACAGCAAGAAAAGACCAAGAGGCTAAAACACAAAGCAATAATTATCTGAAAGCCTCAACTGCTGCCTATCTGATGATCTCCAGAGTATGCCTGGAAGCATGCTTTACTGCACAGGCCAAATAAAGGTTGAGTGAGAACACACTCATTAGGCATCTTCTCTAAAACATGACTGGGCCACCTGGAACATTTGCAAACGTATTACAAACTTTAACTGAAGTGGCAAACTTAAAAAGCAAAAGTAAGTACACTTCAGGATTTAATTCCAAAAGCCTGGCTTCGTGATTAATTTTAAAATGCCTCAGAGTTGTCAGGGCATTTGAAACAAAATTCCGGGAAGCATTTTGACTTTCTGGACCAAAAGTTTGTCAACCCTGATCTCCAAACCTCACAAGGAAAAAAAACTGAAAAGTCTGTAACACAACTATTCTCAACGCAGCATGGTCTTTAGACAAACACTCAAGTAATAAATCTGACATGCCAATGTTTAAAATTATTATATAAACAGTACCAATCAAATGTTAGGACACACCCATTCAGAGAGTGGGCCTTTATTTTTGGGCCATTTTCCACATATTGTGAATGCACAGTACCAGTCAAAAGTTTGGACATCTCATTCAATGTATTTCTTTGTTTCTTATTTTCTACATTGTAACCTTTTGCTTTGATGACAGCTTTGCACACTCTCAGCGTTCTCTCAATCAGCTTCATGGGGCCTTCATCTGGAATGGTTTTCAGTGAACAGCTGTGGCTGAGGTAAGTCTTTTTTTTTTAAGGTTGAAGGTTGTAGGTTGAAGTGGTATGCATGCTACTGGACCAGACATGAAATGACCAATTTCACTGTATTCAGTACAGGTAAAAATTGCCAACGGTTAGTAATGTTAAATAAAAACCTCATGTATGTTACAGTGTCAACCAAAGTTGGAACAGTCTTCCAGAAACAGCTGTAATTATTGTTATTTTTTGTGTCAAAAGGATGTTCACAAGTGCCCCCTATGCGCTCTTGATGCTCCCCTCTCGTAAGTCTGCACCAGAAAACACTTTCGTAAAGGGAAATACCCATGTTCCACTGCGAGCCTTTGATGTTCCCTGCAGAAGCCAATAACAAGGTGGCTTGGAAAACTGAGAAGATGTACTCCTTCAAGTATATTAAATATTTAATATGTATTAATAGTGATGTAAATGTATATAAATGTCAGGCAGGTAATGGAAAGCCTTTTGTTTTTTAAAACTGATCCTAGTCCTAAATATGACTTAAAACTCACCTTCAAATCACTCAGACTTGACTTGGACTTGAGATTCAGGACTTGTGGACAATATGTTTAATTTATTATCAGTATTATATTAGTTTAATAATTATTTATTTTTCCTGGATTTTTATTTATAGTATTAAATGGAGTAAGTCTATTAAGCTGTATATTTATTTGTAATTATCTGGTTAATTTAGTCAAATGCTGTTTCCTTGTAAAGATTATGGCAAAGTCTACGGAAATATAGGAACTATATTTCTATTCTTGTTTGGTGTTTATTAAGCACAAACAATCTGCTTAACAAAAAAATTAACGTCCACTTGCCTGTAGCATCGCCTAAAATGGACTATGGCCAACTCAGTAACTGCTAATTACCTACATCAGAGTTTATATGTGCAGACACATTATCCTATTGTTTGTTCCACAGTTCTGAGAGTCCAACTCGGAGCAGGAGCACCAGGCACGAGAGGCAGCTTTCTTTTTGTAATGCCTATTTCACACCAGGCACGGTAAACGTGCCACATGAGGCTCTGCACAGTGCACAGTAATCTCCTCTATTAATCAATATAGCCAGTCATGTAAAGTGGGATTTAATATCGGTCTGCACAGACCTCTACTTACATTACAGATTTTTTTCTTCAAACACTGACAAATGTTATTATACATGCATGAGATGACTGGCTTACACAGTTAGGTGATAATTAGTCATAAATGATGCTCAATATAATGTATCCTGTAATACAGAAAATAATAGCTCAAATATTGCAGAAATACTGTTGTAAATTTAAAACAAACTTTCTTTCTGGGTTTCTACACATTGCACTGAAATAGACTTTTAAAAGTGATCATACAACTGATCAGTTCTGACACTATAGTGTGAGCTAATAAAGTACATGATTTAAATTTTAATATAAAATGTTATGGGCTGGAAGAGATCATTCAGTCTTTTCAACCATATGAGACTTGACATGGACTTGCCACTCAAAGACTTGACGTAAGATGGACTGCGATGCTGCATCCGATTTTGAATTAGAACTTGTTCTATTTTCTGCATTTTAAAGATGCTTTAAAATCAGACAACCTATCAGAGCGCTGTCATTATGGTTGCAGGCCTAGCAAATGGGCAGGAAGCTGCCAGCTGAACCGCTCGTAGTGACTACTAAAATGCTGTCTCATGTTTAAAGTGTGTCTTTTACAGGCTGCATGTTTCAGCTCTTTGCATAGATGTTTGATAAGATTCATGGGGCTCATAGAATCCATTTTAGAATTGTCCAGTGTTTCGTTCTTAGCCATAGATCAATTTTTCTAGAAGTGTATTTTGTCCTCTTCAATGACCCATGACTTGTGACTGAGACCAAGATTTCTGACACTGGGCAGAATGCCTTGATAGTCTTGAAATCCCATTTTGCCCTGCACAATTTCACGGCATGGCATGCCAGATGTTTCAAAGCATCCCCAAAACATAACCAAGCCTCTTCCATGATTCACACTAGGTATTCCGCTCTTTTCTTTTAAAAAGATTCATTTTTTATCATCTGTAAACATGGAGCCAATGTGACTTGCCAAAAGGTTTCGGATTTGTCTCATCTGTCCAAAGAACATTCTTCCAGAAGCAGAGTGGCTTGTCAATATGCTTTTTAGCCAATTCCATTCTAGCTTTTTATGTTTTCCTTCTACACTGGAATCCTTCTGGGTCTCCTTCCATAGAGTTCAGTGTCACTCAAATATAGAGGGATGGTGCAATCAGACACTGATGTGCTTTGACCTTGGGAAGTACCTTGTATATATTTGGATGATTTCCTTGTTTCTTTGTCTACCATTCGCACTATCTTTCTGTTCAGGTCAATTTTCCTCTCGCGGTTGGATTCAAAAAGGCTGTCTACAGTCCCATGTACCATTAATTTCATAATTTTTGCAGCTGAAGTCACAGGAACATCAAGCTGCTTGGAGATGAGCTTATAGCCTTTAACTTTAATATGTTTGCCTAGAATTTTTATTCTTATTTACTCAAAGAATTCTCTCTTTAGCTTTCTGTGGTCCATCATCAGTGTGGTGCACATGACGACACCAAACCGAAGAGGGGGAACTTTTCTCCATTTAAATAGGACGCATGGCTGAAGATTGAAGATGTGTGATAATAATTAAAGAACACATTCTGAAATATTGCTATAATCTATTTCTAAAATAAAAGGTAGAGGAACAAGAGATATCATCGCAGATGTACGCTGGGCTGTGGAAAAGGCCAAGGAATTTAAGAAGAAAAATCAACATGTGTTAAATGACTGCAGCTGACTATATTGACCACACAAAATTATGAAAAGTCCTCGGTAATAGGGGAATACCAGAATACCTAATTTTTCGATCACACTTTATTTGGATGGCCCCCTTTAAATGATCTAAAGATAATTAAAATATTCACAAATGTTCTGTTGATACTCAGTTGATTATCAACAACATTATGGTTAGGTTTAGGTTTAGGAGTAGGTTTGAGTTTTGCATTGAGCTTAACAATAAAGGTAGGGTTAGGTTTAGGGATAGATTTTCAAAAGATGTTTCACATTTAACTTCAAGTTCAGCTGCAGTTAATAGATATTTAGTTGAATGATACTTGAAAATATAGTGAGCATCTACAACCCATCTACAATAGACCATCCAAATAAAGTGTTATCCATTTGTCTAATGAGGAACCTCTAAAGATCTGATCATCAAGCCAATGTCATGACTGAAAACGGACAAACAGAATGGTTACACGTTGGCAAAGAGCCCAGAGACAAGGCTGCACTCTGTCACCATACCTGTTCAACCTATATACTGGCCATATAATGAGCGAAGCAGGACTACATGAAGATGATAGAGGATATAAAACTGCCAGAACAAACATCAATAACCTTAGATATGTGGATGACACAACACTCAAAAAAAAAACTGCAAGATCTGGAGACCATATTGAAAGTTAAATAAAAATTGGAAAGATGAATGAGTGAAAAATCCAGCTCAATAAGAAGAAGACAAAAGTCAGGATTACTGGAGAGAACACTAACTTTACCATTGATGGAAAACACGTAGAAGTAGTAGACAGTTTGCCTACTTGGATTCATTATTAACAAAGGATCCAGCAGCCAGGAAATACAACACAGACTGGCACTCAGCAGAGCAAGGATGAAAGAACTGGAAACATTCTTTTGAATGTAATGATGTGTCTTCCCAAACAAAGATCAGATTAGTCCAGACTATAGACTTTTCTGTGTTTTTTTACAGATATGAAACCTGGACAAGAAAAAAAGCATGACAGGAAGAATTTCAATGCTTTTAAACGTTGATGTTGAAGGAGATTTTTAGATCAGTTGAAGCTAAGAGGACAAAAATGGCCGTAAATACTGATGAGTACAATCAAAGAAATAATGAATATTTTATTTTATCCAAATACGTCCAACTCACAAACTTGTAAAAACAGAATGTTCCGAGCACCACACAAACACCCCTCTCAATGCACCCACAGGCAACAAAAAAGTTAGATGGCAAGGAACCCTGCAGAATATCTTTTATTCTAGCATGTAAAGCTTTGAACAACTGTGCATATATGGTCAACAATTCACATTTTTAGAAATGTCATTAGCCAGTAAACATTTGTTAGGGTTATATCAACAAACTTGTTTTGGACAAGTCTGAGATGAAATCCCAGGGGGTCTTTTTGACAGAGGCACAGTCCAGATATCAAACACACCCAGCCTCGTTTTATGATAAAACCAACATCAGTTAAACAACAGCCAATCACACTCAGGCAAACATCCAACTGACAAAAATAATGAGTATAATTTACTACAAATTTAACAACAACAAGGGCAAGCTGCCATGCATGCTCTCAGGCCTTTAACAATCAAGCCTGATTTTGTGTTTGTCAAAGATGTACTTTCTCTGCATAATGACTTTGTCATGTTTATAATTATCTTGTGGAATTAGATATACTCATTTGTTATGATACATAAGCCACCAATAAGAACGTACGCAGGAAATTGAATACTTAGTTAAAAACTTGAAATGCCAGTAAAATATACTGGCAATCAGGTCAGTTTCACCCATTATCTAGACAAGACTTCCCCAGTCACAGCATGGCTGGGTATGATAAGCACATGCCGTCTCTGACACATGGTCCACACAGTCCAATGTATATTGTGAACGATATATAGATTTAATCAAGAAGTCAACAACATTGTGTGCGACTTGATTTCATGACAATACTGTAAACGTTATTTACACTAAGCAACAGGTAAGAGGAGCCCTGGAGGCAAAAAAGCCAATTCTTACATAAACAAAATAAAGTTCAGGATGGTTCAGTAATGGTAAGAGTAACTGATGATAAATCAGTGGATTGTTCTGTGCTTTTTTTTTCACTCTTTTCTCGTCCTTGCCCCATTTACTCAGAGGATGTCTGTCTCCTCCTGCTCTCTCGCCCTAAGGAAGGTCTCTGGTAGATTCAGAAGAGAATCTATGCCATCAGTTCACCTCTATGGAGGGTTCACAGGGATTACAAAATTGCATTAACTGCTAAACGAATGAACAAATGACTGAACAAACGAACGAACAAATGAGTGAATGAATGAATGTTCTCCAAATTTTATATCCACATTAACTTTGCCTTTGCCCTAAATTTATTATAATAAATACAAATATGTTGGTTATTTAAAAAAATGGTATTTTCTACATGTACTTTTGGCAGTTAAATAAATGTTCAAGAGAATGTAAATAAATATACGACAGATTGTTGTTGTAAAAATGAGGTTGTACATTTGTAGCATCATAAACAATGATTATGACCTAAATAAGGAAGGATATAGCCCTTTGTTATATTATTTCTGGTCAAATATATTTGTTAATTAACTCCTACATAGAGTGGAAACAAAATCAGTCAGAATGCACATCTCCAGTCATAACATCTTAATGAAATCTACAGTGCTGTAATGTTGTTGCACATCCAAAGGCTCTTATATCTTTCAACACAAATGGTTATATTCATGTCATTTGAACTGGGTTTTTCTTAGACAGTACCTCACTTGTCTGCAAAAAAAGTGATTTCACAGTTCCCATGGAAGACATTAGATGGCAACTTAAGTAAATAATAAGTGTCTTTGTCATTTTTGCCACAGTGGATGATTTTACAGCTTCTCGTTTATCAATTCTCATTGTTCCCTCCAACTGGAACTAAAACAAAAGATGAGAAGTTTGACAAAGACGGCCTCCATCATGTCTCCTCATGTCAACAGGCAGCGACAGCCAGTCCAGGGTGTCATTAACAAAAGCAGAGGGGGTGTGTGAGTGAGAGTGAGAGAGAGAGAGAGAGACAGAGAGAGAGAGAGAGAGACGTGTGTGTGTCTCTTTGGCTCCCACTAGTTTGTAGCAAAAAGGGCCAGCTGGCTGAATGACCCTCTGGAGCAGACACACACAGAATTGCTACCAGAGACATCTGGAGTCCCTTACCCACAAGCCCAAAGAGCCAGACTCCAATCGCTTGCCCAAAGCAGTGCACTCCAACCAAGGCATCAGGTTCCTTCAGTTTCTTTGCACCAACCAAACACAAGAAGAACTACCTACACAGTTCTGTATTGTAGACACTCTCACTCACAGACACATGCAACATATTTGAATGCAAAAAATCTAAATCCTCACTAAGGTACACAATCACTCTAAGACACTCTTAAGTCCAGATAATACACCTGAACCCTCACACGTTGCACTGAACTGTCTCTTGTACAAACTGATGGGTTTTATTAAGTGCGAGACTGACTCAAATATATTGGACAAAGTCTGGACCCACAACAGTTCTGAAATATGAGCTCCTCCATTAGGAGATAAACATCACACACACTTTCTACATGAGAAAAATCAGTTCTCCTCTCGCCAGTCTTATTTTTTTCCTTAAGTCAAAACAAGATTAACACAACTACTCCTGCTCTCGTGACACTTGTTACGATGGGCAAATTAATTGAGGGTCTTAAAGATGAAAATCCAAAGAATAAGTTACGGCAGCCAGTGCATCCCAAGTTAAATCCTGGAAAATTTAAGTTCTTAAGTGTGTACTGAGACTACTATGACTGAAAGCATCTGGTTTTAATATTAACATTCAGGAAACCTGAAGCTCTGTCTCACAAGCAAATGCAACAACAAACACAAAACAATGCATTCAAACACAAGCACAGCAGTAAAAATCAGTAAAAATCAGCAGTGACATCAGTGTGAGTGGATACAGACTCACAGAACACCACACATACACACATACTTTTGAAGGTGCTGTAAAAAATATTTAAAATATCAATGCAGTAGTTTTCAGCACTATTAGAACTGGATTTGTATCACTTCAGCAACAAGGTCTGATTGATGCTGTATGTATTTTCAACAGCTGAATATTTTACAAGGCTAAAAAGATTCAGAGTTAATTACCTTCCCTAATTGGCTGAACCTGAGCTCTTTTAATAAACTAGCCCTTAGTTTAGAAGTTGTAATACACCATATGTTGTGAATGAAGCATTTGACATACATTCAGGTTATTCATTCATTCATTGTCTGTAATCGCTTATTCAATTCAGGGTCGCGGTGGGTCCGGAGCATACTTGGAATAACTAGGTGCAAGGCAGAAACACTCCCTAGAGGGGGCGCCAGTCCTTCACAGGGCGACACATACACTCAAACTCTCACACCTACGCACACCTTTTGAGTTAGATCAATCCACCTACCAACATGTGTTTTTGGACCATGGGAGGAAACCAGGCCACCTGGAGGAAACCCACACAGATACAGAGAGAACACACCAAACTCCACACAGACAGTCACCCGGAGGAAACCCACGCAGACACAGGGAGAACACACCAAACTCCTCACAGACAGTCACCTGGAGCGGGGCTTGAACCCACAACCCCAGGATCCTGGAGCTGTGTGACTACAACACTACCTGTCGCGCCACTGTGTCGCCCCTTCCAGATTATGTTGTAAATAAAAGCTATCCAGGATATTATATTTTATCCAGTAAGAATAAGAGGCTCTTATAAAACTTTCAGACACACTACTTCCCTGCAAGGCCCAAGATGCACTTGTCCTTAGAGGCTTTGGCTTTAAGGCAATGTCTGTTTCCGGTATGGGACAAACAAAGCTTCTAGACAGCTCTTGGCCAAGGAGAACACTAATCCTTCCAGCACTGCACCTGGCTCATCATGGAGGTGTTGCCCAATCCTCTCTCCCACTTTCTCTTGCTTTCTCTTCCATCTTTTCCTCCCTCCTTATCCCAGCCAGCTCTGGAGGGAGTAATAAGTGTCAGTACAGCCCTCAACCACAGCATCACACTCCTTAGCACATTTGTCCCAGCGGGAAAGTGAGAAAATCAGGTCTCCTGCTCCTATGGGAAAAAAAGGACAAATACCTCACTCTCTGTCCAACCAACACACAGGAGGAGGAAATGGACCTGGCTCATCGAAAGGAGAGATTTGTGAGGAACTGATGCTCATTCCAGTGCTTGTTCTGGGAGGAAAAAACTGTCAGCACTATGTTTGGACGAGGCCTAGGTGAAACAGCAGCCTCTGACAGCTTTAAGAGTGGTGGACCGTTCGACCACACTCATCTCATTCCCTTGGAACCTCTGTAGCATTGCCTGAAGTGTTGGCTTGCCAGAGACAAGGTCACCGCTGGTGGCTGCAGAGAGAGTGATGAGACATAACCCATAATGAAGTGCATCTCCAGAGCCTAATGCTGGAGTGTGGGAGAGACTGAAGTTTTTCTGTCTGCTCCCTCAGCAACTCTAGGGACACATTTATTCCTTCCCACCCGTGTCCTCTCAGCCTCCTCATCAGTCTTTTACTCTTATCTTATCTGTCCGGACACATCCGCTGGCTCTGCAGCAGGGGATCAGAGAGTAGGAGCTGGAAACATCAGATAAGATAGCTTGGAGAGGTTACAAAGGGCAAAGGACTTTGTCTCCCTCAGCAACGGCTGAAGGCTTTTATGGGAGATGACTTTTGGATTTGTGTTGATTGTAGACATTGTACAAGAGAGTGAATGATGCTCAGAACCACTGCAGGCTGGCAGGCTGTAAATCTCAACCACTTTGCAGACAGAAAAAAAATACAAGAGGAGGGGACTGGAGGGCAAAAAACAACCTCAACAGCCTATCTCTTAATCTTTAAAAACCACAGCCTTTTACCCCTGAAGCCTATCTGTTACTGCTACAATTGCAAGAACCCAGTGACAAGTAGAATCCCCTGTGTAAAACCAGTACTGGCCTTGTGCCAAAACATATCTACCTGTGACATCTGCCTCTTCATCTTCATATTTCTTAAAAAAACATTTGTTTTTAGTTCATGTCCTAGGCCTCAATCCACTGTGTCCTGCTCTAAATATAAAAGCCTTGTCTGTAATCCTTAATCAAAATGCAGCCAATTTGCCCTGAACCTCCTCTAATGTTACTCTGTCATTCTGTACCAAAGTCAAGGTAAATGATTCAGTAATATAACTGCATTAGTGAAGTAATCACAGATAGTTACTATTTACTTTGTTCCTACCATACCAAATCTCCCTTGTTCTTCAAAGTAGCTCAAATAGTAAAGCAGTTAAGGTATTCAATTAAAACACTATTGAAAACAACTTGTACAAATACCAGGTAATGCTCACTAATGTGTCAGCTATCTTGTAAGAGTCTAAAGTGGAAACAAATCTATTTGAAAGCCCTCAGGCCTGAGGAAATTATACACATATTTGTTGCTTGTAAGCACAATGAACTATTATTTTTAAAGGATCGAGTCCTCTATCAACACATTTGTGTTGCTTTTGTAAAACTAACTACTTTTAAAATTTTCATCATTCACTTGTCCAGAACAAATTTTAAATGTCTTGTGGACAAGCATCAGCTAAACTGCTATCTAAATTTGTTCTATGCTTCTCATAACCTCTTATGGTTCATTTAAGATCAAGATCATTTGAAGGCACACAATATGGATGCTTCTGCATTCATATTTGTATTTGTACGCCCCACTGTATACAAGTAACTCCAGGTCACACTGCTAACATTAGCTGGATCTGAAAGGCCTAGACCGGCTCTCACAGCATAGTCAAAGTCCTGCAATCGGTTTTATTTTAGATAAATTCTGATAACATTTTAAGTTGTAATTCCTTTCTTCAGATTGCTTATGGAGTAGAGTTTTGTCAGATGTTACAGGATCTATGCATTTTGTGTAATTACAACTTGAGATTGAGAAAATAAAAACTGGTTTACATACTACAGCGAAATAGGAACCTTTAAAGCAGGATCCAAATGAAGCTAACACTTCAGCTCTGTACACTTTTCTTTTAATCAGAACAGTGGGATATGCATGTGCCAGGTACAGGTATTTTTTAAACATAGTTCTGTTATATAAACAACATCAAGAGATGACAAAATATAAATGCCCCTGTTAGAAACATACAAGAGCTTTGTTAGCTCTTTTGTCACTGTCCTAATAATAAAAATACTCACAGGTTTTAACACAACCAAGCAGATAACAGTTCAATTTCTTACAGCCTCCAAAATGTGACTGTGTAAAAGGGCTGATATTCAATTCACTGCCACATTTAATATACAGATAATGCAAGGCTGGAGTTAGTACTTTCAGGTCAGCCATCACTGTACATTCCAGTCATTCAAAATATCTTCATTTTTGGTTAGATAATCATGAGATTACCTTGGTAAAATACCTAAATAGAAAATGTGCAACATGGTTTTGAGTCATTTAAGGCAGAAATGAACATTTCCTGAAAAAACCACAAGCCTCCTGAAGCTTGCAAAAAACTTAATTACGGTTACTCACAGATTTAGAATACAACAGCAAACAAAACGTGACAACATTAAGTGAGAACATATCATTAAAAACACAGCATTTACATTTTGAACGTTATTTAATGTAGTGTTTTTATGACTTTTGAGATACTTAGCTCTGCCCATGTTCATTTAAGGGTGTATGTATTTAAAGTGGCTTAAAAGATTGGTTGTATTGGCACACATCAACCAAACAGTCTCTTCACAAAGTTTAATTATTATTGATTGATGCCCAGTGAGTTGTGTAACTCCAAACCATTTCAGTAACACTAAAATTGAACCTTTCTTGGAAACAAGCTTTTTGCAATTATTCACACCACACTGGGTTAGCTCTCAACAAAGGTTGTGCCTCAGGAAATAAAAAGGGGTGGGGGTGGTGTTAGGTCTTACCTGTCCATCTTGCCCAACATGAACCTGGTGAATTTGTAAATTCCCCTGCAGAGCAAGCAGAGAATTTCTGGTTATTCACATCACCATTACAACTCAAATATGGCACTAATCCACCATTTTAACTGTATCATGCCAATGCCAAGAGTGAAGCCCGGAGTGCATACAGAGGAAAAGAATAACAAATCATCAAAATCTGTTGCAGTGATTTCTTTGGAAAGTGTTTTTGGTGAAAAGATTGAAATTAGTGAGTCATTAGGTTGGCTATTTTTTTCCTGCATTGTACTTCTTGAGAAGAACAAAAAGTATTTCAACAAAAACAATTCAAAGCTTAACACAATAAATCAGGTTTTTGACTCCTAATAGTTATATCACTAAATAATGGGTTATAAAAATGTCCCCTGTGTTTTAGAAAAACTAAATGTAATAATATTCTTTATTAATGGAGTAGAAATGTGTGCTCCTCTCTCTGGGTCAGAACGAAACCTGAATACTCACTCGGAAAACCGTTATTAAAAACAATATTTACATTTCACAAATATTTATTCATGCATGTTTGTTACTACCGCGACCCTGAAATGGAGAAGCGGAGAAGAGAATGATGATGATGATGATGATGTTTGTTACTGTTTGTTATATAACAAAGTAATCACAACAATCTGTTAATAGTGTATCCTTGTGAACTCTAATCAGTCATTGAAAAGCAGAAAAGCAATATGGAGCTGATCTGACAAAATTTCTGGCACATCCCTAATCATTATTTTTTATCGTTTGTTATTTTTTAAACTCATTTTCCAGCAAACTGAGGCTCAAAACACATATATTCAGAGGATAAAGCCTCATACCTGTGAGCACAAAGTTGAGTGAAGTTTTCAGCTTCCTTCCTTTCTCTTTTAACAAAATTTGACACACCACACACACATCATAATTTTGAAACACCAACCTCATTTTGAGACACTGTCCACATTTTTAAATACGGTGGTAAACGATATTACAATTATTCCGCCCAAGTGTGGTCCGGAGCATACACAAAATCACTGGGTGCCAGGCAGGCACTTCAGACAAGGCACCAGTCCATTGCAGGGCATCACACAGCCATGCAGTCACTCAAACATATGGACAGTTTTTGATTTGGGCAGCCCAGAAATGCAACACCTAGACACACATTAGAAAGGCTGAAGGAAGGATCAAATCTGGGTCAATTTTGTATAGGAAAGCATTTAATATTATTAAAACTAATATTATATTAATATTAAATTAGAATGTATGGGGAACCACATTTTATTCACACTAGAAATGTAAGTAAGAATGTTTTCCGATAATGTGGCTGCTTTTTGACTCCTCCACAGATAACCCTGGTTGAGAAAGTTTGAAATATGATGGTCAAATGCCTCAATGAAGCTTGAAAAGTACTATCTTATTAGAACACTGTTATTGGAATACTGCCCTATGTTGAATTAATTTACCCTTAAAAAACACTGTGACCAAAACACAAATATGTAGAAAGATAACTAGGAGAATGGAATGTGAAGCATTGGGGTGCTTCACAAAACTAAGCAAATAAAATACAGGGGAAAAAAGTGAGAGAGGAAAAGGAAGAAGTATAAAGCTAAATAGAGAATGGTGAGGAGGACAAATAAAAACGCAAACAGGGATTGGCTGATGATTATAAAACAAAAATGAAAGAATTAGGCACATTTTGTGAGAATAGGTCCTAAAGTGCAGCCTAAATCTATTAGCTTTACTTCTTTCCTCAAATAAAATCTTAATGCTTCTTTGGAGCTAATATATGATTCACACATAGTTTGATCCGATATATATTTCATCAATTAACAACAAATTACAAATTATGCATGTGATTGCCAAATTTGGGGCAAATAAATAAATACATTTAAAAAGACAGTACACTGAATTTAAACAGCCAGTTATCCACAATGAATTATCATTAATCTTGTTTATAAGCACTGAGGGAACATATATTCAATGATTTCCTAATTGTATGCTTATATGCTTCAGGTGCCTGGAAACATTGGATTTTCCATAACTGTGAACCGGTCACAATCCGTATGTTGTGAGAACTGACTCTAAAATGAGAAAAAGCAGTCTAGTTTCTCAACAGACCAAGGAGAACAGTGTGCCATTGTTTAAAACTAGGAGTTGAGAAATAAACTTGGAACCTTTAAAAATTTGGCGCATTGTAAAATGGATTTATAACAATTTGAATTTCTGACATCACCAACATCTACGTAATGGGGGGGGGGGGTGAGAGAGAGAGAGAGAGAGCGCGCGCAACTGCAGAGGAAAACAAATTTAGAAAAGCTAAACAGGAAGAATGCATGCTTACTTCACTGTCCTGTGTGATCTGCACCTGCTCACCCTGTGGCACCTGTGCTATGTGGAGGTGCCCTTGTGGAATCTGGAAAAAGAATCAGAAAAAAATTATGCAATGGCAGTCTTGCTATAAGTGGAAAGTGATCTCTCAATTCTCTGGTGTTCTGCACAGCCAAGACTCTTGAGGTGGCCCAGAAAGGCCTTGCAAGCTAGTGTGTGTGTGTGTGTGTGTGTGCATTACATTTCCTCGAGTACATTAACAGTTTGCTTGTAAACATCAGGCTCAGTTTCTCCCATTAATCCCCTGTATCAGGAGTGATTTCCTCTCTCCACCTCTCACTACGACAAAAGCATCATCCAATAAATAAGGATACATAAAGTATAGAACTTTTTATGGACCAATAGATGTTTGCATTAACATCAGACAGATGTTTTTGACTAAGATTCAAACCAATGTTTACTGAGATATCTAGTGTACTTCAGAGGTGCAAAATGTTTAGGCGACACAGAGTTACTGGGGTTAAGTGTCTGTGATTTGTGTCTGTAATGCTTAATATAGCCATCATTTTTATTTTATTTTATTTTACACACAAACTCATAACTAATACATCATTAAATTACAGTAAACATCATCTATGGTATAGTTACTTGATTCTTAATTCTACTTGAAACTTAATATCATCAGGTTAATTCTCAGAATAATCTGATGATTTTCTAGTTTTATAAATCTGTATTATTTGCCCACAGTTCTTCTCTAACCCTAAATTTCAACAAAGGAGGAACTCAGAAGAGCACTAGTTTTGTAAAATATACAGGTCCAAAAATTGCAGCATGTGTGGGAGGAGGTGACCAGATGCAGCTGTATGGTTCAGGGGTCACAGAAAGGCTCTCATGAGTGAGACTATAGGAGTGGGCACAGAGGAAGCTTTCAGCTGAAAGCTCAGTTTGATTAAACACTAACATACACACAGGGATGGGCCACACACACATGGTCTCCTGTGGAGATAAAGGGTATGCATGAGCATTTGTGCTGGACTGTTTGGGAAGCAGGATGAGAAACAGTGCCTAAATGTTTATGTTAGTTTCAAAAACTCATGAGAGAAACTCACATGCCTCGGAATAATGACATATGTGCGTACTCACCACTTGCACCTGCCCATCCTCTCCTATGCGGTGGATTTGAACCTGCTGGGCAGCACCAGCCAAAGCATAATGTAAGGCCTGCTGGGTAGAAGTGTCTATAGATGCTGTTTCTGTTACAGAAACGTCCTCTGCACAAAAAAAAAAAAAAAAAAAAAAACATATGTACATCTATGTCAACTGGGTGGTTCAGTATAAGGGAGAGGGAAACAAACATAAACTTCCGAGATGGGAAGGACATGTTGATGACTAGCACTGTCTGAATATGTGCCACATGTTTATTCTCTCACAAACACTTGCTCAAACTTAAGAACAAAGTATATACTACATTATCATTTGGTTTTAGCAAGCATATGAACACATATATAGGCTACACATACTGCACATATACATTACAGACTACACATAATACACATGTACATTACAGCAATAGTACAAACATACACATAAAGAATAATCTCTTACCACTGTTCTGAAATATTTGGATAAAGTCCAGATTACAGCTTGTTTATACAGCGTAAACCATCTCCAAAAACACAACACGAGCTCTCCAGTGAGCAGTCCAAACACACTCGTACCCCTCCAGCCAAAAGTAAACTCAGGCCCATAGTCTAAACACTCACTATCATCACCGAAGCGGTCACACCCAGCTGTGTGATGCACAGAACTGACCAGCCACCACCACACATGCAATACTGACTGCCAACACACATAAAATAAATGTTCTACACTTGCTAACTTTGCACACAAGCATGATACACTTGCACTCTTCAAGAAGTCACAAAGCACTTTTTCAGTAATAAGACAAAGGCAGGTCAGTCTGTAATGAACTTGCTGTGTCCACCAAAGACTGCTACTTAAAGACTATGTTATTCAGCTGCTACAGCCATAAGCTAGACAGCATTGTGCAAAACTCTACGAACTTTTGTATTCCAGTCAAAACATAGTACATGTTATATTTTTTCATCACTCAGTTTTAGAGCTTAGTTGTTTAAGAATGTAACAGCCATTTTGATGAAATTTTAAAAAATCAAGGGTAGTTTCTCAGTTGGTCCTTGGAGTACAGAACCACACATAACATGATGAATACATTACTCATCCCCTTCTCCTCATGAGAGGCTTAGACCACTAACAATAAACTGCAGTGATCATGAAAGATCCCTATAAGAGCCAGACTGCGTAGTGCATGTCTCCCCACAAACTGTGCCACAAGTGTCCACATACGCATCTCCACATGGCTCAGAGCTTTTGATTTCTGAATGGGCTGTGTGCCAGGTGCCACATAAAGGCGAGCACTTAGCCTTACTTGCCCCACTGTCATTACAAAATAACAGTTTAAACTAATGGTCAAAGAGCACTGTTTCCGCTGGACCAGAGGAACACAGAGAGCCCCAAGGGTGAGTGTTTGCACTATAGCACTGCAGGGTGTGGGTGTGTGTGTGTGTGTGTGTAAGAGAGAGAGCGAGCGAGACAGCACTCCAGTGCGTGTGTTTACAGGATACTGCGGTGGGTTTTTACAGGATATTTGGGTGTGTGCCAGTGGGTCAAAGGTGGTGGTCCACAGATCATGAAGAGGAAGGAACAGGACAGCAGGCGCTATTGAGAGATTACAACCATCTGTTGCACACTAGCAGCACACTGGTCAAAAAGCTAGAGGAGATACACTTTCTTTATATCATATGGGACACACAGCATCAATATCAAACAGCAGACCAATCAGTCAAGGGTAGACAGAATGATTTTAGCCATGATTACCTCCACTGGAGCGGGCAGCGGGCGCTCTGCGAGAAAAACTCTTGACGGCTAAACTCTGTCCTCGCTGTTTCCGCCTCCATGCTGTGCGACACTTGGAGTCAATGCTCTGCTTGATGCGGTACCAGTCTGACTCTGTGATTCCAAACTTGTGGAACAGATGACCTGTGCACAAGTAAAAAGCAATGTCTGAAGTTAATGAGCCAAGACATATTTGGCACCTCTATATTAACTTTGCACTTGATCTATGAGCCTTAAATAGCTAAGAACTTATAGAAGCTTCTAACCACCAATATGCATTGAAAATCATCACAACATACCACAAAATATGCTCATGTAGACACTAGAAAATAGGGAAAGGAACAGCTATAAACAGAAGACACAATGAACTTTTGTCCAATGTTACAGATGAGTATGTAACCAAGCGACTCTGAGTCAAGTCTGTGATAATATAGTCAAGCAATGCTAATTTACTATCATAAACTCTCATTACATAATAGCTATATTAGCCTTATACCTCATGTATGACAATGTGTGAAAGTGTCTCATTTATAATAATTCCAAGATTTAAGCCGTTTACTGCAAATAAGATTTTAATGGCACCAGTCAACCTGTGAAATGTAAACATTAACCCTTGCACACACTAACTACAAACTGAATCAAGTTTGCTTAGTGGGAAAGTCTGAAGGAAAGTCTTGTGGGGCAGGACACACAGACAGTGTGTGAATAGCGATGTGGAGAGAGAGCAGGAGGGAATGGGTGTGGAGGTCTTTTACAGATTTAATAGAGCAATTGAGATAAACATGGCTATTGCCGCTTTAATCTAATACATGACTAAACTATGTGCGTGTGTGCATGCATTCAAGTACAGACAGGTACAACAGGTGCTCTATACGTAGCTTCAGATTATTAGCACTCACATTCCATATCATTAGTCTACCTTACATACACAGAACACATAAATACAGAAAATAACTCAAGGATGCCTTCAAGGAAAAATGGGTCTTTGCTCTTAATGTGAATGTAGATACAACACTAGCTTCTGGCTGGTTATAAAAAGACCCTCACACATTTAATCCACCATGAGTTTTAAAAATGTATAATAGCTCCTAGTACTGAAATTGGACATACACTAGCACTAATCAGCAAATTCACTTGAAGGAACAACACTACACTAAAGCATAATACTTAAAAAATTCATTGCTTAAAGCAGTGCTCTCACCAGTCATCACAGTCACCCATTCAAAATCATTAGTGCATTAGTTATAGCATGACACATGAACTGAATGACCTATGTGCATGCCATTTACAATTTCCTATGGTATTCACCGTTTCATATCATTACAGAGAACATGCAATGAAGACTGACTCAAACATGCTTTAACCTGCTGTGGGAAAAAAGACAGAAAGTTCTTCTCTGGTTCACCATAATTGTTTTACCTAGGATGGAGTGCCTCCCATTTTACATTGGGCTTTATCCTTTCTATTACAATAACCACAGTGCTAACAGTGAAAGGTGATTCATTAGAATGCTTTTCCCCAATCAAACAAGTAATACAACATTTCACTGAGGAACTCAGATGTATCTACATACATTTTGGTGTGATATATTTAAATGCCATGTGGTCAAACTAAACTAAAAATATTCTCTTTCAGATTCTGTACTTCTGATACATTGTGGGTAAAAGCCCAAGACCCTGAAGGAAGTGCTGAATCATTGACTCACAGCGGATGCCATAGATCATGAGTGGGTCCAGTTGCTTTTTGCCATGCTTGCCTTGACCAGACAGGTTGGAGACTGCCTGCACCTCGCGGTGAAACAGGTAGTCCAACAGTGTGAGGGCCATCTTCTCCGGTGTCCGGCAATTGCTGCTGATGTGTAGCATGTCCGCTGGTGAGACGGGGCAGCGCACACGCACTTCTGGATTATTCTCGTCCCCTAGCCATGTCCCGGCTGGGAAGTCCTCTGCAGAGGAATATTTGAGAAAGAAGAGAAGAAACATGTTAATAGGTTATAAATTATATGGTTTTAGATTTTTTTTCCCCTCCCGTCCAAAGTCCGCCCTTTGTACTCATGGAATAATAGGAAGATTTTCTCTGAATACAGTAAATGAGGTAAAGTATAGGGCAAATTCAATGGACAAAGATGATGATGTATGAAGAAGAATCTAAGTAAAAGCAGAATCAACGTTTAACACTCCATGCTCTCTGGAAATGGGCATCAAATCTATGTAACATATGAAAACCTTGAAATAACTATTCCTCAATACTTTGATACAAAACTGACCCCTGGTGGTCAGTATAAAAACCAAAGTTTAAAAGAATAAAAAAGTTCCTAATGTTTATGATGCGCTAATTTATTGTTAGTATTATTATTTTCATTATAAGGCACCAGATGGAAAATGAGGACATTAATGTTTGTCTTTTTAATCCCCTGCTTTCACCATTTTACTCAATTACTTAACTGGGCTTTTTAAAACCACATCCATGACATAATTATACAGGTGTGGACTAAAAATATATTAGAAGTGGGTTTGAATTTTATAACAGGTTCAACAGAACATCAAGGGAAAAGCTTGGAACAAAACCTACTGAAGTTGACAAGAGACAAATATATTAAGATGATGGGATTTTTGGGGAATGATGATGGGACCTCATTGAAAAAAAAACCCTGCTCAACTACATAAGATGGGATTGACAATGACAAAAGTGGAAAGAAGGAAAGACACGTGGAATGGAGAAAAACAAGTTTTTATAAATCACATTCTGCCCGAAATTCACAGCTCCAAATATGTGGATAGATGCAGTGGAAAGAGTTTGAGGCCACACAAAAAAACACAATTTTGACAACAAATACTAAAAGCAAAGGCAGAAACCTTCAATCACAACCAGCTTTTTAACCTCGAGCTCCATGGAACCAAAAAATTCCTATATAATCTCAAGCAGCTTTCAACTCTCCACTCCAAATCTCATGCTGTGAGCTAGTTTTTCCTAAAATCAGCTTTTTGGTAATATTTACATATTTATCACTATGTAGCTGCTTTATTTCTAAAACAGTTTTGAGCTTTTGTTTCAGTCTCTTACCTTCTGAGTTGAGAGTGATAAGCGTGACATTGTTGGTGTTTTGTGCTGAGGCCTGGCCACTGTTAGACAAAGAGTCACTGGCCTCTGAGCCACTATCTTGTTCTTCTTGGCTCTCGTCTGGCCCTGGGACTTTAAGCACGATTGTTTTATGTCTTCCTCTTCCCACAGTACTGCCAGCCAAACAGTCAGCTGTTAATGGCTCAGAGTCACTAGCATAAGACATTTTGGCTTCAAACTCAAGTCAAAGGTTCAGGGCATGATAAAAAATATATTTTGCATCAAAAATGAATAAAAAATAAATGTGAGACTTCAGAATCTTTGATTTGATGTCAAATTAATAGACTTTTTTAAGGTATTTAACAAGGTTTATGTGTTTCCTGTAGGTTTATGCTATGTTTAACTATGCTATTAACGGTATATTAATAATTTACAAATTCATGCGAGTACTGTGAATTATGAAGGACTTACTTGCTGAGTAGATTCTCTAGTGAGTCTGTGGTGCGGGGGATTGTTTCCTCTTGGATTGCTTTAGGGCGCTCACCACTAACTATCACATTGGTCTGTGGCACCATACTGAGAACACGCAACAATCCAGAATGAGTTAATGACAACAGTCTTAGCAAGACTGGAAACTCAAAGTTGTTCAGATTCATTTTGAGTGAGTAAGTTGTTTACTCACTATGCTAGACTGTTTTCAGCGGGACAACAGATATATATAGAGAATAAAAATATATTTCCAATTTCACTTACCAGCGAACTTTGTCACATGTTTGTGTTGCACCAAAAGGGGATCCAGCCACCATAGGCACCTGAATAGGTCCCTGGTTTTTCCCCATCACTGTGTCTAGCTTCTCTTCTAGGGCCCGACATGTAGCCTCTAATACCTGCAGTTTTGTTTCCATGCTGTCCAGCCTCTGGCAGATGGCCTGGCTGATTGACAGTAGCATTGCCTATAGGGAGACAGATAACTATGTAAATCTCAAACTAACTAGTTAGTTAGTCTCTTATCAAGCTTTCATTAACACTGTGTAAGAACACAATAACTTAAGAAATATCTAGTGAAATTGCAGTGAGTATTCTCACCTTAAGAGTTGCATCCTGATTATTGCCTTCAATCCTTGCCCGCTTTCGCTCTGGCTTTTCAGCATCCTCGTGGTTCTCCAGTTCATCTAAACCAATCCCAACAGTCCCACACACAACATACCCAAATCAGCCATAACATTAAGCCACATCCTTGCTCCTACACTCATTGTACATTTTATCAGTTCCATTTAACATAGAGGTGTATGTTTTAGCCCCATTTTAAACCTGTTCTTCAACAGTCAGGTCCTCCACATGTGATAGCTGACCAATGTAAGTGTTATGCAGCACAATGCACATGTTTTTTGTTTGTTTTAATCAGGCTTTTTAAACAAAATACACATAAACATACCCTTATACTTACAACTGTGACACAATAAGGAATCATTATCAGCGATGACACCAACCAACAACAGTATTTCACTCAACTTCTGACTTCAAACTAATGAACGTACCAATGCTGGAAATGTCTGGTAAACAATTTCCCATGTAGTATTTGTAAACATTGCACTCCAGAGGCACTTAAATCTTGTCCTACCTGCATTCTGGTCCTCATGATTTAAGTCTGCTACAGCAATCTGGACTATTTCAACCAGATCCTGCTCTGACATCATTCAAACCTTAAAAAAAAACAGAGGCAAAGAGTTATAGACTTCATAGTCATAGACTTCCCTACAAGTACTCATCTTCCACCACATTATAGTAAAAAAAATTACAATCAGGACATAGGCAAATTATCAGAGCAAATATAGTGTGGCAAATATACTGTGATTGAAAATCTGATTTTGCCTTCTGTAATACACAGAGGAAACATTCATACATTGATTCATTTCTGTAACCAGTTTATCCGGTTCAGGGTCACAGTGGGTCCGGAGCCTACCTGGACTTACTGGACGCAAAGCAGGGACACACCCTGTACTGGGCTCCAGTCCATCACAGGGCATCTCACACACTCAAATCAGAAATTCATTCACACTATGGAGAGTTTTGACTGGCCAATCTTCATGTGCTTTTTGGACTAGGGGAGGAAACTAGAGCACCTGGGTAAAGCCCACACAGACAAAGGACAGAGGGAATATTTATATTTAATAATGAGTTTGGCAGTGACTAAACTGACATAATTTGAAATTTCATATTGTTTAGAGTGCAAATGAAAATCCTTCTCTTGTATGGCTGCATATACCCTTATTTTTTTTTCAGTAACGACATATATAAAATTCATTTGAATAAATGAAAATCAGTCATTAATATATAGTTTTATTTTTGATTAGAAGTCATAGTTTCATCACAAACGATAGATAATTAGATGAGATTTTAGTTTTAGGAAAGCAGACAAGCCGTAAGATCTCATTTTGTTTTGTACACACATATATACCACATACACACAGTACTGTGTTTTTTTTCTATAAAGAAGTATGTGTGAGTGAGTTTGAAGAATCTCTGGTGCCTATTTGTTACATATATAAAATATACAATATTTTGGAATTTCTTAAAATAAGATTGATATTTCAAATATAAAGTTTAATACTGCAATAAATAAAGTTAAATTTGTAATATTAAGCTAAATAAAGTGGCTAAAATACCCCTGGCAAAAAAATATGGAATCATCACAAACCCACCATTTTTAATTTGTAATAAATAAAGAAATAACAGAAATCACAGATATGACCCAAAACAATTATTATTGTTTTAGCTTCTTAAAAAAAACTTAAAATAAATTAACTGAAATAATGGCATAGAAAAAGAGGAAAAGATTATGAAATCACTCAAGGTTGTTGAATAATAATGAACATAAAAATCACAATGAAACATTTTCTCAAGGCATCGTTTTTTGAGGCCTGGATTTCACCAAAAACATTAAATTAAAATGTTCTGTATCAAGCTTATTTTAACTTTTTCAACTGGTTGGTGATAGTCAGATTGTTGCCTTGTCATAGACCAGTGATTTTTAAATTTTCACTATGAGCTGTTAGTCAGAAAGAGTCTCCTTGTGTCATGTGACTGAGTGGACACGCCTTTGCTGAAGAACAACTGTTACACTCTTTGCTATGTAGCAAGATGCATTATCACCCTGAAAAATAACTTCATCGTTGTCTATCAATAGTCCTTGACATACATCACAAACAAGTGGGGAAAAATAACCATTCTCTTCAGACAATTGTCTTTATGGTTCCTTAAAACTTATGATCAGAGATACGATCAGGCATCATGTCCTAGGTCAGTGCAGATTTAATTTCACTCATCATACACAAGACATAACTGCTTGTCTTTAGACCACTATAACTTTTGTTTTCTCCTGTTTGGGTGTTAGAGAGGTTTACTTGTTATTTTATGTTGCTCGCCTAAATGTAAATCACATTTCATTCAGCTGTTTTCTTACAGTTCTCTCACAAGCCCTGACTACTGTTTCTGCATTTCGTGTGTTATGCATTTTCTATTTCCAAAGCATATTGCTTTGAGTTTTCTATTACACAGCTTTTAAGTCCTATTGGCCTACCACTGTTTTTCTTTTATTACCTTCCCATTATGTTTATACCTGCAGCAAATCGTATACACAGTTGACTGGAAACAACCAAAGCCTATTGCGCACGCACACACACATTATTTATATATATATATATATATATATATATATTTTTTTTTTTAAACTGAAAATCTATTTTACAGGAAGTGTCCATGTTTGCTCCACTTGCTGTAGATAGAAAATGATGTTTTAAAAAGCTGGAACAAGCTAAAAGGCTGGTTGAATACCCTTTAAATTTCTGGATTCCATGATTTTCCCAGAAGTGGTGTTACTACCATTAATCTCTAAATTTACAATAAGTGTCATTGTTTAGTTTTAAAAAATCTTAATATTTTGGTCAAGAGCTGCAGAATACAGCACTCTCCGTGAAGTAAAATAAAGGATGTGGAGGATTTTGTGAAGTTATTGCTTCATAGAGTGTTCACAAATCAAGAAAACGACTCCTGCACATCGGCACCAGATGAGTATTATTTCATACTGCGAATGCTTCTGGAAACTGGCAATTATTGTAACTTCACGACTTCCAAAGAACTTCCAATGTATTTAGCGTCCTTAAAAACAAACGTAGAGTACGGTTTTTAAAGTATGCTACAGTTCCGATCATCTTCATGGCGACATATCAAATGTGTGTCTGTGAACTCTAACCGCTTCCGTGGAGAGGTTATAGAGCTGGTTTCATACTGAGAGGCTCCTGTTGAGAAGCTACTGGTTTTAATGAATGGGGCTCGGTCAGTTACAGAAAGGGCGGAAGGAGGCTAACAACTGATATAACTACACTAAGTTCTCAGTGTAAACAAGCACAGACATTATTTACGTAGCTACAGGACAAGTCCAATCATAGTGGAGTGGCTTTCAATTGTAGCTCAATACAACAGTATTTATTATTGTGATGGCGTTAGCAAGGTTACAAGATGTGTTGGGCTTCGCCGAAGCTAACCATAACGCTAAGCGAGTTAGCAACTTTTATACGGCATTTCACTCAGCAGCTAAAACTCTTAATATACTTCAGTTCTGCCCTCTGCACCTTTAGATTGATAGTGAAGACCCACATAATATGTTTCAGCCACTACTTTATGTTCTCTCTTCGCCGTTATGTCTAGCCTCTAAACCCCGTCGAGACTACTCCCTGCGAGCTAACCGCGCTAATAAACACAGCTACCGCCTGCTAACTCGCTCCAATATGAAACAATATCGTAAGAGCAAGGGAACCACGCCAGGCCTCGGCGCTACAGCCTTGTGGCCCGTCGTAAAGGCTGTATAAATGGTCTAGAGACAGCAAGACAAGTCCGCTCTCCTCGGCTAGAGGCTGTGAGTGCGAGCCCGACGCGGGCGGGTTTATATTACCGTGAGAAAGATCAATTCTCGTGTTGTTTGTAGAGATTCCGATAATGGCGTCCTTCCTCGCGAGAGATGAAACCTTGACAACTCTCCGCTTTTCCTCCGCGCTCAACTGCGCTCCTCGTCCGCTCAGGACAAACACATCACTGCAGCCCCCAGGCTTCGGCTACAGACACACATCGAGTCACTCTCTGGAACACACTTCATCATCCAGGCAGTCTCCTCTGTCTCAGGACCAAAATTCACCCAGTGCATTCACCTCCGTTCATATAAAAGCTCTTCACGCTGTGGACACTCTTCCTGGACCAAAACCGTTCTGTCAGATGATTTTTCAACGAGTGACTTACAACCGTAAACTTGATGCAGATGTAGGCATGTCATATTAGGATTCGTGACCATGGAGTTGTTTTAGTATTGCGTTGTGTTTCATCCAAATATAATCAGAGCCAGCCCAGACCTTCCTGGGGCCTTTTTTGGCTTAAATATAAACCATAAGCAGAACTAAATTTATAATACATATATAGTTTGAATATCATATGAATATCGCAGCAGCATTTAAAGTGGAACTGAAACTTAAAAGAATTCAACTTAGTACTTGAAAGTACCTATGGTATTTGTAAAGTTTAATGGAATAGTAAGGAACTTTAAGAGTGTACTGGTGTGTTTGGGGAAGTTTAAATGAGTACTATGCAGTATAAAAACATCAGTATATATTCACTTTTCTGCTTCAAAGTTTGGTTCATATACTGTGGCGCTGCAAGGCTTTTAAGGTTGTGGAGAAAAACTGCGCAGTGCACACCACCTCTAAATATATTACACGGTTGTTAGTAGACTATTATTTATCCACAGTCCAACCTTGAGAAGTCACAGGTTTGCCTGACTGCTGTTCCCGCAGCTCAGTCTCGTTTCCTCCCTCTCATATTCTGAAGGATAGTTTCGCTTTATCTTCTGATGATAAACTAAATCTTTTGACGAGGGCCTATGCTTTCCACTATGCTGTACCACTCGCCCTGTGTCCAAAATGTCTCCCTATTTACTCGTTTGTATATTATTTGCTATATAATAGTGCACTTCTGATAAGGAACCGAAATCAGGAGGGTAGTGAATGATTTCAAACACTACTTCATGCAGGTTTTCAACAATGCAGTGGTTTATGGGTATGTACACTACTTTTTGCAGTGCATTGTGGGATTGTTAAACGCATGGAAAATTGTCCACTATGTTTTCAGACATTACAACAAAATGGCAGAACCCCAAAATAGTGCACTATGTAGTGAACAGGGCACAGTTTCTGACACAGCGTGGGTCACACTCTAGACCAAAACTCTCACTCAGTCACACTGCGGAACAAAATACATAACTGATCATTCTATAAAAATTCACACAGGTCTGTCTCTCTCTGGATCAAAGTTATTTACAGGATAATCTAATCGACTCCATATGTAGCATTTAGTGCACTTGTGTGCAGAAATCAGATTTATGACCTCTGGATAACACTGCAGTGGGTGATACATACTAAATAAAGACCTTACACATGGAAAACGGAAACACTGAACATCGGTTTGCTCTTTATTGTCCATTAGCCATTATTGTCATTTAAATAGCTTTTGATCAGGGTCGGCTTGCACAAAGAGGAATTCCTCAACAGGAACTTTTGATCCAGGTGTCCAACAGCTGTCTCTGCATGTGTAGACCAAAACTGTCCCAAACTCCAAAACAAGCTCTACAAACAAGGTCAGAAAAGGGTTAAGCATAAGACTCTAAAGAGCATGTGCTTATTTGTTATATTAGACCATTTAAATCTACTGTACTTTGTATCATAATGTGTAACTTCATGAGCAGTAAAAGTGTAATCTACTATACATGCAAACATAAAAATCTAAATAGCCACCAAAAATGTTTCAAAACTCAAACAAACCTGAAGAAATGTCTGTACTGCGGAGCAAGCTGACAAGCGCAGGCATAAGCTGAAATTCAAAAACTCTAGGACTGCCACAGTGTTCACAGGCTGGCACCATCTTATTCATGTCTGAAGGAGGTTCAGCTATAAATAATGGTGACCCACTCCAACTGTATCTGCAAAGTACACAAACAATGCATAAATTAAAAAAAAAAATGTGTATTATAATCAATTATGGGCGGCATGGTGGCGCAGCAGGTAGTGTCGCAGTCACACAGCTCCACAGCTGGAGGTTGTGGGTTCGATTCCCGCTCCGGGGGACTGTCTGAGAGGAGTGTGGTGTGTTCTCCCTTTGTCTGTGTGGGTTTCCTCCGGGTGCTCCGGTTTCCTCCCACAGTCCAAAAACACACGTTTGTAGGTGGATTGGTGACTCAAAAGTGTCCGTAGGTGTGAGTGAATGTGTGTGTTGCCCTGTGAAGGACTGGCGTCCCCTCCAGGGTGTATTCCCGCCTTGCGCCCAATGATTCCAGTAGGCTCTGGACCCACCGTGACCCTGAACTGGATAAGCGCTTACTGATAATGGATGGATAATGAATTATTTGTGTATAAGAATGTTCCTATTGAAAAGATGTAGTGTGTCAATACCTTGATATAAGTTTCTGTTATATGTAAAATAAAAATTCTCTTCACTTTATTTAGCATAACTTCTGAAGTAAAACATTCACTATAGCAGTTTCAGCAGTAGTTTATTCGGTGGTGTCAATGTGCTGCTTTATGGACTTATTTGGATTTTTTTTTTAAGTAGAAAGAAATGAGTCAATTTGTTTGAGAAAAGCAACAGAGGTCACTATCTTTACTTCACTAAACATTTTCTGTCATGTGTGGTCCACTCACCGGAGAATTTGTTCTGGACAGAGAGAGATTTTTTTCATAAAACAGGAGAAAACTGCGTCTCCATGTTTGGCCTCAGTCTTTTCATACTTCTCCTCCCCTCCTCCACCTTCACAACTAAACAATAAAACAATGGTATCAGAAATGCCAGAATTGTGATATGACACTCGCACGCTATCTGGCTGTCCTTCAAAAATTACAAGCCAATTATATGCAGATAATTCAGCTATGTGCAGATAAAGTTATTTTATTTATATACTTTGTTTTATTTTATAGCAAGTCCTTGGTTCTGCAGAAAAATAAACTCTTAAAACCAAAATAATAAAAAATCTCCTCACCTTCTGATGTCCCCAACAGCAAGTCGCTCCCGCTCCTCATACTCCCTCAACAGTCTGTTTGCATGTTCCAGGTCACTGTAGCCCACAAGGTCTGACTCCTCCACCACACTGATGTAAAAAGGTTGGAAAGTGGACACTGAAGTGGGGATTACAGCTCCTCCACTCTCCTGTGGTGAATTTAAACAAAGGCCTTGAAGCCTAGTGCTGACATCACTTCCATTTGTAAAGTTGTCTTCCACTGTTGGAGCCATGTTTATATTAGTCTGTGAACTGTTCTCAGGTTTGTTGTCCTCAGCCTCCATCCCCCAGTCATCAGCCTCATCACACCAGTCTGTTGTGGACATTGCAGCTTCTTGTTTTTCTTTCCCAACACTGAAATCCTGATGCTCTGAATTTTGTTTCACTTCAGATTCCAAAACCTGTGAACGGATAGCCTTCCAACTAGACACAAGAGAAAGTCCGCCTCATAAATACTGCAAAACAGTGTGAATAAAATGAAACGAAGTGTCAATGAATTTGGAAAGGATTGGTTACCTTTGTGGCCTGCCGCAGCACTGTTGGTTTGTGCAAGCAAAAACATTAATGGTGCGGTGATATGAAGATGCCGCAAGAGGGCAGTAGATCTGTACAACATGGCTGAGAGTCCCGTCACACAGAGAGCACTGCTTATTTACGTGAGATACACCGGGAATGAGGTCCTACAGCCGTTTAAAAAGCAAATAAGGGAATACATTTAGGAGTATATAGTTAAACAGTGTAGTAGTGTTAATACGTGTTACTGAGGTTTCACCCCACTGAAAATAATTCGACATACTTCTGGCTTAGGACCGCGGCTTAAACTGAAGTTATACGTTATATATTGCTATCCCCCCTACCACTTGACATTAAAGCAAGTGTGCCTAGTTTAAAATTACCATAAAGCAGATTTCAGAAGTTAAATTAAATTAGCACCTTGTTACAAATGGTGACCCCACTTTTATCAGTACCGATAAAACGTAGAGCTCTCTAGTTACTGGCCTTAAAAATATCGAATCTTCGAAAAACGATTCTGTCTCAGGATCTGGATTTGAAAGATTCAGAGAGTTAAAAAAAGTGACGGTTTTCCGATGACATTTGAAAAGATTCAAAAGTGTCGAGCCAGCCAGGAGTCGAACCTAGAATCTTCTGATCCGTAGTCAGACGCGTTATCCATTGCGCCACTGGCCCGAATACACACCAAGTCAGACCAGTTAGTTACAAGGGTTAACGCGGAAAACCACCACAACTCTGCCATTAATATTTAACTGAACTGTATTTAAATTTGCCGGTGCTTTTTATAATGGATGTTTACTTATCTGTGGTTAACATTAAGACGTGATGGGGTAAATATTAGCTCTCCATACGCTAGCTAGCTGCTAACTCGAAATTCCAGTTCCACCTTAAATGCTTTAGTGGTTTCTTCAGTCGTAACGGCTTCCTACGAACGCACTGCCGATGTATATAAAGGTAGTCCTGTGAGTTCCAACTTTAGCATCATGCTAACCAAGCTATCTTCCGACACCGCGAATAACGACAGCGAGAGTGTGCTGACTAGTTTGACATCCTTCTTCGCCGAAGTGAATTTAAATAACGATAGTTAAATTAGCTAAACTGTCAGTTTTACCGTCCATTTCGCAATTAAGCCAACAACCATGAACACACTGCTAGCTAGCGAGCACTAAAGACTGGTTAACAGTAAACATTCAGTTTTAAACACTTCTGACAGGATACCCAGAATAAGTTATACATATTCTTCTTACCGGACTGCCTCCTACTTTATTGGTGTAATAAACAGTGCTGTTCTTCTTCTCTACTGGACCGTCACACGTTCCTACGAGTGGAGATTCCTGCATGGTCCTACAACAGCCTGAAACAACCCTGAACCCACGTGTTACAAGCGTGCACCTTACTACCAGAGAATAAAGACACAGCTAAACACAGCAATTATATATAATAATATATATATATATATTATTTAATTTCTTTTATTAAACTTATTTAAAACTACCAGTAGCCCATCAACGTCTATATAAAATAACAAACAATTTCTGACTCGTATCTTATAAGATTCCAAATAGTCAAATGGAAAATTAATTTTTGGTAACGCTTGAAAATTAAACAGCGTTAAACTAAGGGTATGATTTTACTTAGTTCTGGTGGGATTCGAACATCTGACAAAGAAGAGCCATAGCCTGGAGATCATTGGCGGCTGTGTGTCGAGAAATTCTTGGTAGCTTTGTCCAATCCCCTTACAGCCTGCTACCAAGAATAGGCCAATCACAGGCCGGAGGGCTACCAAGAATTGACCAATCACAATACGCACCGCTACCAGAATTCAATGACGACAACAAGGTTTCTATGGCCACCTCACAATGGACGCTGACCAATCACAAATCGGAGCGCTAATATATTTTAAGTGAACTAACGTTACTTCAGTGAAGTTTGTGTTAAAACTACAACCTAAAAACGATTTTAGCTAATAATATGGTTAGTCCTGTGAGTAAAAAAAATATATTGGTCCTTTGAGTTATTAATAGTCCTGTGAGTTATTATTAGTCCTGTTAGTCCTGTGAGTTACTATTAGTCCTGTTAATCCTGTGAGTTACTATTAATCCTATAAATTATTATTAGTCCTGTGAGTTACACAGGACCTGGAGGTTGTGGGTTCGATTCCCGCTCCGGGTGACTGTATGTGAGGATTTAGTGTGTTCTCCCAGTGTCCATGTGGGTTTTCTCCGGGTGCCCCGGTTCCCTCCCACAGTCCAAAAACACACATTGGTAGGTGAATTGTCGACTCAAAAGTGTCCGTAGTTGTGAATGAGTGTGTGTGTGTGTGTGTTGCCATGTGAAGGACTGGCGCCCCCTCCAGGGTGTATTCCTGCCTTGCGTCCAATGATTCCAGGCTCTGGACCCACTGTGACCCTGAACTGGATAAGCGCTTACAGATAATGAATGAATGAATGTTACAGTAATTATTTATAACACATTTTATATATATATATATATATATAAAATGTTATTCTATTATTATATTTAAAGGATATTGTAGTTTATACATTTCCATATATATTTCCTACAATTAGTTTACCACTGTATTTATTGTATATATTCATATATAATTTAACTATGCTCACACTTCACAGGTGATTACATTGGTTTAATCTGTTGGAATGGGAAATTTTTTATTGACTAATTTATTTTAACATTGAGCTAAAAGAGGAAGCTGGGTGATGGTGAGATGGTGTAGTCTCAGGCATCGCAGTTAACTTAATAGTCCATTCCAGCCGATTACTTTGATCACCCTAGAGTACATAGATGTTTTAAATGCTACTTTTGCCCCTGTTTTTAATGCTTGTTTGTGGAACAAACACATTTATTGTGTACATTTAATGTTTCTTTTAAATAAAGGTTTTATTTTGTATATTAATCGTTGTTTAATTTTTTTCTTGCTTATTTCTTTTTCTTTCACAAGTTCAAAAAATAAAAAATAAATACACGTGCAGGTAGAATGAACAAAACTGTCCCTTTTCCCTTAAAGGGTAAAGTCGACTTGAATGTTTTCGGATCATAATGTTGCTTCTTTTGTTTGTACTTTCTTTATCTCCAGGCGAAATCCAACTCGCCCCGTGCGGGACTCGAACACCCGCCAGAGGAGGCACTCGTGGTTACTGTTGCTATTAATAGCGCCAGCCAGTTAAATTAGTTTTCTACAACAAAGCTTCACTTGGAGCCAATCAAGTACTGTATGCCTACCACGATTTGACCAATCAGCGGCTTTAGCAGTTAATTGTGGCTGGAGGAAGAACATTTAAAGATGTGCAAAGTGACAGCAGTTGAGTAAACAAGGGAGACAGTTGTTTCAATGTGTAAGACAAGCAAGCAATTGTTAGTGATAGTTATATATTACCAAGAATGTAAATCTCCATATCCCCAAGCTCCAATCCATGTAAAAGAGAGACATGCTGCCATATCCTCTCTTGGTTATTTAGGGGTTTGGGTGTGTTTTAAGTTATTGATATTTGCTGTTTTGGTTTGTCCTTTACACTTGTGGTTGTTGTATTTATGCCCATCATTTATGTTTACGCTATTATTATTTCCATACCTTCAAGACCTTCAAGCATTAGTTTGAAAGTTTGTTCTAGTTTAACCACAAAGTACTCCTGATTACTGAATTAATGAGGTATACTGAAAATAAAAGTACCAGTTCTGAGACTGAATTTCTTTTTCATTTTGCATTGACACTTTTGAGTCTCCAGTCCACCTACCAACGTGTGTTTTTCGACCATGGGAGGAAACTGGAGCACCCGGAGGAAACCCACCAAACATATATATATATATATTATTATTTTCAGTTTAATAATAACTTTGACATAATCAATCAGCATCTATGGGTTCATACACCTGGGTCCGAATGGCTCATAAGCACATGATACAAGTGTATGTAAAAGTTAATGTTTTAGCTCTTCAAATATTCTACAAATACTGATGGTCAGGAAATCTGCTATAAGGATACACATTAAATTTTAAGACTAATTAAACTGACCCATGTTTTGGAGATAGAACAAAACTCAGCATTATGACAATGCACAGCATTACACAGTTACAGAGTGTCATTACAAACATACAGTATTTACACAAAACTGGTTTGATCCTTACTTCCACCTCAAATGCAAATATGTTTATGGGCTCTTTATTGTCAACTCCTCATGTGTAGTTGAAGTAAAGACAGTGACAAATGGTAGAAGCAACACTTTTGGATACACCTACTTCAACAAGTAGTAGACTTCCTCATAGATTTGCATTTTTCATTGTATTTGTCACCTTATCTGCATGGGCTTTCTTCCTGAAAGGTTCCACCTCAGATAACTTAGACTGTTTCTGTGCCTTTGAGCACACACTGTGTGAAGATGAGGTGTGGCAGGTAACTGTGTGAGCGTCAGGTGCCAAAAGCTGCCTTCATGGCCTGCTTGCTTTCCTCTACTTACCCGAGTATGGACCGAGAGGCATGAAGACTTAAACCTCCAAAATAATTGATCTTGATGGACTTAAACAAGTGACAAAAAGGGAAATATAGGCATATCTGACACCATATTAAAAGGTATGTTTGTATCTATGCTCTGGTTTGACATATATATTTTACCATTATGAGATTTGTTGAGTCTTAAATAATGCATATTAAATTATTTATAAATATGTTAAGAGTTTAAAATTATTTTAACTGCTTAAAAAATAAAACAAATTAATAAATAAATCTGTTTATATGATGTTTGGTTTATACCTTAAAGTCCTATGTAAATAATCCATAGAATATTTAGTGTTAGCAAACATATTCTAACTAAGATTACTCTCACTAGGCGAATCCTACAGTTTGTTTAAAAGTTAAAGTGAAGACCGTTTAAATCTCTTTCAAAGGAGAAAAGAAAACAAAAACAGCGTTCACAAGCTAAAAGCCCTTGTTTCGTCTATGAGTTGATTGGCCTTGACCAAGGGAAGTAACTTCCTTCCCTTCTCTATTAGCTGATGTGTAGTGTAAAATCTGTGGAATCCAACAGTGTCACAGTGTTTTAACGGTGGGGACCAGGACACAAAAGACAGCAGGACAAATTGTTACAATTCTTCAAAAGTGAGTGTAATTATGTTACCATATATATATATATATATATATATATATAATATATATAATATATATTATATATTATATATATTATATATAATATATATAATAATATATATATATATAATATATATATATATATATATATATATATATATATATATATATATATATATATATATATATATATATATATATATATATATATGATATATATAATATATATATATATATATATATATATATTATGTAAATGTAATGCTGCTACGTAGGCATCACTGTTTTTCACTGCCTGGTCATTATGCTTTTGAAGCTAATTAGTGTGTGGACTCGTTACAGCTGTAGTTCTCATATTTGTTTTTTTTTTTTTTTATTATTATTATTATTATTTTTAATCTTTTGACTGTTACTACTCTGATCTGCTGTAGCAAATATATAAACACACTGTTTCAATATTTGTTCTTGTATAAATGTAACATATTTAGTTGATATGGTTTGTTTTTATTTTAACTCCATGTTCATAGAGGTCCATTTTGTGCTCAATACTGGGATATGTTTCATGGCACAAGAATGTTATCATCGCTGAAGCACACCCTTTTTAATGGACTGTTACTGCAGTTGTCAACATACTTTGCAGTTGTTTAACTATGGTGTTGGCTACATAGACATTCTTTGTCGAGACAACCCAGTTTTTGTAGAGTTATTCTATATACTTGACACATTTAGACTGCAGTGTGAAGTTTTCTAAGCTCCCAGTAAATCTCATTACACACATTAATTACTCCCTTTTAATTATACACTTAATACATTAACCTAAGGAATGATATCATCATATCATTTTTATTGTCATCATAACCAAAAGACAGTGATAATGATCAAGATTTGTTCCAAAAGCTGAAATCAAGCCACAAATGTTTTATTTGTGTGTGTTTGCAGTAAACCTCTGACCATCTTAAAGCATCAGGCCATGGCATCCAACTCTACATTAAACCACACAAGCCCTAACACGTCAGTCATCATTACCTCAAATGTAATTGGTCTCAGTGTCACCAAAGTAACTACCAGGCCTTCCAATACAACCACTTCAGCCCCTGGCTTCTGGCCGTCTCTGCTAAACAAGATCCCATGTAAGTATCTCCAAGCCTTGAGTCTTTGGCTCTCTTCCTCCTGACTGCCCCAGGATGGAGTATTGCTGAGGCACCTGTTCCATGCAGCATATCTAATTCCACTCCCAGTGCACATTTCTTACCTCTCACTTTTCACTTGTTACAAGTTTATCTCCCTTTAATCCTGCTGGCTGTGCTCTTGCCTAATGCTTCAGATGTGTGCCATAGTGCTGGCTACAGCTACACCAGCATCAATGCTCTGCTTTTACAATATTGAGGACAAACATCTCTTTTTTAAACTCCTCTCACAGTGCCAAGATGGGCCATCTATGCTATTATCGCCCTCGTTCTCCTGGTGATTTTAATCTGTGTGCTATGCTGCTGTGTAAAGTGTTGCTGCAAAGGGAAAAAGAAGAAGAAAAAGAAACAAGACAAAAAGATTACCCTGAAAGAGCTCAATGGAACTACAACAACAGCACTGGTGAGATAATGGGCATTTCAGAGGTGTGCAGACTCTCTGGTGGGTTTAGAGGTGTTCCCTGACTGGATATTTAATATGATTGACAGGTGCAACCTGGGACTGAGGATGTAGAATATGGATCAGTTGATGAAAAAAGAGGGAAACTACTCTATTCCCTGGAGTACAATGCCGAATGCTCAGAGGTTCATATAATCCATTCAATCATTTTTAAATAAGTGTTTCATTTCAAAAGTGGATCTGCAAATTTTATGAGCAAAATGTAAGACAGCATATAAGTAGAGATAGATGTCATGTATTCCAAATTAATGAGTTCAACACTTCATTCATGATCATGATTTGCTTAGTCATTCAGTAATTTATTCATATTCAATAATTATTCCTCCTGATACTCTTATTAATCAATGCACATTTCCTGTCACAACCAATAATTTTCATCATACCTGTTTGAATCATGAGTGCTATGGCTCTGTTTCTTTAGATGACTGTTGGAATAAAGGAGGCTTCAGAGTTAAAAGCTATGGACCATGGGGGAACATCTGACCCTTATGTCAAAGTTTACATCCTACCCAACAAGTCCAAAACATTTGAGACAAAAGTGTTTAGAAAAACTCTCAACCCTGTCTTCAATGAACAATTTAAATATCAGGTAAACTGATGCTGTAACAAAGGGAATAGTTCTATTGCAATGAGATGTAGTTATTTCTGCTTTTATTTCTTCATAAGTTCTTCAAAGCTGTTGGTTCTGTCTTTAGATGAATCAGAAGGAGCTTGGTGAATCCACCCTTGTGATACAGGTGTACGACTTTAACAGATTCTCCAAGCATGATGTGATTGGTGAGCTGAGGCTACAGCTCTCTGCTGTGGACTGGAATCATGTGATTGAGGAATGGAAAGACTTGAGTGAACCTTCAAAACATGGGGTACAGTGAGATTAAATTCTATCCTAGATCTAGGTCTAAGTTCAAAAGATTAATTAGCTTTTTTTCTGATTTTTTTAACAATTAAGTACAGTCTTATTATTTGTAGTCATTACCACCTATAAGATCATTCTTTTAAGTACTGTAACTGTATCACTTCACAGCAAGAACATCTGGGAGAGATATGCTTCTCTCTTCGATACGTCCCCACAGCAAGTAAGCTCACTGTGGTCATTATAGAGGCTAAGAATTTGAAGAAAATGGACCTTGGAGGATCTTCAGGTTAGATAATAGGCCTTTCATTGAGTGGCAACTTTCATACAAGTTTGAACTGTCATATTGTGGTTCAGTAATTAAGTCTTTACAAAGATGAACCATATGTGAACTGTGTGTGTGTGTTTGATGCCCTGTGTTTTATATAAAACTGTCAGCAAAACATTTCTCCTGTGTATTAGGCATTTTCTTTCACAATTTAAACTTAAGCTAACTCTAAAGTTGCTTATAGGGCGACACGGTGGCACAGCAGCTACTGAACTGAGAGGGAATGAATAAAGTTTTTTATGTCCACTGCTAGGACTGAACAAGCAAGCAGTGCTTCTAAAAAGTGGAAATGATATATAGTTTTTCATTGGAAGGGCTCAATTTTTCTGAAATTAATTTATAACTCAGATTTCTGCTATTGACTTTATTTTAGATCCATATGTTAAAGTTCAGTTGATTCTGGACAAAAAGAAGTGGAAGAGAAAGAAGACATCAGTGAAGAAGCAGACACTGAATCCTTACTTTAATGAATCATTTACATTTGATGTGTCCTTCGAACAAATTCAGGTGAGTCATATGATTATATGAGTCGTTTGGTTCTGAGCAGCGCCAAAACTGGAAGGAAAACTTTCCAGCCATATGTGAGTGATAGATTCATAGGTCTTTGCAATGTCAAAAGCAAATCTACACCATTGATTATCTGTAACTTCTTATCCAGTTCAGGGTTGTGTGTCAACCTGGAATCATGACACAAGGCAGGAACACACCCTGGAGGGGGCACCAGTCCTTCACAGGGCGCAGTGGCTAATATGATTAACCTATTCACACCCTGTCCTCAGGTTTTTGTGCAATAAATCCCATAGTTAGCTAGATCCATACATTTATCTATTTTTCTCTGTTGTTTATACAGAAAATACAGCTGGTAATTTCAGTGTGGGACCATGACAAAATGAGCAGGAATGATGCCATTGGGAAGATTTTCTTGGGCTGCAATGCTACGGGTAATCAGCTGCGGCACTGGGCGGACATGCTGTCAAACCCACGCAGACCAGTGGCACAGTGGCACACACTGCTTTCAGCTGATCAGGTGGACTCAACACTGGCTTTGAAACACACACTGAAGATTCCATTCACCAACAAGACTTTCTAAAGTGCTGTACTACAACGCTGCAGATTTTCATTCTTTATCTTGTGGTCTTGTCCTAAGATGTTACATTATTTATCACAAATGTTCAATTGCCATGACAGGTTTTGCCTAGTGTAAAACATCATTAAATGTAATCTTAATACAAGAACTACAAAAATCAGACTTGGAACAAACCAATTTTATTCACTTTTATGAACAACCTCATTTGTACTCAGAGAGTAAACATCCTTCACGAGTGAATTTATTTCCATTTTTAGGATGTGTGTGTGTGTGTGTAAAATTTTGAACATAAATCCAAATCATACACAAAATATCTGTAACCATCTAGTAGATTATGCAGGTAAGACCACTGAATCAGCTTGGAGAATGTTCTACTGCCCTCTGTAAATGTTCATTTCTCTGGTGGCAGTAATAGATAAGGGTCTGTATGCACACTGTCAGCACACATCGGGTTTAATAAGGCCACCTTAATGAGATTTCCGTTCCTATGTGACCACATACAAAGCCAAGGATGATGACATTTCACACAGATGAACCTATAGTAAGGGGGTTCCTGTTTTACACATATGGGTAAAAAAATTAAGCCACAATGTATTACCTCAGCTGACCCTTTCTACGCTTTACAAATACATCAGTGGCTTATTTGATTGGTGGGGTCCATAAAAGCTTTTCTCATCTTACTCATTCCCTACCACAAATTCTAGCACTTTATTTTCTTGACACAGATTAAAGCTATTCTACAAAACATGAATCTGTATGTATTGACCTTAAAAATGCATCAGACCGAATAGCCTAGCTCCACAGTGAAGAGAATCCTGTAGCATCAGAGCCATCCAGCCGGCGTGACCTTCGGGCCATATCTTATCCCTGCTGTGAAGACTACAGAGCTGTGATCCTGTGATCCTCACTGATAAGTGGGCTGCTCAGAGAGCCACTACTAACAGGCTGACACAGGTCCAGCTGAGCTGAGACCAACTAAAGCTTCAGTGATTTAAGGAGTGATACATCCTTCCTGGGCTAAGCTCAGTTCAGCTAATCAAGGATGACATCAAGAAATTATTCATGTATCTCCATATATATATATATATATATATATATATAATTTATCCTCACTCCTATGAATCTGGCACCAGGTTATAATCTGCCAGTGATATGGAAAAATGTCTACCAGTTCTCTCTTGTTTTACTAAGAGATCATGGCCACAGATGATTGAGTGAGGAGCTTTTGATAATAACTGCAAACTTACTCATTCATGAAGTTCATTATATTTATTTTACATGCTTGTTATTGCATTTGTCTGGTCAGAGAACTTTATGTGTGTGTGTCTGTTCACTGTTTGCTTTGTGCTCAGGCCTGTGAGAGGGGTGTTCTTAAGAGATTTACATCTTGTCTGCAGTCGAATGCAGAGTAGCCAAGATTAGCTCTTTGAAATGGAAATCATTCGACCCACTGGTGTGGACTAAGTTTTCATTTTTATGATGCATCATTAATGGTCCTTTAACACTACTGAGTCTCCTTTATATGACAGTACGTGGTGTAACCTTGTAAATCTTTGTTATAAATAAAATGTACAAATTTTAAAGCATATTAAATATATTTTTAAATATGAGGTTAATATTATAAGTAAATATTGTTTTACTCTTCATATCAATGTCTATGTGGAAACTACGTTTCAGTGCATTCACAGTTTTTATGTCACAAAGATCCCATATCAAACATTTACCAATATGTTTGAAGTTATAAGGGCTGTTTCAATGAGACACTCAGGAGATTTGAGCAGGTTACTGCTAATGCAGAGTCATTACAAAGGAGAGTGTGACATCATTGTAGGGCAGTGTTACCTGGAAACCCAGAGAGAGCTGAAGCAGTCCAATTAAACAGTGATAGGAGGCGGAGTGCCTCAGAAGTGATTGCTCTGATTGTCCCCAACGCTGATAACAAGCCTTGCTGAGTTTCCCCAGCCACCTGACAGCATCAGTAAGAAAGTAAGAACCAGGTAAGTCTGCGTTTATCGTTTATATTTGGTGAACTTTTTTGAAATACCAAATACATTTGGAAAATATTGTATTTTATATATTTTGTCATTTAAAACCTTGAAAAAACACGTTTTTAATCTCAAAAATCGTGTGATTTTGACAGGTTACATATTACTAACATGCAAACATGAAAAAATATCACAGGGAAAAGCAAACGTGGAAAATAACTAGTTGCCATGTGTCACAAGTGATTTATGAATTGAGACTTAAATAAGAAAAATATTGATTAATAAAACTGCAATTTCGGGTTTTAAAATTAGTTTTTTTAGCCAATTCACGCGTGAAATGGGAGTGTATTTTGTAAGGGGAACAGCTTTAAGCGGAAATGTTTTACATTTATTTATTTTATTAATCTTTTAAATACCCTAGTACTTTCAAAATGGTAAACATTTTAAAAAATATCTTCCACGTTTCCTTTAACTTCGTTAACTTTCATTAACTTCGTTAATTTTACTGCTGAGTGGGTGGGTTATCGTATATTAATACCGCGTATGATTTTTAATTGTGTAGTTAACACATACTATGTTTGAAATGTGAGAAGGCGATAAACAGCCTACAGACGGAACTACATTTCCCGTCACGGTCCCTCGTCGCCTGTGTGACGTCACCCTCCCACGTGAGCTCCATTCAGCTGTGCACTGTGGAGGCTGAGTGAATGGATGGAGCTCGGGCTCGGTCTCGCGTGCACAGAGGGGTCTTCACTTTAACGATGTTTTCAGCAGCTTGTGGGTCGTAGCGCGCTCGCTGCGTGCGCCTAGTGCTCTTCTGTGATGGTCGCACTGTGTTTCTCGGAGTATTTTGCATGCATGGCTCAGGAAACAACAGCAGCGGCATCAGCCCTCTTGCTGCCTTTCAGAAAACAGCAGCGAGTTGATAAAGGTTGTCTCTCTCTCTCTGTGTATAGCTATTTTCAGATATGAAGACTATCTCAGTCAATTCTATTATAAAATAATATAGGGTTGTGTACATTAAAACATTAATGATTCACTAGTGAAGTGTTTATATGGTGTGTATATATAAATATATATATATATAGTCTTACATGGTAGCATGTGCTGATCACAGCATCTCTCTCTCTCTCTCTCTCTCTCCAGCGGTGGTAATCTGCGACACTAAAATGTTATGTAATACATAGTTGTAATGGACGCGCTGTAGGATGATGCAGAGGTTTTTTAACGAAGTCTGATCTTTTTGCACTGTGGTATTTGCATTCCTCAGTCATGGAATGTAACATTGCGGCCTGTGGGGGTGTTTTCCCCTCCTTTCTTCACCACCAGTTTAACTATTTTGTATGGAGGGAGAGAGAAAGACCCTGTATTGCAGTACTAATCAGATTACATGCAGCGTATAAGTATAGGATCATGCATTGTCTGCAGGAGGCAGAACATGGAAGCCGTGAAAAAGAAAAAGAACAACGATTTTGTTGCACTTAAGCAGCTGGATAATAAAATCCACTCCAGACAAAATGGTAAGATACTTCCAATTGTTTAAAATAGTCATAATCACGCCTGTTACTATTTTTTTTAAAGAGAACTTGTAATTAAGGTTTTGACCTAAAATTTATATATGTGTGTGTGTGTGTGTTTATGTTTATCTAAAATTCTTAATCAAATGTCAGAGGTGGACAGTTGTAGAGTTTGGGGTCCTGATGAGGACCCAGCCCAGTAAACATTTAGCCGTTGATTCAACGTTGAAATAACGTAATGACTGCCGTCTAATCAACATTCTCTTAAGGTTGAAAATGAAAGTTGAGAAGACGTCCAAACACAGACATTGAAAAGACGACTATTAGACGTATTTTGGACGTCCATTGACGTTATTAATTGGTCCCGAAATAAATTACTTGTATAAAACGCGTTTTGGACGTCCACTGACGTTATCGATTGGTCATCACTTAACTAACTTATTAAGATGGATTTTGGACGTCCATTGACGTTTAAAATATGTCCTTGATGGACAGACTACTTTTAGACCTGTTTTGATCGTCCAGGGATGTTCCTTGTTTCCCTCTTTGCTATAAAAAGAGCAAGAACTGTTTATCGTATAATTTTGACAGATGTTATTTTGGAGTAATCATATAGTTTGTCATATGAAGATAATTTAATATAATAAAGTGGGGTATTAATATCAGCATTTACATTATTATTTAAATAGTTTAAATGTGTATCAACAATATCAAATCAGTGCAGGAAACTAAGTGAAATAATTGAGGTTTTCACTGGGAGAACTGGAGAAGGCAAGCTGTTGAAAAAATTGATGAAGCTTGAGGAACCTGTATTTAAATGAGCTTTGTGTTTTCTAGGTATGATTGCCAATAATCTCCTCAATGCTCTTAAGCTCCAGCCCATTTCTCGTTCAGCATGTGCCACTGGTAAGGGATATCAGTCATTCATTCAGCCGTTCCTGTTTTATTGTCTTTGCCAGTGTTTGAAGTAGAATTTGTGCCATAAAGCTGCCTTGATGTTATTTCTCATCATACTGAAAACATATCTTTTTGTTTTTATTAATTGTGCTTGTTATGTGCTGCTAAATTTACCATGTTGTCTGAAGAAAAGCCTTGAGAAGGAGCTGGGCTGTATTAGCTGTAGATGTATTTTCATTATTTGTAGTAAAGCACACTACCAAAAATAGGCATGGTCACATGGTTTCCTTTTCTCTGTCAGTTTAATTGTGTTCTCACAGAATTTGCTTAAAAGGCTTTTTTGGGTTCACTTTAAATGGTCAAATTCATTGCAGTGGCTAATTAATGCCCAAATCACACCCATCTTCACATTACTTTCTACACTACTGAGTGCCCTTCTAATAATGATGGAGTATTTTTATTTAAAGCCTATGTAATGTGCTAGTCTGCTGTTTGGAACACTTGTGCACTTTTATTTATTTTTACTACAGTAACACCAAACATAAAAACAGAGCCAGTTGATTTGTGAGACTGGATATAGTCCTATACACTGTACCCTCATGTGTACAACACTGTTAAAATGTGCATAATCATTTATTAAAGTGTTACATCAAATAATGTTCACTGAAGTTGAACTTGTCTAAGTTTTTATTCACTGTTTGAATTACCCCAGAAACTCCTTTGTTACTCAAGTTGTTTAGTTTTATAGCACTTTTGGTCTGTGTATACTTTCATGCAGTTAACACGCTCCAGAATTTAGAGTCAGTTCCATCTTCAGCAAAAAATAAATCAATATTACCCACCTATGGAAAGAATAGAGCAATATCCTAATATAGGTTCTTGCAGTTGGTAAATCACATGGTCACATTCATCTGTCTTTTATATTGTTCCAGCTTCTCGTGATTGGTCCAAAAGTCTGAACTGTCAAAAGTGTTTTCACATTGCACACAAACCTGACCTTGGTTCTGTTCGATTTGGGCAGAGACCACCTCTTTAGGTCAGATCTAATTGTTGTCCCTTGGTCTGGACTGTGGTTGGAGGCACCTTTCAAACCTGCTTTTTTTGTTCAGACCAAACTGAAAACTGAAACTCCAGGCCAAAAACGCCATGTGTGTAAGCATCCTAAGTCATTATGTCCAGGGTGTTTTTACAATTGAGTTGGTAATCGGTTCCAAAGTTTTGTTCTCTCTCTTTGTAAAAAAGAAACTTCCTTTTTGTAAAAAAAAGATGCATAGACACCTGCCTTCTGTCCTTACTCGTACGACACAGGCTGATGCACAGACATGAATGCATTTTGCCGTCACTGCTGTTTGAAATTGCCGTCTGTTATCATATACGCCGCTTGTCGTCATTCTGCTTAACAGTAAAGCATTTGAGTAGCAGTCTAAAGTGTGATATGTGGGAGTATTAATGCCTGCGTCGTGTTGCTGTGGATCAAAAAGACCCTTCAGCTCACTTAATGAGTGTCCTCCTAGATTCAATCCCGTAGACAGGTTTTCATTGCCGCCCTGAGACAGGTGGCGCACACACACAGAGTAGCTTAGGGTTAGCATTTTAATTCCTCTTTTCAAGGGTCTATGCTAAAATACCACTCAGAATTTGCAGCTCTCTGCAGGATAAATTGATAAATAGATAATGTAGTTTAACAATAACTTTATGACCGTCTCTTTGTTTCTACGTTCACTGTCCATTCTTGTGCCTTTGCAGACAATACATGAGCACTTTTTAGTTCTACAGTTACAGACTGTAGTCTTCCGTTTCTCTGTATAATTTGTTTTCCCCTTTCAACCTGTTTTTCATTGGTTGGGACCACTAAAGAGCAGTTATGTTTTGGGTGGTGGATTATGTTCTGTGCTGCAGTGATACTGACGTGGTGGTAGTGAGTTAGTGTATGTTGCTTTGGAGCAAATGGATCCCTCAGTGTCACTGATGGACTGACAATTGTTCACCACCCAAAAATATTCAGCCAAAAGCGTCCCATGTCCACTAATGAAGGACTAGAGGACAACCAGCACAGATGAGCAACTGTCTCTGCTTTTTCATCTACAAGGTGGAAAACATTCTTTGTATGATCCACTCAAACCAGTGCAACACACACCAACATACCACCACCAAATCAGTGTCATTGCAGCGCTGAGAATGATGCACCACCCAAATCTGCTCTGTGGTGGTCCTGACCATTGACAACCAGGGTGAAAGGGGGGCATGCAGTGAATGCACAGCAACAGATGGATTAAAATCTATGATTGTAGATGTACACAGTGCTCCTGTATGGTCAGTGGAGGAGAGAGATAGGACAATGAACGTGGAAACAAGGATATGTACATAATATTCCCCTTTTTTGTCTGTTATAAATGATTTCATCAACTCATTTTTTCACCTTGCTTTGACATTTTGTGTGTCTCCTGTGATTTGTGTGTTTTGTGAAAGCTAGACTAAGTAAGGATTATGTAGCTCAGGATTACTTGTCTTTCTCAGAAGCCATTACCTGAAACTACAGTTAACTTTGTATTCTGTTCCTTGTTAATTTTTTCTTGTATCCATATAAGGGTCCTGTCCAGATCTGATCATGAGTAAGAATGAGCAGCATGACTCTCGGCCCATCCCCATGGCATTGACCCCGCAGTTGCCCCCTAGAACCCACAGACCACTCTGCCTCTCAGTATCCTCTGATAGTAATGGCCGCTTTAAAGCTTTGGAGACCCAAGAATGGAAAAACAACCTCAAAGCTCAGGTATGGGCATGTTTCAGTATGTGCATTACGGTCTCAGTACAAGACGATTAGTTAAACATGACTTGTGGAGCAGTGAGATCTGACACTGTTTGTGCTTGCTTTGCAGATGGAGCAGGCCCACAGTGCTGGGGCTGCGAGCAGCACAGGTTCTTTGGAGAGAGCCTCCCTCTTCTGCGCCTCTGGCTCCACCACAACCTCTAGCTCTGGCCTTTCCAGTCCAGTGGAGTTGCTTACAAAGAGCAAGTCGTCCAGCCGCTTCTCCCTCTTCTCTCCACCATGGAACAGCAGCTCTGAATCCGACTCCAACCCACCATCTCGCTCTGGCTCCAAGAAACTACGCAACTACAGCCGCAGGGCAGGACATGGCGGGGTCAAGACAGGCCCTGAGACACCAGAGCCGAGGCAGAGCGGCCCAGAGCACTTTCAGTACTCGGAACCTGTTATCTCCAAGGTGACGGACTACATCTATGTGGGCAACCTGAACGCAGCTTACAGCGGCCGCACACTCTGTCGCAACAACATTGACAGCATCATCGACATGAGCAGCCTGCCAGGAGAGACTTCCTTAAGCTTGATCCCTTGCACTTGTTCCCGGGGGGCCAAGCATAGTTGGTCTCGCCTCAAGGTGGACATCAGTGAGCTGCCAGATACAGAGAGGGATGGTCTAACTCTGCGCCAGCGATGCTTTGAGGACATTAATGAGTGCATTGATGCCTCCACAGAGAAGAGGAAGCGTGTTCTGGTACACTGCCGTGATGGCTTCTCGCTCGCCCCTACCTGCGTCATCCAGTACCTCATGATTAAGCAGAACATGAGGCTGATTGCTGCCTATGAGTTGCTGAGAGCCAAGCACCCGGTCAACATCCGTGAGTGCCACCAGAATGTACTGGTGAGCTTGGAAAAAGCACTACGGCCTGGAGGAAACACGGACCCCGAGTGCTTCAAACAGGCTATTTCACGGAAGGTGGCTTGGACCTAACTGTTTCGCCATATGCTGAACAATTATGTGAACCTAACTTTTCTAATTCTGGCTTTTATGTGGTACAAGTATTTTCTTCTGTGTTCTGTGAAAGGCAGCTTTTTTGCAGCATAAAGTCAGCTCCAAGACTGAAGGAAATCACTAGCTGTAAAAAGAACTTCAAATTTTGATCAGTGCACGGGCCAATTCAAAAAGCTTAAGAATTGAACCATTCTCTTCCAGACTTAACTTTTTTCTTGGGGTGGGGGGGTTCCAGAAGAATTATGTACTGTATAGCTGCTAAACAATGGGGGCTTTCTGAGAATATGTCTCCTGTGGTTCATGTTCGGTTCGGTTTGGTGCTGAAGTCTTGTGTGTGTGAGAGAGGCGCTAAAACCATAGCATTCAGCTATAGCTTAATGTTTCAGGGGAACATGAAAGGAAATCTCAGGAGAACCAATGATGTCAAACATGGCTACATGGTAATGCTGCGGACCAGATCTGTGGTTGACTATGCCACAGATGTGTTCATCTTCTCCAAGTGGACTACCTTTGAATAATGGTCACTAGCTCTAGTCATTAAACGTCAGTCTAAGAAGGTCTTTGGCTGCTGCCATTGTAAAAATAAAACATAAAATTTGCCTGCAACTTAATAGTCTTAAATGTGTTGGAAATCTCTGCATTTTTCAGAGTTATTGAATATTCTAAATAATATGTAGGTAAAAGTTGTCCTCCATGAGGAGTCCAGTCATGTGAAAATTATCTTTGGGAGCTTTGATGCTTGGGACGTGTGGATATTATAGTTGTATTGTGTGCAGTAAAACTGGAACTGACCTGTCTGTATTTTTGATGGATTGTTAGCGTTATTATAGATTTGACAGAATTGTGAAGCAGTGTATAGCTGCAAACACTTTGTATTGCACTAACTACAAGTTGTAAAGAAACTGCACAAGAGAAATGTCCGATAGACCACATCCAAGTTTTTTGATTTTCATTGCTTAGCACAAACGGGCTTATATTATTTTTGAATTAATATGGTACGTATTGTTCCTGTGCTTTGATCGACTGACTGATTGCTATTGTATTTTCCTTAGCCATTTTGGGAAATCTAATAAGCCCCTCAGAAATATGTGATTTGCTTGTACTTGTCAGCAGTGCTTATTATGTTTTGATATTTAGTGAGCAGTGTGGTGAGAAGAGAAGCTCCTGAGTTTTTGGTGCCTTTGTTTGAAATCGTCCTGTGTGATTGTATTGTGACATTCACACACCATGTATGCAGTTGTCACACCCTGACAGATTTTTTTACACTCTGAAATGTTCTGTATAAATGCTAATCTTTTGTCTGCTGTTATTATTGCATTGTAACGTATGGCAGAGCACAGTTCTGTTCAGTTATGTGAACGTTTTGTTGCAGTGGTCATTCTTTGCAAATTGACAGTATTTTCAGTCAGTATGGTGATGGTTATTGCATCTCAGTCTGGGTGGTCACCCCTTAGTCACTACAGGTCTGCTGTTTACTAAACCCTTATCCAAATTCTCAACTATATTTAGCTGAACTAAAATAATTTCTTTTTCTGTATATTTCTGATGGATGCTACTTTTAAGGTCTCTAACTTGATCTCAGGTGAACGTTTTCGGCCTAGATTATAATGCTCTGTTTAAGTGAGATACCAGAATAATGTGACCACATATTTTCTGTATCATGTTTTTAAGGTCTTATGCATTTCTATATGTAGATATTAAAGAAAAAAATTCAATTCATACTTGGCTCTAATAATTATTTGTAGTGAAATGACCTCTTTTCAAGTGAGTTTTGATTGATCACTGAACCAGTTTTTAATTGAATATCTTAGTTGATGTGCCTTTTTGTTTTTATTTATATATTTTTTTTTCTTAAACAGTAATAAGAAAAGTACTAAAGAAGCCCTGATAGTACTTGTTACAAATAATAGGTCTCAGCCTTTTAATTTACATTGGCTTTAAAGCATTCTGAAGACAAGGTATCAGCACTTCATTTTTTTTTCTACTTAACTACTTGGATCTCTTTTAGGGAACAGCTGAAATGTCCCTGTTGAGAGTTGTCATTCAACAGATTAAACCTCTGACGAATCCCAGGAAAGCTTCCCCTCTCCATTACGCAGTATGTGTGTGTGTGTGAACCCTCGAGCTTCATTCCCTTAACGCCCTTCATGTTTCTTGCAGAGTATACCATCTCCACTAAGGCTTCTGTTCTTCCAGTTTGTGCTCTAGCAACCACTAACAAATCTTTAACCAGGTATAACTTTAGCACCAGTGGAACGATGAGCTATAACTTTCCCTGTCTATATGACGTACGGGTATCAGTGATTATCACCTGTACTCAAATATCAATAGGAAAAAGGATAAATCTTGTACAAAACGTAGCCTGAAATACCAGAGCCAGAGTCACTTTGTGACATCTTGTGTTTTTATCTTTGTATTTTTTCCTGTAGTGGTAGGAATTCGGGTAGTCTTTATTTAGATGGCCATCTTCAGTGAAGTGCTTAGTCTAAATATATATTTTAAAATCATAATAGCTTTAACATGAACTAATGTGCATACATAACATTGGAAAATGTATTGACATGTCCTCAAAGCTTAAATATGGGTATTGAGTTAAAAAATACAAAGCCATCCTTACTGCCACTAATCTGGACCACCAAAATTCTCATGAAACTGAGGACATGTCGCATCTAGATATGTCTTGTGAGCTGTTCTGATGCAGCTCTCTCAGATGTTTCCTTAGCTGCATGCCATCAGGCACTAAGTTTCCATTCCATTACATCCACATTCAGCCTCTAGACAGCTCTTGTTTCTGAAGTTGGATTCCTTCCTGCTTGTCCCCTAAGTCCCTGGTGCTCCACCACATCAGCGACAATCCTGAACCCACTGGCCGTGTTTACTTTAGCAGTGCCTGAACTGCACCACACAAAGCTGCTGCAGCTCACCTCTTCTCATATCAGAACCAGCCCCAGTTAGGTAGGCCTGATGTGGCCCCACCCTCTCCATAACAAGTGTGAAGTTTGTGTGAATAATTAAAAATAAGAATCATAATCTTGAAGGAAGGGTTATTTATATTGATGGGTTGAAGGGAGGAGTTTGGGCTAAGATATAATGTTTCAGGTGCTTGCTAGCCCATTGGCCTCAGAGTAAAACTACTTCCATAAAGAGAAAATGGGATTTCCTTGGCCATTAGGGAATGCAATATATACCTTCACATAATGCCAGCTGCCTGCAGCGCTTCCAGTCTCCCCCCATTCTCTTGGCTGTGCGCTCCACTCCACCTCTTTCCACACATAGGTGAGAGCCTCTGTTCAGTATTGTACTCTGTTGCTGCCGTCTTCCAAGCCCTTGTGCTGTGTTTGACCTTTTGGATTAGCACCTCAGCTGCGGGGACTGTCCTGTCTCATCTAATTGTGCCGAGGAGGTGGAATCTAATGTGTTGAGGTTGCTCTTTACAGTAAAGGGATGTTCTGTGTGGCACTATTTGTATTGCGCTGTGTTTGGAAAGAGGTTTGTTTTGATAATTATATTAACATTTGCAAAAATTGGATCTTTGATGCTTACATCAAATTCAATACATTTTCTGTAAGAGTCGAATGACAAAATGGCAAAAATGTTTGAGACAGTTACGGCTTTAGCAGCAGGGGTCAGATAGCTGTAGTATGTGTTATAGCTGTGGTGGCACACATCTGCTGCTTGATAAATTGCGTGCTGAACTGACCTGTTGAGATGAAATTCTTCACAGTGTGGTGCTCTGCATAGTGTTATGGCTTTGTTTATCTTGTCACTGAAATTCTTGATACATAAATATTGAGCTTTAAATTTCATTTCTGATCCGCATGGAATGTGAAATGTGCTACAAAGGTATTAAAAAAAAAACTGGAGGTATATACAGAGGGATTTGTAAAGGGTGAAAAAGAAGATAACTGAAGATTAGCCCACATTATCACCATTCTAATTCTAATATACCCTTACAACATGGCATTGTCATGTGCATTGTTGTGGTTAGATCCTTTCCCTCTACTGTAGAGGGTATTGTGTGAAAGGCAATGATTATGTGTTACAAATTTATAATTAACTTGGATTCATTTCATTTCATTTATGGCTTACTTTGCTCACTTCCACTTTAAGTTGTCTTAATTTTTTTTTTCCATCAGGAACCATTTTTTTCTGACTTTGAGTATAGTCGTTGGTTAACTGAGTCAAATTCAAGTTGATAAAATGCATCTAACTCTGAACAGACAAAATGGCTTACCGTGTAAATCCTTTGTGTGAGCCATAAATGCTGATCTATATTTGTTAATATCTTAGACATCTCAAGACTCTTCTAGAAGGTTGGATGGGTACTAACTAAAGGTGTCATGTTTTCTGATGTTCATCCAGAGACATTATTAACATAACAGTGGCCCCACAGCCCATCAACCGAAGACCTTCACTCCACCCAAATATAGACACTGATTCTCTTGTGCTGATTTTGATCCCACCCCTTTCACACCCAATGCTCCATCTCAGCCATTGGCCGTCCCCAGATTCCTCCACTTACCAACTCAACACTAGTCAAACACAACTGTCCTAAGGCAGTAAGAAAGAAGCCGTCTATTTCACTGATGGAAGAGTTTAAAAACATAATTTTATTACTTAATTTTGTTGAATGTGCACAAAAGAAGCCTCAATATGTGAGAAGTTACTTCAAAGACTATACATGTACCTTCACCCTACAAGCTTTGTCAACTGAGCAATCTGATAAGGTTTAGTGTTTAGGTTTTTCTGCGCTGATGTAAAATAAACACTGCTATGAGCAATATACCTTATGAAATCTCTATGCTGTTTGTTGAAGCCGTGTTTAAGTATTTATTTATTTATTTATTTTTATACACTGGTGATTCTGTGTAACTGACTGCATGTGTTCTGTATGACAGGGTGTGAAATCAAAACTTAGCCAAGATGTCGGAGTAAGTACACTATCTTGTTTTCTACATTGCACTTCCTTAAGTTACTATCAATAACAGTAGCTGCTTGTCCATAAAAGGATTAAACATAACAGTTAGGTGTGTAATTTGTGTAAGAGGACACCTGTCAGATATAGGAAATGTATGAATGCATGTGTAAATTATAATCTGAATGGACATCCTCATAATTTCAATCCAAACTTTTAAGGAAAAAGATGTCATCGAGTCGCAAGCATCATCTGAAGGTATGTTTATTTGTTCCCTTCTTTTGTGATATATTAATGTGTTTATTTATTTGCTCCAGTATCATATCCAGTATTCACTGATGTGTTTTGTGAGGCATGAGAGCTGGCACTGATGCTTTGTTAGAGACAAATCTATTTTCTGTCTGTCCTGCAGAGCTTGATGCTCTCCATTGCTAAAGGTTTACTAGAGGTAGAATCAAAGGAGAAGGAGGAGGAGAGGAAAAGGTACATGGAAGAGGCATGCCCTCCTTTATCTCTGCCAGCGGGTGTGCAAGCACTACAGGTACTGATGTAAACATGTGTCATATAAGCAGAACATGAAAACACTTTCCTCTGCAAAACTGTCCACTTTCCAGTATTACAACAGATTGTTTAAAAAATGTAATGTCAGTTAAGCTGATCTTGTATCTCACTACATTGCCAAAGCTTTGTAGACACCAGCTTGCCAAAATAATCTTCTGAAATGAAGGGCAGCAAATAAGGGTTTGTCTATTATTTGCTACAGTGCTCTTCTGATGGCTTTACACTAATTGATGACATTGATGAAAAGATTTGACTGCATTCAGCCAGAAAATTATTAATGAAATTGAGTACAGATGGTAGATTATTATTTCTGGATCACATAAATCACTCCAACTCTATTCCACAGCACACTGTTGGGGGATTTATACCCTTCTATCCCACACTGTGCATTGGACATGATGACCTCACACTCATGATGCTCCACAATGTCCCATTCTTTTGTAATGCTTTTCTTTGGATATTATATAAGCTGCTGAATAACTGTGTCTTCCTTTCTGAAGGAAACAGACCTATATATGACTACAATGTACAAAAGTGCTAGTTAACATTTTCAGTTTCTTTGCTGAATTTACCTTTTAGAAAAAAGGTGAATACAAAATATGAAATGTGCCATATCCTCTGCAAAGGAGACATTTTATGTATTTTATTCATTTATATGTTAAATTTAAATAAACAGCAATTATGAATATGATTTATGTAAAAGAGATATGATAGTGTTCTGTTATGTTAAGTTGAAATGATGTGTCTGCTGGTCTGCAGGAATACCTCAGAGAACTTCATCATAAGATTGATGTGATTGACGAGGAGAGATATGATCTGGCAGCTAAAGTTGACAAAAGTTCAAAGGAGGTACAGACAAGTTTTCAGACATGAACTTCATAACAATCTCAAAATACTATACTCATGATATTATTTGTTACTTAAATGCTTGTTTTTCTGGTTTGCTCCAGATTGAGGACCTGAAGATTAAAGTTCAGGACCTGAAGGGCAAGTTCAAGAAGCCAGCTTTGAGGAAAGTGCGTCTCTCGGCTGACCAGATGCTTCAGGCTCTGCTGGGCTCCAAACACAAGGTGTCTCTGGATCTGAGAGCCAACCTGAAACAAGTGAAGAAGGAGGTCAAAGAGGAGGTGGGTGTTAGCTGTCGGATCTTTTCTTACATTAGTAAACTTCACTTTCCTTCAACTTTGACCTGTTGTGAAATCCTTGTATTTCTTTTTGTGTTATTAATTCAATTCTCATTCTTGCAGTGACAGATTTGAAAAACCAAAGTCATATTTCTATTGCGCTTGATTCAATAGCTTCTCTCTCTGTGTCACAGGATAAGGAACTACGTGATGTTGGAGACTGGCGTAAGAACATTGAAGACAAGGCCGGCATGGACGGCAGGAAGAAGATGTTTGAGGCAGAGGCTTAAATGATTAAATTTAGTCTAGTCTTCAGTTCTTCTGTGGAATCACTTTTGTGGCCTGCTGCTAGTTACTCTGAATGAAAACATCATGTTTAAGTTAGAGCATGGACATAAATATTGATGCAAAATGTAGAAATGGTACAAACCAAACTGTAATTAATTATTTCCTGTAAAATTTAAAACAAATTTAAACCTTCATTCATATGTTGTCTGGAACATTTGTTTTAGGTAATTACATTTTTCCAATACATAAATAAATGATTTAAACTACTTTTGTTACTTGTGTCTTAATTTATATTAAAAAGAGCAACTTTGAGCACAATTTGAAAAAAAAATATCCTTAATATTACATAATTCTTTGAATAACCAAATGAAATATATGGCACTTATTGAAATTTGACTACTGACAGTGAAACTGGAGTGAAATTATTTGTGTATATGCAGATTATGTATCCCTCTTTATGTATATAATCATAGGATCAGATTCAGAACTGCAGTGAAAGGTAAGGTTTTACATTTACCTTTTTGTTCTCTATTAAAGTGATGCATAGTTAGCTGCCATTGTAATAATCATGTTTTAAAACTCTGTTTTTATTTGTCTAGCAGGATGATCTATTATTAGTTAAAAGCAAATGGCAATTCTGGACATTTCACCTCACTTCCAATTATACACATTCTTCTGGCTAAGGTAAGACAAATGAACATCTATGATTAATTAGAGAAAACAATAAAAGCTAATTTCCCATAGTGCTCGTAATATTTTTGTTCTCTTACTGTTATGATGTTTCATTTTTATAGTTGTGGAGCCCTAAATTATCCAGCAAGGCCAGTGTCTCTAAAATAAAAGATAAGAAAGCCCGAACAACAATCTTGAAGGATGGGTTATTTATATTGGAGGAGCAGGGAAGCAAGCCATAGTGCCGTATTTCATGACCTTGTCAGCTCATTGGTTTGGTCAGTAATCCATTTCCATAAAGAGAAAGGCAGGATTTACAGAGCGAACAGAGAATGCAATATATACCTGTGTCTCAGAGTCATACATCCAAAACATCAAGCCTTGTTCCTTCTTCTGTCTGGGAGGTAAGAGCTATTCTTTCATTTATTCTGTATAACCTTCAAGTCAGAAAACTAAATTATGGCATGTGGAGACTTAATGATTATGTTTGCTAATCTTAGTACTTGTAGAACCATAAAATAATTATCTGATTCAAACTATATGTAATCAAAACATTTTTGGACACAGAAAGCAGAGATGTAATAATCAGCACATATGTGCATATATAAGTTTTAAACACTATTTTACTGGTAATAAAAAAAAAACTGCTATAGAACTGTTTGTATACTTTAGTCAATGATGATCAGAGAGGGCTAGGGCGCTTACATGATATATGAACTGATGATGGGGCACTGTGAAAGGTAATACCTCCTCCAGCAATAAATTTTGTAAAACTATACTCCAATGATTTTCTTCCTGTCAACACCTGCATTCAGACAGGCGTAACTGCCAGTGTACAATCATCTAAAAGACTTGTTTTACCTTTTAACAAAATAACATATTTATAGTATAATGCCATGCTGAATCTAGCAACTGAATGTTTTAAGCCAGTTGCCAGTAAATAAAGAACATCATAAGGTATTTTTCTATGTAGACTACTATTTGGTTGTGGCATTTTTTTAATTATATTTATTTTTTTATTTTCTCTTGATGTTCCTCAGGCTAACATTTGGCTTCTAAGAATAACCTTGATTTTCTTCTTTGAAAGGAGTGAAAGGATTTATATGGCCTAGCATCTGTCTTTACAGCTTCCTAAGCATGTTGTTAAGGAATGAGATGACTGTTTGAGGGCCCTAAAGCAGCTAATTAGTACCTCAGTCATCAATTATCCAGTCTGTCTGTTGCATTGCTCAAGGCTGGATTAAGAAAGGCTGGTAATGGACTCAGCTGTGGAGGGAATAAAGGACAAGTAGTTATTTCAGAACCAAGCTGTAATGTCTTGGCCATCTTTGGGATGTTCCATAAGGCTGGCTTGTCTCTTGGGCTTACTCTTGGGCCTACCAGCTGTGGTATCATATTGCAATGACCTCTCTGAGAAAAGCCTATGATATCGGTCAAGGAGGGATTTGGGGAAACATTGTCTACTCATATTTAGAACCACTTTTCTCAGAATGTGCATGTGATGCCTAAAGTTGTGACTGATTTGCTCTAGGTTAGATGAATATTAATATAGTGTGCACTGTTCAGTTTTTATCCTAAGGACAAATGTTGAGGTTTTGGGATTATTTCATGTTCTTTAATAAACAAAAACACAACAAACAGGTTTAAGAATGACTGGCACGTTTCTGGTATGTGACAGCAGCTCAAGTTGATTGTCTTTGAGTATAAGACTTTACCAGGAAAAAATGCTGAAATATATATTTCTAAAGGCTGCTCTCATTTAAAAGAACCCCAGAATAATATGCCTTTAAACATCTCTGTATGTTTTCTTTGTGTTATCAGGGAATAAAGACAAACAGCCAACATGACTGAGTAAGTAGAACTGAGACATGAACCATTTCTAATTAGCATTGATGAATTATGATTTAGTAACTATCAGAATTACAATAACAACAAACATATGTTTTTTTATATATAAAAAGAAAAAGGATGTCAATGAGTCGAAAACACAGCCTGAAGGTAACAAATATGTTTTATTGAAAATTAAACTCAAACTAACCAATCAAATGATATTTGGTGTTCAGCATGAATTAGCATAATGTAGCCCATTTGCTGAAAACGATTCTGTTGCCATCTCACTGACAAACCACTTCCTCAAAGTGATAATGTATCAACTAATATGTGCCCATAGAGCTTAATGCTCCAGGTAGCAAAAGATTTGCTAGAGGCAGAACAGATAGAGAAAGTGGAGGAAAGGAAGAAGTACATGGAAGAGCACTGCCCACCTCTTTCTTTACCCAACAGCAAGGAGGAATTACAGGTAAGACTGATTATAACTCAATATCATATTATTTTGTTGGTTTATGTATATACTGTCAAATGTCTAATTATCTAGACTTCCATTAGTGAATTTGGCTACTGTAAGGGGCACCCATTGCTGTGTTACTGTATCCACTGTATTAAACACAGCTACCTTGTTGACATTCCTTGTAGAAATAAGGTCAGGGAGAGAGGCTGAGGTGTTTAAAAACTCAGCAGCACTATTGTGTCTGATCCACTTGTACCAGTCCATATCACACTAAACACTTCAATGTCAATATCAATGTAGTGCTAAGAATGATCCACAACCCTAAACCATACTTGTTTTAGAGTGGTCCCTTGGGGCTCCTGAGAATTCGAGAACAGGGTGAAAGGGAGCTATCTAAAGAGAAACTGGTGGACTATAGTCTACAATTTTAGAACTACCAAGTCCTCTTGTATGGGCAGTGGAACTGATAAAAAAATAACAAAAAACACAAACAAGCAACATCAAAAAAAACCCTTGTACGTAAGTTTCTTTGTAGCTAAAAAAAAAAAATACTCTTAATTCCATTGTTTATATCACCAGGCTCTCTGCAAAGAACTACACGAAAAGATTAACGAAATTGATGAAGAGAGGTACAATCTTGAACACAAAGCCAACATGGTGGTTGAAGAGGTAGGATTTTTACTTGCCAAATTTCTTAATTACCTATTGTCATAGTTATTCTATTTACTACTGTTTTTCTCTCTGTCGCCAGGTCAAGGACTTGAATATAAAGATTGTGGATTTGAAGGGCAAGTTTAAGAAACCTCCTCTGAAGAAAGTGCGTATGTCAGCTGATGCTATGCTTCAGGCTCTGCTGGGCTCCAAGCACAAGGTTAACCTAGACCTGAGAGCCAACCTGAAACAAGTAAAGAAAGAAGTCAAAGAAGAGGTTGGTTTTTAAGATGTTCTCTACCTATTTTAAAAACACAGATCCAGCTGTCTCATACAAAAAATTCTTTTAATGGGTGTGTCTGTACACTTACAGCAGTGGCGCCACAGGGAGTTGGTAGGAGGAGTGTGGGGAGGGGAGTAGAGTTTATGGAGGTGGTGGTAATCACATTTGGGCCCTTAGCACAGAGAGACCTGCAGTGACTTGGCCATGTAAAATCTTTATTGAGACACTCATATAGATACTGACACAACTGTGGACCCATGACTCACCGATAAATCATAACATACCTCACCGGTTAACTTCCGTCAACTTCATAACCAGTTCCATCAACATCAACCAGTTACCATTGCATTCTGTCATTGATGGTGGTCAACAGATCTTTTACCAACATACCATATATTATTTATTGTCTATATTTATTGTCTATGGGAAAACCTCAAATTAGTACTGTGTTTTTCTGCATCAAGGTTAGTGTTAGATGGTAGAGGGAGGAAAAGCATGCCTTGAGGAACTTGGCTCAAGGATGTTTGTAAAATAAAGATCAGCTGCTAATATGTTTCTTACAATCATATTTAATTTGCATTTAAGCATTGGTCTGTATTTAAGATTAGTCAATTAGTAATGTTCAAAACTTTGTAAAAACTTTGTCTGTGTGTAACTGACAAATTGCAAGTTCTGACCTCCCTCCGTTATTATTGTTACATCTGTCAAGCCTTTATTTAAACCTACAGACATTCAAATACTCAGTAGTGCAACAGAGACACTAGAATTTACCACCCAATACAGACAGGTCTAGAATATTCTCCTGTTTGTCACTCTTCTAGATCGTCCTCTCCACTGTTCTAGAATGGTCCACATTTTGACATTCTCTATTTGTTCACTCGGTTGTAGAATGTTTTCCCTAAACTCACAAGCTGACGTCACAGTAAAGAGTAGCCAAAATATTAGGGACCTACTCATTACTCAAACACACAACTCAAATAAAAAGTGTGATATTTAAATTGCTTTGTTTCTGTCAATAATTTATTTCTCACATAGACGTTAAAATTAAAAAATGTAAACACGGATCCCTGACCCATTAATCCGTGTAACGTTTCAAAGGAGCTCGGGTCGCATCCCAAAGAAGCATGATACTCCTTACATAGTGCACATCACAGATAATAAAATTACTAATACAGACGGCAATCAGATGATTATTCAGCAGGGAACTTGAATCGTATAGCTCACTAAGAAATATTTTCGACATACAACGCACTACATGAGTGCACAAATCGTTATTGTTTGTCCGACTGTGCTATTTGATCTGTGTATGAATAACTCACTCAGATTCAGACAGAAGAGCAGAAAAACGCATTAGAGACTGACGTGCTAATGGTTGTCCATTAAATCCGATGCTAATGTGGCTAACCGAGTTTAACGGTCTCCTCATTATACTACTTAGTGCGATCCTTTACCCCCGACACAATTAGGAGGCAAGTTTCCGTGCTTCTATGTGTTGTAAATGTCTCTCCAGCGCAGGGAGAGGAGCTGTGTGGGAGATACATTTATCCATCTTTCCCATTCATTAAAATGAATGCTATGAAACCAGTTATTCATTCATTCAGTCATTCATTGTTCATTGTCACTGGAGTGGGCGCCAGTCCTCCACAGGGCTGAAACCAGACAATCGGTCCCCAGTATGTCGCCCACGCCAAAAACATTACATCACTGCAACCCATGAATTCTTCCCTTTTCTCTCTGTTCTATTCTTTGATTCTGGTTCATATGTTCATGTTCATCAGTGATTTTGATAACATTTTTTTGTAATCAGAGTGACAGCTGTGTTACTTTGATCATTGTGCTCTGTATATAGGTACAGCAGCTTTGCTGTGCCATTCAGTAAAATCATAGTTGATTTTAAACATCTTTCCTTTAACAGGATAAGGAACTGCGTGATGTTGGTGACTGGCGTAAGAGCATTGAGGACAAGGCTGGCATGGGTGGAAGGAAAAAGATGTTTGAATCAGAGGCTTGAAGGGATGAGCCCAAGCATATGTGCTTTAGTCCCTTAACGTCAACACTGATTTCCTTGTCATTATACTGTTCCCTGGTTAACCATGAACTGTCTCAAGCAAATGTTGTAGGATAAGTTCAAGCAGATGCTTTATTACTATCTGAACGCGGTGCTCAAAAGAGTCATATGAATCAAATCATATGAATTGATGTAATTCCAAATAAATTTACTCTTCCATGATGCTGAAACCTATTGTAATTGGTCATTTTATTCATTTCGTGGAACAGTGATTAAATAATTGTATATTGTTTTTGAAAGGTAGGTTGCTCATTAATTTCTCTTCATCAGTTACAAAATGTCTGTATACAGTTTAGTTTATCATTTTAACAGGTTATTATAACTATTTTCATATCATATACAGATACAGTCATGCTCGGCCAACCTTTCCAGTATTGCAGAGGTGAGTAACTTATAGACTAACATACATCAGTATATTTACACTTGTGTTCAGTCTACTAATGGAGATCTGGCCTACACCAGTTTAATCACAGAGTTGTTGCCTTAAACTGTTCAGCTAGATTGTTGATTGAACTCAGATTGGTAAAACAATAGAACTAAATGCATCATTAGCGAACAGTACTTCATAAGGGGACCTTTTTACCCCTTTTTGTACAGAGATTGTAAGAAGTGGGGATTTTGAATAGATATTCAGATACATGCTGAGCGGGTGGTAAACTGAAGACGTTTTAAAAACCCTCGGTGCATTTCAATAGCTCATAGCAATACTACATTGGCATCATGCTTGCTGCTTTCTTTTAATTAATCTGAATCTAACATTTTGGGGCTTTTAAGGATTTATATGGATTTTATATGTTGAAAAACTGCTATCATGGGCTTCCGGAAAGCAAATTTAAATCTGTATAAATAAATAAGGAAGAATAAAACATCTTGTCATGTAGTACTGTATGCTATTAATTCGTTGTCACTGTACAACTAATTTTGTCTTGCATTTAACCTGTATGTTAATAAAGATGTGATGTTCTGAAACTATACCTGCATGAGCAGATTAGTTGCATATTTTATTATAAGGTTCCTCTGATTTTATGTTTACTTTTTAAAACATATATTTGGACATTTGCATAACAGTATGTTTTTTTTTAAATAGTGACTGGGCAATATACATTCCCTCTGCGATATACTTTCTCCCACTTCTCCCTATTATACAGTAGAAGCTTGTTAAGTTCTGTCTTATATGGCCTTCTGAATGTGGCTGATATATCTCAACTGCCACAGTCTGGGCACATGCCAAGGTGTTGGGTTGTAATGTGCCCTTGAAGACAAGCATAGCGCATTAAGCAAAACTACAAGTGCACAGCTGGTCCCTATCCCATACTGGCCAGCTTAATTTAGAAGTGATATTTCTTCTGTCTGAAGCAGAAGGCTTTCCTCTTGTACCATAAATCATCTTCCCTATAAAATTTAGCAGTTGTTCAAATAGACCACAGTTGTGCTTATATAATTTTCATATGGACAGTGTATATGCAAAAAACAAAATATTTGACTTATGAGAATCTGTTTGGTGTTGTGGCAAAACTATAAATATTAGAATAAACCATTGACAACTGAAGTAACATAGAGGAAATCTTTATTTTCGTCACCATTTTCAAGGTATTCTGTGGGCAAGGCTGTCCTGTAATTAGAAAACTCAAAGCATTGCCTGTTCATTCAATTGTTATTCTATTTTTTTTGTACGTTAGTCATGTTTTGTGAAAGACTAAATCAATTACTCAAATAACGGAAAACATTTAACATAATAAATTTAATATGTTGCTAAATATATTGTTAAATATGTTGCTAAATATTGCTTCATCCTTAGTAGAATAACAAGATATAGAAAACTAAACCATAAAAAATGGTTTACTTTAATAATGTGTCAAACCTTGGGTTTTATAATTAGAATGACACACTATTGTTTTTATTTATTAAATTAATTAAATACCTGTAACCACTTTTCAAATTCAGGGTTCTGGTGGGTCCTGAGTCTACCCAGAATCATAGGGCGTAAGGCAGGAACACACCCTGGAGGTGGCACCAGTTCTTCACTGGGCAACACACACTCACACATTCACTCACACCTTTGGACATTTTTTTTGAGTCGATAATCCACCTACCAACATGTGTTTTTGGACTGTGGGAGGAAACCCACGCTGACACGGGGAGGGCACATCAAATTCCTCAGCGGGAGTGGGACTTGAGCCCACAACCTCCAGGTCACTGGAGCTGTGTGACTGCGCCACCGTGCCGCCCTTATTTATTAAATGTACAAATACATTTTAAAGCATATTTTGTTGACCATAATTTTGTCAAAAGAGTATGAAAAGAGTTTAAACATTATCCCATTTTTTCCTCATTTTATTGTAATTGATGTGTAGTCATTTTTACTTAACAAATACATTAGAAAATGGCAAGCAAAAATAATTGATTCATAATTGTATTCTTTATTAGTTCCGTCTGCAAAAGATTGTGTATTAATTTGTTAAGTTCTTGGGAATAATATTGAATCTAAAAGTATGTGTGAGATTTTGATTATACAGTACTGTACAAATGTTTTAGGCACCAGAGATTATGAGATTTAAAAAGCTATTTATCTGATCAGTAAGTGTTTATTTGCTAAAAAAACTAATAAACAAACAACAAATAACGCCCAACATTAGAATAAAACCAGATAACATTATTCCAGTGAGTGTGATACTCTGTGTGTGAATGTGTTGGTTTAACTTGTTCCAAACCTCTCCTCATATTATTTGAGGTTATCATCCAACACCTAGTTTTGCCAGTTACTGTGATTATATATAACTTTATACAAGCACTACACTGTTGTCCTGTGGGGCTCCTGACTAAAGAACAGGGTGAAATGTAGGGGCTAATGCAGTATGCGGAGTAACAGATGGACTAATTTAATTTTAGAAATACGAAGTGTACTTAACAAAGAGTACGTGGAGTTGTTAATGGCTTATAGTCTGCTTAAATTGTGATCATGTACCATTGTCAGTCAAACTAATAATTCCTTGTGATGGTTAAGTAACTATGAGAAGATTCTGTTCCATACCAGAACACAACTGTTGTAAATACAGTGCTTTTATACTTCTACACAGAAGCTGATGAAGATGTGGAAATGTGATGATGTGGATGGATTGCAGCTCTTGCAGGAGATATTCAGAGAAACACTGACATCTGTATTTCAAAAATGGACTTACAGGTATGATTCACTACACTGCTGATTTCCACTATTATTATATAATCTTAGCACCAACACTAAGTAGTTTCCTGGCATAAAATGCATTGTGTCAGTTCTTAGTAAATCTCAGATACAGATTGTATAGTACTCGGGTGTCTGTTCCTGGTCATTTCAAGCGTAGCATATTGTAACACTTGTTAAAAACTTGTCTATATTGAAACATATTATATATATATATATATATATAAAGCAAATAATACTCTCATAAATGTGTGACTTCAAGGCTCTTTTGTTTGGTCAGTTTCATCCCACTTTAGAGACAGCTCCACCCACCACTTCACCCTTACTCTCTTTAGGTTACTGTGCAGTAGTGTGGTCTGACCCTTGGAGGGCAGTACTCTTACACGAGGGTTTGTATCTTCATGCAAAGTAGAAGGAACAAAGAGAGGAGATCTGCAGTTAATGCGTATAACATTTTTATTTATTTATTTATTTTAAAAAACAACGAGAAATTTAATGAAGATCACAAGAATAATATATTAATATATTAAGTACTTTAAGTAATTAAACCTTTTTTTTGGGATAGCAAAAAAAAAAAAAAAAACTCCCATGAGATAAGTCATAAGTATACTGAAAGCAGGTGATTTTGCAATTAGGCCAAAATGATTTATGAGCTTGTGGATATAGTTTGTGCATATGAAATGTACTTTGTACTTTGTTCCATACCATTACTGGTGTATGCCATTCTCTGCATGTGTTCTTCTCACTGCTCCTTGTTCTCCTACGTTTTTTTCAGACATCTGGAAATTTTGTCTTCCCCATCTTATCTATTTAAAGCAAAGTCATTGAGAGAGATTGGATGCAGTGGATATTTCTGGTCCTGGCAGACTTATGTGTTTGGTACCCATGACCATAAAGAGGGGTGAGGTGTTCGGTTTTGCAGGTTCATGCCAGGCTTATAAGCTGTTAGAGGCCAGGGGTTAGGTGCCAGTGGCTCGCCTCCCTCTCCATTCCTCCATCAAGCCAGTCTCACTGCCACAACTTCTCATATAGGTGAGAATAAGGGTCATTCTTCTCCAAAGCTTGCTGTTTTTACTGTTTTGCTTGGGGATTTTTTGGGATGCAACACACAAGGAAGTTGAAACAAAGTAAAGTCTATGTTTTAAAGCTTAAAGCTTTTTAAAGTGTTTTTTCTTGTTTTCATGACAGTTTCATGAAATATTTTCGTATTTAGTGAGTGGTATGTATCCTCTATGAACAAAATAAGTATGACTTCATTATTGATAAGTGCTTTATTTATAAGTGGCGTATATTTTACAAAGTGAGATATTGCATTATCTGGCAATACATATATGAGCATACTTGCTAATGTGTTCATGACGAACATACCCAGGGTGCCTAGAGTTGTATGCAAAAATATAGACAACACTGGTCAAATGACCGGCTTGGTTTATAAGTCCATATCCTGTACAGAGAAGACATTGTTGCATATTTACTGCCATTATTGCTCATTTGCTGAATTTAACTTGAAAAAAAAATGGTCATATTTGACTTTGTTCCATGCATTTGTTCCACAATATTTAAACTTATTTTCATTGGTTTTCCTCACAAAACCTTCAATTCAACCAGGCTTCCTTAAACGTTTGCACATGACTGTATATATCATTCCAAGAAATGAAATGAAAACTGTGCCCCTGTGGATTTATAGGTTGGCATGAAGGGCAGAGAAAAGTCTGCTGGAATATGATAGGTCATCATTTGTAGATTGCTAATGTAAGTGAGCTGGTCATAGTAGTGGAGGTGAGATTGTTCCAGAAGTTGTGGGTTAATATTAGATATCAGAAGGTGAAATGCATACTGGTTTGCCTGATGATCGGTGGGTGAACTCAGAGAAAGACTTGGCATCCTTGGGGGCCCTGATTCAAGATACAGCTTTGCCACCTTACTAAACCTTACTATCAACTTGAAACAGAAATGTGAAAGACTTGATCATGACACAATTCCAAGTGAAACTGGACGGTATGGTGGGACATAACATATCTGTTGCAGTTTGACTGGGTTCAAAAGTGCGTGCTTTAAAATTCTGATATTATTCTTAATATACGTTTTTTAAATCCTATGGGCTTTGCCTATGTAATCACATGTACACTCTCAAAAGTAAAAAGATACAATATTGTCACTAAATGTACATACAATGAAAATGTATCTTTAACGTTACAGCAGTGGGTTTAGAGCCATTGTGTCCCCTAAAAGTACATTACATTCTCTTCTCCAGATGGAGAATTTGTGAGATTTCATTGTAGAACTGTGTAAAATAAAATAACATAGCATAAACCCTGGTGATCAATGAAATGGGGTGTATGCAATCAAAAATGCTTTTAAATCTACAATCATTACTGACTGTGGTACTATTACATTGAAAATGTGGTATTGAAAATGTGCCATTGAGGGTACTACCACAGTGACAGCAATGGGTACCACCACAGTGACAGTTTTTTCTGACCGTATTAAAAGTTAAGCTGCATTGAATACTTACATAATATGACCTAGGACATAGAAGAAGTTTCTAGTTACACCTCACATGAGATATATTCTGCTAAGTTTCATGAGCATTAATAAAGAAAGTGATTGATAAACTGTATATACATTAAATTGAATATGTGAAATGAAAATGTTACTATAGTCAGTGTGTCTGTACATTGACCTATATGCTAAAAAACAAAAGAAATATGCAACTTGAAATTTGGTGAATGAAATGCCTTTCATTCTTTTTGTATACAGGGGGTGAATAAAAAGGAACCGCCAAAATGTCTGAGTATGTAAGATGTTTCATTTATATGTATAAATACATATTTACACTCACTGTTTATCATCAGCTTAAAATCTTACAATGTTAATCTATAGATACGTTTTCCAACACTATTTTTTTTTTCATGTAGAAAAAAGATGACATCAAGCAGGAGGCATCATCTCAAGGTAAACTAGGACACTGCCATTGCATAGCACTGCATTAAAAAAAGAGTGGGAGAAGGAATAAGTAATTGTGTAACTGAATGGGTTACAAGCCAGTTCTATTTGCCTTACATCAAAGCAAAAAACAATTCTGTTGTTGAATCAAATATTAGTTTTTCTGTTTTCTTCTAATAGTCCAAAAATAACAGCGGCCCTTTACTTAGTGAACATTTTGTGATTAATTAAACAGTAGAAATATTTAGTCAAAAGAGAAATTTAAATGTTTTTCTTCCCCCAAATACTTCTCATTCTAGATAAACAAACCCTGTTCAGACAGTATTGAAGGTTTACCCATTTATAATCACTATAAATTAATGAATGGAATCAGTTTAATTGCACGAATGAGAATGTGTTTGTTTTCTCACAGAGTTTGATGCTGAGCATAGCTAAGAGTAGGCTAGAGAAGGAGGCTGCTCAGATTGTGACTGACAAGGCAACCTATATGTCAGAGCACTGCCCTGAGCTCTCCCTGCCCAGCTCAAGCCAGGATCTGCAGGTACACTACACTCTTACACTGAACAGGTTCCTTAAGGACACATGAATGACTTCATAAGTTAAGTTCTTAAATCATAAATCATGAGTAAATCATAGCTAACCAATCTATTACTCTTTTCATTTCTTATTCAATTTAAAATGACCATAACTATCCATACTATATTTTCATTCAAAGCCAGTAATGCACGCAGAACTGTACTATAAATGATTCAAAATTATTCCCAATATAAGCAGATGAAAAGATGGTTAACCTGTTTTTTCAGTCTTAGAACAGGGTTCTGTTGTAAATTGCAGAATGCAATAACTGTCTCATTTAACATCATTAGGAACTGTGCAAAAAGTTGCACCAGAGCATTGACAAGATTGATGAGGAGAGATACGACTTGGAATCCAAGGTGCAAAAGGCAGACAAAGAGGTATTTTGATTATTTTTGATTCTTTTTTTTTTTGGTGTATGTTTTATTCTTATTTTTGGGGTGCTTAATCTCATTTGACCAAAGCTTTGTTTGTATTTCTTCAGATTGAGGATCTGAAAATTAAAGTGATTGACCTGAAGGGCAAGTTTAAGAAGCCCACTCTGAGGAAAGTGCGTATGTCCGCTGATCAGATGCTTCAAGCTCTGCTGGGTTCCAAGCACAAGGTGTCTCTGGATCTGAGAGCCAACCTGAAACAAGTGAAGAAGGAGGTCAAAGAGGAGGTGGGTCCTGTGTATAATATGTAATACATAGTCTGTGGTACAAAGTTCAAATGTGCTGAATTAGCTGAATCCAATCTGTGCACTCATTAATGGTAATGAAAGGTAAAGGCAAATACAAATACAATTTAAATGCTGTATTATCATTTATCATTATGTAGGTTAGATTAATTGGTTCTTGTATGTTGTATATATGTACAGTATGTACACATGTATCTTGTATGTATTATATCCAAATACATGCTACTCTCTGTTTCTCCATAGACCACAGAAGTTGGTGACTGGCGTAAGAACATTGAGGACAGAACAGACAGAAAGAAGATGTTTGAGACTTCTGAGGCTTAAGATGGATAGTGATTATTTTCTAATAGATCTAATTTTGCTCAGGTGGTAGATCTGAAGAAGTTGTTAACGGTTGATGCCTAAATTTCTGGACATTTCTTTGTATATTTACTCTGAGCCCTCTGCAGTTGTGTAGTACCTCTCCTTTTTACAGTAATTTTATTGTTCATGCAGGTGCCAATGCGTAATAATTGCATTTGTTTATCACAGTTAACATGTTTGGAAGGAGAAATTTAAATCATTACTGAGTCACTACCATTAAATTCACATTTTAATGAAATCATTTTTGATGTTTGTTTTGTTTTTACTTTTGTTGGTGTACACTTAAATGTCATCCCAAATGAATGAATAATTGGTTCAAATGTGCCCCACATCTGTAGTTCTCTTATAGTCCACATTTGGCCTTGAATGACAGCGTTGACTCAGGGTCAGACACAGTTCCACCATTTATAGGCCTGATGTCAGGTGTGTTGTGGACCAAATCTGGGCCAAATTGATGTTTGTCCCATGTCTGGCCCACACCAAAGTTGGCAGTGTCTTTTCTGAGTCATAAGTTACAAAAGTTCTGATTAAGCCAAAATGCTCATGCCCTCTGGAGGACATATCCCACTGATCCACCTTAGACATTCTTTGCTTCTCTACGTTCACTGCTTTTGTTGACACCTTGTTCTATTTAAAGCTAATTTCACATTATGTCTGTTTGACTCCTGTTTTATTTTTTTATTTATTTATTTATTTATTTTTTTTTTTTTTTTGTTTTGTTTTGTTTTGTTTTGTTTTGCAATGATATCAGCATTCTTTAATCATGTTGGGAACATGTAAAACCTATATTGGTGGTCACTTTTTTGACATAAAGAAGGGTAAGCAAATTTGAATAACTCACATATTTTTTATTTACTGCTTTATTTAATTTTACTTCAAATTGAAAACAGAATTTATTACTGACTTCCCACAAAAGCAAAATAAATATATTTCTTAGATAACTTTCCTTTTCTTTTATCGATTGTTTTAATACATTCAAGTGTACTTAGCTTTGACTTTTTTGACAGTGCTGCTTAAGGGGGACCCAATACCTCCTCAAGGAAAAGGAAATTTATGAGGAGTGTCCAGGCTAGGATGGGAGTATTTCAGGATCTCACTGGCCTATTGGTCTTGGGAGGATTCCACTTCCATAAAGAGGACTCCGGGGATGTGCTGAGCCATCAGAGGACGCCATATATATCCTATTTATCCTATCCTCTCACTGGGGCTTGCCAGTCTTCCCTGTCCATTTGCCAAGTGTGTTCTGTCCTCGTTCTCGTATATTGGTGAGCATCTTTTAGTAGAATTAATCTGATATAAATAAGAACACTTAAAAACACTTATAAGAACCTTACTGGGAATATTAGAGGTATAAGGAGCATTGCAGAGGTATGTAAAAACGAATTATTTAAATAAAGCAATGTGGCATCTATGGTAAGTGTCTTTGCTGTTGATTATAAAATTGCATGTGATACGCTAGTACCATTTTAAGAGAGTGACAGAGAGATTGTATTTAATCATTGGAATGATTATGCTGTCTTAATTACTCCATTATTATTGCCAGGCAACACTGCAATTAAGCCATTAAGACATACAAGTCATTAAGACATACACATAATTGATACTACTTTGAACAGAAAATATCTCATTTAACAAAATGTCTTGATTTCTGTGCATTCCTTTGCCCTGATTTATATATAGAAGTAGACTGCATGCAAAGGAAATGGTCTTAAGTCATATTTTTCCTGTCAGAACAAGAATAATTTTGTTTTTACACTAATGCTTGAGATGTGCATTAGTTGACTGTTGTGCATAAAATTAAACTGATTATCTTGCTAGTGGTTTGTCTGGTCATGGTGAATAAGTCAGTAACCTTTAAAGTACTCCGATTTCAAATTTCTGACTACAATTTTGAACTGGTTTTTAACATTGTTTAAATTAAACATTAATATTGATTTTGATAAATTGTATTATTTGTAACTACACATTTTTTTGTGTTTTACGTTTATTTTTTAATTGTTATTATTATTGTTGTTTTATCATAGTCTACATAAATGTTCCTCCATTAAACATAGACTAAACAGGTATTCAAAATAAAAAACTATTGCAGCACTGTCAGCAAATCAGTTATTTTGTGAATGAGGTTTATATTTATATTTATTGGGAGATTTTAAATAATATCTTTATGATATATTGCATGAGATATTGATTAATGTTTTCAGCTGTTTTTGACCTTTGAGAAGGTTTCATGTCACAGAAGATGATATTTGACACTGCTGGTTTAAATTTGGCTTTCTCAGACATATGTTATGGAGTGTGCTTACACAGAGGTTTAGTAGGGATTTCAGAAAGTAAGACCTTAGGAACTCTAACAACTTGGAAAAACAGATCATTGTTATATACAATGAGTGAAATCAAGGCAGTGTAGGAATGAAATAAATACTAATAACTAATTTTCATTTTACAGGTAGGGAACACAACAAACTGCCAAAATGTCGGAGTAAGTGCTTTAACTACACTCAGTTTGCAACGAATAAACTGGATTATGTGAAAAATACATTGTATACGTGCACAGTGTCTATTCATTAAAGAATATGAACATTTTTAACATCTATAGTTAATAACAAATTATATAGCTAATTAAATTGTTATTAATATTACATATTACTTTCCATCAGGAAAAAGATGACATCCACCCGCAGGTACAATTTGAAGGTAATAGCAAATAAAAATTGAACAAATTCAATATACATGAATGGAATTATTATTCTTTAATTTTTTAGTAGAGCAAAACCTAACACAATTTCCTCAGGTCTATCCATGCTTAGTTCTGCTGCTTTCTTCTTCAGAGCCTGTTGCTCTCCATTGCTGCCGGTTTGCTGGAGGCTGAGTCCAAGCAGCTTGTGGTAGATAAGGAGAACTACATGAATGAGCACTGCCCACCTCTGGACCTTCCTGGATCCACACAGGAGCTGCAGGTGTAGACCCAACACAGCTCAAAAGCAGGATACCAATGCAGAACAACACAGAGTTGTGTATAATGTTATGGAGGCAAATCCATTTACACATAATGTAGTACAACACAGTTCAAGATAAAGCATGCTTCAGTGCCCTTTTTAAGGCCTGCATTTTAAGTTGTTAATATTGATTGTAATCAGAGGTGGTAATGATAACATAGCTCTTTTATTACTGTATTCATACACCAATTAGCCAAAACATTATAATGACTTCTTTGTTTCTATGTTCATTATCTATTTAATCAGCTCCATATAGGTGCACTTTGCAGTTCTACAATGTTAAGCAGTCTCCTTCTCACTCAAATAAAGAGATGTAAAAAGCAATGTCTTCTCATAGATGCTTACTTCATTATGAATGAGTTTGTGTGCTCAGCCTGAATTACACTGCATGGAACATGGAATATACACTTGGATATAATACTAGACCTATCCTGCTTTTAGGACTACATCAAGAAGTTGCATCAGAACATCGACAAAATTGATGAGGAGAGGTATGACCTGGAGGCCAAGGTTATTAAGACAAACAAGGAGGTATATATCACACAGTCTACTTATTTGTATGGGTTTACATCGTCTTACATCATCTGTCAATGTATGTCATTTATGAGTTTTTACTCATTATTCCCTTGTAGATTGATGACCTGAAAATTAAAGTTCAGGACCTGAAGGGCAAGTTCAAGAAACCTGTGCTGAGGAAAGTGCGTATGTCCGCTGATCAGATGCTTCAGGCTCTGCTGGGCTCCAAACACAAGGTGTCTTTGGATCTGAGAGCCAACCTGAAACAAGTGAAGAAGGAGGTCAAGGAGGAGGTGTGTATGAAGTTAACTTGTACTGACCACATGTGACCTTCATTATCTGAGATTTTGGAAGACATTTGCAATTCTTTATTTGCATCACCTGCTTTATTTTCCACAGACCACAGAAGTTGGTGACTGGCGTAAGAACATTGAGGACAGATCAGACAGAAAGAAGATGTTTGAGTCTGAGGCTTAAGATGGATAGTGAATGTTTTCTGATAGATCTTATTTTTTTCTCTGGCAGTAGTTCTGTAGCCCCCCCACTCTCATTCCAATAAAGGTGGTTTTCTGGGAAATTTTTCACATGTTAATGTCATGGCGTATTATATACAATGTGTGTGACTTTCTTTTACAATATTTTTCAAGTTCTACATGCCAGTAACAAGAAATGTCAAAGGGCTAACATGTTCTGACGACTAACTAAACAAAGTATGGCTGTATTATAATACTGTAGAAGTTTAGTGTGCTCTTTGAAAATTATTTTACTTAGGTTAAGCTGTAACACATTTGATGGAATGCTTCTGAGCACATCTACAGTCCTCAGCTGAAAATTTGAGAAGATGAAGAGATCTCTTCTGTAAGCCTCATGCTTCATCTGTTGATAAAAACACAAATCCAAATATCATTATTATTTATATATGTTCTTTATATTCTTCAATTATTTTCTTCAAAAGTTGGCCAGAACATGTCATATATGCACATCATCTATCCTAAATATATTACATTACTCTTCATAATATTTTTCACCTTAAACAAAAAAATGACTGTATTTGTTTGCACATTATAGACAGTGATTGGCAGCTCATTTAAACTATTTTTCTTAGCAATAGATTTGCAACTGATTATGTTTTATAATTAGAACATAAGTTTAAAAAAAAGTTTTTTCATCTCTTAGTTACAACACTGCAGTAATTTCATAGATTAGTTCAATTCCATGAGCATGCCTCATTTTAAAGTGGACAACTCATTCAAGTGGGTATTAGATGGGAAATGGCCTGAACTTTTTAAGCAGCATTTTTAAATTATTAAGCTGTCACACTCGCAGCAATCACAATGTGTTTCTTAATTGCCTGTATATGGGTAGTATACAGGTAGTGTCTAAACAAATAGGGAAAAAACCCTCCCATTTAACATTTTGCACAGTAATATTATTTTTATTAGCATATTACTATAGTTATTAACATTGTATCTACCCTGCCTCGTAATCTATGTAGCTTGTAAATGAATGCTGTTAAATGCTGTTGACTTGTGCAGCCTTATTTTTACTGCCCTACAGTTCATCAAAAGGGAAGATTAAAAGCTATAATTTTACATGAAAATGACCTAAGTTGTATTTGTAGGTCAATATAAGGTAAATAGGCCAAAGGTCTACACCATTTAACACAGTTATTATTTATTAATTAAGTTTAACATAAACAAAATACATAAAATAGGGTCTGTGCAAAAGTTACCAAAATTTCAACTCAACAAATACCTTAAAAAGCTGACATAGTACGTAAAACTACAATTGAAATTATCTGTAAATTATATGTTACCTTATTTTAACTTAGAAAATCACCAACACGTTATTTGACAAGGCATGTTAAAACTTTTGAATATGACTGTATGTAAATATAGCTTATGCTCAGTTACAAATGCAGCTCAGTTACGTAATTTCCTCTGTGGGTGGAGTCAAACAGCATGGAGCTCATGCTGTTTGATACATAAAAAGAAGATACTGTAATGGCCTGTAAAAGACATGCTATGATTCATATGTCTTGTGACCTGTTTGCCTTTTTACAGTAAGGATTGCACACGGTATCCTTAAAAGTCAGTTCAGTAGAGCATCTTTCTTTTTTTGACACGTAGCACTTGGCCTCACTTTCCAGACATTGATTATGGAATCTATATTTTTCCAAGAGATAAGCCAGATATTTATTCTGGTAAATAAATTAACCACAATATTCTATAAAGGTGGGATTTTCTTTGATTTAAGGTGCATTCAGCTTGTGAATAATTGCTTCTCCATAATTCCAAAATTCCAATTTAGCAGGGCTATACATATGCCCCAAAGAACCCTCTGAGGGATATTCTACACTTGAGAGGTTATATGAACCAGCAGAGCCTAATCAGTTTCATTCTAAGATTCCACTTTATCTGTCACTGTGTCCCCTTCTCCCTTCCTTGACCCCTCCTACCTTCTCACATTTCACTTAATGAGATAATATTTTACCAAATATATATTCCACTAGATTGTTGTACTTTTTTGTAATTTGTAATCTCCCCGTTTGTAAGTAGAGATACAACTTATAAAAACTTCCTGGAACTCCCCTTAGCACTTTTCTGTACTCCCCATGGCAATGCTATATCTAGAAAAACCATTTTCCTTAAGTCAGGCTAGAGGTAGGCCTACAGGTTTCCAATGATGACATTGCAGTGTGAAGTATCCTGTGAATAGTTAGAGCTACCCTGAACACCTAGTCAGTTCAGTGTGGAAAGCAAAAAACATTCCATATAGACTTTCTCAGACCCCATCTTGGCAGTCTCTCTCTCTTGACTGGCCTTAGACACCTGGTGCCTCCATGTATGGTGAGGGTTGCCTGGACTTAATGGCTTCTACTGTGGACACTTGGTCGGTGTCTGTCGTTCTTAGGTTTCCTCTCCAAGATCAAATGTAGAACTAAGATGAGTGGACCTGCTAAGTATATCTCCTGTCCCTGTAGCATGCAAGAAGCAAGAGGATACCAAGCTAAGTTAGGAGTACAAGACCTGCTCTGAGACACTCTATATTTTAAAACAGCATTAAAGATGAGGTGCCATTTTAGAAATGTAAAGGGATGTGGTGTCCATTTTGTAGAATGTACCAACATGAGATCCTGATCTAGAGAAAACACACACAGATATGAGGAGAAACACACTCCTCACAGACAGTGACTTAAGTTGGGGTTTGAACCAACAACTCTGACCCCAGACCTATGTAGTTGTTTAATAGCAACATTGCTACTACACACAATTTCAACCCATTGAATTAAACAAAATTTATGGGGAAAATGAATCAGGTCTCAGAACTTGTTCTAGGCTGGCTAGTCTAAAGTGATGAAATGGTTTATGTTTAAACTCGGATATCCCACATGCTTTGAGCAAATTAACTCAAATAGAAAAATTAATTTTTGTTTTCTTTACTCCAGGTTTATAGCAATATTTTTAAACATTATATTTGTTTGTGTCTGTAATGTGCAAAACTAGTAAGCTAACAGCTAAAAATATTGTTACTTTTACATTTATGGTATTTGGCAGATGCTCTTATCCATAGAGACTTAGGAAATTGCTTTGTCATTTTGTTCAGAGATTACATCCATATCAGCAGCAATATATTTTAGTTCACATACTGAAGCACTGCTACATACAAGTTGAGGAGAAATATACAAAATAAACCCAAAAATTCTTTCATGAATACGTTATAATTTCAAGTAATAAATTAAAATAAAGTTCTTAAAGTTTGAGAGCTCATTTTTGCCACAAAAATAATATTAATGTAATAAAGACACAATTTTTAAAATTAAAATTTAGTTACTATTTTAATATTTTGTGATACTATCTCATTATTTTGAGATACTAAGTAAATAAACTGAGATAATATCTCATTAGTTTGAGATACTAAATAAATTTATCGATATATCTTAATTTTGAGATATCCATCCATCCATTATCTGTAACCGCTTATCCAATTTAGGGTTGCGGGGGGTCCAGAGCCTACCTGGAATCATCGGGCGCAAGGCGGGAATACACCCTGGAGGGGACGCCAGTCCTTCACAGGGCAACACAGACACATTCACACCTACGGACACTTTCGAGTCGCCAATCCACCTACCAACGTGTGTTTTTGGACTGTGGGAGGAAACCGGAGCACCCGGAGGAAACCCACGCGGACACGGGGAGAACACACCAACTCCTCACAGACAGTCACCCGGAGCGGGAATCGAACCCACAACCTCCAGGCCCCTGGAGCTGTGTGACTGCGACACTACCTGCTGCGCCACCGTGCCGCCAATTTTGAGATAGTAAGTCAATATATTGATATAAAACACTCAGTCTACAATTATAATATTTAGTATCTCAAAATTACGAGATAATAATATTTTTGAAATATTGAGATAAAAAAGCATTAATGAACAAAATATTTGTGATTTTTAAAAATTATTATTTCATGTGGTGGAAACAGGCTTCCATATTAGCCACCTGGAGCCCACGTGAGCTCTGGCAGATCTTATGGTATTACATGACATGAGCTACTTCATATTTAAAATAATAAAGTTTATAAGCTTACTCTATGAGAGGTCATGAACATAGCACTACCTAGTGTTGGCTGCAGAGATATACTTGTTATTATACACTTTCGTGTATGCATGATGGCTGCATATCCTGCTTCTGTTTAATGCCAGGTGTGCATATTCTCAGAAAATAAATGGTACATGGGGCAGTTGCTGCTTTCAAGTACAAGTCAGGTGGTGGTTTCCTCCGAAGTCCAACTCCTGTGAAATAATAAAAAAAATAAAAAAATAACATGAATGTTCTCAAGATGTTTAGTCATGTCATGTTGATTTTAACCTGTCTAGGGTTTCTTTTAAACATAAATTAGCAAAACAACACGTTTAATGTACATATGTACAATGTTCATTGTAGGTTTTTAAAAACTACATTACTCTTTGAATTAAGTACAAATTGTACATTATTATTAGATGTTTTGCTGTGAACTGACTGTTCCGCCATGTTGAAAACAGTGTTTATGTCACAACTCGAGCAGTTCATGCTGCACTGAAAATGTAGATGTTTCTGACTTCAGCTTCTGATTTCAGAGGGTATACATGTGGTGCCTCCTGGTGGGAAACTTGTTTTTCCCATAAAACCAACACCACTTTTATGCAGAAAGTGCACAGCAAGGTCCGCTATTACTTGCGGCATTCACTGGTCTTCCCTCAATTGAAAGCCCCCAGTTGAGGGCAGACCAAAGAAGACTCCAGGAAGCTGAAAGTTTTGTATGGTATCTGCATACATTGCAAGCATGCTAAGCTATGAAAAGACAAGTTTCTTATCTGAGCTTGCTATTCCATATTAAATAATACAGTTCACGACAGAAACGGATTGCAATGCATTTCATCAAATGACCCCATTGCTGTACCAATAAGATTGAAATTAAAACCAGTAATAATGTATACAATTTTACATCTTGGTAAGTAGCAAATTTAAATATTGATTCTGTCTTTCCATCATTGTTTAAGTCATTTATTAGTTTTCTATCTTTGCTCCTAGATGTAGTTCAGTGACTTACCAGAATCACTGGTCACAAGACTGGAATATACCCTATCCATCACGGCACCCATATACAGTCTATGGGCACCATACAGTAGTTATATAATCATTAATAGTCTGTAAGCCCTTATCTAGTTCAGGGTCGCGGTGGGTCTGGAATCACTGGGTGCAAGGCTAGCAACACCCTGGAGGAGGCGCCAGTTCTTCACAGGGCGACACACATTCACACATTCACTCACCCCTATGGACACTTTTTGAGTCGCCAATCCATCTACCAACGTGTGTTTTTGGACCATGGGAGGAAACCAGAGGATCTGGAGTAAACCCACGGGGACACAGGGAATAACATGATTTGATGTCTTTAAGTGTTAGTGATAATTGAATTGAATTGAAGGCCTATGATTATTCTTATAAAAAAATATAAAATATATAAAAGTTGTTCCCTCTTTGGTCCTAACACATTATTATGCCAGTGATGTCATGACCCTCTGTAGTCTCTGGCTTCTTTCAGATGCCTGAACATTTTAGAAAATAAATGTCAAAAAGACAAACCAGCTTCTGTTATTTGTCACACACAAACATGCACATGAGCACATTAACACAATAATATTCACAAAGAGACAGAACAAAACAATGAAAAAATAAACACCATAAAATAGGCAAGGGTATCAGACATAACCATAATAACAGGTTTTCATAAAGGAAAGGGGCTGTACTGCAATGCAAACTGTGTTTTAGGTTGGCCATAATTAAGTCTGTTGGCTCAGAGAGCTTAGTGGATGGCCTCTCTTAGCTAATAAATTCCCTACTGATGCACTGTGCAGGTCAGTTCTACCACCACCTGGTAGCACAGAGAGAATATTTCATGTATTGTAACATTGCTGTTGCATGTACAATAAAATTAGTCATTCAAAACATTAGTTATGACATTCCACTTCAAATGTTTAGTAATTTTCTATAAGAAAAAAAATGTGCCATTTAGACATTCTTGGTGATTTCTGATTATCTCAGCAGAATAGACTGTATTTGAGCAGGAAAATCATAAAATCTAGTAGATTTACAGCAGTCAGAATGCATCTTTCATGTTTTTCATTGCCATGAGTATGCCAGAAATTTGTTTTTTTCCTCCTGTTTTTTTTTACTCAGAAATAGATTTACCACAATACCTGGTGTAGATTTCTTTCAAATCTGTAGTAATGGGATATGATTCTCTCTCAGAGATTCTCTCTCATCTCTTAGAAACCAAAAAAACTTGAATATTGTTTATCTGATGGTGGGTGTTTTGGCTGTCTGCCAGGTCTTGTCTTACAATGCCCCATTTTTTCTGTAACATTTTATTGGTCTTATACCATACCCTATATACTACAACAGTAAAATACATTTTGCTGTTAGAAACAGCCTTCAGAAATTAAACACAGATGGCTTCATACCATTAATGTATCATTTAATATCTTACTTAAAACTGGCCTTTTTCTAAAGCCTGTTTTAGCATGTGTTCTGATACTATCAACAGCGTTAAATCAGGCTACACAGGATGTGTTGAAAAAGCCTGCATTAGATTAACGCATTTGTCAGTATTTGTCAGTGTGCCTTAGGCTCTTTCTGTTACACAAATTGTGTCTGTGTGCGTCTATACTATTGACTGGGTCCACAGAAGGTTGGCTTATGCTTAAATTGTGCTTGTTGAGTTAGAGTTTGCTGTGCTTGGGGGTGGGGGGGGCGGTGCGGTGTATGGGGGCAGGGGGGGGGTGACACTGCACAGTTTTTCCACAAACAGAAATGACGTCTGACAGACATTTTTTAATATTTTAGTGGTTGTTATAGGGTGTTAAATACTGATGCATACGCTTCTGTTTCTTAGTTTAAGCCACTAGATGGAGTACTGCTTCAGGTCATTTGATCTCTTGCAACATGCCCCAGACTTGCCCCTGTATAGGTTTCTCATACTAATAGTTTCAAGCTGGTATTGTTTCTGAGATCATTCCTATGAAAAACATCAGCTGAATAGTGGGGAAGCAGGCAGTATTTTTCCTGAAGGTGTAAACTTACCCTGTAATACCCTACCTTTCTTTAATCAAGCTTGTGTGCCTCATATCTCATGAATCTGGCAAATTAGCATCACATCTGGCATATGATTGGCAGGGACAATGTAATTTCCATTAATGCATCCCCTTAATGGACATATAGAGTTAAAAGTGATTTTAAATTGGTTCCCACAAAAATTTGGTTCTGGAAGCAAGAGGGAGGCATCTGGCACCTCATATGAAATATCTAAGCCTATAAATATGCTGAGGCTCATGCAGTGGCAATAAAAGAAAATAAATAATGGAGAAGTCTTTGAGAAGGGTCTGCCTTCGAGATGGAAGTGCATTCTTGTTCTCTCTGGAGGCCTGTCTTCATGTGAATGGACCCTTATTTTGTCTTAAGGTCCTTAACCTAGTGATGTAAGAAGCCAAACAGTCTGATCCCTTGGTTAGAGGTGCGTATATTGTTCTGTCTAGAACATTTAGACCACTGTGTAGGTAACCTGCTGCTGCCACGATAACTTTGCTGAAACATCCATACCACCTACATCTAGAGGGTAAGGAAGGAGATGAGAGAAAGCTGAATGATGAAACATGTTATGGTGCCCAGGCTGAATAGGACAAATGGTATGGCAGAATACTTACGTGACTGAACAAATGCTAACAGATGATTTGTAAAGACAATTATAAACCGAAATGAAACACCAGAAGAAGCATCTCATTTCTGTTAAATTTTCTACATACATAATTTGACTGTTTCTCCCTCTCTCTTTTTTTGTGCTAATAATTTATTAATATAATTATTGCCCAGTCAAGAACTAAACACATTAATGCCTCTCACAGAAAATCAGGTCACTCCCTGTGGCTATTTAACTTTTAAATATGCTTGGAATATGCAGTCATGCCAGACATTAGCGCATATCTCAGACTTTGGCATTTCGGCTTATTACATTTTTACCGGAATCTGGTCTTTGGTCTGGAGGAAGCAAACAAATTAAAACTTTTTGTTAACTTCCAATGACGTCAGCCCTATTTGCACCCACTCACCAGAACCCAGGAGGGGAGTCACATGGTGAGTGATTATCCTAGTAGAAATCAGTATCACCTCCATGTTGTTATCTCAGCCTGTTGGAATGTGCCTGCACACTGTTTCTGTTCCCAAATCCCGGCAGGGTTAAAAATCTCAAGTACTTGGTGCTGGAGACTGTTTATTGGGGCATTACTTTGGCAGTGTGTGAAGCATTGCTTGCATGCTGTTAAGTGTTAGGTGGGGGCAGTAAAAGCCAGCTTTACAATGTAAAAAATCTAAATCAACTGGGAAGCATGAAGATGCTAAACAGCAGTGAGCAAGAAGAAAACACTGCAACTAGTTCATTATGTTAGATAACAGGCCTGCTTAAAAGGTTTGCTAGTGGAAAGAGTGTCCAAACCTTGTGTTGCTCTGTTGTACAACAGGACATTGTAAAATCTTGTACATAACTTTGTAGTGAGGCATCAAAATGAAACATCTGGTTACTATTATAAAAAAGCCAAAACTAACCAATAACAAACAAACAACAAACAGGGAAATATGGTGTGCAATCCTTCTACATCCAGACACACATAATCTTCTTCTACATAATCCAACAGAGCGCAGCATCCTAACTGAAATATATTGGAGAAACACCAATTCTGAAACTGTGTCGGATTGTAGTTTGTAGGAACGTTTTTATTAGGAATGTAATTAATATTGATTAGAAGATTAGAACAAAAAAGACAAGGTATTTCAATGTATTGAATTAATAATAAATATTTCTTTCGTTTGTTCCTCCTGTCAGGGCACAAACTCCTATGAGAGGAGAATTGATTATTTGTCACTCTGTTAGACAGAGCCAGCACAGAGTACAGATGTGGTACGAGGTTGTGAAGTAATTGGAAGTTCTGGTGTGGTGACAGCTGATGACATGGCATCTGTTTTTTTTTTCTTTCTTTCTCCAGTGCCTGCCCTATAAAGGAGCAGTGAGGCCAGTGCTGCTCTAGCTAAAATAGATGGAAAAAGTGAGAGTGTGTGGAATGTGACATAAAGGCCTGACAGAGGAACACTCATCAGTTTAGGGCCTTAGAGCACCATGTTCGGAATCAGAACTTAACATTCTAACAGCACAGTAAATTTCTTAAACGTCCAAACACATGAACTCCATTTAGGCTAGAAAAGAGTTTTGCTTGGAAAAAAAAGAAATGTAGCTGTTATGCAGACTCTGACGATTGATGTCCAATTTGTGTTTGTAAATATTTTCTTCTGTTTGCATTATGTTTATCTTCGGCATTAACCGTGCCATCCCAGGAAGAAGGGCACTGAAGGCCACAGCTGCTAGGTTCTCAGGCCATTTTTACAGCTCATAAACACACACCAAAAAAAAAACAGCCTCTGTGTCTCTCTCTTCCTCCTCTCACTCTGTCTGGATTGCTCATACCTTTCAGCGCTCCCTTCCCAGCTGTTATATATGAGGATGACACCGACAGGTAAATGAGTCAGACTGAGTGACAGGTCTCAGACTTGCCTCTCTCCGCATGACACCATGACTGGCTTCAAACTCCAGTCCCTGGGTCAAAGTTCTCTCTTCTTCCTCTGCTTATTTTCCTTAAGACACAGGCCACCCACATGTACCAGAGCTTGGGGCACCCCTGAATCTAATGCTGGATAATGGGTTGTATGTCCTTGTGCTGGGAACACATGAAAAAACCTGTAATTTTGGAAATGCTCAAAGATCATTCACCTAGCCTCCACACGCTGTACCTTGTTATAGTAGCTCAGATCCTTGCACTTGCCCATTTTTCCTGCTAGCAGCGCATCAGCTTCAAAAGCTGCCTGATTCAAAGCCTGTGTGCCAAAGTTGAGTTCTGTCCAGGCGTTCAGCAAGCCTCCAAATAATTTCACAGCGACACAGAGTCACTGCTGTGAAATAGTACCATATGACACTATGAAATGACGCATGACTCCCATGGTTTTGTAAATAGAATAGAAACTCCACTTGATTTTCAAGTGTTTTTATTTTATTGTGTAAACAGTGAAGCGAAGGTACAAGAACAAATGCATTTACTTAACATTAAATATTTTAATAGCATTCTGATATTTGTATCAAGGTGTTTTTGTTTTCATTTCAATACACGAGAGGAAATCTAGCATGTCTGACTAAGCCATTGTTTTGTTTACTCATTTACTGACATCAGGGCTTCGTAAACATATTAGAACATATGAAGGCTCAAAGGAACCATGTTTTATGTTCTTGTGTTTTGGTATCATTGTAGCTTTGCTGAACCATGGATGTGAGAATTGGGTATGAGTGTGTGTGTGTGTGTGTGTGATTGTACATTCCTCCTTTTGAGTCATGGGTCAACCCTAAGGCCTATGCAATGACTGGGTTTATTTTGTGTGATCAGCAGAATTTTCTCTTTCATTTCTGCAGTGAGACGGGCAAAGATGGGGTGGGGGGGGGGGGTTGTATTTATGTCCACTGAAGCCAACAGTGTCAGTGTTTTTTTGTTGTTTTTTTTTTTGTAGTTTTCTCTTTACTTTGTGATAAAACGATAAAAGGCTGATATACCACATATCCTATTCTACATGGTTTTAAACTATTCTGAATTATTATTATAATCATACACAGAATGCCAAACAATTAGAGGTTCACATAGGGCCCACCCCACTCTCTTTTTACCAGCAGCCACATAATTTCTATTCTTTCAATCCTACAGCTACACCCTAAAATTGCTGTGGCTGTTTATGGTTCGATCAGCAACCAGCTACCCTTAACATCTAAGGGTACTCATTGAGCCCATCACATCAAACTACCCACTGCATCATTAGCTCTTCGCAGGGGTTATCAGTTAGACACATTCTCTCGTCAGTGTTTCAATGAATTAAGCCTGCGACACCTCCAGCATGTTCAACAGTGAAGTCTGGTGTCCCAGACCCCCCCAAGCTAGATTCCTACCTGTCCCTTCAGTATCAACAACCATAAATACACACTGCAGTTGTAATATTCCTTCTCAGTTTCTTTAAAAAATTGCTCTTAAATTCACTTTGCATGTATATGTATGTTTACATGTGTTTTTGAATGTTATTTTTCAAAATTAAATTTGCTTGATTTGTATTCTATAAAAGTGGGTCGTGACTTAATGCCCATGGAGAAATGTGTGTCCTGGGCTTAGACCAGTTGAGAACCCCTTGTCTACTGCATCTTCAAATGGAATTGTTAACTCTATGAAATAAACTATCCATTTACTTTTAGAATACAGCACCATATCTGGCCATCAGACAGTGTAGTTAATGCAATGCACTCTGGGACCTGAAGTTTTTTACCTACATCCACAAGCAATTTCCAGTCTCGTGCTTTGCACCATCTATCACTATTTATAGCACACTCTCAAATAAGTTCACACTCATGTACAAACCTAATCAATTTATTACTTGTTAATGCATTTACCTCTAAGCATTTGCTGTCCAACAAACATGCTAAAACAGCATACCAACCCCTGTACATAATATACAACTAGGGTCTTCCCCTACCCACTGTCCAAGATTTTGTAGAGGTGGAAGGACATCATAACTTAATACAACGTACCTCCATTGCCCATAATTCTTGCCAAGTGATCTTCCGCTTCTGTAGATTCTCCCAGTGAGGCCACTGGCCTTGTTTTGCCTGTGACACTGCTGTTGCACACCGTGCTTCCTCTTCCTGAATAACAATTCATTAAATAGTTCAAGAACTAAATTATGTTAAATTAATTGTTAAACTAATGACTGACAAAGAAGTTGGCAGTTTGTTGTCAGTTACTTTCCAAACCATGTTATCCGAAGCTACGGACAATTTTAGCCTGCTGTATGCTGTGTGCCAAAGCCTAGCATTGGCAATAACATTATAATGATGCACTCATTTCATTAGCAAACTTGATTTTAAGTCACTTACAAGTATCTTAGAAATATAGCTCCTTATGTCCACATTCTGCTGCCAACCTAACAAACTTGTGTCTCCCGTGATGCACCTGAGTCTTGCACTCGCTTATGACTGGAAATTTTTCCTTCCAGTTATGGTGATGCTCACAACCAAACATAGCTGCAGAGACTCACATGACAGCAGGGAAAGGCACAGGCAATCACTTTGGCCATATGTGTTACGGGGAGGTAGGACTCGAGTAGAAAATGTGATTTAACCCGTTCTGTACCTTTAGTTTTGTGGGAGGTTGAGGGGATCAAATTACTGGTGGGGACAATTCAATAATCACTGGATATTGGTGGGGAAATGTCACCTCTGTCCACGCTAATTCTACATCAATGTAACTGCATTTTCTGGAGTTACGGGTGCAACATTCAATACCTTTGTGTTGAGGTGGATTGGCTTTTGTGATTCAAATCTAAATATTCAGAATCAGTGTCTGACATCATTAATGCCTTTGTGGCGTATTAATCAAATCACCGAATAGAATGTTCCATGCTTTAGTCTTTCCAGAAAAATTCAATCTTGTACTGTAAGCAAATACCCAATATTTCAGAGAAAATTTTAGCGAAGAAAGTGTCTCCTAGAGGTGTTTATTTTACAATGCATAAATTACCTTTTTTTTTACTTTGTGACTATTCTTCTGACAGAATTGACCACCACTCTTTTAATCGTATGATACATTTTGTTTGAATATGAATTTATTACAGATATTCTGAAGCCATAAAAAATTCATTACAGATATTCTGAAGCCAGAGATTTTTAACATAAGAGCTAGTCTAGAATTATGCTTACGAATTTTTGTTCATTATAAAACATATACAAAACAACAAACACAGTTGTTTTTGTGCCTGTTTGTGCCTGTGATTAGTCGAGAAATCTCCCCCAGAGAGAGGTTTTTGTTCTGCTCTGGACCTCCCTGATCCCTACCTCTCTGCAAAAGTTGGAGCTGACGAAAACATCCCCAGCAGGCTAAGCAAGGAGAAAGATGTGGGAATTCTGGAGTGGTTTAAATGCAATAGTTCATTTATGTCAGAGCACCATGGCTGTGCTGTAACTACATCACAAATCAGGGAACATGGCCAGAAGCAGAGCTGAGGAAAGAATGCGGGGAGAATGTGAAGTGGATTTGATAAGTGATGCAGCTGTGATTGTCTCATTTTTATCTAAACATCCCCAAACATAGAAAAATGAATCACCCATTTGTTACATCAAGAACTCATCATACTAAAGTCTTAGAATGTTAATGCTTTGTCTGGTTGAAAGTAACTCTCTATGGAACAAACTGTTTACAAAAAAATATCAGCTGTGAGTTTTAGATCATTTAAAAATGTCAAATGTGAGGAAATAACTTATATATCAACTTAACACAGAAACTGTAAAATAAAAGGAACAAATGTGGGGCTTTGTTTCAGTTACATGTTTGGCACTACTGAGTATTCTGAGCAAATGACTTCAGAATTCATGAGGATGTCACATGGACAATGTTTGTTCTACAGAATGTCTCAAATGTAAGGAAACAGGGAAGTAAAGAAACATCCATATAATAAGGTGGTCCAGATGTAGACACAAGCTGTTGAGGAAGGTGGAAATCATGTCCTAAAATGTTTCAGACTTCTCCCACAGCTTGGGACTCAAATTACTTTATATGGATGCTTTCTTACTTTTCTGTTTTCTTACTTTTGAGACACCCTGCATTTTTTTATTCATTCATTATCTAAAGCCACTTATCCAGTTCAGGGTCGCGGTGGGTCCAGAGCCTACCTGGAATCATTGGGCGCAAGGCGGGAATACACCCTGGAGGGGGCGCCAGTCCTTCACAGGATGACACACAATCACACATTCACACTTACAAACCCTTTCAAGCCACCAATCCACCTACCAACGTGTGATTTGGACCCTGGAGCTGTGAGACTGCGACACTACCTGTTGCACCACTGTGCCGGCCCTCACTTAAACAGTTTGACTTAATTTGTTGATTTTGGCATGTGAGCTATGCTGGTACAAATATAATCACAGACCATAGATACATTTGAGACAGTCTTTTTCAAGGTGGAAATCTAAGATGTTTTGAATGAAACATATTGTATGGGGTCTAGCTTTAATGAGATGGGTACATTCCATATTAAGAAGTACTGTCAGGAGAGAGGGGCGGATTGAGGGAGGCGGACGCACTCGCTAAAACACAGCTTTTTAATAAAGGAAAACAACAAAACAGAGACCTTAACAAAACGAAAACAAACAGGGAGCTAACCAGGCTAAACTAAACAAGGGGAGCTAAACAGGGCAAACGGGACTGACAGACTAAAGACAAAACGAAGGAACGAGAGAGGAAAATAAACTACGACACGAAACAACGACTAGGGAAACAGACACGGAGAAACTGTGGAGACAGACGGACAGACTCGAAAACACGACCGACTAGACATGAGAAAAGTGAAATGAGAAATGTACGACCAACAGGACGTGACACAAGAGGGCTTAAATACAGACACAAACGAGACACACCTGGACAGATAACGAGGACGGGCTGACACATGACATGGACGAGGAGGCGGGACGAGGGCGGAGACAAGGATATAAACAAAACATAGCCATGTGCGAATAAAGCACATGGCGGGGACAACAGACTGACAGGACGAAGGCGTGACAAGTACACATTTCAGAGAGTCAAGACTGTGCTGTCGAACTAAATTACGAAATCCATGCTGTATCTGAAAATAATACCATCCCAAAACCTGAAGTTGGTGAGTGCCTAAAGGAGGTCACGGACATGGCACAATGAATCATACTGGAGGCCATTAAGCCGATCTGGAGCCACACAACCTGGAACCAGATAACCCAGGGAGCTTCTGCACACCTTACTATGCTTTTACTGAGCCAGCCAAGTCTGTCTGTGACCATTAGCTAGAGAGCTTGCTACAGTCAGGGAAATCAACAAAAAGACCAGTTAACAGGGGTTACTTCATCCAGCCCATAGCAACTTAGTTGCATAATCGCAAGTGCTATTAGCTGACACGCAACGCTAAAAAAATCCTCCATGGGCACAAGAAATAACCTTTTCATAATCAGTGTAGGCAGGGATAACAAATTCAGGAACATCTGGCGGATAACCTATTTTGAATTGAGTCATATTGAACATTTTGCGGCTAAGGAAAGTAATATTTGTGAAACCTGACTTCAGACATACGATCTGAAGTTGAAATTAGAATGTTTCATGTCTGGCCTTGCACCCTACTATATTATCACATTTCATGCTGTGAGACATGAGGACAACTAAATTATGCTGCAATCAATGCATAGGTCAGCAGATGATACAAAGTCATGAATGACAGGTGTTATGGATGTCATTATTCTTAGAACTACAAAAATATAAGCGCAAGTTTATTTTGGCCTGGGTTAAATATGGTGTGACATTTAGGTTAATTAATTGAAACTTTAACTAGATCTTGGAAAAAGAATCTAAGTTTCAATTGAATAATAACTTGAAAAGTGTGACTCTGACAATGGTCTGGTTGAAGAACATCACAAGTTTCCAAGTCAGCCAAGCCTGTTCTTTCCATTGGTTACATGTTCTCACCTGTAGAGTTAACTAATGTAAGATGTGAATTTTTTGTTTTATTTGTTTTTAGGATCCCCATTAGCTGCTCAGAACTTTAACCAGTCAAAGTTTTTGCTGCTATGGAATCAGCCAAACAAAACCTTCCATTAGGCAGATATGTTTTCTGACCTGTATTTGTAAGTCTGAGATTTCCTGCGGTAATTTCCCGCTTCCAGATTGTCACTAGGTTCACGCGTGGTGCCTGCCAGCAGCTGTTTGCTCATTTATATGCTCTCATTGCCACTGAGAGTAAAAACAGGTCACTATTTCCTTCCTTAAACTGACATATGGAGGATTAACAAAGTAACAAAGAGATCTGACTGTAGAGAACTATCAAATAATTGATTAACACACACATATTTAGTTGTCTGTTGTTATAACACACACACACATATATATATATATATATATATATATATATATATATATATATATGGATTATGCTTTCATTTTTAAATTGCAAGGTAAGCACTGAGTATGCAAAATCTGCAGATACACGACACTACCAGCAGTGAAAAAAAAATTGACAGTTAGTGGAAGGATATGCAAGATAACCTACTACACTTGTTTTCGTGTGACATGTAGGGGCAGGCAATTCCTTAAACAGGGCTACAGTAAAAATACACTCGTGGGAATTGAAGTGGTCCGCATCAGCAAACACATCAAGATATTTTGTTTACCACCTTCTACATATTTAAAAGAATACTGCTGAATGGTTAAGGAAATGATGTCATGGATTTCTTGGGCAAATATTTAAAAAATCTGTTACTTTTCATTGCAGCCAGTTGCCTGAGATTAGTCCAGAGGTTAGTTTAAGCAATATCACAGCACCTTATAAGAAATAAATGCTTATTCCTTTACTGTGAAAAATGAAAATTTATATTTAACTCTGGGCGGCACGGTGGTGCAGCAGGTAGTGTCGCAGTCACACAGCTCCAGGGACCTGGAGGTTGTGCGTTCGATTCCTGCTCCGGGTGACTGTCTGTGAGTTGGTGTGTTCTCCACCAACTGTGTTTCTGCGTGGGTTTCCTCCGGGTGCTCCGGTTTCCTCCCAAGGTCCAAAAACACACATTGGTAGGTGGATTGGCGACTCAAAAGTGTGAGTGTGTGAGTGAATGTGTGTGTGTCTGTGTTGCCCTGTGAAGGACTGGCGCCCCCTCCAGGGTGTATTCTCGCCTTGCGCCCAATGATTCCAGGTAGGCTCTGGACCCACCGCGACCCTGAATTGTATAAGCGGTTGCAGATAATAAATGAATGAATGAATTTAACTCTATCTTATTGTCTTGCTGTTGCTGGAATGTTTTTCTCACTCACTGAGTATTACAAATATTGCAAATGGTGGCAACATAGAAGTGACACCAGACCCATTGTAAAGTAGGAGGAGATACATTTGAGTTAAAAATAGATTGTGTTGTATTATTTAATTTCAAAACCATCTCATACATATAAACAATATTTAAAATGATGTTCACAATTGTAATCAAAAACCTTTAATACAATTTTAAGGATTTTTTCTCACCCTTTACTAGATCTACATTCCGGTTGTGCTGAAAACTGGTCTAATATGTTTATGAAGCCCTGGTGTGAGTAAACGAGTAAAATAACAAAATAGCTTGGATCATGCTAGGTTTCCTTTCTCTCTGCTCAAGGCAGAAAACAGCAAAGAGACCTACAAATGTTGAAAATACTGGAGAGGGCACCTGTCCTTCACAGGGTGACACACACTCACACACACACACCTATGGACACTTTTGAGTCGCCAATCCACCTATCAACGTGTGTTTTTGGACTGTGGGAGGAAACCAGAGCACCCAGAGGAAACCCACGCGGACACGGGGAGAACACACCAAACACCTCACAGACAGTCACCTTGAGTAGCACTTGAACCCACTACATCAAGGTCCCTGCTGGAGCTGTGTTACTGCAACACTACCTGCTGCACCACCGTGCTGCCTGTAACAAGCATGTTTTTGTGGTAATTCAAACAGTGAATAAAAACTTTCAGTGAAACTTCAGCCAAGTACAAACAACAGTAGTGTTTCCCCTCAAACATAATGTTCCCCTTTACAATATGCAGAGCTTCTGAACATAAACGAAACAGCGAACTACTGTTCCTCAAGACTGTAGACATACCCTTTAAGTGAAAAAAGGAAAAAGCACACATGCCCTGCTCACCTTTGTATAGGAAAAACAAATCACTTTTAGAATAATCAAATATTTGTTTTTCTATGGGTGGAGAGAGTGAGGTGTAAACTAATTTAAAGCCTGAGTGAGGTAAGATATGGTCTAGAGGAACACTGTGCTGTTTCCTGTGTGTGGAGACTAGCAGCTTAATGACCAATGGATCTGGTAGTATGGACCTTGGGTTCTCTCGTGTGCTGTGCCAAATGGAAGGGAAACAAACACCCTGGATATTGATGTAACGTTTTATCATGGATAATGTTTTGATTTTCACCTTAACTGCCATGCTACAGTCAGAAGATGACCATGTCCTGCATGGACTTGGGTTTATCAACTGAGAAAATTATTTCAGTTGTACGTTTGTGAGATTTCAAAAGACATAATCTGTTCTCGTTGAAGGTGCCCATTGGCTCCTGGTATTGGCAGATTTGTTCCAGTTACTTAACTGTAATATTTATTCTGCCTTCTGGTAGTATACCAGTGTGAGAGATATAATTTATCTTAAAACCAGCCCTCTTCTGGGTTTTTATTATTTATTTCATTATTTACTTATCAATGAAAAGGGGAAGGTAACTCTTCTTTTTCATGTTTGTGCACCCTTGCCAGAAATGTGAGAGATTAATTGATGTTCCTACAAGAAAAGTATAAATCTACACTTACACTTATCAAATGTTTCACTCCTCCGATTCCTTTGGCTTGCACTTTGTAAAATCATCTCTCTCTCTCTCTCTCTCTCTCTCTCTCTCTCTCTCAGTATCACTGACATGCTCACATACACATTCACACAATGATGTGTCTGATGATCTTCCTCCCTTGTCTTAATAATGCCCTTACTCTGGGCGCTCAGCCATGGCCTGGATTGAGAGCCAGAAAAATGCACACTTGCCCCATTCTGTCTGTCTTTCTCTGTTGTAGAAGAATGTAGCTTTCTGTTCAGACTCTCTTCATTCGGTCACACTTACCAAAAGTGACACCATTACTTTTTCTCAGAAAATATTTTGACCCAATATATCCTAAATTCTCATTATTACTGCTGCATCTTCATATCATTTCATTATGGCTTATGGATTATTGTAAAACTCCCAATAATATTTTAATGATAAAATCAGTTGAAGTTGAGACCCAAGCCAATGCTTCTCCTGACACTGAAAAGTGGGGGTGAGATGAGTGAAAAAGATGGATGGATGTTAAACTATGCAGGACACTGATTCCTGCATGTTTCACCAAGTGTTTCCATAGTACAAGAGGTCATGTCCAAGACCTTAACAGCACTTCAGACCTAAACGCTGTGTTCCTTGCCATGGTAACAGTGGTAATGTTGTTGGTCTGGTGAACTGAGTGGGCGAAGCCTGTGTAAGTGAGTGTGAGTGCCTGTGGCGTGGCACAGTGGGTGTGAGTGGACATAAAGGGATGAGTGCTGGGATGAGAGTTTGTGGATTTTGAGAATGTTTTGTGATCCATAGCCAAGGCACAGAGAAAAGAGAAGCATTAGCTGCTCGTGTATGTTCTGTTGAGGTTTAGTGCGATTAAAACAATGTGTCAGTTTCTTCACAACATGCAAATTAAGTAGAGTTTTGCTATTAAAACTATCACAGAAGTGTGTATTGCAGTAGTTCCACCAGGATTTCCCAGATGCAAAATCAATATGCTCTACATTTTTAAGCCATGATCAGAGATTTTGAAACTGTGTCACAGCCACCATGGCACCAGCTCTGAGTTCACCAGTGGAAAGTTTGGGAAAACAGATATATTGTACAGTTCAACAAAGGCGGTCACAGTCTAAAAAACAAGCCTGCAAGTTGCAACTATCTTTAATCGTTAAACTGCTCTTAAGTTCTTAACTGTGATTTCAGTATATTCAAAACACTGCATCCATATGGTCAGAGAAGTATATAAATCTGAGTCTAGATGTTGGTTACTTTATATGATCACTATCTTGTGAATCGTCCAGAATTACACAAAAGTCCAGGACACTCCCTCGTCTTGAACCAATAATGTCTTTTAATGCATTATAGTACCAGCAAAACTGACAGAGATGTCAGACTTTGGTTCACTTTATGACAGATATTAAACTAAAAACACACAAGCATAAAACTACTCAAGTAAATAACAATGTGCTTACGTAAAAGAAAACTAAGCACCTCAATTCTTGCTGTATGTCTGGTTTTCAAGTGTTTTCTAAAGGCTCATTTGGTCCCATGCCTTTGTAACAAGAGAAAGAGCAAGATATTGAGTTAGATTGAGTTCTGCCGAAGGGACTGGGGGGCTCAGGGGGGTGGATTAGTGGCATGGGGTGGAGGGTATCATCTTACATTCCCTCAGGGACAGCCACATGACCTCACGTAGAAGGGAAGGGAGGGGAAAAAAAGATGTTGAACTACGGCCTGAGCGCTTTCAATGAGAACCACATGCAGGAACGAGGGGGAGTGAATGAGAGGAGGAGGAGGAAGAGGAGGAGGGCTATGACTAAAGCCTGTCTTTTAGAGAGGAGTGTATACCGTGTAGATCTCACTTGATATTTTCTCCAGGCAGCGCAGAGGAAAGGACCTGAGAGGAGGTGTCTCAGTACCCATAGGAAGAGTGTTAGTGTGTGTATCAGTTTGGTAGTCCAGTAAAGTAGAGAAGGAAATCAAGGAATACAAAGCTTTTCTGAACACACAGCACAGCTCTGTCAGCTCAAAACGTCCAGTAAGGAGACAGTGCTCTTGGGCAGAAGAGAGGGAAACAGAGAAAAGAGACATGTCAAGTGCAATCGTCAGACGTAACTCCAGCAAACAAGGCTTGCAGAACCTCCTAAGGTGAGTCTTTGAATGTAATGTAATTTAATCAGCTGTAGGCATTCGTGTATCCTGTGTTATCTCTTAATTAGCCTTTACTCTAGAAGCATTAGGCAGAGTCAGTGTAAGTGAGTAAATTATGGGCCTGACATTGAAGAATAATAGCTTAGAACAATACCTCTCCTGCGTTATTAATTTTGTTCCCATACAGTTGTTTTAAAATAGCCTTAGTCTTAATTAATGATATTTATTTATTTATTTTGATCTCTTCAGAGATCTTCAGATTTTTATTTTCTGTGAGTGTTAGCAGGGGGTTATTGTTTGTTTAGGAGATTCCAAAAGTCATTAAAGATGGAAGCAGTTGAGGTGAGTGTCGAATGGGCTAAAGGGCCCCTGATAAACGCCTGGGAGAGGTGACCTTGTGACCCGTGTTTGAGAAGATAAGAGGTGACCACCTGGAATGTAGGGTCTCATGTGAAGATTGCTCTAAACAACACACTGGTTTGGACAAAGCAACACAACAAACATTAGCTTTGAAACTCGCATTCATATGTTATGATTTCAGTACTCTATGAATATGAATATGAAGAAGTCCTTACATAGTCCAATAAATATTCCTAAAATATAAAGGTTCCTAACTCATTTGTGACATTTTCTAGAAGAAGCTTTTCAGAGATAAGAGGTTCTTTAAAGTTTAAAATCTCACACATCTCAATTAAAAATTTCCCATTCATTGAATGGTGGCTCTAACATTTACCTATGACAACTTTATATTTCAGTGTACATTTAAATAAATGATAACGTGGCAATCACAAATACAGTGTAACTCCAGACTGAAGCTAGTGAGAAAACTTTGAGTTAGTCAGTACTTAACCTGTCTTCCTGCAGTGATGAGACCTCAGGTGAATCAGGTGTGCTTTGTTATACACATTTCAGGGGCTACACACAGGTTGCATTGTGGAGGGTGGTTTAATTTCTCTGGGTTTTTCAGAGCTGCCAAAACTGTCCTTTCTCACAACAGACAAGGTGTCTTGGCACGTGAATACTGGGTACTTGTCTTTATTACCAGAGGCATAGGCATACACCTGACTCATTCCTATTAATGATGTATACCCTGCTGTTTATGTTGTGTACACAGTCCTCAGCTTCATGGACTTTCATTCTCCCAGAGTGAGAAAAATAGCAACTGAAAGTCAGACAAAGAGTGAATCACAGTGCTCCTGTCTAAAAGGGGTTTTCTGTGATACTGGCACGACAGACATCAATCTGCATGTATCTTAGATGCTCAGCTGTTTCTCTGTATGATTCAGCACTTGTTGGAAATTGAAAGCAATAGTTAATAATTTTATGAGGATTATGTTAAGAAGAAGAAGCACCTAAACAAGTTGTACCCTTATTTGCTGGTACCACAGAGTATAATAGAAATGGATTATTCTGGATTATTCTGGAATATTCTATTTCTTTTTGCACACTCATTCAAAGGAATTTCACATACTTTAATCAAAACAACTGCAGCTGTTAGTAAGTGTCTTCCATAAAGCCCTTCCATGTCTTCCATGTCTGGCCTTTGTCATGTTTATTACCACCACAACATTGGAGCTGAGGAAGTGTGTCATAAAATAAACCAGATAAGGAAGAAAGAGAGCGAATCTGCAGCTGAAAGGCAGAAAAATGGTGTTTGTGAGCTCAAGGCCCACAAATTAATGAGCAGTTTGCCAGAGGGGGCAAATGATGTACCACAGTGATCTGGATTGAATCAGTTAAGTTAGAAGTGTTCCTGTCAGCACCAGCTTTGATCGCAGAGTGATCTCAGGCATGAAGCATGCAGGTGCGAACTGTGATCAACATGTGTCTAATATGTGTCTGTAGGACTTACTTTTGATGCTTTGTGATAGCAATGAATTTTAGCAAAGATTTTGCGTAAGTGGCACTAGTGATAAATATTGGGTTGTAATTGAAATGAATAAGAATTAATGGCATCCAAAGAATCTGCAACATTTTGCTTACACAGTAGATCCAGATGCAAACTATATGGATTTAGACCATCTTTAGTACTGACAAACTTCTAAAATTGAAATATGTGAGCCAGCTTAAGCCACTATAACGCATAAAGACAAAAGAAAACAATATAGAAACCAGGGAAACCTGGACGTTTAGATGGACGTTACTACAAGAGGTTTTTCTACCAGTGCAGGCAACACTGAGTGAAGAGGAAAATCTACAGCTAAACACATCATATATGACAATTGTATATGAGGTCTTTTATCAATCCTCAGTAATATGCAAACATGGCTGTCATGCAAGTGAACTAGCATATGTCTTTTGAGCTTTCAGCAGCTGTCTTAAATTTTAAGAAAAGGTAAGAAAAGCTTAGTTAGTTCACTGATTACAATTCTTTCAAAATGTTATGTTTCATTTGTTATAATTAGTGTTAGGAAATACTGTAACCTAGGGTAAATGTTACCCTACACTACAAAGTTGAGTCCAGAACTTCAGTTCAATTGATACAATGAAAAAAACAAAAACAAAACGAAACAAAAAACAAAACAAACTGCTACCATCCAGATGTTTGGGACAGAATGCGTTTGAATTGAATGTTGCTCAGTAACAAATTCCACATGTGTCTGTCTAATAAGTCTAACTAATATACTGCCGTTGCCTTTTTCACTGCACATTTGTCCAGAGTGTTTGCTTTGACTTACAGAATTGGTTAAGAGTTGTTTCAGTTCGTGTTTTGTTATATTTCCAGTGACCATTAAAATCTTAGATCAAAAACATTCAGTCTAACACTCTTCACAATGTTAGACAATCAATGTGTCAGCAGACAGTTGTGATCGGTGTTTGCCACTATGGAATTAACTATGGATTTTAATGTATTCCTTATTCATCCAATAACTGTAACGTGAAACATCTCTTATTCTTTGCTGGTCTGTGTTAATAGATTCTCTCTGTGTGTATTGAACCATGACATGCGTGATCCCTGAGCTTTACTTTGCCCCCTCTTCTGTTTACGATACTGTGATAAGAGCAGCAGGAATGCAGGTTGGGAGGGAGCTGGGGGCTTAGCCTTTGAATGAAAGGGGCAATAAACTCTTTGCTTTTTGCCATCCCCATTGCAGGGTACTTTTCCAAATGTTGATGGGCTCCAGGAGAAAGTAAAGGTAAACAGTAATGGGCTTCACTGCACCGGCCTTTATATAGCTAAACATGATCTGAACTCTTGTTCCCTTATTTCTGTATTCTGGGTTTGCTGTCCACTAGTGGAATAATTTATACCAACTTTTATGTAAATACTAAGCTGCCTCAGTGTCAGGGTTTAGTGTGACATGCTCTGCATTAGGAAAAGTGGAGCCTGTAGGGTTCCAGACTCTAGCCATCAGAAATGTGCTGTGCACCCTTTAGGCTCTGTTGGCGTCTGAACACTCAGACATAACATGCTGACTGGTGTCTTCAGATGCACTAAGGACACAGCCCTCACTCTTTAGTGTGCAGACCTGGACTATCCACATTACCATCAGAGGTTTGAGTCATTCATTGTTATGTAAATAAAGATGAATATGATGCATGTTTTGGAAAATGAATAGGGCTTTCATTTATCTTAGTCCAGAGAGGCATATTCTAACTGTAATAACTGTCCTTTTTCCACTCTTTGAATTACAAGTGTGTGGATGTAATAATTAGTCTGAGTTATTGAAGACGGATTTTCCATATGTTTTTCAAGCTGTTCTGGGTACACTAAGTGACTTGTGTGAGAAGTTTGTTGAGTCTCTGCTGTACGCTTTCAGCAGGGAGACATTTGAGTTGTTGGTCTGGGTCAATAACTCTCTTTTACTCTTAATCTGTGGCTTGCTACAATGACATCATCTGGCTCAGCTGCTTACAAATCCCATGCCCTAAACCTCAGATGGCCTTGCATGTAGGAACAGGGAGGAAGTAGGAGCATTCACTGGTTGACTTGCTGAAAAAGGGAGTATTTATCTTGTTATTTTTCCTGAAGACAAAGGCCAAAGAGAAAGAAGCATTAAGGTACTTTCAGTAGAGGGTGTGTCTTTGGTTTCCTGGGAAGAAAAGAAAAAAGCCGTTGAAACAAGATTGTACAACTGGTCTTCTAGCAGCCGATGTAATGTTTTGGCTTAATTTGACCAGTATGTTGTATTTTGCTCATTTTATTTTTCTGGAATTATGCTGGTTGTTCCATATATGGTTAATGTGTGCCTTAGTCATGGGTGAAATTGTATAAATATTCTATTATTATATGTAAATGCATTGTCACAACACAATAAACATTACTATATTTTGACACATAGAGACAAATAAAAAAACACTTTAAAAAGCTGCCTTCTTTCAAAGTATTTTAATTTTCATTCAACATTTCATATAATGCACTATTCATTCATTCATTATCTGTAACCACTTATCCAGTTCAGGGTCTCGGTGGGTTCGGAGCCTACCCAGAATTACTGGCTGCAAGGCAGGAACACACCCTGGAGGGGTCACCAGTCCTTCACAGGGTGACTAACACTCACACATTCACACCTACGTGAGCACCCGGAGGAAACCCACGCAAAACACATGGGAAGAACACACCACACTCCTCACAGACAGTCACCCGGAGCGTATATATATATATATATATATAAGAGATAATCCAGGATCAGGTCTAATATTATATCCTAGTTATGTTATTTGTATAATAAAAACACTGAGCTGGTCAGTGTTGTCTAATTACATATATATACATTATATCTTAATACTCTTCATCAATAATGTAATTTAGAACTTTTGCACTACACAGTTGTCATATTGTGCACTTTTCTAACCTATGCATATTGCCTAGATTTGATAAATATTTTCTTATAGCACTATTCAGGACTTCTAAAGCAATGGTTAAAAGAAGATATGGAAAACAGAGCTAGCTGTATTAACACTGGTGCTTCTATTTATTTTTTTCTGTGGGGACATGTCCTGCTGTGTTTCTTATGGTTATAAACTGCCCCCAAACTCATGTCAGACTCCAGGTGTTGTGAATGTTGGATATGGTAAATATTTTCTTCTCCATCCTCCATCCATAAATACCAGCCTCAGCTCAAAGCTCTCGGATATGTTCCTGCACTTCACTTCCAAGCAGGATTTGTCTTGTACATTCCTTTAGACTGTAAATCAAACAGAATTGGCATTCGCTGTTGTTGAATGCACATGATGTATGAAGTGTTTCACTGTGTGTATAAAAAGAGAGATGGATGGGGTATAAATGTCTAGTCTGTTCTTTATTAACTGACAGATCTTTCACATTGTCAGTTACTAATTTTCATGATATTGATATAACTCAGTCCAGTCTGGATCTGGAGGCCCTCACACTGAGATAGTAAAATTAAATTCTGAATTCTAAGCACATTTTATATCACACTGTGCCATGCACATTTAAATGGAGGTGATTCAAGTGTCAGTTCCACATGTAACCTGAATACAATTATGGGCTGACATAAGCTAATTAAAAGTCAGTCTCTAATGCTTATTTAATATATTGTATTCGTATGGAATCAACATACAGGTTTGAACTGAGTTAATTCGAAGCCCAGTAGTTTTTTTTATGGCTATTATTGCATTCCTTCATTCATGTTCAATTACTAAATATATTTTCATTACCCGTATTAGTCAGGTAATGGCATTACTGTGAAACATCCTTACTGTGCTATAAACTTAATTCCACACTAATACCACTAATACTATCACCAAACCTGCATCAACAGTAAAGTTGTCATTATAATGTAGATCAGTTTGACAGTAATGGTACACAGTGCGGTTTCTTCTGCATAGGAAATTTTGACCTCTACCTGACCCATGTAAGAGTGACCAGTTTGGCTTTAACAGTCATTCACTGTTACATGTTGAGGCTTGCTCTGCTGTGATTTAGCAAATGCAACAATAGCCAAAAGCATTCCCTCAGCAAAATCGAATGTTCACCCTCCTCCCTCTCAACACCCCTGGGCTTAGTTGCATTATGCTTAGGAAGCAGAGTCAACAGAGTGTTGGGAAAGGTGATATATGTTGAGCAGGAGCCAGATTATTTTTTTTTTTTTTTTAATTTCCCCTTCAGTATTCCAAACTACATGAGAATAAGTAGTCTGTTCTTTATGTATGCACACTGGATATTCAGACTGTGCTGGAAATGACTAGGTGAAGACAAAAGATGGCTTCCATTTAGTTAAACGGAGGCAGATTGTGTGTTCAGACATGAATGAAAGAATAGAGCGATTTGTGAGCCTGTCGCTGCTAGACAAATCATGGCAAGACCAATGACCTCATCTCCGTTGTTGACGTCATACAGGTGGCCCGTGCCAGAAATGAAATAATCCCATCATACTGATTAAGAGGTCTGAATAACAAAGGCTTCAGTTAAAATCTCAACAAATACATTTTCTATGTCTATGAGCCACTGGAGTTAAATTTGATTCTATGGTGGTGTGTTCCTTTACTTCTGGAGTGAACTGTTAAAGGGCCCATAGCATGTTTAATTCCACAGTTATTAAAATAAGAATTTAATGTAGTTTATTGGTAAAGTTTCAAATTATACATTAGCAGTACTTATGACAATACTCTTCAGTTTATTTCTAAGGTATATAAAATATTATGAATTCGTAGGTACATAAACAAATATACATAGAATAGATCAAGGAGCAAATAAAATGCTATACGTGAAATATGTAGGATATTCATTCATTAATTCATTGTCTATAACCACTTATCCAGTTCAGGGTCACTTTGGGTCCTACCCGGAATCACTGGGACCCAAGGCAGCAGCACATCCTGGAGGAGATGCCAGTCCTTTACAGGGTGATATGTAGGATATGATCCCTTTAAATGGACAGAAACCTTGCTTTTGCTTAAATCTTGTCAAATCACATATTGTGATTTATGATTGTAATTACATTAAATATGGAAGCCATGACTGAAATAGAAAGGAAAGACAGGGAAGAGGGGAAAGAGAGTGAGCAATGTAAGGTCCAGCTGGCTGGTAACCCTTTCACCCTTTACCCCCACTTCCCTTGCTACTCTTCCTGTGAGAATGCCTGAGGACATGGCTTGGCTTGGTCAGACATATCACAGTGCTGAGAGCAGGGGAATGAGAGATGTTTAGCAGACCAGAATGCATGTCCCTTTACAGCAAAATAGCTAATACAAGAATGCAGTGAGGGGAGGCAAGTCAGACTTTTTTTTTGATCATGGGGTACATTTTTGAACCTCCTCTGCTATACATGTCTTTAGGGTGAGCTGTAAAGTCACTAAAACAGATTGTGACTCTACAGGTCTGGTATGCATTAAGGGCCCATTAGTGACCTATGTGGGCCCTTAATTGATCCAGAAGCTGCATTGGTGTTCGTTGTAATATGACACCAAGGCAAACAGATTGAAGCAGTTGACAAACCCCCACAGAAATGCCCCAAAGGCAAATAGGATAACCCACTCTCCAGAAATAAAGTTTGCACTTTCTAACTGTTAGTGACTTTTAACTTGAGCTAATGTAGCTTTACCATCAAAATGTTGAGAATTACCCAAATAGTAAACATTCTGGTGAGTTACACAAGGCTTTCTGCAGTAGTATAAACACACTTTCCTCTGCCACAACCACAGACATGTACACACACACTTGCTTGCACATGCTTAGTGATGAACCATATATATATATATATATATATATATGTGTGTGTGTATTTTTTCTTTTTTTTCTGGATGAATAAACACAGGGATGCATCAACATCTCCAATGTGTGTGTGTGTGGGATGTCATCACTCAATCATGGCAGTTTAAACTCCAAAGCAGATGTTCCATTGGCTCTCTCTCTGGTCCTGGAGACTTAATGACCCATTGTTTAGAGAATCTTCTAGAGACCCTGTGGATAACTCCGTGAAACAGACTCAGAGGGTGTCTGAATGAGTGGTTCTTCTTTGGTCAAACACCACAAGATGTTGTAACAAACCTGCAGAGAATTTGTTTATTATTTGGTTGTTATTTACTATTAAGTTTACAGTTTATACAATGGAAAATAAAATAAATATTTATAGATAGATAGATAGATAGATAGATAGATAGATAGATAGATAGATAGATAGAAGAGAGTTAGTTTAAGTTAAGGAAATACTTTTTTGTTTTTACATGTGGAAAGTTTTCATTTTATATCATTGATCGCCATTTTTTCATGATACAATTTGTGTCTTTTACTGTCTTGTATGCATTTCTAGCTAAGTTTGCTAGCAAGAAAAGGGTACCTTTCTCCATTCATGCTCAAATTGTAGGTACTTATACTATAGGTTTATAAACTAAAAAGTGGGCCAATTTAGTCCACAGTAAGTGTACTTTTGAAATATAATTAAATTTTACTTAGGTACACTTAATACAATTATTAAAAGTATAATTGTATGAAAGTGTATTTTTGTCTTTGACACTAATGATAACATCTTCAGTTCTTCTAGTTAGCAATATGCTGATAAAGTTCTATCTATCTATCTATCTATCTATCTATCTATCTATCTATCTATCTATCTATCTATCTATCTATCTATCTAACACCCACTGACCAGACTGAAGTACCCTGTGTTTTTTGATAGTGCTATTAGTAATTCAGTGTTAGCTAGCTGCAGATGCACTGATGCAATGCAATGATTATTACTGAGTTTAAGAGTGACAGATTAATCTATCATTTTTGTTTACACTTAGGATTTATTCTGTTTCTCTCTACAGAGTGACTGCTCAGCGCAGTATTGAGGATGCTGAGGAGATTGAGAGGGAGCGACGACGCAGGGCTCGAGAGGCTCTTCGGAAAGAACACAGTCTCACTGGATGTTCTGGGTCTCCTCAGGACAGTACAGGGCCATCTGAGGACTGTCTGTAAGTTCAAGTTTGGATATTTTGAGTTAAGTTATTTGCTCTCTCTCTCTCTCTCTCTCTCTCTCTCTCTCTCTCTCACACACACACACACACACATTGTCCCTTCTGTTTCTTCTTACTAAAACAGAGCCTACATATAGTTACAATCTCTTCATTACTTAAGCAGTAAAGTATGTCTGGTGCAGGCTGTATAGGTCCCCTGGTCCTTAGCACAGTTTACACATTGTATGTATAACTTCCACTCTGTATCAAAAAGTGTAATTATGGGTTGTCTGGTCATGGGCCACACCCCTCCGGCGTGCCAAGAAAGACGCAGCTATCACACAGCTCTGTGAGTCAAACGTTTTGCAGTAGAAATCAAGTTGATTTCCAGCGCTCTGTAATTATATTTTTGATCATAGAAGAGTCCTGGCTTTGAGATTCTGAGCACTTTCATGTGTCCAGGTTAAAGATATAAAACTTTTTTTTTCAACAAATGTTTACTCAATACTTACATAAAAGAAGTATATATTTAAATAATTGTATTTCAAAAATATAATATTTGTATGATCTGCCATAGATTTGCAGCATTTATTGTATTTCGATGGGTTATTATTGGATGGAAGTAAGATTTAATCATCTGCTGGAGTTTTATGTGAATTCCTCTCAAGCAGGTTTTGGACAGATGAAATGCATTTTTATTTCAGGACATGTTAATAAACCTAAAATCATTTCTATCGTCATTGAGAATGTACCGGGTTCCTTTAAAAAGGACATGGTTAGCTCCCTTTTCACTAATGAAACTAATGCAGGTGTGTTTCCTTTGGTTAAGTCTGTGAGAAGCCTATAAAAGTGTCTGTCTGTCTGTCTGTCTGTCTGTCTCTCTCTCTCTCTCTCTCTCTCTCTCTCTCTCTCTCTCCATCCTTTTAATAATGAGCCTCAACCAGTCCATCATACTTTGCTTGATGCTTGTGAGTATCTGACGGCACATACAAATGATGCCGCTCTTCATTTATTCAATATCCTGTTAAGTATAACCTTTTATGTATAATTATTTTTATTTTCCAACAAATTCTGTTTTTACAGAACTAGACACAAAATAAATACACAAACAAATTCCAACTCCAAATATAAATATTTTCAGTTAGAAGTTGGTGTCCTTTTCTGCTTCTCACAATCCCAGTATCTTAGATACCTTCAGTGATGTTGAGGTCTGGACTTTGCGGCCAGTCCATTGTCCAGAGAATTCCAGAGAAGTGTTTATTTGAAAACCCTGTTTCCTTCACTCAGTAGCAGCTTCCTCCCAAAAACACATCCTGTCAGACACATAGTGTTCAGTTGTCTTCTCATAATGGACAGATGGACAGAATTACGTGTGGCTTTTCTTCAAATTTAAATAAATATGGTGCTTGATTTCCTCTCGAACATAAATTACGTTTTCGCTATATCTTTACTCTATGAGATTGTTTGAATTCTAGTTTTGGGAACTCCCATTTTTCACTTATTTTCCTTTGACTTTGGTATTATTTTTACAAGTAATTTTTTTATATCCACGCAAGAATATCTCCTGAAAATAATTAACTTGATTAACTGTTTATTTTAACAATAATTAAATAAATGAATGATACTCTGTGATTTATACACACTCTGTTATTATGGATTTCTAAGCTAGTTCTGTCAATCTGTTGCTCTTAGTGCTGTTGAGGCTTTGATCTTCCTATGAATCATACCCGTGGTATTTCTGATGTGTATTCCTCATGCTCATCAGCAGCAGCCTGTAATGTATAATTTGGAGTCACTTTGATGATGTTTTCTACTGTTGGTACTTTATCAGGCGTTGGCATGTCATATATTATGTCACAACATATGTTGGCATATCAAGTGTTAAGTCATTTCAGATGTTCTCTCCTGCTCCCTGACTGTTAGTGTGGTACTGGTTGCCTGTAGCAAGAGAACAACAACTACAACAACAACAAAACCCAACTCACAAACCTCAAACATCTGTTTCATCGAGCTGCGTTTGAAGTGAAATGCCAGTGTTAATAGATGGACCAAATGACATCATTGCATAGTTTTATCACCGAGCATTTGTAGTTATATACCACTACAGGTGTGGGCTCCACATTTTGTCTACCCTGATGGTGTCCGTTCACGCTTTACTGGCTGTTAGCTTGCCCACACTTCTCATAAAATGGTTATATGGGGGGCCATCCTGACCATCCACCGACTTTCAAAACAGTATCCCTCTCCCAGTCTAACTCCCACTCCCACCCAGCCCACTGACTCCCCCTGAAACTTTGATGTTATTCTGCATTCTCTTTGGCTGCTCCTTCTCATTTTCACTCCTCTACTTTTCTCATGCTTGTCTGACCTGACCATAGTCTATCATAGAGGCACCATGGTCTTTTCAACTGGGTCTGGCACAAAAAAGTAGTTGGCAAAGCTTGGGCATTGCTGGCTGTGGATGATAGGGTGTAAGCCTCCTCTTCTTTGAAATCTGAGAAATTCTCTCCTAACACCTGCATAATCACACTCTCAACTGTTTTCATTTACCTCAGCTAAAAATGGCCTTCGCTATAAAGGCTCATGTTGTGCAACACATCTGAAAGCAATGTGTGTAACTGCAGGTACGAGAGCAACCTGAAGCCCAGCAGTCCAGGGGTTCTGGAGGAAGACGAGGGTTTCAGTGACTGGACACAGAGAGCGGAGAGGGGCAGACAGGTCAGACAGGGGGTGAACAGCCCCCGAGAAGAAGACTTGGCGGTAGACAGACCCATGAACGGAGCAGCCAGGACAGGAGAGAAAATCAACTTCCCTGTTCTCACTCGACAGCAAAAAACCCAATGCGAAGTAGAGGACGAAGAAGAGTACAGGCCAGTGAGGAAGAGCAGTGAGAAAAGGATGGAGTATGGAGAAAGGCCAAGCAGTTTCAAGGACAGAGGGGCAGAAGAATGGAAGGAAGCGATGACGAGAGTCACCAAGGGACAAGAGGAGCATCTAAGACCACACATAGACAAAGTAAGAGGTCTAGTGTTATTGTTTTCCATATGGTATTTTTATATTTTGTATATATGTTCTGTTTTTGTAACCATTCTTACAATTGTAGGAGAAAGACAAGAGGCAAGAAGTGAAGGTCTCATACACTTCTAAGGTTTTCCTGCAGCAAGACAGAATGCCCAGTGTCGGCAGTGAGGATACTGCTGGAGAGGATGCTACATCTCAGCTTTACAAACCCAGACTACAAACCAAAACTACAATGTAAGCTATGTGTTTTTGAAGAATTAATGCTCACAAGAGACTTAGTTCACTATGCAATCCAGTTCAGGTTTAAGGACTGGACAGGACATATTAAAATGAACTGAATTATGAATAATTTGTATCTGATCTTAAGATATGGCCACAAAGTCATTTTACACTCTTCTGCAGTTCTGTTAATCATTCATGAATCATCAGTGCATTTCCCCCCTAGATTTTAATTTCCTTACACATTATATGTAATTTGTGAAATAACTCATGAGAAAAATGTCATGCAGTTGCAGATGTCAAACGGGTTTGTTAATAATTCCACGGAAAACACTGATACCAAATGTTAAATTGTATCATATTTTACCACAGTAAAGAAAAACCACGCAAAGTCTGAATCATTCTTTGATCCTAAAAAGGCAACAGGATCGTTTATTGCAAATGTCTTTTCAATGCTGTCATAGCTCATTGAAGCCTCATGAAACTAAAGCCTTCGTATTCATGCCTCAGTGACAAAGAACCTTACAGTGCATCAAGAAGGTTTTTGGTAAGAAATGCATCCTTATCCACTCTGTGAAGGACATGGCTAAACAAAGTGGCTGATGTCATAGTCTGACGTGGATTGTTGCCAGGGAAATTCCAGCTCTGTGAGGTTCTGATATTATGTGACAGCTCTTGCTCATCTTCCTTTTCCCTTCATGTTGAACAGGAGTGCAACACAGGCATCTGAGCCAAGGCAGCAGGCTGAGTCTGGGCTGGAGACAGAGCAGAAGCTGGAGAAGATCCGTCGCAGCCACCAGGAGAAGGAGAGCCAAGAGCTCGAGCAGCTTCGGCAGAAACAGGCTGAGGCAGAGGTGGAGCTGGAGGAACTGAAGAAGAAGAGAGAGGAAAGACGGAGGGTCCGCGAAGAAGAAGACCGCAGGAGAGAAGAGGAGGAATATCACAGACTGGTGAAGGAGGAGGTGCAGAAAAAGCAAACACACAGACACACACATACACACACACAACACAAAAGGAATTTGAAAAAGGGCTTTGTAGACTAAACTGAATATGGGTACACTATACCAACATTAACAATTATTAAGAAACATTTCTTAATGTACATTCCACACACCTCCAGTGTGTAAGCCGCATGTTCTCTGCGTGACTTTATTGTGTGGTTGTCTATAAGTTTGTGGGATGGTTTGCAGGAGGAGAAGCGTCAGATGAAGGAGGATATTGAGAGAAGGAGGATGGAGGCAGCTGAAAAGAGGATTAAGAACCTGAGTACTTCCAGTCCAGATGGAAATGATTCATTTAGTCCAAAGAGTTCCACTTATAAGGTAAAAGATTTAATTTAATTGACAATACCGCTATACAAGGACACACAATGTTATAGATGACAAACAGTACTCTTATCAAAATCAAAAGCAGTATGACATCTAATGATTTAGCCTGCTAAATATGATTGAGTGAGTGAACAGGACAGTTTGATTAGGTGCCTTATGTCAAAATCAGAAATGCTTTGCTTCATACTAAGCACTACTCAATATAGTTCTGGAAGCAGCACTGTGTTCGAGGCAGAAGGATCATGATTGGTTACTAGCTAACAGGCAGGGATGTGATTGGCTAAAATGGATTGGTCAGAGATTGGTCAAATACTGTGCAGTAAACCAGTAAAGCCCTGCCTAAAACCAGGTGTTTGACTGCTCTAAATGTCAGAAAGGACTCTGGAAGAATACATGTGGAGTATAAATTTCTTTTTTTGTTGTTGTTACTGTACACTTAGATCATACTTTGTTGGAAGTGCTGCAACAATCTCAGTAATCAATGCTCTGCTGCCTATGAAGCACATTTGTGTTATGACTGCTGCCTCAGGGGAAGCTGTAGAATGTTACACAATTAAAATGTGGCTGCCTATGAAGCAGATTCTAAAGAAGTACAATTTCCACACTTGATTTATGTTTGGTAAAATGACGTACAATAATGTTCTTCTTCCTCAGAGGCAGTAAAGCATTAATGTATAACATTCTGTAGCCCCTTCAAATATCCAGGAAAGTACTTCAGAATCTGCCGCAGAGGAAGCAGAGCATTATAACATTCTGCAGCTTCCTCTGAGGCAATTACATTAGGTTCATTTCAAGTAAAACAAAATAGTGACGTTTTTTTAGCACTTGCAACACATTTTGAAACAAAGCTAAGTCTACAGTAAGTTATTCTTCCAAAGTCATTTCTGACAGTCACATCAGGCAAACACTTGGGTCTAGGTGGAGCTTTACTGGTTTATTGAGCAGTATTTGAAAATCTCTGCCCAATTGGTTTCAACCAATCACATTAATTCCCGCCTGTTGGTTGGTAACCAGTTATGATCCTTGTGTCTCAAAGGCAGCGCTGTCTCCAGAGCCGTTTTGAGTAATGCTTTTGCTCACTTGCATGTGCTGATGTTATATTTTATTCTTGTGTAAATTATTTAGGCTTTTGAATGAATTAATGGATGGATGAATCAATTGTAGATACTTGTATCAGGAGCTTTATTTACATTCTTTCATTAACAGATAAATTTCACTATTAACTGGAATCTTTCTGCTTGTCATTGAATTATATTTCAAATAATCATGCCCAAACTGACTATTTTTCCAGATGTTCCATTTATACCTGTAAGTTGCATGTGTGTGGTTTATTTGAGTGATTTTATGGTTTTTTTTGTTTCTATCACACCTTACTGGATACACATAAAATGCATGTATAACAGGATGAGGTTAATTGGTTTTGGACCATTTGCAGTTCTGATGTGTTGTATTGTGTGTTCACGGTTGGGCTGATGTTCATGTTAGTTCCTTCAGTGTTTTCTCTTTGTTTCTTTTAAAAGAAGGCCTGATATCACATGCATAGTTAACCTCATATTCCCTGACCTTCAGTTTGCCTTGTTTTACACACAGACATATTTTATTACCTACTAACATTAACCTTAGAATTTAATATTTTGTGTTTAACATCTGCCTTAAATATTGTATGTTTGTATGTAAGTATATATGTGTTTATCTAATTCATCTTCGGTTTGGGACTATATACTATTAAATAGTTTCTAATTATTACACACATTTTATTATAACTTGTGATTGTGAGTTTAGATAACTGAAAACTAGAAATCATATCAGAGCATTTTTTAAAACTAAACTAGTACAGAATAAAGTTAAAATGTAAAATATAAACATAAATATGTATCAGGTAACCTACTCAGATATCTGAATTGGATCTTCCCACCTGAAACTTGCATCAGAAATAGCAGTAAACTACTCCTATTGGTCAGGTTCTAAATGTGACCATGGTTTCATGGTTTTTTCTTCTTCCTAGCTTAGGATGGCCACTGCATGCATCTATCTAAATGCATTTTCTGCATTTACTCTTTACATTTTCAAAATATTCACTGGTAGTGTTTCTCTCTTGAAGGATTTTCACAACTTTGCCTTAATCAGCCTCAAGTAGTGTCAAGTATCTATTCAGATCTATGTGAAATGTGCATGTCCGTACTGTTTTCCTTCCAAATCTGACTGTGGACTATGTGGTGGTGGTTGGGTGGTGTTTCTGAAGCTGTGTCTATCGTCCTGAGCTACCTTCTGCTTGCATGTGTAATTTCAGAGAGAGCATGAGGAGAGATTGACAGCTGAAAGTACATGCTTGGTGAGTTGGGGATCAAAAAGCCAGCAGGCTCCACAGCCACACAAGGGGATCTTTTGTAGGGTTGAAATGAGAACCACTGAGCATGCACAGTGTTGCCCTGCTTTGAAGTACAGAAACAGTGGAAGAAGCATTTGGGGCCTAGGTCATTTTCCACCATGACACATTATTACTCATGCACGTATGAACTCAAACTTTTCACCTGCTCTAGGTTTGATGTGTTTTTTTAGCCACTGAGTAGACACCATTATGCAATACTGGAGGAGCACATGGATGGACGGAATAGACTTAATTACTTCTTTTACTGAATGGGTTGATGTAGGGTTCCTCTCAGTCTAGGCTGCTGCTTCTCAGGAGTTCCTCTTATTTGTGACTGAATAATCTCCCATTAGAATAAAACACTAAGAGTCAGTCCTGGTGATGAGGCTATGGAATACCCAGAAACTGAAATAGTTAAATTGTTCCCCTTTCCTTGATCTCTCTTTTTTCAGATCACAGAGAGAACAGAGTCCTTGAATCGATCCTTAAAGAAAAGGTGAGTTTATTAAGCCTGCATATTCAGATTCAGATGACTTCTATTGCTGCCTAAACTTGGCCTGGACTTGACTATAAATAGTACCTCTATTTAGACCAAAACTAAAGCCATTCTGGGAAAACGACTGATGCCTGTAGGTAAACATTGACATAGGTGCTTTGGGTCACCTCTATATGCTGTTAGTTCACCACCTTTATAGGTCATGATTTATGGGCAGGCTAACATAGTCCAGATGTGGCGTGTGTGTCTTTCCTCTGGTGGCTGGAGAGATATTGTGGTGGACTCAGACCAGGCTCCATACAGTCTGAGTCTGTGACTAAGTCTATATGCACACACAGCACACAGAAATGTAAAACAGACATGGGTGATATGACAATATTGTTATAGTGATAATAGTCATCAGGATAAACGTTATGCTTCTCTTAGCATGTAGTGGACGTCGTCAGTAAGTGTAAAGAACTGATGAACTATATATCTTATTAAAAATATAGTGTTATTAGTTTAATTGGGTGTAGTGCAGCATTGTAATCAAATGTTGAGTAGGAACCACTGTGCTCGGGCAGTTTTTAAATGTGGATTGTGTGGCAAAATATTCTGATTAATATCACATCTATTGGAGACATTTTGGGACATGGTATTTTTGCTATGTTGCTCACCACTGGAAAAGTCATAGAGTCATAGAAAAACTGTGGTCTAAAAATCTGACTTAATGTGACCAAAATCACAGAAGGAAGCTGGAGGTGATATCACACCCAGTGTGAAAATATACTAGATATCTACAGATTACTGTAGAAATGTAGATGACAACAATGCTTGTTTCTCAGAATGTAATGTTCTGGAACCTTTCCCAGATGACATTAAATGGTTGACAGGTCAGTACATGCAATTGATGTCAGCTATGTTGTCTGTCTGTAAGCCTGTGATTGGCTGAACTAACATAACGGTAAAAGATGACGTTAACAACGTACACTTTAAATGTTAAATCTGTCTGCCGCAAGAATGACATCACTCACCATATCTGTCTCTCTCTACGCTGCTCTGCAAGACAGCACAGAGTTAAAATTTATGAGCTGTATTTGTCATGGGAAAGTATTGCGTCATTTGTAAAGGAGCTAGTTAGTCACCCACCATATCACTAATGACTAACATATGTCTCCCCTCTGCTCACTGATTTAATACCTTACACATATGAAGTGACTTTCCTATGAATAGGGTCAGAGTTTCCAACCTGATCTAACTGACCGCTTTTTTGTTGCCAGGTACTGGGAGTCTTTTGTCATCTGGCAGAATAGAAATATGTCCTAAACACACACACACACACAAACACTGATTTGACTGGAAATTATAATGTACAGTGCTATGAAGGAGTCAGATGTCACTCTTTATTTATTTAATTTCAGACAAAATAGCCATTGAATATGTTATTAATTTATTAAGCTATTTTTTGGGAGATGAAAAAAGATAATTTGATTAACTACTTTTTTAAACAGCAAGGTTTCCTTCAAAATGTACAAATACAAACACACACACACACACACATACTTGTAGGATGCTGGCAGAAGAAAGAGGTGACCCAGTTTGCACCTCAAAGTCAACAATAACAGATTGTTCCAGACAGATAGATATCCGCTTTGAAATGATAATGAACGAATGGTAGCGAAAAGATCCCATTGCACTTTGGGGACATTTTCACAAAATAGACAGCCAGTGGGGGAAAGTAATATTCCACCTGGGACTTATCCTCATCTGGGCTTCTGGCCAGGTGATGAGTTTTAAAGCTTGTATGTATATGCTGCTTCTCCGCTGTGCTGTCTTTCACATGCCCTAACCAAGTGCCTTTGTTTTGGAAACAGCAACAGCTTTAAGAAGACTCAGCCGCCAGTGCTTCTTTCTAAGATTGATGATAAATTGGAGCAGTACACTCACGCTGTGGAGGTGAGTTTATATTCTCTTATAGCAACAGATCTCACTGTTGATCAGTGAGATTTCATACACATAATGACAGAAAAATGGTACAGTTATGATGAGATATGACCTTAGCTTTAGTCAGAGGGATGCACTTACTCTACAGCCCTGGGCAATGATTCAGCGGTGACTGTGCAGAAGCTCTGTCATCACACCTCCATTCTGAAGCCTGCTACAGATTGCTTCAACTCCCCTTGTGTTATTCAGAGGTGCTTTGTCATCACCTGCATGTCCAGAGACTGGGCCAGTCCACCATTAAATTCGTTTTTGGTGAAGACTGATGGGAATTCCTGGCATGAATTTTCATGTTGTGCTTGTTTGTGTGGTTGTTAGAGAGACATTTTTTTTTCCTGTAATGCCATCTGAACACAAAGAACCCCAGTATATACTCAGAGAAAGGTTTTACAGGATGAAATGCAAGGTTAGATGTCTGGCCATCATACATCCTAAAAAACTTCATTGCATTTAATTCCACTGCATTTTGATGGGTGTCAATGAATAAAATGAATATCTGTTATGCTCTGCAGGTCTCCTCAAAAGAACCAAAGACAATCAAACCAGTTACAGTGGACATGCCTAGTGTCCCTGAACCAGTGGCTGCCAAAAAGAATCTGTTTGAGGCTGGAGAGGCCTGGAACCAGGGCACAGCCAAAGGCACTCCATCAAAGGTCTGAGAGCATCTATTCTCACTAGACGTTTTGATGGTTTATTGACTGAATGTACAGGGGTTGGACAATGAAACTGAAACACCTGGTTTTAGACCACAATAATTTATTAGTATGGTGTAGGGCCTCCTTTTGCCGCCAATACAGCATCAATTCGTCTTGGGAATGACATATACAAGTCCTGCACAGTGGTCAGAGGGATTTTAAGCCATACTTCTTGCAGGATAGTGGCCAGGTCACTACGTGATGCTGGTGGAGGAAAACGTTTCCTGACTCGCTCCTCCAAAACACCCCAAAGTAGCTCAGTAATATTTAGATCTGGTGACTGTGCAGGCCATGGGAGATGTTCAACTTCACTTTCATGTTCATCAAACCAATCTTTCACCAGTCTTGCTGTGTGTATTGATGCACTGTCATCCTGATACACGGCCACCAGGCTGCTCCAATTTAGCCATGAAACCTCCCACACTAAAATGACAGGTGTTTCAGTTTCATTGTCTAACCCCTGTATACTTTAGTTGTTGTCTAAGTTATGCAATGTGCAGGTTATTTAAACTTTTTATGAACTTATTGACAAATCTTTTTTAAGTGTCTTTCTCTGGCATCACTTACATCAACAACATTTACACCACATTGGGGTGGCACGGTGGCGCAGTCACACAGCTCCAGGGACCTGGAGGTTGGGAGTTCAAGTCCCACTCCGGGTGACTGTCTGTGAGGAGGACTGCTGTGTTCTCCGTGTGTCCATGTAGGTTTCCTCCTGGTGCTCCGGTTTCCTCCCACGGTCCAAAAACATATTGGTAGGTGGATTGGCGTCTCAAAAGTGTCCGTAGGTGTGAGTGTGTGTGAAGCACTGTGAAGGACTAGTGCCCAGTAAATCCGGGTAGGCTCCGGTCTCAACACGACCCTGAGTTGGATAAGGATCAGAAAATCAGAGAATGGATGAATGAATGAACTTTCCACTCTCACCTTATCACATAAAAAGACAGGTTTTAAGATTCTACAGAGGATCTCTGTAGTCATAGAGGTAGACAAAACTCCAATCGATTCTCATAAGTGAGATATAATCATTATTATTGGCATGAAATTTGATTTGGCTGATGTTGAAGACAAAACATATACAGTAGTGATGGACTGGGATCAAAGCAATCTTAAGACTCTCTATATTCTCTATATATTTTCTATAGTTTCATTTCAGCCTAACACACACTCCCCCCACACACTAATGTATCTCACCCAGACAGTCAAAGCCTTCCAGAGAGCTTTATTAGCTGAAGTAAATGTGGTTGGAACTATGCAGGTCTTGGGTATGGGTGGTGAAACTGCTATACGACATCATACTTTGCTTTTTAACTATAGTAATGCAACATTCCCAGAACTGTGTAAATGTGTGTGTGCGCATAAAACTAGTTAGCTATATTTTCACTTTCAATATGTTATATAACGTGTTGTATGTGTGTTTTAGGAAACTGAGGGTCTGAAGGTGGGTGTGGCTGACCTCATTACTCAGTGGGTGAAGGGGAGCCCAGAGGGTGGCAACAGAAACTCACTGTCCAAGCCATCCGTAAGTGTCTGCTGACTGATTCTAATCAAATCACTCCATTGCTCATTCTCCACTCCATTGCTCAGTGGTATAGTCTTTTCCCACAATAAAGCTCTTTTAGTGTAAAATCTGCCAGAGGCACAAGTTCACAAAAGAGAATAGATATTTGAGGCATGTATGTGTCCTTCCAGCAAGAAATTAAGGCCTCTTTTTGTCTTTTTTGTCTTCTTCCAGTTAATATCTTCTGCTTCTTTCATCCTTCCTATATTTTCTATCCAAGGTAAAACTGAGGGCAATTTCTACCTTTCCCTTCCTTCTCTCTGGGATTTTGCAAAATGAAGGTTTACACTGTATGTCAATGTCCTGCCTGCAGACACTTAAATATAAGGATACTTAAGGATTCTTGGATTGGACCCACTATTCTAAGAATAAAAAAGGACTTTGTTATTGAACTTTTTTTAGCTTATTCTATCAAATCTGTCCACAGAACCTTTTTTTAATCTATCCAGTGATTTTGAGAGGACTCTTTATTAAGCAATAAACTTGTGGCATATTCTTCATTACACTGCCCTCTGGTGGGTTACTGATATTTTATTAGCAAATCATTTGCCTGTACAAGACTGATCATCCCCTTGCTCATTCTCAGGATGTTAAAGCAGGAGATGTGCTCCAGAAAAAGAATATGTGGGAGATCATTGGAGAGGGATCAGCAACACCACGCTCAGGACAAGCAGGGAAGGTAATTGTTTCATGAATGCTCCATTAAAAAGTAGAAGAACAGGGAATAAGATGACTGCCTCTGCTTCTCTCTCGCCCATCTTCCTGTTACAGCTGTGTGACATTTGGTTTTTATCTTTAGGGCACTTCTGCTGGTAAACGCTACAAGTTTGTTGTAACTGGCCATGGCAAATATGAGAAGATTTCCATGGATGATGACCAATACGATGACTACCCAAATGGAAAATCAGGTAAAACTGTCTATAATAGCCTATGCACTTGGGTAGTGTTAATGACTCTTGTATACAACCTGCGCTGCACTTTTAGGAACTGCCTGTATAAAAATCATTCTATTGCACCTTATCAGCTGGAGCCATTTTAGATAAAGCCCTGTAAAACCACATAAGCTCTGCTAGGATATAAATTTGTGGGATGTTGACAGGACTCTAACACATGCTTATGCATTCTCGCTCAGCCTGCAGTGGTCTTAAATAAAGACGGTTGGAAATGTTCACACATGCCAGGCTATGCATTGCAAGGCTTAAGGACATTTATTTAGGGCTGTATTTAAGATAATCTTTAGAAAGGCATGTTATATGTTTTATCATGATTAGCAGGTTATCTATCCATTATCTGTAACCGCTTATCCAATATTAGGGTCGCGGGGGGTCCAGAGCCTACCTGGAATCATCGGGCGCAAGGCGGGAATACACCCTGGAGGGGACGCCAGTCCTTCACAGGGCAACACAGACACACACACATTCACTCACACCTACGGACACTTTCGAGTCGCCAATCCACCTGCAACGTGTGTTTTTGGACTGTGGGAGGAAACCGGAGCACCCGGAGGAAACCCACACAGACACAGGGAGAACACACCAACTCCTCACAGACAGTCACCCGGAGCTGGAATCGAACCCACAACTTCCAGGCCCCTGGAGCTGTGTGACTGCGACACTACCTGCTGCGCCACCATCTAACAGTCATTTTATTCAAATATCTGTTAAACCTCTGATTAATAACATGCAAAAAGTAAAAACAAAAACAATAAAACAAATAAATGATGATAATTTGTGGAATAAATCTGTACATTCATGTATTGGGCCCACAAATGATCATCAATTATTTATTTATTTATATACTTAATAAACCAGTGTAAACTTTCTCCAAATCAAGCGTTTTTTTATTAAAAAAAATATAAAACAATATCTAGTACAACACACTTTAAATTGCAAAGCAATTTACACATCACTGCCCCAGTCTGATGTTTAAAGTCATACATGCAAAAGAAAAGGCCAAGCATTAAACATAATTTATAGACAATGAATTAACATCAGATTTTCACGTAACTTTTGTTTGAACTTTTTAAAATTAACATTTTAGCCATGCAAAAGAATCGACAGTCAGCGGACACTGTTCAACACTATAATTACCCATGTTTCCAGTTTAAAGAGAAACCTGTGGCTATTATGTTCCGTTTAGGATTCAGTCAGTGTAAACTGTCTGTCAACACTTGAGGCAAGCAGCTTCAACATGCTCTGGTCACCACGATACCTCCCTACATCATCTCATGAGGATTTTGGTGTATTCAGTATCTCTCAGTGCTTACTGCACATTTATTTCAATCATATTTTATCATAGTCAACCCCAATCTCACACCCTTCTATACAACTTTCATTTACCCTCTCAAACCTGTTCACTTAACACACCATCAGAGCATTGTCCCTCATTATCTTTACTGGTATAGTCTTAAAAAAGCAGAAAATAAAAATAAAGTGGGAGAAATACGTCTAATAACATGCTCCTCATCTTCCTAAGCACCATATTGAATTACTGAGCATTCAACTAAAATTAGTTGAACCCCCATGGTGCCAGATTTTTACACTTCCATTATATATTTCCATTTGGTATTAAAGCTTATGCTTTAAAAAAATTGCATAAGTGAGGTTTTATGATTCTGCCACTAGTGTTTCTCCCACTGGCAGTGAGCAAATATTAACAAAAACAGGTTGTGAATTCATAATCATTGCATTTTTAATCACTGAGGGATTTCTCTCTGCCAAATTAATGACTTACATTACTTTAGAGAGACTGGAAGTGAAATTAAATAACACTATTCTGATCATTAAAATTCCTCAATGTGTTTTATACAAATGATATTTATGTTAACTTTAAGCAAACTGAACCGGGGATGAAGAGAACTGTACAATTTTGAAGAAAAAATGACAAACATTCTTAGCCATTTAACATCTAACAGCTAAACGTCAGTGGATTTTGCAGCACCGAACCCTTTGGCGGTTCTGTTAAAGTCTTTTGGTTCTTCTTCTTTACTTTTGCGGCCTATGAGACCCATCTCAAACACGGTCGCAATCTTTGTCACTGGTCGTGCGGCTGCCTCTCTCAGTTTTCTGGCATCAAATCGAGGGCTGTAGAGGAGAACTGGAAGGCGATGAGCAAAGGCTGGAATTTCTTTTGGTTTAGTCTCATGAACATCTTCTTTCTTTTGCGCATCGCTTTTGCTGGCTTCGATCTGTTGCATAATACTCTCTTTGGTGGAGAACATTTGGAAGAGGACAGCATCCCACATTTTCACAGCCCTGGGGCTATCTTTACCCTCTTGGCTCTGAGATTTTTCACTGTTCTTATCTTTCTCTTTGTCCTGCTGTTTTTGCTCCTCTGGTTTGTGAGCAGTGACAGCAGGGACATCTTTGTTCAGGTTTGGCTCAGGCTCAGGAAACTTGGGCTCCTCGACCTCCACCACCATGTGTTTCTTGAGGCGAGACCAGCCACTGAGTTTTGACTTCATGCCTTTTGGTTTCTGAAACGCCTTCAGGAGAGGTTCTGCAGTTGGGGGGGAGCTGTTGTCATCCTTCTCTTCAGCTGCAGGCTTAGTCTCCTGTTGGGGACTGTCTTTAGCCTCTGCTAAATACTCTTTCTCTGGTTTAATTTTGTCTTCTTGGTCATCCATTGGCTTGACCAGAGGTTTATCTTCTGTCTTTTCAGTTGCAGTTTGTTCGAAACCTTTTGTTGCTAAAGATTTTTGCTCTTTAATCCTCTCTAGTAAAGACTTCTGTGGTACAGATGGCTTCGATACTTTTTTTATTTTTGTAGTAACTGCAGCATCTGCTGGAGTTGGCTTTGGAATTTTAGCCACGTTTGCACTTTGGTCAAATGTTGAAGGTTTTGCAGATGGTGGTGTCGGCTTAGATTCAGGTTTACTGGGTTCCACCTGAGAATCAGGAGGTTGTGTTTTTGGTTTAGGAGGGCCATATGTTGGAGTCCTGACTCTCTGTGTGACAGGAACAGTTGTTACCACCTTTGGAGATTCCGACGGTGGTGTGTCTACTTTAGACACTACAATGGTTGGAATTATAACTAAAGGAACTCCAGAGACCTTTTCACTTGTTTCCTTCACATCTGATGTATGTACCTTAGATATGTCCTGTTCTGGTTTTAGTTTTGTCTCAGTTTTTCGTGTTGGCTCTGAGACTTCAGCAGATGGTGCAACTGATCTTCCATTAACAAAAGCAACATCTGTGGATGTTGGTATTTCACTCAAAGGTGTTTTTGATGTCTCAGTTTCTTTAGGAATTTCTACAAGTCTAGCTGCCTCTTTCAAAGTAGATTGTTCTTTACTTGGTTGATTTTGTGTAAGTTGTTCTGGTTCTTGTACTGGGGCTATAGATACATCTGTGGATTGTGATACAGTTCTAGAAATACTAAATGCAGGCACAAAGACCTGTATTCCCCCATGACTCACATACTCTGCAGGGGTTAATCCATAATATATTGATTTGGATTTTGATGTTGGTGTTTTAGGTCTTTGACCTGCAAATGGAGATACTCTTGTTCTTTGACGCTCTGGTAAAGGTGCTGCAGGTGTTACTTCATTTGATGTTATGAGTGACTGACACTCAGCTGTAGGGGCTACAGGCTCGGGACTTTCATGTACAAGTGCCTTTGAGTTTTGGGGTCCTGAACTCTTTGTAGACTTTGGAGCATCTTGTGTTGGGATCTTTTCTTTGGATAATTCATGTTCTGTAATGCTTTCAGAAGTAATCTGGGACAATTTCAACTGAATCTCTCCATTTAATATAGCTTCTGAAAGACCAGTTTCCTCTGGTTTATCTTTCTCTTTAGGAATTTCATCACAAGGCCCTACTAAACTTGAGGTTGGTGTTTTGGATCTTCTGCCCTCCATATGCACAGGGGAAACAGCAAATAAAAGTGGATTAGCCCTTGAAATTTCTATAACTGGGGTTCTGGCAGGTGACACATGATATGAGGGTGTCTTGGGCCGCCCTGAAAGAGTTTTAGCAGCTATAATCTCTAGTGTTGGTGTTCGTTCTCTTGTTGGGGTTCTACCTCGTTTTGTCTCAGTTATTACTGTTAAATCACTTTTTATCTCCGATGTTGGGGTAGTACCTCTCTTAGTTTCTGGTGTAGGTGTTGTTCCTCTTTTAATTTCAGGTGTAGGCACTGTACTGCTTTTGATTTCAGTTGTAGATGTAGCATTTCTTTTTATTTCAGTTGTAGGAGTGGGGGCCATTTTTATTTCAGTTGTTGGTGTTGGGCCCCTTTTTATTTCTGATGTAGGCGTCGTTCCCCGCTTAATTTCAGCTGTAGGTGTTGGACCCCTTTTGATTTCAAGTGTAGGCGTTGGGCCTCTTTTAATTTCAGATGTTGGTGTCGCCCCTCTTCTGATTTCTCTGGTTGGTGTTTTATCTCTTGTCAGCTCTGACGTCGGTGTCACAATCCTTCTAACTTCAAATGTTGGTGTTGGACCTCGCTTCACCTCAGGAAGTGGTGTTTTACTCCTTTCTTGAGTTGGTGATGATGCATAATAAGTTTTTAAACTTGTAGTTTTAGCAGTGTAATGTGTAATTTGTGGAACGTCAAACATAGGTTTTGAGGGTTTGATGTTATCAAAAGCAGTTGGTTGAGGGCTTGAAGCTTTAGAGGTAATAACAGTTGGGGTAAGACTTGAGTTGGTCTCCAGTTTTGAAGCTAGCACAACACTATTTGTGTGCATAACTGTGGCACCTGATTTTGAGTCCGCAGGTCTGATTACCCCTGTCATGGTAGTTATAGCCGTTACAGATGTAACAGTAACAGAAGTGGCAGCATATGATGGAGGTGTTGTGTAAGAGAAATAATGTTCTGGTGAAGTAAGAGCTGAAGTAGCATAAGGCTGTGGGGAGAAACTTGCTGGTTGGCTGTAAGCGAAACTTCGATGATGAGGGTATGGAGACGGTGAGTGCTGATATAGTGGCCTGACGGTGAAACGTGGGTGCAGTGTACCTCCATAGATGGGTGTTTCTGGCGTCTTGGGTGGAGTTGAATGGTCACTGTGCTCCAGGTCTGGACTGGCCTCATTTACAGGAGAGAGGCTTGATCGAAATGGAGCTTGTGTTTGTGAGGCCTGTGAGGCAGTTTTTTTCTTGGCAGTTTTCTTAAGTAGTTTCTGGAGCCGGACATTTTCTTTTCCAGGTTTAGGAAGCAGAGGTGGTGGGTACTGCTGGGAAAGCAGGCCAGCTTGAGCAACGTTGCCAATATATACAGCCATGGAAATGTCAGCCCCCTAAAACAATGAGTGAAAACATATTAGCATATTTAAATGCTCTGTTGAATGTGTGATGTTAAGTGCTTGTTTGAAGTCAGAAAGCTGAAAGCATACTTGAGCATATTTTAATTGAACAATTTCTACAAAATGTAAAAAGCCTCTAAAAATATATATGGTATCAAGCTAAGAAATTTAAATAGTAATATTTCATTCTTTCTTTCTTTTTTCCTAGGAAACCTGTGCCACAATGACTTGTAAAGGGATGATGACAGTTACTATGTTATGTTTATCAGGATGATTTATTTACAAGTATGAAATTCATATGCAACAATGCCACAGATAAATGTCAAACACCAATGTCTAGCTTAGGAGTGCCAAAAATGATTTTTTAATCATATGAATCACATGTATTATTATGTCTTAATATGTCATAAAGCTCATGATGTTTACTTTTTTCCTTGTTTAATTTTATTCTGCTATGTTTTCTAGATATTACCTGATATTATACAGTATTTTTTTTTGGATAGTTGGTTTGTTTTAACTTTTTTATCTGTCTTAATGATGCAACATTGAAATGAAACTCATGGTGCAAAGCCTTTGTTTTTTTATGTAAATAGATTGCCAGAAATAAAGATGTCATTTTAATATTTCAGAGGTGGCCTAAATCCCAGAACTTTAGGATAGCTATGGTTTAGAGTACATTCAAGGACATTTTAATTGTAATTCAAAGAGCATGACTGGGCCAGATATTTGCCAAGATTTCTCTTCTATTATTAGTCACCAATTCCAACCTGTTAGCAAGGAATACCCCAATCCCTCCCACAACGTCACAAGCCTGGGAGGACAAAACAAGAACATACTTCTTTGAAGACATGTGACGCAGGCCATCACTTCTTGTTGAGCTGCAACTAATGTAACCCCACTGGACAATTCAACATGCTAGAGGAGGGCGCCAACTGGCCAACTCGGTCACATCTGCTAAATTATGCCCACTCTGGCTAGCTATGAACACAATGTGATGACTGGAAGAAGGGGGCCATCCTACCCACACACACTGCGGGAATGTCTTCTGGCCAAGATGGCTGAGGTATAACTGGAGCACAAACCAACGATCTTCCGATGATAGGACCACGGCTGATTGAGCTATTTAAATACATTTCCAAGGACCTAAATTTTTTTTTAATTAAGTCATATTTTTATGTCATTTTAAAAAAGCTGATATAAAAAACAAAACGCTGTCAGTCTAATTTTTTCATTTTTGATTTGTAGTAAACATCTTTCAGTGATGAACATGGTTTGAGCCACAAATCTACACAAAGCAGAGAAAATCATGAAAAGGTCACATTTTCTTTAAACTATGTATATTTTGAGTGCATTAAAATTGAAACCCTCTTCTGTTTTACTGTTTTATAAATTTGACAGTTTTTATACCCATACTGAAAACCCATACTGCTGGCTATAATTATTAGCTCATAATCTTTCAGTTATATCATGTGGCAGTTTTTTTTCTGGCAGTGAAAAAAAGGCCCTTGAGTTCAGTCTGAGTTCAATTTAACCTCAGATCTATAATTCGTTTAGTGTGGTTATGCCAAGCACCTGTCTTGTGTAATACTAGTTGGGGTAAACTAAAGTTTATGGCACCCATCTCTCTTTGCAGTGAGCTGGATATCATCTATGCCAAATTTTAGGCTCAAAGCAAAGGCAAGACTAAAGTGAAATAATGTATTTACAATCATCAAAACCTTGTGGACCAATTTCATTTTACAGTTATTGGACAAATGGAAGTGTGTGTGCCAGCATAATGCTTCCATAACTCTTTGCTGAAAAGTAGGCCAGTCATAAGTGTTTTAAAGGAGCCTTAGTGCCATAGAAACTGAACCTGTCGCCTGCCATATGACACATGAGATGGGATCATCCTTTTAAGGCTGGGGAAGGTTAGGCATTCTGGAATAATTCCAGCCCTCAAGTTCAAAAGAGGAAAGCATAAGAATAGCCAGGCAGTGGATTCAGGCCCTTCACAATGACTTCATCTTAGCAAACACCTCCGAGCAAAAAGCAATAACCACATTTATGCAAACATAGCAGATTTTCATATCTACCCATGGCACATGTGACACTGCTTTAAAAATAAACACACGCACATCAACTTACCAAGAGATGATTTTAACAGATGACAGATGGCTCGCTTCAATTAAAGTCCCCTTTAAATATAAATAAACAAACTGAATTATACCATGCAAGCAAACACAATATCCATCACAAAGGCATATTCATTGGGGTAAAGTAAGACCAGCAGTAAATGTAGAGCAGAAAATTCATTTATTCACATATTTCTTTGCCAGTACTGCAGTCTGGTTTGTATGAGCTGGATAAAACGCCAATCATCTGGTGCACCATATCCAGTACTAATTCCAATAATAGTTGTTTAATGCCATACCCTCAGAAAATATCATCCAAAGACCTGTCAGAAGAGCATGCTACAATGGACCCAAGCTGGCTACAGCACCCACAACACCTGTTCCAAGACTACAAGACCACTCATCGACAGTGACATCAACACACTGACATGCGCTCTTCAGATAGAAAAAAATTTTTTTGAGTTTCTTTTACCTGTATTTCTGCTACTCAGGGGTGACCGGCTGCTGCCTGCTTCTCCCAGCTTAGAGTGTCAGAACAGGAGGCTCATGTTGAGCCCAGCTAGCCCTTTCCTCCAAATGGAAGGCACAGGCTCCATAGCAGTCCAAAAATAAAACCAGAGCCCTTTACTTAGAATGGGCGCTCCGAGTGGTGATGGTGCACAGGGACCACCAGCAAGGAATGAGATTTCCAGAGCACCTTCCCCTCACCCCCACCTTACCTAAAGTCACCAAAGCCCACAAAAACAAATTTCAGAGCCTATAAGGACACTGCCCTCTGCAGGACAGTTATGGTAGGTGCCTCCCCACCCTGATGCAGCCTTTGAATAGAACCTGAAACCACCAGCAGGGTGTGAATCGATAGTGAGATCCAATTACTCCAAATTGGAGAGATGTCCAATTACTAAGACGACATTAAGGGACGCTTCCCTAATTAACCTCAGAAGATTTGTTTCCAAAATACAAATACATTAAAACAACAGTGGTATGAAGGCTGCTTTGCACATACACATGTATTCCCATTCTCTCCCTACAGAGATATGTATTTTTGTGCAAATACACATACGAAATCAAGACATATTCTTTATCATGCTGTCATTAGAGCAGCCTTACGCTGTTTGAGTGCTGAAAAAACTTCAGTTTCATAACTGATTATGTGCTCTCAAAGTAGTTATCCAGAAAATCCTGTGTATTATTTGTATCTTTAGGGTCCATAATGGTTTGATTTTGATAACTCTGTTTGTATATATCCATCTTGTCCCAAGTTGGCTGTCTGTTTTATTATCCTTCAAAGTTCCAATGATATTGTCTTTTCCAGGTTAACAGTACTATTAACAATATGTTCAAAATCAAAATCCCATTTGTCTTCTTTGCCACTCAAGGTATTTTCCAAAGTCTTCTCCAACACCAAAGTTCAAAGGCAATATGCTTCATGAAAACATAATAAAATCTTAATTCAAAATAGCCTATTTTCCGGATGAGCTAACATAGTATAAGATTAAAATAGCTATTTTTAGTCTTAATAATTTTAGCTGAGAATTATTTATATAGCCAACACAACATCTTCATACTTCTTTGTTGCGATTTGAGCATAATTCATAACATCTGACAAGTCATCTGAATATATATGAGGTTTGACTTGTATTGCAACACCCCTTGTGGGATGAATTATTGCACCCTTGTCTTTGAACACATGCCATCTGTGCGTTCATGACTTCTTTCCTTCAGGAATCACCCAATGGAATGAGCCTGCTGATGCCTCCATGTTTCAAATGCCTCTCCCACTCGCTTTCAGACGTGGGCTTCATTTTGCTTGCCTAATGCAATAGCAAATATAGCGATGCTGTCTCCATTCCAAAATTGTGCCTCCCTCCACATTCCCTCAATCCATCCATCTCCTTATTCAGTGCATGGGCCACAACCTAGACATGGCCTCCTTAGCCCTACCCACTGAGTTACCTTGGCCAATGGAGGGCCTTCGCAGATCAAGTGTCACTATAACAGAAGGACTTAATCGGCCCTGGACGTTTGCAGAACTTTACAGCCAGTCTCCACCACCAGGGAGCTCTCTTCTTTCAGCTTTTCTGAGGTAAGGCAGTAAGAAACATAGAATGATAGTAAGAGAGTATGGTAACAATAGAAGAAGAAAGTGAGAGGATGACAGTGTGTCTGTGTGTGAGTGAGAGGAAGCAGTAAATGGAGAACAAGGAACCAAATGCCACCTGTATTTCAGTGGAATATACATGTGCAAAAAGCATTGCCACTGTCGTGCTTTAAATGAGAGGACAGTCCACAGTACCACTCAGTTTGAGACCTGGGAAAAGGTTACATCTCTAACTGAGATGCTCTGGATTATAGCATGTAGAATATCTGCTTATCTGTTGAATAGTGCACTTGGCACTTACATTTTCATTGGTTGAAGAGGACAAATACTAGCCTAGGAATTGCTAATTTGTACACTGGGTTGTCAGTTGTTGATTTATAAAGCTAAAAAAGAAGGCAGTGCCCTGAGTTGACACACTGGTGCCCTAAGGTCACTGAGCCTAAAAGTGTGTGAGTAAATGTGAGTATGTGTGAGTGCGCATGTGCTTATTTGGCGTATCACTGATGCTACTGTTGTTGATTGCTACAGGTGTTGACTGATTAAACTGTGTAAATCACTTCAGAACAATCACTACTGCTGGCTTCTGTTTGTCTTCTCAAACCTGCAGTAGAACTACTATTCTGAAACCTATTCTCTTCGCTTATTACAACTTACATAATAATAATTGGCCAGTGTCACTGACATCCTAGACGTGTTTAATGAAATTTGTTAAGCTCTGGGGCTCTTGTGGTGGACTTTACACAGTGCACTTGTTGAATGTCTTTGGAAGTGTATCTGTAATCTTTATAGTAGATGCAAAATTTAAAAACTGACAAGAAGATAAAAACATAGTCCTAGAGTAAACATATTATATGCATCATTAAAACAGAAAGCAAATAAAATATCACCAAGATGATATCTGTGGCACATTTCGTATTACATTTTGTGTGACCTAGTATAATTTTATAGTCTGTTTTTCATAACATCTCATTCAGAAAAAAATCAAGAGAAATAAATTATTAATCTTTGTTTTGCTATTCAAATTTCACCCAAATTATTATAATGTCATTTTATGAACTTGCCCAAATCATCTTTGCATTTGCTATGACCAGATAAGGCAACTAAGTTTGGGTTACAGATACTATTCCAAGAGAAAGAACCTGATCTTCAAGCTGGAAATTGGATACTGAATAATGTCAGGAAGAGACTTGCAGCTGTTTAAGAGGGAACACTTATATCCATAAAGCCTTGGTGTGTGTCTTAGCCCATAAATATAATTCACTTAAATAAATCACATAATAGAACAGTGAATTTTGTCATAGAATTTGGAAAGATATCTAATTTAGCAACAATGTAAATCAAAAACCTAACAATAGATAACTGTCAAATCAAACCAAATAATCTATCGTTTGGTTACAGAGCTTATATACTGATGGACAGTACTTAACCTTTGACCATTACAGTTGACTCTGGTATTTTGACAAGCCCATTCATATGTCAGACTGTCAAAAAAGAACATGCTGTATAGCCATATGTGGAGTTCTCTCATTTACAGCTCAGCACAGCCTGAAATTCACAAAATCTATACAATTGTTAATCAAGCTGAGTTTATTTCCTAGCTCACACTGAAGCTTAGTGGAAAAGTACTTAAATATGTGTTGAGTTTAAAAACTTCGGTATTCCTCGTGGTCATTTCTACACATTATATTTGTTGTACGGTAGGAATTTGGGAGGACGATGAGTTCAGAGGCTAGTGTTGGGGGGTCCGGGTTAGGGTGGGGTCTATCTGGTAAGGGAAGGAGATCTTTTTATGGCTCCAAGTTCTGCCTCAAGGAAGCTATATATAGCTTCTTGTATCTTCAAAAAGATATTAGGTGTTTCATGTTTAGTTTTGCCAAAGGGATCTAATCTTTCTTTTTGTCTTTCAGTCACAAAGTCCACTGTCATCATGTCTGATACAGAAGAAGTGTAAGTATATTTTCATTCACAAAATCAACTTTTTAAAAAATGCCTGAGCAACAGCACAGCAGACGAATGTAGTGAAAATATATCTCAAAACATTTTGACATACATAAAATATTCAGATATTAATAAAGAATACTAACACTACTGTTCAAATTCTGAATTCACTATTATTAGTAACAAGATAACAATGTGCTTGTAGACAAGAATAAAATTATTCTAATTGGCTCATTCTGTGTAAACATTCAGGTTTCAGATAATAATTATGACAATAAAGGTCTGTAAATAAAATGAAATACAAAATCATATACAGAATCCTGTTTCAAATGTGATAATCAAACTAAAAACATATGGTACTGTGCAGAAGTCTTAGACACCAAAGATAATTATATATATTTAAGCTAATGCCTTCTCAGTAAGTGTGGTGCTTGTATAAAGTTATATATAATCACAGTAATTAAAAAAATAATAATATTATATAAAACAAATACACCAGGAGGTATTTGGAGAAAGTTAAACCAACATATTCACAGAATATAACACTTACTGAAATAATGTTATTTGGTTTTATTCTAATGTTGGATGTTATTTGTTGTTTGTTTTTTAGCAAATAAACACGTACCGCTCAGATAAATAGCTTTTTAAATCATATATATATATATATATATATAAGGTGTTCCAGAATTGTCAGTGTACATGTGCAACATCATTATTAAAGTGTACAGTAGGCTGAACACTAAAGTAACTGATTCCTTTTTTTTTGTTTTTCCCCCAGTGAGCAACAGGGTAAGTACTGTTCATTTTATCACGTTATTAATTATAATATTACATATATTATAATATCATTATGTTTGCATATTTTGCAATGAATCATGATGAATAATCACTGATGTAGTTACAATATTTCCATTTCAGTTGCAGTGTTGTATTCCTCCTAAACCATGGTCATTCATTTCAGTCAGCATTAATAAAATACATAGTATAAATCTGTTAAAAGTTACCATAAATATATTACAGTAACAAACAGAAGTTTCAGAGGTCCGTTATTTTGTAATATTACATTGTTGGATGAATGGTGCTTCTGTACTGTGATCTGAATAAAGAATGAATTATTCCTTGCTCATGCATGGTTGCAGCTACTGTTGCCAACAGAACACTTGCAAAATTGATGAAGAATCGTGTCTCTGTCCAACTATTCAAAATTAAATTACTCCACGCTGTAGATTATGAAGTATGTTTGCAACAGTTCCTGGAACTTTGTATTTATAAATGCACTTCGCTTCCTCCATGGCTGGATAAAGTCATATAAAGGCAGATTTAATTAAACACATTCAATTGGATGTGATTGGTTACCATCACCAAATACATGTGTATTTACAGGCCATTTTTACTAGCTATGGAGGAATGTGCATTACATTGCATGACCCCAAGCTGTACACAGATCACTGATTTGGGCACAGCTGGGCACATATGATTATTCTGCTGATCTACTGCTTTCTTTTTCCAAATTAAAATGAAGTCGGCGATGAAGGTAAAATATCGTAACATATTTCATGCAGTATAAGTACTAATTTTCTAATTTTGCATTTTTCATTTAGATTACCCCGTGACACTCCATTTACCATAAAAATTTATGCATGTTCTTAACCTTATCACTCTCTCTTTGTCATTTGCATCAACCTATTACCTGGACCCATAAATGTGACATGGATGTAACTTATTATACTTTTTTATGTAGCTAAAAACTAGCTGGTTTTATCCAATGATGAACAATTTACAAGTATTAACATACAAACCTGAAGTAGCTTACCTTGCTTCCTAAAACCTTTTATTTGCTGCTAATTCTAATGTTCTACTGACACAGAATGACAGATCACTGTGTGGTGTGCACACTAGTGTCCACATTTATACAGAAAAAAAACTTACATTTTCTTTCTTTAGAAAGTAAAAATATGAGCATTACATAATAATTGTGGCATGCATATTAAAACATACCTTAAGCTAGTGGTTGGCAGACTTTTCTTGCATTGGCCCCTATATCTGATAAGAATATCCACTTCCCCCAACTCTGACACAGTGCTAATTAAAGTCTTTAAGTCAGATCTAAAACTAGGTAGGTTAATAATGATCATATTGAGTTCAAATGCTATTTGCTAAGCTAGTACCACAACTACAGATCTATCTACCTGTAGCTAATTATTAAAAATAATGAAAACAAATGGCATTAATTAAAAGTGATTTCTATTTCCCACTTTAGGTATATTCCATTACCTAATAAATCTCTGTTGTTCTTCCTTCATGTAAAACCAGCAATCCTGCCCCATGTAATTCATATCCCTTCACAGTGCCACATGGTGGCCTTGGTGTTCCTTTCATTCAATGGCCAGTCGAACATAACTCTTGTTCTAATGTCCGATAATCCCACTACCGCCTACAGCTTCTACTAACTTCTCTCACCATAATCCTCCTTTCCTCAAACCCACTCCCTTGCATGAGTATAGTAGAGGAGATAGTAGAGGTAGAGGTGGCGCCTGAGGCAGCCCCAGAACCAGAACCTGAGCCTGAGGCTGAGCCTGAGCCTGAACCAGAGCCAGAGCCAGAACCTGAGCCAGTAGTCCCAGAACCAGAGCCAGAACCAGAACCAGAGCCAGAACCTGAGCCTGTGGCTGAAGGTATGTGGCATGGAATATTCTCTCATCCTTCTCTATATAGCAGCAGTGTGCTCCAGCCAATTACATGCTAGTTATAGTGGACTAATTAGGTACGCTCGGTAATCATACATAACCTCCTCTTCTTACCTGGTTACAATCAGAGCTGCATTTATGCCTTCAAGTGATGGTTAGGATGCTTCATCATGTATCGCTGCCCACTTATGCAGTGTGCAACACAGATGCCAGACTCTGCCTACCTTCTACAGAGTAAATTCTCCAGTGTTAAATCAACACTGTAAGTATTAATTTAACACTGTTAGTGTAATAATTATCACTCTCGGTGTTAAGTTAACACTAATAGTGTTGATTTAACACTGGAGAATTTGCTGTGTAACTGCTATAGATGAGCCTCTAGGCGCTTTATGTGCATTATTACTTGTGCTAAAGCAACGATGGGTGCTCTCACACAATTTCATCATGCGTTGGCTAAAGTGAATAAAGGCTAGGGGATAATATTCCCATAAAACTGAATGACATTACAGCTGTCATAGTCTTAATTATAAAAACAGACAATCAATCACAATATTAAAAGATAATTCATATTCTCTTTTGCTCTTCGTCCTTACTTAGGGTACTGGAAATTATCTAGTATGTTTAGTTGTTGTGTAATTTATATTATTTCATTTAGTCTCCTTTGATGTTAATTTACCACTTAAAGGTCTGCATGCTAGTCTAAAAACGTCTATAAGAAAAAAAATATTTTATTTGGTTTTATATAGAATGGAGAGTATATCTTTCATATAGCTCTTGTTATATCAAAGTATCATTTTTATAATTTCCTTACACTACTCTCTGAACATGAAATAATTTCACAAAATAATCACTTTAATGGCAAAGCTCTTTAACTTTCATTGTACTGAATGTTAATTCTAGCCATTTAAAGTTTAATATAACCTGATGGACATACAGCTGTACTGCAGTTGCTAATATTGTCTGTTCTGATCTTGCTTTCATCGCTTGCTGCATGCAGAGGGCTTTGAAGAGGAAGGTATGTTGATTACATATGTATCCCACCTTTTTTATGTTGGAGGACTGTGTTGTACTTTGTCTCATCTGTCTGCAGTCTCCCTCTATAGGAGAGTGTGTGCAATACGCTTCCCCTCAATCAAACATTTTTTGGAGCAAGGAGCACTGCTACAACTGGCCATGATCTAAAAAGATAACAAAGTAAATAGCTGTAAAACATATGAACACTAAATATTAATTCAAAGTTGAAAATGATAAAATAGAGTTTAGTGTTTGAAGAAGATACCTGATGAAAAGGGTGAAAGAATATTAAATGCTAACAACCACTAATCACAGCAGTCATCCAATCATGCTAAGCCACTCACCTCTGCATGGCATGCACTATCACCCGACTAACACCTTTCAAAATGAAGGACCGCACTCTAACTTAGCCACCAGGCAAGGGCATCATTTTGGAAAAATCCAAAATGGACACACATTGACTGACTGGTGTGGGGATTAACATAAAAGACTGAGACCTGGCTCATATAACGCACAAGGAAAATTACTGTTGGAAATATTTTATTTGAGAAAGCACCATGATAGTGTTCCTTTAAAGAGACACATTATAAATAGAATGGGTATTAACCTTCATGTAAAAACCCTCAACATATTCTGTCTGATTTTAAAAAACTTTGACAGATTTATGGTAATGCCTGTGTATTAATGTGTGTCTTAAGCTTGAAAGTTTTAGACTTGAAATGATCACTTTATACTTCCATCTTTTTCTTCTTAGTCTTTTGATCATCTCTTTACTCATTTTGTGAAACATTTACTCATTTGTTAAACAATTTACTACCAGCATTTGGATTTTGGTTTGATATACCACTTTTCTTCCTACACTACCATGAGTGGATATCTAATCCTGTAATGTGTACTTGTCCCCTCTTCATTCTTAATCTACAGAGGAGAAGCCAAAGTTCAAGTAAGTAACAACCTTCACATTCAGCTTCATTGTGAACACAAAAAAAAACAAAGGTTGACCTAATAATTCTATGGGAAATTGTGTTCTGGAACTTTCACAGTGATTAATGATATATATTTATTAAGAATTTAATTTAAGTTTGTGCTAATTACAATACTTTTATTTTCACCAAAGGCCAACAGCACCAAGGATTCCTGAGGGTGATAAAGTGGACTTTGATGTAGGTATCACTCTAAATATGACATGCTGTAATACTCATGTTTGTAACATCTGAAGCAAATGAAGGGATGAAACTAACTTTATGTGTCTGGGTTTCCACCTCACAGGACATTCAGAAGAAGCGTCAGAACAAGGATCTCCTGGAGCTTCAGTCCCTGATCGATGCTCACTTCGAGATGAGAAAGAAGGAGGAGGAGGAGCTCATAGCCCTCAAGGAGAGAATTGTGAGTGAAAGTGAACAATGACGGGATTCACTTACATCTGTATGGGGAGGACATGAGCAGGCCAGGAGCAAGAGCAAGAGCAATAAGGCGTTTTTTTCTTATGTGTTAAACAACAGGAGAAACGTAGGTCTGAGAGGGCAGATCAGCAGAGGATCATGGCTGAGAAGGAGAAGGAGCGCCAGGTCAGACGTGAGGTATATATGTTCAACAAAACTCCTACTTATAACCAAATAATCACTCAAGAGTGTGAAGACTTTTGAAAATCTACTTCAGTGAACTGAGACTATGTCCTTGTGAATTCAACAGGAGGAGAGGCAGAGAAGGGAAGAGGCTGATGCTAAGAAGAAGGCAGATGATGATGCCAAGAAGAAGTCTGCCTTGTCTAGCATGGGCTCCCAATACAGCAGCTACCTGCAGAAGGTAAATTTTACTTTCCATTCTGTCCTGTGACTAGACATAACAACGAGGCATGTCCCAAAATTCAACACACAATACTATTACAGTGGACACTGCAAACAGGTTTTGTTATTTTTATATGTATTAGATACAAACGGCAGCTCTGGTTTCCTAAGATATTACTATGTTATAGCAGTGTGGTTATCTTATGGTATGGCTAACCTGACAGCTCAGTAACTGCTGTAGTTATCTCAATGTGACCACTTAAAAATGTGTGTGTGTGTGGTTCTCATACATTTGCTTCCTTGCATATGGATATTCCACAAGAATGTAATTCGCAATTCGCAAAAATGTATAAATACAAATGTTTCTTATACCACAGTCACACCATAAACAATGGTACTACGAATATCTTAGGAATGTGACTTACCTTTTATTTGCCTACAATTTATGACTTTGTAGGCTGACTCCAAGAGAGGTAAGAAACAGACAGAGAGAGAGAAGAAGAAAAAGATCCTGGCCGAGAGGCGCAAGCCACTTAACATTGACCACCTTAATGAAGACAAACTGAGGTAAGCACTGGTCCAGTCATCATAACAAGCAGGTGGGGGTAGAGTGTTGAAACATTAACTTATTTAGCAATGTGTCCTGTGCCTCAGGGAAAAGGCCAAGGAATTGTTTGAATGGATGAAGACCCTGGAGTCTGAGAAATTTGATCACGGAGAGAGACTGAAGAGACAGAAGTATGAGGTAAGCAAGAAAATATACAAGATGGCAAATCATACGTTTATATGGTATCTTCCCCAGTGTATACCAAGTCAGATCAAAACATCTTGAGTTAGGTGTTTTTTCTTGTTTTCATAAAGTCCTGTTTCACCAGTTACCGTTGAGATACTGAGATACATGTAAACACAACTTGAATCTCCTTCAGGTTACAACACTTCGTAAGAGAGTGGAGGAGCTGAGTAAATTGTAAGTTGTTACAGATTCAAAAGGCAGGAAGTGCCCTGCTATGCATGGCCTGTGTCTGCCTGCTGAGTACAGTCACAAGGTCACCATTTCATAAGTAGGAAATCTACTGGTAAGTTAAAAAGGTGACTGACCTTTAGGCTCATCTTCTGGTCTAACAACAGGACGAAAAAAGGTAATCAGGGCATTCAGTCTTGAAAGTGATTATTGTAACAGAAGACAAACAGGTCCTCCCTCAGAATGAACAATGTTGGAAACATTGTATGAATTGTTTTTGACCATGAATGTAAGTAAAATAATAATAATAATAAAAAAACACACTACACCATAAGTAACATAAGACCATCTGGGGATGCGCAATGATATTGGAATCATGGAATCAGAGTGACATCAACAAAAACAACTTTCAAATAATGAACAGCATCACACACAAATATTGTTTGATTAAAATTTCAAAATGATAAATATATAATTCTTAAAAAAATAGTAAAATGTTATGTTAATTATGATACAATGCCTAAACAGCTGCATTTATTTTTAATTGCATAAATAGTATTACATTTCTCTGTAACAACAATAGAGAAGAATCTTGTGCTGCATCAAACATGAAGAACATTGGCTATAGATATTTAGACCAACAATTCCAGTATGGCCGCATCCCTAGTCTGATCCTCCTATGCCAACAGTCCTTTGCCAGAAAGCTGCTCTTACCAAGGTGAGACCTGGGTCCCAATCCGTCTGTGCCTCCTTGTATGTTAAAAAGTCTTGATGTGTTGTTTTCAGGTCATCACTTTCAGAAACCGCATTGATGAACTGCAGAAACAGTAAGTTCAGTAAAATGGCATATGTGTATCATCATAATCTCATCCCATCCCATCCCATTTCATTATATTATAATTAAAAGCTGCTTGCAAATGTTGAATAATGGTAAAGCTACCATCACTGCTGAAGCATATATTATAGAGCCACCTTGCATCATTCTTATGGTGACATGCATGGAATAATAATTTGTCCCAGCTTTATTTAAAAAAAACACACAAAACACAAACACATCCAGAGTAGTAGATTTGAGGACTCGGTAAGATGTCATATCTGAAGATATGGACACAGGTTTGTACCAGTCCCACAGTCCATAGTTAGACTTCTATTTCCTGTTTAACTCATAAAGGTAAGTGATGCCTGTTTGTGATTTGGATTGGCTGTACTGCATGAATCCCTATCCAGGGGAGTTTAACTCTGTCCCCCTCAAACCAGTCCACATTTTTTCCCTTCCAGAGGTAAAACAAATTAATGAATGTTACACTAGATACAAACTGACTCGTTTCCCCATACTATAGACACAGTCAATCAGTCAAGATGTTTGATATTTTTTGTTTTAGCAATGGAGCTGATGTAGGTAAGTAATGGAAGATTCAAATGTATATTTTTTTCTTAAGACTCAACTTTTATTCAAGAAGCAAAATTTGGAACCAAAAATTCTCATCTATTTGTTGTACTTATTTATGTCCTACAAAACGTAAATAGGTGAACCAATACATTTTACATTTATTTAAAATTTGTTTCAGAAATTTTCTGCCAGGAATGTCATAGTGCAAATCGGTTGAAAATAAGTGCATATTACTTTTTCCATAAATAAATAAGAATCCTTCTAAAATGTAAAAGTGTATGTTTGGCTTCAAGAACCCTCTTTGGTGTCCAGCAATAGTCTGCCAACATAAAAGAATGGACTGTTCCTTGTTTCTGCTTTCCCATGTCCAAAATGATTAAATCTTTCACAGTGCTCATCACTGACTACACCGATCATACAGGGAAAGTACTGAAAAGCAAGTGCGTACATTTGCTCTACACTCACATTGGCCTTATGTGTTATGGCTAGGTAGGACTCGAGCAGAGAACATGATTAGCCCATTCTGCATCTCTATGTTAATGAGACGTTGACAGATCAGGGTTTTTTTTGGAGGGAATCAAAATGTTAGTGGAGATAATTCAATAATCACAGACACGTCACATCCCTCCTAATTCTATGCGCTTGCTGAAAAGTTTACTGAGAAAATGTTTATAGTAAATATCTGAAATAGATTATTTGGATTCAGTGTGCATACTATTTGGGGAAACAAAACACATTCTAACCAGGGTAAATGGGAAAATGATGCAATAATACAACAAAAGTGTGGACTGGCTGAGGATGTCCCCAGGGACTGAATGGAAAACTCCAGAAACTGGATGTGAGCATTGTGTACCTCTTTTATACCACTACTTCTTTGGAATAAGGTATGTAGCTAAAGGCTACCTGTCTGTAGAAGCAGACTCTCTCAAACGGCTCTCTCCGGCTCTTGTCCCATTACAGCAGCAAGAAGGGAGCCGCAGCTCGCCGCAGAAAGTAAGCGCCCTGCTCCAAGGCCCACGGCACGTAGACGACTCCCAGTCTCAAGAGTTACCGTCATATGTACTCGCTATAGGTCTGCAGCTCTCTGCGCCTGCGCAATGGCAGAGACCTACACTCAGGCTTTCTCGTCTTGGACTGCTCTTTGGTTCTCATTTCCTTTTTTCCATGTAAATAAAGTGTTACCAATAAAGCCTTTGTCAGAAGGTCTGTTGTTATTTAGCCCGAACATCAATAAAATATTTTTAGCCCTTCATTTACGTTATTTTCTTATCTACATCTGAGGGGTTATTTTTGTCCCCACTTATCTATGTTTCTCCGCATAAATAAAATTAAATATTTAGAACGTGTTTAAAATTATATATTTATATAATTTTCTACATTTATTAAACATATCATATGCAAAATTTGAATTTTACGATTTAAAAAAAAAGTGGCACGACCTCTTCAGAGAATACCCTTAAATATGAATTTTTCCCTGTATATTTTTATTTATTTATACTTATTTTCTAAGAATAACATTTTGAAAATATACACTAAAGTACAAAATGCTTCCTACATTTCGTACGTATGACTTTTTTTAAACATATACTGCAGGTGTGTGTTTTCTGGTGTTGTACTTATTTTGACCAAGAAAATCAACGACATTTATGCTATTAAAATTTTGAATTGTGTATTCATTATTGCTAATTTAGCTAATATTAAGATGTTTTTTAAATGTTCACTCAAAAGCGTGCCTTGAGTTTCTGATAAAATTCAAACTGTAACGGAAATATTGCAACAGCGAAAGACCAACCGTTGCATCCGAAGAGGAGCGGGAAACAGGTTAGTGTTTAGTTTTCATTGTTTTTCTTATCATCAAGGGACATATCAACAATGCACTTAAATTAATTATTTTCATAATGAATTTGAGTGGATTTTTAAACATATGCTAAAACATCTGCTCAGCAAAGTGGTTTGTTACAACTCGGCAGTCTACTGAGTCTGCATAATGAAATATGTCCTAGTTAGAAGTTATACATTTATAATTATACTTTATAAGATACAAATATACTTTCCATGAAACAACTTTTAGTAGCAACAACTTTAAAGTACAAAGGTACTCTGATAGCAAGGAGACGGCGGACCACTGTAGACCCACTGAGGGCAAAGTTGGAGGTCCACTAGTGTTTTACACAGCGTTTTCAGGGCGGACCGCCGGTGATTAAACCGAATTTTAGACAAAATGCCACATTTTAGCACTTTTTCATTGACAGTCCAATTTACATTTTTTCCCTTCATTGGGTTCTTTTGTTATCATTTATAAATAAGATGAGTCAATAATTTTAATCCAGCACAGTGTCAACATTTTTAGCATTTAATCATTTTATATCAGGTTTATACCCATTATTATATCTCTCAAAGTTGTTGGTAATATTTGTATTAGTTTGTTTTCCAGAATAAAAGTCTCTGTGAGTTTAAAAGGAGATTATAAATGAGTTATATCCGGTACAGGACAGTAGTCTGAGTTTTCCGATGGTGGACCAGCAGTGGTCTACAGTCAGTGGTGTGCCAGCCTTTTTATGCCAGTGGACCGACATATGCTCGCTGTCTGGATAGGTCCAAATAATTTGATCCAAGTATCTAAATGCAGCGAATCTTCTCGGAACATCTGTCAGGAATGAAAGATTTGAATCGTTATTTCTTTCACTTGGCTCTAAAATAAATGTAAAAAAATCTTAAAGTGTTGCTAATCGAAAATCTGTTACATTAAGCCACAAATGTTGCCACTACATTAAATTAATAATTAAATTAAAATATGAATACAATTTAAAACTCAATATTGTCCTTATTAATACACTTTAGAAAAAATATTTTAGAAATAAAAATATATTCATTGACTTGAAAATACTTCAGTGACTTATGCTAGCCAGTGACACTTCAAGATTTATTAGGACGTCATAATCTTTCACAGTGAACAGTGCTGCTACTTAAAATAAATTGTAATGGTCTAAAGCGCCGTTTCTTTTATAAATCCGTTAACTTACAAACATTAGCAGCATTAAAGACTGAATATTTAAACGGGGGTCTGATTCGGCATTTGTTATTTATTATATAAATATCTGGACTAATTGCGTCAGTCCATTTTTTAAATGATTGTCTTTAAGAGTCCTGTTCATCCGCATGTCACCTTATTTTCTCTTACTGTTTCTGTTAAAACGGATAATGAATATTAAACAAATGCTTTGTCAACAAAAATTAAACAAAACGCATTAAGAAACATTATATAAAAGAGCATTAAGGGTAATGAAACTCACCTAAACCAGTATGATTATGATAAAAGAAGAAAAAAAAAAGTAAACGTGAACACTATCCTGGCACATGTGTGTTCTGTGCTACATCAACACAAGGTGGTGCTGCAGTCATATACAGAAGCAGTCATCTACACGCAAGTACGTCTTGCTTTAAATATTACATTTTCATGATGTTTTTGAAAGTGTGTTTGCACTAAAAACGTATACAGAGAAGTCTCACGAGAGAGTGCAGCAGTTATGTTTGTGCATACAAATAATATATGAACATTTATATATTAAAACTGAACTGAATAAATATTTATATATTAACACTGAACTGTATGCATACATTACTGAAGGACATTTATATTTGCACATTAATATTAGTTTGAATTTATAATGTACATCATATTGAAAACATTTTGACCTGAGAATAAGGTTTATGAATTAATAATAATTATTATTTTATTTAAATTGACTCATCTGGTAATTCAAAAGCTTATATTAAAAGTTGAAATAATGCAGTTTAAATATGTGTCGGTGTATTTGTTTATTTTGAAGGGTATATTTATATATGCATTTATTCATGAAATAAATAAAATAGTATTTTCTGTATATTTGCTGTATACATTCATAAATAATTAACTCAAACAAAAATACACAACTTCAATCTGACTACATTTTAAACCTTCTACCCTCAGAATAACAGACAGACTCTTCTCTGTGTATAAATAAGTCTTATCTTTATTAATTCCACATTCACTCACTGAAGATGTATAAATATAAAGTTGAACGCTTAGACACAACAACAAACTCCTCACACAGGCAGCATTTAAATACACAATTTTGATCACGGCTCCGTTTTCTTTTACTTTTTTTTAACAAAACTCTTATATACACATATACAAAAAATGGTCCTCTACTTTTCATATCTGAAGTGGTTATTCTCTCGTGAATAATTAGGAAATAATAAAAGATGAAGGTGACAGGAAAGAGTCACACAAGGGAAGGATATGGTCACATATTGCAGCGCTGACACAATCATATAAATAATAGTTATATTTAAGAAATTGATTGACTTCTGCAGAGCCATCTTTATAATGGAATAGGCACTTTCTACAGAAAGAGACATGAAAGAAAGAAAAATGAAAAGGGAACATTCGAGAATAAAAAGTAAAAAACAGAAAGAAAGAAAGAAAGAAAGAAAGAAAGAAAGAAAGAAAGAAAGAAAGAAAATTAGGGGAACAATCGAATGACAAAAATGAAGAGAGAAAAGAAACAAAAAAAGCGTAAAACAAAGGAAGAAAGAGTGTAAGAAGGAAGGATGATGTACAGAGAGACAATGGGGATAGATTCACGTGTCCTGCCCCTTGTCCTGTGACGCAGGAACGGCAGAGTCCTGAAAGCTCGTCCACGCGCCTCCACGTGTATGTTTCACAGAACCTGGTAGACGGGATCGTGCGCGTGCACAGCGCTGTTGCCGGGTGACGGGGTGTTCGGCGCGGGTTCACTGAGCGCGTGCTCGTGTTGCGGGGACAGTGCGCTGCTGCTGTCTGAGGGCTCGTGCGCGGAGAGCGGCGGACAGGCGGGAGGCGCTTCGGTAGAAATGCGCTCCACGATACTGGAGAGACAATCCAGACTGGACACCACCGAGGATTTAGAGCTGCTGCGCACATCTCCTGAAAAAAAAAAAAAACACCTGTTAGCATTTAACATTAACACAACCCAAGGAAATACGAATCACTTTTTAACAGAAAGATTTATTTATTATAAATATTTTTTATATGTTTTAGTTTTTCTTCAGTTGAGTAAATGAGTGATATTTCAGTAATGAAAAAGTGTATTTTCATTTTAATTATTTATATTTTCCAACATTTTTAAACAAGGCTTTGTTGCCCTAGCTATTGTTGTGTAATTAAGGATGAATAAATGCTGAAAAATGAATTGAAAACAAAGGCCTTAAGTTAACAAAAATTAAGAAAGAATTCTTCATATTATTATTTTTGGATTTGGCGGTGTCTTGTTAATCTTACCATTGTCGTTGAAGTAGGAGCTGTCATAACTGTTTCTTCTTCTAGACGGACATGTAGGGCCGTTAAAATCCATCTGTGAGGAAATTAAATTATAAATAAGTTATTCGTTCGTGTACAAATTGATTAAAATATATACAAAACAATGTACAATATAAAAAGAAAACGCAAAATGCTACGTATTTTCCCAATTCAGTAAAAAAGTAGCTTGGAGTATATTTGTTTCCAATGTGTTCCGAATCAATCAGTACCGAATGAATTAATCAATCACATTAACACAAACACTGATTTTCATTTTACTTTGACAAGTACTGTGTGAATGCTGAGTGAACGGAATAGTAAGTTAACGGAAGAAAATATGTCAATTGAGTAATATCAGCGTTCAATGTAAAAATGTAAGGCAGCACGAATAAACTTTGGGGGGGAAAACGCTTGTTATCGTGTAATTTCAAAACACTAAGTGTATAGACTTGTGACTTGTTGACGCTAAACAGAAGAAAACGTGTTGATTTAAATTGACTTGAATGAAAATGCGTACACCACATGAACGAACGATATCAATACAGTTGGTGCTCATGTTGTGATTCCTTTTTTGTTGCAGGGAACTGGGTCTATGTGAGGTATTCCATTGAAATTAATTTTACTCTTTTCCCAGTACGTGCTCTATATTAATTTTGTTGGAGTATGTTAAAATCGGTTATCTGTCTTGGCAGTATTCCCTCTCTCTCTCTCTCTCTCTCTCTCTCGTTTTTCTCACCATGCCGTCGGAGCAGTTGGACCTGGGGCTGGACGCGTCCGAGTCGCCGCTGTAGTGCTCGAGCAGCGAGGGGCAATACGTGTCCTCGTGGCTGCGCAGGAGCGCCTGCAGGGACTCGATGTAGCTGATGGCGTTTCTGAGGATCTCCACTTTCGGCAGCCGCTGGTTGGGGTTGGCGGAGGTGCAGCGCTTCAGCGTCTCGAATGCGTCGTTCACTTTGCTCAGGCGCCTCCTCTCGCGCATCGTGGCCGCTTTGCGCCGGTCCGCGTTCGTGGTCTTCCTCTTGCACGCCTTGCACGCCCACAGCAGACAGCGGCCCGCCTGGTGGTGGCCGCTGGGCGCGCGCACGTGCTCGTCCTCTGCATGCGCGCGCTCGTCCGCCTTTAACAGGCTCACGTGCACGAGCCGCGGGTCCAGGTCCTCAAAAAAGTGCATGTCGCTGGTGTTGAAGCACGGGTCGTCGTAGAAGTCGTCCGCCGAGGGCAGTGGGAACGGGATATCCGACAGCTCCATCCCTTCTGAGCTCCACAAAAGCACAGATCAAATACACTCGAATTTTTTTTGTATGTGTGAAAACGAATTGTAGCCCTGATTTTGCCTCCTACGCGCTCTGACACCTGTCTCGAACTTTGTATTTAAAAAATCAAAACAGGCTCAGTGTCCTTGGTGAAGTGAGAGTGACTGACTGAGAGAGTCAACGTTGTAGGTCGGACTCGCTCTTGACCCTGTGCAGGCTGCAGCCACTTGTTGCTTGTGTCCTCACAAGCTGTTTATATGCGACAGCAGCCGCAAAGGGAGGTGGTCTCGGCCTCATTCACTGACCAATAGACGCGTGTGTCGAGGTGATGGGTGGGGCTTGCGTGTGTCCGGTGAAAAACTAGAGGTTACATCGAGAAGTTAATTCAAAAAACAAAATCAAAACTTCACTGGCATGAGAGCAAAGAGACAAATGCACAGAAACGTGACATGATACGAAAAAGAAAACTTATACAAATAAATAGACATCTTAATATAACGTCAACACAATTAATTCGTTTTTTAAGAATAAAAACATTTACTCGTTTTAGATTAAAAATATAATGTTTTATAAAACTCTACATTTTCCGAAGAGGACGTGTTGTGTACCTTATTTTGTCAGTAACTGTGAGGAATTCGAATTCCCATTTTGACAAACCCAGCGCTTTACAGTTTATAGTGTGTTGAGTTTTAATGGCCTACATTTACTCATTTCTGTTTCACTTTATGATTTCACTCCACCGTTAAACCTTCCACCTGAATATTTAGGGGTTCGAGCACGACGTGCTGGAAACCTTACTTTAATTGTTAGGATTTATTGTTTTTTTTATATTAATCTCGGGACCTAAAGCGTTAAATGCGTTCAGTTAATAGGGTTAGGTAATAACTAAGTATAGTTTATTACATCACCTCAAAACTGAATATCCAAAACGAAAACGTATGTAATCAATATCACTTCCCATTCAAATGACCAGTGAGATCAACGGGCTCTAATATTAGAGTTAGTTTATATGCGAATAGTCAAATGAAAATTAAGACTCGAATGTAAGGGTTGAAATATATTGTAGATATTGTCTATGTTGGTTTAGGATCATTTTTCCACCAATTTTCTTCTTTGATGATTACTCTTCAGATCACTGTGTGTGTTCAGAGTCTGTAATACAGCACTCTTAAAAAGAAAGGTACGGGTTTTTAGAGTGATGCCACAGAGGAACCACTTCCAAAAAGGGCCATTTTTCTTTAGGAAATGTGTGTGCGAGGGACCTTTAAAAGTTTTACAAATCACTCACTCGATTTAAAGCTTATTTCCCATTTATACATATTAGAAAAAAAATAGTTCTTTGTGGAACCCAAAGTGGTTCTTCTATGGTACCGCTCCAATAACCTTTTGTAGCACCTTTATTTTTAAGAGTGAACGTGGACAAAATAATATATGCCAATGAATGGATTTAATGTATGACTAAAGGAACCAAGAAATAAATAAAGCATCTGACAGAAGTGACTAATTTTAGGAGTTCATTCGGTTCACAGGCTACGTATAACATGTACTTGCCTACTTTATTTAGTTTCTCTCAAAAATAGGCATCAGCAGTCTCAAATCCTCACCAACAGATGGCACAAATGAGCCAGAAGCAGAGCAGCGTTCTTTAAAAGCCTTCTCAGAGAAACAGCATTTATTACACTTCATTAAGAGGTAGGGTCAAGTCTTTCCACCAAATAAGAAATTACAGGCCTAGACTCATAATCACATGAATACTACTACAGATTACGTGAATGTTTCTGTAAGTTTAATGTTTCATGCGTCAATACACAATAAACACGAAACATGTATAAAATAAAAACTTCGGTTTGACAAACAACATGTTCTCACTTTGGCCAGAAGATAATTCAGTCACTCATTTGAATATATGAGACCTTAAAGTAATATATGTGTCAGATAAAAAAGTTGAATAAAAATGTTAAAACTACAAAACGTTTAAATGATTTAAGTTTAATGATGTAAGAAATATTCTACAAAGTGCTCTACAAAGTTCTTCAGCATCTTTATCAATAACAATTACAATGATTCAGTTTCCAGACTTTAAATACAATAATTTACTTTTCAAAAATAGAATAATTATTTAATAAGCAAGTTATAGGAATCTGATACAAAAACACTCATATTCAGATGAATTAAAAAAAATCAACCGAAAAAAAAATGGCTTATACAATGGTGAAGTTTACACAATACTCCATACAACACTTTTAACAAAGGGGGAAAAGTGAATGAAGTAATAAAAAGTTTTTTCAAGAAATCAACAGCTCATTTCTATCAAGCATCTAAAAGAATGCATCAGATCTTAACTGTAAGGAACAGAAATTTTTAATAGGAAAGAACTGCTGATTAGTCATTTTTAGTGCATCAATAGTGTGTTTTGAGGAGAAGTTCAAGCACTCCTTGTCAGTTCCTCATACAGCTGGTCAATGAGGTACTCCCCGAATCCTCCAGCACTATTACTTGTGCAGCCCACTCTTCGAGCATTGGTCAAGAGGTCACCTAGCAGCTTGATTTTTGGTGCAAGAGGCTGTAGGAAGCGGCTCTTGACCACACTGGAGGAGTGGGGGTCACCATGCTCACGTGCTAGCTGACACAGCTCCACCATGACAGCCATCTCCTCCTTCCAGTGACCCAGCAGGAGTTCTAGCGCTGGGAGCAGAGCACACACCTGCTCTGTGCCTGGTCTCTGCACACCCAAACACAGACACACACACACACACACACACACACATACAAACAAACACCTTAGTCAATACAAAGTGAATATACCCTGTACAGTGGGCAATACAATATACATATACAGTACTGTGCAAAAGTTTTAGGCACCAGAGATTGAGCAGTAAGTGTTTATTTGCTAAAACAAACAAACAACAAACATTAGATTAAAACCAGATTACATTATTCCAGTGTGATACTCTGTGTGTGAATGTGTGCGTTTAACTTTTTCCAAATCTCTCGTGGCAGTCCGTATTATTTGAGGTTATCATCCAATACCTAGTTTTACCAGTTAATAAATAATGAGTTTAAATAATGTTTGCTGTTGATTTTACAAATTGATGCAATCAAGGAGAATCTGAACAAAACATTGTTATTCAAACTCACTCACACCTACTACTTTATAGAAAATATATATATATTTCTTATTTGTTTTATATTATTATTATGTTGTATTTACTGTGATTATATGTAACTTTATCCAAGCACCACACTTACTGAGCAGGCATTAGTTTAAATATATAGAATTATCTTAGGTGCCTAATATGTCTGCACAGTACTGCATATATATATATATAAGCATTATTGCAGTACATTAATTCCTTGGACATCATTTAATGATCAAATAAGAGTTCTTCTGCTTTAAGGAACTTTACTTTTCTGTTTAGAAATGACAATTAAGCAACACAGAGACTAGTTTTAAACACACACATGCCTTAGCCTCTCCATGCATCAGCGGATAACAAGGTGTTCCAAATTGCTGCTGATGGACCCTCACCAGCCTCACTCCAGATCAATTTTACATGAGTCATAAAACTAGGGAAGAGGAGGAGGTTGGAAAAAAAGAGAGAAGACACAGGCCGAAGTGGCAGGAGAGCCAGTGCCACAGTGTACATCTGGAACTACAATTAATGCACTGTCCTTCCGCTTTCACATTAATCTCCCCAATTTTCCGGAACTCAGGGGAAACGTATACCCTGACAGGCATTAGAGAAGAGATCCCCGCAAAGCCCACAGGGGTTTAGCCCTCTCTCTCTCTCTCTGACCCCTTCCCCCTTAAACTGCTGCCCTTTCCAGCCAAGAGGCCTTCCAAAAAAGTGAGATTTTTAAAGGTATAGAGAGACATGGATGTCTCGGTAATATGATGAGGATATCTTTTTGGCAATAACCAAGGGTACTAAAATAACTGTGAAAACTTTGACTTCCCAACAGCATAAGCATGATGCAGATGGAGCATGTGAGCAGTAAGAACACTGAGAACTCTGGTTTTCTGATTATTTTCAATATGAAAACAATCTCAACGTCTAAAACCCATAATCCTATTTGTTTCACACTAACAGTGCTGTTTTCAAATTAAAGTAAAGCTGGGCATGTTCAGCAGTTATGGAGCGTTTTAGCAAAAACATGTTACCTGAACAACTTTGCTGCAGTACTGTCCTCCACGCTCTGACATGTAATGCAACATAGCTTCAGCCTGCTTCTGCTCGCTTACAGACTCCTTTTGGAAAAACTCTGCCACACGGGGCAAAGCTACGTCATCCTGCTCAAAAATCTTAGCCTGAAATACACAACATGCAGAATATCATTTAAAAGAAAGGCATGTTAAACTGAGGTCCGTTTCATATAAACATATAGTAATCACATTCCATTATTATTTTCTGTGTAACAAAAACTGCACATCTAAAAGTCTTCTAATATCAAAGACTGTTTTATTGATTTTTTGTGATATTTTCAAACCCTGAACTTGATAAGCTGTTACAGATAATGAATTAAGTAACACATTTTTTTAGACGACAATAACTGTATATACAAATTGTATATCTAATATATAATAATATAATTATTATTTTTTTTTATTGTATAGCTAATACATAATAATATAATTATATATATATATATATATATATATATATATATATATATATATATATATATATATATATATATAATTATATTATTATATATTAGCTATATTATATATCATAGATCGATAAGCAAAAGTATAAATTAAAAAATGCTGAAATGGGTGAATATGTTATTTAGACAAAAACCATAAAACATTACACTAATCATGTATTAATGTACTAAGAAAAGAGATGGGGACATACTTATAAAAAAGGCTAAGCACCAGCTCTATGAAAGTGTCAAACAAATAAATACATTGGAATTTGAGTTCCTAACGTGTGTTTATTGATAGTCAGAAAACATGTAATTTCTTACTAATTGAAGGAGTAAGGTTTAAAAGACCGTTGGTCCCAATCCCCCCCCAACGGTGTTCGGAAACTCTAATAGGCGTCTTGTCTGTGACGTAGATGGTGGACAACAACTCTGGAAGTTGCACTTAATTTAATGTAAAATGGCGAAAAGGTTGTTTTTGGCTGCAATCATTCAATGTACAGTGGGACATCTGTGAACAAATTGCCCAAAGATTCCACAATATCCAAAAAATTTACTAAATTTGTCAACTATAAACGGGCACTTTGGAAAGGACCCTCCGCTCACTCTGTTATCTGTAGCTCATTTCACTGGCGCTTTTCCAACACTATGGGCATGTAAGGACACCAACGAAAGGTGATCAAGAGCCTCTGTAACATGGAGGTGAACAGGGTAAGGACACTCACTTCGCCTGTTTTAGTTGGTGTTAGTTAACGGTAGCTTGACTCGCTAAACTCGGTGGCTCAGATTATACTCGGCTACGTAGCTGCATTACGGAGGTTTATAGTGAACTCGGATGAATTTGAGTTCGACTTCGATCACATTTACAAGAATAACGGTACCTCTACATTTGAGTTTAGCTTATTGCTTGGCTATTGTCATGAATAATATTGGTTATTTAGCTAGATACTGTCATAACGGTGTTTTACCGCGGCGTTGTTCAGCTGTTGTCCACCAATGACGTCACGGTTGCGTTCAAGAATTTCCGTAGCGAGCTCGGGTTTTTCCGTCAATTTAATAAAATTGTCAGTTTTAAAGCAAATTAAGCGTGATAAATAATGTGAAATATTCATGGAGGTCCATTAAGTGGTGCTTAACCTTTAAACATTCCTCAACTCTGGGCTTATGTTATCTAGATAACTCTCAAATCCTTCTCTGGCTTATACACCCCTGTTCAGTTGTCCAGTTAGTTACCTTGTCTTTTCTGTTTATATGTAGAAAATAGAGCAACTTATAAAAACATTTCATTCATTGCCTGGCTGCCCTACGTTGTGGTTATATTCACCAGTGAATCCTAAACCACATTTTTATTCCATCTTAAAGCTGACAGAGACCTGTCCTCATGTTTCATGTAGAACAGCATTGCTCTAACTTTTCTTAAACACTAACATTTTTCCAAACGTTTCCAATCCTGTATCATTTTTTGGCACATTATAAACTATCCAATTCTAACATAAAGTATTTGCTGCTTTTAGTGTGACACATGAATTGACCTGTCTTGACACTTGCATGAGATGCAATTTAAATTCCCATTTATTTCATTTCCAACTATAAATGTACTTATCGGTACCAGCCTATATGTAGTATGCATATTTCCTTGTTTAGAACCAACTATATTAATGAGCACCAGATCATTTTAAAATGAATAAAACTGCATCACTTTTATATTTTCTAAAGACATTCATGGCATGTAGATATTAAGCAGAGTGTAAACTGTCTGGGTCTGAGGATGTATGAAAAGAGCACTTTAACAGGAGATTGCTGAGGTTTTTTTTCACTTTCCTGCGTAACTCACACGTTTAATCAGAGGTGTTCCGACTGGTTTCAAATGAACTGGTGCCTTTTCAGATTCCTTTACAGTACACATGACAGGGATTAGGGATTGAAATTTCACAAGCATGGCTTTTTTCCCATGGTGACTAGTGAATTGTCATACTTGTACGTTTTTATATGGATAAAAGTATATTTGTTGTAATTTCTTTTCTTACAGAAGAAAGCATTTCACACCACACCACTCTGTGTGACATTATTTACGCATTAGCCATTAGATTATGCACGAAACTTTTGGAAAATGGCTGTAATGTTCCTCTCACTGTGTCTAAGGTCTCCTCTTACCAGCGCATGGAGACGATAAGAGAACTCCATCAGAGAAGTGGAGACTCCACACAGAGCTTCCTCCACCGCTGAGGGCAGATTCTGCTTTACTTTGCTCCCGACCTGAGCTCGGTGTGTTTTACACGCGGGGACACCGCTCTTTAATCTCTTCCCTCGAGGTTCAGACATGTTCTCTCAGACACTGCTGCGGAAGATAACGCGGCTCGCGACAGTGACCTCTCGCCGAACTGTCTCCGATTTCTGAAACGTGCCGCGTGACGTCGATGTTTTCCGAAGTTGCGTGATATCGCGATCTGCGCCACAATGTCCGCGGCTTTTACAGAAGGCGAGGGATTTAACAGATTTGAGCAGCGTCAAATCGTTTCCCGTTCAAGCTCTCAACTTCATCCGGTGCGAGTGAGCGGAGGGGCACTGAGCAAGAAAAACATTCTCTATCGCCTGCACATACAGAGCTCCTCCTCAGGAAACCACACTACCCACCGCTCGAAATGAAATGACACGTTATTGGATGCAAGTGTGCAGATTTGAGCACAAAGTGAATACATGTGAAAGACTAACCTCGCCCACCCATACTGATGAACTTCAATACAATCGGTGTGAATAGTTTTCACACAGTTCTTGTGTGTTTTTTTGTTTTTGTTAAATTATTATCTATTTATAATCTGCCCCACAGCAGAAAAGTTTTCAGCATGACTGAGAAATGGCTCCCTGTTATAATAGGACAGAATTTTGCAGACACTTACTCGTCCAGCATTTCTTTTGGAATTAAAGGCTTAAACAGGAATATGGTCTCCTTTGGCTGCAGTAGCATCATCTATCTAGTGTCGCAGTCACACAGCTCCAGGGTCCTGGAGGTTGTGGGTTCGATTCCTGCTCCGGGTGACTGTCTGTGAGGAGTTGGTGTGTTCTCCCTGTGTCTGCGTGGGTTTCCTCCGGGTGCTCCGGTTTCCTCCCACAGTTCAAAAACACACGTTGGTAGGTGGATTGGTGACTCAAAAGTCTCTGTAGGTGTGAGTGAATGTGTGAGTGGGTGTGTTGCCCTGTGAAGGACTGGCACCCCCTCCAGGGTGTATTTCTGGCTTGCTCCCAATGATTCCAGGTAGGCTCTGGACCCACTGTGACCCTGAATTTGATAAGCGGTTACAGATAATGGATGAAAAACGAGAGAAGTTGTGATGTTGGATAAATAGTTCTGGGTCACAAACAAAATGACTGAAGCTCCATCACTCAAAAGAACACCGTTGTTATTCATTCATGAAATTTTTGAAACTTAATTCAGACTCTGCTTCATCCTGTTTAGGGTTGCAGTGGGTCTAGAGCCCACCCGGGATCGTTGGGCACAAGGCAGGAACACATCAGTCCATCACAGGTCACCACACACTCACACACTCACTCAAACACTCACACCTGTGGAAACTATTGAATGTTCAGTCCACCTTCCAGCACGTTTTTGGACTGTGGGTGAAAACTTCGGCATGTGCTTTTAACACACAACCCCAGGACCCTGGAGAGATGTGACAGTAACATGGCCTGTTTAGCATAAATGCTGGCCCCTCAAGGTGAGCTCATGTGCACTTGCTCCAACAAGTCCCATTATACCAGCAGAATATTTCTTTCTACATATTGTGTAAGTTGTGTGTGCAGTAAAAATGCAGTGAGCTTTAAAAACTTATTCTTTTACTTATTTACTTTTACATGATTGCTAGTAGTGCTAGTGTCGCAGTCACACAGCTCCAGGGGCCTGGAGGTTGTGGGTTAAAAGCACATGCCCAAGTTTTCACCCACAGTCCAAAAACGTGCTGGAAGGTGGACTGAACATTCAATAGTTTCCACAGGTGTGAGTGTTTGAGTCAGTGTGTGAGTGTGTGGTGACCTGTGATGGACTGATGCTCCGGTTTCCTCCCACAGTCCAAAGTCCAAAGATGTGACCGTAGGTGTGAGTGTGTGTGTGTGTGTTGCCCTGTGAAGGACTGGCGTCCCCTCCAGGGTGTATTCCTGCCTTGCGCCCAGTGATTCCAGGGAGGCTCTGGACCCACCGTGACCCTGAATTGGATAAGCACTTACAGATAATGGATGGATGGATGGATGATTGCTTTCAAATGGACGAATGCCTGATTATGCAGATCAGTAGGCAACACAGGTAACCTCTGTAGAGCAATGTTCATAAGGCTACATGACACCTGATTTAAAGTTACATGAACAAAAATCTACAAATATTGACTTCAGGTGGTGTTATCTGTCATATTCACTTTTATTTTATGGGTCTGTTTTAATTGTTAGGAAGGGGTTATGTATGGTGATTGCTGTGGATGCTGCAGAGCTTCTTGTTTATTTCATGCTTTTCTATTGTTTCTAACTAGGACTTGTTACTAGGATTTTTCCCCAGTGAAAAACCAACAACTACAACAACAAAATGACGTTGTATTAAATGGTGCATCAATTTATTTTATGATTTATAAATGTTAATTTTTATTTCATGAATATATCACGTTTCAGGTTCTGAAAGATCTGTTTTAATACAGTCACCATGGATGAGCTGGTGTATGATACAGTGGGTGCTGAAGGAAGCTTACCAGTGAGGTATGTTGTTAAGGATCATAATCCGGCTGGGCAGATGAGTCAGTATTGTATATAATGGCTGTATAATTGTGGCAGTATTTATATAATGGCCAAACGCCATAACGATTTAAGGGGGTTTAATTTTTTGTAAATAAGTTGTGTACTTAATCTCATAAAAAACACAGATGACAAAAAGCAATGCCCCATTCTTCGGCATGTTATTTAGATAAGATAATATACTGCTGAAACACTTGCCCTATTTCTCTGTCTGTGGCCCTCATCCCCCATCCTCTACCCAGTGGGTCCTCTCCTGTTTCAGCCGTGGCCGGTGTTGCTGTGGTCTCTCTGGGCTGTGAGTGATGTGAGGGACTGGACAGACCCTAGGGGCCCACTGGGCCCTGAAGGAAGAAAGGAGAACACCCAGATTATAGGCAGGGCTGGGTCACCACCATGTCTTGACCTCTGCTCTTTAAGGTGTTTAGATAATCACCTTGTCCGGGTTTATGTAAGTGTAACAAATTGCAGATCCAAAAACAGGGCTGAAGTTTTGATGGCTTGTTTGTAATGAATTTGAGGTAAACCTTTTGACAATTGCAATGAAAATAACAGGGATCAAGTTTCTCAGCAACACTCATCATTATTAGCATCATGCATTGTGAGGATGATGATGATGATGACGATGATGAGTGTCCGTGCTTGGGTGTGTGTGGGGGGTATGCTGAACTGCAAAACTGTGTTTTTTTCTGAACGATGAAGTGACAAAGTTTGTCCTACTTTTGGGAAGCACACTTGCAGACCTCCCTGTAGAATGCCACCTGCCTTTTGTCCATGTTTTGTCTCTGGCTGAGTTGTAGAACTGTCTCTTGGCGCAGCTGTCAAAAGACTCCAAACATTTTTGCCAGTCTGTTCTAAAGATATTTTTTTCTTCCACTTTTGCACTTTCAGGCATATTTTCTAAAACCAGACATAACAGAATGTATGGAAACAGTAGCACAATTGTTTTAATGATATGTAGCCATTCAGTAAAGCCATCTATAAGGAGGTCTAATATTATTGGTTCTGGTATTCAAAAAAAATCAAGAAGGCAGAGAGTATACACATGCCACTGTGTTATTAAAATGATAATTCACACATTAATCATGGATGTTCAATCAAATACATGTTTGGAAGTGTACAGAATCTTTGATTATATGAGAACTCTCAGCTGGTACAACAGACCTCTCAAGTATCTATCTTTATTTGTTCATGTCCCTATCCCACCACATGTCCATGAGCAGAGATTCCTGGTTTAAGCTGGATTGAGATATTTGTCAGCTAATTGTTTAATCACTCTGATCCCAAAATAACGGAGCTTGGCAATGCCTGGGCTAGTGGGTTGACTGAACTGAACCTGAGTTAGTCTGCTAACCTTTAAATCTGTCACTGCAGTTTACCAGCTGATTAATTGTGGTTGTGAGTGAGGGGGAGACCCCCTTTCTTCACACCTGCTTTGGGCTGTAAAGATGGTGCTTTGACGCACCAAGTGACAACAAGCTCAGCTCTGTACTGGGACACCTAAGACTCTAGATTACATTACCAGTGAATTACACTTTGTACAACAGTGAAAAGGACACACAAACATGGGCATGATGCAGTGGAGTGCTTATTACTTGCCAAAACCTAGATTTACATTTCTGACATTCAGGAGCCAGTCCAAAGGACTGTTTTACTTGCCTAACCTCTGCTCTCAAGGCCTGCTCTGCTGAGGCCTCTGATGCCCCTGTCTGCCCTGTCTAAAGAAGCCATGGGATTGTCTTTTCTTTTTCATAGCCTGGATTGACTTATAGCGGCTAGACATCCCCTCATTTAATGCTATCCAAACATACCCCAGTTAAACAGAGAGGCTTAGCTTTTTCTCCCTCAGGGATATCGCTTTCTGACCAGTCAGATGATGCTGCTGTCAGCTTTTAATTAATATTTACAGCTTTTAATGAACCTGCTTCTTTTTGGGTATGGATAATAGGCTAAATGATTTTGATTAAGTAAGTTATTTGTGTTGGATATGTACTGCCTTGTTCTTGGCAGTCAAACAGAGTACACCTCATTGTGACTAAATATTGATATCAGTGAAAATGTCACCAAATAGAAATGTTATTAAAGAAATAATGCCTATCCCATTATCAACATTAGATTTAATTAATCTCTATCTTCTCCCATCACTCACAGATTAGCCATCTGAAAAAACGTCTTTCTATATTAGTTTCTGCATTTCTCATTATGTAAATGTGATTTGTAAAGTCTGTCTTCCTGTGGTTTATAATTTCATTTGTGGCACTATTTCTGATGCCGCTGATACCCTGAGCATCAGGGAGAATCTACTGAGTAGATTCTCAGTACACCGCTGCTGGAATGTGGCCTTTCCCATTTTAATGCCTGTCTCTCATTGTGAGCCTCAGAAAATAATATGGAGCTCATGCACATCAGATGTCTTTGAAATCCTTCTTTGCTTCTTAATGGAAACCCCCCCCCCCCAAAAAAAAACAGGGCTTCCTATATGCCTGGTTTTTGTTCTGATAGATATTTTACACAGCCTTTACATGAGGTGGAAGTTCTTTAATATTTAGAAGGTTTTTTTCACACATGCCCATTTCCTTTATTGAATCTTTATTTAAAACCAGTGTTTTCTCTGTGGTATTGCATCATCTTATTCCATGTTTCTCTCTGTGGGTCAGTAGCGGTTCCTGCCAAATCTCTCAGGCAAAAACTGCTAATGTGACTGGTTCATTGGACAAATTAAGAGCTAGCCATTTAGACAATTGGCACATTTCACTATACATATAATATTATAATCTGTAGCAGTGAACACACACACAAAAACTAGTGGCTGTGAACTTACACCCAGAGCAGCAGGCAGTCGTCCCTGGCACCCAGGGAAGTTCAGTGCCTTGCTCAAGGGCACTTCAGCCATGGATGTTCCTGCCAGTCCTGGGGCTCTAACCAGCAATCTTCCTGTAACAAGCCTGGTCCTCTAACCTTTAGGCCAAGGCTACCCCCTTGTTGTCTGTTATCACTTCATTTAAAAATAACACCAGTAACCAATAGATTCATACATCTTTCTCTTTATCTACATAAGGTACTGTACCTGTGGAGAGCTTTATCCAGGATTTTTTTTGCCTCTACAGTGAATCAACAATCAACTGTGGTCTTGTGGGTTTGAGTCCCGCTCCGGGGGACTGTCTGTGAGGAGTTTGGTGTGTTATCCTTGTTTCTGTGTGTGTTTCCTCCGGGTGCTCTGGTTTCCTCCTGTGGTCCAAAAACACACGTTGGTATGTGGATTGGTGACTCAAGTGTCCATAGGTGTGAGTGAATGTGTGAGTCGCCCTGTGAAGGACTGACGCCCCCTCCAGGGTGTGTTCCTGCCTTGCGCCCAGTGATTTGGGTTAGGCTCTGGCACCACCGCGACTGGATAAGTGCTTACAGATAATGAATGATTTTAACCAGAGATGTAGGGCACCACATCAATGTCAAAACTAGAAAGCACAAACCTCCAGGTTGAAAATATAAACCTGCAAGTTTAAACCATTTGTATGTATGTAAATATTGCTTTCTCAAGTGCAAATGTGAAACTCATGAGCTCAGATGGAAGGAAGTTCATGTGCACTGGTTACAATATTGCTCTCCAACTGTCTTAATTCATAACCAAGTGTCTTTTACTCTCTCTCTATTTAATTTTTTTTCCCATGGCCTCTTTCTGCTCTTGAGAAAAGTTTTTTTTTGCACTTGAATTTTGTGGCTCAAGTCTCCTGTTATTATTATTATTATTATTATTATTATTTTCTTTTGACTGCCTGTCTAGTATGAGTTGAAGCAATTTCCAGAAAACAAACATGGAGGACATGTTTTGAAATTGGAAAATTAAAAACAGGACACAACTCCTTATCCAATCTCTGGTTTGAAAACAGAAAAGAAAATGACAAGGAAATAAAACAGGAAAATGCTCTGTTTGTCTGTTTGTTTTCTGGGTCAGTGCTCTGGGCGACTTGAGATTCATTCTCTTTGTTCTTATCATAGTTTTCCCCAGCACAGCACCAGAGCCATAGAGTCATGTTTATTCCACCGTTAATCCACTTTCCTTGTAATTTTTCATTTTCAAACCAGAAATTTTATAATGTGTCATCTCCTGTTCAATTTCCCATTTCTGTATGAAGTTTGAATGACAAAAATGTATACATTTAAAGCAGAAGTATCTATCAAAAACCACCAAGTAGGTGTAAAGAGCAGCAGGACAAACAACCCCTAAAACATCTTCTTCCAAACTTAAAGTTCCTATTAGAAGAAACTAATCAGAAGAAAGAAGAAACTAAAGCAATCACTTTTTGGGATAATACAATGCTAAAATTTTAATGCCAGACTTTGAGCCTTGAGAGACAGCTAATTAGTCCAGGTGCTAAATCAATGGAAAGAGATGATACTAATTCCTAATAACACAGGTGGTATTTAAATGCAAATAATCAAAAACACCTCCCCTTCCACAAAAAGTGTCAGAAATCACAAGACACTTAGTTCCCTAATTGTCATTTCTTCATTTCAATGAATGTCATTTTTTCAATTAGAAATAAATACATGGTACTAATTGCAAATGGGAATTATCCTTAAAAAAGTGCAAGGAATGGATATTTTTCCATCAGGCCCTGTTCATTTAAGAGGTTAACCTTAAAAGTGAAGAAAATGTCTTGGGCTGTTATTGCTTCCTAAATCTTATGTCTGTGTTATTAAAATTGCTTCAGATTATGTGTAATGCTGTGTGCTATACAGGGCCATGACAGAACAGGGAAGGCCGCCCAGGGCTTACAAACACAGCTGGTAAACACATCAATAGGTCATTGCTTTTACCAGGGCCAGCAGCTGTCTGTTAGCAATGTTCAGTAACATCACCGGCACAACAAACCCAACCCACTAGGCTGCTAATTGCCACCCAAACAGGGCAGTGAGACGGGCAAAGGAAAATACAAAGAGTGATCATAACACCAGAAAGCTGGAAAGCTGATCTCTTTGTCAACCCTCTGTTTCATAGGTGGTACCTGACACCTCCCGTAGAATCATCCACAGTGGAAGGGCTGCCTTATGGGGTCCTTTACTGTTGCGTTAGGTTATGCAGAGTATGCTCTTCAGACTCTTTATTTGGTTTTTGTAGTTCTAGTGAAGTTGTCATTAAAATAATGCGAGTGAGATGAGATGCATGCCGTCTAGTTGATGAGCAGCATGTGCTGAGGGGTACTCTTTCTCTCTCTCTCTCTCTCTCTCTCTCTCTCTCTCTGTGTATCCTGGCTGGGGCACATTTGTCCTAGGCACTGCGATTAGGCAGAAATCCCCTGGAATGCTGGCCCCTCATTAAAGAGACAAATATAGCATACTGCGTTTGTGTGTGTGTAACATAACACCATGTTTTATACGGCAAGATCTGAAGAATGATAAATGATGATCATGTTGTTGGTGAAGATGATGTAGATCTTTTTTCAGAGATGAGCTGGTCATGGCTGTTTTGAGCTTTTTCAGTTTCAGTTTTTACCATTACACATTGAATAACAGCATGAAAAAACTGACAAAGGACATAATGGCAAGAAAATATAGATCAAAGTACCAATAATGATAAAGTTGTTTTTGTTAGCTGACGATGCTAAACCTTTTAGGCCTGAGCTGATCAGAATCATAGTTGTTTAGGTTTTTACAGTTTTAGTATATCAGCTTCTCAGCCTCTCGACAAGTTTAGGCAGAGTTACCACCACTGTTTTCCTACTGTTTACCACTGACTGAAGTGGGCAGGTCCCAATACCATGTGTATTCACAATCAGTTGTGTAGGATGTAGTATGTAGGATTTACAGAAGGCTGTAAGGGGTGATGACTTTTTTCTCATAAATATGGTCCCACCCATTGTAATCAAGAAATGACTGGTTGATTCCTGTGTCAGTTCCTCATTACAACATGCTGGTGGTTATCTGACAGGTATTGTCAGGTTTTAACAATTGGAAGTGCCTATTTACCTTTCTCTACACAAAAACCAAGGGCAAATAAATTCTGATTAGACAGTTATAATGCTGGGTGCACCAAATATTTCTGTTTAATTTTTGTTTCAATCCAAAACTTTCAAATGGAATTGCTGTAGTATATTCGGTTGGTTGACACTTGCTCATGGTAACGTATGCCAGCTCTGCAGCTAGCTTAAATACACTGCCAGACTTCTTATCCTATGGGTGAGTTAAAATAACTTAGTGTTTAAAGTGCTACATCTTGTGGGCAGTTTGGCTGTAAGAATGGTCTGGAGCTTCCAGCACTCTGACGTTCTATAAAATGTAATTCATTCCATGGGCCAGAGCTCAGGGGCAGGAGAGTGTGGTGATGAGAGGGCCTGGGCTGGTGTGAATGTTTGGGATGCAGCACTGTGGCACGGCTGACCAACCCACCGGCTTATGTTTCAGCTCACTCTCCTCTGCTGTCAGGAGTAATGGTGACCCTGGCACCATGAGAAAGTCACCTTAGATTTATGTTGCCTGTAACACTGCACATAAAGCTTTCCACCACACCCCTCATTTGTAAAAGTGTACTGCTATGAAAAATGTATCTATAACAAAACTCATTTCATTTTTGCTGACTGACTTCACAGTTTTTCAATTAATTAGTTTCAGTGGTTTATAGTGTCATCCAACTTATTGTTGATGATTAAGTTACCCATTTCTAGTCGTATTTAAACCCAATCAAAATATTACTATACAGGCCAAGCGTATATTTCATATATATATATACTGTCTTGTGAATTATTGGGACAGGGTTGTGGGAGGTATGGTGGAGGTATAATTATGGACCCTCCCTGGAAAATATGCCTATGACCTGGGTACAGATGTAGTAAATTTAGAAGAAAGTAAGGGCATTTTGCCATACTCAATAAAAATGGACATAGGTCAGAAATAAACTGCAGCTGAAGTTTAAATGTATGTGTATTAGTTTTGACTAAAATAGCCCACAGAAATCTAAAAATTTTTAATGCATGTACGGCATGTTTCTTATTATGGTTTGCATTAAAATAACATGCACTATATGGACTAATTAGTAAGAGAATAACAAAAAATTCATATGTTTGCAGTGCTGTGGCCTTAAGGTTAGAGAGACACTATGGCTGACAGCCCACTGCTCAGGTTGTGTGTGTGTGTGTGTGTGTGTGTGTGTGCTCACAGCCTATAGTTTGTGTGGTTAAAAAAATGTTTGTTCACTACCACAAAGAGGTTAATGCATTTCCTAAAGGAGAATATTTAATCTTCTTTTGCTTGAGGCTTGAGATCTAAATAAAAAAAGGATATTTTTAGATATGAATGAGAACAAGTAAATTATTTTAATCATAATTATAATATTGTGTGTGCGGACCCTCCAATTTCTCACTCTCATTACTAAATAACTTACATATTATTATTTCATATATTTGAATTGTAATTTATAGTAGGGACTGAATAATAAAATCTGAAGGTCTATATCTCAATAAAAAGCACATTGTTTAAAAAACTGACATTTTTGTTACCCTAGTATTTCAGTAGTGAGAGTGATATGCTGGAAGAAGTGACCTATGGCAACAGGACCTTCAGGTATAAAAAGAAATTTGGCACTTTAAATGACAGACGATTATGTGAAGATTAGCTGGTGTATAAAGTGTCTGTGTGTTTGGATGAGTGTTTTTTAGATGGCTGGGACATGTCTCTGAGTAGGGAGGGAGGGGTCAAGAGGCATCTAGTACCGATTTAAAGGGCAATGTAATTCTATGAGATAGAGCTGAAACTGAACACTGCTTAAGATCCAGGCTTTGGGCAGCAGGAGGCTGGGGGCTGGACTGTGGTTGAGAGGCTCATAGTAGGGGACTTCTGCATGAACTCCACAAGTCTGTCACTGTGTAGACCCAGCAACACATCACTGAGGTGTGTGTGTGTGTGTGTGTGTGCGTGTGTGCGTGTGTGTGTGTGTGAGAGAGAGAGAGAGAGAGAGAGAGAGAGAGAGAGAGAGAGAGAGAGAGGTGTCATGCCCTGGGTCCCCTGTAAACACTTCTTTGAAGAGGAGCTCTTTAAAACCACAGGAGCAGTCATCAACATACACCTTCACGTTGGCCCACCCAGTCTCATAACACTCTGTGTGTGTTTTTAGCTCGACTCCATCGTCTCACCTATGAAAATAAGATCTATTTTTCTGTTTTCAGTGTATAAAATATTCTGAAATTTAACTAGCATACAGTACCAGTCAAGATAGGTGACAGTTTTTCTCCTCTCTTTCAAAACAGAATGGATTCATTTCTGTTTATCTGATGGTCGAGTTGCTCATCAGGTCTTGCAGAGTTATTGTCTATAAATTAATTATAAATTAAAGGTGATCTCAATATGATCGCTATTAGGTTTTAATTCTAACTATGTTTATTGTACAGTAAGAAAAAAAAATATATATATGCCTTCAACATATATATATATATATACACATATGGGACACCTACATACATGTACACATATTCATATGCCATAAATAAGTTATGAAGAGTCTACAAAGTCTGGTCTGTGTGCATTTACTGCTGTGTAACAAACAAGTACAGTTCTAAAATGATGTATTATAAAAGCATTCATCGCTCACTCATTAATTCACTCATTCATATTTATGCTCGCCCCCTTCAAAAAAGACATTCTATACAGTAATGTACAGGGGCTCTTTGTCTTGCGCCAGCACTATCCAGACAGGTGTTCTTTAATGATTGTCCAGATAATGCTCATAAAGTTCAACTACAATGGGCAGTAAGCTGAAGCCTTTTTCTATCTGACCCTGAAGACCACTTTTAAAATAAATGCAAGAAATTCTAATGAGACTCCTATTACACCACCAACTAGGCACAAGGTCAGACAAAAGTGAGCATGTATGCACATGCTTGCACAGTTATGTCTATGACTGTGTGTGTGTGTGTGTGTGTGTGTGTGTGTGTGTGTGTGTGTGTGTGGACCTCGGGGGGTGATGTGGGGGTGATGTCTCCTCTCTGTGTGGTCTGTTTAACTCTCTTCGGTCCTAAAGCCATGGGACCTCCAACACTCTTGGACCAGCTCAGTCACTGAAGCCCAAATGGGGCAATATATTACCACACATTTTTACCAATTATACCTACATTATCTGCCCGCTGGACAGAGATACTGCAGCTGCTGCTGTGTGCATCGCTCAGTTGAAGGAACTGAAGAAGCCCTATAGCTGTTCTAAGGCCCCAGTTCAGCTTTGTTCCTTCCATTATGTGCCACATCTTTGCAAGTTAATTTCAGTCCTGCTATTTGATTGGCCTAAGAATGAAAGGTTGTTATAGAAACACTTTCACAATCAGTCTCATAAGTTGTGCATATTAAACTGAAAATAAGGAAGCACAACATCAAAATGCTAGGTATATGTTATCAGGCTATATTTTCATTAGTGCCTGTTTGCTAAGTGTTTCTCCTGAAATTAAGGGTATTAACAATGAATTGCTCAAAAATCTGATCTTCTAGGCTTTACACTGGTATGCAGTGTACATTGCCAAGAAGATTTGTTTCAGTCAAATAAGCAGTGAGGTATTGTAATGAATTTGGTTGAGTTTTGGATCACAAACACCACTTCAGCTCATCCCAGTTATACTGGATGGTGTTCATCCACGTAATCTGACTGCTGCACAGCTCAATGCCTCTAGCCTTTTAGCCCACACTTAGCAATAAGCATGGTGACCTTGGGTTGATGTGCAGCTGCTCCAGAGTTTCCCATTCTATTGGCAATGCTTTTCTATTCATATAATACAGCTAGTGTGTGTACATGTAATGCCCGGGATAACAAGAGGTGCAAATCACTCATTAGAGGAGGTGTCTGAAAACCTTTGGACGTAAAGTACACCTAATTCGATAACTGGAGGTATTAACACCTATAAAAAATGTACTTCATAAACAGACTGTAGCTTTAGCTTTAGCTTTAGTTAAAGTATCTAGCATTGGTTTTATGGCCTGAAACACCTGGAATTTAAATGGCTACTATTATTATAATTGTTATGTTCATTATTAAATAAAGCTCTCTTGAATATGTGACTTGCTTTGCACTCTGATAACATGCAAATGGTTTCCCCGCTCTGTGTGTGCCTATCTTAGTCCCTTATGATTCCCGCTGCATGCTTCTGTCCCCCAGTACTCTGTGAGGTTGTCCCCAGCCGTGGTGGCCCTTAGCTGGGCATTGCTGCTACTTTAGCGCCTGGGGGCAGGATCACAGATCCACAATGTTGTGATAGGTTTCTGGCTTTGATCTCCCTGTGTTGGCTTGCGTCCTGGGGCAAGAGATACATGAGAACACACACACACAGACGTTGTTGTGTGACAACAGGACGTGAAGACTCTAGGCCTGGGTTTGGGACCGTTACATTGGCAGGGAAGCAGGTGTGAAAACCAAGCAGAAGACAAACCGACTTCTGCCAAATTTAGCCCAGATTTAGTGGGAGGAGGAGGAACAGTGTGTCCGTCTTGGCCAGCCACCGTCACCTCGACTGCTTTGTTGCTTTAGTCTTGGTGGTCCATTTTGCTACATTTCTTGTCACATGCAAATGGCCAGGAGGGTTCATGGTGGCCCAAATGTAGAATGTTCTGAGTGGATGTGAAGGGTGAGGAATGTGCTCTCTCTCTGATGTAATACAGGGCTTACCTGTCACCAAACAAAATGTTCAGTCTTGCATTTTGTTGGTTGCATTTTTGAAAAAAATCATCCAAATAACCTCTTTTACAAATTGGTTCAAGTAACTCCTTTTACTGATTCATCAGTCATCAGTTCTACTGAAACTTTGTTTATGTTACTGTTTTTCCTGTTTGGACTCTTTACAGTACACATCCTTTCATAACCTTTGTGCTTATTTGTCTTCTTACTGTAGAAATCTCTCAAAGATGAAAGCTGTTGATGAAATCCTTGATTGTTTACCAGATCTTGCATATCTTGATATTTATTCTTTATTTATTATTTATGTATTTATTTATTATTATTATTATTATTATTATTAATACTAGGTTTTCTACTTAATTTCCTATGACTTTACTCTTCCTTGCTTTTCCTTATCCAAGTAGATTATCTCTTAACTCACTTTGGTCTTTTTGAATGAATATTAAATGAAAGAAGGGAAGTTTCTATTTATTGCACAATACAGTTTATTTTAATTATAAACTGCATCCAACATGTTTCATTTAATTTAACACCTATCCAAATGATATTTTAGCCTTCTGTCTTCCTCACTTCTTGGAATGTGTTTGCCACCTTAACATTTTAGAGCATTAGCACATTAAAGTTAAGGGCCATCAGCATGCAAACTGGGGCTGGTGTGGAACAGAAGGTGCTAGTCACTAATTATACTCATTTGTGGTAATTAGTGAGGATGACACATGCCTTCCTCTCTCTGCCTGTCAACAGCAGAATTTAAGGGCTGCATAGAGCTGTCACTAGCATGCAGTCTGCAAACACACAGCTATGGTCTGCTGGAAAGACTTTACTTTAGATGTTTGAACAGTGAATTTGATTGCATTCAGCCACAAGAGCCTTAGTGAGATCAAATTAATTTTGACTGAAAGACACCACTCTAAATCATTTCCAATATATACAGTTCCATCCCCCACAGCAGTAACATTGACTTGTAAGTGCATTGTACCCCAGTCCTTTTCTGTGGATATTGTGCAAGTTGGGGCCAATTAAATAGACAGTGAGTATTCCCCAATGAACAAGTAATTCAGAGTCCCAAATATCCATATATAGCTTAATGTTAACACTAAATTCATTTGTCCTGGGACAAAAATGCATTTGCAACTTTTAATTCATAACATGGCAGGAATTAAATATATAAAAGAAATATTTTAATTAATTCTCATGGAGCGTCATCTGATATGACTCAGGGTGCATGCTGCCACACCAACATAATAACCTGCATTTAAATATGGAACATGTTTTCTAAAGTTACTGAAGGCATTGAGAATACCACCCCAGAGACATGTTGACAGATTAGTACCTTTTGTCAGAGGGTGTACATCCTGAATTTTACTGTTATATCATGATATACATTCTGCGTCTTCTAGCTGACACTTTCTCACAACCTGAGAAGTCACACACTTAACAGTCGCTGGCTCTATTTCCAGTTTTGGGCACCTAAATCATATCCATTTTGCCTCTTAATTCCTCAAGTTCCTTCTTTTGCCCTTTCTGTCGCCATTTGACTAAGTTACTACCCAAATATCTTAATGTTAATGTGAAGCATGGCTGTGACGAAAGTGCTGGAATGTGCTCTCAGAGGACAGTTAAGAGCTTACCTTAGTGTTTATAGCCAGGGTGATGCAGTTCTGTTCTTAATGGGAGGTGCTAGGACCCCTGTAACACTGTGGGATAGAATTACACGAGTGTGCTAGCAGACTCTTACAATGCATGAGTGTTCAGTGATCTCACTATGCATGCTGTGTTTTTATCACAAAAAGGATGTGATATGAAAGGGTTAAAGACACAAATTAGAATCAAAGTGCTCTAATAAGATTTATATGTGGATAATATTTAGTTCATTAATGGTTAAAATTAGGTGGTAGACCCCTTAAAATCGTTAATAATCTGTTACAACACATTTATAGAAATGGCAACAGTAATTTTTTGTTTGTCTAGGAGTGAACTCCCATCCATTTACAGTGTTAAACCTCAGATCTTGCCAGATACTTAAGTTAATTTTGTCTTCTCCAACAGTCAATATTGACACTGTTAGCTTCATAATATATAAAACATAATATTAACATTTTAACCACCAACACAATGTCATATTGACATTAATGAAAATGTGGTGTGTCTTGAAATATAAAATGAATAAATTCACATTCCAAGGTCTTTACCTTGCTTTACCTATCATTTATATTTATCATTTACCTATATCATTTATCATTTATATGCTTTACCTTGACATTTTCAGAAAGTTAACTGGCACGTTCACTATTGGGCAAACAGCATGTCACTGTTGCCTTTTCTGTCCATGGGTTATAACCCATGTAGTAACCATTTAATAAACATATTTTAGACCATCTATAAACTTGTATAATGCTAGTCTTATATTAAAACTGTACCAAGACAGTAATATGGTGATTTTTTTTGTTTAGAGGTAGTTTAGTTATACAGACAGAGTAACATAATTCACAAACTAGCCTAAATTTTATTGTAAGAACTACCTCAACATTAGACTTATAAAATACTGTTTGAGTTACTCCAGAAAACAATTAAAGTGTCCTTTTAAGCCAAAATGATATTGAATTGTTTACTTGTCAAGACATTGCCAGTTTCCACACAAAGGCTAAGACTCTATTCTGTCATAATTCCCCATTTGGTGAGAATAAGTACTTCCCCTCCTAGACTTCTAATTACAGAGAGCTGAGGTGTTGCTGGGATTCAGCGCTCTCTATCAGAGCATGAGGAACTGTTTATTCACAGGTAGGAATGCTTTGAGTTATAAAGGCAGCTTTATTGGTATAGCATAGTGGGTAACACTATTATCTTCCACATATAACAGATTGGGGTTCTGGCAGAAACACACTTTAAAAGTTGATGATGCTTCAGCTACCTAATCCTGGGAGTATTAATCCCTTTTCACACATGCACTGTAACCCAAATTCTTCCGGATTTTACCCGGAGGAGCTGTATGTGTGAATGCACAACATCTGTTCCGGACATTACCCGGACTTTGTCCAACTAGCCCCCTAGTAAACACAGGATAAAGCTAGAGTCAGCACATATGTGACTATGTCCTGCACGCGCTGCACAGGTGCCACCCCAAGCCAAAGCATGCAGTATATTTCCCACTGAGAGAGAGAGCATGTTTGGCACAGAAAATCTCCTGCTGTTTGTGAGTTTGTGTGTGAACAAGGTAATAGAAAGCACAGTATTCTCTCCTCTCTGGGTGAATGGGGATGGCCCACACTCCTCCCTTGCCAGTCAATCATGATGTTAGTCTTTTACACTTCAATGAACTGGGGAGAAAACCTGATGAAAATGCTGAACGTACCCACACTACATATGCCTGATGAAATCATGTAATGTGAATGATCATGTAGTCTCATGAAGCCTCATCTGAGATCACTAGTGTAGTGTTCACAGTGACATTTCAACAAGCAAATGACAAATTATTCTGATATTCTGAAGGATTTGTTATGTCTATGTGTCGTATCTAGTTTTAATAGCTATAGAATATATTTGATCTGATTTTTACAGTGTGCATATGGAAACGTGATCTCATACATGTCCAGGGTATCTGGCTGCTCAGGCTAACTCTGCACTGCAGCATCCTCATACTTGCTTTTATGACAGAGCTACCATTACTGAAAGTTCTGGCGTGCATGGACAACATTATGGAGTATGTCCTATCAGCACCTTCACCATCTGCCAAGTCTCCACAACTGGCTTGGGTCAAACAGGCATTTTAAAAGTAGCAGAGCTCTGAGGTCCACCCAGCTACATTAAAGCAAAACCTCTTGAACTCTCAAAGCACCGGTGGGGCTCTGAGAGGCGAAATTGGAACCTTTGTTTTTTCAAAACAAAATTATCCAGAAAGTCTGAAAAAGGAGGATTGGAAATGACGTTATTTGCATGTTGTGTTGGAGAGCAGGAGAAAATACAACTGTAGAAGGCGGGTCAGCTTGAGGGTCTCTAGGCTTTGGCCACAAAGTTCGATGGGTACTTTGGCAAAACCATTGTGTTCTCGATGACAACGCCATTTGGCTTGTGTCATGCTTTCTCCATTTCTCATAAAATGCCATGCAGAGTAGATCATCACATGGGCTTCCCAGCAGTTCCAGCTTTTAGAGCTATACCCCCCCCCTTCTCTCGTATTGTTATCCTTTGATTGTTATTATTATTGTTTCTGAATCTGTTCAAAAATGTAAACACACTCCAACACATTTAATTAGGTCAGATGTTCATGGCACCAAGAGGCATTTTGGGGGGGGTTCTCTGTTTTATTGGTCATTTCATGCCCAGTGCCAGGTGTGGGTATAGCTTAGGGTTTGGATCTATGCCCAAGTGCTGGGCCTTGTAACCAGGCATGGCCTGGTGCACCGAGCTGAAAACCCACACACAGATCACTTCCCGCGCCACAGCCTTTAAAGACCTGGACCCAAGTAATCCCCACTCCCACAGCCTTGTGAAACATTAAATGTTGGTGTAAGCAGCAGAGGCGCCATCCTGCCCGTCCTGCACTTAATGTGGGCTCTGTGCCAGACCTCGAGTGGGGGGTCCCAAACCACTGGCATTGGGCTTGGAAAATAGGAGTGTGTTGTGCACAAAGAGAGAGAGAGAGAGAGAAGAGTGTGAGCGAAATGGGCGATCAGGTCCGAATGATGAGAGATGTTGAGAGGCTGTGCTAAGCCCTGCCCCCTCCCTCAGACCCCCACTTTCTCCTAATACTAGGATCAGTTATTAGCCCTAGAAATCCAAAGTACAGATTAGATACAGGGATAAAGGGCACTGCATGTTATTGCTTCAAAGACTGATCCTCTCCTGGCAAACATGTTTATGTGATCTCATTTATATACATTTAAAATCAAGAATAATATTTTTTATGTTGCTTCATTTCTCACACATTGTTGGTACCCAAAAACGCCTACTCCCGTGATAAAGGCTGATGTCTTGCTAACATAGGGAGGAGAAGAGCCGTGAAGTATTCACAGTGTGGCGTTGTGCCATGCCCAGTGTCATCTACCATGCCCCTCCACCCACCCACCCTTTCACTTAGTCCAATAACATGTGTGATCATCACTGCCCTCTCCTGCCTCTTGTCCTCCACACACAGGCAGCTCTGACCCACAAGGTACAATTTTGTACTTGCTTCATTTGAGCTGAAAGTCAATGACCAACAAATAAAAACATAAGACCCCACTCTGGTCCTAAATATATTTACCTTAAATCATTAACATATTAAAACATCTTCTGTAGATAAATTATTCAAGACAGTCTATTAAATTAATATGTCATTTATATAGCTATTAAATGGACCTAAATTATCAAATATGTTATTTGATTAAATGGGATACATTTTTGCTCATACTAAGAGGGTTTTTAATGGTTAAGGTTAGATAATATTAAACTGTTCAGAGTACTGTTATGATACATTTAGTTGCTCTCAAAATTAATAAAATGTCCCAAAAATAATAGCTTAATTGTAAAATATTGACTTTTTGTATTAGTGTGTTATACATAAATGTTTCACACATTGTAAAGAACAGCTTCAATGTACAAATAACGTAAAATGTTTAGAATGAAATCGTTTTGACAATATTTGACAAAGATTTAGAATTAATGAGTCAAAATAGGCCCAGTGATTATTTCATTTTAATTCCATTACGTGCTGATGAAAGTGTAATCACACTAGAAAACTGATGTGAAATACTACCTTGACTCAAAATCACTATTTAACACAATGAATTAAGCCGGTCTCACACACACATGCAGGCTAAGCACATTGTGCAGTTAAAGCTGGATGGATTTAGCAGCTCTGGACTGGTCTGTCTGGCTTGGGGAACTCTGGTGGGTATCAGATTTAATATCAATCTGAATCGCTGCGTGTTCTGTGCTCCTAAAGAGCGTGGTAATATGGTCTTGCCCCTCACACTGCAGGAATCAGAGAGAGTGTGAATAATTGTGCCGTATCCAGGTGTATTTAGTCAGGGTGGCAGACAGGGCTGTAAATTGGTTGGTCTGGGCAGTGGACATGCTATGCTCTGGGCTGGGATCCACATAAAAGTTTTGTACTGAATATCCAGATGTTGGACCTGGACATCAGACGTCTGGGGAAAAACCTGTGCCATGTTGGATACACTCGTGTATACTGTCATAACATTACGTTTTCTGTATGTTCCATATCAGGCAAATGTTAATTTTCCATTATTGATTGTCATCAAATATCCCAGATTTGATAAGATAATTTTTGACTATTAATTAATCAAATGATAAAAGGGCCATTTCCAGGACTGGCATTTATTCTACTCCTTGACTACTCCTGTTTTTTGGCACAGCAGATTCATTCTAATACCATATTCATTCTTTTAAAATGGAATACTCAGTCAATTTATTTGTAAGCACCAAGACAAGAGTTCAGGAATTCAATTAGTCTCTGTTTACATTCTGTGAGGTTTTGTCCAATTCTGTCTAAATATATTCATTCTGTACATCTGTACATTTCTTATTTGCTAAATACTGAAAACTAAATTTATAAGCTCATTCTTAATGTATATTTATGAATTTAGTAAATGTATGAAAGTGAAATGTTGATTTAAAACCTTTAGAGTGCTAAAACGAATAATTGTGGTACTTACTGCACTGTCAGGAAAACTGTCACTGTAATGATATCCTCAAGATTATATATCCAGTACCTTTAGTTAGGGAACATAATTGTACCTTATTCTATTATAATTATAGATTTTAAAATAGTGTTGATTTCATACACCCCTTTTCATCTCCCGGATTTATACCTGTTTTTGTGTTTTTTTACACTGATCTACAAATATTCACCCCTTCTTAGGGAACAAAACTGGACTTTAACACCACTGAACAATACTGTACTCTACTGTACCTTTTTTCTAACAGTGTGTTTTTGGAAGCAGAGACAAATGTTTAATTATTTATTACAAATTTACTAGTGTCTATTAAAATAGCAACGCGATCTACACTAAGAAATTAGAATTGACAGTAGTATGGCTGCTCCGTGGTCCAATTGTGAACTTTTTGAGGTGCAGGTATGCAAAGCAAATGCCACCATGCCCCATGTCCCATTTATAGAGGGGAATAGTTGTTTTTAGTACAATTTTATTATGTACTGTATTTAATCCAGTTTGTTGTGTTGTTATGCAAGAATGGTTATTTTGAGAATGTTATTGTAATTCACCATCCTCACACTTTTTTTCCCTGATGGATTCTTTTGGGTATTGTGCTAAATGCTGGGTGGGGCTTTGTAAAGACTGAAGAATTGCCAGCTCAGTAAAGAGCATTACTAGCCATATGCACTCATACACATTTCATACACGTTTCATACACATTTCATACTCTTTACCCAAAATGGCGCAATACTACAACACCTTTTCCAAAAATGTAGATGCTGTGAAAAATTAATTATTCATTCATTCATTATCTGTAAGCCCTTATCCAATTCAGGGTCGCGGTGGGTCCAGAGCCTACCTGGAATCATTGGGCGCAAGGCGGGAATACACCCTGGAGGGGGCACCAGTCCTTCACAGGGCAACACACACACACATTCACTCACACCTACGGACACTTTTGAGTCGCCACCTACCAACGTGTGTTTTTGGACTGCTGCACCACCGTGCCGCTCAAAGTTTATTATTATAAATAACAAAACAAAAAAAAGTGTTCTGGAAAAAACACTTTACAAAATCACCTGAATATACTGAATATTTCATTGTAGCCCTCACAAAATAACACTACATCTAGCATCATTTTTTTCATTCATTCATTATCTGTAACCGCTTATCCAGTTCAGGGTCACAGTGGGTCCAGAGCCTACCTGGAATCATTGGGCGCAAGGCGGGAATACACCCTGGAGGGGGTGCCAGTCCTTCACAGGGCAACACAGACACAAACAATTTCACTCACACATTCACACCTACGGACACTTTTGAGTTGCCAATCCACCTACCAACGTGTGTTTTTGGACTGTGGGAGGATACCAGAGCACCCGGAGGAAACCCACGCAGACACGGGGAGAACACACAAACTCCTCACAGACAGTCACCCGGAGCGGGAATCGAATCCCACAACCTCCAGGTCCCTGGAGCTGTGTGACTGCGACACTACCTGCTGCGCCACCGTACTGCAAAAATAAATTAAAAATTAAAAATTAAATTAATTCTGTATTTAAGGTTGGCGGCACGGTGGTGCAGCAGGTAGTGTCGCAGTCACACAGCTCCAGGGACCTGACGGTTGTGGGTTCAAGTTCTGCTCTGGGTGACTGTCTGTGAGGAGTTTGCTGTGTTCTCCCTGTGTCTGCGTGGGTTTCCTCCGGGTGCTCCGGTTTCCTCCCACTGTCCAAAAAACAACATTGGTAGGTGGATTGGTGACTCACAAGTGTCCGAATGTATGGGTGAATGTATGTGTCACCCTGTGAAGGACTTGTGCCCCCTCCAGGGTGACTTCCTTTCTTGCACCCAGCGATTCCGGGTAGGCTCTGGACCCACCGCGACCCTGAACTGGATAAACGTTTACAGACGTTTATGAATGAATGAATGAATTTGAGGTTGTAAAAAAAATTTCAGATTGGGCATGTTTACTAATGTGTTGCATCATCTCTTTTAACACTCTTAAAAGTTTGACAAGAGCAATCAATGTATGTGACTGAAAGTGAAATGTTCTCCCATTCTTGGATGGCAGAATGTTTCTCAAAATCTCTTTATATCATTCAGCCTTAACAGTACCTTCACAGATGTGGAAGTCACCCTTGCCATGTGTACTATTACCACATCATGGATGTTGGTTCTGAACTATTCACTTATAACCCAAATTCAGAATGCCCATATATTTTACAAAAAAACAATAACATTTCTCAGTTTTAACATTTGAAATTGTGTCATTTTATTACCTATTATGTATACTACACTTTTTTTTCTTTACATTTTCCACTGTCCCAGCTTTTCTGGTAATGGGGTTTTTAATACCAGTATGTGAATAAACACATCCTTTTAAAAAAGAAAAATAATATAACGTCAGATTAGTCTTTCAATAATATGTTTTGTGACAGTATTGTTGCTATTTAATTAAATAATAATTTAAATGTTTGTATTTGGGTTGTGCTGTTTTTTAAAAACATACATTTATGTTATTATATGACATTTTTGATTTTATCAGATACAATAATGATTGTTATTACATTTCAACAGTTGCTGTAATGATAAAAAGAGCCCCCGCTTCAAGATCCCACACTCAGAATCACTGTACTTTCTCATGAAACCCCACTGAATTAGTCTACCACATTGAGCTCTCTCTAAACAAACCTGCGGCCTGTTTAGGGCTCCTCAGTAGCCTGGTTGAGCTTTCCCCGTGGGAGTTTCAGTTCCAAGCCCTTCCCAATCCCACAACCATGGACTGGACAGAGCTCTGCTAATACTAGATGTTTACTGCTGGTCTGAGATCAGTTGCCTCTAACAAAGGTTGGTTAGTATTCTGAGTTGGGGCCTGCCCTAGATCAGTGTTTAAGGTCAGTGAGAGGGGTCCATGGAATGGGCATGTAATGACATGCTGTTCCCGCCTGAGTGTTAATCACACTGGACTGTCCCTACCCTGCCCACTCTCCACAGGGGGCAGCTGCAGAGGACTAGGGGGGCTTCAATGAGGTAGAGTGAGATGTGCTTTCCAGATGAGCTAGGGGTTTTCCCCCACTGTCTTTATTGTTGTTGTTTGTGTTGTGCTTTTCCTTTGCTGACATAGCGTAACTCACGCTAAACACACACTGTCAGTGCAGGCAGAACAATAATGTTTCGTTATTATTAAGAAAGTCTTAAGTATTTCTCAATCAGTGTTGACCACTTCGTAAGTTGAGCACTAATAATCTCTTGAAGCTGAGAATATAGTGTACCTCAGTGATGACCCACTTATTTAGAGGTCCTCTCGTCACCCTTGACCTGAGGAGTAGTGGGCTTTGTTGCTCAGTGGCGGGCACAGTGACCTTCCTGGACAGTTTATCCTGAAACAGGAAAACAGAGCAGGTGGTCTGATCACTGACTGCATCTGCAAAACCATCTGTAAAACACATAGAACTTAGATACAATACAGGCAGTGAAGTGCAGCATCAGTATGGGACAGATGTAAATATCAAGGCAATTATTGGGCATATCATGGTCGTATATTATATTCACATTATGGGCTTTTATTTTTTTTTAAATCTGGTTTAAATGTTAAAAGTTTTTATTTATAGTTTTATATTTGAATCTATTATTTATATTTTATTTTATAAAACTATGCGCATATAAAGCAGTGTTAACTTTTTAAAGTCAGAGGCCACCCTATCTTTATTTACTTTCCATTTAAAACGGCCATTAAAACAAATTGTACATTTTTTAGAAGATACATGAATGGGGAGTGTGTGTAAAGAAAACGAGAAACCTTTTATCACAGCAAAATTCACACCAGCAGGTAAACCTTACTTTAAGCTTTCCTCTGTGAAAGAAAATCATGCTGTTTCTTCAAATCTAAATAAATCCACAGGTGTTTCTCTCTCTGTACAACCCTCCACTGTGAGGCAAAATCTCAGGGCTAAAGGTCTGGTAGGACATAGGTCTAAAGAAGCAGTTATGAGAAAACATATAAATGATAAAAACAGAACAAATTTGTTCAGTTTTTATGAAACTGAACAAATCAAATGAAGAATTCTGCTGGTTTTCTAAGGATAATGATCAAGACCCAAAACCCAAACTTTACAATATTAGTGAAAGTGTTTAAGACTATTTTCATTACTAGAAGTGAAACATACAACCAACTTCTAAGACTGCTCTTTGGGGATTTTGAAAATTATGATCAGATTTCAGTGAAAAATTTAAACCAGATTTTCTTAACGGAATGGATGCTGTAATAAAAGCAAAGGTTGGATCAGATATTGATTGGCTGGGAGTATCTGTATAATTTACTTTAATGTTTAAAGTAATAATAAATTATCTCAGTGTACCTCAGTTTGAAGACTCTCCTAAAAAATGTAAACACTACAATAATAATCTACAGAAAATGATTGAGATGTAATGGTTGTTATTGCCTTCAATATACAATTAAAAAAGCTAATAAAAAAGTTGTATCATTTACTGAAAGCTATGTCAGAACAATAATGTGTGATGTAGTCAAGGTTTGCTGCAGATAATTAAATAGGTTCCTGTTCTCATTAATCTCAATATAAATGGCAAGAGACTTCATGTCATGTGTGGGGAAAATTCATTGTTATTAATTATTTATTGATTATGTTTAGTCTTTGTCTTGAGCAGGTCTACTCAACAGGTGGAGTGCTGGGTGGTGGGGGACCTGAAACTGGCACTCTTTGCCTCTAAATTAGCTTCCTGTGTCTTGACCCCCAGGTCCCTGACCCACAACTGCAATGTATTTTGTGTGACTAACAGCTGTAATTCCCCAATTATCACGCTGTGTTGTCCAACTGCGCCACAGGTTCAGTTACCAGGAGGCTGCAGCCAAGAGCTGGACCTCGGGCCTGGCTCTTGCACCAGCATGAGCCGGACTTTCTTCATGGGTTCCTGCTAGCAGCACAACACTCTTCAACATTAAAACAGCAATCCTGAATGTAATTACATGATTCACTTGTGGTAATGTTAATATTAATATGTGAATAACTTCAATAAGACACAGCTGGAGAGAGTACCGTAATCCAGTGTAATGCAATTCATTTGCTCGAATCAAATTTATTGCCAATGATAGAACACCAAATTTGTGACTGTCTGGAATTTATAGAAATATGGACTAAAGTCATAGTTTCTCAATGGGCCTGTACTAAAGCAAAATTTGTCAAGTAAGTGATTTACAACTGAAAATAAGCCCATGGTAGTTTTTTATACTGTGGTTCTTATCTTGATATTAATGTATAAAAAGTACAACCCTCACCCTTTCCCTCAACTTTAGACCCCTCATTCCCTGTTGTCTCCAGGGTTCAGAGAGAGAACCATGACATTACACAGCCTTCTCTCTAATTAACCAGTGACTTTCTCCAGGACATCAATCTGAGTCAGTCCAGCTCAAAACAAAAAAGCCAAAGATCCTATTAACTGTCAACAGCGAGGCTGCCCTTGGCCCTGAGTGGCTAGACGTACGAGGACAAAATGCAGCGGAACCTGTTGAAAACGCCATTTACACTGCCAGCCTGCTACATATGGCTACTCCATTTTTAAGCTGGACTCTTTTAACACTTGGCAGGAAGGTGTGAAAGAAAAGTTACCTTCTGAGGTACAGGACACATTATAAATAGATCCCAGGGGGCTGTTTGGGAGCGATGCAGTCCAAACCCGTACTGTGTTTGGGGCAGGATTCCACAGCAGCAGTTGACCCAGTGGCACACAGTGAGCTTCAGGATACAGGCTTGATAAAGTGTAGGGAAGCAGCTAAAACCCAAGCATTACTGAATACTGAACTCTAAAGCACAGCAGAATTGTATGTGAAATTGAACATCTTAGTGGTCAAATATTGTCTGTGCAAATAAATCTCTGTGTGAACTATAATGGTTTATTTGGCCATGGACCCTGAGAAAATATTAGAAGATAATTGTATACATTTTTCAGGTGAACATCTGAGCTAAGACTTTTCAGTAACACTATTGAAGTGCAGCTACAAGTTTAAAGTCTTTCTTGGGAACACACATAACCCCCATTTTGTGCTGTCAAATTTTACAGTGAAAAGCACAAGTTGTCCTCATTACTATTATGTGAATTGTATGACAACTGAAGCTTCTCTAAATAAGCACTTATACATGCTTGTATGACTTTTTATTCACCCTGCCACAAACCCCATTGGTCTATTCATATTCAAGATGTACATGGGTTTAATGGACAGTGAAGCTAAATAAAACGTCATGGAAGGTTTCAGTAAAGTCTTATAAAGTGTTTCTTCTTGGTTTGCATTTAGTAGTTTATTTCTGGGTTGTTATATTTGCAGTTGATTTAAAAAAAGGAATTGAATTGAACCTGGCTTCAGGTTACAGAGGCAGGTCACTAAGATCAAGTCAGCCCTTGATATGCAAGAGTTTGATTAATAGTGATGCACTAAAATAACAGCAGGGTTCACCAGTCCTCATATAACAGATATCAGTGGCTGAGGAAGCAGCAGAGGGCAGTGGCAGGGATGGAGTGAGGGGTCAGTCATGCTGTCATGACTTAGACTGGACGGCAATCTCTGTAATCCACCAACAAATAACTCAACATCAACAGCCCCCAAGGCCAAGGTCACCCAAGGAATGCCATTCCAGAGTGAAAGTGTGTTATTGGGCAGCAGTGCATGTAGGATATTCAACCTTAAAACATGTTTATTCAATGGTTTTAGAGAACCAATGATTTTTGATGATGCATGTTTTTGCTCTAATGTTTGGTTCTACCTAAGACATGTGAGTAAAAATTAACCCCACTCTGTCTGGGGTGTTCTGATACCTGAGTGTCAGGCTTCTGCTATGACAACACCCCCCCATCCCTCACCCCTGCCTCTCTTTTTCTCTGTCTTACTGTTATGAATGTTTACCTTTAGGAAAGCATAGTCGTTCCATGTCTTAACCATGAAAATGGATATGCCAGGACGATCATGGTCACTATTTACTCAACTGCTGTGTCCTAACCCTAATGTCTGTGGCTGCGTCTTGACATGATCCGTGTTAATACTGACAAATGACCCTCTGACCAGGAAGTTTAAGGAGCACTTAGGCAGGGAAGTTTCTGGCACTGGTAAAACTGAACACTGGAGTGTGTATACAATCTTTAGTTTGTACTGAGAACACACAGAAAATGCTCCTATAACTTGGAAATTTTACTTTGCAAATACTGAAATAAGTACTATGGATATATTATAAAATTAAATAATTTTCTGTGGCTAAATTGATAAGTACAGGTCAGCATTGTCCAATAAATAACATCTTGAAGTGAGATAATCATGGGTTAATCAGGTTTAGTGGTCCTTGCAGTTACTTAAAACACACCGCAAAAAGCCCAGAAAAATGGTGGGAAACTCATGAAAGTAAAAATGCTGAAATTCACTCTGTGATGGTAATCCAGAGTAATGCCATTGCAATGAGAGCAGCATGAGCCTGATAACAACTTGCTGAAACTCATGTCATATCATTGTCACTGATGCTGCTGTTTCAGCTGTCAAGGATCATGCTTTGGTTTTCTCTCCCTCCACAAAATAAAAACTTCAGTTAATGTCTGTATTAACTGGAGGATTTAGTAGATCAATTTTATATATCACTTTTCTTTTTTTATTTTTTTGGCTTCTTTGGAGATGTTTTTAATGTTTAAGATTAAAGGAACAGCTTTCTGTCTCTGACCTGCAACAAGTATTGGGTGCTGATTTTAATAACTGGCTTGTCTTGATCCCTCAGCACCATCTGACAATTGTGGAACTGTTTGGATTGTGTAAAGCAGAAAAGCAGAAAAATAATGCATATCCATTCGACACATTAAAAGCAAGTGGATTACATGTATTTAATGGTTGTTTTGACTAGAAATTGAATAAAAGAATAGTGGTGTCATTTTTAGAAGATCTGTGTGATCCTCACAAGGAAGAATAGATATGAAGCAGGGACTGACCTTGTATATAGTTATAATTTAAAGGGTACGAAATCTCTTTTGCCCTGTGAAGGACTGGCATCCTTGGGTGTGTTCCCACCTTGCGCCCAGTGATTCCGGGTAGGCACTGAACCTACCGCGACCCTGAACTAGATAAGCGGTTTCAGACAATGAATGAATGAATGAATGAAAATTTCTTTTTCAGTGCATTAGCATATTAATTTGGGTATCTGAAATTCATACAAATCCACTGTCTGTAAAATAAAACACACCAGTCAGGTATTGTTGTTGTTGTTGTTGTTGTAAATAAAATTGATAAAATGTTTCTTTAATTTTCTATGAAGAGTGCAGACACTTTAGAATAGTTCCACCTCTTCATCTCTCCAATCACAACAATAAATCTGTGTTTATGTGAGTACATAAAGATGATGTTAAGCAGACAAAACAAACAGAATAAGCATGGAGAAATGACAGTATTGACTTAATACGGAGAAAACCAAAATAGTGAATGGAGATAATGGTTTAAAAACAGAGTTTCTGCTTCTCGCTTCTCACTCCTGGGGTCTTGCATTAAATGTGAGCTGTGGCTTGTTCTTCTTTAAAGGAACAGTGGCTGAAACAGTTGTTCTGAAAAGGGCTGTTTAAACAGGGTAAGAACGATGCTGCGTTGTTTGATCCCTGTGTCATTTTGACCAAAGCAAGTCACAGATGTTTCAGTAAGACTCAGAGAGTGTGTTAAATTGCTGAATAAGTTTGGGGTAGAATAGGAGGCTGTATGTATCCAGCATCCATGCAAGTGGCCACTGGCTGCTGTCCTATAAATAAACAGTAATAACTGACCTTTGCAAAGACAACAGAACAAAAACATACACAGAAAAGCGCCTGTACTCTGAATTCATTAGATAGTATATTGGTGATTAAATGAGCGGTAGGCATTTGTCTAGCTCCTAAGCCTCCATTTCAAAGCAGTGGCAACAACCAAACAGCCATTCTCAGCTTCTTTTCTCTTTTTCTTATTGTTTGTCATTTATTGCATGTAATTGTCCACACTGGCGTCCAGCCTTCCATACGCCCTCTCTTCCTGCATCATTAGTGTCAAGTTTCTCAGCTCTGTTCCCTTAATGGAGCCCTGGTTTGGGCCAGAGCTTTGTGTGATGTTGGAGAAGGACCAGATGGGCCGTCTAAAACACACTTCTGTATTTCCCTGTTCCCTAAAACCTCCATATCCAACTCATAGTGACAGACTCTGTCATAGGCTGTCATCACTGACAGTGGTTTAATTGCACACATCATCAGACACATATATGGAGGGACGTGGCCACTGTGACCTCCTGCAGATGGAAGTAGGGCATGGCTTCTAAATGTATCAACAAATTCAAATACAGATGGATACTTTTGTAGCATTCAGGACATATACTTTACAGTTAGAATAGTCGAGGAACTTTGAGTGTTACAGTAACGCTTCAGAGATTTCAAGCTGGCAGTTTGAAATCAGACCGGATTTCAGCTCAAAACAAACAAAGTGTAGTTCTTGGATTTCTGCAAAAAGCACACATTAATATTTATGTCAAAATACACAATTTTACACTATAATCTATAATCGTTTTTTTTTTTTACTGAGTGAAACCCATTGGAATGAGAATCGTTCCTTCATAGAGCTAATGTAGTTTATATAGCCAAGCTGCTGGGTTAGTGGCTCAATCACAGTGACAGTCGAGTTAAAAAAGTAGTCAACTAAAATACCTTGTTTTTAAAAAGTATGATATTTTAATTAATTTAATACTGTTCCAATTCATATCCAACACCTAACTACTCCTAAATATACATAAGATGTGGCAATGTCATTTTCCAGCAAAAGTTTAAAGTGTAAAGATCAAAAGCCCTGCCTTAAACCCACAGATCATCGCTGTCTGTTTGTGTGTCAGAGAAGTTCATTAAAGATGACCCACATTCAAAGGGGGCTTGTTGTGAGGGTTTGGAAGAGGTGGCAGGTCACTTCCTCATGAAATGAACGGGGGACAAATGTCATGCTCTGTGGTTCCTGTCACATGGGCACTCACTTGCTGTTCCTCTCCTAGTCCCTGTCAGCGCCTGCTCAATGCTGCTGACTGCTGCTCATGCTGGTGTCATTAGGACTCTCCACCTGATTCTGACATTAGGAGGAGTTTCCCACACTTCCCCCCCCCAAGCAGCTCTGGAAATAACCCCAATCAACCCAGTTTAGGGCTTGTGAAATAGCCCTCTGATGATTAGGTAGTCAATTAAACACTTTTTTTTCTCAGATGCTTCCTAAGACGAACGGTCATAGTAGCTTCTTTCAAGTGTTTATAAACTTGCACCAAACATATGTTCGCAATATTTACTTTAAACCTAGAGCTGTGTATTAGCAGTTAAATTTGCTCTACTACATTAACTGGAAACATATTGATCTTATTCCTTGTAAAGTACCTTCAGATATAAAATAATCTATTTTACATTTTTAGTTTACAATTTTTGTTTTTTTAATTTTACAAATTGGGTTTCATTCTTCTCCGTCACCGGGTCATTCCACTGGCCTTTGAATTTGAGCTTTTTATTTTAGAACAAAGGAACACAGAAGCTTCCATTCTTATCCTGATCGTTATTTTATTTATTGCACATTTGTGTCCCAACAGTTATGGAACTTAATAGTATTTTTTGAGCTATTAAGCACAGATGCTTCATGAAAAGGGACTTTATGCACTCCTAGTTGACACTTGGCATGGTGAGCATAGGCTCATATGTGTGCTTCAGAGTGTCCCATTCTTTCAGTAGTGCTTTTCTATGGATATCACACAAGCCGTTGTAAAATTCCTGTCTTGCCTTGTTTCTCCAGGTCCATGTGCTTTTGTTTGTTTTGGTTCTGTGGCTCCTCCCTTGCTCTGTGACGGTTATGTGTTGTCCCTTAGAGTGGTCAGTAGCCATGGTTACCTTTTGGTACCAGGTGTTTTTGATCTCTTGCCACGTGTTTAAATAACCTTTGTCTTTGTCCTTGCCTTTGCTTTGCACTGTGATGTTTGTTTTGCATATGTGTATGATTCTTTGTTCTAACCCTATTCTGTGTTTCTGTGATTTTGATCCAGTTTAGTTTGTGTTGCTAGTAGTGTATAATCTTGTATTCTTAGCTCTGTCTTTAGTTAGGTCTTAATTATGTTTTCTTAGGTGATTTTCCATACTTTACAAAAAAATGTATTCAGTAGTAAGTTTTAAATATTCAATGTTAATTAATATGTATATGTACATTCCTTTTAAGTAAATGTGAGTTATAACATCTTACTACATAATGCAGCAAAAATGCCAGTGTTGCCTATGATTCTTAAGATTTTTCATGTCAAAGGGTTACATGAATTTAAATCTACATCCAGAGATATGATTTAAGTAACATTCATTCATTCATTAATTGTCTGTAACCACTTATCTGTTTATCCAGTTCAAGGTCACGGTGGGTCCAGAGCCTACCCGGAATAACAGGGTGCAAGGTGGGGACACAACCTGGAGGGGGCACCAGTCCTTCTCAGGGTGACACACACTCACACATTCACTCACACACTGACACCTATGGACACTTCTGAGAAGTCAATCCACCGTTTTGAACCGTGGGAGGAAACCCACGTGGACACTGGGAAAATGCACCTCCTCACAGACAGTCACACAGAGCGGGGCTACAACCCACAACACCAGGACCCTGTAGGTGTATGACAGTGACACTACCTGCTGCTCCACGGTGCCGGCCATGTACTCATTCTCAAATGTTGTATCTGGATATAGATGACTGAATTTCATGCAACCATTTGACCAAAATGTTGTTGTTTTTTTTTATGTGTGGCCCTGATTTTTAGGTTGCCTTTGAGAAACACATTTGTCCTGGTTGCTTCAAGAGTAAGTTTGTTGCATAAAAGGTTGTTTTGATTGGTCTAAAGAGGACTTCTACTTTAGTCGAGTTAGATGAATATGTAACAGTGTGAAGTAGATCAGTAGTCCCAAGTGACCAAGTGTAAATTTGATCATAAATTAAGGGAGAAAAAGTTTTCTTCAGATTTGCGTTCAGGCATTCTCAAAAAACAAGGACTGAAGGACATTTCGGGAATGTAATATCAGATATGGATATTAGTAGATTCAGTTTATATCCAAGTCTAAAGCCAATCTGGCGGCGGTGAATCTTACTCAGTATAAATACAATGGAACTCTGTTGTAGAAGTGTTGTCTGCAGAATATATTTGATACTCTATATAATATAGCTGTTGCTGTAGTCTTACTGACATGGAAGCATAATACATATCCTCATGGATTCAAAATGAACTGAAAGTTACCCTTGTCCCCAGAGGGATTTATATTGATAGCAGGGGTGTTATTGAGTGTTTGGTGCTTATACGATTCATTGCATATTTTTAGGGTACAGTGCAGAGCAGGATGGAGTGGAGGCTCAGTTCTAAAGAGATTTATGGAACTTTTAGCAGCAGAGGGCCATGTCCAGCTGCCGTTATAGTCACGGGAATCAGAGGGAGCAGTGCACTCCTCTGCCTTAAACAATGGAGCAGTGAGTGCCAGGGAGAAAGAGAGAGAGAGAGAGAGAGAGAGAAAGAGAGAGAGAGAGAGAGAGAGAGAGAGAGAGAGAATGAGTGTATGTGTGTGTGTGTGTTTGCGATGTTGTATGGAGAAGAGTCCCAGGTTCTCCTGTAGCGTCTGTCGAGTAGATCAGTGTTCAGGGCGAGAGAGTGCTGCCCTTATTGTTTGGGCAGGTGCGAGCTGTGTGTGTAATGGTGGATCGAAGTATAGTTAATGTTTATATTCTAGAAAATATACAAAATATAGTCTTTGTAAAGGTTGTGGCATATTTTAAACTTCCGTTATATAAAATGTTTAATAAATAATTTTTAAAAATCTAAAATATTTTAGTTAGACTTTTTAAAAATAAAAACATGTTTTTAGAAAATAATCAGAGATTGTTATTTTACCAGTTGTGTTCAAACTTTTGCATACGCGTGTGAAAAAAACATGGTTAGAAGTGTTTGTTTTTTAAATCCAATGAATTACATGTAAGCTGTCAGGTTTTTGACCTGCCAACAAGCAGCCAACAAGGAGCTACTCTAAACAGGAAGAGCGCGAGCTAGCAGAGCAGATCAGTTGATTTTTAGTTTACTATATCGTTTGAACACAGTAAAAGTCCTTCAAATTGTGTGAAAATTTTATTTCAAGATTAAGGTTAAGTGAATTAAATTTTTTCCTTCTCCTATAAACTTACTATAAGTTTCTGTTCGGACTGCAAAGATATATGTTTCCCTATAAAACTGACTAAGAGAATGCAAAGCTATGTAACACTGTAGCAGCTGCACATGAGCCTAAGATCACAATACCCAATGCAAAGTGTGGGTTAGAGGAATATAAAGCCCTGGGTATAAGGCCAATAAGCAGTGGAGCAGAGAAGTGTATTCCCTGTAATGGCGCCCCATCCAGAAGTTGGCATGGTGTTGGTAATCCAGGACTAATCATCCAAGACTTGATCTCACTAATGTCCTCGTGGCTGAATGCAATTCAGATGTCGAAACATTAAAAGTTAATTAAAAAAATAGTCTAGGGCAAATATTTGTCCAATAAAAATGAAAAGTAACAATGAAATGTTCATAATGAAAATAAACGTTCCCTTAAAGGTGCAATAACAAAGACTGTACCTTAAGGTGCACAAAGTTGCAATAATAAATTAAATATTCTGTAAAAACATTGATTTTCCAGTGGAATGCTTGGATATTTGTAAATTTAGCAACATAACTTTTCTATACAGAAAATACTTAGTGTGAAGACATGGTTTATGGAATTGTGCAGTTATCTTCATGTAAAATAACAAATTTATGGTTTATCTTTTCTCTAGAAGTTAATCAATTTGTAATATTTGCAATTTGTTTAATGTTTAATGATCTCCCACATTTTGAATGAAACATGATGCTACAGAGAACTTTCTGAACATTTTCTATGACTGTGTAAACAAGAATACAATATGCTCCTCAAGTTATTTCATACATTCTTTCACCTGTCCAGATCAGAAGCAAACAGCAGACCCACCATTATTTATGTAGGTTTATATCATTTCTGTTGACAAGCCCATGCCTGTGCCATTTAGCCTGATTAGCATTGCTCAGCAGAACCTATTATAAATCATATCTATTTATGTATATTTTGCATCTTAGAGATGATCGTTTAAGAACATGTAAATTATAAACATTTTTAAATTTATGGGGTGAGTCAAATGTCACAGGACCCCTATTCGGCCCTTTTGACTATGTCCGGAACATAGATCAAGGGCAATTTCTTCCAATGACAAGGTGGTCATGTGCATATCAAAGAAATAAAAGGGTGTCCTGTGACTTTTGACTCATCCTGTATATTTAAATTTCACAGTGGTCAAACTGCACACACACACACACACACACACACACAGCTCACGTAAAATTCATAGAAAAGTATTCCTGATAGAATGGTACTCTTTGGAACAGGTAAACGAGCATCAGTTTACCATCCACAATGCCAAGTGTTGCCAAGTATGTTCCAAGAACTGGGCAATAAACATGTAACATGTAACACAACAAAACATGTTTCCTATTGACACATCTGCATTTTTGCTGTTTTAATGCACAAACATGGAAAGTGAATAAATAAATAAACATCATTTTTAAATGATTATTTTCTTGTCATCAGACATAAGAAAGAAAGACATAAGATAGAGAGCGGTCTGTGCTGGACAAATGAACTGGCAGGTCTTAACTGCACTTCCTACTGATGAGGTGTATATGGGCATCCCCATAACATAAACAGAGAAGGGAAGTGGTGGATGTAGGTGATCAGCACAGGGCCATGCTTCACTGTGTCCAGCTCTAGCTGCTGGAATGGTGTTTACTGTTCAAAGCCAACTGGCCCATCCAGTTCTGGGCCACTTGATCGTGTTGTGCTCCGCTAGCTCCCCCTCTTCCAGTTTAGAGCCGCTCCTCATTGGCCGCTTGTGTCGTCACGGAGACAACAGCTGTCTCCGGGATGAAGAAGCTACTTTTGGGGTGCCAGCCAGTCTGACTGCCTGCAACTGGAGAATCCCAAAGTCCCTCATGGCCTTCAAAACACACATTTGCCTTATAGCAGCCGACACACAGACAGAACAGTGCCCTCTAGAGGAATGATGGCAGAACTTTGTGTTGCTGCCTTACAGGTCTCACTGTCTACTTACCCTTTTCCAAAGTATAAACCTAGCAATCAGCCTTGAGTTTTAAACTCATACTAAACCCCAAATATTCATTGTAACTCAAATATAAACTTTTATTGTTTTACCTTGTAATCACAATCATTTCTGTGTAATGCATGTTGGTTAGTGAAGGACCACTGATGAACTCACATGAAAATGATATAACATATGGTCAATATGACTAAGACATACAATTTTGTACAGGATATTGCATGGAAAGTTATAATGAGGAAAGAGCAAGTGGAGTGTTCAACATCTTGTCCCAGAAAAAAGGAGATTAATTTATATTATATGATTAATATATTAACTTAGATGCATATCACCTACATGTTCATTACAAGTGACATAGACTTATGTAAAAGCAGCTATATTAACTGTAGGAGAAAATGTTAACCATTTGTGTAAATCTGCATACTGTTCTGTCTATATGAGCCCTATATGAGTGTGTGTGTGTGTGTGTGTGTGCCCCTTTGGGCCTATCCCTATGTGACTGTTTTTAAGTGTGTGTGTGTGTGTGTGTGTGTGTCCTTTCAGAGAGACAGTTGAGCTGCCCTTCATACTCTACACAGGAGAAGACCCTTCTGTAAGCTGCACCTGCTGCTTGCCCAGCACGTTGGTCCAGCCGGCTGATCCCAACGCTCTATAAGAGTCAGAGTCAGTGAGGCTGGGCCACAGGCTGCCTGGCACCCTGGGGAACTTGCACCCAGGCCTACAGAATGGAGTGGACACAGTGCGAATGGATGAATAGACAGCGCATGGAGGATTATGCTTGGAGTAGGCGGAGGGTGTGGAGGACAGGCCTGAAAGTCTGTGTGTGTGAGCTATGATTCAGAATGACCTGGATCAGCTGTTTGCCTGGAGTATATTTTTCTCATGGAGAATGTGTGTGTGTAAAAAGTTACTGGCTAAATGGACTTTTTACTGAAGACTGTGATTAGAGCTTTGTGAGCTATATGTGAGAACTTCAGTTTCAAGATGACATTAGAAGTTTGAGTCGTATAACGCTTTTTTGAATATGACATTGTAATGTTCAACCTGACGTAGACTAAGTTCCTCTTAATGTCTGTATTGAGATTGTTATTTTGCTGCTGTACTGGGTTTTGGCTCATGCAATTTTGTCAGCGCTTGCAGAAATTTCACAGGCCTCTGGATTTTTCATTACAAATATCATCATTCAAAGCTTTATTCTGTTGGAAAAGCTTTTATAAATGTTTACAAACGTATAAGTCGTTTAGTTATGGGTCACGCTGGTTTAAGTTTTGCAGGTACAGTTTTCCAACGCTGAGTTCTGGACTAAAGATTATTCAGAGAAACCACCTGAGTGAGCATGTAAGATTACAAATGCAATAAGGCAGTAATACAATAGTTAACACTTTGACAACACTCTTCTCTCAGCTGTACTTCAGCAAAGAGAGCAGGCAGCACAAGTTGTAAAAATGGAAGAAGGGTGTATTTTTCAGTCCAGTATATCATCAGACAAGTCATCAGTCAACATCTCCGGTAAAGAAGCCCAGTGCAGAAGACATAGTTCATATTGAATTGTCACTGTAGGCCTAAGGAGGTTTATGACATGGTGCTTTAGAAATTACAGGATTTCTCTCTCTCTCTCTCTCTCTCTCTCTCTCTCTCTCTCTCTCGCTCGCTCTCTCTCTCTGCTGATTGACAGGTGGGGCAGGTGTGGGCAGTCCTGGGTTGTTCCAGAACCCCCTGGACGTCCCACCTGTTCACTGCACACTCTGTTCGGCCCTTGACCTGATGATCAACTTCAGCAAATGTGGGCCAGGGGACCGGCTGGTCTTCATAAATAACAGCTCATCCAAACAGAGCCTACCTGACCTCCCTCTGTACAAGCTGCCCACTGTGGTTTACTGGTATAGACCCTGCTCCTGCCCCCTGACCCCTGCCCTGAATGGATATTTTATAACACACAACATGTACAGGGCAATGGGCATAGCCATGTCAACACTGGGAGGTGATTGTATTTACAAATCCCCCTATAATATATGGATTAATGTAGAAATGCAGTAGCTGTATATATTGTTTCGCATTAATACAGGAAGTATTACAGGAATCTGCTTGTAAAATGTGAGATAATATTTCCAAAATTCTAACTTTACTGGATAATGACATTTATAGCTTTTAAAACAAGTTGATATACCAAAGTCATTTTGGAGCACATATATAGTAGGTTCATTTACAAATATTATCACAGTGCAAATGGAAACACATTCATATTCAACCAAATGTATATAACCAAAAAACAAGAGATACAAGGATTTGTTCTAAATGTAACCTTATGTTTATAGATCATGCCTTTTCTAATGTGTTATTTTGCTAAATTTCTATCATTCATTCATTATCTGTAAGCCCTTATCCAGTTCATGGTCGCGGTGGGTCCAGAGCCTACCTGGAATCATTGGGCGCAAGGCGGGAATACACTCTGGAGGGGGCACCAGTCCTTCGCAGGGCAACACACACACACTCACTCACACCTACGGACACTTTTTGAGTCACCAATCCACCTACCAACGTGTGTTTTTGGACCATGGGAGGAAACCGGAGCACCCGGAGGAAACCCACACGAACACCACACCAAACTCCTCACAGACAGTCACCCGGAGTGGGACTTGAACCCACAACATCCAGGTCCCTGGAACTGTGTGACTGCGACACACTGCCACCCTAAATTTATATCAGTGAATATATATTCGGTAGAGTTATGAATTTGATTTATTTAATTAAGAAATGCCCCCTTCAGGTTTGTTCCTGTCTTGCGGCCAGTGATTCTGGGTAAGCTCCGAACCCACAGAGACCCTGAACTTGATAAGTGTTACAGACAATGAATGAATGAATAACTAAGAAAATGCACTTCTATACATTCATTCCACTAGTTAGTCCCTTAATGTACTTAATATCTAACATTAGCAGTATAGGAACTATTAATATTAATGAACAAGTAGTATATAAGTATATATTTGTAATCAGCTATTCCTATTGTCAGTTATAACAGTATTATTGTATTGGTGATAATTAGACCATAATTTGGCCAGAGACAGACAGGCTTGCTCTGTCTGTTGTCTGTTGAATAAGCTATGACGTAACCTATGACGTAAGCTATGACAAGTTAGTCAGACATTGCTCACTGAAACAGATATGCTAAGCATTAAATGGATTTGAATTTTTACCTCTATTTGATTTAATAATTTAAATGTTTATTTTTATAAAGAAGACTTAAAAATTGAATATATATATATACTCTTTAATTCTACAGAGAGGCAACACTCTAGACAAACCACTGTTTTAACTAAAAAAGAAATTCTAGTCAAAACTTTTGAACTGATTGAACTTTTAATAGTAAGTTGACAGATCAGGAATCTTTTAAACTCTGTGCTTTATTTATATGAAATTAATTTAACAAGGTACAAATCAAGATTTATTTTGAGATTTGTTAGAGGGGGCTCAAGCCTGAGGGTGGGCTTATTATGATTTCAGAAGTAAACTGGAAAGAATGTCTCTGTTGAACAAGCCAGTTTTCTCACCGTGCAAAATCAAGTGAGGTAATCGTCGCTTTAACAAGCAATGACACTATGTGTAAAGTATGAGAACAGTCATAAGCACTGTAGTTGACAGGCAAACGGGAGTTTTCCCTGAAACTTATGGGCAGCTCTTCTTGTATTCATTTTTAATAGGTGTAGTGCTGCTGCTATCTTATATGTACTTTACTGTATCATGTACGCTTTCTGTCACATTGGGAGTCAATAGATGTCACTGCAATTTTAGTAGGTGAGGAGTTCATGAGGCATTCTGGAAGACACCAGCTCTCTCTCTCTCTCTCTCTCTCTCTCTCTCTCTCTCTCTGACTATACTCAGTCGATGAGTTAACACTCAGTCATTTCAGCATACTGTAATAATCTGCCTCCACAACATGACACATTTCCTGAGTCATGTTCTTTCTCTAATAATGATACTGAAGATAATCTTAATGATACTTAACATCTGTTGAATCATACAACTGTCCATATTATATTTATTGGGTCATGGGAAGGTATGCCAAATAACAGATATATTTTACAGAAAAATTACCCAGAAACCTCAACAACTAAATATGATTCAGTGTTTAGAATGACCACACCGCAGTGGCATTTTTTCACAACTCAAAAATTCGTGCCCTGATCAGTCCCAGTAGTCTCAAACACAGCTCAGTTCAGACTATGGGACTGAGAACACCAGCACATTGTGATTATTTCCTTTTTTCAGTAACACAATGAAAACTGCACTTCCATGAGTTGTGTTCCTACAGCGAAAACCAGACAGAAACACCTGTGGATGTTTTTCATATTTGAGGCAAGCATGTTATTCACCTGTCTCTCAAATATAAATGCTTTTACATATGATGGTCTACAAGAGTTTGCATTGTTATCTTCATTTCAGTCTTTTTTTTTAACTCAGATTTTGAAATGTTTTTTTTTTCTACTGATTCATTTTTTTTTTACTTATTCATTCATGAAGCTGCTTTGTGACAACATCAGTTGTAAAAAGCGGTATACAAATGAATTTGATTTGATTTGAATTGCTAGGAAATTAAACAAATAAACATGGTCTCTGATGTCAGCAAGGTACGGTATACAGTAAGTAACTTGGGAATAATTTTAGAACATATGAGTAACTTGAAGATATCATTGGCATGGATGTGGTCATAGCAACATTTTGAAAATTTGATATGAGTCATTTTCAAATGCAGATTTTACATTTCAAACAATCTATATTTGGGTTTGTAAGTAGAAAAGGAGATATCTTTTTATGAATTTAATTTTTTGAAAGTTTTGTTGTGTATATTTTTTATGGTGGAATATGGATTATTTTTGTCATGTAAATTAAAATATGTAATCATCACGGTATGGGCATGTTTGGACGGTACAAATAAGTGAGTGACAAACAACTGTTAGTCCGCATGTGATTTTCATTTGAATATAAAAATAGCTATCATCTTATTCATGTTAATTAGATAATGTCTGGATTGTGATTGTTGTTTTTTTAGTATTTTTAGTGAGGAAGTGTGCATTCCTGTGTTTTAGGAGACCGTGTGCTGATATCGAAACTCCTTCCCTCTGAGCTGTGTTGGTGTCTGACTCAGACATGCTGGCATTCCGCTCCCTCACCAGCGCACAAACCCTCACTACACAGGGATTATCCAGCCACTCCGAAAAAGATGTGTGAAATTGTGATGAGCACGGAAATAACACAGGAAAGTGTGTGTGTGTGTGCGTGTGCATGTGTGTAATGTATGCCTGGTGTGGCACGCTAGTGTGTAAGCTGATATGTGTGTGTGCGTGTGTGTGTGCGTCTGTGTGTGTGAAAATCATAGGTGCCATAAGAGGATTTTAACAACATGCTTCTACGATTCACCACATTATACAAAACAACTGAAATACTTTAAAGTTCTCATTAAAACTTAATGACACAAAGTATACAGTTTAATGTAATGAGAATCTACTGATGTTATACACTGTAAAAAGTAAAAAAGGCCAGAAACTGATTTGAAAAGTTGCTGAGGTATAAATTAATACCAAATTATCTAATTTGATCCATTTTGGCTTTGAAAATAGTTTATCCAAAGTAGTTTTTATTTTGAATTGAATATATTCTTTTAAAATGCTGGTTACATCATAAAGTAATGTTTAGTTTGCTTTAAAGTGTGAGGTAAGTGCTCATAATATATGCAAGGGAGATTTTATTTATTTATTTATTTATGATTGGTTGTCCTATACTAAAGGGCATTTCCAGTTTCAAGTTATTAGTAGAGGCCTATTCTCCTCAGTAAGTACATCTATCAGTACTGGAAACAGAAACCAAAGCAATGCATGGTTTCATATTAGATAAAATATAATAAAGTTAATAAAGAAAAATTAAAGAGGTATTTATTGTATCTCTTTGAATAGATAGCCCCCATACAGTTTTTTTAATTAAGTCTTTAATTAAAACTCATAAAAGATGTTTGATGAGACCAAAGCATGTTGGATTTAATTTGCCAACTGTATACCATGTATGTATCCATTTTCTTTACTTACCAGTAAAGTAGGAAATTATTTACAGACTGCAAAAAGGATGCTAGGGCGGCACGGTGGTGCAGCAGGTAGAGTCGCAGTCACACAGCTCCAGGGGCCTGGAGGTTGTGGGTTTGATTCCCGCTCCGGGTGACTGTCTGTGAGGAGTTGGTATGTTCTTCCTGTGTCTGCATGGGTTTCCTCCGGATGCTCCAGTTTCCTCCCACAGTCCAAAAACACACGTTGGTAGGTGGATTGGCGACTCAAAATTGTCCGTAGGTGTGAATGTGTGAGTGAAAGTGTTTGTGTCTGTGTTGCCCTGTGAAGGACTGGCGCCCCCTCCAGGGTGTATTCCCGCCTTGTGCCCAATGATTCCAGGTAGGCTCTGGACCCACTGTGACCCTGAACTGGATAAGCGGTTACAGATAATGAATGAATGAAAAAAAGGATGCTAGATGTAGTGTTATGTTGAGAGGGCTACAATGAAATATTCAGTATATTCAGGTGATTTTGCAAAGTGTTTTTTCCAGAACACTTTTTTTTGTTTTGTTATTTATAATAATAAACTTTGAGCGGCACGGTGGTGCAGCAGGTAGTGTCGCAGTCACACAGTTCCAGGGACCTGGAGGTTGTGGGATCAAGTCCCACTCTGGGTGACTGTCTGTGAGGAGTTTGGTGTGTTCTCCCTGTGTCCCCGTGGGTTTCCTCCGACCGTCCAAAAACACACCGTAGGTGGATTAGCAACTTGGCTTGCGGCTGATCCGCTGCGGCGACCCCGGGTTGGAGCCGCTGAAAGAAGAAGAAATAGAAATATATAATACTAACCTTTCTAGTTATGATTTAAATAGTGAAGCACTTTGTGTCTACAAAGCCAAATGCAAAATGAGGACTGGCATTTTCTTGCTGAAATAACCATGCAATTCCCAAGAATATATCTTTCCTTGACGATAGCATTTATTTTTAAAATCCCAAACTATAAATCAAGTCAATCTTACTTTCACATATAAACAAGTTACCTATGTAGTGGGTACTGATGTACACCCCATGACAAATACTGGCTTTACAAGATTCCCAACTATTCAGGAAATTTGCATATGTTTACCTACATTTTCGGTCTGGAGTTTAGATCTCCACTTTTATGGTTATTTTAGACTCTGTGGTTGTGTTAATAATTTAAGACATATTTACGTTCTTAATATTATGCAAATACAAATATGTACTGCACATTATTAACATATTGGGGCAGCATGGTGGTGCGACAGATAGTGTTGCATCCACACAGTTCCAGGGTTCTGGGGGTTGTGGTTTCAAACCCCGCCTCAGGTGTCTGTGAGGAGTTTGACGGGTTCTACCTGTGTCTGCGTGGGTGTCCTCCCAGTGCCCAGGTCTGCACACTCCAGAAGCACATGTTACTGGATGAATTGACTTCGGTCAATCACAATATATTTTCTTCTACTCCAATATATGTATTAGGAAATAAATGCAGTATAAGTCTAATTTTCAGCCAGACAGGACTGGGCTGTCCTTTCTGCTGCGCTTCAATACATTACACATAGTATTTGACAGCAGTTTTTCTAATGGTCCTTTTACTTCTACTTTCACTTTACCAAGGTAACAACACATTTAATTAAATAGAATTACGCACTTCTGTGTATTGGTTTGATGTTTTGTTGTATGTTTATGTATCTGGTTGTAGTAGTTCCTTAGTGAGACATAAGGGTGAGGTGTATTTTGCCTTGGTAACCTGTCAGCGGCAGTGTTTTGATCAAAGAGGCAGATTAAAGGATTGCATTGGAATGTAAACTCTGATTGGATTTGCAGAGCAGTGAAGAGGTCTTAGATGAGCTATGTCTATGACAGATCAATGTTAATGGATTCTTATACATATGACGACTATACATTCACAAATATTACTGAAGAATTGTCTTTAGAGGGGCTTAAATACACTAGGATTTCAGGTCATTTGAATGCTTAAGGTCATTTTAGTGTTTTATTTTAATTATCAATTAAACATGAATGTCTTGTGTGTGGTTATTAACATTCTGATTTTACAAGGTAGCACATTTCTGTTAAGCATGCTAAAGGGAGGCAAAATGTGTGCACAAGTTTGTTTTCATGCATTTTGGAGACAATGCATTCATTTTATGGAAACTTAATCTTTTCTTCTCCATTAGCACTATTAGCATGACATTAACCTTACCCTGTCTTTACAATATGTGCACATGTTATAATATAATAGTTAATTGTTTGGGGCCAATTTGTGGTCTCCCAAAAGAAGAAAATACTTTAGATTGGGAATGTACAAAGAGTATTTAGTCCTCACCATGTGATATATACACAGTACACACACTAGAATCAAGAGAGGAACTCTCGCAAGCTGTCTTATTTCAAAATACTGTCAGAAGGCACTAGCCAATTCTGCTGAACATCTGCAGCTTCTCAAACATGGCTTTGCTTTTTTTTCCCCTTGGTCAGTAAGATCTCTCTCTCTCTCTCTCTCTCTCTCTCTCTCTCTCTCTCTCTCTCTCTCTCTCTCTCTCTCTCTCTCTCTTTCTCTCTCTCTCCCGCTCTCTCTAGTGGTCTTCTGATGGGCCAACACAGCTTTCATTTCAAAAAGCTGGTGAAAATGGTCTCATGGTCTACAGCTGGACATAAGGCCTTTACTTTGAAATCAGAGCTGGTTTTCGAGTTGTTTGCATACCGCGTGCAAGCAGTGTGTGGATTTGAAAGAACACATTAATTAATGGTCAGGACCATACCGATCACTCACAGGGACTCAGTCTCTCACTTCACCTCCTCTGATTTTGTGACTTACCACACAAAATATTTGAACATCAATTTAACATTGAAATTAAGCACATTGGTCAATTCTCTCTCTCTCTCTCTCTCTCTCTCTCTCTCTCTCTCTCTCTCTCCTCTCTCTCTCTCTCTCTCCCTCTCTCTCTCTCTCCCTCTCTCTCTCTCTAATTCTGTTTTTTTTTTTCATTTGTAGTTGGTTCTGCAGAATAACATATTGTTTCACCTGATTGTAAAACAAACTCTATGAGTTCTATGAATTCAGTAAATCCCAGTACTTTACTGTGATCTGTGATTGTAGTCTTCTCTGCAAGCACCACTTCCACAGCACTAGCAGCAGGCCTGAGAGTTAGAGGTGAGTTAATTAAAGGTGTGGGTCCTGTTTCAAATCTCTGACCACTCCAAAGTGCTAGTTCCTCTCACAAATGGTGCTTTACCCTTAACAATGTAACACTAGCTCATTAGCATCCAACTGAGATCTTCACACTCTGCCCCAAGTACTCTGCCTTTTTAGCTTCTGTTTAAGCAGAAGTCAGGGGTGGCAGCGACAATGGAATTAGAGATTCAACTCTAATAGGATAAGTGTGACAAGCAACAGTTTGTTCTGTCTTTCACTATCTCTCTCTCCATTTAAGATTTGTGTATCACACTTCTCATTTCCCAAGTCTTCATGAAATTATGCTTCATTTAAACAATGAGGGAGAAAAGAGTGTCCTTTTCTAATCGTGGTAAATACATTTCCAACAAAGTAAAAATTTTACTTAGGCACAAATAATAAGGTAAATGCAACATACAAATGTCTCTCTCTCTCCCTCTCTCTCTCTCTCTCTCTCTCTCTCTCTCTCTCTCTCTCTCTCTGTGTGTGTGTTTAGGACAGAGAGCCAGAGACCTGCAGTGCCACAACACTTCCCAAGCCTCTCTCATTATCCCATGCAGATGTTAAGCAGCCCCGGCCAGTGCCAGTGTCAGTATAAGGTGACCTCAAATCTAATCGATATCAAAACCCTATTAAAACTCCAGGGAGATGCTAAGCCCTGCACTGGCTCTCAGGTTTCAGCCACTCGTAAAAGTCTGGATTTTTTCCTCCTTTTCTTTGCTGTAGAAAGCCGTTGGTGCAGAGATCACACGCTGTCCTGACTTCAAAGCCACTCCGAAGGCCTCGCTTTCACAGCCTCAGAAGGTCTCAGTTCCACCTATTCTCTCTATGTTAGCATCCTTCAGTATCTGGCTGCTTCGCATCTGAAGCGCTTAATCAAATGAATCATGCTTTGCCTTTTATCTCACCGTGGGGCCCTTTGTTTTGGGCCCCTGAAACAAAAGCATTAATAAAACCTACTGGCAAACAGTGGATCTGACATGGAAAAGTGATCCTGAGCTGGTATTACAAAGGCACATAGGAAGGGAATTGGAAGATTAAGCCAAGGATGTGGCTGTAATGACTTTAAAGCAGTTAATCCTGCCCATCTGGGGCTGGCAATTGTTTGATATTTAGAGTTGATCATCAGCCTTAATTGGTTTGTTATTCTTTATGAAGAGAATCTGAATGGGAAAGGGGTAAGCTGTTTAGTTTTCATTGCGGTTCTTCATTGTTCACACCCTGGGATTATTTTCACAAAGTCTTCTTGTGTTTTCTCCTGGTGCTTTTGTGGTGAAGGGGTAATGTATAGGTGTCTCTGAGGGACACTGGGAGCAGACAATTTAAGCTGAAATTAAAGCATGGCCATGCTCTCTGTGTTTGAGCCTTAGAGAGGATTATGGATATTATGGCTATATTAGATCAGAGTGAGGTTCTCACAACACAACACTGTAGGAGCGCTCCTGCTTTTCCTTTGAGTGAATGCAGTTGATGTCTGTGTGAATGCTATTGATATCTGATACTTAGCTGATATGGGTATGATCCCAGTGTAGTTTTATGGATGAATCCAACAGTGATGGTATGTACTGGGCCTACATGGCATTCTTGAGACTTTTTCCTGTATGACTCTTGGTGTCAGGGTACTGCAGAGAGTGCGTCACTGCATGTGTCCTGTGGCTGAGAGGTCTGCGAGAGCTCCACCTTTAGCCCACTTTCGTGATGGATGGCTTTATGACTCTATTCTTGTCTTCAACGTCAGTGGGAACCCAGCCATTCTGAGCTGAGTATGTGACCTTTCCTTCTCTCTCTCTCTCTCTCTCTCTCTCTCTCTCTCTCTCTCTCTCTCTCTCTCTCTAATAAGTGGTCTGCGTACAATAGCTTGTCCTAAGTTAGTACCTTGGCCTTGGCAGATGATAATATATGTATCAAAATATCAGGCATAACTTTACTGTAGGTCATCGTTCATAAGCCTACATGACATCTACATTCACTTTTTATGACATAAACATCTATAAAGGTTTAGTCAAACAAGACAGCTGTCATAAATGCTGTTTGGTTTAGTTTAAATAAGTGTCAGATCTTATCTGGAAAATAGGTAAAAGCTTTGATTACTACTGTAATGACACCTGCAATACAACAAGTGTGATTCTACAAAAAAATAATATCTACAAAGCCTCAGAAAGCATTGATTAAGTTTTGAAAAAGATAATCTGATGTTAAAAATTGATAGCTATGGCATAATCATTGTATTATAAATATTAAATATTAAATTACCCACAAAGCCTTTTCAATCTTAAATAAAAATATGTATTCAATAAAATCTATATCATTTACTTTTGTATTTAGTTAATGATATTACAGTCAATATTGTGTATTATATTGTGCTAATATTAATACATTTGAGAATGCTTTCTCCTTACAGGATATCTTTACAAATATCTGTAACATACTTCAAGAACCAAGTACTGACCACTAGAGGGCAATATATAGCACTTGCTGCTTACATAAAGTATGTACCCAGTTTGAAGACACCCGCACATGTAGACTTTATTTTGAGAGAGTGTTAAATGAAGTATATATATATATATATATATATGTGTGTGTGTGTGTGTGTGTGTGTGTGTGTGTGTGTGTGTGTGTGTTGGAAAGTAAAGATGACTTCAAAATAATTGAATTATTTTTTTTTACTTGAAAGAAAAAGACATCAATGTTCAGTAAACATTAATAAACAAAAGATGGTCTGTATTATATGTGACAACCATTAGCTTTTCTTTTATCTTAAATATTAGTCCTAGGTACAGTTTTATAAAGATATTGGATGGTAGTTTTATTACTATTATTATTATTATTATTATTATTATTATTATTATTATTGGTAAAGTAAATCTGAAAAATACTTTTGCACAGTACTGTATATATTCTAGGGGCAGCATGGTGGTGCAGCAGGTAGTGTTGCAGTCACACAGCTCCAGGGACCTGGAGGTTGTGGGCTCGATTCCCGCTCCGGGTGACTGTGAGGAGTTGGTGTGTTCTCCCCGTTTCCCCGGAGTTTCCTCCGGGTGCTCTGGTTTCCTCCCACAGTCCAAAAACACACGTTGGTAGGTAGATTGGCAACTCAAAAAAGTGTGTGAGTGAATGTGTGTGTGTGTGTTGCCCTGTGAAGGACTGGCGCTCCCTCCAGGGTGTATTCCCGCCTTGCGCCCAATGATTCCAGGTAGGCTCTGGACCCACCGCGACCCTGAATTGGATATATTCTGTTTGGTGCACTATAGATATTACAGTGTGCAGCTTATGACCACTGAGCTTTAATAAGTTGTTATATGCAAATGCTGAGAACTTATCTTAAGTTTGAGCCCCATTTAAGCAGCACTTGGAGGTCTCCCTTATTTTACAATTTAATTTCAACAGACCTGGCTCTAATATTAAGTAGCTCCTACTTTAACTTGAAGAGCCGTGCCTTTTTGGAGTTTGGTTTGGAGTTTAACTCTGTAGGAGAGTGGAGCTCCAGAATCAGGACTAGACACCCCTGCCAACATGGATGACGGTTCACCACACACCTATATCACAAGAACACTGGTTCAGGAGATGCACACTCCTTGAAGACAGCAACGTTACATGTATATGACTTTAAAGAAGGCATTACAGTTGTGAGTTAGAGTACAGTTGGAGATGAAGTGTTAGTGTCTTTTTACATGTACAGCAGTGGGCAGTATATTGTGAGCTAAGGCTGGGCGTATCACGGCCTGTGAAATGCCAAGCATTTATGGAGATATGTAATAGGCAGAGGGCTTCTCCTCTGATTGATGTCTGTCTGCTCTAAAAGCAGTAAAAGATAAATCAGAAATGACTTCTATCTGCAGTTGTCACAGTGGACAATGTTTGTTGTGCATTTTAATGAGCTTCTGCAACACATTGCTCTGTAGAAACTGAGCTGCCATTGTGTTTAGATCTTGTTGCCCTGCTCGTGTGTGTGAGGCAGCATGTGTGTGTGTGTGTGTGTGTTGAAACGGTCTGGAGCAGTGAGGGTTAATGGGGGAGATGTGTGGCTGGTGTTTGGTGCGTGCCAGCCTACAGAGACTTGGCTCAGGTCTCCACCATCACAGCCCCTCCATGCTCTTTGTCCGCCATAAAATCTCTGAGAGCCCCATGGTCACGGTCCTCGTTCCTCTCTGGGCTTGGTCGACTCTGCCTGAGCCAAGCAGCTAAACGCCCATCATAAGTTTCACAACACACACACACGCACTACCCAGCAACACACACACAGATCAAGGGCACACTCACTTACTGCCTCAGTACAGATGCCCCTCAGTCATTACTTAAACTTAAACATATATATATATATATATATATATATATATATATATATATATGTGTGTGTTATACACATATGTTATATGTTATATATAGGTTAAATAAGATTAGACCTTTAAATGCATACAGCCTTTAGTCTGTTGAATATATTATATATTTTCTATTGCAAACTTTATTTTGATGACTGGTATATTTTGACTGGATATTAAACAAGTCCAATTTGCTCTCAGAATTTTGCATGGTGTTGTAAATTTTTGGAAAATTTTGCTTCATGAAACCAGTTTAGAAGAACAGAGTTTACCTCAGAAAATATATTCATAGTATACTATGAGGAAATGGATGTATTGTGTTTGGAAAGCCCAGATAAGTGAAGTCTTGCTCATAAGACCGGGTTTATCAGAGGGGTCTTTCCAGATGTGGTGATGCATAGCCTTGCACTGAGCCAGGAGCACAGGCTGCATTACATCTCCTCTTGCACCTGTAGCAATGAGCTGTCCTCGACTGGACGCCCAATTAGAAATGCTGTTTAATCACGGGGTCTCTAGGGACCTCCGCAGGCCTTTGTGAGCTGTGTCTGTGTGTGTTGGACAGCCTCTCAGTGGGATCAGCTCCCCTCGCCCCCAGGTCCTACGCCCCCACTTGCCAGTAATCCCTCACTGTTAAGGCTATGTGGGCGATGCACGCGAAGCCCTCAACACACCATGCCTACTGCCTTTAACACCTCTGACCTAAAATCACCACACATGCACAAAGACACACACACACACACACATGAAAGAATGGACACACGTGCACATGAACACACAGACAAGCACTAGCACACACACACATAAGCAGGCACCCCACATCACTCCATACACATGCAGCATGCAGGCCTTGTGTGGAGGATTTCACTTCGTCTCACTCTCGTCTTTTTTTCTTTTTCATGAGGCATCTTGTTTTTTCACTTGCTCCGTGACATTTGTTCTTGCAGCTGAACATGTGCAGCACAATTTCTCGATTCTTCCAGGGGCGGACAGCTGCGGCGCAAATTACACTAAAGCCGTTTGCTTTGGGGGGATTAGGGCCGTACAGTGTGTGTGGAGTAGAGGCAGGGGGTTCAGGCTTCCCCATGGGTCATATTAACCCCATCCAGCCAAAGAGCCTCACGCTGTCTCCCCACACCCTCACCCAGCAAGCTGCACTTAGATACAGGCCGCCAGAATCCTGCTGACCTTTAGTAGTGGCCCTAACAAATAAAAAATTGATAGTATATATAATTAAATAAATAGATGTGTTTAATTGTGCTCTAACTATTTATTGTCAGGAGATATTTGAATACATGTGTTAAAACGTGTATATACTGTAATTAAATCCATACCTCAGGCCTTAGTACTGTCAGAGCAATATCTCAGCAAAGTGAAATTATTGTTTTGGTACAAGCAAACGCTTATTAAGGATCATTTCTGAAGACCAAACTGCATAAATGAGCTATAGCACCGAGAAATAAATTCAGACTTAGAACAATATCCTAATGAGACATTTTAAAGTGATTTTATTTACAAAGATTACATTTTTTGTGTACTCACTGTAGCCACACCCCTTCTACCTGGTTTTATACAGTCATTACATTTTTGTTTTTGCTATTAAAATGATAAAATATATTTCTAAATGATGTTCTTTAATCAAATGTAGCAGTGTAAAGTCCTAGAACCTAAAAGAAAGTAAAGAATGTGTCCCAGTTAAAACTTCTTTCTTTGTAACACACACCCAAGCCACTGACATTTAGGAAGCGTATTATAATCATAGTTATAATTCCTAGATTGCTAATGACTTGAGGTAGGAATAAAAATTGATCAAACACCTGCTGATTGATACAAGTTAAACGACATGTATATAAAGGTTCAAACTGTGCTGCTAATGTAAGTAGGGTGTAAGTTGGTCAAGAAGGGGTTAACTTGGCCAGGGATGAGTTGTTTTAAGCTCAGCCTTTCAGTGATAGCAGCAGGGAGCAATCACTCTGGTTCAACCTTGAACATGAATCATTGTAGCACAGAAAATATATTGATTTCCACAGGAAGAAGTTAAAACCCCCTGAAAAATTGTGCCGGTAACATGAACCCTCGCTCCAGAGAGCAGGGATTTCTATTCTTCTGAGAGACTCTTGTGTGCAAGAGTTGCCCCCCTTCAGCTTCTTTGAATCTGCAAACTGTGCCAACATACGAGTCCTTTATTGTTGCCTTTCTTGACTGATGCATGGCCATGAGCTAGTCTGATTTTAATGGCAAAGAATACGAGCACATTTGCTCTGTTGACAGATGTTTAGACCATCGCTAACTGATAAAAATGTGGAAAAAGTGCAAAATTAAAAGGTTGTTTAATGTTGAATTATTGGTATTCATCCACAAGGATACAAACCAAATGTTGTCAAAATATTAGATTAGAATTTAAGTTTTAAATTTGTTATTTACTTGTTCAACGTTAGTGACTGGTTGAGTGAGAGAGTGAATCTGTCATTGAATGGGCAACAAGAGAGGTTTCACAGGGTACTTCAGGCATCCAAAACTGAATCCACTTTGCCAGTGTGATACTGCACCTCCCTTATAAAGCAGGGTTCTTCAGTAGTACTTTAATAAAGACAATGGGTGTTTAGCCTGGTGAAACTCATACAGCAGTTTGAATGCTTAAATTATTCTCTGTATGGTTTAGTATTTCTTTACATGATGTATCTGTTATATAAGGTTGTTCAGTCCATGAGCCATTCTTTTAAGTATGGAATAAAATATTTTTTTCTAAGAGTGTACAGAAACGGAACATTTTTCAGTGAACTTTACCAAGTGGGAGATATAACTCAGGCAGTAGGAATTCTTGCCGAGCACCATGACATTGTGTCTGTATGCTCATTTGGGTTGTGTTTCTGACCCTTAGTAAGACTGAAGGAATTTGGTCCTCACCTATTGTAAAGTCTAAAGGCAGTTTGTTAGAGAGGAGGAGTTAAAAGATTGACTCCATGTGTTCTAGTGTCTGTAGTAGAGCAGAAGGTCAAGATGTAATTATTATTCATATTAATTGCCTGTAACCACTTATCCAGTTCCGGGTCGCGGTGAGTTCAGAGCCAGCCCTTCACCTACCAAAGCTTGTTTTGGACCATGGGAGGAAACCAAAGCTCCCGGAGGAAACCCACACGGACATGTGGAGAACACACCAAACTCCTCAATTACAGTCACCCAGAGTGGGACTTGGTCCCTGGAGCTGTGTGACTGCGACACTACCTGCTGCACCTCATGTAATTATTACAGTGTTGCCCTCTGCACAAAACATTAGAGTTCCTGGCTCTGAGAAAAACACCATGCTTTACTATTAAGAGTCCTTGGGTAAGACCCCTAATCATGCAATGTCCTTTCTCTGTTACATGATTAAGAAAAGTAGCTGTGGTTAAGAGAGCCTACAAAATGCCTTACATGTAAATGCACTGGATCTTACTTATGTCAGTCTCTTGCTGACTAAAGTCCAGAGGATGCAGGTCATTACATGAGCAGTCTGGATTAACAGTGCTCTTTTCACATGGATTTTTTCTTAAGTTTGAATCTCTCTTCTAGAGTCAAGCTGATGAATCACCAGAAAACAACAGCTTTAAAGAGGCTCACTGAAGATGCATTTAAAGACAGCACTTGACCTGGGCTCAAACAGTGTGAAACACTACACCGCCTCCCTGGGTATTTAAAGGTGAAATGAAACCTGTTAGTACCCCACATCTGGGTTATGACAAGTGTTGGTGGTTTGTGTGTGTGTGTGTGTGTGTATGTGTGTGTGTGTGTGTGTGTGTGTGTGTGTGTGTGTGTGTGTATGTGTTTATGTGATGAACCTGTCTCACCTCAGTGATTCGAAAACCATCTGGGGGTAGCTAGGTGTTGTTATCTCTTTGTGAGACTATGCAGAAGGTAACAGGCTTATTTACTGCACCTTATATTTACATGATAAGTGGCACAGCCCTGACTGACACGCGAGTGTCTTTATGACTGCCCACACATGCAGTCAGCTCACTTCTGTTTATTTAGTGTCCAATGCTGTGTTTTCAGAAAGATGCTTGTCTTTATCACCTTCATGATCTGCTGTCAGAGCTAATATTGAAGGTCTTTTAGTGGGCCTGAAAATTCTCTTGAAATATGACCAGTGAATTGCTGAATCATACTCAATCATCCATGGACTGAGGAAAATCGTACACCAACTCTAACCTTTACCATTTTCTGAAATGAGAAGAATGAAGTTCCATTGTTTCCAGAAAGAGACATGACATAAATATAAAACAGTGCCTTTTTGTATTGTACTATTCATTGGATTTTTTGTACACAGGACACAAGCAAGTAAAACGATCAAGCACAAGAGCTGAGCAACATTCATATTTTCAAAATTGAATAATATGCTTTCTGGAATTCTAATATTACATTAGGTGTACAACTATGATTTAAATGGTAACTGATACACATTATTAAAAATGATCATTCAAATTTTATTCAGCAACAAATGACTTAAAAATGGGGTATTACAACTCATTCATTATAAAATTCCTGATCACTAACATTGTTATCACTATCTTTAAATCATCTAAATCAAAACTCACAAGTACTTTTGCATACAATATTATCCCCAAACAAGAACAAGCACTTTTTCTTTGATGGAGCTCATAGTGAATGCAGTGATTAATAAATTCTTCTCGCTGGCCATTTTCAAATTACTTAGTGTTTAGTATATCTTTTGTTGAATAAAATGACAGTTACCATACCATGATAAGAGTGTGAGAATGTTTGAATTACAACTTTATGTTACACAAAAATCCTTTAAAGCTTAATTGTATATCTAATATTATTGGTATGATTCAATCAACACAAATCTATGTCTAATTTGATCCTTTTAAATATATGCATTTTATATTTTTTGTCCACAAGTGGATACTGTGTACTTGTTGAATTTTCCTCCACTGTGCAAGACCACTTACCTTGCACAGCTCTCTCTTATTGTGAGACTCACAAAGTCCCTGATTACTGACTCAAAGCACACGTATTATTGGTCATACTATTAACATTCAATATATTATCATTGAATCATTTCATGTTTGTTTTGCTGGGCTTAGAAAACATTGTGGAGTTGCACTACACTTACGCAGGTGCCTGAGGTACTGATCAACTGACACTGAAAGAATTTGAAGGTGTTAATGGATAAAGAGTCTACCATAGACATACTGACAAATACCTTCAGAACTGTGACCAACCTCAACAAGTTTGACAAGCAATAGGCTTGAGCACTGCGTCATCTTTTTCACATCCTTGCTCCTTGTTTGCACTAGCTCACATCCCTATCGATTACTCAGTTCTCAGTTACCTAAAAAAGTGTTGTTCTGAAATCCACAATACGAACTTGGAAACAATTTAGGTGTCACTTTTGATTGCAGATTTATTCTGTCTAAGCCCCTGTGGTAAATAACCATTTATTCCCTCCCTCCTTGGTGGATGGGGCCTTCACCCTTTGGTATCATGAGATATTTTAGAGATTTCTATATTAATAATGTGTTTGCTTCGTTTCAGCAAATATAATTTCTCGTTACCCAAATCCCATTGCACCAGGTATCTTTAATTCCAAAGCTTTGTGCACAGGGCACTGTTTCACTGTCATATAATACAATTCAATCCCTTGAATATTGTTAAAATAGGATTGTGGAAAAAGTTTCCAGTACTGTATAATAATAAAACATATCTTTTTGATACACTTGCGGATGTAGCTCAGACACCCATTGGTCCATCTCCTTTTGCTTCTATCTTTAGTGTTTTTCCTGAAGCTATCTCTGTCTCTCAAGCTGGACTTTTGTTACTCTCCTGGCAAGATGTCTTATCCTTTTAAATGGAAATCATCAATTTCTCCAACACATCATGGCGGGATTTGAGAAGTTTTTGCATATGAAACTTCAGAAAATCAGATGCACTTTAAGAGGTTTTTGTAGAAATTTTAATAAAGTACAGGACAGCTCTTTAAACATATTGTATCCTACAATTTCAACTTGCGGTATGGTTTCTGAGTTTTTAAATATTTTAGATTGTAACACGTCTTAAATGTTAGGCTGATACGCTCGTTCTTTTAACATGCATGGGGGGGTTGACTTATTGTGTGTATCTTCAACTAATATTTATTATTAACCTCTTTTATTTACTAGCTAATATGAAGAACAACTGTCTGAAAGAAAGAAAGAAGGAAACATGAACTCGTGTGTCATGAACAAGATTTCTTTTAGTCAGGAAAGCACATTGCGATTGACCTCTATTGATAGGTGTCAGACAAGTTTCAGGGCAAGACCCAGCGACAGAGGAAAGCCAAACATTTCCTAACAAAGCCTGTTCACTGGGGAATTTAGCCTCAAGAGCAGCTGCAGAAACAAGAGCCCTGTACCTGCAGATGCACTGAACTCAATCGAGGAAAGAGTTAGCCCTAATCCTCAAATGTTCCTTGGAGAATTGTCAACACACTTCAAACAGCAGTGCAAAAAAATGAGGCAAGGGTTTTGTGTGTACAAACTTCAGTTGGTTGCCAAGATTTTTAAGGACATGGAGATACGTATATGGTATGTGATATATACGAATGCACAATGTATGAAAAATCCCTGAGACACTCAAAACCAGTGGCTGTTTTAATGCTTATTAGAATTATCGTATAACATGGACATGATTTACATGATGAAATGTGTACTTCGGTAGCAAAATCAGTTTACAAAATGAACATCGTTATGAAGGATTTCCATTCTTGGGATCAGATGCTGTGTGAAGTGTACAAAAATGCTTTGATTTGGTAAAGAGAATAAGAACGTAAATTGCAGTTGGTAATTTCTCTTTATCACCCTGCGAAGGACTGGCACCTCCTCCAAGGTGTGTTCTCGCCTTGCGCCCAGTGATTCTGGGTAAGCTTCGGACTACCGCGATCGTGAGCTGGATAAGTGGTTACAGACACCGAATGAATAAATGAAATTCTCTTTATGCTAAGACAGATCCAACCTTCATTTATGGTACTAACACTAGGGTGACCATATCTGAGATGGTGAAAAAGAGGACATGGCTCGGGGGGGGGGGGGGGGGGGGGGGTTTCTCGCCCCTCGCTGTTGTTGTATGCTTAGCTGAACCTATGTGTGCTCTTAGGTCCCTTACACCTTTATTCGCTACACAAAACATGGGAATTTCTTTTTTATTCATCCGAGAACTTACATTTACGTTACGGCATAGCTGCTCGAGCTGAGGGTAGGTACATGAGCTTTGCCTGACGTAAACAAGGACTACTGACGTGCAGACTGACCAATTAAATGTTTACAGAGGTTATCGACGAATGACAGTAGCTCTACAGTCAGACCGTCCAATCAGAAGATTTTAGGCTACTTCACCATGCCCCCTTCTCACTCAAGCGAACCAATCGGAGGAGGGGAGGGCGGGACTAGTTTGTGAACGAAACGCTTCTCGAAATTCTATGTAAGCTCTAGAAAAACAAAATCCCGGACGTTTGTGAAATTCCGCCCGGACATTTATTTTAAGTCTAAAAAAGAGGACATGTCCGGGTAAAAGAGGACGTCTGGTCACCCTATCTAACACAGAACAATGCCAGACCACAGAGAAAATACACTGAACAAAGTAATGTTTTACTTCATTCAGCCTTGTACAACTTCCATAATAACTTACAATATGCTCCATCAACATAAATTACATTACTTCATCTCCAGGTTGACTTACTCTGAACAATAATTGTGTTTATGTAACAGACTTTATTCGTTTGCTCTGTAGGCTAACACTAACATGCAAGTTTGTGTTTGACCTCTATGAGCCTACTGTCCTAATGAAGGGTGCAGTGTCTTCAGTGTGAGCTACTGCACTGCTGGGGGAGAACTGTTGGGGGTAGTGTTGTGTGGAGTGGTGTAGATGGAGTGGGGGATGGAGCGTGCCATGGACAGGGCCGCAGTAGCCGTAGCGACCGCAGAAATGACAGCTGCAGGTGCCGACACGGGGCCTGGAGGGGAGGAGAGGGCCCAAACAGCAACTGTTGGCCTAATGCCACTGGGATAAATAATAAAACAACTGTTAGATAAGCGCTCCTATTCAAGCGAAAAAATGGAGAGGGAAGAGGAGAGCAGGGGGTGGCCGAGTAAATGCATAACTTGTGGCAGAACTCTAAATCCTGGCACCCGTGGTTTGGCACAGGAGATTATGGGCCAGAGGTTTAATTAAACAGATGTCGCGATGAATATTTCAACTTGGGCGAAACTGGATAGTGGGGTGAGATGATGTAATTTACAGAGGGATCAGTAAATAAGGCCCAGAGCACGCGTGGATAGGGTGCCGACACTGTGGCCGTGTCACGCTCCTCAGTGACCCCTGAGTGTGTTTGCACGTGTGTATGAGGTTTTGTTTTCGTGTGTGTGTGTGTGCGTGTGTATTCCAGTTGGTCTTTAGTATAGTGCTTAATATTCAATACCAGTAATTCTGTCTTCTAAACATATTGCTTAGATTTTTAAGCAAATACTTGTATCCTAAACTACTCTGACACTGGAGTTCATTTTCATATGCGAATTATATCATACTGACCAAAATTAAGAAATATACCCTGATGTAAATTTTGGCCATATTGTCCGGCTCTATTTGAGGGTTGACATCAAAGGAACACTGTGTAATATTTTTACTTTAAAATTACACTTCAAAATCATTGGAATGCTCCACTGATCTATAATAGATATAATAGGACCTCTGATGTTGCTACTCCTGGCTCAGCACTAAGGAAACTGCACTATGTAACCTTTGGGAGAGGGTAGGACCCCTCCATCCCTATGTCTGAAAAACTGTGGTAAACTGACCTTGATTCCCATTTCTAGGAATCTGACATAAACAGTTCTACCAATAAGAGTTTAGTTTGAAATAACGAACAGTCAGATATACACCTGTAAATCAATTACAATAAAACAAAATTCATTCATTCATTCATTATCTGTAACCGCTTATCCAGTTCAGGGTCGCGGTGGGGCTGAAACCCACCCGGAATCATTGGGCGTAAGGCAGGAATACACCCTGGACGGGGTGCCAGTCTTCGAAGGCAACACACACAAATATATTCACTCACACACTCACACCTTTGGACACATTTGCGTCCCCGTTCCACCTACCAACGTGTGTTTTTGGACTGTGGTGAAAACTGAAGCACCCGGGAGGAAACCCATACGGACAAAGGGAAACTCCTTACAGACAGGCAGAACATACAACCCTGGGGCTGTGTGACTGTGACATTACCTGCTGCACCACCATGTCACCCTCATAATTTGGAAGAACATTTATTTTTTAAATATTTTAACTTTGTACAAATCTGTTGACAAGGATAAGAAAAAAGATTATAGACGGCTAGACACAGCTTGATAAACTGAACTGTGCTACTGGATATTGAGGTGTTGAGAACACACACATACACACACTACCACCATCTGCAGGAATCTCATCTGCAATTGCAACATACTGTGTAATTTTTTTTATTTATTTATTTTTTGAGGTTGATATTAGTATTTCAGAGCACAGAAAAGGAAAATGGAGACATGATTAAAGTGAAATTAGAGACATATATAAAGGATTTTTGGGCCGTGTTTCTGTTCAGTCCAACTCTATACTGAATAAAGCAATGCACTGAATTTACCATGAATTCTCTGTTAGTAAACTGTATCACATCAGTACTATCTTGAGTTAATGTGAGAAATGCTAGGGATGTTATATATTTGGATCAAATCAATTAAGCTCATTACTATTTTCAAAGTTAGTGTTAATTCAACACTGTAGGTGTTAAGTCAGCACTGGGGATTTTGCCATGAAGAAAGTAAGAACTTGATCCTAACTCAGCAGTCCTAGCCCAAGATGTTTTGTGACCCAGAATGTTTTGTGCTGCTCTTTTAACACTCTTGTAATGCAACTCTTTCTATCCAGCCAACTGGACACTGGACTACACCACCTCAAACTGGTCAGTGTGCACCATAGCCCATAGGCCTTCTATCTCTCTGTTGGGTGCTTTCTCCACCTCCCCTGGGCTCTCTCTCTCTCTTCTCCTTGGCCTGTTATGCCTGGCATCCAGCGTGGTCAGCAGGGAAATTCTATCTGCTTTTTTGCCTGTGGACTCTGGCCCTCAGTGTAGCTTTCCCATTAACTAAAACAAATGCTGCTGTATTTTTAGAGTCTGTAATTACCCTGTCTCAGCATCCTGGCTCTCAGAAGAAGCACATATATACCCTCTACTGCCACCACCCCGACTATCATTTGGACACCTCTAACCCCCACTACCCCCATTCCTTGAACCGCCCACCTGGAACATGAGTATGGGATAAGATCATTAACGTAAGGTGGGGGGTGATGCAGATTGCTCTGTGATGTGAGCTGCAAAACAGAGGTGTGATTTTTCCACTTGGATCATGTGAACATGCAATAGATCTGATGAGGACACACATGAACTTTTTAGCTACTTTAGGTTTACAGCTATATCTGGATGTTCATTTTTCATATAGCACCAGTTAAGCAACCATATTGATTTTCTCAGACAACTGATTGCTTTATTAATTGATATAAAATGTAGAAAAGATAAAGGGTTCTATCAGTTTTCTGATCTTTTTGTTTTGTTTTACTTTGTTTTGTGTGTGAACAGTTTTGAACTGTCTTGGTTCTGTTTCCAGAATAAATCAACACTTAGGTTTATTGAAAAGTGCTTTATAAATAGAATGTATTATTATTATTATATATAATGATTATATATATTATTATTATATTATTATATTAATTATTATATTATGTATGGGTTTCCTCCCATTGTCCAAAAACACATGTCGGTAGGTGGATTGGCTCCTCAAAAGTGTCCATAGGTGTGAGTGTGTGTGTGTATGTTGCTGTGTGAAGGACTGGCGCCCCCTCCAGGGTGTGTTCCTGCCTTGTGCCCAGTGATTCTGGGCAGGCTCTGGATCCACCACGACCCTGAACTGGATAAGTGGTTTCAGACAATGAATGAATTTGACATGTTATATGCTATATATAATAATTTTATATTTTTGCTTTTCAAAAAACATGAAAGAGTGGAACTATCAAAGCAAAGAGTCAAACAAACACTGTTGCTATTGCGCAACGGATTGATTATAGCGGTTTCTGCATAGAGTGACCGTGTCATCCTCCACATATCTCAGCATCCCTGTGATTAAAGGCTTTCTCCCTCCCTTAGCAGCCTCTTGGCACTGACAAAAGCTGTCATTCCTCCGTGAGGTCGAAGTGTGCCAGCCAACAGCTGCAGGGCTCAAGCTCATCCAGCAGTGCTGCCGCCTGCCTATTAGTACAATCCCACTGGCCACAGGGCCACCGGGGGGCCAGCACAGGGCAACTTTAAGGCTGAGGAGCCTAAGCCACCAGAGGCCAAAGCACATCAATGCTGCCATTGTTTCCTGATGGTACGCCCAACTTCTGCAGCAGATCACAGAAAGTGCTGAGGTCCAACATATGGTGTGATATTCATTTCACAATCTTATCAAAGGCAATGAAAGCTCAGACTTGAGCGCTTAACATAATGCAATATTTAATTACATACAATCACCAAAGCCTACATGACAAAAGCGCAAATGACTAGTGCAAGCTGTTCAACCCCAACACGTAACACATCTAATGAGCAAATTAGGAGCTAATTCAAAATGATTGCCTGTCTGCTTATGCAAGAGCCATTTTAAGGTTTGTTCATTTTGCAGAAACTGAGATGGTTGTCTAACCATAACAAATATCTGAAGCCATGCCATCGAGGCAAATGCCATTAAATGCCAAGGCGTCAAAGGTCTTTTGATCTTTCACCCTGAGGATGGCATGCTCATGTGTGTGTATGCAGTGATCTCCCTAAGCTCTACTGGCCTTGTCAGCATGGGCCCTCAAAATTGACGTTTAAATGCTTGGCTGGTTCATCAGCCTCACAGACGTCATACGGGTAGCGACACAGTATCTTACATGAACCAATCAATAAACTGCTGCATTTTATTTAAGTGAACAGCAACGGAGTGCCAGGGCAACACTATTTCACTGCTGTTTTCAAGCTCACTCCTCAGAAAACCTGCAATAATCTTGAAAACATTTAAATAATGACAAAGAATTGTTTTAATATTAAGTGCTTTCTCTTGTCCATATTCTTCGCTGTCACTGAATTAGTGACTTTGTACTTTTCTGATAGCTTAGTTGCAGAAGAAGCAAAGCTGTAGATGGCGGATGATTTACATTGTCACGCAGTGAGCTGGATGAGTTCTGAGGTTTGCGTTGCCATGAAGAGTAACATGATATCCCGGCCACCATGAGCTGCTGTGGGTGTGTCACTAAATACTGTACTGCACGTCTCTACCAAGCTGCCAACACACACCCACCTCCTGCTCCCTCCACCCGCCAGAGGGCTGACCTCAGAGAGAGAGATCAGGAAAATGCTTAATCAGTTTTCTAAAGATAACACGCCATGGACCCATTTGATCAGAGTTCCTATTACTTGTCATTCTAAATTATTTGGATCTGTACACTTCTCAGAAGAGGGTTGGGTGTTCTATTTACATTATGCTGAAATAATCTTAGGAGACATTGTTGAGAAGTGTCCAAGTAACCAATCACATTGTTTACAAAATCAGAGGTGTACAAACAAGTTTTGTGCCCTGGACACTTGCAAAAGTGTAAAACACACAAACAAACACAAAAACAGCTGAATCTAAAGGGATCAACATACAGATAAACAGAATTTATAATATTAGAAGTTGACTTTTATTATATTATGGTGGAATTCAGTTGACAAAACACACTGATCTTATGTAAAATAAAAATAACCTCACATTTTTAATGAAGATAATTAAATAAATAAATAACCTTTTATCAGTATACTTTATCAGTGTAGATTAAATGACATCTGCATAGAATGGAAAACAAGGGCGATATCCAAACCAAATGTAAAAAGCATCTTGGCTGAATTTGTTTTTATTTCACAGTAGCCCTGTGACAGATTTGTGTGGGCATTCCAAAGTGTGGGCTGTCCACATAAACCTACACTAGAACAACAGGGTACAGGTGTGTGGGCTCACCCACGCTAAACCTGCATGGATTTAAGTGAAGACTGCCCACATAAATCACTAAGACACTGAACCTTGTGGGTGCAAAATGGATTCACCCATAGTGGCCCTGCTTGGGATTTGGGTGGATTTGGGCCCAGCTAGGGCTGACCCAGAGAGGCCTTTCATGGGATTTGAGTGGGCATTCCTATGTGCAGGCTGCCCACTGAAACCCCACTTTGGCCTATTTCTGAAGTGAATGGGCTAGCCCCTGCCAACAGTACTAACGGTGTGCCCACAAATGACCAGAATGTGCATGTTTGCTGAGACCATCCAGAAAAGGATGTTAAAATACTACACCAATATTGATTGTGCTTTTATTTGTAAAGTATTGGTACAAGAAAAACCGGCAAAATTCCCTCAGTAATATTAGGAAACTTACTGACACCTAGAGGATTACAGGTGCTCTGCAGCTTCAGTCATGCTGCCATTATAGTTTTATCATGTCATAGCTTGACATGATAAAACATGAAAAAAACACAAATATAATATTAATATCTGTATTGTTTATACAGATAATAAAACACATGGCATTTTAATAAATAATAGAAGATAAAAAAATAATTAAATTCCGAAAATATACTCAATGTCCATGAGTTCAAACAACTTACTACATGTAAAGGCTTCATTACACTTCCATTGTTAAAGGGATCATATTAAATTAATTGAGTATAGCATTTTCAAAAAGGTCTGAAGTGAATGTAAATGCTTTTTTCGTTTAAATGTTGTGAGTCCGTGTATGTTTTGATGGTGAGTGCATGGGATAGTATTACAGACTGTAATCCCTCCTTGTACACCCCATAGGTCAGGGCCTAAAACCCCCTCCTCCTAACAAAGCACTACACTGCCAACAGCTGAACCAGCAAAGGGCCAAACTGCCTACTCTCCCTGCAAAATGGACACTTTACACACGCACAGACGCACTGAACGCTTGAACTATAATTCTGGGTCACGTACTGCAGGTACATGGGGAAACATGGATTGCTTTTCTGAAAACTGAAACTCAAGTTCAGCTTGCCCTCACAAAACCATTTTACAACAGAGCATTACACACATAGTTGTTAAGTTGTTACACACATAATGTTAAGTGTGATTTTACAAAGATTGTCATGTTTGTTTGTATTTGTTTATCTTTTAGAAGTAAGCTTACGTAGCTTAATAAATGAACCTAATAGTAAATTTAACAACAGCAAATTATTGGGAATTATTTGGGAATCTGTTTGTTGTCTGTATTGTGTGTAATACATTTATTTATAATATTTCTTTATAATAAATATATAATACATAATAATAATAATTCATCATCTCATAGTCATATCCTCCACCAGGGGACGCCATAGGACCCCTGTCACAACCTGGATCCTGTGAGAGGTTCTGGGTGGTCATTGGTGGTCTGGTTCAAATGGGAAGAATCCGTTATCAGCGCTGATTATCTCCTCATAATAAAAACTCCGAGGTGTGCTGCTGACGTATATCCGCCAGTTTCCGTTAGCCTCGCAAACCCTCAGGCTTGAATTAATCTTCTTTTTGAATGAGGACCAAAAAAAAGCCTGTTTAACAGTTCAATTCTTAGAGATAAAGAGAAGTTGAACACTAATCATAGAAAATATAACCACTTAAAAAATAAATAAATAATAATAAAAAAAAAAAAACTCGTCCTTACTAGCTCTAGCTCATGACACAAAAGAATATTATTTTTGAACAGGGCACAGACGGTCAATAAAGCAGCAATAAAACAGTAAATGAATCCTTAGCGACCTCTAACCGACTCTCTCTCTCTCTCTCTCTCTCTCTCTCTCTCTCTCGTCCACACACACACGGGACAGACGACGAACACGGTGAGAAAACTCCTCTCAACATGGAGCGTAAAGTAGCTCGAGAATTTCGCCACAAGGTAAGCGGCAGTTGACATTGTGCTTGTGTGTATTTCCACCCGCGGTCACATTGTTAAAGTATAAATAAAAGTAATCTATAAAACTGGCCTTTGTCCGATGCTGAAAGGTGACCAGGGGCCCTTTAAGAATGGCGGAAGTCATCACCTCTCACAGCCCAGCAATCGTTAAAACATGTTAAAATGTCGGGCAGTTTATCGCTGGCTGATATTAAACATAGGACGGATACAGCTAGTTATGAATATATTTTCTATTGTTACACTTCGCCCTCGTTGATATCTATGAGTTTTGAGAGGTGAACTGTCTGTGCACCTGCTCCTTACACTTAGCAGAAAAGTTACTTTAAAGCTGTTCTCCGCAGGCATTTTTTTTATTTACACCTGGGTCCCAGTTAAACTCTGGGGGTTCTTAAACTTACCACAAGGGAGTGGTCCGCACAAACAAGCTTTTAAACATAATTGCCTTCATGATTATGCTCATGACTAAGCAAAGCACAGGTGATGAATACACAGTGGCAGCAGCTCACAGAATTGGTTTTAATTTTACTGCTGTTGCTATTATTTAACATTTTTAACCTTTTAAAAAAATTATTTAACTTTCTATACATGAATGTGCCATATTCCTTTCATTAACTTGTTAATTTTAAAAGCTGTAAATTTCAGCACGGACAGAAGTACTATCTGCTGCTGTATATTTATGAAATACTTATGCCCAGAACTTAATTCGAAACAGTTACAGTAGCTTCCTCATGTGCACTATAGTAATAAGCCAACATAAACCATCTGCTGTGTGTGAGAGGGGGTTGGCTGGCACAAAGGGTCGTTCTTCACTGTTTTAGATAGATGAAGTGGCAGAGGAGTGCAGCCAGGCGGAGAGGATTGCTTCATTTATTGTTTGGCCACGCTGCTGTGAATGTAAGCCTAGGACTCGCACTAATAACCTTTTGTTTTATTTTAGTGCTTGCAAGCTGATATTTCTTGTCAGCTGTTGTGAATTCCTTAAAAATTTCAGTAGTTATACACAAACATTATGCTATTTTGACCTTTAATAAATAAATAAAGAAAGAAAGAAAGAAAGAAAGAAATATGCTGTATGTAGCAGCTTTATTGGTTTATGGTGTTAAAGTCCAGTGTGTGACGCATGTGGAGCTTTTACCGTTTCTTCTTTAACAATCTTTCCCTCTCCATTTAGAACATATCTTATTTTTTCTGTTACAGTCTATTCATTTCTATTCTATTCTGAAAACACCCTGAGTGACAAAATATTAACAACTGACACTTAGATAAATGGAACATATGACAATCTAGCAATCCTCTGGCATGTATAAGAAGGTTGAGCAGGCATAGTTGTCCAGGATTTTGGATCAAGATGGCCAGAGTGGTCAGATTGTGTCCACAAGTGCAATATAAAAAAACAACCAGGCTGCACAGAGACAGTTTAGTGGTGTTGCATTGTGTAAAACTCATCCTATAGACAACTGCACATTTATGAGTTTAGTGACACATAACCCATATTCGTGGATGTACAGAGAAGTGGGACATTTTCTCAGATGAATGAACCTTCAATAAATGGCGTATGGGCCTGGGTGTTTGACCCCTACAAAGATGGAGTCCAGGTGGGTTGTTAAGTGTGGGATACATTTTTCTAGCATGGTGTGTGTTCACTTGTCTCTTTAGAGTGAATGGTTACTGCACAATATTAGTTCTGAGAGATGGTTTTAATAATGAAACATTTCTCTTCTGATTAAGTCATCTCTTCCAGGGTGACAGGGCCCATCCACAGGACACAAGGCTTCAGTGAGTGATTTGATGTGTTTGACAGTGGTATAAATCATGTGGTATGGCCTAAGCAGTGACCTAATCTCAATCCTGTCAAACTCCTGTTGGGCAATGTTTAATCTACACATTGAAGAGCAGTCTCTACCACCATCATCAAAACACCAGTGCTTCTGTTTCCCAATCCCAGAGATTTAGAGAATCAGTGCCAAGTTTCATTCAAGCAGTTTTGGCTGCTTTGTTGTTGTTGATGATGATTTTTCTTTAATTTGTCATCTGTCTACAAGTATAGACTACATTGTATTTCCGTACACTATTTTGCCAATAGTTTCTGGACTAAATAAAGTTTATCAATAAGTCGTATGTCCCACTTCTCTGCAGCGACATCTTCTAGTTTTTCTGAGGAGGTTCTGATTATTTCTGTTAAGATTTGATGGTATTCTGTCTTGAGAACTTTAGTGAGTACAGATGCTGAGGATGTATACTCAGCTTTTGATCAGAAACGTCACGCCAGCTCATCCCAAACATTTTAAGTGGGGCTCCATCCACCAGCTTCACTGCTCCAGCTAGCCAGCCTTTGACATTGGACATGGTGAGCTTAAGCTCATGCAGCTGTGTCCCAATTCATTTTATAATATTCTATGGAGATTATATAAACAGTGTATGTACAGTTGAACACCTCTTTCCACAAATTTAGAGAATTATCTACAAACTTTAGGAAACATTGTGTATATAAAGTGCATTTGTGAATTTGAAATACTAATGCTGTTGTTTTTTTTTTGGTTAAATAATATATTCATATGTCTCTACTTACATTCAGAGACATAGTTTACCATTTGCACTTTTCTCTCATGAGTTTGTTTGTTTTTGTCTAAACACACTCTTGCATTTACAATCAATACCTCCCCAAAGAGAGATTCAGCCACCTCTCTGTCATTAACACATGATGGACTCACCTCCAACTATCTTCAACACTACATGGACCCATACCTTATTCTGTCACTAATGCACTAAATTGGACACATACCTATCCCTTACTACTCTATTTAATGTGCAATATTTGCTGCTATAATTCATTACCTGTATAACACTCTTGACGGCCAATTTCAGTATTTATGTGACAGAACAGCACCAGTGCAATACCTACACAATCTATGTGCAATATCCATGTGGTGAACTTGTATATTGTATAGTCTTTATTTTTTATGTCTCTGCCACCAGATGTTTACATATTTATGCGTACTGCATATTTTATACTTGTAAAATGCGCACCATTGTCTACGTATTGCTTATTGTTTATTTTATTATTACTTATTTTGTATTCTCTGCTGCTGTAACAATGAGAATATCCCCCCATGGGATAATAAAAGACTATCCTATCTTTTCTGCAAGAATACAACGTTTTGTGCCGACGTTGTGCTGAATTCTCTAACGTTTTATTATTGTGACACAATGTGAAAGGCAGAATGCATTTTCAAATAATGACAAAAATGAAAAATAACAAAATTGCAGGCACCAGGTTTGGTTTAAGCAGTGAGGATTTGCTTTTGACGTAGGACAATGATGTAAAATGAGCCTCTTCAGTGGCAGAATGTGGAGTGCAGGGCAATAAGCAGGTCTAGTCAAGCACAGCAGCACCAAGCAGTTCCACCTGACCCGCCCAAACTACAACAATAGCTTCTGTGACTTCAGTCTTCCAGATCACATACACACACCTCCCACATACTGTCCTACACACACACACACACTCTCTCTCTCTCTCTCTCGCTCTCTCGCTCTCTCTCTGAATCCTCCTTCTATTTCTTGCTCGAACTCTCTCTGTGAAAGAAATGTGCTACATCATTGACTGGCCCAAGCGCTTTCTTAAAACATTTCTAGAGCAGTTCAGTCACCACCAGGTGAGTAGGATGCTTTAGATGGAGTTTTGCTCTGAGTGGGATTGTTCCAGCAGATTTTCTGTCTTCTTGTGCATTTCAGGTCGAGTTGCTGATTGATAATGAAGCAGAGAAGGACTACTTGTACGATGTTCTGCGCATGTATCATCAGTAAGTCTGATGTGGTGTGGTTCTGAACATATTTTGTATTGATTGAGCATCTAGACACAGGTTTAAAAAGGGGTTCAAATGTAATCAGAAAGTCTTGAAAAAGCTGTGAATATTCCAACTTCCTGGAATATTTCTGTGATCTTGGCTTGCTTTCTTGTGCTACACGCTAGCCTAAAAGCTCAGAATACACCTTGACATCAGGCCTCTATTGTGACTCCTGAAATACATTGGAGGTTGTTGGTAATTTAAACTACATTAATATAGTACACAGGATGTGTCATGACCATTTAAAAACAAAGTTTCTTAGTTTTCATTAGTTGATAATCCCTCTTTAAAGCAGCCTGGCATCTATCACATGCAGCTAAATCAGACAAATGTATTCAGTTTCTCTTTATTTGACTTGATCTGAATAGAGGGAAAATAAACCTGCAGCTTTTTCCACCTGATCTTTGTGTAGTTGCTTCATTGGACATGGAGCTCAAGCTTGCACTATTGGATGGAGATCTGATAGTTTCCACTCTCCTCCACCCAGTCACAAGCAGCCATTCACTAAAGCCCCTTTGCCTCTGATATTTGAGTCAGGAGTGAAATACCTGTCATTAATGATTAATGGACCAGGGCATGACACCAAATTCATATGCAGTTATTATTAAGAGTCACTTTCTATTTCAGATTGCTAAAGACAAAGACAGGGCAATATTTCAGTGCTCATTATTAAATTGTATCCTACTGTAGTGCGTTTTTGTAGGAAGTAGGATGGGATCATGCATTATTTACCATCATTTATTCACCAAAATATTACATTTTAGTGTTCATATGCTTTATTTCTTTACTGGATTTGTAAATCCAGTTTAAAAACAAAATGTTATGTTTAAGTGAGACACTTAAACTATTCCAGCACCATCCACAATAATGCTGTTATGTGTTAATGTCTTTTGCTTTTATTCATGTCCAGACTTTGTCTCAGAAAATCTCTTTTATTTGTGTCTCAGGTCTATGGATCTTCCTGTTCTGGTGGGGGATCTGAAGCTTGTGATAAATGAACCCAATCGCCTCCCTCTCTTCGATGCTATCCGGCCTCTGATCCCTCTCAAGCATCAAGTGGAGTATGACCTGCTTACGCCTAAGAGATCCAGGTGAGGGCACCATCCAAATAAATCTAGAAATAAATATACTGTTTTGAGATAGAGGAAAAGAAGGGTCACAAACAGAGGAGTGGTGTAAGACCGTGGCGCAGGCCCCTTCTGCTGGACCAACGTAATTGCTGTCTGTCATACTTGCTGAAGCGTGGCAGAGGAATGCTGGTTATGAGCCCCAGGAGTGCAGCCGTGTGTGTGACACACAGCTCTAATGGAGCAGAACCGCATTGCACTCAGCTGTAGTCAGTCTAATATGAAAGTGTACATTCTGGAGTTAGGGAAATTGCTAAACAGCTCATTGTAGCTGAAATAAGGCTAAGTCTTTATAAAGGTCCATTATGGCTAGTGCTCTTAAGGTGGAAATGGTAACAAAAACAAACAATTGTGTTTAAGAATCACTGGTCCAGAGCTGTGATGGTGAATGGTTGTTTACTGATTGATGATCAGAATCAGTCCAGAGCAGAATTGTCTGGTTTTTGTTTAAAAGCAAAAGGGAATCAGTTGCTTTAATGATGGGATAAAATGTTGTGACAAATATAATAGGACCCAGGTGAAAAGAACTTGTGTTTTACTTGATTCTGGACCAAAGGCTTGTACTGTCACACATTGTGCTAAATAATATGAATAAGCTGAATGTAATGCCAGTTTGACCTTTGACTATAGACGTTCATGATTGATGTGTCCCAAGATTGATGTTTACAAAAATGTGTTTTTTTTAAATAAATAAATAAAACTTAAGGCTAGAAAGTTTGTTTATGGAATATGAAGTAGTTCTGTAAGAATATTCTGCAATGTTGTTTACAGTAGGACTATGCTATATAATCACTATATCACTTGTTAATGATTACTGCAGTATTCACCTTTGCACTGCAGGCATCACTGGGGACAACAGTATGCAGAAATGCCCTCTATATGTTTTTTTATGATGTACCAATTTTAGATTTTCTCAGAGGTGTTTCAGGGTTGTTCTTGTGATCCAACAAATGTAATAACTGGTGTCAAATTAAGGAAAATATTTAATTATGTCAGCAGCATGTGTTTAATATACTAAACACATATAGCACACAACAGTGATATATCACTGTTACAACCTGTAAAATTACAATTAATATATTGATCAAAATTTATTCAGTTCAATTTCCTATTGTATTTTTAGCCAGTTTCCTTTTCTGTTGTATAGTAGGAAAACACAACTTTTTAGTTGACTTGATAAAATATTATCTACTTTGATTGTGTGCTGTGCTCTTTAGTAATGTTGTGTGTGTGTAAGCAGGAAGCTGAAGGAGGTGCGTCTAGACCGCACTCATCCTGAGGGTCTGGGTCTGAGTGTCAGAGGTGGACTGGAGTTTGGCTGTGGGCTCTTTATCTCACAGATTGTCAAGGATGGACAGGCTGGAAATGTGGGCCTGCAGGTGAGAGAGAATAAAAGACGTCAACATGTGAATGCACACACACACACACACACATACACCAGTATATAACATTATAATTAATATGTAATATTTAACATATGTATTTGCCCTGTGAAAATTCGCAGGGTAAATATAACCACTTCCCTGTGAAAATGACTAAAACTATTTAGTGTTGGAAAAGGAAATCTCACAGAATGTGTGTGAGAGAGTGTGAGAGAGTGAAGCGTTCAGAAGTAGGTGTGGCACAAAGGAATTGAACAAATGAAGTAAATTAAAATTGCATCCTCATACCACTAGATGGAGTCAAGAACCCAGTGTTGGATCTGATCAAGCCGCTGAAACAATGGCAAAGACATTCTATTTTTATATTCACAGGTTTATCACGTTTGAGAGAAGGTGTCAGTACTGGGGACTACGTAATATAAAGAAGGGGCTGCAAAAGAGAGGAAAGGAAACCTTACTGGAAAAACATGCTATTTATATGCTATACATGAAACTTAAATATTAAATGATTAATGAGATGTTAATGAGGCCTTTGAAAATGCTAATGAATACAGAGCCCGGAAAGACATAATGTGTATATACACCATGCAGATTCCCTGACACTCTTCCTCTAATGCACAGTAAGGTTATAGTAATACAACGTCGTCTTTTTAAGTGAAAGAGTAATGTGCTATCGTAAATCAAGAATTAACTGGCAGCAGTTAATTTTCAAACAGCAATTTTCTTCTCAGCAATCCATGCCAACTAAAGTCACAGCTATTTGCCATCGAATATGAGCCAGATGGGACTGAATTACTCTGCGGTCCTGTCACCGTTGGACTTAATTACATCAGCAGAATGACTTCTGTGACCCGTCTATATATATATATTCAATACAAGAACCTTTAAAACCTTTACCCATTTAAATCTCTTACATTCTTTCTTTTTTTCTACACACATATATACACACACTCTATCTATATTTTATAGTAAAGTAAAGGACACTTCTTCATGGGTTCCAGTCAGCTCCCATTTTTACCATTAAATCGGTTGTTTTTAGGTGGGGGATGAAATTGTGCGAATCAATGGCTTTTCCATCTCCTCCTGCATCCACGAGGAGATCATCAGCCTTATCAAGGCCAAGAAAACTGTATCACTTAAAGTCAGACGTGAGTAAAGATGCAGTGCAAGATTTTTCATTAAAAAAAGCATATGCTTACATCTATAAGGATTTATTATAGAGGCTTTTCTGATGATTATTTAAAGTAAAGTGTATGATTAATTACCAATTTTTTGTGTTTGTTTCTTCACAGATGTGGGAATGATTCCAGTAAAGAGGTAAATTTTTTACTAAATATCCAGATTAGTTATCATATATCCACTATTAACCTTTATATCATATATCAATTATATATCATATCATATAATGAAAAAATCATATAAATGTTATTGAAACATTCAAAAAAAAAAAAATATATATATATATATATATATATATATATATATATATATATATATATATATATATATATATATATATTATTGGGCGGCACGGTGGCGCAGCAGGTCACACAGCTCCAGTGGCCTGGAGGTTGTGGGTTCGATTGCCGCTCCGGGTGACTATCTGTGAGGAGTTGGTGTGTTCTCCCTGTGTCCGCATGGGTTTCCTCCGGGTGCTCCAGTTTCCTCCCACAGTCCAAAAACACACGTTGGTAGGTGGATTGGCGACTCAAGTGTCCGTAGGTGTGAGTGTGTGAATGAATGTGTGTGTGTCTGCGTTGCTCTGTGAAGGACTGGCGCCCCCTCCAGGGTGTATTCCTGCCTTGCGCCCAATGATTCCAGGTAGGCTCTGGACCCACCGCGACCCTGAACTGGATAAGTGGTTACGGGAATGAATGAATGAATATATATTATTGTCCAGCCCTACCTTGGATACTAATTGTTTCTATTTTCTATCTACACGTGTTTGGTTTCCAACAATTTGATACTTTGTTTAATATTGTAAACTACAGGCTGAGCTTTGTTGGTCTATGAGAGTTATGTCAATTTTGTCTATAATTCACATTGTTTCCACCAGTTCCTCTGATGACCCTCTGAAGTGGCAGTTTGTGGACCAGTTTGTGTCTGAATCAGGGGTAAGAGCAAGTCATTTCCTTTACTCTTCCTGTGTAATTATCTCTAATATATTCTGATTATTAACATCACTGACTCTCAGGAGAAGAAGAACAGTATTGCTGGCATGGCCTCCCTCGGAGGAAAAGAGATTAAAGAGAAGAAGTTCTTTCTTAGTCTGGTTGGCACTAAGGGCATGGGCATCAGGTGAAGTTATGGTTTTATTTACAATGGCTTACCACACAGGTCATTTCTTTGAAATCAAAGTATTATTTGCAAGGGTAGCCTGGATAAAAACCACTATTCTAACCACTATGACACTGTACTGCAGCATATCAAGTGGTCCAACCCAGAAACCAGGGATCTACATCAGCAATGTAAAGCCAGGCTCTCTGTCTGCAGAAGTGGGCTTACAGGTATGGCCCTGTCTAGTCAGTATGTGAAACTGAGCTTCCATTCATTTCTAAAAACCCTTTTAAGACAACATTAGTGTGCTCCTATCTCTATACCAAGACCCTCATGTTCTTACGTGTGTGGTGAATATAGGTGGGCGACCAGATTGTCGAGGTCAATGGGGTGGACTTCACTAATGTGGACCACAAGGAGGTAAGTGACATTGCCGAGGCAACTCTGTACACTGCAGGCAATTATCTTGCACATCTTTAAGCGTCTCATGGTTCCTGTTCACTGCTGAGTTAAGTTTTACAACTGCAGAATCAGCAGACTTATTAGAATGGAGATTTGAACTGGAAGTAACATGATGTTTGTGTTTTTCTAGGCTGTTCGAGTGCTGAAGAGCAGCAGGAGTCTAACTATCACTGTTCTCACAGGGGCTGTAAGTACTGTAATTCAGTCATCCTAGTCCTCTCAACCCATGTGGCACTCCTCAGCGCTCCACTGTGTCTCATTAGCACCTAGCAGAGCCTCTCCCCCCTTCACAGAGGCACCCATTACTCATAGTCATTTTCCGAGCTGTTTTCCAAGGACGGGAAATTAAAATTTTGCCTCTGATGCTTTTTTTTTCTTAAGACATACCTACCCACAGATGACACCCAAAGACAATGTGGCTGTTAAAAATCTAATCAGATATTTCTCATATTCTGCCCAAGATGAAAACGATAAACTCAGAGGTTATACAAGCGCAGTGTGACACCGAGGTTTATTGGCAACTTACTTATGACTGTTTAGGGGTTATGGTCAGATTTACCATATTATGTGCTCACACAGTGTGTATGAGTGCGCATGAAAGTATGTGAACACACTGTCAATAAATTTGTCCTCAATTTGCCTGGGTGTTTTTCAGGGCAGTGAGTTGTTTATGACTGATGAGGAGAAGTTGGCAGTGGAGGCTCGGCGGGAGCTGGACCGTCAGGAGCTCATGCACCAGAAGAGGGTGGCCCTGGAGACTAACAAGATCATCAAAGAGCAGCAAGAGAAAGAGCGCCAGTCAGTCAAAGAGCCTGGAAATTCCCTATTGCACACATAAAATACACACAATCAGAGAGAGCTCAACTCTGTCATCCTGTTTTGGTTAATATGACAAGAAAAATATTTTTAGAATTACGTGTAGCAGAATATGAGTGAAGCAAGTGTACAGTTAGATGAAGGCAAGATTGGTTCCTGACATTTTGGTGCACTATAGAGACTGCTTGTATTTGTGAGTTGTTGGATTTATTAGCTAAAGCTTGTATGGGATGGTAATTGCACTGGTCGTCCTTGAGGAGGATAGAGAAAAGGTGTGAATATTCAGGGTTTCACATAGTGTGAAAACACATATTGTGTGTCACTCATTATTCCTACCATGATTAATCTGCTGCAGACACAAAAGTCATGGCCTCATTTTTGAATTTCATTTGCACATGCCACAGTATTTATAGATTCAATCTTCTCTCAGTTTGTGATTCAATTTGCAGTTTTTATATCTGCCTACTTCATGTTTTGAGAATTTCAATTGATTAGTAATATGTTATTGTTTTGTTTTATTTTTTAGGAGAAAGGTGGAAATTTCCCAAAAGACTGAAGAGGAAGAGGAACGATACAGAAAAGAGATGGAAATGTATGTTTCTCTTAGTAGGGATCAGATAGAAATTTGTTATAGTGATACACTCATTTGTCCCTTCTTCTGCATTTGTGTGTGTGTGTATGTGTATGTTAGCATCGAAGCTAAAGAGAGAAAGCACAACAGAGAGTGGGAAGAAGACTGGGGTTCCAGAGAGAAATCCAAAAGCCCATCTCCTGCTCCTTCTCCTTCACCTCCATCTCATTCCCCACCTCCTTCCAAACCTAGGAGCTCAGGTATGGGATCACAGTGGATTTCATTTTATGACTCCTCTGTTGCATGATCATATTTGCATTCTGCCTTTGAATGCAAAGCCTTTCTGTTTTCTTTCTTCTTTAATCTCCCTGTCTGGCTTGTGTGTGCCATGGCTTGCCTTCCTGACCCATACAGCTGCTGAGGCTGATGATAATGAAGAAGAAGAAGAAGAAGAAGATGGAGAGGAGTGCAGAGAAGTGAGTGATATGGCTCTGAAGGAAACCTGATGTGTAACACACTGCATGTTAAAATATTTCCTTTCACAACTCTTTCACTATGGTTATGTTTCTAAATCACCATAACACTACACAATTTGAGGTGGTAAGCATTTTTTGGTTGGGTCACTTCTTGGCAGCTGTTGTATTTTCATTCTCAACATATTCACCCTTTCATTGTTGGTTCAATTTAATGCAATCCACTCTTATTCCCATAGCTCTCAACTGGTTTTACCGTTATGAGGGAAAGTTGCCTACGCTGAGAAAGGTATTTTGTGTGCTGGAATGGAGTGCAGTGGTTTTAATTTTATGATACTTGCTAACTAATTTTCTTTCTCACATGAGTTTAATAGTTAGAGTACTGAGCATCTGTTCAATATATTTATGGCGTGTTAACTCAGTATTGTTCTTGGCACTGTGCAACACTATCAAAACCCGTGGTTGTTCTTGGCACTCTGCAACATCATTAAAATTGCACCATGAAAATTTAGAAAGGAAAAGAGGCAAAAAAGAAAAAGAAGAAGATGTCCAAGACGGACACCCTCCCAGCAGAGCGCAAGAGCAAGAAAGAGATGGAGTTTGAGTTGAAGTTAGCCAAGGAGAAGGAGGAGATACTTGAGCGAGAGAAGCAGATGAAAATCAGTCGACTCTTACAAGAGGTACACCCTTCAGTAGTGCTTTTACATTGTGACTGTGTTCCATAGACATTCTCCCAAGCCTCCAGATTAAGGCAGCACTGTTTTTTTTGTCTCCTGGTTATTGTTGAATGAAGAGAAGCTTTCAGTTGAAGTTTACAGTCTTAGCAATATTTCTCAGAATGGCTGGTCTGGTGTGGCAGGTATCTGAGACGGAGCGAGAGGATCTGGAGGAATCAGAGAAGGTCCAGCACTGGGTTGAGAAACTATGCCAGACTAGACTGGAGCAGATCTCCTCAGTGGAGAACGATTCTCCAGAGGTATAAGCCCCTAAGTTCCCCCCATGGCTGATGCTCATGTGATATCCAAATTCATTATGTGATTTAATTTCTATACAAATGTGTGAAACTACAACCCCAATTCCAATGAAGCTGGGACATTGTGTAAATCATAAATAAATACAGAATACGATGATTTGCAAATCCTTTTCAACCTATATTCAGCTGAATACACTAAGACAAGATTAAGACAAGGTATTTAATGTTCAAACGGATAAACTTTTATTGTTTTTTTTTTTGCAAATATTCACTCATTTTGAAATTGAGGCCTGCAACACATTCCAAAAAAGTTTGGACAGGGGCATGTTTACCACTGTGTTACATCACCTTTCCTTTTAACAACACTCAGTAAGTGTTTGGGAACTGAGGACACTAATTGTTGAAGCTTTGTAGGTGGAATTCTCTCTCATTCTTGCTTGATGTTCAAATTCAGTTGCTCAACAGTCCAGGGTCTCCGTTGTCGTATTTTGCGCTTCAGGTCTGGACTGCAGGCAGGCTGGTCTAGTACCCGCACTCTTTTACTACAAAGCCATGCTGTTGTATTGTGCAAAATGTGGCTTGGCATTGTCTTGCTGAAATAATCAGGGATGTCCCTGAAAAAGACGTTGCTTGGATGGCAGCATATGTTGCTCCAAAACCTGTATGTACCTTTCAGTATTAATGGTGCCTTCTCAGATGTGTAAGTTACACATGCCATGGGTACTGACACACCCCTTATAGCATCAGAGATGCTGGCTTTTGAACTTTGCGCTGATAACAATCCGGGCAGTCCTTTTCCTCTTTGGCCTGGAGCACACAACGTCAATGATTTCCAAAAACAATTTGAAGTGTGGACTCGCCAGACCACAGGACACTTTTCCACTTTGCATCAGTCCACCTCAAATGAGCTTAGGCCCAGAGAAGCTGGCAGCGTTTCTTGGTGTTATTGATATATGGCTTTTGCTTTGTATGCTAGAGTTCACTGACAGCGGTTTTCTGAAGTGTTCCTGAGCCCATGTGGTAATATCCTTTACCAAATGATGTCGGTTTTTAATGCAGTGCCGCCTGATCAAAGGTCATGGGCATTCATTATTGGTTTTTGGCCTTGCCGCTTACTTGCAGAGATTTCTTCAGATTCTCTGAATCTTTTGATGACGTTATAGACTGTAGATGATGAAATCCCTAAATTCTTTAAGAAACGTTGTTCTTAAACTGTTGGACGATTTGCACATGCAGTTTTTCACCAAGTGGTGAACCTCGCCCCATCCTGAGCCCTTCGGGATGCTCCCTTTATACACAGTCATGACACTCACCTGTTTCCAATTAACCTTTTCACCTGTGGAATGTTCCAGACAGGTATTTTTTGAGCATTCCTCGAATTTCCCAGGCTTTGCTTGCCCCTGTCCCAACTCTTTTGGAACGTGTTACAGGCCTCAAATTTAAAATGAGTAAATATTTGCCAAAAAAGAGTATAGTTCCATTTGAAAATTTAATATCTTATCTTTGTAGTGTATTCAATTGAATATAGATTGAAAAGGATTTGCCAATCATCATATTGTGTTTTTATTTGTTTTATACAACGTCCTAACTTCATTAGAATTGGGGTTGTATTTCCAACACATTTTGGGTTGTGACTAAAGTGTAGATTTAGTTGAATGTTTATAGTGGCAGTTTAATGAGTATGTATAATCACATTTACATTTCACTCTTTTTCATTATTCAAAATGTGATAGATTAGCCAAGGAATGTTTGGTGGCTAAACTGTTCTTTAGAAATGCACTGGTGCTATGAGACTAAACATGGACATTTACATAATTTGGAGCAGTTGTTGCAGCCGTCAAATGCCTGAAGATCAAACTTCAGACTCCAAAAATGTCAGGGTTGCACTGTACTCTGTGAGTGTGGCATGTTGAAACACAGGTTGTAGGCAGGTGTTCTGAGCAGATAAGGTGTTTGTGCAGATGTCTCCACCTCGCTCTCCCTTGTCTACTGGACCGGCTGTGAGAAGATTCCCTGGAGGCCTGCAGCTGGCCACAACTGACTTGGATGACATCAACCTGGATGAAGTGGATGAGAGTCTGAGAAAGCCTCTAAAACGACTAGCTCCTACCCCACCAACCTCCAATCTACCACCACCACCTTTGCCGCTTCCCCCTCCCTCACCTCGCCTCCACCAGACATCAGCCCACCACTCTCCATCCCCAAGACCCTCCCTCACTCCATCCCGCCCTGCTCCCCCTTCTCCAAGACCAGCTCCTCAGCGCCCACCTTCTCCACCTGCTTCCAGAGTGCATCCTTCTTCCATCAGCCGTGGGAGACTCCCCACATCTTCATTTCAAATTCAGTCTCAGCCCTCCTGGGCTCCATCTTCCTCCCATCCACCCCCTCCTCCTCCCCCTCCCCCTCCTCCCCCTCCCCCACCACCTCCTCCACCTCCTCCTCCCCCTCAGCATGAGGAAGATAAATACCACACTATGCCTCCCAGCTACCGTCGCCCCTCTGAACATGGGAGTGACTGGGAAAGCAATGGCTACAGGCAGCGAGGGGGCTTCCATATAAACGGCCATAGTGAGCCAACCTACCCCGGCAGCGCAAAGGTAGCCTCATATCAGTTTTTCAGTGTCCATACTTTCACACACACAGGTCTGATATATCTATCTTTAAAATATATATATATATATATATTTTTTTTAAGAATATTTTAAAAAAAAAAAGCAAAACAGTAATAACATATACAGATCTACAGGGTTTAATGAAAAAGGTCTAACAAAGTTAAATAAATGAAATAAAAGTTTTAAAATATTGGCGATAGTAATGTTGGTTATTTAAAGTAAAAGCATGAGTGGAATCTTGTATGTATGTATGAATAATAGCTGCAGATACATTTATAACACTGGTGATTTATTAATTACATAAAAAATTGACTTTAAACAACATTTTATAAACAATATTAATAATAAATATAAAAAGTACTTAAATACAACACCTATTTTGTGCTTAACCGTTATATAATACCATCAATACTTACATAATACCGGATATTATTTAGTAAACCTTAAAGGTGATACAAATTCACTCATATGTAATTGAGTAGCAGCTCAGTACTGATATTGAATATTGATATAGGACTGAATTGGTGCAGGAGTATCAGGCCTCAGCAAAAATGAAAAAGACAGAAATGGTGTTCTTTTAACGGTAATTGTAATTATGGAGTTTAATGGAGCTTGAATGATGTTTTCAATTTATAGATTTCAGGTGTTGTTCAGGTGCTGAAGTACTTTTCATAACAGTCACACTGATTGTGTAAGATTGCTTGTGAGTGCTAAGAGGGGGAAGAATGGTGCTGTTCATGCTCTTACATTGTGATGTGTATATGAGATGCTTGGTTTTGGTTTCTTTGAATACATTGTAACATGTTATCACTGTGGTGTAGGTTATGAGAAACACTTCTCATGCCAGCAGAATATCAACCTCCAGCAATCCACTGGTGAGCCTTATCCTTCTCTGCTTTGATCAAAGGAGAGTGGCTGCCTGTGTCTCTCAGAACCACTTATAGTAATTCATACTGGATTCTCTGTTCATGTGAGACGTTCTGTGATGCATGACCTTTTTCCTATATCTCAGCTCACACTCTTGTTCTGGCCCTGGTTCACAGGGGTAGGGTGTGTTTGTGGGTGAAATGTTACTTGCTGAAGTTGACAGTCTAAATGTAAACCAAACTAATCCCTAATGCCTAATTCTGGTCACTCTGTAGCAAATAGCCCCCAGCCCTCCTAACCAGAGGAGACAGGTCAACCCTGTCATGTCAAAACCAGTCATGCTGCCGCAGTCTCAGACCTCTCACAGACCCATATTACGGCCAGAGCCCACGGTAAGTGTGGCAATGTTAGGACTTTATATAGGACTAAATATCTTGCCTATGAATACAGACAGATCATTTCCCTGACTGCGCTCATTTATAAGACCTCTGCCTCAGAATGAGCATTTCAGAGAGTCAGAGAGATTGATAGTGGATGTGAAAGCAATGGGGAAAAATAAGAGAATGGGATGACAGAGAAAGATAAGGGAGTTGAGGATGAGGGAAGAGAGAGAAAGTGGATTTGTGGAAATTTAGATTGAGAGTGAGAAGTGAGTTTAAGTTAGAGAGAGAGAGAGAGAGAGAGAGAGAGACGGGTTCCCACTGTCCAACTAAATCCAATTGAAATCTAAAGTCTGACGGATAGACTGTCTAAGACTGTCTAAAGTTGGAACCGTCCTCTTATCTATGCTGCCTCATCTTATTAGCTCACTAAAAACGATTGCATTGTCTTGCCACCGTGTGTATTCTGTGTTGCTATAAAAAGTGTGGTAATATCTTATTTGTTTCATACAACTCAAAAAAATGCTATAAGTCAGACACTGTTGAAAATAATTCCATACTTTTTCTGTACTTATCTTTGACAGCCTCCAGGTAAAAAGTTAAGAAGCAGCTGTATTTTCTTAAGGTCATTCAGTCCCTAGATCATCTGTATTTAAAGAGCAGTCAGGCAGTATGTGTGTTTGTGCAGTTCAGAAGCACCTTAATTGCAAATATAACCCACTGGGATGCTGATGCAAAGGTACTGAGGGAGGTGTGTGTGTGTGTATGTGTGTGTGAAAGAGAAAGAAAAATAGTATTTTGTAACTGTCATGTTCAATGTTTGTAGTCTCCACAGATGCTAAAACGGATGGTGGTGTACAACACGTCCTTTAAGTCCAACAAGAAACAAGTAATTAGAGTTCTCACTATAAACCTCTGAGTGATTTTTGTGTTGTTAAAGTGTTAGTGTGCATGTGTTTTGGAGTGGAGTGTGGCACTGACCTATATATATATAAAATAACATTATTCCAGTGAGTGTGATACTCTGTGTGTGAATGTGTTGGTTTAACCTTTTCCAAATCTCTCCTGGTGGCAGTCCGTATATTATTTGAGGTTATCATCCAATATCTAGTTTTACCAGTTAATATATAATGAATTTAAATAATGTGTGCTGTTGATTTAAAAGATTGATGCAATCAAGGAGAATCTGAACAAATCATTGTTCTTCAGACTCACTCACACCTACTACTTTATAAAAATATATATATATATATATATATATATATATATATATATATATATATATATATATATATATATATATATATATATATATATATTTTATTTGTTTTATATTATTATTTTTTGGTTTTTACTGTGATTATATATAACTTTATACAAGCACCTGTTATATATATAGTTTATACAATTTATCCCAACCAGGTTGTTGGGAGTCTATGTTATGTTAGTTGTTTAATATATTTTAGTATTTTGTAAATCGTATAATTGTTTTAACTTTCTTCTTATAAATAGATAAAGAAAAACTGTCACTGTGGTGGGGAACCTCAAGGGTACAGTTCTGTACCATCAGTTAGGGCACATAATTGTACCTTATTCTATAATAATTATAAATCTTAAAATTGTGTTGATTTCATACGCCCCATTCATCTCAGTGACTTATATTATGTTGTAATTTTACACAGTTTTACAAATATTCAACTCTCCTTCTGAGAAAATGCCATGTACCTTTAGGAAAGGCACCACTGTTGTACTTTTTAAAGACAAGTTTACACTGTTTGTACCTTTCATGACAAATAATGTACCTTTACCGTACCATTTTTTGAGAGTTTAGATACACTTCAATTACATCTATATTCTTATGCATGTGTGTTGTATTTACATTGTGACTTCTGGATTGACTCCGCACTCAGAGCTTAAAAGCAGCTAATAAATTACAGCACTGGGCACGTTTCCAAGATCAGCCTCTTAGAAAACCATTATTCCCTAATAATTATTCTTCAAAAGCCTGCTAATAGCACTTAGCAATGTTTATCATAAATGTATTTTAAAATGGCATTGCGAATGCTGATAGTTACGGAGAGCAGCATGGTGGAGCAGCAGGTAGTGTCGCTGTCACACAGCTCCAGGGATCTGGGGTTGGGGGCTCGAGTCCCGCTCCGGGTGACTGTCTGTGATGAGTTTGGTGTGTTCTCCCTGTGTCTGCGTGGGTTTCCTCTGCACATGGATAGGTGGATTGGTGACTCAAAAGTGTCCATAGGATGTGAGTGAGCGTGTGTCGTCCTGTGAAGGACTGGCGCCCCCTCCAGGGTGTGTTCTTTCCTTGCACTCAGTGATTCCAGGTAGGCTCTGGATCCACCGTGACCCTGAACTGGATAACGGTTACAAATAATGAATGAGTGAATAATAGTTTGTGAATGGTTAATTACAAACAGCATCTAAAAACTTTATCAATAATGAAAATATGGAATATATGATTCATTCTGTTGGGAAATATTACATTCATCTTGGGAAGTATTATATGTCATCTGATAATGATTTTTATTTTGTAGGTTATTATATAAATTGAATACATCTTCTACACAATAGCCAAAATGATACTGTCAAACCAGACTGTTTTATGTCTTTAATTCATTCAGAATTAAATCTATCCACTATGTGGTTTGCTGTCAAACTGAGCTTTGAATAGGTGTAATTTAACAGTGACATTTCTGTTACATTTGAATTTGAACATCAAATCAATAGCAACCTAATAGTAACCTGTCTCTCATATGTGAATCTAGGAGAGACAGAGTGAGACAGAGGTAGCAGTGGCTATCTTTTATTCATGCAGAATAAATAGCAGCTCAGTCATGCTAACCACAGTTGGGATATGTGTGTGTGTGTGTGTGTGTAATCCTTCACTATGACAACGCCTAAATGTTGGAGATTGCAGAATGACATGCTTTGTTTGATGCTGTTTTGATGCCAGTGAACATTTGTCACTACCTATTCACACTACATATTGAGTAAGACTGTCAGTGTTTATTTCCCTCATTGACTTCATCCACCACAAAGCTGCCAGTGATTCAACCAAAGAGCCTCTGCCTCATACCCTAATTTGTCAAATGTATATATGGAATGTTCAGAGTGTCTACATGTCTGGGCATTAAGAGACTACAGGAGACTAGGGAGGGTTGAAGACTCTATAACTAAGCGGGTATTTGTGATATTTTTTAATGAGATATCTATATTTGTTTCATATAGCAATAGTGTAGATATTTACCAAACACAAAATTATGTTTCTGTTTTAAACATTGTTTCATTCTTACCACCCGCCCTCTTACGCATTTTACACAGCAAATTAAATTAGCATATGATTAGACCATATAAGCTAGAGTAACTGATATATATTACACACACACACACACACACACATACATATTTATGTATATATAATTAAAATGTACATCTGACAGACAAGTAGTCTTCAGACTTCCCCTGTTACCTTGGGCGGGGGGTGGGGGGGGGGGGGTGTTGTGAATGACAGCAATGATGTCAGTCCCTTATTTTGATGAAACTGGGGAGTGTTAGAGCTTGCCCTGTGTTAGAGCACTCCCTGGTCTCCCTGTGTGTGCTCTTCATGTGGGGACATCTAGTTCATCTATTTTAACTTTCAACATGTTTAATACCAATAATTTAACTACAGTGTATGTTTCAAACACAAAAGGATTTTCAGAATAACGTCCATATCCATATTTCACTATGGTCACTCTGTTCCAGACGGAAATTAAACTGTTTCTAACTTTGATTGAAAGTAATTGAACGGAATATAATTCATTTTGAATAAGAGCAGTTAAAGCTGAGGGATTGTAATTGAGTTGAGGGCAAATTCATTGTGTTCATAACAAGTAAAATCTCTGGGCAAATCAATACACATTACTCTGTGTGTCTGGCATAATTTCTTGCTGATACTGGCAGTCATTAGAGATCTAACTCTTTTGTCTCTTATTTATTTATACAGGGATTCCAGAAATATGTTGATGACTTTGAGCCCTACACCATGGTATTGTATAATTGTAATGTTTGGAGTGGCATGTCAGTAAAAGACTGTTGTTAGTCTTAATTTACAGCTTCAAATATTGGGCCTATAGTAAAATGTCATAAGCAAATATTGTGGTAAAACAAATACATATCTCAGAAATAGTAACTGAGGGCATGTATTTTACAGCTAAACATTTTTGTTGTAACTGACCTCTAGCCACCTGCTTATATCCAGCTATTTCTGTAAATATGTCGGGTGCCTGTTAGACCCATCACGACCCCCCACCCAAAACCTATTTATCTCTGTGGCATTTAGCCAGAATTCCATTGTTCTGCTGTTCTAACTGTCCTGGTACTAGTATATTCTTTATCTACAATGGTTTATCTCCAATAACAGTTCACCGCTGAGCAGATAGCAGGAAAAGATGTGCGGCTGCTGAGAATTAAGAAGGTAACATTCCTATTGTCTGCTTAAAATTAAATCTTTGCTAGATTAAGAGTAGTGTTACACTTCCTGCTTCTAATTCCAAGCCTTGTTTAGAAATTTAGGGCAGCTGTGAAGGAGTTATCAGAAACAGCTGAAAGGTCTAGTCAGTGGTTGTGGATAAGGAAAGCACAGATTTCTTGGGGAAATGCACTGTAGAGGTGCTGTTGTGGTGGTTGGTGATGTAGCACGTGAAGACCGCATGGAACTGGTGGCACTGAGCATGTATTACCGGCGGGCCCAGTGGGGCTAGGTACAGCCTTAGTCACCAGGGAGGCCAGCGTGGATTTACGGTTGTTGATGGTAAAGGGTAAGATAGGACTGTAAAGCTTGGAGGGGGGTGGGTCTGGGACGGCAGACTTCACTGTTGAGCCTTCTGGAGGTGTCATGGGCTTAATTCAGTGAAACACTGATGAGGGGAGGTGCCTACATAATGACCCCTGTGAAGAGCTAGTGATACAGTGGGTGGTACTCATGGGCTGGGATCAATGAGTAACCTTAGATGTTAAGGGTAGCTGGTTGCTGATCGGATCATAAATGACCACAGCAACCATAGGGTGTAGCTGTAGGATTGGAACAATAGAAATTATGTGGCTGCCTTTAGGAAGAGGGAGGGGTGGGCCCTGTGTGAAGCTCTAATGGATTGGCACAGGATATTTTACATCTTATCTTGTGTATGATTATAATTACATTACTATAAAATGTATTGTTACGTTGAAAAACACATTATTTAAAAAATTCTCATGTCAGCCTCAGTGTGCATCATATACAGTTGAATATGTTTTGCTAATTGTAACGGTATGTTGATATTTAATTTCCATGTAATTGTATAATGCAGATCAATCATTTGAAAGTTTAATTAACAGATTCTAATAAAAACTGATTTTCCTGAACTTGATAAATGTTGTAGATTTTATAGCAGTGGGTGCCAAGCTCACGTTCTATGCTAGAGGACTACTCTTTTTTCCATGCTTCAATACCTCCTGACATTTGTAATTATCTGAGGAGTCGTTACGTCTGGGCTTTCATTAAATATTTGTGCTCTGACCACCAAGGATTCAATTTACACTGTTTTATGCTGTGAAGGCTGGAGAACTGGACCTAGCTGTGGAAGGAGGAATAGACACTCCACTGGGAAAACTTGTGGTTTCAGCTGTTTATGAAGGAGGCTCAGCTGACAAGCATGGTGAGCTTACTGACTTATTGTTCTCAATACCACTGTAACCCAATCTGCTACAGTTCCTCTAACAGAACCTCTGATTGGGCACATGTGTTAAAAATAAGAGTTTCATTTTGAGCTGTCTTTAAAAATGTCTTTCCTCTTGTCTCTCACTCTCAGGTGGGATTGTGCCAGGTGATGAGATCCTGGCAGTAAATGGAAAAATTTTGACAGATGTTACCTTGGCAGAGGGTCAGAACTCTTTAGCTCGAGCCTGGAAGAGTGGAGGGGTGAGGAGAGTTCACGCACATATAGTGATGCTGATATTAACAAAACGTTCCTATGACTGCTACCAGTGTCTTTCAGAAACTTTGTATCAAACAGTTTGGAGCGACCTGTTCTGATATAATAATATTTACATTCTGCATTTGCAGGTTTGGGGTGGTATACTCTTTAAATGAGGCCAGAAATGTGACATTAGGGAGCCAATGTGGTTATACAAAGAACATTTAAACATGTGGTTTGTATAGATGCCTGAGTATGAAGAGCCTTGTTAATGTAACCTAACTTAATTTAAAGATACTTGTACAGGGGTTAGACAATGAAACACCTGTCATTGTAGTGTGGGAGGTTCCATGGCTAAACTGGAGCAGCCTGGTGGCCAATCTTCATTAATTCATTAATTCTTCATTAAAACATTGCACCAGTAAGACCATGTGCATTCAATGGTTTAAACATTGTGTCCTGAAGGTGGTGCCGTGTATCAGGACGACAATGCACCAATACACAGCAAGACTGGTGAAAGATTGGTTTGATGAACATGAAAGTGAAGTTGAACATCTCCCATGGCCTGCACAGTCACCAGATCTAAATATTATTGAGACACTCTGGGATGTTTTGGAAGAGCGAGTCAGGACACGTTTTCCTCCACCAGCATCACGTAGTGACCTGGCCACTATCCTGCAAGAAGAATGGCTTACAATCCACTGACCACTGTGGAGGACTTGTACATGTCATTCCCAAGACGAATTGACGCTGTATTGGCCGCAAAAGGAGGCCCTACACCATACTAATAAATTATTGTGGTCTAAAACCAGATGTTTCACTTTCATTGTCTAACCCCTGTATGTAGAACCTACAAGAACCCTTTAAGAATAAACATCACACTCATTGTCCTTATCAGTAGGATTCTTTAGAGGATAAAAGAGATTCGGTGGAACTGTTCTAAAAGCCCTTTGAGTGACACTTTTGACCTTTCTCTTTGTTCCATTGTCCTGAAATAATAGCAATGGGACAAAAATGTAATTCAAACTCAAACTCAAATAATACTACAATGTTCTTCTCTATGTACAAAGTTAAACATTTACTATCCACAATACTAACGGAATGTCTCTGTTTCACTAAGATACAAGTGAGAAATGGTTTGTACAGAATAACACGATACGTTTTGCTATTGCTGATGATCATTTTCAGTTCCCAGACCTAATGTTTCCTTTTTCTGAATCTAAAGATTTTGAGGCGAGTGTACTAGTTAATTATCCTAGTGATTATGATAATGTTAATGCTAAATTTAGCTGAATCAAATGTTGTTTCACTGGGTGTTTGATTGTTTCTGGTATTGGCCACAATAGGAATTGATCTGACCAGACTGAGAGGAGAGGGAATCAATACGTTGACAGAGTGCCTTTCTTTTTTTCATGAGGAACATAGAGGTTTTTGTGTGAACAGTGATACCATGAGATAGCGCATTCAATTTCGTTTCCAGAAATCAGAAACTGTTATTCATTACTTGCACTCTGTGAGAAGTGCTTCCAGGACCAGCAGTAATGAAATGGTAGAAGTGTTTATTAAAATGAGATTAGGAGCAGAGTAGAAGATAAATGGGATGTGGTGACAGGGGTAATTGTATTTATCTAACAAGCTTGTGTGCGTCTGTATCTTTCACTGTGCCTATGATTTCAGGACTGGATTGACCTGGTGATAGCTGTGTCTCCACCAAAGGAGTATGAAGATGAGGTGTAAGTACACTGTCAGAGTTACATATGCTTCATCTCAACCTTGTAAATCTAATCGTTTAATCACATCATATCTTTTAAATTTGCTCTGTGAAGGTTAATCAAACATTGATGTGAATCTTCGCTGAGCTAATTTAAGTTGATCAAAGTGTTGATCACCTTTGCATACCCCCATATTTAACCCTAAGACATATAATAATGTCAGTATGTGTTTTAAAGACCTGTGTTTATATGTGATGTAAAAGATACAGGCCTTTAGTGTGTGTCTGTGCTGAATGTTTGCCTGTCCTCTGCACTACGTGTCCAGCCCTAAAGCAGCATCAGTCAGTTCCACTGCAAACAGAAAAGTTTTCCAGGGCAGTGCCTCAGTGTACAGGCAGGGCTATGTGCTACAGATGAAATCCCCTGGCCCTTCACCCTGATCAACTACCTCCCTTGGGTAACCACTGTGAACCTCTGACCCCCATTCAAACTAGACTAAATGTATGTATCATGTACATGTGACAGTCTCTCTCCAACCAGAAGCACACCTGTGTTTAACTGGGGAATCCATGGTACATCCAGGGTTAAACAATATGGATACCGATATATATAAGGCCATTTTTCCACTGTACAAGAATGGATAGGAATGAAAACCAACATAAATTGTGATTATAGTTACATTTCTATCTGGTTGAGAGACAGCTGGAACCATAAATATCATTTTATTCGACACCTAAGTGTGGAGCTACAGTGTTTGTGATATACTGCAGGGTTTGAAGTATTTCACACAGTCCTTATCTTCCTCTGGGGAGTAGTGAATTTGCTAAGTCATTATCTTCAGCTGTAAGTTTCACAAAGTAAATTTGTCGAATACAAGGGTATCTCTTAAAACTCAACTTGAGAAGTTACCAAAACAACTAAAAGACTAGAAAGTTCGGTATTGTACCGATGTCCAATCGTAAAAGCACAGTTAGAGTTTCTTTTGCCAAAGGATTGTGCAGTTGAACAATGTCTACTCTGACATGCCGTATGTTAAATACAAATTAATAATTGTGATGTCATTGGATTGCTCTCCATTTTTGGACCCAAATAGTTTATATTTTTGTTGAACTGTGGTCAAAAAAGCATTCTGATTGGTTTGAAGCTCTTTAGCGTATTGCATATCGTTTTCTATTAAGCAGCGATGCAAAGGTCAGTATCATAACGATTAATGAACTCCATTTATCTGTTCCCAGTATGATATGATTAACATGTAGAACATTCCCAAAGTTTATGTCCAAAAGATTGCTCAAGCAGTATTTAAATCATTTTCACTGCATCTGCAGACTACTTAACGAAGATGAATTCTTTGGCCTCCTGCTACGTTGGCAGTCACCCTGATTGATGTTGTCCAAAGGGACTGTTACATGTCATGACTCATACAGATAGATATTGATTTTGATGGTTTGATTTCGGACCTTGCTACAGCATGTTGCTATGTTGTGCCGAGTGCAGAGGCATTAAGATTTATGTGGAAATTCTATTCTAATTCTAAGTCATTAACACTGTGTCACATGGACGACATCGTAAAAGAGGTCAAGTGTAAAATGATGTGTTATAAAGAACTGGATTCATTTAGCAACATGCTGTGCTCCAGATGTGTTTCTGTCCCTGTCTATTTTAGTCCCTCTGTGTGTTGCTCTTGTGTGGAGGTGTGGGACACAGCGTCAATTTTATGCTATTTTTTACTGTACGTTTTGTCTTATTTCATGTAGGACTTTCTTCTGATACCCATGTTCAGAGCCTGCGGACACAAGAGGAGCTCAATGTGGACACTAACACCATTCTGTTGTATTTTATTTCATAAGGAATTTTGCTAAATATTACGTGTAGTCACATAGATTCACATAGATTTTATAATATATATATATATATATATATATATAATATATTCAGTTCACATATTACACACAGAAATGGGGGACATATAATTTCACTACATCTGTAATGTATTCCATACAAGGAAATTTGGTCATTCTCACAAACGTCACAAAAACCAGGACCTAACTTGAGGAAATGAATATTATTTTGTCTTTCTTCTTTTTTTATTTTTTATTTTTTTATGGTGTAATTAAAAAATTAAAAATGAACTGACTTGAAGAAACACAAACAACTCCTGTATTGAAGACGATGTATTATAACTCATTTTTGTAATCTATATACTCACTATGTGTTATTAACCTAATAATTAAAATATTTAAGAGGAACTGCGTAATTGCAGTTTTATATTATTAAAAATTCATTAATACATTGAAGTCTTTGGGTTTTTTTTAATTTAATGTTTCCATTTTTGCTGTTTTCTATAGATTCATAAACTATTTTTACCTTCATTCATTCATTGTCGGTAACCGCTTATCCATTTCAGGTTCGCGGTGGGTCCGGATCCTACCCAGAATTATTTTCCCCTAATGGCAAATAAATAAATATATTAAATAAATACCTATCAGAAATAAGAGATATTCACCAGCTCATTTAAAATTTCTTCTAAAATCAAGAGTATTGCTAGGGAGCGTGTTCCCATTTGCTGCTTAACCGCTTCAGCTCTTCTTCAAAAGCTATATATATATATAAAACAGCAATGACATCAGTGACATCCACTACTGATGTTGGACTGTTAGATCTGACATACAAATACTGTCTGTATTATTATCCCAGGGGATTTGTCCAGATCCACTCCTCCACAACCGAAAGCCAGGTGGATAAACTCTTTTTTCCACTGTGTGGTATTGGGCATTGTGATCTTAAAATTCAGGTGCAGCTTTTCAAAGTAATCCTGTTTATTTTCAAACTGTTACGTGGACATTATACACAACTGAACATCTGTGTCTACAATGAGTTCTCATTAAAGTAGCTGAATTCAATCATGGGGAACAAACAAACAACAACAATAAAGATGCATCCTCCTACGCCACCCTGTTCCATTTCCAGGTGTGATGCCCACACGCCTAATGTAGGCACTTTTGGTGGTGGGCAGGTGTAAGTACAGGTGCTCTGAAAGGTCTTCAGCTATCTAGCCATATATTAAATGATCTGTTTTGTAGTGTGTTTCAATGCCATTTGAAAGGTTCTGACCCACAATTTGGCCCTCGATAAAGTCTCTCACACCCTTACAGTTTCCCATATTTCTTTCTTTCAACACATCAACTCCAAGAACTGACTTTTCACAAGCTGCCTAATATACTGAGAGCTGCTACTGAGATGAGAAAATCCATGCTACTCATGTCACCACTCGGTGGTGTATATCTTATGGCTGATTAGTGTATATTAATTTTAGTAATCTGCGTAATGTTTATGGTGCTCAGATATTGATGGGCATGTGTCTGTTTTATGAGCATGAGCAGGTATCTGCGGGTAATGTTCTGTTTTTTATGCACAGTTTTATTGAATATTGATTGTATTGCAGGTCAGTGAAGTTAATAAAGTAATAAATAACAGTGACCTGAACTTAATCGAGCCTCGTTGCTGTGGCATTTATGGACTGTAGGGGGCAGTCGTGCGTTTCATGTTGAGGGTGACATTCAAAGGGCAGTTGTTTTTGAATGTGTAGCCTATCCGTGTCCTTTCACTGCTATTTCTTTGTTTGTGTTTCAGCATTTTAATATACAGACACCCGATTTTTTTTTGTTGCGCATACAGCTGTATGATATTTTTCTATTAATATTTGCTCCCTGATTTATGGCACATAAGCGTCACATTTGATGTTTTGAACATATATCCAGTAAAGAGCTTTTTGCGGCACTATGATATAATTCAAGAAATGGTAAATTGCGGGCTCGGTGAATTAAACCACTCACCAGCGGTGTGTATTGTGTAAGTGAATGCTAGGACCAGCAGTTGACGTGTGATTCAGTTTCCTGTGTGTAACATGGTTGTGGGTTGGTTCCAAACGCACACACACACACACACACAGAGTACACAGTATACAGATAGTACCGAAGTCTACATGTGTACGTGACCGCGCTCGAACCTCACACACTCTCCAACCTCAACGAAGCTGAATCCACAGAGGACTTTTTTAACACCTCGTTTCAGCACCATGGCCAGTTCCACCGACGGAAACGCGTCTCCATAAAGACCAGAGACTCCGTCACTTCTCCGCCGCTTCTCAATCGCCGCTTCTCCATCGCGGTTCCTGGAGAGGAAGAGCCCAGAAGCTGATCACCGGACCTGGACACAAAGCATGTAGACCAGCCGGCCGCCTACAGGCGCTGTGTACGCGCTGGAAGAGCTCCGTTGCTGGACTAAAGTGGACAATTCTGGCGTTAAAGATGATCTCCCGCCACAGACCGGTACGTACACCATCCTCTTCTTTTCTCCGTACAGTAGACAACGGTGGCGCCATTTATGATGGTTATTTGAGCCACGTACAGACTGATCATTATAATCCGAGAGCCAAATACATGTTGCATGCCATTGTTCCTCCCTTTTAGTTCGATTCGGGCAACGTCTGAGGCACGTGTGGGGTCATTCTACAGAGTTGTGGGGCCAAAAGTTTACTCCATAAATCACATCGTGACCCTCAGTGGCACAGCTGGTGTATATGCTTTGTGTGAAGAGAAAAAATATTCTGACGTACTGTGCCGTGCAAAAGTCAGAGGCCACTCCTCATATATTTTATCTTGTCAAAAAGACCATTCAGTAATACAGTAACAACAATAATATTGAACATTTCAATATTTCATGTGTCTATCATTTGCCTTTATTACAGTGTCCAATCTTAACAGATTTGCTTTCAGATTTTAAATACATTTCCAGGGGGATGCTACAAGGATGTTGAAGTCTGTGCTCTGATGCCAGTCCATTGATGAAAACACCACGAGGCATCATTTACATTATTTGATTTACTAATGTTAATGCAAAGCTACTCCCACACACACTCACATCCATAAACACATGGTTAACCTAAACATTTTCTCAAGCAGACACCACTCATTTAATTATAGGATCTGTTCCAGAAGGTGGTGCTATTCAGTGCTTTGCATCAAAAACACTTTGTTTTTTGTTTTTTTTTTTTGGTCCTATGTTTTCCTTAGGCAAGGCAAGTTTATTTATAGAGCACCTTTCATACTCAAAGTGCTTTCAGAGTCAACAGAAGCAGTGAACAGTTACAGTGACTGTTATGACCTCTCTTTAAATTCTAGTCAACGTTTTCCTTGAAATGTGCACTTTGATGATGTTGTCGAAGGGTGAGGAAATGGGTGAAAGTGTTCAAAGTGTCTTAGTGTTCAGACTGAGAGCAGAATCGGGACACACTCTGCCTCTAGCCCTTTCAGCTGTGCACATCACTACTGCTGAGGCTGATTTACTGAATGCTTGAACAGAAAAGGATGGAAAATGTATTGAAAATCAGACAGCATTCAATCTGATTCATGTGTGGAGCCATTTCTGTGGCCAGTGAACAGCCATTAATTTTCTGCTCTATATTTTATAAAAGTAAAAGTCATCTGTCTCTATAATGACAGGAATACATTGCACAGATCTGAGTGTGAATGCCTCTTTGATGAGTAAACTGAAGTATAGATCAGAATAGCTTTTCTGTTTAATCTCAACGTTACATGGTAATTCTCTGGACTTATTAAAGAGAGCCCATGGTTTGCTCAGCATATCATATGGGGTTGTGAATGGATTTAACTAATTTACCTATAGCACCGTTTTCTCAACCAGACAGGAGAACTTCAGGAAACAGCTCTTTAAATGTGAGTATTTCAAACGACTGGTCCCTAGCAATGTCCCGTCTCTATATCGAGTATATTATTATCTTGTTGATTAGAGTAGAGTTGATTAGACTAGAGTTCTGAAAGTGTGTGTGTGGTGAATCCGAATATCCACATATTTTTCTGATATTGGAATATCGGATTTAATGCTGGGAGATTTATCTTTTAGAGTGACAGCGAAGGACTAATGAACAGAACAGATTTATAAACATTAATATTAGTACTAGGGCGGCACAGTGGCGCAGCAGGTAGTGTCGCAGTCACACAGCTCCAGGGACCTGAAGGTTGTGGGTTCGTTTCCCGCTCCGGGTGACTGTCTGTGAGGAGTTGGTGTGTTCTCCCCGTGTCTGCATGGGTTTCTTCCGGGTGCTCCGGTTTCCTCCCACAGTCCAAAAACACACGTTGGTAGATGGATTGGTGACTCCAAAGTGGAAGGTGTGAGTGAATGTGTGTGTGTGTCTGTGCTGCCCTGTGAAGGACTGGTGCCCCCTCCAGGGTGTATTCCCGCCTTGCGCCCGATGATTCCAGGTAGGCTCTGGACCCACCACGACCCTGAATTGGATAAGCGCTTACAGATAATGAATGAATGAATGAATATTAGTACTGCACATTAAATAGTTAAACAAAGACAATTAATCAATGACTACAATTAAGCATTTTCAAATACATTACTCTTCAAAATCATATCAATCTGAATACAGAAATAGATTCCATTCCAGGGCCTTACATTTTCTTGCAGATTCATTGTGTTGAGTTACCCTCTAACTGTGGAAGGACATACACTGTTTTGTTGCTGGGAGTTTAATTTTTACTTCATTTGTTTATTTTCTTCTTCCTTGTGCATGTGGATTATCTTATATTTACAAATGAATTGTGCTCAGTAGCTGTTTTGATTGGAAATTAAACAGGATTTGGTCCCCCATTCTGGAGCTGGTAGTGATTTGCGTGGTAAATGTTTAGTGTTATGAATGTTCGGCCATGCGAAGTAGTGAGGCACCACTATGTGGGCAGAAAATCAATTTGCTTCTGAACACTACAGCAGCCCTGGCCTCCAGACCATTCTTTTATTACAGCTTTGTGTGAGTGTGTGTGAAGTAGTGAGAGAGGAAAATGAGATAAAGTGAGAGCCGGAGTGAGTGTCACAGCCCAAGAATGCTTCTGCTGCCTTCTATGTTTATTAATGATGCATCGTCAGCCTCTACCCTTGACCTATGATTCCCTCCACAGTCTTGTAATAGCTCAGCTGGGACCGCACGGAAGACTCCATCCACCTCAGGCTGGCACTTAGGGATCTCACTGTCTATAGGAGCTGGTTTCTGTTTGATTTAATTGTGACATGAGTTCTCTTGTATGCTGCATTTCAGCACATGGTTTTGAAATGAAACAATAACAATGAAGCCACTCCTTCTCACTTTAGGGCGTCAAAGTGCATGCCAGAAGAAATGAACCACTAGGAACCAGTCTATGTACAAGGCCTGACACCACTACTGAATGTTTGTGACCTCTAGACCTCAGCTGACATTATATTAGAAACGGTCATGCAACTGTTGTAAATGCAGACACACAGGCTCAGGAATATTTTGGAAAACCGTCATTCATCACTTACCACAGTCCGACACAGCATCAAGAACTGAAAATACACAGAGTATGCAATCCATCATATCTATGTAGAAAACCTTCACTGGGCCCAGGCTCACCTCAGATCGCCGTTCAACATCAGTAAAAGGTAAAAGCCATCATCTGTCATGATGTGAGTGTATGTCACTATCCACAGCATGGGTGACTTTGATGTGGAGGTGTATGCTGAAATTTTACAGAGACATATGCTGCCACCACAATGTTATCTATTCCCTGGAAATCCATGTTTATTAAAACAGACAGACAGACAGACAGATACATAGATAAATAGATAGATAGATAGATAGATAGATAGATAGATAAACAGACAGACAGACAGACAGATAGATAGATAGATAGATAGATAGATAGATAGATAGATAGACAGACAGACAGATACATAGACAGACAGACAGACAGACAGACAGACAGACAGACAGATAGATAGATAGATAGATAGATAGATAGATAGATAGATAGATAGATAGATAGATAGATAGATAAACAGACAGACAGACAGATACATAGATAGATAGATAGACAGACAGACAGACAGACAGACAGACAGATAGATAGATAGATAGATAGACAGACAGACAGACAGACAGACAGATACATAGACAGATAGATAGACAGATAGATAGATAGATAGATAGATAGATAGATAGATAGATAGATAGATAGATAGATAGATAGATAGATAGGTGGGTGGGTGGGTGGGTGGGTGGGTTGTCATTGCACAAGTCCAAGAAATGCAGTTAGCATCTCCCCGAAGTGCAAAATATTAGCAACAGTGAAAAATGGAAGAGTGAATTTGTGCATGAACTATATCAATGGTAGTTCATGTATTAATTATTTATATATAATGTGTGGAAAACAGAAGAATGAAAATGTGCATGATGTATGTCAATGATAATATACATGTATTATGCATACATGTATATAAACAATATAAATAATATAATAATATGTTTAAATATATGTTACATTCAATTGTTATTTGACAAAGCAGTATGCGTTGGGTCAGTATACCATGTTCTGGCTGTAGTACAGGAATCCGAGGGACAAAAGACTAATAAATAATAAATAAGGTGGGGTGTGCAGTATATGAGAAGGCATGTTAGTGGTGAGGTGTGGAGTTTAACAGGGTTATGGTGGAAAGAATGAAGCTGGACTTGAGTTGGCCCCAGTTGGACACTCCTGTATCTCCTCCCGAATATTAGGAGGTTACATCTGGCTGTGGTGGTGAATATCACTGATGGCAGGAAGCTGTGCACCAATGCTGCACTGAATGGCTTTCACCACATTTTGGAGGGCATTCCTCTCATCCAGCGTAACACACAGTAACACAGTTGGTCAGGGCGCTCTTGATGGTGTAGCAGTAGAGGTTTGTGAGGATCTGAGAAGACTGATGGTCCTTCTACGGAATTTAATTAGGCCCAAACCATTCCAGTCCTCATTCTGCTCATGCTGAGACAGTGCGGCTTGATAGAAAAAAAATTGTTTTGTTTGGCCCGTGTGCACTTCAGATTTGTCTCCTCCTGAAAATGCATGGCGCATCATGGAGCTGAGCAACTGTTTATTATTTTTGTGGTCTTGATCTAACGTTAGCATGGTGGAGTATTTTTATATGTGACTTATATATGTCACATACTTTAGCTTAAACCTGAAAACTGTTCTACAGCAACCATTTGCTATAGTTTCTCATCAGGTTGAAGGGATTATTTCCAGTGCTCTGTAAAACCAGTCCAGCCTTGCCACAATCTCCACATTAAAATGCATTTGTTAGACGGTGGATAGGTCAATTAGACATTGAACTGTTCAGGTTTCTTGGCCAGTTGTTTGTCACTGCATCATTAGCCCATGCACAAGAGACCTAACAAAAAGGTCAAGCGCTAGCTAGATGTGGCATTTTAAATGAGAACCACACAAGTGTCAAATCTAGTAAAGCAGGCCATTGGAAAAATAAGAATAGATCAATCAAAGGATTATCCAAAGCACAGCTGTGTTAAATACAGCTAAACTCTAAATTAGAAAGAACAAACTGCGGTGCTTAACATGAACAGAGTACAGACGACACAATACTTTCATGGCTGCATCTTCCAGAACAGTAAGTATGGGTTACATTTGGATAAATATTTAAAGGGTCTAATTATAGATGATTTACAGCACAATATGGGAACAGGGAGAACACGTATAAACAGATCATGATCCTAAGTAAGATCTAGACACTATTCTAGATTCATTCTAGATACACATATTCTCCATTCCTAGAAGCATGGTTAATTCCAGTATGTTCTGATGCATTCTAACTAGGCAGACCTAAGAACCCCCCCAAAATCTTGTTAGCAGAACAGTGTGAATAAATGAACAATGGGAAATTGGAGTAAAAATGAATCACCAAATCACAAAGAGCCAAATCCCACTGAACATTTCCATGAGAAAAGAGTGAAGGTCAAATGAATGATGAAGTCCTACAAAGCAAGTGGAAATAAAGATGACTTCATTTAGAGCTTGCATAACATCAACAAGGAGGACACCGAGGGTCAAATGTCAATAGGTTACAACTTAAAGCAGTCATTGATTTCTCTGGATTTTCATCCATGAAGTCATTATGATCCTTTCATTTATGGTTAGTTAACTTGCCCATTCATTTGGTGTTTCCTGAAATTAGTGGCCTTTGTACACTTACGGTCAGTTGAAATGAGTGAGTGATGATAGGTTGGATGTTGTCGAAAGTTTCATTTCAAACTGCTGCAGTGCCAAGGTAAAAGATGGTCAGAGTTATGTCACTTAAACTACTGCACTGGATGTTGTGTTGCCAGGTAATGCTATCAATTACAGAGTTATTTCACTTATATACACTTCCACTGGAGGAAACATTGAATTTGAGGACTATAGGTGTGTTAAACTTTATGTTCTATTTGTGGCTTACTCATCTCCATCAATATCACTGCTATGAGAAGCTAGGGATTTTCTCAAACAAAACACAAGTGTCAGTATTTTAAGTATTTACAAAACAATCAACAACATAGAAAACGTAAAATAAAAAAATACTTTAAGTTCTCCAGAGGGACCTCATTTGTTTCTGCTTTGTAAGGGTAGAAAGATGGATGAAACTGTTTGTATGGGAGAGAACGTTGATGAGAGTCCAAGTGTTGTTTGCTGTTTCTTATTACTCATTCTTCAGTGTGTTTCTGATGATTTGGAACATGTCTTTGAATTTCATTTTGTTTGTGTGCCTTTCTGGTGTCACTGCGTTAGTAAGTGATGTATTCAACAGCAAGGCAGCAGACAAGCTGATAACAGAAGCACAGTATTATTATTTGAAGAATATGACATTTGTAAACAGATTTGACTGATATTGCTACATAACCTCGTCATAACATGTATATACCTTGACTATGTTCATTTCTCTCTGTTGCTTGTGAGGTGTTCTTAATGTGAACTCTAGGGGATACTTAGAGAGACTCTGAGACTCATTCACTGAACCTAACCTTATTGGATCTCGAACACATTCGATTTAATGTAACCTAATCATTCAGTTAAATCAGTTCAATAAGCCAATTTATTGCCGCGGTCGACTGGAAACAAGTCGCAAAGTCGAAAGAGCCGATCCCATTAAGCAATGCAATCGACCATTTTTTAAACGGTGAGCTGCCACTGATGACTCTGATTCAAGCAAACTACGGTACACTGGAAATGTCTAGATACTGCAGTAAAAAAAGGTAGAGTAGAGGTACATTATTGGTCACTAAAAGTACACACAGTGTGAATGTAGCTTTAAAGGTACAGCAGTGGTGTTCGCGTCCTGTTCTGAACTCATTTTAGCCAGTAAAGAGAATGAGGTTTAGTTAAGTCAGGAAATGGTTCTGGATTATTCCAGTTCAGTATTCTAAACGAGTCTCTGTGTCTGTTTACATTTTGCATTAACATACATTTTTTTAGTGATTGACTGAAGACTTGAACAGACTTCACTTGACTTCTATAAAAGCTAGATGTAAACACACTAAAGATACACTGTAAGCCACATTTTCTTTTTCACCAGTCCTGACTTCTGTCTCATACAAAACCTTCAGCTGCCAACCAAAATATTCTTGTGCCAAGACAGAAATTTGTTGCCTGTTGTAGGCGGTTTCTGCTCATATCTGACAGCGTGTAAAACACTGGCGATAGCCTGTGAGAATCATGTTTACAGTAGGTTTATGGAAGTAAAATGGAAACAGTTTTCATGCTGATGTGTGTTTCATGAGAAAAGTAAGAGCAGACATTAACAGGAAACGCTGGGAATGCATTTTAGTGAGAAGTGTACATGTGTCCCACACAAGAATTTTCAGATACGATTTTAGGTCCTGCTCTTGTCATCAAAACAACTGTTCCCCAATGAGGCATGGACTTCACAATTCTTCTGAAGGTGTCCTGTGGCACAAAGACATTATCTGCAGATCATTTAAGCCTTTATAAACCTAAACTACTGGGTACATTTTTGGAATTTCTGACATGCATTTTTTCTGTCATTATTTATTTTATTATTTTCTGTTTTATTTATTATATATATATTATTTCAGATCCAGGTTATTCATTAATTTCACCTTTTTTAAATATGTGTTGACCCTTTGCTTGTTTATAAAGCTGTGTGATTTTTGGAGTTGGGTAAATCATTAATTTGATAGATATGTTCCTGTTGATCATGGACCATGTTGGTAAGTTAACACCTTCATTAGTTTTGAACTCTAATGATTTATTGAACATGTTATTGATTTTCCTAATAGGGTTTTTTTTGACAGTGCTCTTTTAGATTTTAACAACCATGGGATGGTTGAATAGATGAGGGCTTACAGATTGTTTTGGTTTGTGAATCAAATCTGAAAGTCAGTACATTTCTGAGTTATGATGTCAAGTCTCAAATTGCTGGTTTATGTGCAAAGTCCTGTAAATTGTAAGGTGCCCGCCCCTCCATGTTTCAGACTTGTTTTTCCATTACATTCCACGGATGTTCAAACAGACTGAGTTCTGGGGAATGTGGAGGCCAAGTAAAAATCTTGTAATGTTCTGCAAAAAATTCCTAATATAAATAATAATCCACATAGATGCCAGGATCCCTGTTTTCCCACCAGAATGTTCTCCAAAGCATCAAACTGACATTGTTGGCTTAACTTCTTCCCAAAGTGCATCATGGTGCCATCCCAAGGATCTCTCTCTCTCTCTCTCTCTCTCTCTCACACACACACACACACACACACACACAAACCTACAACCACACCACAAGTTGTAACAGTGAAGCTAATATGAAGGAATGCTCTATATTTAAAGTTAAATTTACATATTGAATGGCAGACTTGCTTCACACTATCAGGTGTAATGGAGTTTGAATAAAAACCTGAGATGTAACGTTAATCAATTTCTGCCTCTTTAGATTCAGCTTTGAAATATCAGCCATTTAAGTGAATAAGAGTGCTATAAAAAGCAGCTAATTTTTAAACGCAATACACTGCATCATGCATGTTGCCATTTACCAGCCGAATATGACCAATATACATCAGATACGGGCAGGTAATAAAAAAAAAACACTGTGATGCTAATGGCTATTGTTAGACTTTTTACATTAAATATAAGAATTTGAAGCATAGAACTGACTTATTACAACATATTATACCACACCTCATCTGACAACTGATCCTCGGAGTGCTCCATTTCATTTGGGTTAATCTGGTTGTGTGTTTTTAGGTTTTAAGACTGTGGGCACAGGTAGCCTATCAGAATTTATTTGACAAACAGCACCACAGAGCCATAGGCCACTCAGTTAGTATTCTGGAGGTGTGCGCATCTATGAGCCTTTATGTGCAATGCTTTTATAATTGCAATGCAATTATTTCTTGACACGGAGACGTTTTCATGAGTCTACACAGAAGTATAAACTTTGCTGAGGGCCAAATTGTGATAATCATAAATATTTTCAAAACAGTATTTGCTATTTTCTTCACATTGTCCCTCAAAGTGTCTGCTTCTCTCCCACATGTAAAACCACACAGTTGCAAAGAGGAAGGAATATGTTAGAACAAAAATGTCAGAGGGCAGAATCAATGGATGTACTACTGCCTGTATGATTGAGATGAGGTATTTGTTGGAATCAATATTTGAAAATGTCATTTCGCTGTGTCACAATTAATTTGCATAAAATCTGAATTCTCTTTGTCTCTTGTTGCTCTTTTGTTGTGTTGCTTGAGGCTTGTCACTGAATTGCAACTACAAGTCAGATTCTCCCATAGGAAATGACTGGTCAATATTTCACCTGCTAGTGTGAATGCACAGTAAGTCTCAGTGGTGCATGTGGGGAGAGATGATTAGGCCATCTGGTGCAATCCCACAAAAGACCTATTGTAGCACAAAAAAGTTAATGCTGCCTGTGATAGAAAGCTGTCAGAAAGCACAATGCATTGCAGCTTGTTGCATATGGGGCCAATTCACCACAGAACAGTCAGAGTGCCCATGCTGACACCTGCCCATCTCCAAAATGTTCGGCAAGTGAGAATCAGAACTGGATAATGCAGCAATGGAAGAATTTGGCCTTTTGTGTGTGTGTGTGTGTTTTGCTGTCCTGGGGAAGAGATGGCATATGTATGCGCGATGGGACAAAAGCAAGCCTCTGGGTAATGTTCTGCTGGGAAACTTGAGTCTTGGCATTCATGTGGATGTTACTTGGGTAAATGCCAACTACTATAACGTTGTTGCAGACCATGTACAGCCTTTCTTGGCAACTGCAGTGACATTTTTACAACCGGATAATGCACTCTGTTACATCAAACACGCTCAAACGTTGTTTTAGAATGGCTTGAAGATGGGTGTGAATATATCAAATTTATCCACAGATTCCTCCTCTAGTGCACTCTTTTTGCAGAACCTATGGATATATTAGCAGTTATTTAAACACAGCATCGCTGCTGTTGATTACATTTTATTTATACTATATTTAATTAGGGTTGAATGATATGGGCGCAGCAGGTAGTGTCACAGTCACACAGCTCCAGGGACCTTACATTATCTGTAAGTGCTTATCCAGTTCAGGGTCGCGGTGGGTCCAGAGCCTACCTGGAATCATTGGCCGCAAGGCGGGATTACACCCTGGAGGGGGCGCCAGTCCTTCACAGGGCAATACAGACACACACACATTCACTCACGGACACTTTTGAGTCACCAATCCACCTACCAACGTGTGTTTTTGGACTGTTGGGGGAAACCGGAGCACCCGGAGGAAACCCACGTGGACACAGGGAGAACACACCAAACTCCTCATAGACAGTCACCCGGAGCGGGAATCGAACCCACAACCTCCAGGTCCCTGGAGCTGTGTGTATTTAAAAATCATATTGCTATTATTGAAACATTTTATATTGAGATATATATTGAAGTTATCATCCAGGCCTATATTAAATGTCCTAATTAACTGTCACTTTTCTACCCCTCCTTGAAAATGTCAGTGTGAGTGTCTGTGTGCACTTGGTTACCCACTCGCTCCACCTCACTCCACCTGCCTGTAAATAAGAGTCCTGCCTTATGTGCCACTCATCAGGGAGTGTGTTCGGACGAAGGTTCCCAGGTCGGCTGTCGGGTGGTATTTGTGCATGAGACAGGAAGTGAGAGGGAAAACGAGAGGGGGTATGTAAGTGCCTGGTTCCTGATTTCTGCATAGACCAGGTAGCCAGCCTAGACTTAGACAGTATAAATGAAATAATATAGGAGTTGGACAAATCTTTATGTGTATGTTTAGGTTGTTCTTATTTATGCTATTAATTGTGAGTTTTCAGAGATATGTAGTGACAGTTTCTATATTTACCAGACCTTTTAAAAACAGAATATCAGAAGCAGAATCTGTGTTGATTAAAGACTTAAGATCTGTGTCAAACTGTATTTGGTAAACAAGGTGCTCAAAATATGAATTACGTAGGAGCTCAATGGGTTTGTGGTTTTTCTCTCTGTGTCCTAGTTATGCAGCTATTTTTTGCTTCTGCCATCCTAGAGGGTTAACATACTGCTCGCTTTAATTTGCAGAAAAGCATAAGAGCACAGTTTTTGTCTTAAGGATTTCTGTTTAATTCGGCAGTCATGTGTGATTTATCATGCCAGACACGTACCTCAGCATGATGTGTGAAAGGATTTTTTGAAGCTGCTGCTGCTGCTGCTGCATGTCTTCAATCCCTCCCCCATTCTCCTTCAGCTCTCTCTCTCTCTCTCTTTCTCTCTCTCTCTCTCTCTCTCTCTCTGCAACATCATTCTTCTGTCATGCACACACACACTCATATGCACATACAGTCTCTGAGGCACAGAAATGCACCGACATCCTCTCACAAGGTCAGCTTTGAGTGCTCATGCACAGATGCAGAGACTGCAGTGTGTTCCTAGCTGCTGTTTTCTCCATGTGTGTTTGTCCGCATGTAGTTGTTTTCCTGGAAATGCTTTCTTTTTTTGGCGGTGAGCTGAAGTGGTTATTAAAAGGATGTCTTTGAACTGGATGTCTCTGAGCTGTGGAACCCGATGCAGACATTCTTCGGTTTCTTCAGTTAGTGAACAGCAGCTGCTTTGCCAGAGGGATCTAGAGCGCCACTTCCATCGGCGCCGGTCTCCTGCACTTCACCTGCAGCAAGGATGTAACCCTGCTATGCCCTGACGACCTCTTTTCAGCCTCTCTCCTTTGTTTTCTGCTTCCCCACCCTTCTCTCCATTCTTTCTCTCCTTTGCCACTGCTGCTGTAGAGCCCGGGCTCCACCATGTCCTTGTCCTTCTGCGGCAACGAGAACAACTCGTCTGCCTACAATGTGGACCGTGGTGTGCTCAACAACGGCTGTTTTCTAGATGCCCTCACTGTGGTGCCCCACATCTTCGTGCTCTTCATCACCTTCCCCATCCTCTTCATCGGTGAGTGTCTGGGACACGCAGAGTGGCAGAACACACGTGGCTGCATGTTGTGTTATGTCATAATACTAAAAGCCTGAATTATGCAGTCACGAATCAAAAAACGCCTGATTGTATTTGCTGCATGTGATATAAGCTTGCTTGCATAATGTGATTGGGGCTGTAGACTCTTTTCCTACTTATTAAGATGTTTTCCCTGTTCTTAACACTTGAAAATGACCTGAAATGGATCAAGTTTAAGTGGCTGTGTTATATCAGTGACACACTAAATCAGTGCTGGGAATTACTATTTTAAGTTCCCAAAAATATTTATTTTGTAGTCATGTCAGTAATAATAAGTGTTGGTTCCCAAAAGATCCTTTTAAGGAGGGATAGATCAAAGAACCAGCTTGACAAATAAGAAAGTCTAAAATCTTACACCTATGACATTGTAAGGCTGCTTATTCATAACTAATATAGACGTTGCAGGTTGGCTGACAAATATGGAAGTGTGTAATAGATGTTAGAAGCTGCTATTGGCTTTCTAAGAATACTAGATAATCTCCACTTAAGTTAAAAGTTCTATCCAGATAAAAGTATTCCTTTTAGAGGCATATATCCCCTTTAGGATATTTTTATTTTAAAGGGCCCTAAATGATTATATTAATGGTTTCTCACAAATTAAAGCCTATACATAATAAATTACATAAATAATTTCCATTACACCTCTTTCACACTAAAAGATGCCAAAAAAAATGTTGTTTTCAAAAACATTATTTTTGGCGCCTTTATTTTTGACAGTCTTGCAAGGCTCATCTAGGCCAAAGATAAACACTGCAGATGAGAAAGTGAATTGGAGTAAACATTACCTAGCATAAACACCCAGGGGGTATTCTGAGAACACAGCAAACAAATATTACCTTAGCAGTGCCATTTACAGAACTAGAGCTGACACCATCGCCGGCCTTGGATATGGGGATTGTTAACAGAGACCTCTGCACCGATACTGGTTATCCAGACTAGCTCTTCTATTACATTTCATTATAATCAGTGTGTTATGTGTTATGATCAGTGTTTACAAAAAATTCATGTCTCTATGAGTTACTGAGATGAAGGGGGAGGCCCTTCATTTAAGGGGTTAGTTAGCCCACAAGATGTAGTGAAGCATTTAAGCTGCACAGCTGGAAGGAGCACGCAGAGCTGGAAATATTTCTTCCAGGATTAAACTAATCCCTTCACCTGGGAATGCTCCTTCTCAATTAGCATAATGTTATCGACAGGCAAATGCCTTTGTCTCCAGAGTAGGGCATTATCAAGTTGGACAACATCTGAAGTACAATGAATATGGGGCTTTATTCTTCAGGGATATCCCTGGCTCTGATGAGGACAGATGTGCCCCTAGCTCTGCATCAGATTGGTGCTTATCTGAAATAGCAACTTCAGTACACTTAATTCAATAGAGGGGTCTAGGTTTCTAAAGCTCTTATATTAAAAAATGATAAATAAAATGTAAACTTGTTTTGTAGAGAGTGTGAATCTGAGAGCAATAGAACAGTAGTCATTATCTGGCTATGGATTTCATATTTCATGATTTCAGGCTGAACTGTACTGTATATGTATTGGCAGGTTGGGGAAGTCAGAGCTCCAAAGTTCACATCCATCACAGCACATGGCTGCATTTCCCTGGACACAATCTACGCTGGATCCTCACTTTCATCCTCCTGTTCGTGCTGGTGTGTGAGATCGCTGAGGGCATTGTGTCCGATGGGTGGGTTTTAGTTCCAGAACTCTTGTTTATAGCTGAAAGCATGTTTACATTGGCTTTACATAGTGATCCATTGTAGATGTTTGTTGCATGAAACAGTTGGCGCAGCAGGTAGTGGCACAGTCACACAGCTCCAGGGACCTGGAGGTTGTGGGTTCGATTCCCGCTCCGGGTGACTGTCTGTGAGGAGTTGGTGTGTTCTCCCTGTGTCCGCGTGGGTTTCCTCCGGGTGCTCCGGTTTCCACCCACAGTCCAAAAACACATGTTGGTAGGTGGATTGGCGACGCAAAAGCATAGGTGTGAATGTGTGTTGCCCTGTAAAGGACTGGCGCCCCCTCCAGTGTGTGTTTCCGTCTTGCGCCCAATGATTCCAAGTAGGCTCTGGCCCCACCGCGACCCTGAACTGGATAAGCGCTTACAGATAATGAATGAATGAATGAATAAATAATAAAAGACAAGCAATCTTAACAATGCATCCATTACTATGTAAGTTAGTATCTTGCTATAGTTTGTGCAACCACAGTTAAATAGTCTAATATATATTATCCATCCATCCATTATCTGTAACCGCTTATCCAATTTTAGGGTCACGGGGGGTCCAGAGCCTACCTGGAATCATCGGGCGCAAGGCGGGAATACACCCTGGAGGGGACGCCAGTCCTTCACAGGGCAATATATATTATTATTAAGGCAAAATATTTACTCTGTTTCTTTCACTCTCACACAGGTTCACACAGTCACTTCATCTGCATCTCTATATGCCCTCATGTCTGGCTTTCATGGCAGCCATCACTTCTATAATCTACTACCACAACATAGAGACCTCCAACTTCCCAAAGTTGCTGATGGGTATGTTTAGCCTCAGTCCAAGTATGTACATCACATGGTTCCCTTTTACATGTTTGCTATTGATCTCAAGTGAATGGTGTTGTTATAGTCTTAATCAGCACTTCATTACTGACACTTGGATAGCAAACAACAAGAACAAACAGGTTTCTGGCTTGCCTCATGCTGTCCATATGGTCAGTGATAGTTCAGACAGCTGTACGTAAAGAAGCATAATTACATCTAATGCTGTAATTACCTGAGGCTTATACGATTATGGGGATAGTAACAACAGCTTAAAGATCAACATGAGGAAATGCTTTGCCATGCCTATTTATCCCATGGGTCGTTGTGATGATCACCACAGCAGCTAAAAGGAATTACCTTTATTAAAACAAAATAACAGCAGCTATATTGCTAGTAAAATGCTGGTAAACTGGATTGTTTTAACAAAAGCCATTACACTGCAGGATTTGAGATTAATGATTGCTTTTTGGTTGAATGCTATTTTCCTTTCTGTAATATGCATCCATATACAGCAACATGTGGATCTATCCCTGGTAATCTCTTTGAGTCAATATACACTCTGCAACCTTTTGTATCAGTAGTATTAGAGCCGTACAGTGAATCTAGGTCTACGTGCTTCAGGTCACGACTGATGCTGCATGTGACCATCATTTATCTCACAAATTGTCTGAGGATCTCTTGTGGTTAAAGAAAGACAAACGAGAAATCTAAGATATCCACGCCAAAGTTGATAGCATCCCTCTACTTCTAAGCATCATTATGGTTTTACTCTAATTAGATCAAAATTGCTGCGACAGTGCACAAACTGACTGTATTGCTGTAGTTATGGATAGCTTTAATAACATGGAAGGCTTAATGTCTTTACTCAACTTAGAATTAAGTCCCAAAGCTAACACTGATTGCTAATGTAAAAATTGAGAGCAGTCGTTGTTTTTGAACTGTCATTGTTTTGATCTGTCCACAGCTTTGCTTATTTATTGGATCTTGGCATTTATTACAAAGACCATCAAGTTTGCCAAGTACACAGAACATGGCATTGGTTTGAGACAGCTGCGTTACTGTCTGACTGGCCTGCTGGTGCTGCTCTATGGCCTGCTACTGGCTGTAGAGATCAACGTTATACTGGGAAGGGTAAGTATTATAAGGTATTGTATGGGAGGTGTGCACGGGTGAATCTATTATGGCCAGTAATGTTAAATATCTAGGAGTGGTTTCCAAGACAGAAATTATAAGTTTCTATAAGTTCAGTTTCATGGAAAATCACAATACGAAATGCTGTGTAGTCCAGGGCTAGGGCTAATTCCTGTCTGGGAAACCACTCCTTATTCTCCAGCATGTCATAGGCGTGTGAAGGTAACTGTTATTATTGTATTTATATTTGTATCAAACTTTGCACATGAATTATTGCTTCTAGCTGTTGCTATTGCTGTTGTGTCCTAACCTTGCACAAAAGTGCACACTTGTGACGATTGTAATGCTGGAAAAGATATACACAATATTGGGTCACATTTCATACAGCCTAACAAGAAACGTGAAACAAGAATTTTTGAAATGTACAGTTTTAAGTGCTTCAAAATCTATGTGCTATAGCCATAAATATCTCTCACTATAGCTGAGAGACAATGAGCAAGCTGGAAATGGCAAAGAAAAATTGGTGCCAACAATAACACTATACCACACAAAAATATACCACACTGGGTATATATCGTTGCTGTCCAAGCAAAAACTCGTATATCCATTTTTGTCCATTTTCATTTTACTACCTCATTGTAACACAACACCTGTCCTTCACACATAGTGAAAACGTCTGGATGTATAGACCAGAAGAAAAGCTCCAAATTTACTTCAAATAAAATCTTTTTACATTCACATCCATTGAAATTTAAGAACGTTTTTTTTTTGCTTTATGATGCTAGCCTAGATCTGAGTTACGAGTGTGCAAACTTATCCCACCCAACACTAGATAGCCCAGCAAGCATTCAGTTCATTTGTTCATCTTGCCGTGCAAGCATCTCTGTTGTATTGTTGTTTTTTGTAGCATTAAAGCATTCAGTGTGAAACAAGTAAGTTAAGTGATAGAGCATGAATACAAAAGCTCCCTCAACCTCCTCCACCAATCTCTTTCACCTCCACCAGCATCTTCACCTGATCTTTATGGTAAATACACTTAATAAAACCACCAGTTTATTTCTTTACATTCTCTTTTATTATGTATTTTATATATATATTATTTGTATATGTTATTTATAAAGTACATTTTTCATATTTAAAAACAAAAAATGTGTGTAGTTTTTGGGGGGCTGGATTAATAGCATTTCAAATTATTTTAATGGTGAAATTTAATTTGATATATGAGCAAACTGAGTTATGAGCTTGGTCACAGAACGAATTCCTTCATAAATCAAGGTATTACTCTACGTGTTTTTGATTGGACAGCAATGATATATTAAAAAATCTGAACTGTGTGGTGTAATTTCTCAGTGCAATGGCACCAATCACTGAAGTTTGTCAAACCTCACAAAGAGTTGCTTTGTACCTCCAAATGTATGTATTTTTATTTCCTCCACAACTACTTACACAGAAGAGATATGGAATCAGAATAAACGTACTGAAGCAAGAAACTGAAGTGCTGCTGAATAAATATGTTTAACAAGTGTGTTAGTCAGCAACTGTAAACGACACTTGAAGCAGCATAATGATGAAAGCTCCAGCCGAGTCTCACGGTAGATTCCTGCAGCTTGTTTAACATTCAGTTGGAAATAGTGTTTTTATCCTCGAAAACATTTCTGACCTTCTACTGCAGCCCTAGAATTCAGGCCATAGATCATTGATAGAGTCGTGTACTGCCTTGTGATCTCAGGCTCAGGGACACTTTATAATAAACAGACTTTATCCATGTGTATTGTCTAGGACTGAAGACCAGTTCCATTAGAAAGCAGCATTGTCTCAGTGGCAGGCTTGTTAATCTAGGCACAGGGTTACCAATTTGTTGAAAACAGTGCTGCAGTTGCTAATGATATTGATGTTTATCTTGCTGTTTGGTTTTATTTGCATAATGTAAATAGCAGGACCACTGTCTGATCACTGACTGGAAGGTAATTATGCCACATATGAAAAGATTGTCATGGCTGAGTGATCAATTTGTTATTACTGTTATCAGAATATCAGTGAAATGTGTCTGTGATAGCACACTGGGTTTATGTGAACTTTCAAAGAAAATTCTTTGATCTATCCTCAGAGTGTCCTTCAAAGCACAAGTCCACTTCCAGTTGAATGGACACTGTGCATGTTTACATTGAAAGCTCAGTAGTGGCACATCTGCACTCTCTCCAAAAGCAATCAAGCCTCTTGGCTTTCAGCATTAGCCTTTTACTTTTTCAATGCCATTTCTGATTTTCTTTCTTATCAGAATTGAGTCTTGCCAAAAGCCTAAGAGACAGTGATGATATGCTCAATCTAGAGGCCTATTAAGGGTTTGTTTTTGACTTCAATAATAAATTGATAAATTGATCACTCTTTTAGAAATGCCTCATTAGTGTTAATATATAATTATAGTGGTAGTTTGTTAACTGCTGTGGTTAGCTGCAGAGTGGAGAATGGTTAAACATTGTTTCTGTTCTATATCTTTGTAGATATAAATAGCTTGCTACTTGTAAGTTCCTTGTATGATCTTTTGCTGGCTTGTAACCTACTTTCCTCAGGCTACTGTTATTGCAAGTCAGTGATGCACAGCAGAAATGCATAGGGATGTTTTTAAAGGGGAATCTCTCTTGATAGACCTCTGGCATGTATATTACATTGTCTCTTTTTCCTGCTCTGGTTTCTTTTGTTGCTCTGTATGTCAGTTTTAATCTCAACAACATATTCCAGACTGTGTCTTGTCTATGGCTTACTTTATAAACAGCATTGGGCCCTATTGTAGAAACAGCTCTTCCAGCTCTCTTTGTCTTATTGCTGATGTTAGTGTGCAGATTTCAGTAAACATTTTCTTTTGGCCCTCATTGTGACCTGACTAACTATTATTGACCGCAGCCACCTGCAACCACTCTAAGAATCCACTCTCAAAACAGCCTTCAGTCTGCCCAGCATTTTTATTTAGAACTGATTTAAGTGAGCTAATGGATATTCTGAATTTAACATGAAATGTATTCTTCCTGATTTGCTTTTTTTAAATTAATAAATTGATTTGGTCATCCAAACATAGCTATAAACAATTAATTAACAGCAATTCATTTTTTTTAATAGCCAATTTCATTGGCAAAGGTTTTAGTGGGAATATTAATATATCAAATCACTCTGCTCTAAATGTAATGGAAATGTTAATGTATGTCTTTTTCATTTTATTTGCATTTACATAAGTATACTTTGCCTTCAGGTCTTTTGATGTATTTTAGAGGATTTCTCAGTGGGTTCCTCAGGTTCTTTCATATCTTCATATCTAGTTAATATACACTGTTTTAAATGCTGACAACTTACGTTAAATGACCTCTGCCTGCAGTTCTATACTATATACATTTCTCCTAATCCTTTGCTAATTTTGTGGCTCATGTTGTCTCACTGTTTGTGTGCAGCGCTATATGTGTTTCGCCAACCCCATGGAAGTGAAGCCTCCTGAAGACCTACAGGACCTGGGCGTACGTTTTTTGCAGCCATTCGTCAACCTGCTGTCGAAGAGCACGTACTGGTGGATGAACACTTTTATAACATCCGCCCACAGGCGTCCCATTGACCTGAAGATCATCGGCAAGCTGCCCATTGCCATGAGGGCTCTTACCAATTACGTGAAGCTACGCAAATCCTTTGAAGCTCAGAAGGTACTAGAGATGGAGACCATGGAGACAGATAGAATGCCACATTACCACTTAAAATCACAGTTATAGTTTCTGTTGGGTTTTTTTTAATAAGTAAAACAGAAATCATTTAGATTTTTTTATCTTCTCTTCCACAAAGATGCGAGTTGTTTCAGTTAGAGATTGTACAGTTTTCCTTGATCAGTATAAACATTTCAAATTTTCAGCCTCTGTAAACCTTCACCTTCAGACATTCAGCTTCTGTAAACCAGGGCTTACCCAGAATCACTGGGTGTGCAGTGCTATACAGACACTGAAACTGAAAATATTCCCTGAAATCTTTTGAGAAAGTATTTCTCCCAGGATTTGTTACAGTTACACATGTTTTGTTGTACACATGTTTATTTCTTTTGTGTTTATTGGAACAACACAAAAAACAAAATTTATATAATTTAGTGCAAAACTCAAAAAATGGCACCCTCAACTTAATATTTGGTTGCACACCCTTTGGAAAAATTAACTGAAACCAATTGCTTCCTATAACCATCAACAAGCTACTTACACCTCTCCAACTGGAATTCTGGGCCACCCTTCTTTTGCAGACTGCTCCAGGTCTCTCAGATTTGAAAATGAATATTAAGATCTCTGCACAGATGTTCAATGAGATTTAGATCTGGACTCATTGCTGACCACTTCAGAACTCTCCAGCTGTTTGTTTCCATCCATTTCTGGGTGCTTTTTAAAGTATATTTGGGGTCATTGTCCTGCTAGAAAGCCCATGACTTAGGAAGCAAACCCAGCTTTCTGACACTGGGCCCTTCATTGTGACCTAAATGATTAGGGCTGCTTATCCACTATCCAGACTATCCTGCGTTGCAGCCTTTCATTAATTTTTCTCTTCTGTCCACGTCCGGGGGAATTAGTTTCAGTGCCATGGGTTGTAAACTTCTTGATTATGTTGCAAACTGTGCACAAAGGAACATCAAGATCTCAGGAGATGGACTTATAACCTTGAGATTGTTGATATATTTCCACAATTTTGTTACTCAAGTCCTCAGACTGTTCTCTTCTTCTCTTTCTGTTCTCTATGCTGAGCATGGTACATACAGACACACAATGCAAAGATTGAGTCAACATCTGTCCTTTTTATCTAGTTTCAGGTGTGATTTTTAAATTGCCCACACCTGTTACTTGCCATAGGTGAGTTTAAACGAGCATCACATTCTTGAAAGAAAAAGTTATTTACCCACAATTCTGAAAAGGTGCCAATAATTTTTTCTGGATAATTTGTGGAGTTTTGCTTGAAATTATAAAAATTTTGGTTTTCTTTTCTCTGATTTCTGTGTTGTTCCAATACACACAAATGAAATAAGCATGAATAAAACATGTCTAATTGCAATAATGTTCCTGTAAACATTTCAGGGGTGCCACCACTTTCAGCCATGTTTGTGTGTGTGTGTGTGTGTGTGTCTGCATTTAAGACAGGACCATGTTTTCTTAAAATTGGTCATCTAAGGCTTCTTATTCCATAATCAGTTGTTCACATTGTCTGCTGTAAAGATAGGTAGAGTATGAATGATCTTCTTCTTGTTTCCCTTTTGATTTTATTTTCCGATGTAACCCTTCTGTATTTCACCCTTGGTCCACAAGCAAATTTTTTAAATTTGAGGGTGGCTTTTCAGTCTTAATTTGAGATTTTATTAGTCATATTGGTCTATTTCTGCTGATCTGATCTATTCATTGTTAAAATTAAGCATAGCGTAAATAACAGATGTTTTCAATTAAAAAAAACAAAACAATCAAAATGCATAAATAAAAGACGGGATACACCAAGATCAAACTTAAGCTAAGCCCTCTGGTTAATAGGGTAGTGTGTGTTTAAAGATAACTCTGTAACTTACTGTAGCTCCAGCAGCTCTTTGATGGTGATGAGGTAGCTCAAATGATACTGTGTGGTCATGCTAAGGGCTTCATACTGGAGATCGGTGAGGTGGTCATCATTTTCCACTCATGGTCTGACCACACTTTCATTTACTGAATTGTGTGTGTGTGTGCATGTGTGTACACTCGCGCTTCCTTCCGGGGGATGGAAGACGATGACTGTTCCTTTTCCACTGTGAATGCTGTGACATCTTGACCTTTAGTGGGGTGAAAGCACTCTGTCACCCTCTGTTCATGGGAATGAGGAACGCTCTGTGTGTGTGTTTTTGTAAGAGAGGGGGAAACTGCAGGTAAACGGATGCTGTGGCTATGGTTCTGCGTCAGAGTTCACGTGCAATGGGAGGGATATGTGATAACAGTCACGTCTCTGATCACAAAGTATGTCTTCCCCTGCTCCAGATGCTGCTAATGATAATAAACTCATATTAAACTGGGGCTAAAAGGCTACATTACAGGCTTAATAAACACCCTCACTCACATACCGAGTAGTGCGTTAGATTATTAAGCATCTCTCTCATCCTGATCAAATAAATACACATTTTTACAGAGAACACACATAATGAAAATAATAATTATGTGCTCAAATTAGCAATATTTAAGTTAATTCGCTAAGAAATTCAACAGAACTTATTTGACTGGGGCTGTCTGAAATTGTACAAAAAATTTAGTGTAGAGCAGTTTTTGAACTTCATTACTGCACTATAATATTTTATGTAAATAATAATTTATAGCTCTCTCTCTCTCTCTCTCTCTCTCTCTCTCTCTCTATTACAGAGGCCTGATGGTCTTCAGCCTCAGGGGCCCCAGTGGATCTGGAGGGCCCTTCGTCAAGCCTTTGGAAAGCCCCTGTTACTCAGCATCACCTTCCGTTTCTTGGCTGACCTGCTGGGTTTTGCCGGGCCACTGTGCATCTCAGGCATTGTGCATCACATCAGCAAGGAGAACCATACCATCCAGGCACCAGTAAGAGCCCTTACCTGCTAGATGTTAGATGTAGGCCCCTCAGAATACTGCAAAGGAATATTAGTGCCATAATGCAAAGTAAGATTTGCAGAGCTCAGAAATTGCAGTTTGATCAAAAAAGTAAGTATAATTGAATATATTTGATTATAACATTGCAACATAAGTACAAAAAATAAAATCTCCTCCTGCAGATCAATACAGAAAGGTTGAAAATTGAAGGATGTTAAGAGCATATTTATTTTTATTATGTTTATTTAGTTTTGTGTGTGTGTGTTTTTTTAACTCTACAAAAATTGATTTTTATGACATCGCATTCTAAATCCATAGGCATTAATATAAAGTTGCTCCCTCTTATGCAGCTATAACAGCTCATGTCCTTGAGGGCGTTTTACAAGATTTGAGTGTGTATGTAGGACATTTTGCTTGTTCGTCCAAAAGAGCAATTGTCAGATGCTAATATTAGACAAGGGAATCTGGCTTGTAGTCTCTGTTCTAGGTTATGCCAAAAATGTGTGATGGGGTTGAGGTCAGAGCTCAGTGTGATCCAGTCAAGATCTTCTACAACAAACTCCTTCCCAACCATGCCTTTATAGACCTTGCTTTGTGCACTGGGGCACAGTCATGCTGGAATGCTGGAAACTGACATTCTGCAAACTTTTCTCACAGTGTTGGAAGCATATGTCCAAAATATTGTGGTATCCTCAAGTATTTAAAATGCATTGTACAATATTCTGACAGTGGATGTCACACTAGAGCACTAGAATCTCAAACCAAAACACACACTTCATATTCAGCCATGCTTCCCGTCAAGCAGAAAAGCACATTGAATGAATCAACAAACAATCATGTCTATTCTAGCTGTCAGTTCAGAAACATCAGTTCAGAATCATTTTTGAGGCATTTGGCAGCTCTGGTCATGCATTCACACCTGCTTTGTTTGTTGTGAATCAAAATAGTATGCATGATGCATGCCATAGACCATGGTTCATAAGGGAGAATGACATATAACATATCTCCAGTTTCACACATTGATTGTCAGGGTTTTTATATTGTGTTACTCTAGTGAACATAAATAAATGCTGAAATTAAAAAAGTAATTCTCACCCTGTTACAAATTGCACAGTAGCTCACTACATAGGTTATTAGATGGTTTTAGAGTGCAGTTGTGTTCCCTTAAAGGCACATTACATTCTCTTTTCTGGAAGGAGAGTTAATATATACACCACATGTCCTGGAGATGAAACTGGGCATATGAAAACAACATATCTTAAAGAATACAATTAATAAAAACATGAAACATTTACATTCCCTAATTTAAAGTACTTAATATGTACCGTTGTGGGTGCCACCAAAAACAACCCCATAGCTTTATCTCTCCTCCACCAAACTTTACAGTCGGCCTCATGAAGTCAGGCAGGTAAAATTGTGCTGGCGTTCACCAAATCCAGACTCAGTAGGAAGTCAGCAGAGCGTTGGTGACTTTTACACCTTGTGCGCCTTTGCATTTGGTAACCCCACCCTGTAACTTTATATAGTCATTTATTCTTTTCAGTAATACCACTCGCAGTTGACGGTGGAATATCTCAGAGGGAAGACATTTCACAGACAGAGATATTATTAGAGTACCACATATATAATCAGTTATTTACCACAACCCGTTTTCACAGCTGTTTAAAAAGGCAGACTGCAGGTGCTTGATTTTATAAACAAGCAGTGAGGCAGAATGAAACACCTGAATTCAATGTCCCTGTGTCCCATTACTTTTGTCCATATAGTGTACATGACACCACTTTAATGACAGAAACAGGCATATTATAAGATAGTATGGTGTTTGCTCACCACTGATTTTATCATGATTATACCTAAGGGTGTAGCAGTGATGCTGATTGGTCTATTCTTGGGGGAAAACTGTCCATATTCATTGTGCTGATTGTCCCATGTACTTCAAGGCAAGGTCATGTTTTTTAGAGACTCTTTAAGATTGATTGGGAGTCATTCTACTCTTATGCCTGTTAGTTCTGTAACATGATGTTCTTCTACACGTACCATTTCTTTGTACTTCATTGCCATGATGTTCTCCTCCATCTTCATGAAACATTAACATGGCTGAATAGAATGCTGTCTGCCTCTCAAATTTCTGCTTGTTCATGTATCCAGTGTTACAATATGATCTTACTTAACACATCAAGAACATATCTTAATGTGACTGAATTAATTTAATGGTATACATTTATATTATATGATAGCTACTTATATAACATTGATAGCCAGTCTTACAATATAACTGAATATTGTTTGATACCTCCGTCTGTGTTAATCCAAGAAATTATTTTGACAAAGTCTGTTGTTTACATTCACTTCTTTAATAAACAATATAAAAATGTTTTGTTAATTTCAAACAACATTTAAAACAAATGTGCTTTCCTGAAATTCCCAATAAAGTCTTATGATCTTTCATTCATTGGTAATTTATTACCCCTCTCTCCCAGATATGGAGATGGAGTAGTTATATTGTTCATCTGCAGGGCCTGGTGAGAAGGCAAAGATGGATCTGAATTATTTAAAGCTATATTCTTTAGCCATTCCATCCCCCTCAACTGCCCTGCTCTCTCTTTGACTTCAGCACAACCTTGGTTATTATTAGCTCTCTTCCATCACCTTGCTTTGCTTACTAACACCATGTAATGTTTGATATTGACTAAAGGCATTTTAATTTTATTTTAATCAGAAGGCCCTAGTAAACTGTCACTTTCATTTAAATTAGCAGCAATCTCTCACACTTAGAGTCAGGATTTTCTCTTAATCTGCTGCTCTAAGTGTAATGCGTGATACCAGACTCCAGCCAGTACCCTATGACATTGTGAAATATTAAAGTTTTCCCTTTTCTTTCCTAGACAGAATGACCTTGAAATGCAGACAGTGTGAGACACTCACGCACACCTCGCTCATGGTGCTGAAGCTGTTCTCACTAGGATGAATATTTATCTTCTTATGTTTCAGGCCCAGTTGTTGGGGATCTATTTCATCTCCTCACAGGAGTTCTTGGCTAATGCCTATGTATTGGCCGTATTGCTCTTTTTCGCTCTGCTGCTACAGAGGACCTTCCTACAGGCCTCCTACTACGCAGCCATCCAGACTGGAATTAACCTGAGAGGAGCTATACAGGTATATATATATGAGCTGTATGTTTTATGACAGTCTGTTGTTGTTAGTCTAGGCATTTGTTCCTAAATGTATACCAAACCAACAACATCAACCATGTCAAACCCCTAAGACATAGAAGGCTGAACTGCTTTCTGGGTAGAGACAAAGAGGCCATAGAGTGACAAAACACACATAAAAATCTATCTTGCCTTTGTCAAGGAGACCATCAGCTGTATAAATGTCAAGTCTTATTGTTGATGTCACTCCAAAGATCCAACAAATAGCATTTGTAGATGGGTGTAAGGTTAAGCACTTAAGGTTATAGGCCAAGGGTCATGGAAATGGTATTTGCTATGAATGTCTTCATGATTGTTGCTTTTGTGGACTTGTCTCTGGTAGACGAAGATCTACAATAAGATCATGCGGCTTTGCACCTCCAACATGTCTATGGGAGAGATGACAGTGGGCCAGATTTGCAACCTGGTGGCCATAGATACCAACCAACTAATGTGGTTCTTCTTCCTGTGTCCCAATCTCTGGGCCATGCCAGTACAGGTAAGATTCATTGGAGACGTTTACAGTCTTTTGTGGTAGTGTCAAATGATTGCAGTAAAAGGGACTGTGTGGTCACTTTATCATTTCATTCCTTGTTGGTTATTTGTAGCTTAGAATCATAAAACGAAAATGCAAGTGAAATGTTCATCGATTCAATAAAATAACAGAATGTGTTTGCTCACTGGTATCACAGAAGAGTTGTGCTACATTACACTATATTATAATTTTTTCATATAACTAGCATGCTGCTCTATTGCACTTCTGCTGACTGTAAATGTAATTTACAGAGTTATTATTTGCTTTCAATGGCTTTCGGCTCAAAAGATATTCAAAGTCATTCTCTTTGTGTTCTTCATGCAGTTTAATATAGCATATATGATAACATAGTAATGCTGGCTACAACTTCCCCACTGACTCAGATAAACTTAGCCCTAACCTGGGGAAAATTCAGCCATAGGAACATTTTCATAAGAAGCCGTATTTTTAGAACCATTTGCCATAGATGCGTTCTGATCATGCAGAGAGATAGGAATGCTTCTGAAGATACGCTGAAGGTCAGCCTTATTTTCCTTCATCTTTAGGACCACATAAGTGAAAAAAACATGTTTTTTTTCCTTACATCCCACTCTCCCCTACCAGATGGGTTTTTTTTTTGGAGTTTTAAACTCAACTGGTAAATGAAAAATGGGAAATGCTGGCACAGTATACAGATATAGTAGAAGCATTGCTCTTTGCTGCTTTAAAGCATCTGTGGTTGTCTATCACACCTGTTAGTCCAGGATCCAGAGAGATAAAGCACCATATAGGCAAACAGCATATGCTATTTATAGCCTTGTCCTTGAAGGGCTTTGGGCAATCAAACTAAATTTCTCCTGGTTTGGTTTCTGTTTCATATCCTCTGTGGTTCCTGAATGAGGAGCAACTGCAGGCCCCTATTAATTTGAGTGTAATTGGGTAAATTCTAAGCATCTTCTCTGATTTAGCAATTGCATTAACCTTGATATTATTGGTGCAATGACTTTGTGTAACAGGTGGCTGACTCAATCTGGGAAGGAAAGCTGATTTATTAAAGATGAACCAATTGTATGTAGCATTTTTATGATAATGAATAGTTAACTTTTGTGCTGTTGGTAGGTTCTGAGATAGTAGCCAAGTTTTGAAAAGTCAGTTAACACCACCTGTGCCTCAATTTCTGTATACGGAGGGTGTTTTTTCATTCAGTAGGCAAATAGAAATTGGAATTCACCATTGATAGCCACAAAGTGCTTTCTGGCCCCTTGTGCCCTGCACCACAAGCTGCTCCATAATGGCCTGTGTCAGCTTTGTTTTGTGCAGCTGTATTATCTGTCACTCATACATGGAAGGGCAGGGGGACATTCTCTTCTTTCATTAGAGAATACTGTGGTGGATTGCAGTGACTCAGAAAATCCACCAGGGGTATGTGTATCAGGGATAATGACAGCAGCAGGCTGTCTGCTACAATTCATCTCAATTTCTGAGCCCTTTGGCATTATGTTCCGATCAAGAGTGCACAGGAGTGGAATTCTGATTGCATCTCTTCCGAAAATACTGCGGCACTCATTACATCAAATAGAGTGATATGTGTAGAAACCTTTTGTTATTTAACAGGCTTGTATTGGACTTCTACGTTTATCCCATCATCCAATTTACTGCAGATTTGGAAAAACACATGACATTAGACACTGAGCAGTCAGTCTGTGGTGTACTGTTTGTTGGAAGTGTAAAACTGAAGTGTAAAACATTGTTCTTTGTTGACCATTGATGACCATTTCTCATGTCTGAAGAATAAAATAAAATCTTTACCGAATAAGGACTGGAAAATGAATTGAACTGGCTTTTTCTCTTTTTCAGATTATAGTGGGGGTGATTCTGCTTTACTACCTCCTGGGAATAAGTGCCTTGATAGGGGCCACTGTCATCGCTCTCCTGGCCCCTGTGCAGTACTTTGTGGCGACCAAACTGTCCCAAGCACAAAAAAGCACCCTGGTGAGTTCCCTTCCCACTTAGTTTTCCAAATGCTTCTGTACATTTTTAAACAAACCCTTTACAGCCCAGCTCTGAGAGAATGTGCAAATATGGGATGTAGTCAAATATATATGGTACCGCATATTTTTAGAAACTATACCGTCATTTTCAACAAAGTCTGAGGATATTTACTCCTAGACTGTAAAAAATGCTTTGTCAGTTCATCCAAAATATATTTCATGTAGTAACACATATTTCAAATGCTTGTGTTCAGCTCTCCCACTCACTCACTCTCACTTACTCACATATACACTATACTCACCTACATTTAGGAACTGCACTACAAGTGTGTGCTATTCGGTGGGTCACATCAAATACACTTTGTCCTTATTTACATTGTACATTTATAGCTCTGTTGATTTCACCCATGAAGAGCACTGTCAACAACAATATAAACAAGTGTATTTTATGTTGTGCTATAGGAGTACTCCAGTGAGCGGTTGAAGAAAACCAATGAGTTATTGCGAGGTATTAAGCTGCTGAAGCTCTATGCCTGGGAGCACATCTTCTGCTCCAGCGTGGAGGAAACAAGAGGAAAGGAGCTCACCAGCCTTCAGGCCTTTGCCCTTTATACGTCTGTCTCCAGTGAGAAACCTATCTTATATTGTAATCCACAGATGTACAGGTATTTGTGAAAAAAATATAGAAGCAGGATCTGAGACTGTAGTCTTTGAGTCACATTGCTTCTTCTAATATTTCTATTAATAATTAAAAAAAAAACTTTATTTCAGTAACAACTTTTGTTCTTATATGCTGCTCAGTATGTTTTGCAGAGGGATAAAAATGAAGAGTACTAATGATAAATATGTATGTGTAGTATATATATATATATATTAAGTAATGCTACAAATAATCATTAAGTAATGTTAATTAACAAGAACTAGCATTAACTAGCATCATGAAATAATGTTTGTTCTTGTTTCTGTCAATACTTAATGATTAATTGTGATATTATAATGTTATATAATGTTACTAATATGCTTATTACTGTCTTTTTACTTAAAACTGTCTTAAGTGCATTAATTACTCTTAATTAGAATACGAGTAATAAATTCACTCTTATTGTAAAGTAATGCCTATGTTTCTATTAATGAAATGATATATATCTCATACATATTTTTCACATCTTTTCCAGTTTTTATGAATGCCGCTATCCCAATTGCTGCAGTTCTTACTGTAAGTATATGTTTAGCAGTATGCTGGATAAAGTCCAGCATAATGACATTACTCAGAGACAGAAAAACTGCTTTAGCAAGGAATGCAGACCCTGTTTATATTTAGCCAGGCTTCCCTGGCTGACTTTATCTGTAAGCACACAGCATCTTCACATGAGTGGTGGCATGGGTTTTTATCCTGTTAGCTGTTAACATTAATTTTGTAATGTCATTTTTATTTTTGGTGTGTGTGTGTGTGTGTGTGTGTGTGTGTGTGTGTGTGTGTGTGTGTGCGTGTGTGTGTGTGTGTGTGTGTGTGTGTGTGCTTCTTCCAGACCTTTGTGGTCCATGTGCACATTTCAGATGAAGCTGACCTGTCTCCAGCTGTGGCATTTGCCTCGCTTTCCCTTTTCCACATCTTGGTCACACCTCTTTTTCTCCTGTCCAGTGTGGTTCGCTCCACAGTCAAAGCACTCGTCAGGTTGGCTACACATTGCTGTACACTTCAGAAATTTTCATGCACCTGCATATCTGTTAATTATAGCAAGCCATCTTTTTCAGAGACCAGGTAAAAAGAAACATTAGATTGTAGCAGACAATTTGAGAGGCCTTATCAAAAACCACCAGGTCCTGTTTTTTTTAATTCATGCACTGTTTATGTTTCAAAATCATTTGCCAAAAAGACCATACGTGTAGAAATTAAGCTACAACAATGTCTTGATTTATATTTACTTACCTCAGCCTAAAGAGGGTTCACACAGCAGTAATTAAGACTGTTACTGAGAGTATGATGTGTGGGAAAATTAATAAATATTCTCCTCAAATTTCAGTTTTTGGTCAATATTAATTGACTATTCAAGTCTGTAGTTAACATACTAGAATTCTACAAGAGCAATGGCTTATTTAAAGTAAACCAATGGGTTTTTGACACAAGAGTCTCTGGATTTACTATCTACAGGAAAGCAGCTTAGGTCAGACTTAATTGACCATGCCATTTCTTTATTAGTGCCAGGTAAATCACTTGGATTCAGTGGAGTGCTATACGTACATTGCCTTGAGATTGTATGCTCTTGGCCATTCCATGTGAGGAAATGGAAACCTCTTGTGGCTTCTAATAAAATCAGTGAATTGGAATGAGTTTAGAATGTGAAGGCTATATTTATGTCATTGTGTTGCTGATAGGTGAAAAGCAGAAGAATGGTATGTGTCTGTTCTAGGGGTGTAGAACCAGTGACAGGAGAGAGGAGGTGGATATTAAAGGGACATGGATGGGACTGAATCTGACAATATAATTATATAACATGGTCTACTCTTTGCTACCTTTCACCAAATGTTTTTACAGCATGATAGTGGTAGCTGTAATGGCAAGTATGATGACATGCATTTAATTTCAAAACAGTTTTAGGAAAACTGACTCCAATCACTCTGATTGCTTTCTAATCAGAGCCCCCATTGTGTAATTTCCTTTCCTGGTCCTCCCCTTCATGCTTCATTTACACTGATGTGTTAGGTGTTCTATAACTGCACTGATTGTAAGGGTTGACTCACAGCTGTAAGTGTTAGATAGCAAAAGGCCTAAGGTAAAGGACATATACACGAACAAGAGGTAAAGGACAGATACATAAATGTGGGTATCGTGGAAAGTGAATAAAATGTTTGGTATCTATATATATAGGGTCAGGTGGAGATTTTGGTTGGATTAAAATTCCAGCACAAAGAAAAGCAACTAAGTAAATGAAAAATCTTTTATACCCTATTGCTACAGAAAATCAGTCGACCCTGTTTTGTTCTGTTGTTCATAAACATATTTCCGTTCACATTTCACATTTACACAATTACAACATGATTGTGTGAATAACTCGAATGGTGAGGCCATATTAACCCTAACAGGACATTTGTGTATTAGTGTGCAGAAGCTGAGTGAGTTCTTCTCCAGTGATGAGATTGGAGAGGAACAGGAGCCCAAGGCAACTATTCCATCCAGCACTACCAATCACAGCAATTACCAGGCCTTGGTGAGGATGCACTCTGACAGTCCCTGTGTCTAGCTTTCCATCATTCTGTCAGTATACCTCAACACTTAGATCCATGTAAATTACTTCCCTGTTCTTCTAAGTGCTGTTTCTGTACCCGTAGCCACTGAAGGTTGTGAACCGTAAGCGTCCAGCTCGAGGATTTGAGGACTGGAACAGCTATGGGCTACACGGTGAGCAGGACACTGAAGCAGCAGTGGTGGATGATGAGGACACCTGCATAAAGGTAAGTCCAGGAGCTGTTGTAAGGGATATTAGTGGGTTTTAATGTAGAATATGGCCTTAAGTGCCTGGTACTGATTGGAGAAAAGAAGCGGGATAAATCTGTGGTATATTGCTTTTGTTATGTTAGGTTATGTTTTGATATGTATTGCTATTTGTTTCACTGTTTTGACAGATAACTAGTGGATATTTCAGCTGGACTGATGGTGCACCCACACTTGCAAATGTAGACATCAAAATCCCATTTGGTGAGTTACCACAAACTATGGGAGTGCACTATACAATTTTTTGTTGCAGCATTTGCATGTATGTGACAATTTCGTAGCAAACACTGACCTGATATCATTAGCTACTGTAGTAATATATATATATATTTCTCTTTAAAGAAGAAAACCGTTGTTTGTGCATGTGCAACAGGTTCTCAAAAATAGTCATGTCTCTTTAATATACATAACATGAATGCAATCCAGGTATATTAACAAACATCAAAAAACCTGTAATTTTTCAGGCTTGAAAGGTATATAGTTTTGCCTTCCTTAATCATAAGCATTTGTGTTTGTGGCTGTGTGTGCTTTTGTGTGCACATGTACATATGCATGTGCATTTGTCTGTGTGTTTTCCACCAGGTCAGCTGACTATGATAGTGGGTCAGGTGGGCTGTGGGAAGTCATCTCTGTTGCTGGCTGCATTGGGAGAAATGCAGAGGATTTCTGGCAGTGTCACTTGGAACAGGTAGCTATGCAGTTCCCAGCAATGACAACAAAAAATATTTAAATGTAATATAATGGTTTAAAATTGTTAATAATTATAATATTAGTTTTATTCAGTGTTTCCTTTTTGAGTTTTGATTAGCCACCACTTGTGTATTCACTGTGGCATCAATAGTGGGCATGAGATGCAAAGGGAATATTTCTATAAATGACAAATGGAAGACACTGATAATAGAAGATATGGTAGTGATAGTGCAGAAGATTAATATGTTATGATGTATGGTTTATATGTTAGATTAAAAACTCTGTATGACATGTTTGCATTATTACCAGCATCAGAAAAATATTTGTGTAGAAAAGAGAGCAGTTTTTCTTTTGTACCCTACATCACTTGCAAGGAAAAATAATTATGTCAAAATATTATGTAGTTCTAATTTTACAGAGCTCCGCAAAAGCTGCTTGTATCTGTAGATACAGCCTTTCATTGTTAGAGCACTAATAGTGTTGCAGGGTGGTTTAAGTCAACACATTGTTGAAGACTCTGGAGACATAATTAAAAATAGCTGTCTACAGATCCAGCAGACAGGCTATTTCTTCACCTTGTGAGTAGGCATCCTATACAGTTACAAAGTGCGTGTGCTGTGTCAGGGAGTGTTTGTGTGTAATTACATTACAGAAAATGTGCTTGAAGCCAGAACACCTTATTGAAAAGAGATATACGGGAAGATGTAGGACAAATAATGCTCTACCACCTTGAGAATGTTGTGTTGGTATGTTCCTCTGTCACATGCCAAATCTGCTATCAGCTGATATGATTTTATGTTGGCTGCTGCTGAAAGAAAATATATCAGTTGTATTAGTGCTTTAATCTTTGCCCAGTTGTGTGTGTGTTGAGTTGATTTAAATGCAGAGAAGAGTGATGGACACCTCTGTAATTAGATAACTAAAACATTAGGTCAGCAGTCAATAGAGCGATTGTGTGCTTAAGTAGGAAAGATTGCCTCCTTCCTCACTGTCACAGAAATCTAATTAGACCTACAGTTGGACATTGGTCAGAGCGGCTTCCTTTAAGAAAACTGAGACTCTTTTATATACATTTTGGCTTGTTTTCAAGTGCTTGGACAAGTTACACATAAACCCAGATCTAAATATCTTGAGCTCTATCAGAGTTGGCTAAAATAACCTAAATCAGGTAAAAATATTATTACTTTGTTGAACTAATGATGCAAAGAGAATTAAATGGCATTTAATTTAATGAAATGTTTATACTGTTAAATAAATATTGTGTAATATGTGAAGTTTACAAGAATATGCCACAGATGATAAAATAAAAACAATTAAGTGTCTAAAGATGTGGTGTAAGATGGCATTGGAATTAAAGTTCAAATAAAAAAACAGGCCAGTGGCATAAACAGTAATTTAGAGTAATATGCAGCTGAATCTATGTTTGCTGTGTTTGAGTCCTTACAGCCTGAGGGAACATGCTGTTTTTGAGCCATGTGATGTGTGCTGTGAGGTTTGGGGTACGTTTTGCTGGAGGGCAGAGGTGAGAACAGAGTGTGAACTGGATTGATGCATCTGAGATAATGGGCAGAGTTGTCGTCTGATGTTGTGAAGTATAGATGTGGTAGGGTTTGGGGGAGGTCAGTATCTGTAACATTTTGTAGCACTTTTGACAGTTCTTTGTATGAGTCAGAGATCCTGGGGAGTCAGGTGTCTGAGCCAAACTGAGATGTGCTGTGATAAAAGTTGATCACATGTTGGAGGTTTTCACACCTAAACTAAAGTTTAAGTGCTCTCTTGATCTAAAATGATTCATCTGATGATTATAAACATTATCAAATTAAGGAGAGAGAACTGTCAGAACTCTGGTGTGGAATTTTCTATTGTACTGTGGAAATAGATTTGTGTAAAAAGTATTATTAATATTAATAATCAAATCTCCAAACAAGCCTCCTTTCTGGTCATGAGCTCTATTCCGCATGAATTCTCAGCTTAATAACGTGTTCTGTTATTGATTTATATTGCTCTATTTTCAGCAGTATATCTCTCATTCCATTCACTGTTAGCACTGTACAGATCAGCACTGTGAAACACATGTCAAATAACTTCACTCAGGTAATCAGCCTATCAAGCCTGAACTTTTTTTTTTACAAGATGCCTCACAACAGCAGAATTACTCTATATTTTTTCCTGTTAACTCAGTAATCCAACTTCCTTTTGTTTTAACAAACAAATGTCACATAGTGCGGGCAGTGTGATCCCGGCATTACCCCAAAACCTAGTTCAGATTCAGTTTGCGTGGGATCCCCTATGCTTCACTTGGTCCGTAAAATGCTCTCAACTGTACTGAAATAAAAAGATAGCCTGCATAGCACAAGATCGCATGTCCTAGCATAAATTACAGCAGCAGAAAATGGAAGATTACTACCGCTACTGCTATCAAAGCCAAGGACAGCTTATCAGTCTTTGCAATCCCAATTTACTAAAAATATTTTTAGGGCAGAAGCTTTATTCAAATAGCTTCTTTATCTAAGATGAAGTGTAATCTTGGTGTGAGAAGCTAGCTCTAAATGTTTGTATGCCTCTTACGTGACTGTGTGAACTGTTTTCACATTCCAGAAGGAAATGGTCTTTAGATAGATGAAGGGGACAAAGTAGCAAGGCTGGCTAAAGTTGAGAGAGTTATTTTATCAGGAGTTGTAGCAGGAAAACCTTCCCTGTATATCTACATCATTTATCAGCCAACTACTTTATGGACTTTCTTTTAACTGTGACAAATTGTTCTTACCGTCTATGTTTACGTCATTTCAGATTCTCCATTGAAAAGTTTATGAAGATGAAAGCACACTGTCATCATTTAAGCATTAAATGTGTGATTATTCTTTTTAATTACGTTTACAAAAACTTACCATTAGCATAAAGAGGTGCCTTAGTTGAAATAATAGTCATGTTAATGTATACCAGGGTTTTTTTGGTGGGGGAGGGGGGAGGGTGTTGTGTTTGTGCTTGGTGTATGTTACACATTATTTCAGTTACTAGTCTGTTACTTGTGTAAAGCCTAGAGGGTGTGTTCAGTTGTAGCTCGGTTCTAAGTACCTACTCACAATCACCAAGACTAGAGCTGTTTTGCATGATCACTTTACAGTCTGATGGTTGACACTAAGCCAAGAGTCTAAGTATCAATATACATGGTGTCCGCTTTAACTGTTTGTGTCCAATGCTAAAGAGAGATTCCTTTTCACCCAGGACAGTGGAACCCGAGTTTTACAAGCATGAGAACTAAACGTGTTGTTAAAATGTATTAGCCCTAGCGTTTTCCACCTGCAAAGAATGGGCTAAGCAAATTGAGAGTCTGGATGTAAGCCTTTCATGGTTAAGACTTAAAATATAGTGGTCAGAATGGCCATGTAAACATTCATGCTCTCTGAGACTAAACCCCTGCTTACAGCATGAAGGAGGGGCCAAAACATAATGAACTGTATCTACTGATTTATAAACATGTTTTCTTTAATAAATATGATCACAGATAGTAAAGCTTTTGAATCTACACTGCATATAGATTTTATAACGTATGCTTAAAGGTTTTTCCTTTTTGTTTATTTATTTATTTATTTGCAGTAATCTAAAACTGGATTCAGAGGGAGATGAAAGGTATATATACTACTCTTACAATGTAACACACATAGAGAAAATAGTCTTTTAACCCTGATTTGGTCATGTCCTTGCTAAGGGTTTGGTTTCACGTAATACATTTTAGCAGTACTTTAACTTAACACAAAACTCCTGGGTGAATGGAGGTGCACGCGTTTGCATGCCTGTGTTTGTGTGTGTATGTCTCTATGTGTGTGTATTTCATGATGCGTGGACTGCAGCACTGTTCCTTGTGGTGAGTTGCAGTGAGCTGTAGCTAATCCTTGCTCTTTGATTGGCTCGGCCGGGCTCTGTAATAACTGGGCTAAGCCCCTAACCCATCCCCACTCTCTTTGTGTATGCTCAGCTGTAGTCAAACCCTCTGCAATCCACACACAAGTTCCGTTGCATACCCTTTCAATAGTCCTCCCACTGAAATAGATCAATGTTTTTGGTTGGTTTTCTTCCCAATTCTTTTGATTCTAAATCGTTTTCCATTTCTGTTTTGCCCTTTTCAGACTACACTCATTCATTATCAGGTGATGTGTGTAACTACAACAATAGTTTAATAGTGACGTTACCACACTAATATGCATTTAACTGGTGCTAGTTTAATTGCGAACAAGGCCATTGTCATTAAAGGCTGTTGCAGGCAGTGTAAGAGAAATCTGCTGAGCCATAAGAGCATTGTCCTTGGTTATTTATTATGGCCTCTCTGACCTCAACATGACACTACAGTCAACTTTTTTAACTGAGTGTGTGTGTGTATCCATTTTGCCTCTCTCACATTTGCCCTTTATGTGCATCTCCTGTGTTAAACGAAACTTGAATGGCAGCCAAGGACAGACAGCTCTTGTTACTGTTGACTGTCTCCTAGCTGTAAGAAAGCCTGAAGCTGTTGGGCTTGTAACTATGGACACACCGAATGGATATTTAAGGTCATGTCAGCATCTTTACTGTGCAATACGCTGAAAGGTGTTTCACTATATAATGAATTTTCTAAATTTCTTAATTTTGTAGATTTGTCTAAAAAGATGTTTCTAAATAAACGTCAGGTCAGAAATAGTTGCTTTTATCATTTCTTCCCCCACATTTCAGGTACAGGTGGCACCACTGGCTTTCTTAAGAAAGGTTCTCTAGACCTCAATCTTAATTCTCCTTTTCTAACAGCATGTGAAATTCTAAAGCAGGCAAACACAAACTCTAGCTGAAATAGCCATTTTACAAAGAGTAACTAAAAATGGATCAGAAAAGTCCCAACATATCTCACCGGATTGAGTTTGTTATTAGGACAAGGGGATGTGTTGCCAAGTATTATAAATGAAATGATAAATATGTCCACTGAGCTTACCATTGGCAGTACAAATGGAAACATAAATAGGGAAAAATCTAACAATAGTATAACATTCTGAAGCAGTAGGGATGACTGTCAAAACAACATATTGTGGTGACTGAGCAGGCACAAATGGAGTAGAGGTAGAGGCTCAAAACCGTTTACACTTAAGAACTGTCAGTTTCAAGTATATAGGTCAAGGTATAGGTCCTGTGATATTGTCTTTGTCCTAATCACTCACCAAACGTATCATTTATGGATACGGATGGAACAGCTGGAACTCCTAAACATCACCAAATTTCTTTCGTTCACCACAGGAATCACGACACAGCTGCTGGTACCAAATATTTATGTTTTCCCTGAGCATCAGAATGCAACAGACTTCCTCAACTTGGCCTGAGTGATGAGTCATGCAGTGAAATATTTGCATTTGCATGTAATGATGTGAATCCATTTGTGTGTGGGGGTGTGTGTGCGTGGATGCGATTGTGTGTGTGTGTGTGTGTGTGTGTATGTGTGTGTGTGTGTGTGTGTGTTTGTGCACTCTCTTTTTTCAGTCCAGATGGACCTGGTGATGACGAAATCAGGTATGGACACACAATTTTACCAGGAAAATGCACACCCACTCACACTACACATACATACTCATGTGAGGCTTGCAATTTTAATAAGACAATTTGATTTAGTTTCAATAGGACAAAAATGATTATGCTCTTTTGGATGTGCAGTTACTGACATTAATTCATAAACTTGCTAAATGTTCTTTAACTTCTTACATTGTTAAGATCTATCATTTATTCGTAATGTAACTCTATCGGTTTACACTGATGAACAGTTGCATAAAGCTGATAATATGATATAACTTGCCAAGTCAGACTAGTTTATCAAAAGTGAATACATTCTCTGGCCTTTAAATAATGAATTTCATTGAAATATTTATAAGATTTAAGCTATTTCACAAGTAAAGAATTTGCCTTTGTTTCCTTCAACAGAAAGAGAGGGTCTGTAGCATATGCTTCTCAGAAACCTTGGCTGCTTAATGCCTCTGTGGTAGAAAACATCACCTTTGAGATGCCTCTAATTAAACAAAGGTAAGTCATTGCAATAACATTAATCTCATGAATATATTTATGTATGACTTTCTAATTCTCTTTTATATTTTATTTTGTCGCCAGAAGCTTTTAATGTTTTGAGTTCTCCTTTGAAATCTAACCACACATTGGATCATACTGTGATTACTGGTGTTTTTTTCTGAAACTATCTTTCATTGTCACAATGGCATCATTAGCATGTTTAAGGGTGCACTTGATGATACCTGTGTGTTTTTCTCTATGGACACCAGCAGCATGCTTCTCTAAACAAAGAACAAAAATGATGCACCATATGCTGCCTACTTTTTTCAACTGTGACCATTGCAGCTGGTCCATATTTAATCATTCCTCCAAATGGCTTCTTTGACAGACTCATCCACATTTATTGTCGTACTGAAACTAGACAACATGCCTAATGGAGTGTCTTTTAGAAGACATTAAGCAGCTTCCGGTTCCCTGTTGCTGTGGTGAGGGTAGATATAAAGGGCCACTGTTTACCCTGCCCTTTCCTCTTTCTATGTTTCATGTACTCTCTCTCTCTCTCTCTCTCTCTCTCTCTTTCTCATTCACACGTCTCCCACTTCACTCTTTCTTTCTCCAAAAGACTGATGTTTCTAACAGAAGCAGGGCAAGAAATACTCCATCACCCTACTTTTATATTTAGTATTGTAACAGAAATTTCATAAGCCATATTATTTACATATGACCTCCAGAAAATATCCAGAGAATCAAGTCTGGACATTTTCCAGTATTTCATATATCATCGCTGTCCAATCAAAAACATGTATCTCCCAAAATAGCAACTTTAGATGAAATGGAAAAAAACTTCACTTAAATTTCAATGGAGGTCAATGTAAAAAGGTTTTATTTAAAATCATTTTGGAGCGTTTCTATTGGTCCATTCATCATGAAATTTTCACACAGTGTGGAGGACAGATGCTGTGTTCTAATGACTTAAGATACATATTTTTGATTGGATAGCCACGATATTTAGTATACAGCCAGAGATTTTCCGTGTCAGGTGCATTCTCACTACAGGATATTTTCTGCATGGTTTAGGCATGTGCACCATGTGCAGGAGGCAAAGCCTGAATTCACTCTGAATTCTCCAGAATGTCACACAAGGGCTCACTCGGACATTACCTGGACTCTATACTATGGGGTTGTCAGGATAAAATCCAGGTAATGTCCAGTACAACTGTTAAGGATATTTGTGTTCACATGTAAAGTTCCTTATGGCAATGTACAGAAGAATTTTTGCTTAGCCAACATGTCTGAAAGGGGCTAAACAGGACGTTGTTGAAGATGAGACTGTGCTAGAAGAATTAGCTTTCCCTGTGTTAGAAGTCCTTTGCATTGAGAAAACATCAGGCCTCCAGGGGCAGCTTTAATTATTGTCCTGACTGTGTGCAGGTATAAAACAGTGATCGAGGCCTGCTCTCTACAGCCAGATATTGACATCTTACCACAAGGGGACCAGACAGAGATTGGAGAACGGGTCAGTCTGATGTGGATCACACCATGCACACCAATATAATCCTATTCATTAATCAGTACAATTTTAATTATGTGAGATTTTTCGGGGGTAATTTTTAAATACAGGTGTAAAAATATCTTTAAACAATAAACTTTAAACAAAAAGGCATGAACACAATATTTTGTATTATTCTTTAAAGGATTGCATAAGAAATATTGTAGAATTTGTCTCATTTGGTTTGGGTAGGCACACTACTGATTGGTTCAGAATGTGGGCTATTTTTTTTTTTTTTTTTTTTTTTTTTTTACATTTTTCTTCACTTTTTAACAATTATCTTACTATATATATCAACATTTCTTACAGTAGTAAGTGAGTAAATGATGGGTTCTTGTAAAATTTTTGAGATATGTCCACCTCGTACCAAAATAGCTCTGAGACATGGACCCAAAAAGACCTCTGAAGGTACCCTTTGGTATCTGCTACCAAGGTGTTGACAGCAGATTCTTTGCATTTCCTGTGCATTTTAAGGTGGAGCCTCTGTGGATTGGAAATCCCACAGATAAAAAAGGATTGGACTAAAATATGGGGAATTTGAAGGCCAGGTCAAACCCTTGACCTCTGTACCTTGACCTTCCCTGAGCAATTTTTACAGTGATCCAAGATGCATTATCTTGCTAAATGAGGCCTCAGCCATGAGGGAATACTGTTGCCATGAAGGGGTGTACTTGATATAAAACAGTGTTTTATACATGAATGACAAGATGCAAAGTTTAACAGGAAAATAATGCCCAGAACATCATCCTGCCTCTGTCAATTTTTTATCTTCCTATAGTGCCTCTTCTCCAGGTAAACAATGCATATCCATGCAGTCATCCAAATGAAATGTGAGGAAATCTGAGCTGTCATATCAGGCCTTTGTTTTTCCATTGCTCCGTGGTCCCTTGCCCATTTTAGGTGCTTTGTTCTTTATTTATAACATTATTCAGCAGTTTTGGCAGTAGCACTTCTGTACTATTTGGCCAGATGGGCTAGCCATCACTTTTCATATGCAAAATAGTGCCTTTGGAGCTCTTGACTCTGTCACTGGTTCAACGATCCTCATTTGGACTGCTTTTGGTAGGTACTAACCACTGCGTACTGGGAACCCCACAAACCTGCCTATTTTAGACATGCTCTGACAAGTCGTATACCCATTGTTTTTGGCCCTTGTGAAAGTCAGTCAGATCCTATTAGTAGTCCCCTATCAGTAGTTTTACTTTTGTAGCTGAGGGATAGTATTTATTCATTCATTCACTTATCTTATGTAATCATTTTAGTTCCTACTTCAGATGGTTTGGCATTTATTCCTGTCTTCAGTAAATAAAACTGATGCTCAGTTGGGTTAAGTTTGGGTGACTGACAGTCAAGAAGCTCTTGATTTCTATTACTGTCTTGACATATAATTTCCTTTAGCAGTTGTTTGCAGTAAGATTTCTTTAAGTATGTTGTTTGATCTAGCTGTTAAACCACTTGTGTGTGCTTAAGAACCCATTCACTTGCTTTTAGTCAACATCAGTCGAGAGATTTTTGGATGGGATAGATTGTTTTTGTTCTTCCACATATTATTTTTTTCCCCAACCATGGTGGATTTTGTCCTAGACATATACTGGCTTTTTATGTACATAAACTTGCATGTTCTGGCATTTCAGTGGCTGAGGTGTACTGATATTTTGGATTTTAGAATATTCTGAAGGTTTTTACTGAATTCACATTTTGAAAAACAGCAGATGTACATACCTTAACTGGCCAAGTATAATCCAGGTGGACTATATATAAATAGGCATTTGATTCTTGAACATATTTCACCCAGTTTGAATGAAAATAACTTTGACTTAATAATGACTTTGTGCAGCATGCAATTCAACCTCTGTAAACTCCAATACATTTGATGGCCTTTTCATTATCTCTCTCTCTCTCTCTCTCTCTCTCTTGCTCATGCTTTCTCCCTGACACACACACACTGAGTGAATATGCATTGTAAGCCGTATAACTACCTGTCTGATGAGTCCCTCTTCACTCTTCCCAGGGAATCATCCTCTCAGGAGGCCAGAGGCAGCGCATCAGTGTAGCTCGTGCTCTTTATCAGTCAACCAATGTGGTTTTTCTGGTGAGTCTAAAGCCCTCCAACACAGCCTCTGGAGAATCTGTCCACCTCCCCCACATATGCACCCACTGCTGAGTTTAGATTTTGCTACTTATTTTCCCAAGGTGCTCACAACTGTATATGTCTGCTCTTACACAATGACTTCCAGTGCCTGAGGCAGTGTTTCTGCCTGAATATTAAGTGTACTGGTTCCTATATAATTTGTATATGATATCATACTGTCAAAACCTTCTGAGATTTTCCATATCTTTTACATTGTTAATTGCCCCTTTCATTATCTGACTAGCTATTTTGAAAGCTATAGTGTTTAAATGAAGGCTGCCTTTGGTCTCTCCTAATGTTGTGCCAAGGACGACCCATTTTCGGCACTGGACATCCACCTAAGCGACCACCTCATGCAGGAAGGCATTCTGAAACTGCTGAGAGAAGAGAAGCGGACTGTGGTGCTGGTCACACACAAACTGCAGTACCTTCCTCATGCAGACTGGGTAAACCACACACACACACACACACACACACACAAACATTCACAAATTTTCCCCATCATTTTCTAAATGTTCCTTAAATGTTTAAAGTACTGAAGTCCTTCCTTTTTTTGTATGAGTTCCTGTTCTAAAAGTCATTCCATTGTTTGTGGTATTTCCTCTGCATGTTCTTCTCTTGATGTGGTCCTACTTTTCTCACCATTTATTTAATGCAGTACCAGACTGACAGATTGAAGCCTCCACAGTCCTGCTAACTTTGGCAGTGACTGACATTATAAATGGCCTGCTTACTTATTCATCTCTCTCCTACCATCCTGTAATGGATGGCAGTCTTACAAGAGAAGGTTGTTTACCTCCCTGTGTTGATGACTATTACTCAGCTCTTAATTTGATACAGCAGGAACTCCTCTGTTCTATGGACAAGATCTTTATCTTTCCCTGAAAGATGCATTCAATCTACTCTCGTATATGAAATTTATGAAGTGATTTATTGGAAGTAAGAAATGTGCTAATGGGCTGAATTTCTGCTTGGGCTGTCTGTAGATCATTGCGATGAAGGATGGGACTATACAGACAGAGGGTACGCTGAAAGACATCCAGAACTCTGAGCCTGAGCTTTTTGAGCAGTGGAAAACCCTCATGAATCGACAGGACCAGGAGTTTGAGAAGGTATAACCCAAAAATGGAAATTTGTAATTGTTGTATATGAAAACTGAGTGCCTTTCAGACAGACTAGACAGTGGTGATATTCACTGACTCAATGGAATTTCAGTACATGGCTGCCTTATCAGTGTGTGATTCAAGATTGTAGGACTTATTTTACATACATACAAATCTTTTTTTAAAAATTGATATCGCTTTGAGATGTTAGAAGAACATGGGTCTGCTGTTTCTGTATCTTTAAGCAAACCAGCTATTGTATTTAATTTTTACTTATTTATCTACTCATTTACAGATGTGGGATGATATCTGTGAGTAGCTAGTAGTTTAGCTGAGGCTGCTACCTTTGCTCTCATGTGCCTTTATTTTAGTTGTGATAAGCCTGCTGGTGGGCTTGTGTATGTGTTGTAGGAGACAGTTGCAGAAAGCATGACCATACTGGAGAGGAAGAACCTGAGGAGAGCCATGTACTCCAGAGAGGCTCTGAAGACTGAGGAAGAGGAGGAGGGTAAGAGAAACAATTACATAACTGCTACTTACATTTCTTTTCAATGTTGATAGCTTATCTCTCTCTCTTACATGTCAGTTTGTTTGTTGTGTTTGAAGGCATGATGTACTGTATACCCTGCAGTGTAACATAAGGCTTTATTTCAAGAGTGTTGGAACGTTCTATAACTAAACAGGCATAGTTGAGCTGGTAATGTAATTGATATCTTACTTCTGTTTGTGCAAAAGCATTCAATTTATTTCACAGCCTATTCTTTGTTCATTCAAACACATACCTTCATATGTGCCCTTCTGAACATGTGGAAGTCCTGTCATACTCACTGTTGTGTTTCTGTCTCTTGAGAATACATTGATCAGTGCCCTCTTCTAGACCAGGATTAGCAGCTCATATATGGCTGCTAGACGGCTGGCAGGCAGCCCTACTATAATACTATCCCACGGTCACATTGTGTCTGAAATGTGCCAGAGTAACCTTTAGCAGCATTGTAGCTAAATCCTTCTTACAGCAAGGCTCAGGGAGTAAGTAGTTCCTTTAGAAATCCCTTTTCCCAAAACATTATCGCTTTTGAAGTAGTCCTATCAAAAGAACTGGGGTAATATAAATGCAAGTTATTACATGAAATGATTGCAAATATTGCCCAATTCCTGAGATATAAATTAGTTTGAAACAGGTTTAGCCTAAAATAGAATGGTTTTCTTTTCTAGAGAGGCAAATGCAAGATGTTGTAAGGCAAGTCACTACCCTAAAACCAAAATGTTGGAATTGGCCATAGTTTACCACTGCCAGTATACCTCAGAATGAGCATGTAAGGACGTCATCATTTTGGAAACTATGTAAAATGGCTACAATCATGCTGTAGATGACACAAATCCAGGTTTCCTTTAATACCTCTTAAAAATGTGAGATGCCAAATTTCTGTACATGGTTGAATGACTGTTTATTTTCCAAAGATTGTATTATGCAGAAATGTTGAGAAATCTGTGGATTCCCTTGTAATATTTAAGTGTTTTAGCAGTTAGCTCATGTATATTAGGAAAATCATTTTGCTCATAAACTGCTAGGATGCTAATTATATCAATCACGGTCATTCCCCATATCAATTTTACTTAAGCTCATTTTCTGTATTCTGTAATTTCTATTATGAGTAAAAATGCTACATTATTTACTTTATATTTGTTATTGAAACACCAAATGAATAGGGTAACTGAAGACAGTTACATTAAAAGTACATCGTCGCTGTTCACAGAAAGACATCTCTCTCCATTGTTGTGGATATTTAGTTTACTGTATCATCACAGCAGCTGTCCTCCACAGTGCGTGAAAAGTTCATGATGAATGGACCAGTAGAAATACTTCAAAATTACTTGGAAAATAAATCTTTTTCTTGAAAGTTAAGAATTGAACAGCAACAATATGTTAATTATGTTAATACATGTATAGCTACTGACCTAGAGAATGTAATGAAAGTCACACTTTAGTTCACTGGAGATTGCGAATACGTTAAATGATGTAGCTAGTATTTCTGTATCATCTCCCTGTGTGGAAAGAGTCACATCCCTACCCCCTGCTCCATATTGATATAACTCTCATAACTCTCACTCCCACTCTCATTCCAGTGTTTCATGCAAGAACCATGCAGTTTAAATGGTTACTTAAATTCACAAATGGTTACTTAAATTCACACGGGTTAAGCCCTGCAATGCTATAAAGTGGCCTCTTCAGGACCTGTCAGGCTGCATTGGATTGATGCCAGTGTCCTCTTATGTGCTGTTGTCCTGCGAGATGCTCATGTTGAGTGTTGTATTCTCTGTCTCTGTCTGATGAATGTGGGTGGCTCTCGGGCCCTGTGGGGACTCTTGTCGCTGCAGAAATGGGGACTGCACTCACTCCTGAAGCAGGTGTGGGTTGAAGTGCATGGTTTGTTCACTGTGCTTTTGCAATGTGATGTTGTGTGCTCTGTCATTGCTCTTGTCTGCATGCTTTCATTCACACAGAAAATCTCTCTTTCTCTCTCTCTCTCTCTCTCTCTCTCTCTCTCTCTCTCTTTCCCTTTTTCTTGTTTTCTCTCCTCTTTTCTACTTCTCTATTTCTCCCCCCATCATCTCCTGCTAGTGCCCATTCGCCTATGCACTTAAAATGACTGCATGAGGCTGTGTTATAAATTTAGAATGGAGTGGGTGGAAGAGCTCAGTACTTGTGTTCTGGGCAAACCCAACTTCCACAGAAACATGAATTAACAGTAAAAACAAGATGTCAACAGAAAAAATGGAAACACTGTACACTTTTTTCTCCCTGTACACTCTCATCTCTATTAAAGTAATAATTAAAAAGAAACATATTTACACAGGTTTCCCCTTATCTCAGTTACAGTCTGTACAGAAATGTTTGTTTAGCTTTATAGATCTACTAGGCTAATGAGGGGGTCACTTATTTATCCACAGCGTGGCAGTGTTTCTGTAGGTTTTCATTCTAGCTAAGCTGGAGGACACTTTTTCTGACCTGTTGTTTGTAAACTGAGACCACTTGATTAAGAAAGTGCAATCAGATGTACTTTTTGCTGTATTGGAATAAGGACATGAACACTTAAAGGCAACGTTCACACTTTTTAATCAAAAACCAGTTTTTAACCACTGTTTCCATAGTTATCGGACACACTTTGCGTGCTTGAAACCGGTCTAACGTTTCTTAGCTCCAGTGTCTACTTACAAAGCCCCAATGTCTGTAAATGGGTAAAACAGTGGCTTGCTCCAGTATGCTAAGCTTTCTCTGTCTGCTTACAGAAGAGAAACAGCATTTGGAGGATTTTAGATAACATATAGACCTCTAAAAATTGAAACTCATGAACTGAGATGAGGGCATTGTTCTATTTCTCATCCAGATGTGGGTAATATTGAATTATTTTTGCTGTAGATGGAGTTCACCCAAATAAAAGTTAATTCATTTGTTATCTGTAACCACTTATCCAGTTCAGGGTCGCGGTGGGTCCAGAGCCTGCTAAAACACACCCTGGAGGGGGCGCCAGTCCTTCACAGGGCAACACACACTCACACATTCACGTCACCAATCCACCTACTAACGTGTGTTTTTGGACTGTGGGAAGAAACCGGAGCACCCGGAGGAAACCCACGCAGACACAGGGAGAACACACCAACTCCTCACAGGCAGTCACTCGGAGCGGGACCTGAACCCACAACCTCCAGGTCCCTGGAGCTGTGTGACTGCAACACTACCTGCTGCACCACCGTGCCGGCCCTGTGCTTAAAGACAAGTTAAACTACAGCCACATACAAACATACTGTTTCACCTAAAAAGATGAGGAGCTTCTGAGTGTAATCAAACAAGAGATCAGCATTTCCCCACAATCGTAGATGTTGCCTTTCATGCACATGATTGGTGTCTCTTTTCCTAAGGAATCACTTACTTGCCTCAGATCACATGAAGATTATCATGAATTTTTAAATATATTGGTCAACAAATTTGGACAGTTTGGAAAAATTTGGAGGACAAACTCGAGACACATGAACATTGTGCAGCTGAAAGGATGTGCTAAGGATACAGCCATTTACATGTGACTGTCAGAGCAGCAGGACAGTGGCAGCTGGTGTGTAGTCTAGGGCATATGTCAATGTACATTTTAGACCAAAAGTAGAAAAAAGAACATTACCTTTTCCATATGCTATACATATGCATAAAAATATGCCCATAATCCTTGACCGAACAGCTATATTTTTGGTAAGAGAAATTGTTTAAATTTTACCTTTTGCCAAACTTTCTTTCCTCAGCTTCTATTTTTGTTTTTAGCCTTTGTCTGCATATGTATGGTTAATTCCTTAAGTCTCTTCTTGTGATTCCCATTCAGGCTCTCTCTTTCTTTCTCACTCTCTCTCAATCTCTCACACACACTCTGTAGCTCCTCATTCTTTATTATACTTGAGTAGCCTGAAAGCTCCAGGCACAAATCTATATCCAGAGGCCCTGTTTACCTCCCTCTGTTCATTCTTCTCTATTCCAGTGGATTCATCAGATCAGTTGTTTTTTAATGTTGCATGTGAGACTTAGAGAGTAGTAACATGTGGCTGTGGCTGCATGCAGCGACTTCCAGAATTAATAGCATCTTTAAACATTAAAGGTTTGTTTAGGCTACTCTTCGAAATTTAGATTGTTGTCATTCATTTTGGGTAAGAGATCAAACTGAAAAAGCAAAGATAGTTTTACCATTCCACTTTGGATTTTCAAAGGGTTTCTAGAGTTCTGGAGGTCCCTGTGTGTAAATATTGAAACTAGTGTTAGTGATGCTTTATAGGGGTGTATAGAATGTTGTGTATTTTAATAACAAGCAATTGACTGCAGATAATGAACTACAAAGGGCAGAACTGAATAGGTGTCGTTAACTAAACTCTACCTATGTAATATTCAGTACTAAAAGATGATATGAAGTATTATAAGAGATGAATATTTATAGGTAAAGTTTGCTCCCCATTGCTTAATTTTATATCAATCAACATGGTTGATATTTTGCATAATTTGCAGAAAATGCTTCTTTTTCTGTATGGCTCCATACATTGTTGTAGCTGTAGCTAGTAAACCGGCCATAACGTCATGGAAGCAAGCAACCGTGAGGCAAATTGTAGTCAATGTCTGTCACCTGGCGTCCTTGTGTGTGCATCTAGAGGAGTCACTAGAGAGCGATGATGAGGACAACCTATCACAAGTGATGAGGCACAGAGCAACTATCCCATGGCGTTCCTGTGGGAAATATCTGACCTCAGCTGGCCTCCTACTGCTTCTTCTGCTGGTGCTCTCCCAACTGCTCAAACACTCACTTATGGTGGCCATTGATGTGTGGCTCGCACACTGGACGTCTGATGTCATCCGCGCCAAAATCCATGCTGACCGGCACAACTGTACATTTGTTCAGGTGAGCACTCTTAAAGTCCTTCTATAAAAGTCTCAGAAAGGACTACAGCAATCCACTCTCGCTATTTTTCCATTCATAAAATATCAGCAGTCATTTGCATAAACCATCATGTTTTCTTACATTTACCTTAAGTAAGTCTTCTGTTTAAAGAAGATTTCAACAATGAGAAAGAGTAGTCTTTGAGAAGCTTTGGTGCTATCAGACACCTTGTATATTAGCGTACAAGTAATTTAGTGGTTTTTAAATTTTTTGCTCAAGTGCAGTCACACAGCTCCAGGGACCTGGAGGTTGTGGGTTCGATTCCCGCTCTGGGTGACTGTCTGTGAGGAGTTGGTGTGTTCTCACCATGTCTGTGTGGGTTTCCTCCGGGTGCTCCGGTTTCCTGCCACAGTCCAAAAACACATGTTGGTAGGTGGATTGGCGACTCAATAAGAGTGTAGGTGTGAGTGTGTGAGTGAATGTGTGTGATTTGCCTTGCGCCCAATGATTCCTGGTAAGCTCTGGACCCACCGTGACTCTGAACTGGATAAGGGTTACAGATAATGAATGAATGAATAAGTGTAAACACTGAATTTTAATGCAATGCTATTGGTTGAGAGAGCTGGTCTTTAAATATGTTGTCTTCTAATGGGCTTATTTTATCTTGTTGACCTTAAAGATGTGTAGTGTTTTGTTACCAATCAAGCCTCTGTAAATTAATTTCACATTTGACATCACATGCCACATATGTCAGAATGTCTGCACTAAGCAAGGCCATCATTACTATGTCAGTCATTGTCTCTTGCATCTAAAAGCCACACCAGCATAATTATCAAATGTCATGGTAATTAAACTTGTTTGAAGATCACAAATTAGTTTGAAGTCGCACAGGTACGCAAGTAAAAGTGTAAATATTAATACTGTGGTGGTGCCTTAGACTCTGTTGACATTCACAGCATTATTATGAACTAAAATTAATGAATGCTTCAAAGCAGTGCTATGTTACACTCACTAAACAAATGATTCAAATAAAAAAAATGTGAATTCTTTTACTTAGAATATTCAGTAAGCAAATGAAAAATGAAAAAAACATATTTTGTCAAGGTCAACTTCACTGTTATTCCTTCTCAACACATTTGAATAACAATAAAGTTGAAAAAAGGTTTAAACAAAAATAAACTTACCCTTACAAAGTAACTCTTACAGAGTAAACACAAAAGCACAATGTTGAAATCTCATGTTGAACAATGCCTAACATTTTTTCAGATTATATATGAATTAAATGTTTTGAAATATATCCAATAGAAAGGAGATTTTTTCACATAACTAAAATGTTTCAGTTTATTACTCTTCTTCTGCATTGTATACATTCTCATGAACACTGTGTGAGAGGTGCAGTTGTCACAGCAGGTGTATGGTGTTAGCTAAGTGGCACACACTCACACTTTATTAATAGACACACCAATGTATCAGTTGTGCTGTGTGAGGAATAGCAGACAGATAACACATGCTCACGCCTGAGCAGTGCATGCTACATCAGGACACATAACACAGAGGCGCTCAACACCATACACTTATAAAATAAAGACTTGAAATAGAGAAAGTCACCCTCTGAATAAGAATATTTAGTGACCAAGAAAAAGGTGTACAACGATTTTCTCTTGGTGCAGGTGTCAACATAAAATTAAATCAGATAAAATAAATATAGAAACTAAGTATAAATAGACAGTCCACAAAGAAGTGAACAATTAAGTGTTCTCTGCTCCCTGGAGATTTCCAGCACAGCTGTTCCACTGTGTGATCAACCACCCACAAAAAATTGATCCTACCTTAAGCATGACTGTTCAGAGACACTAAGAGATAAACAGAAAAATGAACTGAGTTAACCTGCTGGACACCAGATTTTTAGGGTTTTTTTTTTTAGTTTCCTAATTAATATTTAATCCACTGTCATTTCATTTGTGCACTAAAAGGATTGTAAATTGCATTATGCTTACTGAGTGGAATCTGCTGCTATGGTGAGCGAATTGAGTCTCTTTTAATTTGTCTGACGTTTTACTGCCAATAATTTCCCATGGATATGCATTAGTGGTCTTTAAGAGTACAGGTGCAGGGTCCTTATGGTTATTACTGCATTGATTTCCTCTGCTTTTGCTTATTTTGGCCATGCATAATGAGCAGTATGATTTTTAAAAGCACCAGATTAGAAGTTAAATGATTTAGAAAGTCAGAAGTGATTAATTTTATTTTCAACATAACTTTCTTACTTCCTGTACTGATAGTAGTGTTCTTTGCCATTTGAGTCAGTGTTTTGCAGGTACTATCTGTCTCACTCTCAGCCCTACCACCGTAACCCATTCTCTCACACATATGCATGCACATAGAGGCCCTGTTTTGCACATTCTTGATGTTGTTATTCATTATAATATGAAAATGATATTGTCAAAAATATCTAGTAACTTCCATTCAAATGTAAGTGTATTTTTTTCTTCTTCTTCAGGACTGTGGCTTCAGTCACTCCTCGTACCTGCTTATTTTTAGTGTGCTGTGCTGTCTGGGCATTGTACTGTGTCTGGTCACCTCTGTGGCTGTGGAATGGACAGGGCTGCGAGTAGCCAAAGAGTTACACCACAATCTGCTCAAAAACATCATCCTTGCCCCAATGAGGTACCCACATGTGTGGCCTTATTATTGCTCTAATATTTATCATCATAATATTAAGTGTGTGTGTTTGTGTGTGTCTATGTGTGAGCACTTATCTGTGTATGTGACTATAAAAACATTTACAGTTTTGCATAGTCAGTTCCTAATGAAGGGTCTGACTGTTGACTGATGTGCCCCATTTGTCTGGGATAGGGACAGCAAACAGCATTTATCCTTTCAGCACCATGGCAACTGATTGGGTGCCCATGGGTAATGAAGGACACATTGTGTGGTTAGGTGATTACGTTTTCTGACCTGCTCACCCTTCATATGGACCAGTGTGATTATACAGTGTCACCTTATATGCAATAGATGCAGAATGAGGTGGAATACAGCTTCATCATATGATAAATGTTCCAACTGGGCCAATATGAAACGTTTTTTGTAAGCTTCTGAGTAATGGTTTGCTCTTATTTGTCTAGACTTTTTGAGACAACTCCTTTGGGAAGCATTCTGAACCGTTTTTCTTCAGACACAAACACCATAGACCAGGTATGATAATTACTCACCTATACTGACTGGACTTAGTTCACCATGTGGGTATTATTTACCATGGTTCATTAAACAACATGTCTTTTTTTTCACAAAAACCTAGACAAACCAAAAAGAGATGAGCGATGAAGCATTAAAAATAATTTGTGTCAATTTCTGTTCTTTTTGTCCTGATGTTTTTGTTCTTCGGTGCCAGTAAAATGATAAATTTGCTTTTTGCAATCATATTAAAGTTTTCCACTGTACTGACACAATAATGGGATCACTGAACCCTACATACATCTTTTGATGGCTGAATCGCTCTTTATTAATGCTCCAAATTAGCCCCTAGGGATAGCCATATAACTGTATACAAAAGCATTATATTATATGTTTCTTTCTGGTTGACAGCTATGAAAGCGCAGAAATAAGCAATTGATATTTAGAGATGTTGCTAAGACATTATATTTTTCAAGATCTTTTGCTCATGTACATCCAAACATCCATCTCATGTTTTCTTTTAATTAGAGAACAAATAAATTACATATATTGCTTCTAAGAAATTTGCAGTTAACTAACAAATTATCCTTTTTTTTGTATTTTACTTATATGTGGTTCTAGGTTCTGTGCCATTTTATTTTTTATTGTATGCAGTTATAAATTGAGTCATTGAAAGTCGTGTCTGGGTTGACGAGCAGTGTACCATTTTAGGGAGGGAAAAATGTTTATATGTCTAATATCAGCATTATTCTTTCACTAAAATACAAAAAGGATATACTTTCTCGTTCCCATTGTAAATTTGAGCCCATTTTAAAGGTAAAGCCAGGATTCACTAATGAGTTAAGGAGTGCAGAAATCTGCTGCTACACTAATGGGTCTCAGTGCCCCTCATGCACCAACACTTTGCTGATTAGGCTAAATAAGGCAAAGGCACTGATTAATGTCCTCTCACTCTGTGTATCTTATCTCTATGTGTTTCCAGCACATCCCTACTACAATAGAGTGTTTGATTCGCTCCACACTCTTGTGTGTGTCTGCACTGGGTGTGATATCATATGTCACGCCTGTCTTCCTCATTGCCCTCGCCCCTCTCACCATTGCCTGCTACTTCATCCAGAAATACTTCAGAGTGGCATCCAGGTATGTTGCCTGCAGTAGCACTGCTTTTCACTGGAGAAGGGTATTTATAGACATGGTTGGAAATAGAGGCAAGCAAGTTTAAATAAGGACCTTTTAGTTAAACAGCTGTTAGACCATGGATTATTATTATTAGCTGATTATTCCTGAGATATATAAGTTTGCAACCATTATGAATTTTACAGTTAAATGTATTAAAGTAACACTTTTGCATATCACACGTGAGGCTATTCAGCCAATCAGATCTGTGCATTATGATCAAATCTGCACTATGTACTATGATCACTTAAATGAGTGACACACACAGGCCAGGACTCCAGACACAGCTGTCCTGGGGTGAGTAAAAATAGCTCAAGGGACATGATAAAAGCACTTTTGGGACACTTCCATAACGACTGTAATGTGTGAGTTAAAACCAGAACCTTTAAATATAAGGGAACAATTACGAGTTGAAATTCTCATAATGCTGAACATGGATTCTCGTCCTTCAGCATATAGAGCCAATGAGCTTGCTGTTAACTGCCCTCCAGCAATAAGAACCAGTCAGATTGCTGGTTATGTAAAGCAGTAAGTCAACTGCAACATGTGCATTTTAATTTTACTAGAAATTAAACAAGGACATTTTATTTAGAGTTTTCCTTATTTATAATATTTATAAATCCTGTTGAAATATATCAAAATCTAATTGAAAGGTTATAAAATGTTGCTATAACTACAAGGCTACTTCAATATGCAGGATATGACACTGATCATAATGCAGGTTATACATTATGTTCCGGACCATGGCTTGAGAATATTTTATCTAACTGGACCGTAATGAAATTTAATTAATTACACCTGCTTTAAACTATTTAAGATGCCCTAATCACGTATTTAAAAACACACAAACATAATAATGTAGAGATATATAGTTTTCATTGTAATTTAATTTCTAATTGTCTTGGAAACTATTTAAGCTCTACAATTTTCTGGAAACAGTTTTGGGCCCTGTTGTTATGTAAAATACACTGTTATCTCTGTGCTTTGTGTACGTTTTCACAATGGTAAGAGAAATGAAATGACCACGGATTATGAAATAAGGGAATATGGATTATGTTTTAAAAAAAAGGGCCCAGCAATCAAATTTCAGGCCGGGGATTAATTTGAAATAACAAACACAATATACAATGGCCATGAGTTGCTTTTTGTTGCATATAATTTCATACACCTTAGGATTCATTGAATTGTCATGTTCACACAGATTTAAAGTTCAGAGGCTTATTTAACTTTATAGGCTGTTATTACAGCATCTTGAGAGTTTAGGTTTTTACTGGACTGGGGACGTTTTTCTTTATGTTCCCTGGTTGTACCATAACTGTATTTGTAAAGATTTCTTCAGCTCTCACATTACAAATCAGTCATGATCTGTGTGTGGTTTGATAATGAAAATGTTTTCCTTTATTACCAACACTGAAGATGTAATTTAACATGAAAATATGTCACAAGATTCTACCTGTTTAACTGTTTTATTCTTTAAAATAGTTCATTAGTCACCCCTGCCATGAGCTGCTTTTTGTATCTTGAGACATTATTGTGTGTCTTAGAGCAGCTGTATAAATGTGTGAGAAAAGTGTAACTGAGAAGATCCTCAGTTTATTACGGTGCAAGCATATTATATTTTACAACTTATTAGGACTTCGAGAGCTACGGCATGGCAGCTGGACCCCAGGCCTACACATTTAGTAAAAGCATGCTCAACACTGATTTGTTGATTGATTATTCAGGTCCTAGCAAATGATAGGCCTACATCAAATCTTCCTTATCTTGCTAAATTATTAGAATGAACTGTTGCTGCCCAGTTATTAGTACATCTAGAATCATTAGATCTGTTTGAGATTTTCCAGTCAGGATTCAGGAAAAACCACAGCACTGAAACTACTATTGTTAGAGTCAAGAGACTTTTAGCATCAGGTGATCAGGGCTTGCTGAATATGCTGGTTTTATAGGATCTTACAGTAGCCTATGATATGGTTAACCAAAATCTACTTGATTGGTTTAAGTCATATTTGGCAGATAGGCAGCAGTATGTCTCTGTAGGTGGTTATAGTTCAGACCCTTGCTTTTTGCTGCACGGTATCCCTCAGGTTTCAGTTCTTGGCCCACTTTTTTTTATATTGTACTTGCTTCCACTTGGTGAAATCATTAGGCGACAAGGACTGCAACTTCACTGTTATGCGGATGATGTGCAGATTTATATTTGCACAAAGCCTACACATAACTTACCACCCCCTGCCTTAATGAATTGTTTGGGTGATGTTAGGATTTGACTGCAGGAGAACTTCCTGAGCGTAAACATAAATAAATCTGAGGCCATATTAATTGCATCACCAGCTAAGATTAAGAAGGTGGGCAATGTCTGTTTCAATCCATGGGTATGTTGATTCCTCCTCATCCCAGATTAAAAATCTGGGAGTTATTTTTGTTATCTTTCTGTTTGGCTTTTGAGTTGCATATCAAAACATTTGCAAGACTGCCTCTTTCCATTTGAGAAATATTGCAGGGATTCATCCTTTTCCCACTCTCAATGCAGCTGAAAGTATCACTCATGCCTTGTTTCATCTAGGATTGATTACTGAATGGTCTCCCTCCTCGGGTACAGAGTAAATTGCAGTATGTGCAGAATTCTGCTGCTAAGATGCTGATCCATACTAAATCCTGGGAGCGTATCAATGCTATTTTGAGACAGCTACACTGGCTTCCAGTTTAGTACCGCATAGAGAAGTAGTCTCCTCCAAGTATATTCTCCTAAACGTGCTCTTTGTTCACTTGATCAGTACTTGCTTAAGGTTCCCCCCTCTAAACTGTGCACACTTGTTTCAGCTGGCCTTTGGATACGCCTAATGTTATTTCATTTATTTCTATGGGTTAGATCTTAATGTTAGATCTTAAAGGACACTCTATACAGTGTCCTTGGGTGTCATGAAAAGCATTTATTAAATAAAATGTATTATTATTATTATAAATCACCTTATATTCCTATATCAATACCACTTTCAGCTTTCCTGTGCATGGCAACTGAAGAAGTCTTTTGAGCTCACTCTCAATGTGGAGATGTACATGGCCTTGTAGCAGAGACCTATGAGCATTTATTTTTTTTATTGACACTAATGAATTTATTTGAAATAAATGTTTGTTCCTGGTGAATTAGATTTCATTGAAAATTGACATTTTTTTTCTCTGTGTTCGTGTGTGTGTGTATGTGTTTGCACCCAGAGATCTGCAACAACTAGAAGACAGCACCCAACTTCCTTTGCTCTCTCACTTCTCAGAGACAGTAGAGGGGCTGACCACCATCAGGGCCTTCAGGTGAGAGTGTATTCTAGTGCTTTTAGTATGAGCAGATCAATGTTTCACTTATGTAAGCATTGTCTTACTTATACCACAGTAACCACAGTTACATCTTACCTCTGCTACAATGTCTGTTACAGAGAGGCATTCCTGTAGTCCGAGCATCTCCTAATAATACCTCTCCAAACAAATATCTTGAAGTATCACACTGTTTATTCATTGCACTTTAGTAATTTATTCATGTATTGCACTCTATTTGCCTGTAACCTGGCAACAACATCCATTGCCGTTCGCAAGTGCCAAACGTCAGTTTTGACAAACTCTTCAAAGCTGAGCCTTTATTAAATCTAACTAAAAACGGATAAGAGAAAAACACAGAGTAAAATTTATTGTTAATCTGTTTGTGTGTGTGTGTGATCATTGTCTTAAAATGATGAAAGTCAATAATAAAACTGATACAATTGCAGCAATCCAGAGTAGACTATACGTATTATATTGGCTCTGTTGTACTGTGGTGATATGTCTAAGGTATATCTCAGTTATAGCACGGTTTCACAAGTATTACTTTCTAAATAATTCTTGCTTATCTATAATATAATGGCGGAATACTTGTATGTATGCAATGTATGTTGTGTACACATGTTGTCTGCATGTGGTGTAGTTCCTGTGTCATGTGTTGTTGCAGTGCATGGCACCTTGTGCCTGAAAAACAGTTCCACTGTTCCACTGCAATTTATATTCAGGAATGACAGTAAAGACCTTGAATTGACTTGTTTAGGTATGAGGCCAGGTTTCGGCAGAGGCTTCTGGAGTTAACAGATGCTAACAACGTCGCATCTCTCTTTCTCACGGCTGCCAACCGCTGGCTGGAGGTGCGCATGGTGAGTTTTTTCCCTTCACACACACACTCAGCTTGCAGTTTCTTCAGCTCTTAAAATGAGTGTTTGTCGTACATTGAAATGTGCATACATTAAGTTTACTTGATTCAAATATTTACATAATTTCAAAATGATTTTAATATATTAGATTAACCCTGCTTTCACTTTGCTTACTTTTGATAGAAAGTTATTTAAAGTACTTTAATCATTTGTAAATTGTATCCATGTTATCTAATGCCTATTCAGTATTCAGCTCACATCCTCACATACTGACTCACTCAGTCTCATACATATATACATACTCATTTACAGTGAAAAAGGGCATCACTGATTGTGCTATTTCTCATTTACTTACTCACATTTAGGGCTTTGGTGTTTTGCATCAGTGGTACTGTGTACTTGTTTGTTCAGTAAAGCCGTTGTTCTGTGACAGCTTGGCTCAACAAAGTATGACTTAGCCATTTAATGCCAGCCTTACATCAAACGACTTTTCAAGCCATTTTACTTTAGCAGGCAAATTCCCAATGTCGGAGTAAAATCATAAGTGTTTTGCTTAATGTCTGGCAGACTCCCATCATCTCAGTCATTTGGTTTAAGTGGTCAGAATAGCGGTCTTAAGCCCATGGTTTTAATTTCTTGCTGTTCCAATAAAATCAACCTTGTTTAATATTGATATAATTTTTTATGACAATGGCTCATGCAAAAAGTGGCCGTGCAAAATAACCCGTTTTTGGGAAATCATAGTCTATGACTTTTAGATGTGAGAAAGTGTCAGATTTCAGACTTTTACAAGTTATTTCAGAGACTTTTGCAGTTCTTTTTGTATTGGGATAGGTGTTTCTGTACATGTTTCTAATACTGCAGTTTCTTTATGATGCTGCTGTTCATCAAATATGAACAAAATGTCAGTTGTGTCACAAACAGAACTAAGTCAATAGTAAGTATGCACTCTCACTTACAAATTGAACGCATCATCTTTTAATTGGGTATATTATTACAAATTCTTCTGCCAGCAGATTTCAACACTTAATTTTTTGGGTTGTGGTACCAGGCCTGCCAGGTTTATGAGGTTAATATAACAGTTTGTATATAATTCAGTGCAGTATTATTATTGTGATATCTGTTTCACAATGTTGTGTAATCAGTAATTTCCATCTAATAATATATACAGTTCATTGGACCAGTCATGTTTGCTCTCTCTTTAGGATTTCATAATTTACTCATAATAATACAATATCAGCTTCTTAAAATGGTGCGCTAAACATGTATTAAAGAAAGAGCTGTATACTCAGTATTGTAAATGTTACACTTCATTTAGTGTTGCAGTATGCTTGACCCTGCTATTGACAGGTTTCAAACAGATGACTTGGATGAGAGGTCAAGAGACTTTTGCAATTAGATGTAATTACGTGCTGTCAGCACAGATTTGTTCAATCAGGTTGAAAAGCTCTGTTCTGAGTAAAGCAATTTCTTTCTCTTTTTACAGGAATATATTGGAGCCTGTATTGTCCTCATAGCAGCTGTGGCCTCTATTACTAGTTCACTCTACAGTCACCTTTCTACTGGGCTGGTGGGGCTGGGACTGACCTATGCTCTCATGGTATGAGCCAAACAAACACTGACACAGCATTTGAGTGAGAATATTAATTTATATATATATAGGGATGCAATGATATGTTAGATGTGGACTGATTCTATTTATTAAACGTAGAAACTAGTCAAGCTGGGACATTATAGCATTACAGAGATGAATTAGATGTTGGTTAAAGCAAATAACTGCAGTTATGGATCGGATAGCACCGTCTCTCTCAGTATTAGTTTATTTGTGCTTAATTTTATGAATGTTATGATCTTCATTTTAACTGTACACACTGCCATTGAACAAATTCCACATATTGCATATCTACTGCAACATCATTCTATTTTATCTCTAACTCTATCTGTACATATTGGTAGGTTTCAAACTACCTGAACTGGATGGTGCGTAACCTGGCTGATATGGAGGTGCAGTTAGGAGCAGTGAAGAGGATAAATAACCTACTAAAGACGGAGCCAGAGAACTATGAGGGGCTGATGTGTGAGTGAAAGGCTGTTTCTGACCCACATCCTACACAGACTACTGCTATTATACTATTTTTCTTCACACATTTCCCTCAGGCGAGCTTTTTACTCTTTTTATTTCTTCCCTGTAGCTTTCACTCTTTTGGCTTTTACTGCATTAAAGTCATAAAATCTTACCCTCTTTCCCTAAATTCATCCAAATTTCTCCTGTACCCTTTTTTCTCTGTTTTGACTTTTTTTATTTGTGTTTGCGTCCTCGCTCTTTGTCCTCAGCTGCATCCCAGGTCCCAGAGGGCTGGCCCCAGCAGGGTGAAATTCAGATCCAAAACCTGAGTGTTAGATATGACAGCACTCTGAAGCCTGTCCTAAAGCATGTCAATGCCCACATTACGCCTGGACAGAAGGTAACTGAATCATATCTCAACTTAAACACTGTGTTGAGAACTTGCATTAAAATCCTAAAAAAGTAAAAGAACAGAATTCATTCAAAGATTTTGATTTAAAGATGATAATATAGATGTTAATTAATTATCTTTACATTAATAAATTATCATTATATTTGTTGCCAAAGGTATATATTTAGTAATATATAAAAAATATAAATATGAAATATTATTAGAAACTCATATTACTATATTTTTGTTTAATAAATTTAATAAACCTTAATGTAAACTAATAAACACAGCAATAAACATCATTTGCAGTGTAACTGTAAATTAGTTAGAGGTTCTGTGTGCACATATGTTCATGTTCATATGTTAAGTTTAAGGAATCCTACTGTTTATGTTTCTATTTCAGGTTGGAATCTGTGGCAGAACGGGAAGCGGAAAGTCTTCCTTCTCCTTAGCCTTCTTCCGTATGGTGGACACATTTGAAGGTACCAATTCAAAACCAAATTTGAATAATCCTAAAATGTTTATCTTTCTCCCTGCTAAAAAGTGTGCACTTGTATTTCATGTTAACAGGACGGATAATTATAGATGACATTGACATAGCAAAGCTGCCTCTCCAAACACTCCGGAGTCGTTTCTCAATCATCCTGCAAGATCCCATTCTCTTCAGTGGAACAATCCGGTTAGTCATTTTCCAGTAGTCTGCACTTTTTTGCAGTGGGTTGTTGGGCATACACTCTGTGATCAGGTGAGGAGCTTGGAGTAGAACAACTGTTCTTTCGCATTGAGAGGGTAAGGTGGTTCAGGTATCTGAACAGTGTGTAGCCTATAAGCCTCCCGCTGGAGGTGTACCATGCATGGCCATCTGGGAGGAGACTTTGAGGTAGACCCAGGACCCACTGGAGGGATTATATCTACGGACTGGTCTGGGAACATCTGTGGGTTCACCAGGAGGAGCTGTAGGCATTTGGAGTCGACAGAGGTTCCTGGGCTTCTTTGCTCAATCTGTTTCTACCACTATGGTCCAAGTGGAAAAGATGATGATGATGATGATGTATTAAAGTGAAGGGTGTCTCAAATTGCTAATATTGATGCAAAAAAATAAAAATAGAATAATATAAAATAATATATATTATAAAAATAATTTAAAAAATAGATAATAATTAGAATGCAGAATTACTATATAGTAATACTTGGCTACAGACATTGCAGGCTTTGTCAACCTATTCAAATAAGGCATCAAATTGTTCTTCGAGGGAGCCATGCTTTAAAGATTGCTCTACCACTGTGACTAATGTCCCATTTGAGCCATATGCCATCCCTAGTTGGGGGTCCCAAGGATGCCCTTAGCTGCACTCTCATTGGACAGGAAAGACAGCAGTGTACTTCTCGTCCCGTCACTTAGCAACGTATCAGCCAATCAGGGGCATCTGCTCGAGTCAGCATGCTCCCCTGAGTAGCCTGTGCTGTTTAATTGATGCTGCTTTTTTTGTTCAAAAGTGATTGCGGCCGGCACCGCAGAGGGTGTGAACCTTCCTTCTGTCCTGATTGGGGGTTCTGATTTTGTGGTGTGACACTTGCTTAATACAAAGTGTGATGGGAAAATAAATGTTGTGAGGAACTTGAAGTAAATCATGTTAAACGGACTCAGTCTATGTGGCTTTATGAGGACTCTCACAGTCCTGTAATTTTAGCTGATTATAAAATCTATAAAAATCTATAGAAAATTATAATATCATTTTAATGGGTGTCTCCAGATCAACTATGGCATGACAAGTTTCACCCTTCTCCCACAGCTTGGGTTTAAAATTGGATTACTTTTATTTATATTGGTGTATCCTTAGTTTACTGTTTCCTTGCTTTTGAAATACACTGTATTACTGTTCATTATTTGCACCAGTTAAACCAGAATCCTAAAGTGGACCAGTTCGTTTATTCCCATTTTGTAAGTTAACTGGTGATCTTTAGTAGTTCTCAGCAGCTTAAGCTCAAATAAACAAACATTATTTATTGCACTTTTCTAAAGGTATTACAGCACCAGGAAATGTGTGTAATGTTAGAACTGCTCTTACGTGTAGAGGCATGATATTTCAAATTATTGGGGTGTTTTTAGATTTTTAATTTACATGTATTTACCTAAAACCAATGGATAAAAATGCACCCTATTAATTCAGGTGAAAGTTCAGGTGAAAATGGTGGTCAGTTTTAGTAACTGGGATCTGGCTTCTTACACTGAATCTCCCTTGTGTTCAGTTTTAATCTAGATCCAGAGATGAAGGCTACAGACAGTATGCTTTGGGAGGCTCTGGAAATTGCCCAGCTCAAACCAGTAGTGAAAACTCTGCCTGGGGGACTTGGTAAGGGAGGTGTATCTTTTTTGATATAACAACACATACTGTTTGTGCGTAAGACAGGAATTTGGTTTGTTTGGTGGTTTTATTTTCTGTTTTCATATAGTTTATAGTTTGAGACGTTTGGCATTGAATAATTTAGTGAGGCGTCAGAGCCTTTATTATGGATTTCAAACAAGTGTCTATATATGAGTGAGAGGGCTAGACAGCGTACAGGATTATTAACAATTCATAGCTTTCAGCGATCAGAGATATGTCTTCTGCAATTTATTGAGGCTACTCATGAAATACACTGTCCACCCAACTAGAATAACAAGATCATCAGTGTTTCACTGTACAACTGTGTCACCGAAAATGGGCCCACGTTTAACAATGAAGAGTAAAAACAATAAATCAGGACCATGTGTGTTTACTGATTCCTATTTTTGCAGCATGAGTCTTGTTTTTAAGACGTTCCTTTGACACCTACTCTCTGTTTTAGATGCCATGGTGACGGAAGGTGGGGAAAATTTCAGCCAGGGGCAACGCCAGCTGTTCTGTTTGGCACGGGCGTTTGTTCGCAAGAGCAGCATTCTGATCATGGATGAGGCCACTGCATCAATAGATATGGCAACGGTGAGTGTATGAGACGTAGAAGCCCAAAGGGCTGGACTCTGTTCTCTTTACTGTGCACTTTTTTTTTTGCTTTTGCCTTTCATAGACAGTTCTGTCACAATTCAGTACCCTGAGCATCAGCATAGCTCTCTGTACAAATGGAGCGTGGCTGAAGTAAATGCACTCGCTTCATTTAATAGCTGAGGCAACACACTCTGGGTTAAATGGTTATTAAAAAGATTTACTTCAATTAATATTCATTATAGTGACTGTCAGACTGAAGTAAAAAAAAAGATGAAAGCCGTAATTTGCTCACTGCTCATTTGAAATCACATGCTTAACCTAATGCTCTACATTTATTCCCTGTTTTTACGTCTGTTTGTTGCATTTCACTCCTTTTACAGGAGAGCATTTTGCAGAAAGTTGTAATGACTGCTTTTGCAGACAGAACAGTGGTTACCATAGCAGTGAGTATCCAGCAACACCCGTCTTTAATGTTTACACTGTATTTTTGATGAGCTTAACTGGAAACAAGGTATCTATGACATGTCCAGTGCATTGGCCCAGTTCTGCTGATATGTCATGTTCTTTCTTGCAGCATCGAGTACACACTATCCTGAATGCAGACCTGGTGATTGTGATGAAGAGAGGGGTCATTCTGGAGTACGACAAACCAGACATTCTCCTCAGTACTGAGGACAGTGTTTTTGCCTCTTTTGTTCGGGCAGATAAATAATAACTGAGGACTGTCCATTTAAAGTGCAATTCTACCATGTATTATTGTTTTGTATTTCACCATACATCATGTTTGTAAATAAGATGGATTTCTTTATTAATAAAAGATAAATGCCTATATATGCTAAATTTATCATTCTTATATATAAATATATTTGTTGATGAAATGTGACATGATTGTGGGTGGCTTAATGCAGCAATAACCAAATATAAATGGGCCCATGTCATGGAAACTACTTTTCCTCAATTTTAGGAAATAAACGTGTTTGATATGGTATGTAAACACGGTTAAATTCCAAATGTTACTGTTTAAGTTTTGATTCAGGCAAATGTTATAAGTGAATCTCAGTTGGAAAGAAAAATGTAGGATATTAGCCCTTTAACTTAATTTTTTTCAGAGAGATTTTGAATCAGATTTGGGGAGGGTGCATATGTTACTGTTCTGAGGTAATGATTTCAGATTATAAGAAACATCTGAATTTTTGTTTACCGGTTATTGTTAACCATTATTCTCTACGTCTCAGAGTATCTAAAGTGTTTTATTTACATTAACTTTTGAAATAGGACTGTGTGAACCTGGGCTGGGTTAAGTGGAGCTCCTCACATGCCTCTGTAACTCAAATGCAGTCTCTGAACAGACTGAGGGCGGCTCTAACGATGGCTCACAGAAGATCCTGTTTCAGGCGACGGACAGCAGCAGCTGAGCCACTGGAAGTTGAATCTTCTCCTGGGAGTTCCTCTCTACAGAGCTGCAGACCGGCGATACGCCAACAAATGACTCTTTATGAATGACTCCTTTAAATAATACATAAGTCTGAAGGGTTGTGGTCTTATTTACGGTTATCAAACAGTAAACAGTTTCTTAGACAAAAAAATGGGTGTTGTGTGAAGTGTAAGCATTAGAAATAATAATAAAACAAAAAACAACCAAAAACTCACTTCCACTTACCACAGAGAATTGACCCAACCGTCGCTGTCGATTCAAATGGTTACACTCCAATCAAAAGAATCAAATCAACATGGAGTCGACTCATGCAAACAGACATTAAGTAAAATATTAATTAAAACGTGATTCGTTTCGCCCAAGGAAACAAGTGAAGAAACGATTCGAATCACTATACGAGTCGATACAAACATGACCTTTATAAACAGCATACTCCCACGCCAAAGAGCGTGACAAAAATAGTGCCCCGCCATTAGAAGTGAGTTCGTTGGTAGGGCATGTGTGTCGTGGTAACGTGTGTTTGTGGACGCAGTCCTGCGCAGTAGGAAATCGGAGAGTCGTTCAAAAAGCAGTTTACGTGAATCGAAGCTAGTGAGCCGATTCTCGAAAAGAGTATTTAGAAATAAAAAAAATAGTTATCAGAAGAGCGAGTCGATTCTCTTTGTCTCATTCCGACAACTGGAAGGAGTCGAGTCTGTAAAGTGATCCGTGGAACACATCACCGCTGTGTGTCCGGGACGGTGTGTGTTTGTATGTGTGTGTGTCAGAACACTTGGCCTGCACGTGCTGTGGGTGAAGGACTATCGCGGAGGTTGTGTTCTCTTTGTGTCTCCGCTGTGGAGGGGAGCGGACCGCGGCTCATGAGCAGGGTTATTATGGGACTGGGACGCAGAAATGTTGTCCAGGAAAGGGCTGATTCCCGACGACTTTGTGGTGACGCGGCTGGCGGAGGACGTGCTGCAGCCGCGGCTGAAGACTCGCCAACGCAAAGCGCGCTTTGTGGCCAAGAACGGCGCGTGTAATGTCGCGCACACGAACATCCGCGAGCAGGGCCGCTTCCTCCAGGACGTGTTCACCACGCTCGTGGACCTCAAATGGCTGCACACGCTCTTCATCTTCACCATGTCGTTCCTGTGCAGCTGGCTGCTGTTCGCCATGGCATGGTGGCTCATCGCCTTCGCGCACGGGGACCTCGCCGCGGACACCGACACCGTGCCGTGCGTAACGGCCATCCACTCCTTTCTCTCCGCCTTTCTCTTCTCCGTGGAAGTGCAGGTGACGATCAGCCGCGATTATGGGCAGTCTCAATGTGGAGTTATCATCTATAAAAGTAGCTTTTGGTCCCTTACTGGGCTTTGTTTTAACAACAAATTCAAGAAAAAAATTCAAACACTTGAAGAACCTTTTGCATGATTAAATGCTTCTTTTGGATAATTAAAAAGGTTCTTTAGATTGATGGAGAATGTGCTATAGATGGTTCTAAATATAACATCTTTTAGAGAAGGGTTCTATATGGCACCAAAACCAATATCAAGCGTGCTGCCATATAAAAGGTGCTCATTCTCCATCTGAATCAGTCTGAATCTGGAGAAATCATTCATGATACAAAAAAAACCCACTTTAATCATGCAAAAGGTCCTTCAAGTGTTCAGGGTTCTCTATATAGAACTATTTCCTTTAATAAAGAACCCTGTGAGAACCATCGTTTTTAAGTGTGTACAATTAAAAGACGTATAAAAATACAGATTTACTTGTACAACTATAATAGTTCATCCATGGCGCAGCTGTAAAACTGACCACCTCCACCCAGTCAGAACACGATCTGTGGTATATTCTCTTCTTCATAATTAGAGGTGGATAATATTAGAATTGATCTTTATCATATGTTTCTCAGCAGCATTGTTTCAGCTTAAATATAATGCCATTTTTATTATTAACAGGTCATCGTTTTTCAAGAGAGAATAGAAATCGCTCTAGTTTTTCATACCACTAAGTATCTGAATATATATGGTGTGCTATATTGTACACAGTTATTCCTACTAGATGTATTTGTCACTGAGTGTGTTTGTGTATAGACCAGTCACAGTCATTGAAGGTCTTAGGTGATTTTTCATTTTCCATTTTCTTTAAGTCAGCTGCTAAAAATCTCTCCAGGAAAATGATTGGTAAGTGGACAAATAGAATTTTTAATGTGAGAAACAGAACTTTAATCGTATGCCTCATGAATTATATATGTTCCGCCAAAATGGTAAACTCAGCATATAAATAGAGATGGTTATGCTTTGTTAATTGCCATATTTCAGTTTGTTCCCTGTGGAGGATGTGCTAACATTTTGGTCTGTTTGTTTGCTTTCTGCACTTATTAAATCATGTCCTATTCCACCAGCTAACTCAGTTTCCCTCTGTTACTCAATGCCACTAGGCTGGGGGTGTGAAGGCTGGCGCATGCTTCTTCCAAGACAGGTGTAGCCAGCCACAGCTGCAATGTCAGTTAACAGCTCAACCTACTTGGATGTAAACACATACAGATGACTGCCTAGGCTAGCATTACACTGAGCCACCCGAAGAGAGCAGCCACAGCTAGAGCATCAAATAGAGCCAAGGAGTAGACAGTTGCAGAATTAAATAGCATTTCCCTCACCCTGGTTCTGGAGAACTTCTTGGTGTACAAGCAGTTCCCACCAGTGTTCCTCACTGGTCCTATTTGAGTAGCTGTAGTGCTAACCCTGCTCCAGCAACCTTCATCACATACTTAATTATTAGCCCCTGGAGGTGTCACTGTGGGTAAGCAGAAAGTCATTAAGACAGGGCTCATCAACTCTGATAGGGTCCGGCGCTTTTCTGTTTAGCCGTGACCTGCAAAGCCAACCAAATGTGTCATTTGACCAGCAGTGTCCAAACCTGTGCACATGTGTCTGACCGTCGCTTCTCTGTCGATGTGTAGGTGACCATTGGCTTTGGCGGACGAATGATCACAGAGGAGTGTGCAGCAGCTGTGCTGTGTCTACTGGTGCAGAACATTGTGGGGCTGGTCATTAATGCTGTGATGCTAGGCTGCATCTTCATGAAGACTGCGCAGGCTAAGAGACGGGCAGAGACGCTGATTTTCAGTAAACACGCCGTGGTCGCCTTGAGAAACGGCCGGCTCTGCCTCATGTGCCGTGTGGGAGACCTGCGGAAGAGCATGATCATCAGCGCCACAGTGCGCATGCAGCTGGTGCGGCGTGGGACCACGGAGGAAGGCGAGGTGCTGCCCCTGGACCAGATCGACATCCAGACGGACAACCCTGTGGGGGGCAACTCCATCTTTCTGGTGTCACCCCTCATCATCAGCCACCCAATGGACCGCAGCAGCCCTCTGTACAATGTGAGCGCCGCTGACCTACAGCGACACGACCTTGAGGTGGTAGTGGTCTTGGAGGGCGTGGTGGAGACAACTGGCATCACCACGCAGGCCCGCACCTCTTATATTGGTGAGGAGATCCTGTGGGGACATCGCTTTGTGCCCACCGTTTCTGAGGAGGATGGTATGTATGCGGTGGACTATTCCAAGTTTGGAAACACCATCAAAGTGCTCACTCCCAGCTGCAGCCCCAAAGAGCTGGACGAGCACGGGGGGCTGGACACCTTCAGGCTCAGAGAGTCTAACATCGCCTCGGCTATAAGAGGCTCAGTCCGAAGGAGGATCAAACATCAGCAGACCTTCAGCAAAGAGGAGTGAACCTGGTTTAAGGAAGGAAACTGACCCATGTGCCTTTGTTCCTAGGAAAATAATGATGAGCTCAAGGGTGAAATTGGTTCATGCAAAGAGAAGGCAAGGTTTGTTTTTTTCCCCCACCACCCCTCTATTTTCTATGAGTTCTACCCAACTCTGGACCTGGTCATGTCCAAATATGCAATTCTTGGCATCTGCTTGGAAACAAAACTTAAGAAACTCATTTAACACTGCAGACTTTGCTAAGTTACTAATTTTTAATCATTCTTTCATTCATTATCTGTAAGCGCTTATCCAGTTCAGGGTCGCGGTGGGTCCTACCTGGAATCATTGGGCGCAAGGCAAGAACACAACCTGGAGGGGGCGCCAGTCCTTCACAGGGCAACACACACTCACACACACACAGTCACACCTACAGACACTTTTGAGTCACCAATCCACCTACCATCGTGTGTTTTTGGACTGTGGGAGTAAACCGGAGCACCCGGAGGAAACCCACGCGGACACAGGGAGAACACACCAACTCCTCACAGACAGTCACCCGGAGCGGGACTCGAACCCACAACCTCCAGGTCCCTGGAGCTGTGTGACTGCGACACTACCTAATTTAGTAATTTAAATATAAATTTTAAAACCTGACATTGTATAATACATGTAATGGGGTGTAACTATCCATATCATATTACTGTAGACCAGTCAGAACGGGATTTATGGCACGTTTTTCTCCTCATATTTAATTTGTGGGCACGGATATTTTAACAGACACTCATTGTGTTATCTGCTGTTCTGGAATCAGGAGCATAGGGTCTTATAGTGAACATTGGGGTTATTTTGTATTTTCTGACTTTCTTTATTCAGCACAGGTTTCAGAGACAGCACTAATATATTGTTACACTAAGGTGCAGACTATATATTATACACACACACACACACAGAATTGTGTTGGTAAGTTGGTAGATTAATGTAGATGTGATAAACGCTGCTATTTGTTTTTTCTTCTTGCTAGCCTAGCTATACTGTACTTTCTATACGCTTCCTATTTATTTTCAAACATAGGCTTCAGAAATGGGAATGAACTTGTTAGACCCAACAGGGCTGGAGTACGCAATACTTTGTAGGTTGAAGGGTTAATGCTGATTTTATGAAAATAAGGGTACTATAAGGCTTTAAGTACATTTTACACAAATAAAAGCTTTATGCAGTCAATATAAAAGCCAGGTTAGTCTTTATAGACATGCCCATTTTCAGGAGTCTGGGTAAGGGATTTTTTAATTAGCTTCCTCTTCTAAATATTAATAATGCACTATTACACACAAGACCTGGAACTGACCTTTATGAATTCAGAAAATACATGTGGTTGTTGTAGCCTCAGAGACATGGTTAGCACTGCAGGCCACGGAAGGCTTTGTGTTTTTGCTGACCAGAGACAAACTTCTCACTATTCATAAAGGTCATTAAGAGTATCATGGCACGGGAAGCTATGAAATGCAATACCACGGAGACTGTGGGGCTGAAAAGGAGAATATCAGCACTTTCTGTCCCTCAAACTTATTCAGGGTTTTGGCTTTGACTTGACATCAGACAATCCATACACTTCCAGTTTGGAAGATGAAAGCTTTTTAATGTCATTTTTTTCACCAGATGCTCTGAGGCCTGCTCAAGACCACCACCTAGTGTAGACAAGGAACATTTTGTATATGTTTCCCCTTAGCTTTATTTTATCAGGGCACTCTTACAAAAAGAAAAAGAAATGCATTTTCCCCTTAAATATTTGAGATATTTGGATGCTGTGTTTCTCAGGGCATGGGATTTGTGAATGCACATATTGGTTTGCAATAGATTAATGCTACATGCATGCTTCCTGGACTTTATATGCAAATAAACTGGATTGTTAATAAAGGACTGTAGTGTTTCTGTCTGATTTTTGCTGTTATGCATGTAGAGTTTATAAAGGAGTAAAAGCTTAGGTAGAAACCGAGCAGAAAATAATGACATCTGCTGGTAAGTGAGCAGAAGCCTCGGTTTTTAGACATGTTCCCTTTCTTATTCACATTTCTCATGTTTGTTTTATTCCCTTTAACCTCAGTTGTGACCCTGAACTGGGTAAGCAGTTACAGACAATGAATGAATGTTTAACCTCACCTTTGCATTCCCACATAAAAGTGTCTGGACAATACTGAAGTCTCTACACTCCATGTTAAAGACAGCACAAAATATGATTGAAAATATGGGATAAAACAAGACAGACAAAAAACTGCTGTTTTATTTCAGTTTGTGTGATAGTAAAAGTTTTTAGTAGATTTATTTGCACATGCATTGAATTATTGACTATTCTTTTTACCCCACCCCCGAAATGTCCCCTTTAAAACCTTCTTACTCTAAGGGTCACAAGCAGATGGCCATCAATGTTTGGAAACTGAAATTTAAAATAAATAGATTAATAAATATATAAATTCATTCATTCATTGTCTGTAACCGCTTATCCAGTTCAGGCTCGAAGTGTGTCCGGAGCCTACCCAGAATCATTAGGTGCAAGACGTGGACACAACCTGGAGGGACGCCAGTCCTTCACAGGGCGACACACACACATTCACTCATACTTACAGACACTTTCAAGTCGGCAATCCACTTTCCAAAGTGTGTTTTTGGACTGTGGGAGGAAACCGGAGCACCTGGAGGAAACCCACGCAGACACAGGGAGAACACACCAACTCCTCACAGACAGTGAGGAGCGGGACTCGAACCCACAACCTCGAGATCCCTGGAGCTGTGTGACTGTGACACTATATATTTTTTTGTTTTTTCCAATGTAGTATTGAACATTTATTTAATTGTAAATCTCAAAAATTAAAACTTAATGAACACTACTGCACCTCTGTTGACTTTTGGCAAAAACGACTTCCAAGTTTTGCCTATCATTTTCATTGTTAACATATAAACTATTTTTTTTCTTCTTCTTTGGGAAACTGAAGGCTTTAAAAATTCTTGCATCTAATTACATACCTCCCTGTTGCAGTCTGTATTTATTTTTTTTAATAAACATCACATGGTTTGGTCAGGCCAGAAGTGCATGTATAATATAAATATACTTATTAATATTTATAACATGCTTCATTGACAGGTAATAGGGAGAAAAGGCTACTTGAGGCTCAGCAGTAAGAAAACTGCATCATGTAAATTGATTTCATCACCATGCCATAAAAGTTAATTACACTAGAGTAAGCTCCAGGAGCAAAAACACCAAATTGTACCTAGTGTTCCTTTAAAACTTTATAATTGCTGCCATGTGGATGGAACTGCACTCAGGAATGAAACTGTAGTCCGCAATAAATAATGACTCTTTGGTCCACTAATGCTGTGTAATAAACCCATGCGTATGACATGTATCAAGTAGTAGATTAGTACCTCCATGCGGTCTAACTCAAAGATAAAATAGCTTTAGTCAAGGTTTATTCTGTTTTTTTTATTAGATTAATATTTGCAGAGCTTAAAATAATAAATTGCTTTAACTTAAATCATTAAGTACATAAAAGAAAGCCAGAACTGAGGAACCCTGCAAATAAAATGTCAAAATAAATAATAGGAGGCAAATGTCTCTCCACAGAGGCTGTTCTTAACATAACCAACTTGCGATCTTCATTATATAGTTTACAATGTGTGCCTTAAAACTGCAAGCAGAATGTGCATGATTTACACATGGTGTAGGCTGCAATAATATTTGGGACCTCTTTTAATGACAAAGAAAAACAAAATGGAAAAATAAAAAAGGTCTTTGAGGAGGGCTCCTCATCAGTACATCAGCAAATGAATTACAACAAAAGGAATTCCTTCCAGTCAGAAACATTCGAATCCATCCTGCACTCATTCAAATCCACATTCTGCCAGCTTCAATTCGCTTTGCGTTTGCAGAGAGAACACATGGCAACTCTGTCCATTCAGTTCTGGTTTTAAATTGTTTGACCTCTCATGTTTCTAACCAGATCATAACTGTAGATGAAGAAATGGTCCGGGGGGTGGGGTGCGACTGGATGAATCATGGATGACAAATGGAGAGAATGAATAAATTGGTATCAGCGTGAGGGGAATGAAGGTTTTTAAGTGAAGCCCCAGTCATGGAGAACTAACAGTCAGAATTAGCAGGCACCTTGCAATAATCATGTCTCCACGAGGGGGCACTAAGTTTGCGATATACGTGTAACCCTGTCTAACAGCACGAGACAGTGCCTTGGTCTCATGTTCGAGGCATTGCTAAGGTGCTAAGGGCCAAACAGAAAACACCACATCCCCTTAAAACAACATTCTCCAAGAATGTGCACAAAAAAATAAATAAAAATAAAAGCAAATTTTTAAAAAATGTTCCTAGATAGCAAGGTAGACAGAGGGGCTATATTAGGGAGAAAATTCCACACCAGTGTGCGCTGATCAGTGACACTGGCTTCCCCCATGCTCCGCCACTTTGACTGATTCTTAAGGTGGTAAAAAGTGATCAGGCCGTCAAAGGGTCTGCGAGTCCTGCCAGCAGCCCGGCCCTACCCTGCCCTGCCCAGGGCCTCATCTCACCGCCTACTTATCGTCCTCTTCACTAATGGGTGTTGGTGGTCCTGTGGGCAGCTCATCTCTCAGTCACGTGGTTCTGTTGTGGGGAGGGGGGCAGGGGGGTGCACAGCACCTCCGACAGGTCGTCCATGATGCACGTCTCCTTGGGGTCGACCAGGTTGAACTCCCTCACGAAGACGATGAAATGTGCGTACAGCGTGTTCAAGTGTCCATGCAACTCCAGAGCCACCGTTTCTTTAAAGTGCACCCAGTAGATATGCGCCAGAACATGGAAGAGGTACCGACAGATCTTCTTCACCAGAGACTCAAACGAGTTGGGGAACTCTTTACCTGAAGGAGGAGATAATAGAACAACAGAGGAAATCTGCATTAAAGCACTGTGGATTCACTAGTAAGGAGTTCATCTTCACTCAGAAACGTTGCTGGTTTGTTTCAGCTCACCGTTTTGTGTCAAACCTTATGAGAGGAACATTCAGTGTACAAAGAGTTTAGGTCTTTCATGTCGTACAGTACACAACATTGTGGGGAACAACGCACAAACACCAGCACGGAAATGTGTGCTCTCATCACATTAGACCACATTTCACCTTGTGTTTGTGGATTAGTGGGAATTTAGAGAGATATACGCTACCATTAAGTCAACTACTTTTTTCTAAGTCGTCAATAGTTTGTTTTAGCAAGACTAGGCCTCATTCTGCAGGCACTTTGGCTTTGTAAACAATGTTCACATGTGTTTAACTGGCCTGCCTGCAGTCCACATATGCCTTCTACAGTGGATCAAACGAATCAGACAATGGTGACAAACAGACTGAGGTGCTGAAGTGTTGTATCAAAACAATGCAAAATCCACTTGCAAAACTTCAATAATTAGTATCAGTCCTAGATTTTTATTATTTTCATAAGAACCAATTCAGTTTATTTCATTTAATAATAAGACAGCTACTGTATTTAAATAGTTTTACTGCCTTTTGTAATGTGATAAAAATGTAGGTACTGTGTATCTTCAAGGATTTAGTCCTAAACTATTAATTTTTTTAAATGTATATCTCAGCCTAATCAACAAAAACTGTTCATTTTTGATACTCTCCTATTTTGATTTCAGCAAATTCTCTCATCAACTAACAAAACGTCGCCTAAACCAATTAGTTTCCCTTCCTTAACACTAGAAGGGGATATTTCATTACTGTTAAAAAAAAGGTTTTTAAAAAAAATGACCACAGGAGGTCACTGCTCTCCACTCACCATATTTCGTTGGGAAGATTTCTTCATCCGTCACTAGTTTCTGTGCTAAACTCATGACAAAGTCCACATACTGAGGTGCTGTACACTTGATCTTCTTCCCCCTCTCATCATACCAGTAGTATATTCTGCACAGATATGAGAGAAGAGACAGATGTTCATGTGGTTCATCACTGCTTACTTTTGTGGAGGGAAAAAATGGTGCTTGAACAGATTCCCCTTCATTATTTTCATTAAATCAGAGCAACCAAGTGAGTTAACAATTTGTCCCAGTAAAAGGCTCATCAGTAAAACTGTGCCATTCCACCAAACTACATTTTGGAAATAATGGACTGGAATTCCTCCACCATCCGTGTATTTAAGGAGGCGTGCAGTGAAACAGACAGACAAGAGAAAAGGTCGAGGGTTTCGGAGGCCTGTAGTCATTACAAATCCCCAGGAATGTAGACTCTCAACATAGCTGACCATGCTACGAGGGACCCACTGACCAACAACCAACGTTAATAACGCTAACAACATATCCGGTTCAACAGGGGACGCTTCGAAGATGAACACAGAAAGAAAGCTGAAACACCAAGACAAGAGAGAATCCCAACCAGCTCACAACTGAAATAAAGTTTAACAATGGCCCACAAAAACGAAAGCCCCCGTTTGAGTCCCGTAAAACAGGCTCAACCTCTGGCTCTGTGCCAATAACAGGTTCCCAACTGCCCTCTAAAACAGATAAAAGAACAAGTTTTGAGAGCTCAACGATATTTAGTTTACAAGAAAATCTGGCACTAGATTTATGAGGGTCTGGGACATGTCAGTTGTTGACTGTAAACACGATAACTATTGTCAACTGGCAAATTCCTCTTGCCCTTTTTTCAGCCTTAGATAAAAGGTTATGCCTTTACGTGGACATTTTTAAATTCACATATTAAAAGGAAATTCCACTGAATGTTTACATACTTCAATCACTGAGATGTAAACTGCACTATTAAAACAAGCTTCCTCAAAGAGAATTCAGAGAGAGTTTTTTTGGTTTGTAGAGTGTTTAAATTGCCTGTTCTTTACTGAAGACACTGTAACAGAACACTATCAGGTTTAAGTTCACTACACCTTCCTGAATAAGGGTGTGTATTCAATTAAACTCCATGAATCTAACAAAATGTACCTTTGCATATTCTCTGAAATAATAATTAAATAATAATGCTATTATGAAGTAAAATCTAATTGGGAGCTATACAGTTGCTACACCGCCTCTTAATGACAATGTACAATACCTATATTTATCACAGTGGAACTTACAAAACCAAAATTTCAAGTGCATCATCATATAAACTTTCAAATAACAAACTGCTGACAATTTGTCACCTGAAAAGTCACTGCTATTGGGACACATATGATGTCACCTGAGTAGGTTGTCTTGATGAGTAAACCCACCCCTGCGATGTTACAGGCTGTGTCTGAAAGCTGTTAGTATTTTCCATAAAGGTGAAGGGGTAGAGGCAAGGTTTCTGTAGTGGGAGATCAAGTTCTACAGGGCCATGGTGTGATGATGAGTCACTTGCAGGGGACCTGCCCTACAGGTCCACAATAAATACACACCCCTAAATCTCTAGTCAAACAAGGCCAGCTTGTTTGGTGATGGGAAGGAAAAAAAAATCTCTTCTAGGCTTCATACAGGCAAGACATTAGTGTACCACTGTCAAGAAACAATTCGCTGAACTGGAATATAAAAAATAACATATCTCTCAACACTAAGACTGAGTGCCATAATAATACCATAATTGTCTTGTCAAAGCTAATACGACAACTGCTGGAATCCTAATCCACACCCATCTTTTAACAGTCTAACTCTCCATGCCATTTCCTTACTCAAGTATACTGAGAAAAACCTAAGACCTCACATTTTAAACAACATTTTAATCTGGTTTAGCTCTGAAACATTAAAAAAACAAACGCAATTCCTACTAAACCGCTTATGTGAATATGTTCCCTCAACATGCCAACAAAACAGGTAACTAAAGAACGTGTGTCAAGGGTACATTTCCAGCCTGCTTTAACCCAGTCCCCTCTCGGACACCCAGTCACCACTGTTGACTGTGAAAAATATACTTCACGATGAGACCTAGATCACTCAATAACCTTAAGGCCAGAATAAAAGCTTGGCATCTAAACACACAATACTGGAGTCAACTTTTACATGCCTGAGAAATCAACTAATTTTTAAATTTGCCATGAGGTAGCAAACCCTGGCCTGAAGGCTAACCATTTTAAAGACGTACTTACGTATTACACGCTGCCATGGCTTGACATGTGTCACCAGTGCAAAACTCTGAGATTGTGCTATACTGTAGGTTGATGAGATTGAAGAATGTTGTTGCTAGAAAAAAAAAAGAGAATTTCAGAAAATCTGCAGTCGAATTGTCACAGAATGCAGGACTCATGAAAGCATCGATAAGAGCTCATGAGGAAACAAAGGTTATATGACATAAGATCACACCACTTCGTAGATATCGTATAAGATCTTTACTACTTGAGTATTTTCCTCTTAAGAATAAGCTTCAAAATGTGAATCACATGAAAACAAACCCAACAACAAGAGAGTGGCTTCCTAAAACTCACTCGGCAGGAAGCTGCTAGTTTACGAACTTAGTCAAACAAATCTCTACAGATGACGGCTGACCCTGATGTCTTTAACATAGGTGGGAAGGGAATGTGTTTATACAGTAAATCAGACAGGCTGAGCTAACTCACTGTTGCTGGCCAGCCATTCGTTAAGGTCAATCTCCCTGGGCAGCACCACCAGCTCTTTGAGGTCGAAGTCCACTACCCGTACTTTAGTGTAGTCCGACTCCATATAGTGCTTCTTCTCCTCGGCGGGAGGCTTCTTTCCATTGGGCTTTGTTTTAGACTTCCTATAAAACACAAAAAAGAAGCAAATTTAATGAGCTGCCAGAATAGCACCCCCCAAAATAAATAAATAAATGAAGCATTGGAGAATGGGATATCCCAATATCATTTAAATCTCAGGTGAAAAACACAGCATAAATTCTAGTGCTAATTTTAAAGCATACATGTTAAAACCACATTGCAGTGATAGTTTCCCGTCATAAACAGTCTGTGGAGGAGGTCAATAGGCAAGGGCCAGGCTACAAGGTGTTAACAGGCTAATAAACAGAACAAGAGATCCAGTGTTATACAGGGGACAAGACAGCGTAGTCTACAAATTAAAAAAGACATTTTGATGAAGAGCTCTTCACTTCCTACTGATTCTAATGCCTCTTGCTGTCTTTCTCGTTGTTTCCATGTTCCCTTTGTCAGTGCTACTGGATTTGGGTTTAGATTTGTTGCAGGATAGGGGAACTTCAGCACATTCCCATAATTTACAGCTCTTCTCGTTGACCTTAATTTCCGGCTTCTCCATGCCCCTCCAACGCCTGCTCTCTGTGTAATCTTCCTCCTCTCCGACTCAAATGTTCTTGGCCTCTTCCTCTTTCACCCCCAATTCACACACATGCTCCCTCCCATTCCTGGACGAACCAGCACAACCAGGAAAAGGATTTCTCTCAAAGTCCTAAGTACACAAAGGACACATTTAGGCACTGGCCAGTACAAGGGAACAGCCTGAAGCTGTTTTTAAGTTTTATTTTTAAGTTTAATTTTATGTTTTATTTAAATTCAGCTCTAAAATCTAACGAGCTTGAGTCTAAACACTTCACACCACCACCACTGCAGGAAAGCAGACAAAACCAAGTGCTGAAGGAACAGTAGCTTGTATACATACTACCTTAACATTTTGTTATCATGGTTGTCCTCATACCCCACCATTTTGTCCAGTTCAACTCACAAAACATAGAAACAAACAAAACATATGGTCCTGACAACTGCTGGTTTAACTCTTACTTTAAGTGTCACAATTTCTGGGGAAACCGAAATTTCAGCACGAATGACAGGTCTTGTGAGTGAAGGCCCCTCTGAAGGAACCTAAAACAGATGTTGCGTTTTCATGCTTACTAAAGACCAGCTTACTCTACAAAACGTAAGCTCCAACCATTGCTTTTACTGATGTCAGATCAGTCAGAGAAGCATGCGGAAAGAGCGAGAGAATGGCAAGCAGCTGTCGCATGCAGCTGGTGCATGAATGAAATGAAACCAAGGCACGGGCCTGCTGAGTCTAAGAAACTGACTGATCAGCACAGCTGAGGGAAGAGGAACAACCTCATATGCATTTAAACCTTACTTTGACAGGACAAGCACACACGAGGCAAGGACTTATCTGAAAATGCCTTCTACAAACACAACGTTCTTCTTAAGGCACCCATGTGTCCTAAAATGCCTTACAGAGAACCTGTGAAAAACAATGGGGAAGATGCAAATGTACTACATGAACAACTAACTGTATACCGGTAACCAAACACCAGTGCAGCTGAGCTCTTATTGTCATATCTGGATGTACAGAAGCTGGTTTTGCTCTCTGGTCAAAGCCTTCTGGCCTGGACTGAGTCTACACTACCTTTTATGGTGAAGAAATGTGGAAGTTACCAGAAGCACACATGGATCTGTGAGTATGTGTGTGTAAGGAGGAACCTAAGAAAGCAACCAAGCCAACAGGAGGACTGCTGGCAGTGGGATGCTTTATTTCCCCTAAAATAAGTTAGCTAATGTCCTAAGAATCTGCCCTCTCCAAGTAAATCCAACAAAAGAAATGCTTCCTGGAAAACGTACCAAAAAAATAAAAATCCCCTCAGAAACAACTTAATAAAATGTACGTTATTCTGCTGCATATTTGGAGGCTGTTTTGTCCTCATTTGAAAATAATCTAATTTGGGTTAAATTCAGTGTATATGGAACAAGGAACTTGTTCATTCATTCTTAACAAGATATTTCCTACAAGCTTTTCGTGGTGCTTGTGTATGTTTATTTGTACAAAATATGTCTGAGCTGACCTCAGATAAAAGCCGTTTGGTTCCAGATCATAAATTTGCTGGGCTCAAAAATCCTAGGAAACTGACTATGTAAACTTCACAGTGTAAAGAAGTCTCTTAGACAAGAAAAGCTGGACAATATCTGCTCTTGCCCAAAGAGTATTGGTGAAAAGGGGCTTCAACTTAACCATATGGATGACATTACTTTAAACAATTCAAGGCCATTATTAAAAACCTAGCAAAGAAGGCACCTTCAGGGCTGCTAGAGGCAACTATCTAAAGTGTTTAAACATTTAACATGACATGATTATCATTTATAATTGAATAAACAGTTCTGAAGGGAATTTTAACAGGTCTAGCAGCCTCTCCATCTGGAGGTTAAATTACATTTACTCAAATCAAGCACTTCATGCAAAAGGCAAAGAGTCCCAGCAGAACCTTGAGTTTGAACTAGTTCACACAATTTGCACAAGCTCCACTAAAGTAGTAATAAAACAGGGGTGCAGAGCTCCAAATCTGGAATGGCCAGCATCAAAAAAAAAAAAAAAAAAAAAAAAAAGTCATTCCGCAGACAAAAACACAGCCACTAAACCTGCCATTTAACAGATTTGTTTGGAGAGTGTCTTTAGAAAAAGACTGTGGAAAGCACTCCTTCTGAAAGTGAGACCGTTAAAGAAATGGGGGTTCTGGGTTAGGGGGTAAATAAATCAATAAAAACAAAATCAGTGTACAGTTTCAAGGATAAATGCATATAATAGTGAACAAAAATGACATACAATAAAGTAATAAAAGCAATTGGTACCCGAAACTGTAACCAACTCCACACTAGAAAGCTTTTATAAATTATGAGTTGCACATATTCACTCTAACTTAAGCTTTTAAATAGAGAGTAAATTGACAATTACAGAAACTGTTAGCCTTAGCCTGCAGACCTAGGGATAAATGGAATCTGAATTTAAAAAACAATACTTGTTTGTGTTTTGTGGCAAACAAAGTATATTGCAGATATGTAGTGAATACAGAGAGAACAAAAGGACAGAGGTGAGCAGTCAGAACTGAATAGATCCTGTTTTTTTTCACACAATTAACATTAAGGGACGAGTAGAACAAAACCCTATCGGCATTTCAACAGCTTAGTGGGTGAAGAACTGAGGAGAGTCACCACACAAATTTTACAATCCCTCCCCCACATCTCAACAATTAAGAGACACACCTGTGCGTGTGAAAACAAAAATATACAAGACATGGTGAAAGTGTGGTTTTAGAAGCCCAATAAAACAGGCAAGTGAACTTTTAGATGGGTTTGTTGTGGAAAATTAATGGTGACCAGACAAAAGTTCATCAAAGGAAACATTCATTATTATATATCCGAGACACCCGTGTGTAGTGACGGGGTGGGTGGAACTGTGTAAACCCATATGTAAATACAACTATTAGTGAACAATGCCTCGCAAAGAGTATATATTTAAACAACTACCGAGGTTCTGAAATGTATTCCGTGTTTGTTTTTAAACAAATACCTTTTTATATGTCCACTCAAGTCCTTTAAGCATCCAAAATGTATCAGTAATAGGAAATAAACTTTTAACAGCTGTTCTTTTTTAATGCTCTTTTGGTCTGAATTAATACGATAAACCTAAACACTTTTAACACAAATGTGAAGTAAAATCATTATGGTTTGAAACTATAAATCAATTAAAACCATTCTTGATCATGTGGGTGCCTGATGAAAACGTGTTACTTCCTTCGTCTGGTGATTATTATTTAATACCTAAATGTAGTAATGCCCTACATTACATATCTCTTGTAGGGGCATTTACTAAATGGAAAATAACAGGTAAAAATCTAATGTAACCACTGTACAATTTGCACTTTCCACACAAAAGTGTTTCACCTGTGTTATTTTGCACCAAAATTGATTTGCACCCAGTAGAGCACATTACATGTTTATTAACCACCACTTATAAATCAGAGAACATTTGAGACATATAGTATGTATACTTGAACTTTTCGAGAACAGGGAATGCAGCTGGTTCTTGGTTCTAGATACATGGATAGATTAGACACAGGCCACAAATTCCAGCTGTGTTTTACTGGTGCAGCAAAGGGAGCTAGGTGTTTTTGTTTCCCTGTAAGCCACATAAACACAGAGGAGCATGATTAACTGCAGTAGGAATGCAGATGTATAACAGTGTCAGTACGTTGACAAGTAGTAACACCGGTTACGGGAACCAGAACCCGTGTAGACACACAACACACTGCTGACCTCATCCTTGTGGTCCCATCGTGTTTAAAAGTAAATAAAGTATAAAATACACTAAATAAATACACACACAATTAGATGGGATTTAAATGATATGGTAGTAATATGTGGTTAATATACTCCGGCAATAAATCAATTTATGTCTACGCTAAAGTCCCCACCATTCACAGGAAGAACGTCTCTCTCTCGCGCGCGCGCGTCGCAGGAGAATGCGTGGCAGTGTGAAGAGCAAACAGAAGTCCAGGAGCAAAGCCAGGCTCGAAAAGCAAACACAGAGGAACACAAGCCACTGCCACTTTAAGGGTGAACTGCCGTGTAACCAAAAAGGCTGCCAGTCCATCAACACCATAGAGTGTGCACCAATACAGCTGAAGGAGACACACTCGTTCAGAGCGGTACACGAAACTGAGAGATGTGGTGGATAAACTTCAACTAACGCTAAACTGAACACTTTTTCAGCGGAGTATTCTGACGTCTAAAGATGCCAAAAAAAGTTAGATGTTTCTACCTTAAAACCTTGCCCATTGCCTGAAGGACCATCTTGCAGCTCAGTCCGCCTTTGGAGGTTTTTTGCGAGTGCATATCCAAAGTGCTCCAATCAGAAACAACGGAATCACACCGCGAGTCCTGGGCGCTCGTGCTGCGGCGCGCTTTCACTCACCAGAAAGCAGCGAGAGACAAAACTTGACTGAAATGACCGATGATACGCCCACCGTCAGAGAACCAATCAGGAGAGACAGGGCGGAGCTGCTTATAGTCACCATAGAGTTTGGAGCCTCTGCACTACATATGCTACTCCAATGATGAACAAATCATATCATTTATAAATTTCGCTGAAAAACAATGCAAGTCAGAGCTTTTGGACATGAAATACTCTGTGGCAGAGAACGCTGCTAAGGTGTTTACAGTGTTGGTGACAGAAACATCTTTTGAGATTACTGCTTCTGACATTAACTTAAAAGTATTACATCATATATTTACTAATCCTTTGTGAAAAGAATCACAAAGAACTCCATTTTTAAAACACAGAATATGGCGACTATGGCAAAAACTATGAACACTAGTTTCCAGGTTTATCTTTAGAAAAAATAAATAAAAACTCCAAAGTAAGGACTCAGTTTCAGATAAAAAAAAAAAAGTAAATAAGATTATATTTGTGCTGTAGACATTGAGACCCCAGCTCTGAACAGTAATCTGATTCAACTAGATTCCCCACATAATTTCGTACCAAAACACTCATTGTGTTCATTTACCTCTTAATCCTTGAAACATCCTGAAATGTTAATTTAGGTATGTACATAGATTTCTATATGCCCTAACACAGTATGTGTTTACAGAAAGCTGTTCTTTTCCTTTTAGCTGAAGTACGCAGTCTTGGCGGCTGAGGAGAGGGAACACGGGTGGCAGGCACATGTAAGACCGATGGAGATAGGCATTAGGGGATTTGTAGCCAAGTCTGCCACATCCCTGCTTATGCAGTTCGGCATCAGGGGCCGGAAACTAAGGGCAGCTGTGAAGGAGTTATCAGAAACAGCTGAAAGCTCTGGTCAGTGTTTGTGGATAAGGAGAGCACAGGCTAGTTGGGGAAATGCCCTGTAGAGATGCTATTTTGTTGTTGGTGATGTAGAACGTTGCATGGAACCGGTGGCACTGAGCATGTCTTAACGGTGCCATTGGGGCTAGGTACAGCCTTAGTCACCAGGGAGGCCAGTGTAGATTTACGGCTGTTGATTGTAAAGGGTAAGGTAAGACTGTAAAACTGGCTTGGAGTGGGGTGTGTCTAGGACTCCCAACAGACTTCTGTTGAGACTTCTGGAGGCGTCATGGGCTTATTTCAGTGAAACACTGATGAGGGGAGGTGCCTACCTGATGACACCTGTGAAGAGCTAGTGATACAGTGGGTGGTTTGGTGGGTGGTACTCATGTGATGGGTTCAATGAGTACCCGTAGATGTTAAGGGTAGCTGGTTGCTGATCGGACCATAAACGGCCACAGTAACCTTAGTGTTCAGGTGTAGGATTAAACAGGAATTGTGTGGCTGCAGGTAGGAAGAGAGTGTGGTGGGACACATGTGAAGCTCTGTGATGGAATTGGCATAGGATATTTTACATCTTATCCCGTGTATGATTATAATTAAATATATATTTCTTTGTAACTTTACTGCAATGACACAAGTGTAACCAAGAGAATGTCATGATATTGCAAAGAACAAACAACAAAAAAAACAATTGCAACAAAAAAAAGAACAGACCAATAGTTCCAGTCAATCAACGACCAAAAAGTCCCAAATTCTCTCCTGCAATTCAAGCCTTAAGAAAGGAAGCTTACATAGTGTTCCCTTTCAATTCCTCTCATGTTCCACATGGGAGCCCTTAACAAAATGATATTCAGTTTAAGAAGAAAAACAGCAAGACCAAATGGTCCTTTCTCAAAGAAAGGTAGGAAGTAAACACTATTTGGCCAAAAGCCAGGCCTGATTTTGAAACTGTCATGACGTCCTGAAAGGTCCTGCTAAAATGCTAAAGTTCTGTACATATATAGGTTTCTCTACACAATAAAAATTGATACATTTTGTTTAAAAACGTGTATAATCACTCTATTCACATTATTATTTGTAAATATTGGAATAAAAGAAGCAAATCCCTATGATAAGGTAAAACTGAAATGCCTTTTAGATAAATGTTCTGAAGTTTGTGATAAAAGATTTTGAAAGTGGCAGAGGCCAGCACTCTGAGCCTTGACTCGAGAGCATGTCGAGACAACTGAAACAACATTCCGGCCCATGAAAGTGAACCTTGCCTGAAGCATAACTACATTCGGATTCCTGTCAAAACCAATAAGGAAACATGCCCTTGCTAGACTGATAAATGGCAACATGAAAAAGGGGAGAAGAGGGGGGACACACACAAAAAACACTTCTATATACTAAACCAAATACCTAAAACAAAAATGAAATGTTTAGTAAATAAACAAAACAGTTTAGGAATGAAGAGGAAGAAAGCGTGTGATCAGGCAGAATTCAACATCTGAACAAAAGTATACAAGATAATAAAGGAAGGAAGAAACAAGCAGGAGAAGCTCCTGGTGAGGAGAGTTGTGCAAGACTAGGTCTGGCCTTTCTCACCAAGAGCAAATTCAGACCACATAAACATGAGTCATTTAAAGACTGTACAGACCACAGATTACACATTAAGCATTTAAGAAAAAGGTAACAAGGTCAGGATGAAAAAGCAATATAAAGCGTAACTGTGTTTCACCATTATTAAAAAATCCCAGATGACTTGAATACCACATGACTGTATCTCTCCATTATATCAAAGACTACCTCTATTCTCTCTCATCACTGTACCATCAAAGTAACCTTGGTGTAAGAGGAATGACAAAATCCTGATAACACGTATCACCCAAAATAACAGGATTTGGAACGTGACGTCATTTGTGGTAAAAAAAGAAAACAATTTCAGAAATTCTAAACACTTTCAACAAAGGGATGAATTCTTCCTTAACTCTGACGTCACTGGAAACTCATGCCGTGACAAACAAAGTCACTTAGGAACTTATGTTTATTCATCACCTGATTCATTGTATGAACAAACTAAAGCAACATACCAACAGTACATCTCACGTCTGGTCACCTGTTTCCCTCAATTCTTAAATGTAAAACTCTCAGTACAAAAGAGGTTGTCCCCCAAAAAGCTGTCAGAAATTTTATTTCCACATAAAAAAATACTGGTATAAGATAACATCATTCCCTAACCAGTTCTGGTCTTAAAGTAAAAGTAAAAGAATGTAGTTGTCCAATAAGCAAAGTGGTCAAACTGAAAAGTATGCCATCACGTGTGAACAGAAACGTGTGAACACGTTGTAGACCAATTCAACATGGAAGGAATTTTTTTTTTTTTTTTACTAGCGTCCGTTTTTTCCCCCAAATCTATTTCTAAACGATAATTCGCATATTTGTAAAAGATGCAACATATTTCAATTAAAAATTAAACTCTGAATGAAACAAATATTGTTTGTTTAATCTGAAACATAGCTCCAACAACCAACTACTTAGCTAATTCAACTGGCTGGATGGGAAACTTAATGAATTGGAAATCATGAACAGGTTTTTACAAAGGCTTAAATAAGGGCAGCAAAGAGAATCTAAAAACATCTTTCAACCTGTGGTATTATGTGTCAAGTATTATAATTTTTTTAAAAGAATATATAATTTAAACTTTTCTATGTAATCTCTCTTCTGAGTACATGGCTGGAGCAGGGGCGGAGTTTGAAGAGCTTGAAATTCAGAAGGAAGAGAGACATTTTACAACTGGAAGGAATTAAGAATCATCAAAAACCAGACAAACCTGACAAGCCAGGATACACAGACACTCTGTGCCAATCTGGCATTATACAGAACTGGAAAAAGAGCACACATTGTCCAGATTAGCCTTTCCTCCATTTTGGATTTTCATCCATCACCTGTCTGTGCCCGCCCATCCTCATTTCTAGTGGTTAAGGTTCATTGACCTGAGAGTCCGTTGCAGCAAACGTTGAAATGGTTTGAATATTTTTGATGCTTGACGAAGCGTTGTTAACTGTATGCAGACGCTTTCAGTTTGTCCGAGATAATGCAGAGTCCTACCTACTATATATGTATACCTAATAATAATAATAATAGAGGATTAGTAGATTATACTGATTGAAAACTTCTGGAACACTCCTTGTATATTATTCTAAATTCATCAATAACATAAGAATAATTCTTTTCAATGACCTAAAACCCAGTGTACGTTTGTGTGTGTCATTTAATGTGTTAGTATGGGCATTATTCCAGCTGAATATTTATGTCATGTTGGCTGAAGCAGTACTTGTTTACCTCAAGGTACATATTTAGTGTATGACCAGCAATGGACCACCAAGGTCAGGTGTGAACTTGCCCTTGCTTATGCTGCTTTTCCACCGCATGAGTCCAGCTCTGCTCGACTCAACTTGCCGCTTGTCTACTAGCACAGAACTGGGGTGCAGAGCTGTGATCAGTCAAAACAACAACAACAAAACATGAATACACGATGAGTGATCAAAGGCTGAATTTACTACTGCTGTTGTTGTGGTTTTTAAAGCCAGCAACTCCCGTTACTGACAGGGAAACCCCTGCCAGTGGAAAAGCGACAAGCATTAAGCCATGTAGAGCCAGACCCATCTGGTGGAAAGCACTCTGCACAGTTGGAACCAGGCATGAGCAGGGACTGAAAAAAAGTACCTTGTTCCAGGGACCGGGACCAGATTTGGCCAGTGGAAAAGCAAAAGAGCCCAGGCGAGTTGAGTCATATAGGTTTCATGCAGTGGAAAAGAGCCATTAGAGTTCTGTAACTTACAGGAACCATGTTAGCAACGCAAAACATACACCATTTTATGCTTTTGTATTCAGGAGACATCGGTTCCAGAAAAGCACTATTTTACCATGTTTTATCAGTCACCAAGATCTGGGTGCTGCTTATAACAGAGAACGGTGTAAATGCTATGGTGAATTAAGTCTCTCAAGAAGTAAACTGTAATTTCTCCTTCTCTGCCTTGCTGTCCTGGAGGTCTGCTGGAAGGCAGCCATGGCAAAACCAGCTCTATATCTCTCCCTCTCTCTCTCTCTCTGCATACCAGGAGGTGTAGGCCTGCAGGCACAGGCACGCTCTGCTGTCTGCTAACAAAAAACACACACACACACACACACTACACGGAGAGATGAATGGATGCATGGAAGAGCACACTTCAGCTGCAAACACTGCTGTTCAATGTTACTGAGTGTCTTGTATGAGCTTGTTACAGATTTAATCTTGCAGTGCTGTAGATTTTTAGAACAAGTCTGATCAAGATATGACTGAACAGTTTCAAATTTAAGGCTTTTGTTAACACATTTCAGCACTTTTAACTGGAGGGTTAGTTTTCTTGGCAGAATGATGGTTTTCACAGCAAAGCCCACGGGGAGAGAAGTGTGGGGGGAAGCTACAAACACTGAATAAAAGTGAATGGTCATTACATTTTATATATGTATTTGGAAAATTCTAATTAGTGATTACTATCTTCCATTCGTAGTTAGCCAACTTAGCTCATTTGGTCAAGCTATTTCTTTAAGGGATTTGTGAGCATGAGTGTTTGCTTAGTTGTGCAAAAAAAAGAAGTTACAATGATTGTTCTCAGGGCTGTGCCACACTCCCCTGCATTCCTGAGGTTGGAAGTTGCCGGCTTGGTGTAGGGCTGCACCTGGAGGGCGAAGAAATCCCCACCAACCGCCAGTAGACTCCATGGCAACACCTGCTGTATTGACAGGAGCTCACAGGTTACTGCTTTAATAACAATTTTAAGAGTAGTTCTTAAAACGGTCATAAAGAGGGTTGAAAGAGACAATAGCCCTAAAAGAACACCAAGATACCTTCTGCTCATAGTAATGGCTTATAGTCCATGGACGCTTGCACAAAATCAATCAATCCTGACTGTATTATAACAGATGCTGGTCATAAAATTAGAATATCATGAAAATCATGGAAAAGTAGATTTATTTCAGTAATTCCATTCGAAAAGTGAAATTTGTATATTATACTCATTCATTACACACCGACTGATATTTCAAGTGTTTATTTCTTTTAATTTGATGATTATAACTAACAACTAATGAAAACCCCAAATTCAGTATCTCAGAAAAATTACAATATTGTGCAATGGTTGAATATTTAAGACACCTGGTGCCACACCCTAATCAGATAATTAACTCAAAAACACCTGCAAAGGCCTTTAAATGGTTTCTCAGTCTAGTTCTGTAGGCTCAACAATTATGGGGAAGACTCCTGACTTGACAGTTGTCCAAAAGACAACCATTGACACCTTACACAAGCAGGGAAAGACACAAAAGGTCATTGCTAAAGAGGCTGGCTGTTCACAGAGCTCTGTGTCCAAGCTCATTAATACAGAGGCAAAGGGAAAGAAAAGATGTGGTAGAAAAAAAGCAATACACATAACCATGCCCTGGAGAGGATTGTGAAACAAAACCCATTCAAAAATGTGGGGGAGATTCACAAAGATGGGACTACAGCTGGAGTCAGTGAGTCAAGAACCACCACAAACAGATGTATTCAAGACATGGGTTTCAGCTGTTGCATTCCTTGTGTAAAGCCACTCTTGAACACGAGACAGTGTCAGAAGCGTCTCGTCTGGGCTAAAGACAAAAAGGACTGGACTGCTGCTGATTGGTCCAAAGTTATGTTCTCTGATGGAAGTAAGTTTTGCATTGCCTTTGGAAATCAAGGTCCCAGAGTCTGGAGGAAGAGAGGCGAGGCACAGAATACATGTTGCTTGAGGTCCAGTGTAAAGATACCACAGTCAGTGAAGGTTTGGGGTGCCATGTCATCTGTTGGTGTTGGTCCACTGTGTTTTCTGAGGTCCAAGGTCAAAGCAGCCATCTACCAGGAGGTTTTAAAGCCCTTCATGCTTCCTGCTGCTGACCAACTTTATGGAGATACAGATTTCATTTTCCAACAGGACTTGGCACCTGCACACAGTGCCAAAACTACCAGTACCTGGTTTAAGGACCATGGCATCTCTGTTCTTAAATGGCCAGCAAACTCGCCTGACCTTAACCCCATAGAAAATCTGTGGGCTATTGTGAAGAGGAAGATGTAATACTCCAGACCCAACAATTCAGAAGAGCTGAAGGCCACTATAAGAGCAACCTGGGCTCTCATAACACCTGAGCAGTGCCACAGACCGATCGACTCCATGCCACGCTGCACTGCTAGAGTAATTCAGGCAAATAGAGCCCCAACTAATTATTGAGTGCTGTACATGCTCATGCATTTCATGTTCACACTTTTCAGTTGGCCAGCATTTCTAAAAATATTTTTTTGTATTGGTTTTAATTAATATTCAAATTTTCTGAGATACTGAACTTGGGGTTTTATTAGTTGTCGGTTATAATCATCAAATTAAAAGAAATAAACACTTGAAATATATCAGTCTGTGTGTAATGAATTAGTATAATATACAAGTTTCACTTTTTGAATGGAATTATTGAAATAAATCTACTTTTTCATGATATTCTAATTTTATGACCAGTACCTGTATATTATATATATTTACACACAAATAAATAAAGAATATAATGTTAATTAATTTTTTTCTAATTTACCAGTAAAAATTAAATATTTGTTTTAAAGAAAATAAACTGTCTTAACGTTGTTGTTTTTTTAGAGCATACATTAACACAACGGACAAAAGTGGAAAATTAAAAAAAAAAAAAAAATTATATTATATATATATATATATATATATATATATATATATATATATATATATATATATATATATATATATATAATACAGATGCTGCAAGCAAGCCACATAAAAACACTTCAGAATGTATGCAGAAAGCACAGATTAAAGCACTCTAGTACAAGCAATTAGGAACATAAATGCAATGCATTGACTTATCAGTGATATATAGAGACACGCATACATTGAGCAAAACAGAAATATTTAACCAAATATGCTTAATGTTTCAGTCTCACGTACGACAGCAGGGACAATAATATCCAAACATTTAACGTCTCGTTCACTGCAGCAATAACCAAAAATATACAAGCCAGTCAAAACACTTTTACACTTGGTTCATCAGTCTGATCTCACACATCTGGACAGGTACTTAATGTAAAGAATAAGAGTTCTGTAGGCCAACACAGATAGCTAAACCTGCATCACTGAAAGCCTCATCAGGGCCCTTGCTTGGATCAGACATGAAAAAGACGCCAAAGGTAGGCTCATCTGTCTGGCTTACATGAAAGGAACCCATTATCCTGACTGCATGGTACTCAAGCGTGAATCAGGGCTGCACACTAGGCATTAACAGAAGAGTTTTTGCTTACATACTTTACAGACAACACTCTAAAGCCCATGTAAAGTGTTCACGCCGCAGTGTCAGTACTAAACACCCAAAATGGCCAGAGTAATCATATAAGTAATATAACTCATATATTCTTTCTAAATATCTGTTTGATTTACAAGAATCAGGAATAATTATACCATCATGAGCATCACCCACAGTTGAAAGAGACTAGACGTGTGCTGCCCCCAAGTGGAAGCTCACTGAAAAACAAACGATTGAAAGGTAGCCTACAATTAACTGATCCACAAACCTTTTTTTTGCAACAAAGCCGATTAGTTAAATATATAAACAAAGTAAACTTTAATATGTATTAATTTATTGTTTTTTCCAATGGTGTTCTTGTCAAGGATTGCAATACATTAATAAATCCTCAACATAAATTCAATATCTGGTCTATATCAAGCAGCACTACCCTGTAATAAAAACTTAATTTTCATGTTTATAAATTAAGGCTAACTTTCCTGAATAGCCATGATAAAAGAAATATTAGTAAATGTGCACTGTAATAGAAGTGGCCAATAGCCAAAGGTTCACAGGACACAGAGGCATTGGCTAAACGGAGAGAAGCTTTGCATTACATTAGGTAAGAAAGTCTGTATGCTGTAAACCCCAGTATACATAAAACAAGAGAACCAAAGGCCAGTGATCTCCAAAATCTAACCTTAAAACCATTATCCACACTCTAAAAAATAAAATAAAATACAGCCAGAAAGGGTTCTTTGGGGCAATGCAAGGGAAGAAAGTTTTCTGGTTCTTTAAAAGTTCCTTCTTAGGCTCCATGAAGATGTTTCACAGGGTTGGGAACCTTTTTAACTGTGAACTTCATGACTTACCAGAGGATGCATAAGCAACCTCCTGGAGTTCTTGTTCTCTTTACTTGTATTTTATTTATTATTTATTCCATTAACTTCGCTTGTACTTTGTCACCCACACACACTTCTTGAAATAAAAGGTTTCCATTGTTCTTTTATTTCCCCTCCCTCTACCTGTATTTGATTGCTTCTCCTATGCTTTGGAATTTTCTTTTTTGTTTTCCCATGCTGTAACAATTAAACCTTGACTTGAAAAATAAAACATAAAAAAAAAAAAAGTTGCTTCTCTATATAACCATTCAAGTACAGATCATTTTAAATGGTGCATGTATTACATTTTCTGTATTTGTTTTATTAATAATTCTATTTTACATGATCAATTTCCACCAATAATATACACTTCAGGATTAAACAGGCTGTTTTCCTTCTGTGTCTTTAAGACTGATATGTGCAATTAACCCACAGCTTGAATTCAAAATACTGTCTATATCAAGTATTCATGAAGGAGCTAAACTGATTTAAGGTGAAAGAGAAGTTTAAGTGGTTTCCATTGCATATATATGTGAAAATAAGAGGAAATTTTGCTTCCTGCAATAGACTGTACAAACCCAGTGAACTTAGGTCTTAAGAAAGCAGTAATTTATTTCATTAAGCTGTAGCACCAACAACTGAGGAGAACAAAACCATAGAGGAAACCTCTTTAACCCTGTCTTTAATGACTGATTACTGGGTTTTTAAGCAAATGAACAGAAATTAATTGCATCATCAGATAAATTTCCTCATATGGATCTGTGAAATATATAATAATAATAATAATAATAATAATAATAATATGGCTTTTAATTCTGCATAATATTCAGCATAACTAATAAGTTTAACAAATAAATTCTATGAAAATACTTTCCCACCCATCTCTCTCCCATGCAGAGAAAGACAAGTAAACATTTGTCTAAAACAGTTCAAATACAACACATTTTGTCTTCAAGTCCATAAAAGGAGATCGCAAACTAAAAACCAAGTCATCACTGGTACAGCCCATTTCTCTCCACCTCAGTGTGGAATGATGCTTTTTGCACAACACCAGAACTGAGCTGACAGCATGAGAGATAACAGCATGATTACTGACAGTTAGCTTGTCACAAACAAGAAGAGAACATTCTGTTTAAAAGTTTGGGTCCAAGCACGCAAATCCTCTTACACCCTCTTCAACCCAGACAGACAGAGGGAAGGAAATGAGCAACTACCACCCCCCCCCCCCCTCAAATACATCGCATATCATGGCATCAGCGTGTACATCTGTTATATTTATGTATAATTAGCATGGTTCACATTAAGTTAATGAACCCATGCTTCCTGGGTACTACCACTTCAAAAAAAAATATCTTAATTGCTTTGATTGCTGATAGTTTTCTTCTCTTAAAATCACTCCAAAGTGAAATTTACAGCATCAGTAATAATAACCAGACAGACGCTCTCAAACAAGAAAATAAAATACTTTACTTAAGACTGTATTAAAATCTGACATCACAAAACATATTGGAAACAATGTACACTGCTTAATGGTCCATTAATACTGCAAAAACCAATCCTGTTTCATTAGTATAGACATCGATATCTCAGCCAACACTAAAGGCCCACTTTATTTAAGTTTTCAGCATGCCTTAGCACCAAGCAATTCCATGAGACTGCATTTTATGGTTTAATCAACATCTACCACAGGACTTGCTCATTTAAGCAGTTATTGCAAATGAAGGTTCAAAACACATCTAGCCTTTAGTGCTATAAAAGAATGAAGTGAAAAACACCATGTGCAGCATCTATGGTAGACAGAGTCTAAAGCAAGGCTCAAGACTGGCTGCTGAGTTCACAAGAGTAGCCCAGTAGCTCAGGTGAGGTTCGTGGAAAGTATGCGTTATCTAAATGTAAGCAGCTTACAGGGCCATTGGGAGAGAGAGAGGGCACGTGAGAACACCACCCACTTCATCAGCTAGTGCCTGTGCAGTAGTGCTGCTGGGTCCCCAGGGCCGCAGGGGCCAAAACAACAGCACGTCATGCTCTGCTTCCCATCCCCAGTGAGGCTGAGCCAAGACCAACAACCTGCACCACCAGCTACAAAGAGATTAAAAGGAAAGGATTCCAAAACTGTTTTGATCATGAGGAGGATTATCTCACCTTCAAGAGTGCATTCACTGACTCTGTTATTCAGGTTCTATCATGATTACAGTACTGAAAACAGTGTTGCACAAAGACGGCAGGTAAATCCTTAGTAAATATATATGCTCCAAAAGCTTCAGTGCAAAAACAAGTCTAAAATGTGAACACTACAGAACATTGTACAATAAATCAGTGGGTTACAAAGCCAAAAAAAACCATCCAGAACCACAACAGTTTAAAGAGTTTGGCTGCACTCACTCGGCTGTATAATGCAGATTTAAGAGTCTAACACTGTATTAACAATTGATGTGCCTGAATGGGGATGTAACTTGTGCAAAATAAGTAACTTGCAGCCAAAACATTAAAGCATTGCTGCTGGATTTTCTCTCTGCACATTCACTGCCCACTGAACTGTCATTATGGACTAACAAAGTATGTGTGGCTAAAACAAAGTCAGAGACAGCAGCTCATATCTGTTTTATATATAGTATGTTAGTTAGTTAGTTTATATTTAACACCATATCTGCCCTTAGGGTCACGTTCATTTATTTTAGATATGTTGAGGCTGCCATCAATTTAAGTTCATCCAATGTGTTTTATAGCATGTTAGACATCCTCTAATCCATCAGTGGACACAAGGTTGCTGTTGGCTGGATAGTTTGGTTGGCAGAATTTTCTCTGTACAGCACTGACACCGTGGGGTTTAAAAACTCAATAAACCCTGCTGTCTTTTATCCACTCACACCAGTGCAACGCGCAAAAGCCAACCACCACTATGTCAGTGTGACTGCAGCACTGAGAATATTCCACAAGCCAAATCATACTTGCTCTCTGGTGGTCCTGCCTTACAGCTTGCAAAGTTCACCTATAAATGGTAGTGAAGTTGATAAAATAGTTAATGAATGTAGAGGCAGATTACTCAGCATTTTTTGTGCATTTAGTCAGAGACAGTACAACTGCGTATTTTAATCATATTATTTATAGTAATTTTAATACTGCACAGCTATCACATACAAACCCATTTCCATCCAATTTTGCAGCCCCTGTTACATCCAAGACAAGAATAACAGTTAGGATTCTATGTGTAAAGTATAGATCAAACTAATCTCTGGGGAGGAAAGAGCATAGCCAACACCTGGACAATTGTGCGCATATCCCATAACACCAAGTTGTGTAGCTAAATAACTGTATCCTTTTGAATGATTTCATCAGTGTGAGCAAGCTCTCTTCAGTGTCTGATCACAAGTGTCTCTCTGAGATGAGTGGGTACTGTGACCCCGCCCCCATCCCCCTCCCCACAAAGTGTTATGTAAGAACATGCTGCTGTGAGCAATACCGTGTCCTTCCCTGCACCTCTCCCCACAGAGGAGTTCCTGTATGGTATATATATAAAAAAATAAAAGCATGACACAGCAAAACGGATCATTTTCACTTAAAGCAATGAACTTCGCCAAGCCAGGCTATAGACTCATACCTTCATGATTTTGACATCTCATCGGAAATCATTCAAACAAATGAAGGAAGCACACCTGCCAAAAGCTGTGTGTGGTTCCAAGGCAATTAGGCATCTGTGCCGATTCGGGGGAAATAGTAGGGCTCTAATCTGTGCTGCTGGGCTGGAACTTAATGAACTGACCTTGGGAGCTGATGCTGAATGATTGTGCAGCAATGCTGTTTGGGCAACATCAAGTGTTTCCACAGCACTGCAGCTCTAAATGCAGAGGCAGGGAGATACGAGGTGAGAGAGAGGGCGAAAGCACAAGAGAAAGAGAGAGAGAGGGCGAAAGCACGAGAGAGAGAAAGAGAGAGAAAAAAAAAACGCACAAACAAACAGACACACGACTGCCACTTGAACAGCACAGTGGGCAGAGGGGGTGGATTATGCAATTCCCTGACTGAGACAGACAAAGTGTGGTCTGTGGAAAGTATCTAGGAGTCTAATCACTAATAAAAACTTCCAGTGTATTAAAATACTAGTGCCAACAACTAACATGGCTTAATCAACAGAGTAATTATACATAAAAGATCTTAGAAAGAGAGAGAGAGAGAAATATCCTGAGAGCAAAAAATAATCTAAATGTCTGTATCCTCCATAAGTGCAAGTGCAGCATGGGCTAACTTGGCAAATAGGCTCATTAATAGTTCAAACATGTGAATTATAAGTCCAGCCAAGAGCATTTAGTGTTTTACCTTGGGAGGTGACCGTCACAGAAGACTGGCCCAAAGCTAGCAAGGAATGCAGACAGGCAGGAACCAATGGCTGAACCACACCAATTAAAGCACATCAGACAAAACAGAGGCCCGGTCAGATGGCACAGCTGATAATACAGACTGCTGTTCCAAAGCCAGGCTTAAACTCTCCAAATGTACCATAGACTACTGAGAGAATTACAGTATATTAAATTTTAAAAACACATTTGCTCTTTTGAGAATGTAATATTAAAGAGGTGGTTTTGAGCAACAAACCCTTTGAGCAGCCAAATCTGTGTTTACATTATCACAAACAGGAAATGGTTCAGAACAGTGTGTGTACAGTGGGTTGTGGTGTACCACCCTTTAATAAGGATGTTTAGACTAAAAGCAGTTTAGCAGGACAGTAGCTGCCAACTATACCCAACCATCCGAGTTTTTCCATTAAGCCTTTTCTTCATTCAGTCATGTGGCTTAATGAAGACACATTAGCCTTAGACTACGTGCAAAGCCACACCACAAATACAAGGGAGAAAAATCCAAAATAGGCATACTATAATTTGTGAAAAAATATGCTTAGCACTTGAAACAACTATTTAAAATGCAGCATAACCACTTATACAAGACCTATTAACACTACAGTCAAGTAGATGGCACTAACAGCACAGTCAGTGGCAAAAGATCGCTCTGCTTAATAAATGAAATAATATAAGGTCCTGCAAGGCTGCTGAAACTAACTGTGCAGAGTACAACATATCCCTGCCAAACACAAAGGCCTAGATGTCTCCCCCAATAAGCGAGCGAGCGAGCGAGCGAGAGAGAGAGAGAAGCAGTCATGAATCACTCCAGTCTGTTGCTTTTAATCAGATACAGCTGTGACTGCTTCAGTTTGGCGAGCATCATCAAAAACACTGGAGCTGCAGCAAGTAGTTATATATAGAACTATACTGCAGTGAGTATAAAACCCCAACCACATGTGAAAGGCTGAAACCCCATTTCTTCTCCTCTTTTTCATCCAAACACATGCTTGGGCTGGCTCTATTGCATTTGGCCCATGGGGGGATAAAAAAAAACACAACAACAAAACACCCATTTGTGCACAATAGCAAGCCGAGACAGAGGTTGCAGCAGCTATCCCGCTATCCTTTAACAGAGCAAAGTCTGCCCTTGGCAGTATGGAGGAGGGGGAGCTAGATGGGAACACACTGTCCAAACATCCACTGCCCTCAAACCCACAAAAAAAAGCCTTATACCAAGGGTTATGCTGATATAGAACTCTGGCTCACTGCCATGTAAATTCCTACTTCAACGCCCAGGGAAACCAGTGTTCTCAAAAGTCTGTAAAAGCAAAATGCCACCCCTAAAAACAGACTTAAATACATGAAACAAGTGAGAATGATCATTAAATAAATACTTAAAACAAAGGTATTTAAACTCCAGTTCTGGAGGACACAGCAGTGTGGTAGTTTGCCTTCTCAAACAGGCGAATCAGCACTCTGCTAAGCACAGGACCTCTAGGACTGGAACTGCACAACTCTAATATTAAATAATAATAAAAAAAGTTTATGTCAAATCTGGTACCTATAAAAGAAGCAATCGCAACACACTAGAACCCCCATACAGCTGGCCTTCTGATTGGCTGTCGGCAGAGTTCCTAAAAGCGTCCTCCCTCGCGCTCACTTGCAGGACGCAGGAGACTACAGGTGAGGGAGCGGGACGATCAGCATAGCGTGAAGCCTTCTCATAATTGCCATCAAAAAGTTCTGCAGTGAGGTCTTCCACTCAATCCTTGCTCAGTGTGTGCTGTCAGCTTTTTTCCCTCTGTGCAGAACTGCCCTCCAGTCAGCAAACAAACAGCAGTGTTCACAGCAGGTAAACGCAGTCAGTCTCGCACGATCACTCAGCACTTGTGTTCCTCACTGCCGCTATTCCCAGCCTTCCTCTCTCGCTCCCTCCCTCCCACCCTTTTTTCCTCCCCTCTCAGAGGCTGCTTCTCCTTCTCATCCTCCGTCCCTCCCTCTTTCACCTTCTATGTTTTTGTCTGCATCTCTCAACCTCCCTCCCTTTTTCTTTCCCTGCCTCTCACCTCTCTGGCTCTGACTCTTGAGGCAGGAACTCTAGCCAGGCATTTTTAAGGGCTCAGTGAGCCTTCAAAGTTAGTACCCAGACTTATTCTGCCAATATATAAATATTTTTAATCAGAAAACACAAAAAGGCATCTCACCAGTTAACTTTCATTGTGGTGGCAAACCGACCAGGCTATGCACAACATTTCTTATCTGTCAACATGTCTACAGTATACTGGGAAAGATCACTATCTGTTATTGCTGGAAAACACCTGCACTTGTGTGTGCAACTGAGGTCAATCCTTTATGCTGTCATATTGCATAATTACACATTGTACCAAACATTGTAGAGAATTTGTAACCTGGCACTTCTGCAAAACATTTATGCACCTACGCACAGTAAATATGTTGACATGGTTTAGAAAAGTACACATGATCTTTTGTTTCTCTTTTACATCCTATTTTATATAATATGAATAAATTAACTCAAAGGCTCATTTCCATCTAAGCTCTGAACTCACTTGTAGATTCAATTAATAGCAAAAGTGTATATTTGCAGTTACTGAATGCGTCACAAAAGTACAAGGAGCTATTAGTTCTTTAACAGGGTGTGATTTGCAGTGTTAAAGTTAAAAGCTGTGAAAAGGCTTGAATGCCAGCACAAATAAAACCCTGCTATGTCAGAGCTTCAGGCACACATTATTGGCTATAGGTGAAAATAACAATGTGTGAAATATGGTCCTCTCCTCTTCTAATATGGGAGGAAAGACTGTACCCTTTGCTGCATGATATGCAGACATGGGTAGAACATGGAAATAAAGGCAAAAATAGAGGCTAAGTGTGTTCAAGGCTGATATCATAACAGCTGCATTTCTCTCTCAGCTCTGAAGGTTCCTTTGATAAGCACCTTTCCATCATGCTGCACTGGGTGAGACAGCTAATAATACACAGTGCAGATCTTTTCAGAACCAGCACACAAGCCTGACGACTTAAACAGAAACCAGATTGTTTAAAAAAAACTGTTCAAGGTCAAACTTAATTAAACAAATAAATTAATAACTTTGTTTTTGTAATATAATAAAACTGTCAACATTTCCCATAACACTGTTCACTCCTCAGTCCACTACGTTGCAAAACAGGCCAGGCTTGGTATCAAAAATACACCTATATCTGCCAATACAATGTGCAGCAGTCTAGACTCAACGTCTTTGCTGTTACAAGGAGTGTTTCACCACAAGCTGCCTTCCAAATGAAACAACAGAAGGAAGCAAGTTAAACAGTTCATTTACACATATCAGTCTTAATAGGTAGGGTATAACACTGCTGTAAAAACATCAAATATGTAAAGAGCCCTGCTGGTGACTGCTTAATTAGAAACATGTGGGAACACAACACAGTAAGGTTAAATAACTGTATTTAATTAACCTGCAGTTTAACCACCATCACTGCTGTTGCTGACCAAAGTGGATATAAAAGGGGTAAAGGAGAGAGAAGGGATGGAGGGTAAGAGCATGTGACCGGGGTTCTAATGATGTGCAGTCGAATAGTCGAGAAGGTTTTGAAGGAAAGAAATAAGCTGAAAGGGGGGATGCTATCAGTCCCCTGTCAGTAAACATCTTAAAGGAAGACTTCAGGACCTATATCTTTCGTTTATTCAACATCCGCCCGAACCGAACAGGGCGAGTGGGCGGGATGAAGCTCGGGAAGAATCGGGATTTGAAACGAGACACGAAACTAAAGGGAATTAGCCGTAACCACATTATTGGTGTTTTAGGAAGGCGTAAGACCGGCATAGGACCGCTCGAGTGAAAAAAGTCCACGGGGTCCTGTGTGAGGCGTGTTGTGGGGAACACTAACACTGAACACATGGCGACAAGTAGCAACTTCGCGGTGTCTTCCACTACTCTGCCTCGCTCACAGAGCCTTTTGAAAAAAAAAATCCCCTTGTTCGTTACAAGGGATAATAATAACAACTGAATCCGGTCTGTGAGTGGGAGTAAATAGCATGTAAATAAGAAGACGGCGTGTAGAAGGATATCTTACCTATTCAAAGTGTACGAACCGTTTCGTTTGAACCTCATTCTGAAGGACAGCAGCTTGTCGACGAGCTCCACAACTGTCGGAATCTTTCTTTTCTTCTGACCACCGACTCTCATGTGTTGTTCGTGGCTAAAGACAAAGGAGGGGACTGCTTTGGGCAGAGTTTCCATGTGCAGCTCCAAGAGCACCTCCTCCTCCTCCCTCGGCAGTAGCAGAAGCAGCCATGCTTCCGCAGGGGCAGTTACATTGGAGCTGAAGGGGGGAGGGGGGAGGGGGGGGGGGGTGCTTACAATATCTCTTACAGCAGCCTGGAACAATACGACGTGATTTGGGGGCACTAATTTCCATTAGTTCCACTCATTTCCATTAGTGTCTTGCACGTTTACTGTAATGTCTGCAGTACGTTAACGATAAATCCATTACACCAGCTAATGTGTCACATACCACACAACAACCTTTGTAGTCAGGGGTCAGCAGTTTTCTTGCCCTAAAAAATGAAATTTCATATTATAAAGAATCTCTTCAATACAGCATCTGTAATGTGAAATGTTAGGGGGAGAGTGGTAGAATGTAGGGTGACCAGTTCTGAGATGGTGAAAAAGAGGACACGACTACTGACGTACAGACTGACCAATTAAATGTTTACAGAGAAGGTTATCGACCAATAACGGTAGCTCTACAGTCAGACCGTCCAATCAGAAGATTCTAAGGCTACTTCACCACTCCCCCTTCTCACTCAAGCGAACCAATTGGAGTAGGGGAGGGCGGGACTAGTTTGTGAACGAAACTTCTCGAAATTCTATGTAAGCTCCAGAAAAACAAAATCCCGGACGTTTGTGAATTTCCGCCTGGACATTTTTTTTAAGTCTAAAAAAAAAAAGAGGATACGTCCGGGAAAAAGAGGACGTCTGGTCACCCTATAGAATGCCTTTATATAAAAGCTTGGCTATTCTAAGCCTCCAAAAAAAAATGTACTTCAAGTTTATACATCAATTTTCATTTACTGTAGAACTACTCACAGCAGCAACTAATACTTCACTACTACAGCCACCAGATTAGTTTTTAGGTTCTTTTTCCAATTTTAACTTCCACCTCAAAATGGTGTTAAGTTGATGAGATTTATCCATTTCAGCTTATGATGTGCAAAAAATTAAAAAAACAGTCCACATAAAAAATAAATCTGGTTTCTTATTTGAATGTTCCACTTTAAAACCTGACGAAGTTACATTCAAAGTGTCTAAAAACACATCTTCAGCCTGTAACCTGTGTCACCACTGTAGCATTTAAAGTGGAACGGTAATTTAACAATTTAACATCTTCATGTGAGTGATTTACTGAAGGCAATAAAGTGTTTTAAAAGGCTAGATAGCTACTTACACGTAATGTCTTCTCTGGCTTGTGCAGGTGCTCCCTTAATGAGGAGGCAATCTACGTGACCAATACTGTGTGTGACAGGCGGAGAGGTAAAACGTAACAAGGGATGGTATGTTCTGGTGTCTGAGATCGTATTTCAAGATTCTTCCAGGGACGGATATTTTAAATGTATTGTAGTAATTAACATTATAGGTAAGAAGAATATATAAATGTTTCAACCACCGATCCCCCAATTCCCCCCATAATTCGAAACCTGGTTTACTGTCACCCTCTTCATCCTTCAGGAGCCACGACCCCACCCCATCCTCATGGTTCCCTTTCCTATATGATGGGTTTTTGGGTTGTTCTTAGAACTCGGGCTGTGTGTATATATATAGCATTAAACCCACCCATTTTGATTTACCTGATAGTGAATAATGTGAATTTCCATTACCTTATTTGAAAGGGTTTGATCATAATCATTTTGTTAAATTTTCAAACGTAGTATTTACTGTTCAGTCCATCTTTGAAAATTAAGCTCCAAAAACTATTTACAGGCCTTTTCAGTCTACACAATTTATCTCTGCTGAGGTTATGAGGACTGGGTTTGTTCACGTGCCAGTTGTGTTATGTGAAAATGGTCCCCACTCTGTGTATAAGTGGCACACAACTGTTGGGAAGTTGTATCATATGGTGTCAAATTTCCATCCCCTTCTCCAAAGTTACATAGTGCGGTTTCTGCTGTTGTGAGCACAGATTAGTAACAACAGAGGCTCTATTCTCCCTTTTACAGGTCAGTGAACTATCACAATAATCTTTAAGCTTTCATTTTAAAGTAAAAAAATATTATGTAGTGTACTTTTAAATAGGTTTCCCAACTCACAAAACAAAACAGAACACAACAAGCAATTAGGCTATTCAGTACTTCAAAAAAAAAAATTATGTTTAATTATAAGTGAGAAATTGGGTTTCAAACAAATGTAAAAATAATTCATTCATTGTCTGTAACTGTTTATCTAATTGAGGGTCACAGTTGGTCTGGACCCTGGAGGGGGTGCTAATCCACTGTAGGCAACACACACACACACACACACACACACACATTTGAGAAGCCAATCCACCTAACAACGTGTGTTTTTGGACCATGGAAGGAAACCCACATGCACACGTGGATAACACACCACACTCCTCACAGACAGTCACCTAGAGCAGAGCTAGAAACCACAACCACAGGGCCCCAGAGCTGTATGATAGCAGCACTACCTACTGCCCACAAATGTACAATTATATATGAAATACTCAAACTAATATGTTTGGATATATAAAAATGCCCAAAGATGACAAGTGGTCCTCATTGGGAAAAAAATAACATACCTGGATAAAAACAATCTGAGATATGGAACCTGTAAAGCAGCCCCAAAACATTACAATACTTTGCTTAAATAGTTCTGAATACCTTGATTAAAGCCAGCAAAAACATTTTTCACCACGGTACTGTATCAGTATTCAAGGACAGATCACATTTCTAGTTGTTAAGAAAAGGATAATGATGCAATCCTCACTGAGACGCATGTGATCACCAAAAATGTTCAACAGAGATTGGTTTTCTTCTGGACAATGATGTCATTTCCTGTTTCCTTGCCAATAGGAAATTGCTAAACAACACCAGGCGTCTGAGTGTAATTCCGACTCTATCAAGCCTCAAACCACCACATTTATGTTATAAATGACCAGATAAATTAAATCAGGAAAGCAGGCCCACCAGTCACTGTGGGCGGAAATAACCAATTATTTTGTGACTGCTACTATCCATACCCTTCATTTTGTTTGTAGGTGTATTTATCAGTGACTGAAGATTAGTTTTATTGTTTAGTTTGTCAGTATTAACAAAATATTTTCACCTCTGCTGGAGAAACTATTCTGTGAATAAAAGAGCAAACTAAGCACCTTTCACAGCTTATGTAAGAAGTCAATGTGCTCTTTTGGTTCATTCATGTGGTGGCCTGACTGCAGATGATGAATGCCTCTGCCTTTCTCCTCACTGCCTGTCTCTCTCTCTTTCTCTCTCTCTCTCCTGCAGAGAGTTTGGCTGGCTGCTCTAAGTCCAGCTCCAGGGCCATTCATTAGAACAGCAGCTAGTTGGCAATGCCCTCGGTGATCGATCAGCCACTGCAGATGGGATGGGGCAGGATGATTATGCAATATGCTCTCAGGACCAGCAGTGCATCTGCCCTGTACTGCAGCAGAAACACACCACGCTGGGACAGTCAGCTATTGGCTGTACAGCACGTAACACACGCACACACCCCTCTAGAACACATCTATGTTTTATAGGAGTTGTGAAAGTATTTGTTTTCTGGTGTAATCTAGTCCTTCTCTACTACATTGTACCATGAATGCATATCTGGGGAGAAATGTGATTGGAGCAGTTTATTTATTTGAATGAATTTAAGGCCATAATCTGCCACACATTTTTATACACATTTTTAATGTATTTGTTGTAATTTAGGGTGTAGTATGTGTTTATGTGCACTTTTAAGAGAGGTTTTTGATCTGAATGTGACTACCCTAGTAAAATAAATGTTTTAAAAAAAAAAACCACATGCACATACATGGACCAAAGGTTAAGCAAAAACAAATACTACACAGTACTTTAACACTGTCATAACACAGAAATGTTTCAGCACTAACCACAGTAGCCAACTGCACTCTATTTGCTGCACAGATAAGGACAGTACACTGAATTGCATCTGTTGACCCTTTTGTTACAGTTATTTGTGTCATTTTTTGGGATTTGCTTCATTATTGACTCCAACAACATTCAGAGTCATCACCCAACATGCCTGATATTCCAGTCTGTGGTACAAACTCTCAACTTAAAGCTATTCTAAGCTTTTTAGCAAAGCTAGGTTTAATCCTCTCAGAGCTAAAACTTTCAAGCCTTTATCAAATACAGACTTCTGGGGAAATGTCTGCCAAAAGGTTACAACATAGAAGAGTGTCTCCGACATGAACCATCCATCAAAAGTCTGTACGGTAAGAGCTGGGCACTGGAACATAATGCAGAGCCAAGTCTAAAACTCTGGGGAGATGAAAGTCAAAATGATCCAGCTTTCATATATTAAAGTCTATGATGAGGTACCACTATACAAAGTTTCTGGCCTATAAATTTTAAAGGAGCTATGATTTAGGAACCAAAAAAAGTTTACCATAAGTATTTTCCCCTCCAAAATCCATATATGGAGATAAAGTTACGAAAAGAGCCTATTTTGTAATGTCTTTTTTATTTTTTATTTTTTACATGAGACAGGCTACTCACCTTATGCAGTTTAGCAAACGTTCACACTGAAGCAGCAAAGAGAGATGTCACTAATCTATAGACAGGGTGAGTCAAAAGTCACAGGACACACATTTACCTGAATACCCCATCAAGTATCATGTACCCCTATCTTTTAGGCTATGCCCGGAATATGGCTACCGTATTGGAAAAACTTGCCTTTGATCCAATGGGAAGGTGGTCCTATGACTTTTGACTTACCCTTTATACACTGATCAACCACAAAATTAAAACCATAGGATAGCCAGTGAACTGGTATCAGGATCCTGGGCATAGGCTCATTTGACATGTGATATAGTGAAAGGGTCAGCATGGGCATGCAACCCCATACCTGGCAAAGTGTGAAGTACTGTGTATACTTCTTTCTAGCATAATCAGAATACATTTTTCAGTAGGGCTGGGCAATTAAACAAAAATTAATCAAAATTGACATTCAGAACTTCTAATCGAGGTGGCACGGTGGCGCAGCAGGTAGTGTCGCATTCACACAGCTCCAGGGACCTGGAGGTTGTGGGTTCGATTCCCGCTCCGGGTGACTGTCTGTGAGGAGTTGGATGTGTTCTCCCTGTGTCCGCATGGGTTTCCTCCGGGTGCTCCGGTTTCCTCCCACAGTCCAAAAAAACACGTTGGTACGTCAAAAGTGTGTGTGTGTTGCCCTGTGAAGTACTGGCGCCCCCTCCAGGGTGTCTTCCCACCTTGCGTCCAATGATTCCAGGTAGGCTCTGGACCCACCGCGACCCTGAACTGGATAAGCGCTTACAGATAATAAATGAATGGATGAATGAATGAACTTCTAATCGACATAATCTTGTCTAAATCGATTATTTTTATTCTATTATGTCCTCACTGTGTGCACAGTACTGTCCCTTTAAAACCGTGTTATCTGTTTAAAACACAACCAAGTGTACATCAATTTACTGAAACATCTACATACTAGTGAAACACTTAATTACATTTTGGTGTATTACCCAGCTAGAATTTTCTGTTCAAACACAACTCTTACCACTTAATTAAAAAAAAAAAACACTCCATGGTGAAACATACATGAATCTGCCACAGTCTCTTTAAAACAAAAAAAGTATGGTATTTACACATTTCAGTCATGTTGTTATTCACCTCATTCATATAAGAAAAACCACAAAACACAGTCACCTTTTAGTTATCACAATCCCGAACCGTCTTTATATAAAACACACAAACTATGGATTGGCCACTTCAAGGCTGCAGGATGCTAGTTTTGTGTACCTGGCAACCCTCTCTACTGGAACTGTAATGTGATTGGACAGAGGGCAGGATCACATGCTGAAAGTCCAAGTGAGCTCTGCGCCATCGGCACTTCATAGAGAATATACTGCCTCCAGCACTACAATCTGAGACACCAGTGCTTCAACTTAGTCTGTTTATTTATCTATGATGACACACCCTAGATAATTTATGAGCACAGTAAATATATTACAGAATGCTCGTTTAAGAACCCACAAACCTGTCACTGCGTCACCTGCTGTCCTTCCTTAGAAGAGTGCAGTGGTCTATTTGTCAAAGTGATGTAAGCGTCATCTGATATCATGCTCATAGGCGAGCAAGCATAATCAATTCAATCAGGCAGGCACAGGAAAGGGCAGAGGTGTCCACTTTACAATCAACTGCTGCATGTACAAAATCATAATCTCTGCTTAACAGAGCAGGCCACAAAACTCATAATGTATCAAAACTTCCCTGACACGCTAATTTGATTCATTCAGAGTCACCCCGGTAACAGCGATGAAAAGAGTCAACAAAACACCAGACACCATGAACTACTTGACACCAACTACGTACTTATATAACTCTACAATTTATGAGGCAAATGTTCTTTTCCAAATAAGGTCAACTGTACTGGTCTTTTCTCATGAGGTTAGAGATGTTTGAATAGTAAAGTTTCTCCTTTGGGAGACTGCACTGTGTTACTCTGCTGGCAGCAAACTATCCTGTCTCCTGGATTTTTCCACTCATATTTATTGCTGGAGAGCATGCTCCAATATCACCTACAGTCGCAGAGTCCAAGAGCATCAAAGAGAGCACAAGGCTCAGATGAAGCCTGTTTCAAATGCTGGATTTAAAATAATGTACAACAGTTAAATGATACATTAAGAGAGAGATTGTGTACTTCATGTGATTTAATTCCATCAATATCAAAATATTATGAATTAATATGTGATTAAAATCAGTAGGTTTTCCATTCATTGCTGTTAGAGCAAAACATAGCATCTCCATTTGTGTTATTTGAATACCTGTGGAACTTGAAAATGCCAGATGCCCATCACAATATGTTACAAATTATAAATGGGAAATTGAAACGCTACATTACCTTCAAAACCATATCCTTCTACAAACTTCCATTTAGAATTAAGGAAGCTTTGTCACTGTCCTGTACAGTTATCAATACAGAGATCTGGTTCAGACAGCAGCAGTATGTTTTTATTGTAAGAAAAAACAGTAAAAGTATTTAAACACTGTGTTAACGTCAGGTATATTGCAAATTAACCTTTGCTGATTCAACAAGAAGGCAATTTAATACATAAAAACATGGATAATGGAGATTAATGTTATAATTGTGACAGCCTTAAAACACAGGTATAGGTAAACATGGGGCTTTATCACAGAGGTCAGAATAACAGGGTGTTTCTGCTGCCATCTACTGATCAGCAGAGGGAATTCACCTTCATTTCTGACAAAGAAGGGCAATATCCACTGGCTTCTACAAGTTAATTCAATTAAGGAATTAAACATTATAATTTGGATGGATAGAGAGGGCATAACCCTAAGACAGAACATATATGGTCATATATGGCTTTCATTCATTCATTGTCGGTAACCGCTTATCTAGTTCAGGGTCCTGGAATCACTGGGCGCAAGGCAGGAACACACCCTGGAGGGGGCGCCAGTCTTTTACAGGGCAACACACACCCCTAGGGACACTACTGAGTCACCAGTCCACCTACCAACATGTGTTTTTGGACTGTGGGAGGAAACTGGAGCACCTGGAAGAAACCCACGCAGACACAGGAAGAACACACCAAACTCCTCACAGACAGTCACCCGGACCGGGACTCGAACCCACAACCTCCAGGTCCCTGGAGCTGTGTGACTGCGACACAATCTGCTGCACCACTGTGTCACCCCTCCTGCTTTCAAACTTACATTAATGAAACTCATAGTGTAAGTTACACTATAGCTTTATTCTTACATTAATACGTTTGAATTAAATCAGTGAAGTCACGTTGCTGCTTGTTTGTGTCTTGTTTAGTTTCAAAGTAGGAATACGCAGTATAGATAAAGTGGAACAAATATGCCCCCTACAGACATAATCTGGTACTACCGATAGATATTAAAGGAATAAGATTTTTAAAAACAATTCTCAGGAAGTTGTGAACAAATAAATACCTAGAATACTGCAGCTCAGCGTCATATTTCTGGATATCCATCAATACTAAAAACGTCCCCTTCTTGAAAACCTTTCTTTATACTGTAGTCCACGTTAGAAATTTTGTGATAATTCAAATAAACATTTGAAACATGTCTTTTCTTCGCCACTCTGCTCCCTGACTTCTAGATTTTTCTGTGTCTGTTCCTCTGATGTTTTTGAGGACACATCTGCAACTGCAGGCAGTACATCAGCTAAAGTGCAGACAGCTTCCCAGTTTTACAGAACCCTTAGAAGGGGTGCAATGCGGGAGTCATCTGCCTCTACGCACAGTGGGGTGGACGATAAAACAATGTTCCATTGTTGTCATCATTTCCTATTCTTGCTTATATAGAAGTTCACTAGACACTGTGGAACAGAAACTTGTCACGTTATCATTTTCATATACCTTTCATAAGAATATGTTATTACCAACATTCATTTTTAAAATGTGGCACTAACGCTGCATAATGCCATTCACAACTTACCAACACCTCTCAAAACCATAAATCAGCCTACTTCTCCGTTAACATGGAAATGGTCTCAACTACCCATTGAAAGCTTCATTAAATATAGAGACATCTCACCAATACAGATATTAACACTCTTATACTGGACAATACCAGTCTGATATGTCTTTCTTTCTTCTACTAAGTTTTAAAATGAGCTATTTAAAAATGGAAACATATTACTTAAGATGAACTTCTAAATGTAGGCCTAATATGCAAAAATAACTTAATCTAATATCATATCACATGAGGCGAAATAAGATCTGATTTATTTTTCAAATAATATCTGATCCAGCATTTCTAATGACATTTGCCTGATACTGATACCTGCTAGCCCTGTGAAGGACTGGCGCCCCCTCCAGGGTGTATTCCCGCCTTGCGCCCAATGATTCCAGGTAGGCTCTGGACCCACCACGACCCTGAACTGGATAAGGGTTATAGATAATGAATGAATGAATGATACCTGATACTAGTGAATGTGTTGCCCTGTGAAGGTCTGGTGCCCCCTCCAGGGTGGGATCCCACCTTGCTCCCAGTGAATCCTGGTAGGCTCCGGACTCACCATGACCCTGAACTGGATAAGTGGTTACAGACAATGAATAAATGAATGAATAAATGATACTTGCTACTGCAATACCACTATTATGCTCCCCATTTTGCCCACCTTGAACAGACACTCCCCATCTGCCTGCGATCCACAGTGAAGAAGGACCTCCCTGTATCTCTGTTTTTGTCAATTTTTAAAATCCTTCACATTATGTTAAAATGTAATGATGAATGGACCAATAGAAATGCTCCTAAATTACTTGGAATAAAATCTTTAAAGACTGACTTTCATTTAAATAATGTTTTGTTTTCCCCTGTTAAATTGCTATTTTGAAGATAATTTTTTTTGGACATCAGCAATATGAAATTGAAGCTGGATGTTTTTCATGGGCTTAAGGCTGTAAATCCATCTACGTAATTAGACTGTAGAACTAACAAGCAATTACTGGCTGGATCAGCTGGAGGGTAGCATTGATTTTAAATAAACGCTGCCCTTGATGTTTGTATCGTTAATTAGTAGCATTACTACAGTATACTTTCTGCATGTGAACGTCTTAATGCTTTTCTCTGTGTTTCAAGGCCAGAGCATTCTAACACATCAGGATCCAAGGTTCTTCATTCAGCAGTCTATTGTACTGCACGTTCAATGGCCTTTTATTTGCTGGTAGTTCTTGCTGGACGAAAGGACAGTGTATTGAGAAATGTGGTGAAAAGGTTTCTTCATTACAGACTGAGGCAGTGTGAATATAACCTCATGTGGAAGCTATGAAGATTTCGTGAAGGTCTCCTTTTTGCTCTATATTTCAGCAGCTTTGAGTTTCTTCAGTGGAAATAGTTCACTAGCAGCTCTTTGGAGTAAGCTCCAAAAATGCTTCAGCATAACTGAACTCTTCTTGTGTGTATGAAAACAAACAAACAAACAAATACAGTGCATCTCTGGGATTCAGCTCAGTTGAAGTGAATGGTGATACTTTTACAAAAATACCTTCAAGTTAAGACTTGCTTATGTGTATCTTTGTGTTTACAAAAGTTTCCTAAATGGTTCCTGGATTGTATATGCTGTTTTAGGAAACCCCTATATCAGTATATCAGTCAAAACGATCAGAGCTGTATAGCAGACTCCTTCAATGCCAGTTCCTCTGTATATCATTTTGGTTCAGTTCAGAAGCAATGAAAAGGCTCACCTTTTTAAAAACATCTACTTCCCAAGTTTAAAAACACTGGTATTAACACCTGGATTCAAAATGAAGGGTCTCTAAACATCATACTGAAAGGGGTGTAAAGCAGTTTACTGTGTATTTTTAAAGTCAGCCTTAAATGTAAAATTGTCCTTTTAACTTATTTAGCTTTATTAAGCATGATTCTTCACATCATACCATATAAATGAATTTTGCTCACCTCTGACCCTTGTCAGAGGCAAACAGTATTAATCAATAATATCATGTGTCAAAGTCCCCTTTCACCACCCCCAAGTATCATGGCACAAAGCCCTCAGAGACATTCTCAGATGCACATGATTCAGTTAGAAGCATATCACAGTATGGAAGTAAAATATGTTAAGATATGACATTCAACCATTCATTCATTCATTATCTGTAAGTGTTTATCCAGTTCAGGGTCACGGTGGGTCCAGAGCCTACCTGGAATCATTGGGCGCAAGGCAGGAATACACCCTGGAGGGGGCACCAGTCCTTCACAGGGCAGCACACACACAATCACTTACGGACAGATGGAGAACACACCAAACTCCTAACAGACAGTCACCTGGAGCAGGACTCGAACCCACAACCTCCAGGCCCCTGGAGCTGCGTGACTGTGACACTACCTGCTGCACCACCATTCAACCAAACAAAAAAAAACACTCAATGGAAAGCAGGCAATACAAATTTTCTTCTACAGTAATTTTAAAGAAATTCTACAACAGTCCAAAAACTCTGAGTAGTATTATCGTAGTTTTGTACATAAATGTAAACAATGACATCTCATAAGGTGCATAAATAACAGGACTACAGGCTCACAGCCTAAGATAATACATACAACAAGGAGATGTGTGGGAATGAATGTTGTGAAGTGTGAAAGGAATGTGTCAGGCCGATGATTAAACAGCCAAAATCATTAGTTATTTTCAAATGAGAGGAAGTACAGAATGTCTTACACACACACACACACACACACACACACACACACACACACACACACACACACACACACACACACACACACACACACACACACACACACACACACACACACACACACACACACACACACACACAGAATGGAAGGAACAGAGAAAAGGCTGAGGAAGTGAACCTCCAGCTTTAGGTCATTCAATGACAATCTCTGCTGCAATAACGTGAAAATAGATTCTAAGGTTCAAGCTGAATGCAGCTGTTTAAAATGCTGATCCTGATTAGAGCATGCTGCCAGTGTCAGAACAGCAAAACATTACACTGTCCTGAGTTTCAAAGGACAGCTGGGGGGGGGGGTGCAAATGAGAGAAGTTTAAAGGACTACTTTACTAATAAAATGGCAATGCTTTTCATGCACTCACAGAAAATGAAGCAGCCAAGACATGTTTAATACTAGAAATATGCTGCTTTAGTTTTTGAAGGAACTGAAATATCTTAAGTATGGAAGTTAATGTCACTAAAAATCTGTTAGCCTTGTGGCTCAGTTGCATTCCAATAATCACTAGCCTGGGCCTTAAACATTACATTACTCAGTAGCAAATGTCTGTTTTTCAGACTCTCTGAAGTGTTGACACAACCCAAACATCTCAGGCTAGTCTCTGCAATGGGAAGCGGATGTGAGAACAAGTCTTTTAATACTTGACCTTACTGTGCATAAAGAGTAATTGCTTCACCCATTAGCAGCCCTTTTCGGCTGAAGTGTTGACCCCATTTGCAGTGTTGAGATGAGAGCAGTTTTACACTATTTAACAAGTTGCTTAGGTTTCAGAGAAACTAGCTCTGCTTTTTTGAGAAGGGCCACAGCTCCACAGCTCTGACCACATGTCAGCAGAGCTGAATTGTAAATGGAACTGACCTTTTCTCACTGCAAAAGCACTAGCTATGCCTGTATCTGCCTTTTGCATGCTCTTGCTGCCACCAAGACTAACTCAAGAGGCTTCCGCTCTCTCTGCACAGATGGGTTTGTTAAAACATGGTGTGATCAAACAGGTTTTTTATATTTATTTATTTATTTGTTTGTTTGTTTTTACAAGAAGTAGACTCCTGGACAAAATTGCGAAGCAACTAAGGAATGAGTGATGATGCTTTAGACCTTATCTTACAAGTGTGTTTTAAAGGAACACTAGGTAGAGTTTTTACATTAAAATTACAACTTCAAAAATATTTTAAATGTTCCTCTGACATGTAATAGGGAGAATAGAGCTGAAACTGAAAACGTAACTTGAAGAGGAGGGTAGGAAACCACCCCTTCCCCGCATCCTCCCCATTGATTTCAGGATGGTGCTGTAAAAACAAATTACATTCTGTAATCACAGAAGCAAAAATACCCAATTTTACTTAGTGTTCCTTTAAATAAAACATCTGTGATCAGGGGGAAATGCTGTTCTCTGGTTTGTTTACATTCAGAAATTTCACATATTTTAAGGTGGAACGGTATGTTTGAGGGGAACGATTGTTTGTAGGTGGCTGAAGTTTATATTGTCTGTAAGTTTTTCTCTACTGTTTAAATTACCACAGAAACTCATTTGGTACTCGAGTTGTTTAGTTCTGCCTTAATCACAGGTCTGTGATTACTTTCATGCACTGAATTTAGAGTCAATTCCATCTACAGCAAAAATAACTCAGCATTACCCACCTATGGAGTAGGAATAGAGCAATATCCTCATCTCAGTTTATACTTTTCTGACTAAAATCCTCCAAAAATGCCACTGCTCTGCATAGAGAGAAAGCCCAGTATACCGGACTGAGACCCTTTGTTTTTTATTTTTTTCAATAACTTAAAAAGGCACTGGGGATTCATAAACACATTAGATCATTTTTGAGCACGCAAACAGACCTAGAGCTAGCAAATGGTGAAGAAATATCCTCAGAATTACAATAAAATAGTGTTTTCTGTTTTTGTTTTCTTTTTAATTAAAATCTTGAATGCCATCTTTAATTCAATAAGTTGTGGCTAAGTAAATGGTATAAGCTACAGACAACGTTCAAGGGTGTTACTTTTGCATTCAGAACATTTTGGATTTGGGCACATGCTTAACAGTCTATTCCACATTATTTACAAACAAAATCCCCTTTAACATTTCAGGTAAACTTAACTTGCTTTATACAATCACTGCAGATACACTGAGGTTCCTTTCAAAGCTAGCATTGTATTTCAGCACTTTTCTGTGTACTGCTTTCTAAATGAGTACAGCACTGATCACCTTCCACCTTGAAATTCATTGCTCTCCTTTTTCTAATACCTCTTTTCTAGATGTAGCTTTTTAGTAATACAAACAAGTGGTCAGAAATCTGTCAGATTGCTCGCTGCATATTTGACTATCATAGGTCATGAACTGCTTGACCTATGTACTGTGCTGTTGCATCACTTCACACCATCCAAGTCCTCCAATACCCAATGTGATACTGCGATTAAACAGAGTCTAACTCAACTGTGACAAACAGTTCCAAACTTCATTATTCAAACTCTTCAAATAGCAATAACTCTTCACTGTTTAGACATACTCTTCCTTGAAAGGTTTCAGAGCATGACTGGAACTCCATCTAGGACCTAAGGGAGGAAGTCTCAATTCTCTGTGGTTCTCTCTGGCAAAACAAAACCAAAAGTCAAGACAACACTACATCTCCAACCCACAAAAAGATTTCCATAAAAAGTCCAGTGTGTTACTCTTCAATTAAACATCTCAGTCCATGCCTTAACTGTTTTTAAAACAAGTTAAGAAATTCTAAGAAATTTAATCTTAACCTCGGCCAAGTCAAGAAAAAAAAAATGTAAAACCACTGTCTGCAATTGCCAGGAGATCTGCTCTCTTACTCTCTGCTGGTCCCCAGTGCTCAGTGACAACAGGAAATACACAATACGTACGAGGATGAAGATGCTGGGTTTAATTAGCCTCTCTTTAATCTACCCATGCTCTCTGACATGTCCCATAGATCAGGTTCAAACAGGGCCTGCGATGTGCACAGGCTTTTCCACAGCACCGCAAACAGCAGGAGTGGAGTGAATGCAGATAGAGCCTGCGGCTGCTGCAACCGTATCTTGCATAAGTCAGCATGGAAGAAAAGGGATATGCAACCCAACACATGCTGAGTGACCTAGAGACCAGACAAGCAGCCACAGGATTGAGCACAGAGGCCTATAGAAGAGCAGTTTTAAAACAACTTTACTTAACTGTCTGGTTCTATGACTCTAAGGCTCTCATTCCTTCAACACCAGTCGTTCTCCATATTAAGGCTGAAGGCTACACATAAGATCTAAAGCTCTCCCTGCATTAACACTGAGGTTGACAAACGTGATACAGTCCAGCAGGGTCTCTGGACTGAGATTAAGAGCGCCTGTGCCACAACATATAGGTGTAACTGCCATGGGCAGTGGAGAGAGTTTCGAAGGCTTCATAACTTGACCTGGCATACACATTTCCACACTGATACATAATGAAAGGCTTCATTACTTGTCTGTGTGTATACTTGCAGACATTTCTTCACTAGCATAATTAGAGATATGATTAGTTATCACCTCTGCATAAATAAACAAAGCACAGCATGCAAACATGTGGTTTCCATGCAAATGAGAGAAAGAAGAATGGGACACAGGTTAAACACAAATCTGTGTGAATATGAGCTGCAGAAGACATGATGAACCCATTTAGAGTTTAATTAAGTTAGACTGAAATGAGGCAAAATGATCCACAGCCTAATGACTGTTCACTGCACAGGAACATACTTTCCACTATTATGAGTCAATCATAGGCTTGTTGCAAGGTAGAGGCAAAAATAATTGATCATTTGTAGGCAGCCAAAGCAAGACCACGTTAGAGCTCTGTCAGATAAAAATGTGAGCTAATGATAATAAAGTAAGCAAATCGCAAGCATTGATTTCCCAGACAAAAAAACACTATGAGAAGCCCAGGATAGAGACGTCTCATACCATTAGAGTTAAGACATCCGTTTACTTCATTATGGCCAACTACGCTCTGAGGGGTGAACTAAATCAATAACAGAAAGTCTATGTTCTCTTAAAAACACAACAAAAAAAGCTTACGTTAATTGTACCTCATCGTCTTTCCTGCCTGGTCTTGTAGCCTGTTGTACTGCCAATCAGTGGGACATGAGAAGTTAAAGTTCTCCTTAGTGCAATTGAGAGGGGAAAGTGTAGCACGATACAGTTACCGGGCGGTCAGCTATACAAGAAGACAGCACAAACCCAGCTAGCAAAGTGATCCACTCCTCTAGCCTGCAGTGATCAGCTGAACTGAACTGCTCTCAGGCCTTTACAAGAAGGACTTTCGATCTGCCTGATGTAACACCTAAATAATCCAGTTATAGCTCCATGTCAACTCCTGCCAGGAGTGATGTAGGATAGCTCAGATACAGTAGCATATGTGCTTTGTGGCTAGAGTATTTGGTAGGCAATCAGGGACTTTTTTTAGTAACTTCAAGTCATCTCAATCACTCTGTAGTCTGTTTGCACTAACTATGATAACCCAGCAGTGTTGATAAAAGAACAGTTAAATATAAAATTAGCACCACATTCTCAATATCCAGCTGCTTTATGGCTTCCCATTAAAGGAAACAGAACAAAGAATCCAAACAAGCCTCAAAAGTTAGTGTATAGCCTCCAAAAACACTTTAAAATGTACCTCATCTGAGATACATTCCGCACAAGTACTGAATAATCAGGTTATTCTCTGTGTGCGCCCACTTCTGAGCTTTGCTCTAATTTGATTCTCTCCTCTTGTGCTGATTCAGACAAAATAACTGATAGGAGCTGACAAGAGCCAACAGCGCAGGATAAACTGCTCAAACTACTGGCAAAAGTCTACAAACATTCACTAATAAACTGTAATTTTCCATGATCTTAAAGTCAGCTTTGTGAGTCCAGGCCCTAGGTGTAGAGGAACACGGTGTGCCCTAAGCCTCAGACCTTGATGGCCAGCAAAAACACCCTGAACAAACAGTGGTACACTGTACATATGTTCTTGCCTAGATGCTGTAGGTTTTGGAATACCGATGTGTGCAGTCATCAGAGAGAAATAAAAACCTCAAGAGCAAGTTGTTCCCTTGGAAGGCTTTATGCCCTGGTGGAAAAAAGGGACTCTACAGGTACATCAATGTTCACTAAAGGAAGAAAGCGTTTACATGCACTTTTAAAAGGTACAATAGTGGTTTTAAAGTCTAACTGGTTTCCGTGAAGTTATATTATATTCTGTTCTTCAGAAGGAGAGGTAAATATTTGTAGACACCTTGGAGAGGAAGTGGTGGTTGTACGAAAGCAGCACAACATCGCTACAAAAATCTACAATTAATATAGAATAGGACACCATTATGTTCCCTAACTAAAAGCACTGAATATGTACCCTCCAGGGTTCCATCACATTGACAGTTTTTCTGAGTGTGTGCAATGACCAGGTAGTTTCATAATGATTGTAACCATATTCTTAGAGCTACAACTAAAATTCTAAACACAAACCACTACTTTAACCAGCAGGCTCTAAAAGGAAGGTGACAAGAAACCGTGAAGGAACTGTTCCACCCGTAGTCTAGACAACTTCACAAGGGTTAAGAGCTGGGGATATTAACCTGTTGTCAGAGTTTGTTAAATCTACTGTGATAAAAGTGATAGGAATCCGGCGAGGGCCTGATGACTAACATGTTCAAACACAATAGGACCACAGGGGCAGCTACTGCTGTAAAATAGACCTTTAAAACCTTATTTATCCATTTTGATCTGGCAGTTATATTGCTGCTGCTTTCAAGCTGTTCTTGCATTAAAGAGGCAGTTATGGCTAAGAGCAAACTGCTCTGATCTCTGAGGGCTTAAACAGCTGTAATGTTTAGTAGCATTTCCATTCTATTAATTTACTAGGAAAGAGCAAGTTGTGAATGACCATGTCCCTGCATTAAAAAGCTCAGATGAAGAAGAACACACAATTTGTGAATAAATACTGAAAATAAATGCCAACTCTTTTTTCATTTTTAATTATGACTGAATCTATTACTCACTATTAATTAGCTAAAGTAAATAAGACCATTCGGGTCTTGCAGAATAAAGAGCTTAGGGTTCTCCAGTTTTGGTTGTTTTCTTTTTAATCTGTTGGCATTGCCAGGTCCCTACAGAGCAGTTCTGTTCAAAAGAGCAAACGCAGCGGGAGCGCAGCAATGCCAAAAAAACATGATCAGAGTTTAAAGGACAGGACAAGACCTATAGCAGAAAGCAGTAGAAAATTAAATACTGCAACCTTTTTTTTTTTAATCCCCTTATTTTAATTTTATTACTATTAGTAGTAGCAATAAGCAGCAGATTATTTATTGTATTTATTATTCTTATTAGCTTTTAAATTTGAAGGTTTGCTTTAACTGTTGTGTCAAACAGGCATAGTCTAAAAAAGAACTATATCTGGAACACTTGCAGTTGCATCATGCCACAGCCTAAGCGCTGTCCTGACGTAATTCTAGACCATCAAAACCAATGAATCAGACTGTGTTTAAACCCACAGGCCAAAACCCTGCACGGCTACATTCATAATCATCCGTCCATCAACATTCTGTACATGTAAGACATACAATGGTGTCGAGATAAGGTCAGAACCATCTTGGCTCATCTGAAGAATGCAGCCTTAATAAATGTCATGGCCATTGTGTGAGTTGACACGGTACCCTTAAGCTACTGCTTTGAAAACAATAGCTTCTCCTCCTCCCAGTAGAGAGCATTTCCTTCCCCTGGCCTCAGCGTCATCTTTTTATTTTTGACTACATGGTGAATCACTCTGCTCTGTTAAACCTGCAACAGAATATTCCATTCCACTGGTTTTATGTATATAGCTCTAATCCTAGTCTTGCCATTAGACATGTCTAGAGAGCTAGCATTTACATGGCCACCACAGAATGCAACATCAAGCAGTAGCAGGTCACACGAGACGTTGCTTATGTAATTGGAAAAGAATGTGGATGTATTGCAAGGACTAAGGCCCGTTACGGCAGCTGGATGATGGCATAAACCCATGGGAATGCTTCACAATGCCTGTCTATCCCTCTATGACCAAAGGCTAATGGGATACACAGCCTCCCTCTAAATCTATATAAAGCTCCATTACTAAGGTACTGATAGTTCTTATCATTACTGTCAAGGTTTATATCTAGCCATGGACTACATTCCTTTCAACAATGAACTGCCATTCGTATTACTGTGTAGTCTAGTGCTAGGTTTAGTCCCTGTACCACAAACTGACTTCATGGCTCCAATTCAATGCTTATACTATGATATTCACTCATTCGTTCGTTCATTGGTTCATTCATTCATTTTCTGCAGCCACACCATCCTGTTCAGGATCATGGTGGGCTTGGAGCCAACCTGGAACAGCAGCGATTAAGGCAGGAACACACCCCAGACATGGCACCCATACATAACAGGGCATAACACGTGAGTTTCTGGACTGGGGTAGGAATGTAGGGCACTCAAGAAAACCCACGCAGGCAATGACCCGAGGTAGTGGGTCCTGGAGCTCTGTGACAGCAACAGTACATTATGCACCAGCATGCTACCATACATTCTTATATATAACACCTTATTTGAAGACTACCTGCCAAACAACTGAAAACCTATATAAAATAGGAATACTTTAAAATCTTTAGTGTATGTATGCATCCATAGGACGATATTAAATGATTTATGAAGTGAACAACAAAAAGTATGAGTTGATACACTGTCTCTGTGGTGGTACCCTCAAGGTTACATATTTATACCTTTAATTAGGGAACATAATTGTACCTTATTCTATTATAATTGTAGATTTTATTACATTGTGTTGATTTCATACGCCCAATTTCATCTCCAGGACTTTTACTGTGTTAATTTTTTTTTATTTGACACCGTTCAATAATTAAAACTTTCAAATATTCACCTCTCCTTCTGGAGAAGAGGATGTAATGTACCTTCAGGGAACACAACTGGACTTTAATACCACTGTTGTTCCTTTAAAAAGGTCCATTTACACTGTTTGTACATTTAGTGGCCAATAACATACCTCTACAATACCGTTTTTTTTTTCTGAGAGTGTATAAAGAACTTTTAAGATATAAAATTATGGACATTTTTTCAATGAATGACACTAGTGACCATTATGATCATTTTCTTCCAGATTGTCCTGTAATACTTTAGTATGAGGACATCTTTCACAGACCTTGCACAGTATATGGTAAAACATGGTGGCCTTACAAGTTTTCAATGATAGTTTTATAAATGCACATATACATACTCTCCATCACCACAAAAGTGTCATTGCAGCGCTGAGAATAATCCACCACAAAAAAATTAAATGTGCAGGTATTGCTCATTAGAAAATAGGGCTTATGCAGAATGGCAGAAGAACTACATTTATTGTTATAATAAAAATAAAACATAATTGTAACATGTGGGAAGTGGAACAGATAGACCACAGGTATAGAAACATGGAGGTCATTATAGTGTTTAGGGTGATCTGTGTAAATGCAACTACAATTTTGGTGGCACCAGGGATGAGCATGTAAAAAAAAACAGTGCTCTCTGTTTGCCAAGTTATACCATGACAATAATGTGCTAAATCTTTAAAACCTGTACACTCAACAGCACAGAGACGCGAAAGAGAGTTTTTTGATTCATTGCTCTGTTTGAGCATGTCTCAGCAGGGATCGTCATAATCTACAGAACACCAAACATGCAATGGCCTAAATGGTGCTATTAATCCCCTCTAGCAGTATGTCTTGACACTACTTTCATTCTTGGCTCTCGTGCTGAACATTGCTCAGCACGCAAACATCCAACTGCATTATCATTCCAAAGAGCAGACACCAGGCACTGCCTTGGCAAACAAATAAACAAACAAATGATTAGACAGCCCATGAGGCCTGCACGGATCCAAAATGCCACTGGGCTAAAGGAAGAAGCATGGAGCTAGATGCTGTCAACAATAAAGCTTCTGAAACATCTGCTCGGGATACAGTTAGAAGTAACTGATACGTGCTCCAGGTCATTTTGAAATTTAGTTTGACTTCACCAGCTTTGATTGTTTATTGGCAAAACAAGCAGTGATTACAACCTAATAGAAACTCTGACAAAACCACGTACACAAAAATGACCAGCACACATGAAGTTATGACAAAAAATAATGTCCTAGACAAGACAAATCGGCTCTGTTTATTACCACAGTCACACCATTTATAAAATGCTAGTTAAAAAAACAGGCCATGAGTCAAAGCATGTGTCTTAGGCTGCTTCCTCCACCCCTCTTTTTTTGGCTAAGCATGACATGGGTATGACTGGATCATAAGTAGAGCAGACTGTACTCAGCACTGATACAAAACAAACAATTGTATCAGATTCATACTGGCATTGGTAAATATTTGTTTTTAAAAAAACATCCACAAAAACCAAAGCCATGTTGTTTTTAAGGTTTTTAAGATTAATAGAGACAGCAAAATGGTTCCAGTACAAAGCTGCAGATACTTTATTAGTACAAAATACAAGTGGCTTGTCCAATCCTGCTAGCTACCTGCCATCTTTACACAGGCTCTAAGGAGAAAAAAAAACTTTATTACAGTGACATAACTTACATATATGTTAGTCACCAGTCCACTCATACATTATCATCCATCACTCAAAAGTAAAAAATGAAACATCCGTTTTCTGAGCCAAGCAGATTAGCTGAAAAAAAAAAGACATTTCCAGCTATGACGTAAAATCCTGTCGGGGCTTTCTAAAACCAGGCCTCAGTGCTTGATGCATAGTGACATGGTGTCCGTTAAGACACTGTGAGCAATACCAAAACCACGAGGAACCTGACAGACACCTTCCACAACACCACATCCTGCACTGGATGATATGAGAGCCTAGAATCATACAACAAAAATCAGAGAAATCAGCAAAGTCTACTACAGCAATCAATCAGCACATTCAGGTGTTGAGTTTGGGCTAAATCTGGCATGATTTCAACACAGCAAACTAACTCTCAGACAGCAGCTACCAGTAACTAAATCAGTAAAAACAGCCAGGCACAACTGATTTCTTTGCAACTGTGTGCTTGTTTAAGTCACTCATGGACATCAGTTCTCTTGTGAAATGAAGGATGTGAGAAACACATACAAACAACCCATGAAGCTCCTGAGAGCAAGCCACAGTATAATCAGTAATGAGCTGCAGGTGCATTAGGAGTGAACTGAGATGCATTTGTACTGTCAAGTTCTGGACTAAAAATGGCTAGGGCTGTAAAATTACATGTCATTTCAACACAGTTTATGAAACTGGTGTCAAATTTTTATTTGATATTACACATACACATTCCAAAAAATTCTGACTATAGAGAGCCTAATAACACCTGTGGAAATTAGTGTAATGAATCAAGCGTTTAAAAAAACAACAACAACAAAAAACCACCGTGGCACTGGCACTAATATAATGATGAAGAGATGTGACATTCTATACCTCTATAGTGGTGCTGTGCAATACACTCACCTCAAGAGAAAGGCTACATCCTGAATGGAATGATCCCAGTGAATGGAAACATCAGGACATTCGAACAAGGACAGGAACTAAGAAACGCCTGCACATATAGTAAGTCTAAGAAACAGTTTAGATTTCCCTTTTGGGAATGTCTGTGATGCTGACAGGCTTTACACTATGATTATCATTAATCTACAGCCTTTATAACAAGATGCACGAGGTCATATTACAGCCTCTGCTCCTAAAACAATCAGTAAGTGGAATGTATGTAAAAGGAAAGTATCCCTGTATTCGGGTCAGGAAAGGGCACCGACTAATCAATCACACACACACGCCCTTACACTGACACACTTTGTTTCCTTGACTAAACTAATGCTCTTTTTTCCCCATTTATTTCCTAATCATTCTATCCGGGGCAGCAGACACACCATTATTAAACATTACTCAATCGGTCACAACATGAAATGAAATTAAACATAAAAATGTAGGTTATATGTTTTTTCTTTGCAAACAATGAAATTAAATAGAGACGTGCATTAAATCCTCTGCAAACATAATAAAGGAAAATTATATTAGAGAAACTTATAAGCGAATTTACTTGTTCCATTGCGACAATCTGTCAATCAGCCAAGACAAAGGTTTGCTTATGTTGTTTTTCAATGCGGATATGATTCTAAATTGTGCAGCTAAAATATATATTATCATTTTAAGTTGTACAAAATAACATTATCTACCACACTAGCCTCAGCTAATTCACAAAACAAAATAAGCAGAAATCAGACGCTGAAATGTCCTGGCTGACCATCCACATTTGGACAACTGTGTGAATGACAGCAGGCCTGTCAAAAAGTGTGCCCTTCAGGCAAAAACAGGCCCTCATAATATTTGACCCAGCCCAACACAGAGTTACCTAGGGTGACCATATCTGAGATGGTGAAAAAGAGGACATGGGGGGGTGATGAGCTCTCGCCCATCGCTGCCGTTGTATGCTTAGCTGAGCCTATGTGTGCTTTTAGGTCCTTTACACCTTTATTTGCTACACAAAACATGAGGATTTCTTTTTTAATTCACCCGAGAACTTACATTTACTTTTCGGCATAGCTGCTCGAGCTAAGGGTAGGTACATAAGCTTTGCCTGACGTAAACAAGGACTACTGACGTGCAGACTGACCAATTAATGTTTACAGAGAAGATTATCGACCAATAACGGTAGCTCTACAGTCAGACCGTCCAATCATAAGATTTTAGGCTACTTCACCACGCCCCCTTCTCACTCAAGCGAACCAATCGGAGTAGGAGGGGGCGGGACTAGTTTGTGAACGAAACACTTCTCGAAATTCTATGTAAGCTCTAGAAAAACAAAATCCCGGACGTTTGTGAAATTCCGCCCGGACATTTTTTAAGTCTAAAAAAGAGGACATGTCCGGGTAAAAAAGGACGTCTGCTCACCCTAGAGTTACCCTAAAGTCACCTTCTTATCCAAAGAGACAACACATTTTTAAACAACCTCATTTATTTATTTTTCATCCAAGTATTGTTTGTTTTTCCGCTTAAAAAAACAAAACGATTGCACGAGTCTAGGCCACAATGGCTGGGACTACTACTGCAAATATATGGATCTCCTTCATCAAGACCATCCAAGGACAGATCACACCCAAGCAATGACAGACCTATAGAGTTTTCATACGTAAATCTCTTAACAGACCTTAAACCGAGATCATTCTCACACTGTCAGATGACAAAAGTCAAAAAGGTAGCTACAGTTAATCTAGACAAATGAAGCGCTGTCAACCTCCCATATAATCGGGCAGCCTACAAAACAAGAGCTGAGGCCAGGAGTTCAGCTGTGAGAAATATGGAGGTCCACCCAAAAACTCAAGTGACAGCAGACACGAGGGCTAGCCGGATGTCACTGTGAAGAGCACGAGTTGACTGTGGGTTCACAGTCCTGAATCTAAAGTATGTTTCTATCCCTTTCATATAACGGGCCACTCGGTCAGGTTCTGGGGGTCTTGTTGTTTTGTGTTTGAACTGCTTACCGCTGTATCACTCGCTTGTGTTGAAAGTAGCTGCGCTAGCAAAGCTAGCAGGCTACCCACAATACTTCTGTACTCAGTAACCTGCTTTAGAAACAGTGGCCACCTGCAGATATCTATATATTTTTTACGTTTTGGGGGTAAACTAATACCACACAAACAAACACACACAGCAGTGGAGAACCGCTGAGTTAACGGTAACCGTGACAACCGCGGCATCCCGGGTGCGCGTGAAAGAGTGGTGCGTGTGTGTGTGTGTTACAGCCAAACACAAGCGCTCAGGAGTCCGAGTCTGATTTACAGCGCTGACAGTAAGCAGCTTATCTCCAGCGCCTGCCCAGAGAATGAGAAAGCTGTTAAAACAATGAGAGTGAGACTATGGATATATTACTGTAATACGATACAGTCACCTGTCTGATACATGAGTCACCTGACTGTGCGCTGTGCGTGTGGCAGGTAATGAGTGGGCTTCAGAGTGCGATAAAGAACATATAACAAAAACGAATAACTGAACTCACCCCATGAACCAGTCCATGTTGTCGACCGTTGCAGGGGGATCAGGGATGAGAGCTCCGCCGCCCCGCCTCGTCTGCTTCACGCGGCCAGGGCACCGCGGGTCTCTCCGTCTTCGTGCTCCAGCTCCCACCGCTCCCCGCGACCCCCCGCTCCGCTCCGCTCCGGTCTCTGAGAGTGTCTAGAGTCTGGAGAACGGCAGGGAGAGTGCGCGGCGGTGTGGGTCTGAGGGCGGAGGAAAAGGAGGAGAAACAGGAGGAGATATAAGAGAAGGCTGCATTGGCTGAAACACCGAAACACAGCAGCGGCGTTATTAGCCCAGCACAGTGCTCCCCTCCTGAAACTGGAGCCGCTCTGCTCCACTGCTGTGTCCCGACACAGAGCGCTCAGTGCGAGTGTATGTGCGCGCGCGCGTGTGTGCGTGCGGCAGCTCAGCTCTCAGAGCTCACGTCCACATTTGCCCTTCTGCTACATAGTGAATCCCGGAAGTAAACACGGAAGCGGCACTCCCCACCTGCGTTTCCGCGGCGCGCGCATGCGAAGTGTGTGTCTGAGTGCACGCGAACGTCAATGATTCGTGCTTGCTACCAGAATATAAAGCCTGCGTTTTATTTACTGAGCTTAAAGTTAGGTTTAAATATGTTACTAGTCTACACAAACAGAGGTATGTGAGGTTGTGGGTTTATGTCTTACATCCGTAAAGACCTGCTAAGACAACACACCAGATGTCTATAAGATGGTTTTCTGGTCCTAAATGTTAAAGAAAAAAAATTTTGTTTGTCAAAAAAGTACCTACCTAAAGAATTATTTTCTAATCACTAACATCTGTGGGATCTCTAGGAGAGCTCATGGGGTGGTGCTATGAAGCACCTCCATTTGGTCCCCCGACAGACACCTCATCCCTGGTCAAAGAGTCATTGTCGTGTTGTTGTTTGCTGTTTTGTTTTCATGCTGTTGTTCTGTTTATTTTTGTCATGCTTTTTGAGTTGTTTTGTGTATAAGGCGGGATGGTCCTACATTTTCCTCACCTTCTTTACCCTGAACACCAGAACATGTATATCCCCTGAAGCTAAGCAGATTTGGGCCTGGCCAGCACTAGAATGGGAGAACTCCAAGGGAATCATGAGTGGATGGTGCAAGTGTTGTTGGTGGGGCATAGAGGGGGCACTGTGCCTGTGGTCTGTGTGAATCCCTTTGCCTGAGTACAGTGATGAACACTGTTGGGATGAGACATAAAAATGGAGGTCATGAATCTCTGAAGTCATTAAAGATCACTGGATATTTCATCAAAGTTTAGGTGTGTTATCCGCAGTGCCTAGGTTAAATCTACCACTGTTGCCACTTACTGTCTCCTAATAGTCCCCAGTTTCAAATACACTGGCTTAATCATTACCCCCTAGTCTCATTACAGTCATTTTTTGTGGGTATATTCTTTATTATTTACTAATTCCTTCATTTATCTTCAGTAGCTGCCTGATCATCCAGATCAGGGCCACAGGAACACACAATGGACTGGGCACCATTCACTCACACACTCGCACGTATGGGCACTATGGAATAGCCAATGCTCCCTTTTGGACTGTGAGGAAGTCAGACCAAACCCTCAAAGTCATTTGCCTGAGGCATGGTTTTAAACCCCAGAACTGTGTGGTAGGGATATTACCTGTTGTGCCACCCTGCGGCCACTTACATATATTTATCAGGGTTAAATTAGCTAGGTTACGATACTTACTGAATGTATTTACGTTAGTGAGCTACAGTGAGAAATCCCACCAGCAGAGGGTGCTGTTGAGTGCCAATGGCACCATTGGATTTCTGTTTTTAGGGTTCAAGCACTATTGTGTGTATTACGGTTTTTGTTCGTATTATTCTTTTTCTCCTGTAAAAGTCGTTGTGCGGAAAAGACCGTAGGTCGTGCAGACTCCTCACTTGGAGGGTAGATGCAGTTTGTGTGCATCTCGGAGGACAACAAAAATTACATTGATTGGCCTAATGGTGGCGCTATAAAAATATACAGGGGGTCCTCGACTTACGACGTTGGTCCGTTCCTAAGTCGCGTCGTAAACCGATTTTCAGTGTAAGGTGGAACATATGTACATACTGTACGTAAATAACATACTGTAAGCACTTATCCTCCTCCTAACACCTATCCTCCTCGGTCCCGAGCCGCGTAACCGTGCATTCTTCCGCCGCGCGGCGCACACCACACACGAAGTTCACGTTACGACGTTTATGACGCAAAACCACTTCAGTCGAAACAATGCTTTATACAGTAAATGGGAGATGTGTCGTAACCACGAAACATTGTAACTCGGGACTGACGTAACCCGAGGACCTCCTGTATTTCTTTAGGAAGATTTAGATTTTTTTTTCCAGTTATATTACATTGACACATCCTTTTCTTTTAATATATATTTTTTTACATCAAACTTTCTTAACCATGGGGGAAATGTAGGTCAAACTATTAAACTACAATCCTAATCTGTCATCTGATATAGCCTACATGAGAGATAGTTTCAGCTGCAGTCAATTTTTATGATTCTTTGAAGACTGTGTAAATATGTATTAATGACGTGAGGTCAGGGCCTCTCTGGAGCCCATTAGTTGCTCAGAGCAGATATTGGTCCGGCTTAGGCAAGACTCTGAAAGCTTTTTACGCACTGCAACCAGTGTTCCAATCAATACACATGAATATTCTCGCAGACCTGTAGTCTACCCTGTCTGCACAGGAAATACTGCAGCATCTGCAGACTCAATTTTACCCAATTCATGTTTGATTAGATTAAACATATGCAGTTGAATGCAATGTGATAAATTCTCTCTCGTAAAATTATGAATGGAAATGATTAAACATTGTCTGTGGAGAACGTTTTTCTCTTGTGTTCATTGACTCAAGGTGTGTTCTGGGCCCACCATGACCTTAAACCGATAAGCGCTTACAGACAATGAATGCATGTATATTTTAATTTACTTAGTTATTTTTCCTGTAGCGTGTAGGTTAATGTATTTACACTGAAATCAACAAGACATTCTCAGAACAACTGTCACTTTGGTGGGGCCCACAATGGTATCTCTTAATAAATTTAGTACAACATAATTGGCCCCTATTTTATGCTAATTGCAGATTTTTAAATGTAATTGATTTAATTCTATTCCTTCTCTAGACATTGTTTTGTGTTTCTACTTGAAAAATTATCCTTCCAACAAAAAAAAAAAGCCATATATCAGCTAGACATGGCCTTTAGAGCTAGGGCAGGTCTGTCTCACCATTATTTTCTGCTCAACAGCAAGACTTCTAGCCACTATCATGACCAGCTGGACTGTTGCTGGAGAACTCTCAACACAAGCTCTTGCTGCAGAGTAAGAGCTGCTGGACCCACATATGCCAATTTCAGCTCACCTGTAACTGTCATCATGGTGTGGGCATAACTGAGCTCCCTGTCAATCTAAGCATTGACAGCTACCGCTAGCTCCCCAGATCATGGCTGGCTACTTCTTTAGCCACATTCCAGTGTTGATACCAATGTAACAAAAGTACCACCCCTAAAAGCCCCAGCAAAACAAAAGAACCAGAGGAATGAACAACACCATTTGATTTATTAGACCACACACTATCCCTCAAGCACATGTCCAAAAATGGAATCCTTTCAAGAGCTGCTAAAAACCTCCTTAGCCATTAATATCAGTTTGTTGTCATCAAGTATTAGGTGTACAAATGTTTTAAACATAGAATTATAATTAAAAATTCAAACATTTGTCATTTAAAACTGTTGTGGAGTATTAAGAATGACAACTGGAATTTAATGCAACAAAAATGACCTAAGCAAACAATTGTTAACATTAAATGTATATTTTTTTAAATTGTCTAAACCAAAACTCACAAACATATGAAGAACAGAACAAATCTATGCACATGCTTATACCAAATGTTCATTCATTCATCCATTTATTATCTGTAAGTGCTTATCCAGTTCAGGGTCGCGGTGGGTCCAGAGCCTACCTGGAGTCATTGGGCGCAAGGCAGGAATACACCCTGGAGGGGGCAACAGTCTTTCACAGGGCAACACACACTCACACATTCACTCACACACACCTACGGACACCTACCAGCGTGTGTTTTTGGACTGTGGGAGGAAACTGGAGCACCCAGAGGAAACCCACGCGGACACAGGGAGAACACACCAAACTCCTCACAGACAGTCACCCGGAGCGGGACTCGAACCCTAGGTCCCTGGTGCTGCATGACTGCGACACTACCAGCTGCACCACCGTGCCACCCCTGTACCAAATGTGGTGACAAATAATTATTTTTGCTTGCTATTTTTCAGACTACTTAATTTCTATGAGATTGTATATATATTTTTGTTATTGTATAATATTTTATGTTACTATACTTTCTTTCAGGGTCTGTAATTTACACATGTGGCTTGACAGGGAAACACAACGTGAGTGTTTGAGAACTAGACAATTCTTAGCACAATTATTCAAGACACTGCAGTGTAGTACTCAACACAGAGCACAATGCAGCTCAAAGCCCAGCACAAATAAAACACAGTACTACACATAACACAGTGGAATACAGTAAGATGTGTAAGTGTGTACAAAGTGTAGTCCTGAGTAGATTAACTGTGCAACATTATGTATGACATAAAATTTTAGCCAGACCCAAATCATCCACATTGACTAATGATTCGCTTTTTTCTTGAGATGTCTGTCCAAAAGTCAGAGACCATTCATTTATTTAATCTCCAGATACAAAGTACAAGTCATTAGTTTTTCATTGTCAGGAAAAAAATGTATATTTAACTAAACAAATATGCATCAGCAATCAAATATAACATAAAATATCTTTGTTTAATTCCATTTCTTAGTAACAGCTTCTTGTGAGCTGCACATTATTTCACACTTTGAAATCCCATTCTCTCTTTATCTTTTAATTATTTTTTAACTGTGAGCTTTGAAAGGTCATTGTTTTCCTTTGACTGTTACTTTCGTAATGCAAGTATAAAGTCTTATATCTAATCCCATCGGAAGTACCTCCTAAAATATTTGCAACCTGCACATAATGGCATTTTTTCAGGACTTAAATAAATGAAAGTTAATGTCTGACTTCTTACAAATGTACAATCTGAGAGCTCTTCAGGGAACTGTGAAATCTGCTCAGTGTATCATTGCATTACATTCCTCTCCTTTAAAGAAGACAGAATGCCTGAGACACTCTCTCTGAATTTATAAATAAATTCCCCATCCTTCTGCCCCTACACTGTTATTTTAATGACATTGGAAACTTTTCTTTTTTTAAACTGAAATTAAAATTTACACTCGCTATTGTCCATTACCCTTTAAAGTTTAATGTGTATATGCACTCTTTAAAGTTTAATGTTGCTGTATTATCTGCAACATTTGCTTTGTTTAATGAATAACCCTCATCATTGTCTTTCTGTTTACACCCTGTATCATCTGTTAGTGTTTAATCATAGTCCGTGTCTCATGTAACCGGAGAAAACCTGGTTCTTTTCTACTGAACACGTGTCAACAGCACGGACTTTGAGTTTCATATTTTCATCCTACAATCTAATTATTGGTGCAGGATTAACCTTAAACGTATGTGGTCCTATACATACATTTACTGCGCTTTTCTTGAATTGCTGGAAGTATGTTTTTTAGGATATTTTACGCATGTAAAAGAGCACGGAGAAAGTAGTGCAGTATTAACAGGTACCAGTAGATGGCAGCACTATACCAGCTGCATTAATATCAATTTGTACATTGCAGATTAGCTCGACGTTAACGCCTACCTAACATGCAACACAACAATAAAAACGGGTTAAACAAATGTAAACAATAAGTTCTGATATCATGTTTACTATTTAATGGTTATTTACAGTAATGCAAACGTTTGGGGGGATACCTGGTGAAAACATTTCCACACTTTAATGCTCATTTATTTGTAAATGTAAGATATTGAGGAACTGTTATATATAACGTTGCCTGTGCTAAAGCTATCGTTTTACATATTATGTTTTTCTTCAATATGTTTAACAAATAAACAAATTTCAGTAAGTGTGCTGAGTGTGCTGTCAGTGATATATATATATATATATAGGGTTATATTAGGGTTACGTCAAGGAAATCATTACAGGCCCATCAAGTACTTCAGGAAAGGGGCTCTAGAGTGACCTCTGACCTCTCACACCCACTGTCACACTAGAGACCATTTATAAACGACCCATCTCATCTCAAACATCTGTCTGTTGCACTGCTGTAATGTGGGAGAAAGGGATTGGGTGGCACAGTGCTAATTTCTGGGTCAGTAGGGGGAGCCTTCACAGACTGCCGATTTGACCCACCTCCTTGTGTTCAACAGTCCTGAGCATTTTTCTGGTAATATAACTGACATTTTATCCGGTATTATGAGAATACATTTTTTTTTTCTGAGCTGTACACCTTAGAAATGTTTTATAAAGAGATACCGAACCTCTCATCTGAGGCAGTGGAAACAACAGTTATCTATAATATGATAAATAATTCAGAAGCCAATGATAAGTGAGTAAAACTGTGAAGAAATAGGTTTTGTTGGCACATAATGTTGAGATTGATGACTCATGTTAGAGGGCAAAAAAGTGCAGCAAAAATATACACTTCTGGGGTCACGTGAAGATTCCACCACAAAAGCCCCTGTGCTTTAATAGAAGGATAAAATACATTTTAAAAACATATCTGTAAAAGCAGTTTTACCGGAGGACAAAACATCCTTGGTAAGATAATTCCTAAAAATAAGTAATAATTGATGTAAAAAAAATAGTTGCAGACACAAACCCTTTGTGGAGAGGTGATCTGAGGACACAAGCAATGGCGAATGGAAAAGAGAGGAATGTAGCTCTGATGTAACAATCCAGAGTTTCTGCTAAGTTTCCATATATAAACTCTGGGATCTGAGATGAATCTGGCACACACAACATGGCTACGGCTGGGAACAATCACATCCTCTGGAACGCTCTCACGCACACACACACACACGCACACACACACAAACACAGAGAGAGAGTGCTGTTTTCTCACTGAAAAACCTGAAAATGACAGAAATGATGTTTTCTAACCAAATCACCGCATGCATATACTGAGGTCCGTCACTAATTTGTTTACAACACGAGGCAAACAGCAAAGCTTCCTTCTGCACTAAATTAAACGTGTGTTTGAGAAAAGAAGGCAAGAAACCATCTTGAACACGTTTTACATCAGAGATGATCTCACAAGCAACTCATTGCCCCCATGATGCTGCTGGGGATTTTAGCTTTGGGGCTGAAGTAGTGGCCAAACAGAGGGATCTGTTGTGCTTCAGTGGCATCATGTCATCATGGAGTCATGGTCAGCTGCCCTTCAGACATCATGGATTTATACAAGTACTAGTCATCATTATTGTTGAGAAAAATAAAGATACACGGACACTACACATTCTAAACTAAATTCATACAGTTCCCTCTTGTCAGTCGGCTAATTATGGTCCTTTAGGCCCACCATAGAAATAGCTTTAGTTGATTTTTTCATTTGAAAGCAAATATAGAAACATTTTTTTAAAAACATATTATAGCTACCCATCAATCCAAAACAGTAGGAGCTAAAAGCCCTGGGTCCTTCCTTCACTGCCAGTAAATAAAACTACCTTTTATCTTTCTCATGTGAGATCATGTAAAGCCAAGGCTTGTATACAATAAAAAAATGATAAATCTAAAATAAATATGTGAATTCTACTGTGAACAGAGTAGAATTAATTAACTATATAACTCATATAGTAACAGTTCTGTAGAAGCACCTAAAGGAGACGGCAAAACCATACTTAATAAATAAAATAAGTCAAATCTAAAAATATTTCATAGCTTTTCTATTAGAATCCTCATACCACATCTACACAATGTCAGTGGCTGATTGTCAAAACTAAGTAAAAAGTAATAATTACAAAGAGAAAAGCATTCCTTAATCTTTATGCCTTAGGACAGGAAAGTGCGATGTATATGGAGAGCTGAGGACCAATATAAAAGAATGTACAAGCCAAGGTATGTTTAGTGTATTTTGTTACAAAAATCATGTTGTGCTGCTCTGGCTGAGACAAAGAGCTGAATACACTTTTGGAAACTAAAGCTGCTGTCACTTCCACAGTGAAAGAAGAATGTCCTCAGCTCAGAGGAGAACTACGAGGAATTCGTCAGTGGGAAGAGGGGAATTTCTCCCTTTTCCCACTGGACACATAGTGCTTGTGGGAATACAAGGGGGCTATTTCACTGTGTCATATCACCTTGACCTCAGCTCTCACCACAGTGTGTGTGTGTGTGTGTGTGTGTGTGTGTATAAGATTGCGGTTACATATTCTCAGAACAAAAAACACACCTTTACACTACATGTTGTAAGTTGGCTGAGAGGATTTGATGGCATTCAGCCATGAGAGCATTAGCGAGGTCAGGTGCTGACGTTAGATGATTAGATCTGGATCACAAAAGCTGCTACAGCTCATACCAAATGTCACTGGTGCTCCATTACTACAGTTCCAATGCTGGAGCACTTTAAACCTCTCTAGCAGATGTTCTCTAGCTGCTCCAGAGCCTTTAATTGTGTGCTTTTTCGGGGGAGCACATACTCTCTATAGTGGGCGCAGTTATTCATTCAGTTATTATGACTGAGAGGTGTCTGCAGACTTTGGACATGTAGTGTATAAAACAGGGTGTGACCTCAGAACTCATGTGGTGTTGTATTCTCTAGTGAGATCTGCCTTTTGCCACCTCCTCTATGCCATCTCTCGTTTCAGTGGGGAGCCCTGTGATAATAGAGGAGCTTTATGAAGGAGAACAATAGCAGCAGGAGAAGAGGAATCATGCAGTAAAACATAACAGAGACTCTCTCTCTCCCTCTCTCACACACACACACACACACACACACACACACATATGGTGGCATAGACATCCATTCATATTGTGGGGACTTACCATGAATTTAACCCTACCCCTAAATGTTATGATTTACAGTGTGGGGACCAGCAATGCACACACACTCTTTTGCTGAAGATGTACAATGGGCTAAACAAGCAGTGTTATCAGAACTATTTTATGATCAGATGAACAAAAAATAATAAACTCCTAGTTCAAAGCACTGGTTCAGCTGCTCAGGCGTCTACAAGGACATTTTGTGAGAAAACATATGAAGAATGTACTGTACACGACTACTGGAGACACCTGACTAAATCTGGACTAGACTAATACACATATTAACGTGTATTAAGCCAAACCAACATTTATAAACATATATTAGCATGTTTTCGTAGAGTTAGTCTTGGCCTTTTCTGCAGGCGTGACATTCTAAATATGTTTGGAATTCTCAGGTATGAATTTTATTGCATAATTATGAGGATAATCAGAGGCTGGGGCTATTTTCTAAGCTCTCACCTTGGCCGGGGCAGCTGCAGATTAGCTCTTTAAGCCTGGGCTACTTCACACACCTGTCTTTCTCTGGTAACTTAACCCTGCAGTGTACACTGAAGCATAACAGTACACAGTTAAAACCACAGCCATCTCAGTTGTAAATTACTTGTGGTAAAGTTGTAGAAGTCTGAATCAGTGACTGAGCCACATTTTGTACTGATCAGAGAAATCTAGCCTCTGCTTCACTTTACTGGCCCCTTTAAGCCTGTGACACTTTCAACACTTCTGGGAGGCCTTTTACACAACATGCTTAAGCTTTTTTGGAGGTTTTGAGGTCATTCAGCAACTGCAACCGATTGAAGTTGGGTAGTGGTACTCGATTGGTTTAGACAGTGTAGTTCCACTGCTCCACAGTACAGTGCTAGAAGGCTTTACACCCCTGTAACAGAGACACTGACCATGTGACCTTAAGCTCATGTGCAGCTGCTCAACAGAATCCTTTTTCTTCTCTGTGCTGAGCACAGCTGAACAACTTTGTCCAAAAATGAGTGAACAGAAGTTAAAGGGTGTCTATAAACTTTAGGACATCATTTGTATCATTTGAGAGCATGTTTTAAAGGGACATTGACATCACTTGTTCACTTGGCAGACAGCAATATGTTAAAGCTAAACCATTTCTGTGGTTCCAGGCTGTTTACATGGTCCCAATGTTGCTATGTTACACCAGTTAAGAGGGTTACTGAACTTAACACGAGTTCTGTGACTTACACACATAACTCCAATGAAAAAACATTTATAATTTATTGCTATTTGATACAGGCTCTGATCCAGAGTTTCTTACAATTTTATCAGTCTTAAAGATGTCTTAAAAAATATTCCGCAAGGACTTCTTATAAGACAATGTGGTGTTCTTGCCTAAGCCAAACCCCAGCCTGCTATGTAGAAGATAGTTGTGCCTTCTTTTACTCCAGCCTCTAGGAATCACTTATGATTATAAAACAATATTTTACAGAACAGTATTCAAGGGGAATGGTGCTAGAATTATCAAATGTTGCTATCAGAACATTTTAAACGTCAAGCTACATTAAATATCCACCATGTTATGAATTATCCTGTGTTAATTGGTGGCCACTCTCTACACACACACACACACACACACACACACACACACTTCAAAGCAAACTTAATATAGACCCAAATGAAGGAAATGCTGAATTACCCTGAGCTTTTTAAATTGAGTCAGTGACTCACAAATCCAGTCCTATTGTTTTTATAGTCTGAGTACAAAAGCCACAGCACCGTAACGCTCATCAATATGGAAAAGAAACCACGCTGAAATCTGCTCATATTTTGTAATGTTTGTATTTTTTGTTTCATCTTCACAAAACGGTACAAGGGGAGGAAAAAGCCTTTGAATAGAACCTGAGGTATTTTGCGTCAAGCAGCCTAAGGTATCAGGATTTTCTCTTAAAAAGTTCCCTATACCAATTATTCTTGTAGATACGTTGCTATTTACACAACATAATAATAATAATAATAATAATAATAAATGTTGTTGCCAACAATTAAACAGTTTCAGCAAAAAGGACAGCCTGCATCTTTTCATTACATGTCTTAAATAATGATAACAATATCTTTAAAAATATAGAAGAAGGAAAGAAAGAACAAACAGGTAATGTTTCACACAAGGAGAATGGAGACTAACAGCAGCACAAGTACAAGGTCAGAGGTTTGCCATAGAGAGAAGCTAACTGAGAATACATCCATAAATAAATAAGCAACCATCACACATCAAAAGGTCAACACCATTCACATGAACACACACAGACCCTTTTAATGGGATGATTTTAAACCTTTGGAACATATAAGAAAGACAAAACAAGGAGAACAAATTATGAGTAATGTATGTGTGTGTGTGCACGTGTGTGTGAGAGAGAGAGGGAAGAGAAAAAGTAAGAAAGATGTAGAGAACATGGCTGTGCGAGAGAAACAGGAGGAAAAAGAGTGTAAGATGGTGGCTGAGAGACATGAGAAACAAGAAGACAGACTGAGTATGAAGAAAATAGGAAGACAGAAATAGAGACAACAAAAGGACAAGAAATAGAAAAGAGAAGGAGGGACGCATGAGTAAGATGAAGAAAAATGAAACAGAAAAAGACATGAGAAAGAGAGAAGGGAGGAAAGAGAATAACAGCAGAGAGAGAGAGAGACTGTATGAGAGTTGTGCAGGTGCTCAGCTCAGAAATGGGAATCGTGCATTTCTCCTGAGCTAAACTGAAGAATCATGTGCTGTTGTCTCTGCCACACTATTAGGGCACACTCCATTTAACCCACCGTGAACCCAGCGCTTGATAACCAGAAGAGTACAATAACTGAGGCAAGCACAGCTATGTGTTGGGCTAATAGCTCTTTGTGATCAGTTTTTTATAAAATGTATATCACCTGCACAGATTAACGTTCAGTTAATGTCAAAAATACTCTTCTGGGTTCAAAAAGCTCCATCTACATAATTCACTTGCAATCCGTCCACAGTCTCCCAGAAACAGGCCCAAACGCACAATAAATAAACATAAATACAAAAATAAACAAGGGGACAGAGGTCAAACTCTTTAGACCTGGTCCAAAATAATTTTTTCGACCTGCATCCATCATATGTCGCTCTGTAAAGGACTGGCGCCCACTCCAGGGTGTGTTCCTGCCTTGCGCCCAGTGATTCCGGGTAGGCTCCGGACCCACCGCGACCCTGAACTGAATAAGCGGTTACAGACAATGGATGAATGAATCCATCATATGTACTTGGACACAGAACAGAAGCTAGAATATCATGTGGGTCTTATTGTAGGTTATTCAAGAAAATGCACAATACAGTCTTCATATTTCAGAGCATGTAAATGGAGAAACCTTGCCAAATATCCCAGCTTTTACATAGTCCAGGACTTTGTGGACAGCATGGGTGTGCTAATGCAGGGCTTTGAAAACAATTGTGGTACCCTCTTGATAAGACGTTCGGCAAACTCCTTCTTAAAGCAACAGAAAGTGCATTAAAAGTATCAGATGACTTTGTTTTAATTACTCGTTCTCCCTTGTAGATGCAAAAAAAGAGGATAAACAAACAAATGAAGAAGAGAGCACATATTGCTTGTAGTTGTGTATCAGTTTTGTGAGTGATTTTATAAATACCATACAGCCAAACTGAGGTCAACATCAACAAAAACAAACAAACAAAGGATTCCACAATCATTATATTATTTCTCATTACCAGAATGAACAGATATAATAAATTAAAACTATAACTGAGAGGAAAAAACAAACAAAAAAAAAGATGTATAGTGTATATACTATGTATCTGTAGGGGAACCAGCAGCCTTGGAGCATGCTCAGTGTGAGAAAGGTAGGCGGTAGTTCATTTCATGCCCCCTCCCCGTTGTACAGTGAGGGGGAGAGGGGGGGGGTCTGGGTAAAGGTAAGGAACAAACACAGAGAACAAAAGAGAGTGACAGAGGGCACTGCAGGAAAACATCCACAATGCTTTTCCTTCATAACATTCCTACATCCTCCTCCAGAATTCCGCTCAGAATGGGATACAGGAGTAGGGAGGACAAAAGCGATACACAAAGAAGCCTTCATTTTGATCAGCGAGAGTCTGTGCCAGGGCTTTGAGTCCAATAGTAGAGGCCCCCTTGTGCTGTGGAGTTGTAAATACATCGAGTCTTTGTGGAGGAGTAATACCAGGAGTAAGCGTGACTGGAGGAAACTGAGCCATGCTTTCATTCTCGATACACTGTGAGACTGGTAAAGCTTTGTTTGTTTGAAGAGGAAACATGTAACTCGTTGGTGTGGAGGGTTGAATTCTGCGACTGGGTTTGGTTGTGCATGTACAGTACAGCAGTTCAGTCCTTAGCCCTCCCCAAATCCTCGTGGGATGGTAATGGCTTGAAAACACTGGAGACAGAGGAAAGTCTGCCCGAATCCAGCTCCGAATCTCAGAGACAAACAGAACAGTTTCTCAGTCTAATTTAGCCTAACTTCAGTCTAAAGCGCTAAAACAAATGCTCCACTAGTCAGCAATTTGCCGGCCCCTCGCCGGTCTTCCTCAGTTGCCCGTGCCTGTTGGTGGCACCTGTCCGCCTCCAGGCGGCCCCAGTCCCTTCGGGCACTGCAGCTGTCAGGAGACCTCGATGATCTCCATGCTGCCTGAGAAGCTGGACTGCTTGCCGATTTTGCCGAGGTCCTCTCTCGAGCGTGTCTCCTGGATCCCTTCCTCAAACTCCATCTGACAGCTTCGCCGCTTGAACTGCTTGTCGGCCGAGTTGCCGCCGGAGATGGAGGCATCCTCGTGCCAGCTCGCCCGCGCCTCCCGAGCCTCACCCGCTTTTGGCCGCAGACGCACCGCCTCGCGTGGCCCAGGGAGGGCACCGCAGCACTGAGGTCCCGGAAAATGCACCACCCCTGCTCCGCCCCCTCCTCCACCACTCAAAGATTCGTAGAACCAGGGGGCATCGCCTGTGGGCGTGACAGGCGTGGTAGCCTGCGGTGGGTCCCGGCTGTTGGAGGCTTTGTCTGAAAAAGGCAAATGAGAAGCAAACATGAGTGAAGACAAAAGACAACCAAACAGCCCTCTGACAGGCCTGATAAAAGAATACTTAATCTCCTGAGGAACCTAGGCAAAACAATCAGGCACTTCCGGGTGCCTCCTTAGGGCAAAGCGCTCACATTCCAGGTGAAAGATGGGCCTTTTATGTCTGAACCAAGATCAGTTTTACATTGACCAATCCTAACCCAGGCTACAACAACAACAACAAATAAACGGTCTCACATTTCACCTCCCGTGAACCCTACACCCCAAAGCACACATATCCAGCCTTCATCGGCAAACACCAAGACACCCAAATGTGTTGCTGCACCATTAATTTATGTGTGAGTGTATGGAGTCAGAACTCCCCAGAACTACAGGCATTACAATAATGCCATTTGCTTGAAAGTGCTGGATCGTTATGCCATGGCCTTAAGATCAGAACCTTAACCACAGACAGAGCCTTACCGATTAACTCGTTTGTTTTGTCCAGCCAAGACAAAAACTTCTCACATCCTGTGGGCGTGATGGGGGTTGTTGCCTGTGCCGTGTCCCTGTGTTTGGTCCACATAGGTCCTGTTCCCAAACCAGGCAAGCCAAGCAGCATGGGGGATTTGAGATTCTCATCCAGGCTGGGGCTCTTGTGCACAGGCAACTGGCTTGAGCCAAAGCCTAGAGTGTGGACAGGTGAACTGCCAGCACTGCTAACACTCTGTTTGCTTTTCCTTCGTGAACGTGGTCTCAAGCTGCTCTCTGTTTCTCCTGGGCTGGGGCTGTCTGAAGCTGGAGACGAATGGCAGACACCATTGGAGACTCTTGGACTCGGGCTATCCAGCTTGCAGAGCTTCGGAACATCCTCCACATGGACGGGCGTGATATGGGGACACTGGCCAGGCGTGTAGACGGACTTGATGTCCAATGAGAAGGAGCGCTTGAGGCGATTGGTGTCCAGGATGCGCTCTGCCGACAAGTTAAGGCTGTTGAAGCCCTGCTGCAGCGACGTAGGAGAGGGCAGCTTTGCCTCAGACTCTGTGGTGGTCTCCTTCTCCCCTTCTAGTCTAGCTTCCTTGGGCTTGGAAGCAGCCTCTCCTTTGGGATCTACAGATCCACTGGACTGCTCACTCTTCTCTTGACCAGAAGAGAGTGCCTTCAGCAGCTGGAGGCCTTTTTCAAACTCCAGCAACTGACCCAAGAAGTTAAAGTTTGGTGATATTGAAGGCCGGCGGTCCTTAACAAACCTGGGGACAAGAAAAAGAAGGCAAATGCAAATTTAACTTGCCATGTGTACATGAATAGAGAAATTCTGCCATTTTTATTTATATTTAACTCCAGAGTCAAGGTGTGACCTCATGGACGCATGAAAAAAATAGTCTTGAAGCAATGTAGTCACTATTGTTTACTGGCTTCTATGAGTCATGTTTATGATTAGGGACATATTCCATGAGGCAGAGGGCAGGTTTTTAACAACATGCAATTTAAGCTGCAGAGTGTGAGCAGTAGTTTACCTGTACGCGTCATCTGATGACAAACCCATTGTCTTCATGATGTAAGCAATGGCGATGGTGGCAGACCTGGAGATGCCCGCTAAACAATGAACAATGACTCGGCTGTTGGAAACCTTGGCTTTGTCTGAAAAAAAAAAACACAGGAGAAACAAACGTGAGTGAAGACAAAAGACAACAAAACACTCTACTGACAGCAGGGGGAAAAAGAACATCTAATCTCTAGAAAATCCTGTACAAAACAATTATGCTTTTCCGGGTGCCTCCTTAGGGCAAGCTACTCAGTTTTCATGCTAACTCCTCACTTTCCAGGTGAAGCATGTACTTCTTGCTCTACTTTAAGACAAGTCTTTACCTCTACAAATCCTGACATCTCACATTTCACCTCACGTGAATCCTAAGCATAGAAGCCTCAAATACAAACAGACCCTTACCGATGAACTCGTTGGTTTTGTCCAGCCAGGGCAGCAGTTTCTCACAGTAGTTGTCATTGACAGGAATGCGCATGAAGTGGCTTTCGGAGATGAACTCTGGCTTCGGACACGTGTTACTGGCATTAAGCACATATGTGATGCCATTCTGGGCCATCAGGTCCTGAGACAGAGAATAAATATATTAGGTGTGAATAAGGACTCTTAAGCTGTTACAGTGAAAAATCAAAACAACTCAGTGTCAGCACCGTGAGACTAAAGTGTCTTAAAATTAAAAACATTGTGCAACCTACATGGAAAAAAAGATGTGTTGCTTCTGGGAGTACACTGCACAGTTAAAAGCAGTAATAGCATCTGTTTGAGAAGCTACATCATTAATATATTGAGCTACTTAAAGCCTCTAATCATGTACTTTGGTAAGTTTTCAGATTTTAATAAACTAATTACTAGAATGTGTTTGATTTTGATTCATTATAAACTGATGACACACTAATCACTACTATTTGGCTGCTCTCACCTTGTTAAGCACATCTTTCTGCGAGCCCAGGTAGAGGTGGGGCAGAATACGTGTGGGACCAACATTAGCCACTGGCAGGCAGGGCTGAGAGAGGCTCATAGGCAAATTGGCCACTGGTTTCCCTTCACAAAGCCCTGGGAAACAGGTGGAGAATGCTGCAAATCCACCTGCCAAGGGAGACAGAGAAAAGAAAATATACATCAGGAACAAAGTGATCTGACAAAAAGCATGTCACCTGTTGTAAAACTATCAAGAGAAACATGAGGAAGTCTGCCACATTTGGATTCTGTCACTTTAAAGGTTGATGGGTGTTATGTCAGCACCAGCTCGCAAAGCTTCTCAAGCAAGCCTTGAACAAAGCAACTGCAAAATGATTCTGTCACTGGAAGCAATGTGCAAAGTAAACAGCCAAATCAAAAACCAGTTTTAAAAAGAGTAATTATATTATGAGAACACAGCAAGAGCTGGTGGTTGAACTGCATATCACCAGCAGGGTAAGGCATGTTTATAATCACAACACCACGCAAGGGAAAAATCAGATATCACAAGAACAATTACATCATTCTGACCGCACGCCTTAAACAGACAGTATTAGCTCATGATTGTTAATGTAAGGCACTTAAGAGAATAGCCAAAGAGACGGCTGATTAAAAAGCAGGCTGTCCAGAAATTACACAACAAATGCAAACAATGGAGTCTGCAACAGTTTCTAAAACGTGAATAAAAGAAGTAGCTGGGCTCAGTGTCTTTTTTTTTTGTTTTATTAATTTGTAACACTCAGGTCCATTTGTGAAATTAGTATTAACCCAAAACAGTCCTAATGATTTTATATGTTTGTGCCTTAGAATTAAACAAGCTGGTTTTGTAACTGTGCTTTTAAAATTGATATATGCAAATTAGCTCTGTTCTGATTGGTTTAACTAAAAAAAATAAGGTTTCTATTATTTCTATATTGTACACAAGCAGAAGATTGTATTCCAAGCCATTACTGGAACACTTCTTTCAGTCAAAAGGGAATGAAATATTCACAGCATGTAAAAAAATAGAAAAGTAAAACATTTGGAGCTACAATTTTTGACCTGAAACAGACTCGTTTTAAACTGATCACTCTGTAATGACTCCTGGGGCAGTGTGTTTTGTTACTTGAGGAAGTAAATTAAATGTTAAAAGAAAAAAAAGTGAAAGAAAAAGCTGCTGTCTCTTTAAGAAACAGGCGGCTCCAGTTCTGGATCTCGTCTCTTGTCTCTCGCGGCTCCCTTTCCTGAATGACCTAATATCCTCTACTGGACAATCACGTCAGGCCCAGAGAATGAGGGAGGCCACAGGTGCAGGCCATGCACTGAGGCCTTCCATTCAGCACCCCTGAAACACACACACATGTGCAGAGACACACACTATACACATGTGAATGAACTACATTTTATAAAGTGATTGTGTAATGTGTCCTGGCTGGTGGAGGGGGTGGATAAAAGGGAAAGTATTTGGGTGAGCCGCTGCAGTGCTTCAAAGAAAGCATGAGCCTGTGCAGATGGGTTTAGACCTTAATCTCAGATGAGCTCCATGAGAATCTGGGACACGTTAACCCTGCGAGTGTGCAGCACATAACACAGAACACAGCACTCAGCCAGAGAGCGATGACATCACTGTGTCCACACACAGCCAGGAACGAGCAAAGAGCGCGAGAGAGTGACAGCATAGCACACACACGCACACACACACGCACACACACACAAACACGGGGAGAGAGGGAGAGGGAGAGATATGGGGGAAGTGACAAATTACAGAGGGGTAAAAAGAGTAAAATGAGTGAATGCAAATAAAGGCTGAGCTGATAAGCATGTTTTTTAACAAAGAGAGAAAGAGTCAGCGTCGAGAATGACATCATCCAGCCTTCACACTCGAGTGCCTGATCACACTTCAACAAACAGTGGGCGACAGCCACGAGCGCTTCCAGCTAACGGACACCGCTGAACACCTGTCCCTCTGCTGTGTGCTGCTCAGTAAACCCCCGCCACACACACAACCGCCACACAGGGCTGGGCGATACAATAGTGTATGTCACAATACAATATGAACTGATACCATACACTAAAATAATAACACAGACACTTTTCTGATATATTTGGTTAATGTTCACATTACAATTTGTTTTAATAAACTATTAATGCTTGAATTAGGGGTAGACATGTTTATTTATTTATTTATTTATTTTTAAGTTATTCCCTCTGGTGGTTGTTTATTAGGTTTTTCATTCATTTCTAACAATTATTTAGGATTGTTCAGGACGTGTCCCTGCCGTGCACCTAGAGATTGTTTGTGGGTTCTGGTCCAGCCACGACCCTGAATTTGATGAACTGAATGAAAGAATATAAACGATGTAATAATAGAAATGTCGTTTACTGTTTTAACATCGATATCATAGAGCGAACCTTTTATATAATACATTACCAAATGGATATATTGAACATTCTCTTTTAGCCCCTTTTATTTATTTATTTTTTGCATTCTCTCCTTTTAAGTGCTTGAGTGGCAGCTTGTCTGTGTCTTGCTATTAATGGCAATGGCCAGGGCGATGACATCAGCGTTCAGCAGCACGAGGAGGGGGGTTTTGCATGTCACATCAGGCAGAACGGCTGAGGCTCTGCCAGCTTCATTTCCACTCAAAAGCCCCGCAGAGGGATAAATGAATGCTTCCAAAATTTTCCACGACCCCTCCATCCCAGAGCTGAACCCTCTACCACCCCCACTACACGTTTTACATCCCCCACCCGTCTGCCCCTCCCCATCTAGCGGGACCACTGACATCATCGCTCGCCAGGGCTAGTCGCTATGTCAACATTTGTCAGTAATGGCCATGAGGGATTGTGGACTTTGCACGCTTTAGGCCTCAGCTGCCCTACTGCCCCCTACCCCACCCGCCATAGTCTCCACACCCACCTTTCAACAGATTTCCTTTGAGCTAATCACACATGCAAACAATAAATGATAGAAATAGGTTTGTACAGATAGGGTCTGAATAGATAGGGTTTAGTACTGGAGATGCTCCAGGCACATTTTAATGGATGATTTGGGGCTATATCAAGCTTAATGTGAATTTGATCCTTTGTTAATTTTATTCTAAGTGGTTCTAATATGTGAAATTATTAAAAAATTAAATAACTGGAGTGCATTTGATGTATGTGAATTTGGGGCACCCTGACAATTGTGCTGTTTTTTTACTAACCTTGCTTTTAAAACAATTTTGGTCAGTTTCAAATAGAGGTTTGGCAGCTTCATATATCTTAAATTCATGGGTGTTTTGAACAGATGTTTAAATAGACGTTCGAAATGGAAAGTCTGCTACACACTATCATATTCAATGAACAAAATACTTCATTTGGCTGCACACTCCAGGACATTCCTAGTTAGCGCAGATTGCGGATGCAATATTCCTCTCTCAGCTGAAACGGGGGAAAAGGCCTTTTCCTAGGCCTTCAGCCCCAGAGCAGGATGCGTAAGCAGCACAGAGAGCCGAACAGGGAAACGGATACGGGAAGGATCTCTTAGACACAGAGCTCAGAAAAACATCTCTCCTTATGGTTAGAGCTCCCACCTCCTGTCTGCTCTCATACTTCCAGTCATCTGCAATGGAGCTTTATATAGCACCAATAAAGAGCTGTGTTCCTGGACAAAAGTGGAACAAACAGGAAGAAAACACACAGATCCAAAGCTACTTGTGTTGTTAGAAAGTCAAATAAGGGGAAACGCTGGAGAGTGGTCTGTCCAAGCTGAATCGACCTGGGATTACGCTTTTCCTTCTCTGCTAAATGCCAAACGTTACACAATGTCTGCTGTCCAGGCTAAATTAGCCTTGTAGCCCAGCAGTAAAGGAAGTGTTTTTTTATGTGATTAGGGAACACACAAAGAAAAGGCTTACGTTGTTTTTTTACTGTTACATTAACACAGTGTGACTTTAAAGTGCTTCTGAATGTTTCAGAGGGAGTCGATGCCCATTACAACCCAGTCATTCTGGAAAAACCCAAACATGCCCAGTGACATATCTACTGAGTCAGTCATCACACACACATTACACATACAGTAAACACATTACACACTCAAACCTAACACAAACTGCATTCACTATATACTCATTACACCCATACAAACAACCTGCCCCATATGACATCACTTACTTTTTGGGCTATGTAATTGTGTGAGGGGGCCTTTCTATGCTTGTTCATTTAGAGTCAATTATGCCAATGTGAAGCTTGAATTGCAGCAGCTGAGTTGGAAGCCACTCTCACACACTTCCTCTCCACCCTCTGTATCATTTTGCCATCTTCTCTCTCTTCAGAAGGAATCTTTTATCTCCCATCAGGCTTTAGTGGTTAGCTTTGGGTCACATAGTGTGTGATACCGGCCAGTACAGAAATGCTAATTTTGTACTCAAGCTGCGTTCCTCATTACAGATGAGTGTCTGTTCTCAGCTTCCTCAATTCTCACCTCAGCACACCCAGCTGCTGATGTGGGATTGCACTGAATTCTATTATTGGAGCTATTTTTCATTTTCAGATGCTATATTTATTCTTCATATATCTGTATCAACTCTTTTGGGGTTTTCTGTGCTAGGAGACACAGTTGGCTGGTGTGGTTAATTCAGTATTACTGTTCTCTCAAAGCATATATCTAGGAAAAATATTTTCAGAATTACACCTTTTTTTAATATTCAACTGATACCTTAAAGTATCAGATACCTGATACATTAAAGAAGCTGAGGAGATATTTTATTATGATTTGAAAGTGGTGACAAGTTGTTGAGATCTTTCTCATTAAAACACAGAATGTAAACTAAACATGTAATCAGTAAAGGTAGCATATTGGGTGCATTACTCTAACTTATAGTAAAACAATTCATGGATATTGTAAAAATAAAGTAGAATCCTGTAACAAATATATATGGAAACAACGTGTTGTCTTATTGTAGGACGTTGTATTGTGAAGGGCTTTAATGTTTTTTTTAATGCTCATTAATTTGAAAGGAATATATCAGACCATTATTAGCATTGGTCAAGTCATCTTTCTATATCTTAAAATATACACCATCATTTCAGGCTTTTTGGGGTCTTTAAACCAACTTGGCCACACTGTCTTTTGAAAGTACACAACTGAGCTAATGCTCTGTGCATGAGCTATTCCCATAGTCATGCATTAGATGGATGTTTTCCTTTGTTAAAATAATGTATAGAGTGTAAGGGAAGCATGTGAACACAGAGTTCATTAACCCTGGCATCTGACATTACTCCACATGCCCTGCGGCACAAGACCTCCATCACTAGCAGCCTTTCAGTGTGTATCTTTTCACCCCAACTCTCTCTCTATTGGCTCTGACTCACACACACTTCCATTCAGCCATCCCAGTCCAAAGGCATTGAAGGAGCTGAATGGAGCTCATACAGACCCCCACTCTCCCACCCCCACCCCCAGCGCTTCAGCCTCCAGATGCAGAAGACATGACGCCATTGAGGAGCTGCCTCCATCTGTCCCCCCTCCACCACCCTAACACACACACACACACACACACACACTCCTATTACCATTTCAATGAGGCCTGTATGACATCATAGCACACATGCACGCAGCACAATGAGGAACATTAAGCGCAGCAGGGCTGGTGGTAGATGTCATGCTTGACAGATTAGCAGAGTATAAAGTCCTGAGGCGCTGTATAAACCCAGTCATTAAATCTTAGTTCTATTACAGTTACTGCACTTCTTCCAAAAACAATCCACTAAAGCGTACACTCAACAATTCTGCAATAAAACCTGAATGGCATGATAACAGCAACCGTTTAACCGCTGCTTGGTGACAGAGCTCAATGCAAATACACTGACTCATACGCATACACACTGCTGTTTGCATAAAGACACACATTCTGCAAGCCACACACACACACAAAGATGGAATGATGCATGGTACATTGCAAGACGTGCGCGTCCACTCAGCCTTCGCTTATCAGTATCATATTGTCCACTGTGGCTGCTCCTCCGAATTACTGATCTACTGCACCATGTAACGCAGCCCGTGTGCATTGCAAAAGTGAGGAGAGTACATTATACATTATGGAATTTTTCAAGGAGTGAAAATAGAAGGAAAGAAAGAAGAAAAGAAACTACCAGGAAGGGAAAAAAGAAAGCAAGGACAGAACAAAAACCTCCAAACCAGTAACTTATAAGAGAAAACACATGGACCCATATATATGGGATTTGGGCCAATGCCAATATCCAGCATTGTTTTTTTTTTGTACAAATGTGCCTTTGCAGATACATAAACATTTATAAAATGTAGAATTTGGGACTAAATCCTGTGATATTATAAGTATTCAAGTATTCAAAAGTATTCAAGTTAAATATTCAAAAGCAGTTACAAATTCTTAATTCAAACAACGCAGAAATATTAGTGCACAGTAATAAGTACATCTTATAGTACTCTACACAATATGAGGGTCAGTGGTCTTTTACTAATTTACTATTTAAACCAATCGATTTTTATAAAGAACTAAAATAACAAACTTGCAAACTTTGCATAACACAGCAACAATATAAAAACCAGAAAACAGAGAATGAGAAGAAAGTGAAAAACCAGGAAAGAGTCCCAGGGTTAAAGTGTTGAAGGGCAGTAAGAGTGAGGGCCAGCTGCAACTTTGGCCAGATACACACCTCTCAGCTCTCTAGCCTCCTTCATCCTGCGGACTCTGATCTTCAGCCTCATGCCTGTGTGCCGAGAGCTGGACCAGAAGCTCTGCTCAGGAGAAGCTAGCACCACATCCAGAGGCATCCGCAACTCCTCGCACATACACACACACTCTAATGCTCCTGCTCACAGTCCAGCAAAGCTGACAAGGCACTGGGCATTAGCACCAAAAAGAAAAAAGAAGAAGAAAAAAAAGGAAAATGGAATTCCAAATATGGAGCCTGGACCAATCTGTGCAGGAAAAAGAAGAGTAAAAGCAGCTGTGTCCACACAGACGACAGAGAGATGGAGTTCAGAGAGAGTGAGCCTTCCTCGATCCCACTCTGTGTGGCAACAACTGAAAGTGGAGCTCCCTATTGTTGTACACGCTCACCAACTCGCTCTCTCTCTCTCTGACTGTCTGCCCCCACCCTCCCTCTCTCTCTCTCTCTCTCTCTCTCTCTCTCTCTCGCTCTTCCCCCTGTGACCTAAGAGTGAATGAGCTCATTTGCCGTGAGTACAGACTGCTCGCCTGCGCTCTCTCTCTCTCTCGCTCTCTCTTTCTCTCTGTATGCCTCTCACTCTCACAGACTTGGAGCAGAATCCTGGCTCATGCGTGAGGCATGCAACCACATTCCTTACTCACCCAGCAAATATGCAGCCACCTTAGGGGCCCACTGGATGTTTTTCAGAAAAAAAAACTCATTTTCTTCTTAGACGTCCGAGACACAAACGTGGCGTGTTGTTTTCAAGCGTGAAAGAAGCACAGAATTGGAGTTTTTGCTGCAAGTAAGAGCTTCAGGTCTGCAGCAGCATGTTTGATAAGTGAAATGCATGACCCGAAGAGCAGTGAAAATATTGCTGTACAATTACCATCCGGCAGACATGATCATCCAGCCTACATTTATCCCCCCAAGCGCTGCCAGAAAAATGACACGCATACTTCATATTTCCTTTGGCTGGAGAGAATGTTGTTTCAGTGGTCATTGCTCATTTCCAAGAAAATATTACATTAGCTAGTTCCCTCATCTATCCCTGGAGTTAAATTTAGCATTGTGTGCAGCCCCAGTTTACTGCTGATTAAGGTTAAGCCTCTCTGTCTAATAGGCAGCTTGGACATGAACCCAAAGGCCCTGGACTGGAATGGATTACGAGCCACTAAAAACTGCCCAGAGATGCTATTGTTTTTTATTGGACAAAGGCTTTAAATAGGTATGCTGGTCATCATTCTTTCCATCTGGCCAATTTACAAAAACAACCCGCATCTATATGTTTTGAGCACGGTGCTCCTGCAGCAGCACACTGGAAAACTCTTTTAACCCCAGCAATTAAAGACAGGCTGAAGTAGGCAGTGCCATTTACAACATGCAGATAATCAGTGAGATGTCTGTCACCAGCTCTGCGTGCAGGCTTGGTAAGAGTGATGGGGGCATATGGCAGTACACTGAGACAGACACAATGCCGAGAGCTGTCATGCTTCAAATCTGGACTTCACGCTGCTCTCTTGGACTTAAACACAGTAAACGAGCTCAGTGAAAAAGAGCAGTTTTCCTTAGTTTGGCGAAGATACTTCTGCTACGCTCTTACCAAATTCTGGAACATCGTTGTTGTATGGTTATACAGATTTTCTTTTATGTTTTTTTAATTAAAATGGATCACTGATGCCCCACATTGCAGTGTGTAAATAAACAACTGAATTTCCAGGCACCTAATAGATTGATATGAATTGTGATTAAAAAGCAATCATTTGTAAGTCTTTAAAACAATGTTATAAAAGTATGTTTCTTTTTCATCTAGTAGAAGTAGTCCTTATACTTTTACATAAATCATGCATTCATTTAATTTAAAACAAACAACAATTACTACTGAAATAAACAATAAGTTGCACTACTGCGGTTCTAAGAATAAATATGTTCTGTTAGGTGGCAGTGCTGTAAACTGTATAAACTGTAATCTGATGTTTTTACCTTTGGGTGTGATTATAAGTGATAAACAAGGGAGAGAGTTGTTAGTGTGCTGATCACATGTGAGGTGTTATGTGTTATGTGATCTGTGTAGGGGTGACTGTGTGATGATCATAAACAAGGAAGTGCGCTGAGGCTGATGGAACTCTGTGGTCATTCTAAACCACACCATCATTCAAAAGACACACAGAGGATCAATTGGGAACAAGAGTGGTCTCTCATATATGAGTGTGTGCGCGCGTGTGTGTGTGTTGACTATAATCTCAATGTGTCTGTGATGTTAGTCCAATTGTTAGTTGCAATTCCTGGTAAATTATAAGAGATTTAAATTTAAGTGATTTTGGAGCATTTCTGATTGTTTATACATATGAAATTTTAACAAACTTTTTGTACATCCACTGTGTTGAAATATTTTTTTCAGACTACGTAAAGAAACTTACGGCTGGTCAGTTTTCTAATGAAATCCACACGTTTTTCCACAGAGAAGTCTACCATCACAGTAAGAATAAGATATTGCCATATAGCCCACCTTGAATCAGGCCTAATTATTAGATTCAAATTCAGCCCGAACTGTTATTTTATGATTACATCATTTGCTGAATCTAAGCACAATATAAAAAATTTAACATTCCAAAATCATTGCAGTGTCAGGCGGATGCATTATTATATCTATATGTCTTTCAACCACTAGTTTGAGCACTGTGGTGCATTGTATAGAGCAGTTCCAGACACTGTCTGTGTGTGTGTGTGTGTGTGTGTGTGTGTGTCAGATGAACGGGTGGAGAGGATGGTGGTGTAATGATGTAATGGCTGTGGAGCCCCAGCTGTCGAGCCTGAGGTGTGAGCTGGTCTCCAGAGGGGAGCAGAACTTAATGCCAGCCAAGGGGCTCCTATCACTCAATATCAGCCTCAAGGGGATGGCCGTGTGTGTGTGTGTGTGTGTGTGTGTGCGCCTTTGTGCATCTGTGTGTGTGTGTGTAAATCCTATCAAGCACAATAAATAAAAAGGAGGCCACCAGGGAAGCACAATGTATTGACATTCTTATTGACAGGACAAGGAGACTCTGACAGTTAGAAAAGGTCCAGGATTTTGAGAATCGGCTCACAGAGAAAATAATTCCCCACAGTCACACAGACATGTCAGCGGTTGCTTGAGCTTAACCACATTGGGTTTAAAAAAACAAGTCATTATCTCATATTAACCATACATATATGGAGTAAATAATTATTCTATTATTTACTTTGTTCTAAAATCAGTTTAACACTTCATGTAATGAGCAAAATTGTATATTGCAGTTACGTGGCTACAAACATTAAACGTAACATACACAATTATATATATATATATATATTTTAAACCCGATATAAGGATGTATATAGTTTAGTGATATGACAATATTGAAAACATTGTGTTGTGATAGTTGATTAAGGCGTGATATATTGTGCAGCTTATTGCAGCAAAGTTTCATTTCCAAGCTCAGCAGGGTTTAGTGTTATAGCAGTGACACACGTCAGCTGTACACTTCAACATCTGGTCATCTTATGTACACAAAGCCATGAGCAGGCTGCCGGATGAAGTCATGGAAAGAGAGAAACGGGAGCTCTGTGTGTGTGTAGGAGACACAGGGCTATCATTTTTCTCCTCCTGACGGATGAAGGGAGAATTTCAGTTCATGACACAATGATCAGATTAAAATTAGTCTCTATTGCTTTGCTTCTATAATTCATTTTAAAACTGCGCATGAGCCCAGTGTCAGGGTCCTGTAAACCCCCCTAAGAGAGCACCTGCCCACAACATTCAATCCAACACGTGTGTCTCTGGAGAAGAATTCTGTTTTTACATGCCAACTCTTCCTTCATCTCATTTACGTGCCAAACCATAATCCTCTACATTTAAAATGGCCCTCTGACTCGCTGTACATGTCATACTGACACCATCATCCTCGCTTTAAGGACACTCAGTTTAGAGGTCAACCAAGGGCCTAGGGGGAGTGGGCCATTATATGACACCAGGGCTGTATTTTAAACACAAATATATAGTTAGACACACTTCTATACAAAAATATAACTAATATAAAATCAAAACCATGACAATAACATGATACTGAAATTAAATTCATTATTGTTCACTTAGGCATGGCACATTACTAGTAAATATTTACTATTGTGCAAGCACATACATATGAATATGTGTAAGTGTAGACACTTACATACGCTGATAATCCATAACATTATGACCATCTCCTTGTTTCTACTCTCACTGTCCATTCGCTCAGCTCCACTTTGTAGTTCTACTCTCTCTGACTTTACATCGACAAGGTGGACCAACAAGGTAGATGTGTCTAACAAAGCGGAGAGTGAGTGGACACTATTAATAATTAACTGAAAAGACAATTAATAGATAATGGACTATAGTCTGTAATTATAAATCTACAAATGGCTCCTGTATGTTCAGTGGAATGGACATTGAGTGTAGAAACAAGGAGGTGGTACGATATTTTATTTTATGCCAAAAGTTGTATGCAGGCTTTCACACGATGTACTGAATCCAATTAAACAGCAGTAACTTCCTTTTCACATTGAAAAGTGCAGTGTATCGTAGTTCTTTAAATACTCAGGATATACATGGTATTCTGTGAGGTAAACCGAGGTTATTTTTCATTATATATAACGCCATGTTGCCCGTGCCTGTGTAGTTTTCGTACGACAACGATGATGTGATTGTGTGCATTTTATTTTATGCTAATTGTTTTGATGCTGTGATGTGACAGGCATGCTGACAGCTCTCTGGGACAGATGGTCAGTCTGTCATGTAGGAAACTAATGACTAGAAGGACACTGCACAGATGAACTGGAGTTGACAACAGAATTACCCCCTGCTTCCTTCACTGCAATCAGCTCTGTGTTAATTAGCCACACCTCAGTCAAACCGAGCGTTGTTCTCAAATCAGCTTTCACCAACCTGCCACCGTCACAGAGAGTGGAACTCAGATCTGGGTTTAATTCTCTGGAAATAAACTTCACATTGATTCGGAATGTGCCTCTTCTAACCTTCATCAGAACTACATCATTTTCTATGTTAGAATAAACCCCTTTGTATTTGTAAATGTCTTTCATCAAATTTTGTATGTGGCAGCTGCTGTATTTCATGATGTATGAACCAATAATAAAATCATTCAAAAGTACATGAACATGTATTTCCATTACTTTTCATTACAATTTAAACCATTTTATTCAACACATTAATATTGGAGATATGAGGGTTATTCAGAGAGAATATAATATAGATTTTAGAGACTCCCCAGTTGTTTCCTGCCACACTATATAATGGGGAATTCATTTAGCTCCAGAGGACTGCATTGGAAATTAAGGAGGGCATAATAGCAGATATGGGCATCAAATATACAGTATTGATGGTTCTTTGTCATATTTATAGTACAAACAATCAGCATGGTGCCAGACTTACCCTGTTTACGCACACATGACTCACCGCCCGTGACTCTGTATTAAGTTTGTAGACACTACTTTGTGACCCCACTCTGGACAAATGCAAGTACATAAGCAGCTGGCTTGACTCTGCTCAAAGCCAAGCATAAGCTAGAGCAGGGGTTCTCAGTCCTAGTCCTGGAGGGCCACTGCCCTGCATATTTTAGACACTTCACTACTTCAAACACAACCAATAAGCTAATTAACTAACCCCTTCTGAAGTTGAAGTGTGTGTGCGATGGAGTGAGAAGAAAACTACATCAAACAGGACAGAGGACCTGTACTGACAATCACTAGAAATATAGGGATATAAAGTCCACCCAGCACTGGGCTGCAGAGCAGTGGAACTATGTTCTCTGAAGTGATGGAGCTCAATTTAATGAAGTGGCATCTATGATCCTATACTAATAATTCAATATGGAAGCCTCTTGTGGCTGAATGTCATCAGTTTCACACAGAAAAAAAAATCCAATGTCTTTCCAAAAGACTAGATGTTACAGCAATGAAAATACATGTGATACTCATGATTTCAAAAGAAATGATGGATGACTTCAGGCCATATTAGTGTACTATGTAACTGACATTTTTAGTTACCACCCAAAAAAGTAAGACTGAACAAAAATAGCAGTTCCTAGTTCAGCACAGTTTTGCAACATCTCACGTCAAACTAGCACTCCAAATAACAGCACATACTGTCATACAGATCCCAAGGCAGTGAGGCCTCAGTTTTGCCATATCTGTGATTAATGGTCACTCTTACACACTGACACTCTGATGTGTCACAGTCTGAGTCTGAATCGTGTTCCTACAGAAAGACCTTAGACACCTACTTCTTCGTTAGACCCCTGATATAGAATATTTAGGAATGATGTGTTGATGTAATATTTTATTCACGTCCATCTGAAATGATGAAACCTAATTTTTTTGTCAGTGTGAAAAATAAAAATAAACACGAAAGACAAACGATGGTTGAAAAGATCAGTGTACCATAGGTCATCATTCAGAAATGTACAGAACAACTGCATAAGCCTTTTGAGACATCTGACATAAAGCTACATAAACATCACTTAAGGCTTACTCCAGCTAGCAGCTGTTGACACAACACTTTCAAGTGTGAAATGACTAAAGCAGATTTTCAGTCAACTCACGCTTCCTGGGGTTTATGTACGTTTATGACAGTTGTCATAACAGACTTAAGATTTATGATTTACAGTAAATTGATACAGAATGGTCTCATCAGTCTTTAAGATATTTTTGTCCCATATTTGCTATGTAATAATCTGGCAATCCTCTTCCTAAGCTAAAATTTGCTATGGTTGGACCTCTGTGCAGAGAGGAGAGTGATCATGTGTGTTTTGCAGCCGAACGATGACAACACTGAGACAAAAGTAATAATGACAGGAGTGTGGACTTCACACCATGACAGCACAACGCAACACACAGTGCAGGGTTAAGCAAGAGCTATGACTTCAACACATTAAAAGTGATTGCTCAAATATTTAACTGAACTAATGGCACTGCAAAAGGTCAACTTCCGCAATGACTCTTAATTAACTCTCCTCTTTATGGGTTCAGCTTCTGTGGACTTAAGCTAGAGTTAAAAGAGATCAAGAGATGCTGAGAGCTGAGAGAGAGAGAGAGAGAGAGAGATCCAGTGAGCTGAGAGAGAGGTCCAGTAAGCTGATAGAGAGAAAGCGAGAGAGATCCAGTAAGCTGATAGAAAGTGAGAGATCCAGGGAGCTGAGAGAGCAAGAGAGAGAGCTCAAGTCAGCTGAGAGTCAGAGAGATATCCAGTGAGTAGAGAGAGAGAGAGAGATCCAGTAAGCTGTTAGAGAGAAAGTGAGAGCTCCAGTGAGCTGAGAGAGAGAGAGCGAGAGAGAGATCCAGTGAGTTGAGAGAGAGAGAGAGAGAGATCCAGTGAGCTGAGAAAGCAAGAGATAGAGAGAGATCCAGTGAGCTGAGAGAGAGAGCTCAAGTCAGCTGAGAGTCAGAGAGATATCCAGTGAGCTGAGAGAGAGAGAGATCCAGTGAGCTCAAGTCAGCTGAGAGCCAGAGAGATATCCAGTGAGCTAAGTGAGAGATGGAGAGATCCTGTGAGCTCGAGTGAGCTGAGAGTCAGAGAGATATCCAGTGAGCTGAGAGAGAGAGCAATATTGAGCAAGAAGAAGAAATGTTGATGAAAAAAGTAAAAGTGAATGAGAAAAAAGAGAGCACAAGAAAGATGAAAGAAAAAATACAGACAATGAGAAAGAGAGAAAGACAGAGAAATAGAAAAAGAGTGAGAAAATAAAATAATGGAGAGATAGGAATGAGAACAAAGAGACAGCAGGATCCTGCTGTAACCCTAGAGAGTCATGATGTCATTTGGCTGGTGTGGAGCAGCGGAGGAGTCACCAGAGATTTACACATCAGGGAGGACGTACAGGCAGAGAGGCTGATGGGCTATGGGGGGCTGGAATGCTATGAAGAAGACTTGTAGACTCTGAAATGATGACAAAGTCTGCATTCTTCACACGGGCCTTAGGCCAGGCTGGAAAATCCAAATTTAGCCTAGAACGGAATGGAAAGATCTCCGGCCTTTATCAGGAAATGAGTGCAGGGCTACGTCAAAAGCTCACTGTATGTTAGCAAATGCTGGGATGAGTGTTAGAGAGTGTGTTCCTGTGTTTTGCTGCACTTTTCCTGGAATTCATAGTGTTTTAAGATTCATTTACCACCACCCTCCTCCTGGCACCCCACTGTTATTAATGCGAATTTTAGGACAAAGAAGTAAACAAGACTTGTACCAAACCAAACATAGTAAGATCTTGTCTTGATTAAAGAAACAATCCAATAAAGTATTCCCTCTGCAATCCTACTGCAATATATTAGTCTATAGCATTAACTGATTTGACCAATGTCCCAAAAATAAAAACGGAGCACTGTATTTCATTTAGAACAAACAATAATTCCTATCTGAGTAGACCCGTTTATCATGAGTCTACTCAAAACTGCAGAAACTCCATTCACTAGAGTGATGAAGCTCTGTGTAATACCTCTGAGATGAGTTGGCATGGAGTTTGGTATGCATAACCATCCAGAATAGAAACCTGACATCATTATGTTCTTGTGGCTAAATGCAATCAAACCAGCTCAGAAATATTCAAATATCTAGTGTTAGGGAGTAGACGCCATCAAACTGAAGCAAACTATTTATAAACTTCATATCAGAAATAATGTTGAATGAGCAGGTGTCCACAACATTTTTGGTAATACAGGTTCCCTCAGACCCGGCAATAGCTCTGAACATGTCTTCAGAACCAGCACTAAAATAAATAAATATATATATATTAAACTGATATTTTGACGGGTGGCATATTTGATTTTAGAGTTTTTCTCCATAAATGGAACACTACATAATATGTTTACCATAAAATTGAAGCTTCAAAAATTATTGTAATTCTTCATTTGAAGAATAAAGCCTCTGTTGTTGCTTCTTTGGGCTCTGCATTGCAGAAAGTGCATTGTGTAACCTTTGGAGGAGGGTATTAAACCACATTCCCTCCCTCCTCCTTACTGATTTCAGTACAGTGATGTAGAAATTAAATGACACTAGGGGGGAGGCCCAGGAGCAAAAATTAAAATCTTACCTAGTGTCTCTTTAAAAATCCCAAATGAATGATGGTTTGTTATCAGTCGCTGCAGAATCCTCCCACAAAAATACATACCGGTCAACTCTCTACACTATAGCGTCCACAATGTGTGTGGATAACTGTGTGAGTGTGCAATGCCCAGCGATGTGTTGGCACCCTGACCAGTGTGTTCAGGTCTTGCATTCAATGATTCTGGGCAGGCACTGTGGCCCTGATCATGATGAAACAGTAATGGAAAAATTGTGAAAGATTAATAACTGAAAAATAAGTCTACACTCTTGCTACAGAAGGCTCTTTGAGTGATGCTGTAGAATAAAACAAACATGAGTCTGACCAGCACATTGACTACATTCTGAAAACATTAAAATAATATATCTCCACTAGCTCTTTTTACACAAAAGGCAGTCTGAAGCAGTGAAGAGATTTCTCAAAGGCGCCAGAACAGCTCACTGTGATAGGGCCAACTTTCCTACTGCAAAAGTGGAGTAGAACTATTAACACACAGATTCCACCAGGCTTCCCTCCTTGCCCTAGAAAGGGAAAAAAAAGGCCAGTGTGTTTTCACCAGCTACATCACAGCTGGCATCTCCAAGAGAGCCCTGCCTCAGTGGAAGAGCTGAGCTTCACAGGACAGAGAAATAAAAAGAGCCCATAATTCAAGAAGGAGGAGAGAAGAGCAGGAAGGAAAAAAAGAAAAGGCTTAGAAAGGAGAGGAGAAGAGAGGAGAGGAGAGGAAGAGAAAAGAATGGTGAGTACACGTCATGCTGAAGGAATTTGGCAGCATCAGACATCTATTCAGTTCCTCGTGTAGTTTCTGGGAATTGACATAACACATATAATTTGAGGCCTATGAGCCTACGAAGAGGCTAAAGCCAAGTAAACAGAAGGGCAAATGTAGGACAAGTACTGGCCATCATTTCTGTACACCACAATGTGCCTTTGAGTGTATAAATGCACAGCCACAAAGTATGTTAATATGCTACACCACCGTAGTGCGCATGCAAGGAAACTTGAGCCATATATTTAACACTAGTCTTTTATAGAACTTCTGTACAACAAGCCTAATGGTCTCCTAGATGACTTGAAATTATAAAGTGAGTGCCTTAACATCTGGGTTCATACATGTGGAACATTACATTTGTCTTATAAAAAGGCAAGTGGCTTCTCTATCCCTGAGGTCCACCTTCTATATTTCTCCTAATTCTCTCACTGACTACTTCTTGCAAACCTGAGCTCTATCCCACAATAAAACATGTTTAAAAACAACTAAAGGCTTCTGAACACGATCAAGGAAAACTATGTTCCTGTTTCTCATAAAGAGATTGCTCACCCTGTCAACTCAGCTCCTGATTGCTGTAAAAGAGGTAAACTGGTATAAATCAGGTTACAATTCGCAGTCTGGGCCCAGAGTAAGAGTTTTAAAGATTGTGAAACGTTCAGTGTGGGGACCATTTAAAAAGGTCATAATTCAGCTGACCTTTGCAGACAGAGTGAGTGAATACATGTGTGAGTATATTTGTGTGTATAAGGGCAATCAGTTGAGAGCAAAACTGGTGCAAACGTAGGCGGCCTGTGCCAGATGTGATGAGGGCCGTACTAAAAATAAAGCAGTGTTTTCCGCACAGAGATGCAGTGTGTGTGTGTGTGCGTGTGTGTTTTCACAATACGCAGTATGGGCCCTCCCATTGGGACCTTACCTCACCACCCTAAAGGCACCAGTGGCTCCCTCTCAATGAAATCATTGATTGGTTCGTACAGCACTGGGCAGAAATGGAGACATACAAAGGGAAAGGACAGACATAAGACAGACAGAGGTGAATGAGCTTCTGTGGTTTCCCTGTTACACACATCTGAGTGAAACATAAAAACATAGCTTTGTAAAAAGACAATCTACACCATTCAATATTCTAATCACTGTGATCAACATCCTTCATAGTGGCGTGATATGAAGAGGCTCATTATAGAGAACCTTGACTCATATTCCTTTGTACTGGTGATGGGAAACTGGTGTTAAAATATCTAAAACAAAAATATAGCTATTCTGTGCACTGTGCAAAGCCAGGGAAAGAGTCTCAATGCAAAACTAAAGCATACACTTTGGACCAATATTTGTACTAAGCTGACTGAAAGGGGAAAGTTATGTTTGCTTTAAGCAAACCCAAAAGCACAGTCAGCTTCAGGGTCTCAGGTGTCTTTGAGATGTTTAAAAGCGCTATATAAACATAATGTATTATTATCATCAGATTTCAAAACTATATCTACTGCCTTATTAATATACATTTGGTTTTAACCTACTATCACACTGCCTAAAAGTAGTGAAAGGAAATTAATGCTGATAACATCTCTTGTAAAAGGGATTCAGACAGGCTTGTATACATATATACAATAATATACAGCATATGGTGTAAAAACAAAATCATTCATTGTCTATAACTGCTTTTCCAATTCAGGGTCGTGGGGAATCACTGGGCGCAAGGCAGGAATACACCCTGAAGGGGGCGCCAGTCGTTCACAGGGTGACACACACTCACACATTCACTCACACCTATGGACACTTTTGAGTCGCCATCCCATCTACCAATGTGCATTTTTTTGTTTTTGACCGTGGGAGGAAACTGGAGCACCCGGAGGAAACCCACATGGACACAGGGAGAACACACCAACTCCTCACAGACAGTGACTTGGAGCAGGACTCGAACCCACAACCACCAGGTCCCCGGAGCTGGTGCCACCGTGCCACCCCAAACCAAATCAAAAATAATTAATTATACATCATAGGCTGCACTGTGATGATGTTACACTCAGTTATAAAGAATGTAAAACTCTTATTTTGTCTTGTGTAGAAGATAAGGCTGGGCAAAAAAATTATAGTAAGTTAAATTAAATATATAACTTACTAAAAAAAAGAAGCAAAAATGAAAACAAAACCTTTAAAGGGATTTTGACTACTTGTATTAAATAATGAAGTTTTTTCTGTCGTTAAAAAAAAATAATTTCCTTGTATTGCTCATCTAAACCAAAATAGCCTTATGTCATAACACTCAGGGCTGTACTTGACTGACAGTGACCCATAATACGTTTCATGGTAAGCCTGTAGGGACGTTTGTAGGGTGGACAATAAACACATTGGGTAGAGAAATTATGGATGGAGTGAGCTGAGCTTGAGGGTCAGGGGGAGAACGTCATCTATCACAGGTTCTCATATACATCACTACAGTGGGGAAGGAAGCATATGCATTGTTTTACAGTAGAGAGTGCCACCACACCTTCATTACCTCATACACACACTCTCAGTCGTCTATGAGAAAGGGCCTGCTGGAATAAAAGGATTAGCAGAATGACACAAAACTACATTCATCTCTAAATTCAGCTGAAGTGGGAGGGGATGAAAGAAAGAGTGGGTGTGAGAGAGAGCGAGAGAGAGCGAGAGAGAGAGGCATAAGAGAGAGAAAGAGTGAAAGAGAGGGAGGAGAAAGACAGGTCCAGTTACATCCTTTCACTTTGTCTCATCAAAGCAGAAGGCCGCTTTCAACTTTAATCGAACATAATCTTCCATCATCTGTCGACGTCATCCCTTCTTTCTTTGTTAACTATTAACCAGGTTTGGTGAAAGAGATCAGGATCGGGGCGTATTGTAATGCAACCACGCCTCGCTTTAGATTCAAAAGCACAAAAGGGACTAAATATCACACTGACAGGACAGAGATAAATTGCTATAACAATATGCCTTTTTAAAAATGAGCCCACCATTTCTTGCAAGTTCTTAAATCTTAATTTCCAATGAAAATTCTGATTAAAAGGTACTGATCATATCACCCTATAGAAGGTCAGACAAAGGTCAGGAACAATAGCCATAAGGCTCATCAGGCACTACAGCAGGAGTAGGTTGCAGATGACCAGCCCATGTGGCACGGTAAATAGACTGGCACACGCACACACACACACACAGGGACTTCAGCACCTGCTGTCTAGAGACAAAAACAGGCAGATGGCAACAGGCTGGTGGAGATTGTTTCTAATCACTGCACATCTGTAGGTTGCATGCATCTACACCCTCTCGAACACACAGTGACCCACAGGCATGAGCTTGCACACTCGCACATACACACACACACACACACACACCAGCACACACGCACACATACACACAAAACATATTGTAGCTCTGTGGAAGGTCAGCCACATTTAATTAAATCCCTTTTGAGCGAAGTGTGAAAGCTTGGGATTGTGACCTCCTGTGTGCACAGTGTGGATGTGAGTAAGAGTGTGTGTGTGTGAGAGAGTGTGTGTGTGTGTGTGTGTGTGTGTGTGTATTAATCCATGCTGCAGAAAGCAAGACACAGGAGAGCAACATGGGAGATGCATTCCACCAGCAGCAGCATTTTTTTTTTTTTTAAATCAGTCAGGCATAGGCAGGAAATAGCATGCCAATTCCACTGGGGGCAGCCAGAACAAGTTCACACGCAGCTTCTGCTCAGCTTATCAGCAGCTAGGGAGAAGAACAGAACTGCACAGACTTCACAAGACCTCTGCAGAAACAGCAAATGTCAGCTCTGTCTGAAACTCTGGAAAAATGTTTATACTGCAATATTATATTCCTTACAATTTTAAAAAGCAAAAACCAAAACTCAGGCAAACTGACCTGCCCATGTTCCAGGCACAAATGCATTCTTTCATAGCAAGTATTACTTTTGGACAAGATTTACACAATGTTACTGAGCTGGACTTTGGATGTTATTTCAACCAGTGTTTCATATTCTTGCTCAAAAATCTGTTAATGTCTCATTAACCTAGAAGTACAGAAAGGGTTAAATCACGTTCTCTACTCGAGTCCTACCTCCCCATAACACATATGACCAGTGTGCCTTCCCTGCTCTCACGTACGTCTCAGTAGTCTAATCACTTGATAAAGATTAAAAAAGTAAATGGTAAGCTTGGGGGCATCACCAAAGATTTGTAGGGGGGGTTGAGTGGTTGGATAGAATGATCAGTGTGAAATAGAGAGCTTTGCAATTTTCAGACACTGGGCGGAGGGTTCATTAGCATCAGGATTCCCTGATGTTAGCTCCATGATGTGTAATTTGGTTCCCTCTTTCCTGCAGTGATGCTATCTAAGCCAGAAAGAATCCGAGAACGTCCCTCCCTCATCTCCTCCTTTTATTTCTTATACATTGGAGGGAGTTTCAGCATTAGTGTATAAACAGCCTCCTATCTTCTCTAAACAAATGCTGGTGAAACAAAAGCATGCCAGCAGCTGCCTGATATGGGTAACGTTGACCAGCCTGATGCCTTAGAGTTTGTGTTCAGTCAGGATCATACTCGCGCTGCTCAGAGTACCATCATAATTGCATCTACTGAGACGAGACAGAGAACTGTTGCATAACAAAACACACCAGGTCATCCAGTGTGTGTGTGTGTGTGTGCTGTACATTGAGTTCACAAAGGCAAATGTGTATGTGTGTGTTCTAATCCTTTTTTCTGCATGTGCATGTACATAACAGTGCTGAGAGTAAATCCTCTCCCCCAGACAGCAAGACAAAAGTGGACATAATTATTCCTTTCTTCACGCTGTCAATCTCATTTACTGGCTCTTTCTCATCATCGCTCTCCCCCTCAGAGTATGATGCTTGTGCAGAGAATAGAACTGCAGTATTGGAAGCAGTATGCTCTATATCCAAATGTATGCAGACACTCCCTCCAATTAGTGAATTCAGCTATTTTAAAGGTGTGATTGTGTCCTGTACTGACACGGCATTCAGTTCCATACATACAGCTCTAAACATTCTAGAGAAGTCCAATACCAAATGTCGGCTAGAGGTTTAATAATTTAAAAAACAAAAGAAAAGATCAAATTCCGAATTTAAATCTGTACTGAAGACACACCCCTGTCTTTTCTGACTGAGTCTTTCATGGAAACTAGGCATCTGAGTGCACCCTATCAGAATAACTTAAGGCAGAAGTGTAGGGTTATGCTATAGTTAGGGTTTTCTTTCTGATTGTTGTAGCTTTCTTTAGGTCTCTGAGTTGCTTCTTATTTTTTGGTGACATTCATAGGATGTATCCAGATGACAGAATGCGTGCAACCCTGCGCTAGAGGTTACCCATTAAAAATACAAGTCGTATTACAGTACGTAGGAGATTTAACATGTTCATCTAAAGGAACAAAGAACTGATTAACAGAGTGTGGTCACTGACGCACACCACTGCTGTAACTGTGAGAAAAAGCTGTGTGGTCTCTACCAAGTCTAATACACACAAGCACTAAACTGGACCCATTCTCCAGCATTACATCAGCTTCCCTTTCATGCTTACATCAAAGACAAGCAAAGAGGTGTTCGTCATCCAAATGGCCTTAATATGGCCCTAATGAAATCAGCATGTTCATTCCAAATCTCACGCAGAGCGAAGAAGATCACTGGGGCCTGGAGCAGATGAATGGCCACTGGCTTAGGCACATCCTGATCCTGTACAGAGCAGGGGCTTCCCTCCTCATGAATAGGCCTCAACTCAGAGCTGAGCCAGTTCAGAGTGGTTAAAACCAGGCCACCCCTCCCCCCCCCCCCCCCCCCCCCCCAAAAAAAAAAAAACCACAGCTGGAAGCCTACTGAATCTACCAGTGACTTCTATTGACCTCATTTTTTCCACAAGCTCCAGTGCTGCCCTATCCTGGCCTACTGGTTCTCACCTCTTGAGATTATCACGCTCTGTCGTCGTGGAAACGGCAGCTATCAGAACAGAATAAGTGTGATTCCGCTCTGTAATATGTCTTAATGTAGACAAGCAAAGCGCAGTAGGGAAAAACACAGGCTGCTGCTTCTGCCACAGATGGAAACAGAGCACAGAAAGCGTGAGGCTCTGGGTGTTAAGTGTGACAAATTAAGAAGAGTTTCATGGAAGCTTACCAGATAAAAAAAAAACTCAAGTGCATCATTATATTTGACTGGCCTGGAAGAACATAATCTCTACACTGAGACTGATGAGGTGGGGTGGGGTGAAGGGACCTAATCAAAGATTTGTAGGAGCCAGTTGGCATTTTCAAAAATGTTTCCAAATCCGGACTGAAACAGCTCTTGGCTTCCTTTTCATTTGTGACATATTTGGAGCAGGGAGGATTTGAGAAGGCAAAGAAAATTCAAATCTTCACTGAGGAAACTGGCTGTAAGCTTTATAGAATTTCATACAGCTTCACATGTCTGAATAGTTGAGCAATGATTGATACAAGTGCACAAGCGATGGAAGACAAGTGTCTTTATGCATAAGTGCTAGGCAGATTTGCTTTTCTAGAAGAAACCTGGTTAAATTTGGTGTATTTAAAACCACAGGCAATTTGCAACATGACACCAATAAATACAACTGTAACTCGAGCTCTAAGCCTAAGCTGATCTCCTAATAAAACACCTTTTTTTTGTTTATAAACAGGGGACCAATATTCACTAAACACATTTTAAATTGAAATTTTTCCAAAGCAGCTTAACACCTAAGCCAAAGCATACCTGTGAACCACAGGGTACCTAATTCAGAACAGAATAAGTAACAGGTTTGACACGTCCCAAAATAACTTTTCAGATTCCTGTATGATCTCAAAAATAAAGTACAATTAAATTTCAAAAAATAAATTAAAACCTATATTTGGAAAACTTCTATCTGCTGATCCTTTGAATCAGTGTAGATTTAAGAGCGTGTATTAATAGACTCAAGTGACATCATGAGAGAAATATCTAACCAGTGCAGTGCTACTAATAGAGGGTTAAAGCTGAGAACAGGAACACCCCTCTCTGACAAATGCATGTTAGGAATAATTATCAAGGCCTCAAAGCAATCACCATTGTGTGAAAACTGTGCGCAAAATGTCTGAGTAGAGAGAGAGAGAGGGAGTGAGAGAGAAAGAAAAGCTGGGGAAAAAAAGCACTGGGCAGAAATGGAGTGAGAGAAAGAAAAAAAAAACAGAAAGAAAGCTGGGAGTAGACAGAAAAGCAAATCATTAGAAGAGACAAAGAAAAGAGAAAGTGTACGAGAAACCTCAGGGAGAGACGAAGGAAACAGCTCCCTCTGTCTGTACAAAGCACAAACAGCACTGTGACTCGGATCATGAACAGATTTAAAGGGCAGTGCAGTGTTTTCACCTGTAAGCAGAGACACTTTGTGGAAGGTTCCATCCAGCTTGCTCAGCAGAATGTGGACAAAGCCGTCTTTGGAAAGCTGACCAGCGTCCTTCGTGCTCTGGTCATACACCACTACCTCCTGTCTCCTGCCCAGATCAACCTGTGCACACACACACAAACCACACACAAGTTACAGCAAAAGACACATCCTAGTCCTATGAGTAACATGAAAAAATACAAAGGGCTAGACAGAGAACAAGCAATATTGATCGGTTTAACTCCCTGGGTGCTGCTATGCAGTCGAAGGCCAATATGAAACCCGCAGTTTATTGTGGGGTTGATTGATCCATCTAACCATCTATCTATCAAACATATTTATTATTATATAATCATTACATTTACATACATACATACACAGCTACATATCTATTGTTCCATGAATCAATCAATTTTAGCACCTCTTTCTCTCCTTTCTTAGGCTTTCTAAGGTTTTAAAAAAAATGCATATCCAAAATAGTAACTTTAAAAGGAATTTATTCCAAACAATTCTGCCATAATATTACTATTGGGCCATTTGTCTTCAAAACCATCTCACAATATGAAGAATAGCTGCTGTGTTCAAGTGGTGTATAATAAAAACCCACAAACACAAAAGCAAACAAACACACATATAACCATATCCATTTATCCTGCTGATTCAGATAATAGAGGGTCAGACATCCAAGCATTAGAGAAGAGACCCTTGTTCATCTCTCAGTCTCTCTGCTGTAATTCAGTAGTATAGTGTAGAATAAGGGAGTGGTTTGTGACTGAGTGCAGTGTGTCAGTGTGTGAAATAACTGTAATTTAAAATTTATATGCCCAAATACACATTACGTGCAGTTGTGCGTGTAACATGTCTGTGTGTGTGTGTGTGTGTGTGTTGTGCAGTATGAGCACTGAGCTGAGTGAGGCTGCACTCCATGTTGTCAGGCAGTTTTTAATCACATGACCATCAGCCAGAGCTGCTCTCCACTCACTATGCACAATAACGGAGCACAGAGGAGGAGAAACCAACAGAAAAAAGGAAGAATGCAAGGATAGATGAATGAATACAAGTCACTAGGAGAGAAAAATAGCTAAAGTCGTAGAGGCATTGGGCAAATGTTTGGCGCTGAAGCCATAAAGTTAACGCTGCTAACAACCATTCATTCATTATCTGTAACCGCTTATCCAATTCAGATAAGCCTAACCGGAATCACTAGGCGCAAGGCAGGAACACACCCTGGAGGGGGCGCCAGTCCTTCACAGGGTGACACACACTCACACATTCACACACCGTCTATGGACACTTGAGTCTCCAAACCATCGTATCAGAGCACCCAACGTATCAGAGCACCCGGAAGAAACCCACGCAGACACAGGGAGAACACACCAAACTCTTCACAGAGAGTCACCCGGAGCAGGGCTTGAACCCATAACCTCCAGGTCCCTGGAGCTGTGTGACTGCGACACTACCTGCTGTGCCACGGTGCTGCCCTTGCTAACAACCAATGGAAACTTAAACCTCATAACTGCTATATTACCAGACTCTTGCTTGTGTGAGATTTACATTGAATTATATCAATTAAAATTACGCTGCATGAAAACATGCTAACCATCAAAATAATATAAAAAGTATGTGAACATCTGTAAATCTATTAGGGGGTGCAGCTATGTTTTATTTGTTAGAAAAGCAGGCTTGGGAGAGAATGGCTGAGGGTTTGACTCCCAATGACTGGCAGGAAACGTGGAGGTCGTGGGAGTGAAAGAACAGCACTCTCCTCCTCCCAAAATCCATGGCTGAAATGCCATTGAGCAAGTTACCTAATCTCCAACTTCTCCACAGTTGCCAGTGATGGCTGCATGCTGCTCCAGGTGTGTGTGTTCACTGCCCCTAGTGTACTATAGTGTGTGTGTGTGTGCGCACGCGTGTTTACCACTTTACCCAGTTGTACAATAAACAATATTGGAATATTTCACATTTCACTGAACATCTATTTTGAAACCGAGACATTAACAGTGACTGTTACAGATCACAAAAACCTCTACATCACAGTAACCTTAAATCTTAACTAACTGGTGCTCCATCACCCTCAAGATCATAGCACAGTCACAGGGGATGTACACCCCTTTGCATTAGGAATGATGACCTAGGGCAATTTTGCAAATTCTCCAAAGCATCCGTTTCATTTTTTTCATCTCTCTGTTCTATGGAGGTTATATGAGCCGTTCATGCACAATTGAACATCTGCGTCAACAGCAATAGTTGAACTCACTAAATGTGAGTAATATATATTCTATTTGAATTGGTAATGTTCGAAATAACACTGTGTATAACGATCGCACACTATAGTCTCCCAGTGTATGCCTGTGTGTGCATCTGTGCTTACACAGCAGTCTTATCGGCTGCAGATTGGCAGGCAGCCCCTCAGGTGATGTCACCAGCCCAAGGTCAGACACAGGTGCCAGATTACGAGACTGCCACGATGTGGCAGGGCTAGCCGCACATCCTGCACAAGGAGTAGGGATATAACCAGAAGTCACAGGTTTTATCGAGGTTAAATTATGGAAACTGAAAGCAGATGTAATTCATCCATTCAAGCATCCATCTCTGGCACCCTCTTCATCCTGTTGAAGGGGCTCTGTGAGTCTGGAGCCTACCCAGAATCTGTGGGCACAAGGCAGGAACACACCCTGGAGAAGGTACCAGACCATCACAGGGCATCTCACACAGACACACACACATATATATAAGCATTTAGATGACACATCATTATTAGATTATTTTAATTATATATTGTATAACGAGTAAAGGGGCTGCAGAGTGGTGCAGCAGGTAGTGTCACAGTCACACAGCTCCAGGGACCTGGAGGTTGTGGGTTCAATTCCTGCTCCGGGTGACTGTCTATGAGGAGTTTGGTGTGTTCTCTTTGTGTGTCTGCGTGGGTTTCCTCTGGGCGCTCCAGTTTCCTCCCACAGTCCAAAAACACATGTTGGTAGGTGGATTGGCGACTCAAAAGTGTCTGTAGGTGTGAATGAGTGAGTGTGTGTCGCCTTGTGAAGGACTGGCGGCCCCTCCAGGGCGTGTTCCTGCCTTGCACCCCATGATTCCAGGTAGGCTCTGGACCCACCACGACCTTGAATTGTATAAGCGGTTACAGATAATGAATGAATGGTTGATAGCATATTCAGAATAAATAAATACTGTGATGCATGTATCATGAGCATGTTTTTGTCCTATCACCCAAAACAACAGAAACCTCAGCTCTGTAAAGCCTGTTTCTACACTTCATTTATTTCTTCAGGGTGAGTCTCCATGAGTGAATTTGAAATACACAGCCGGAGTAGAATAAAAATAAATAAATGGGTACAGAATGAGTGAGAAGGTCCTTTTATCACACCAACCTGCTTTACTGCTATCAGCAGCAGTCAGCCGCTGACACTCCCTCCCCCTAACTCACCTCACAGGCTGAACAAGGTGTTCCACCTTAATTGGATGAGAGCTAAATCCAGTGGGTGACATCATCACCTGGGGATTACAGTCTCTCTGAGGCTCAACCTACCGTCAGAGCCAGGTTTACCTACAAAAGCACACATCCGTGAAGAAAAAGGCGGCCAGACTGACTGAACACACATAAAAGTAACAATTGAGTCCACAAGGATTGTGCTCTAAAATCAGACTTTCTTTTATAAAAATAAATCTTTAATATATTTCTACACCACCTGCATGTGGTTTCACTAAACAAACCAGCTACCCTTCATAATGTTCAGAATTTATATTTCATTTTTTGATCATCGATTTAGACAGACTTTTGTGCTACTTTAGCACAAACATATCAAATACCTCTGGTATTTCCTGATTCAAAAAGTATTTAGAGTTGAAACACTCCTTAAAGTGAATGGTTGAAGCGAATCAGATGTAAGCTAAATTAGCAGATATATGTAAAAGTGTTGATTCTGTGTCATGCCAAATTAAATGAGCATAAATTAACTTTATGTTCAGAGGTGTGAACTGTAGGTCTACATACTAAACAAGATTTTTGTTTGAAAAAACTGAAACAATGACTTTCCCAAATTTTTTAATTTTATGTCTCTTTAAACTGTGAGACTCAGCACTATATTCTCTCTCTCAAATGTATGCCTTCACAGAGCTCAAGAGGCTACGTGATATATAATAAAACTTGACTACTGTAACTATTATGAACTACACGCAATGAAACTAGTATGCATGCTATTTCAGCAGTGCATAACTGCAGCGTAGGCCCATCAAGATTTTCTTTGCCAGCAAAGAAAACATCCACCACCCATACTAAGTGTTAGGCTATGTTCTGTGTGATGAGTTTATTTAATCTGACGTTCTCACTTACAAAAATAACTTTTTCTCTCTTTATGACACACCCTTTAGTGGAGCTTTCTCACTCAAAGCAAAACAAGCATTAACATCAGCGCTCTGGTATCATACATCTCCAACAATAGTATCCAAAGTGCCTACACAACTGCATCAAAGAAACTGACAGCCATTACCAAGTCCAAACTTAGCATAGCTCCACTTTAAAGAACTGAAAACAAAACACACTATATGGCCAAACATCTGTGGACACCTTCTGATAGCCACTTTATACATCAGAAGTTTAGCTCCGTTTCCTCTTCTGTGAAGGCTTTACTCTGGATGTTGGAACACTGCTGGTAGGATTTGATTAGAAAGTATTATAGAGGTTGGGTTGTGAAGATGATTTTCCATTACCTTGTATGATATGTTGAGCTTAGGCTCATATGCAGCTGCTCCAGCGCATCCCATGTACAACAGAACTAAGTTTCACTGTAAATGCACCATAAACTACATAATGTGGCATGGTAATAACAAATTATGAACAATGTCTGTGTCCTAGCAAAAACCATAAAGCTGAGATGATGTGAAGAGACACAAGAAACAGCCCCAGAGCATCCGAACGTTGAACGAGCTTTCTGCATTATTCAGACAGCCTCCTAGAGTACAAGCTCACATCACCAGGCTACGACCCCTGCAGCTCTGCTGATATCTGCACTGACCATCACCTGTGGTGTAAACACACATACCACCCATTTTTCAAGTCCAAACCAGGACACACTGCCAAGCAGGCACCTAAAATAACACTGACATACTGCTGATACAAATCTAACGTATATGCATATAACATATACAGCCATTAAGTTAAAGTTCCATTATGTTCTCCTCAATCTGAACTAGACCAGTAATCAGCTGAAGTGTTCCTAGTCAACTTAACTTTTATTCCAGTATAAATTTTAATATGCCCTCAACTTCTACTTCCCACTTTCCATTAGGGGAATTCTCAAAGCCATTTTAAGTGTAAAAGTATTAGTTCAGGTCAGGAACTAATGGATGGAGTGTGTAAAAATGAAAACAGCAGCACGACTTGCCCATGAATGTGTTCTAACCCAAATCAACATTTCTACCAGCTGAGCAATGAAATTCTCAACATTTTGGACTCCTGAAGAGTAAGTAAGTGTAAGACTGCCAAAGTCAATAATGCTCTGGAGTCAAACAGAGCATTACTGGTTACTCTGGGTGTTTAGAATGGCTCTCCTTCTTCCCATTTCATTGAGGATTCTGTTACATCAAGTGTTCACCTCCAAGTTTGTTGAACTGTGAAATAGTAGTGTGTTAGAAGCAGCTGGATAAAATGTTAGCTAGTTTCATATGTCATCAGGAAGCAGGAAATAATAGTGTATGAATGGTGGAGATCAAGCTTAAAGGTAAAATTGGACATGACTAAACAAGGCAGAAAAATGGGTTAAAAAATAAGGAAAGTTTCATTCTTAAAAAAAAATGCTCGGCCAGCAGCAACAAAACAGAAAGCAAAATATGAGGATTTTCATCCTAAACCTGGAGGCAGGCAATGAAATTATTCACAAGGTTAACATATGTTACATAAGCCCTGTGTATTTGAAACTTTTTTAGTAAGCTAATCAGTTCCCAAATGTATTCGTACTAGGTAAAACAATGAAAAATACTTTTATTAATTTCAAGAACTCACTATTGCAACAAATATATATTTTTTAATATTGATATAAATTTTATTGAATATATGTAATAAATATTATACGAATTACATTCGTTCATTTATTCATTGTCTGTAACTCTTATCCATTTCAGGGTCGCGGTTTGTCCAGAGCCTACCCAGAGTCACTGGGCGCAAAGTGGGAATACACCCTGGAGGGGGCGCCAGTCCTTCACAGGGCAACACACACTCACACACTTGCACCTAAGGACACTTTTTGAGTCTCCAATCCACCTACCAACGTGTGTTTTTGAACCGTGGGAGGAGACCAGAGCATCCGGAAGAAACCTACGCGTACACGGGGAGAACACACCAAATTCCTCACAGACAAGTCACCTGGAGCGGGGCTTGTACCCAGGTGCCTGGAGCTGTGTGACTGCGACACTACCTGCTGTGCCACTGTGCCACCCTAAAAGTATTAAATGGTTTTAATTACTGAAAAGTTATATTTAACTACAAATGTAATTTCAATCATTCAGAGCCGGTTAGATGGTTAATCAGGTTAGATGGATTAAGACAATTATTACTACACGACAACTCTTCTTAAATTCCACTGCAGTGAATCTACGCTTTTCCACTCACTTGAGTATCCAAAAAAAGTGAATAACAAACATAAGGCACTTGTACTGTTCCTGGATCACAATCAATCCTACTTTACTCAGTGGTGTTATACTGTGCTGGAATTAACATCTGGAGTCTGCACCAGTTTATGATTTCCAAATCATTGCATACGCGCTTGCTTGTCACTGATAAGTAGGACAGCAGGTACATATTCAAGGTGTACAACAGGGGGTTAATAAGTAATGAAAAGACTAATGAATGTTCTCAGTGCAAATATGATTCAGGATTGGCGGGTCATTCCAGTTTGATGTGTGTGTTATGCGGTAGTTGTCAAAAAACAGCTTACAGTGTGCTAGTAGGTGAGACAATATTCAAAGTAAAAGCTTTAATAGGCAACACATACATTTAGCCATTTTTCCAGACTTATGTGACAGGCCCAAGGACAGCACTATATATTTAGACTTTTTTGTTATAGTCATATAGTGACATCAGAAGCATTACAAAAACAGAAGACACACTGGGTTTCTATATATACACCACCTGCCAGCAATGTTTTTGTGATAGCTTTGAGACAGATAGTCATGCAGTACACCCTTTTGACATGTTCGGTTTGGGTTTACCTAAGCACATTCATTACATTTTAACTCTGCAGTGTGCCCTAAGGACGGGTCAGTGGATCTGAGCCAACAAAGCATGTGTCAAATTTCACCTGAGAGTCACAAATGGCAGCCATTCATCACAGCCACTAGCTGCATCTTCTGCACTGACTGCACCATTCACATTTGAATTAATTGCTGATTTCAGGCAGGCGATGTTAAAAAACAGAGTCTTATATACTCTTTCAAGACAGGAAGCTTAACTCTATGGTTATTCAAATAATTACATTTTTGTATATATTACTTACTATAATTCTGGGTCTCCCAAATGACATCTGTGTGGGCCCTACATTTTTTTTTACATAAATATATGCCATTTTTACCAGACATTAAGTTAAATATGGTAATATAAATGAGTATAGACTTCTTAGACAAATAAATGCTTTCACTTTAGATTTTTATTCTAATTAATGAACCATTTAAATATTACAGCTGTTTGTTTTTATTGATAATACAGTATTTGAAAAACACAGACAGATTCTGCTTTGCTGCAGTTCAGAAAGACTAATGACTTTTCCTTTTCTTGGAAAATCACAGTCCTGATATTCCTTGCTTAATAAATGCCTGACAACAAAAATGTTGTCCGTGATCCCCGTGTTCCACATTTTGAATTTCAGAATGTTGGCAACCCTAATTGGCCTGAAAATGGGGAAATTGCAGGTTCAATACCCTGCAGTGGTCAACATCACGAGTTTAGGAAGAAGCTTGTGCTTGAATTTACCCTCCCGGTGTAGGTGGCATTATGATTTATAGGGAGCGTTTTAAAAAATTATACCAAGATCAATTTTGATCTTGGCATTATGGAGTCAAAATGGGTGACATTAAATACTTTCATAAAAGGACAGCATTTAAATGTTTGGCGTCAGCCTTCTCTACTCTTCCTATTGTGTTTTTCTTATTTTAAGATTAATAGGGCCTGTATCCTGCATTTTTTGTATTTTAGGTCCACATAAGATATTTGTCATGTTTTATGAAGTAATATCTGTCATGGCCATTTTCTAACATCGTTTAATCTTAATAAATTAAACTTAAAAATCAAACGATAACTTCAGTGCAAATGAATGGAACATAACTATCCCAGGCTGAATAAGTGTATATACGGTATATATCTGTAACAGTATTTGTTTTTGCTTCTAATGTAAACTTCTGAGACAGGTTTAAAAAAAAAAAACCTTTTGAGGATAGCAGACATTAAATGTATTGCTTAGTTCTTCACTTAATTTTCATACGGAAGTTTCCTCATATTCTTTTCTTTCATACTTACACCAGCAGGTTTTGTGATTAGTAAAAAGCACAAATTATAATGACCCAATAATATCACCGATTCTGCAAGGAACCGTCACTCAGTGGAAACAGTGGCACAATTTTATGTTCTTGGGCTCTTTGTCTTATCCTAGGGCCTTTTCTTTAGGCTATAGTGATGAATGCATGTCCTATAGTCCAGGCTGCCAATCTGTCTTTGCCCTGGGCGACCAATGAACCATCTGTCAATAGCAGCTCAATAGAACATTCGGCAGCAGGGATTACCATGAGCTTAGAAATGGCCCGGTTTGTCGCTGCATAGGAAGCCCTATTCATGTACTTCAATGCAAACTGGGTCTATCTACTGTACTTAACACTGACCCATTTACAAAGCATGCTAGGCAAATTCACCAGCTCCTTCCGCTGATGTAATCTGAAGTGGACTGAGCATTGAGCCTTGGGGGACCTCGCCATTATCTGTGAGTGGATGTGTGCTACCCATCCATTTATGTCCCTCTTTCACTTCCTTCCTTTATTCACCTTCACAATGAACTACACTGGTGGCCTTTGCTTGTAGTGAGGCTGCTGCCCCAGGCTATGCCAGGAGTCTTGAGCGGGTTGTCGAGGGGAGGAGGTATTCAGCTGGTTGTACAGAAGGGCTGCACGTGCCTAGCCTGTGCTCTTCCAGTGGCCATACAAAAGAGGATGATGTCATGCTTAACCAATAACAAAGAGACTCTAGTGTCCACCCTGTCCCGCCTCCTCCTTCTCTACATCCAGATAGCTCCAGCTTTATCCAGAGCCTGCATTAATCACATGCATTATCCTCTTTACCGAGGGAGATAATGCAAGCCAGACAGTCCCTGGGCCGAGCCAGGGAGAGTGAAGGGGGCAAAGAGAGTGAAAGACCTGGGATCGCAGTGCCACACAGCCACATTCACATGGCACAAGGCTCTGAAAGCAGATCAGACCCAAGGAAACAGTCTACTCTCCTTTGGGGACCAAATGCCAAACAAAAGCCCAGCACGAGCATGCCACCATACACTGGCCAAATCCTTCTCAAGCGCCTGTTAGTCATTATCTCCTAGATGTGAGGTTACTGCAAGATCCTACTTAAGGTTAATATACAGTAGCTCAAAGTCTGAAGCAGAAGAAGCATTGGCAAAGAGGAGAAAGTAGTGCTTATAATCTTAAACAATATTAATTAACTGATGAAGAATTAATTCGACAAGCCTATAGTGAAATGATCCAATTCTGTGCATGTCTTTTACCAGCTCTTTAACAGAACACAACAAATACACTTGGTGTCTGTCTGTTTACCGTAAAAAGAGGAACTGCAGAAAAGTTAAAAGAGAGAACCAGAGAAGCATGTGGCAGCATCTAGAATGCATGGCAGGGCAGGCAATCTTACTTGAAATTCAATACAAACCGCCAATCATTTCATCAAGTCAGACCTTTCAAAAGGCCTGTGTCATATTGATAGCATGGGTATGAGTCACCCAACCCACAAATATCTATTCAAATATGCATGTATATTAATATACACATTAATCCTTGATGAAAAACAATTTCCCATCACTAAGGCTTTTAATGATGTGATGAATCAATTCATAACCATGATGCCAAGGTTATGTCTGAACAAACATGCTTGGAAAGGCTAAAAAAGATCATTTTTTAGGATCATTGTGAGCTCATCAGCTGCATGCTGCCTGTACTCAAGGCGTTTTGATGACATACTGTTTCTGCTTGGGTTTCCCAAACAAGTTCCTTCAGTTTCACCAAGCACCTAAAAATATAAATCTTTGCACGCCAGCTCTCAGGGGTGGAAGAAAGATGCCATATTCAATGCAGATGTCATGGAAAGTGCAAGTATCCAATGTCTGGGCCACTGATAAGCAATAAGCCTACTGCACTCCTCCAAATATAGTACGTGGAGAGGATTACTTGCAACCACTATGTAAATGACTATAATCAAACCACAGAAGAGCAATAAAGTCCTCTCCATTCACATCTCAAAGCGCATGATGACTGTTACACACTGGAGATAGTGTCAAATACTGGATGTATATAAGGATTTGTCTGTTGTTGTAATTGCAAGTGTCTGCCAACAGAAGGACTCATTAATGGGTGTTCACAAGCAAGTATTAAACGATTATAATACTGTAATGTGAGAGGGTAAACAGAAAGGTGCATTTGAGTTCAAGGAAAGCTAAAAACAGCCACTGTGAAGACTCCTCTTCAAACTGATGTCACTGTAAAACTCTTTCAACTAAGACTTCCAGCAATTTGAAGATCTGCAAAAATATTGTCATTTAAAAGACAAGAAACTCCTTTTTTGACATCCATTTTTATACCATTTGAAAAATTAATCTATTTAATACAGAAATAGTGTAAAAACTCATTAGTGTAAAGTACTGTTGACATTCTGCAGATATACGGGTTTGTTTTGACAGTGATGTCCCATTACAACACTGGTGCCATACCTTGACCTTGCCATTGGGCTGCAGGAGTTCAGTGACAGACACTTTATCCTGCTGCAGTCTCCTCTTCACCAGTTTGGAGCAGCAGACGTTGACAGCTCCGTGCACATGGGAGGCATTATACTCTGAGAAGGTCCGGCTGTCAATGACCAGCAGGCGTCCAGCCCCTCGCTGCAGTAGTCCGGCCAGACGCTTGATGTCCATGGCACTGCGACGGCTCTTCTCCCCCGCCATAGAGGTGCTATGGAGCGGATGGGCCTCACTTGCCTACAGTGGCCGGGGCAGAGAAGATCAGATCACCGCAGCAGCTCGGCCGCTAACCTCACGGCTGCCATGCTGTCTGAGGAAACAGAAGGGAATGATTAAGACCAATGAAAAAAAAAAATGAAAAAAAAAAATAAGACAATGCTACATACACTCTTTATTGCTTATATCAAAGAGAACATTATTACACCAAGTTTTCGATTTAGAAACGCAGTGTCACCCAGCAGCATGCAGCAGTCAAAAGTACTCATTGTCAAAGCAGAGACATCAAAATGAAAGTAAACAATAGCAGCCAGCATTATGTTAAGCTAGAGTGGAGTGTGTGATGTTTGTAGCCAGATTTAGAAAGGCTTTTGTTTGCCTGCTCGTGAAACCGGAACCAGTAGAGGTGGGCTAAATTAAGCTCAGGGAATTTCAAAGCTGGCTCACTCCCTGATGAGCAGGCCGCACAGCATAGTCTGTCACACTAAAGCTTGAAAAACTTTAACAAACGCTTCCACTCCTCTCATCTTTAACATTGGCTTGCCTTATAATGTCTATTCTTAACACAGCACTGAGAGTGCACTAACTGTAAAACACATACAAGCCAGACACACATACACACACACACACACACACACGCACTCACAAACTCACATCCATCAGCCCTAATTATAAAGCCACCTTATTGTTTCTAACCGCATTGTCCATTTGTTGCTCTGTATACTTTGTTAGCCAATTCACCCTGTTCTTCAGGACACCATCAGGACCACGACAGGGCAGGTATTATTTGTGTGGTGAAGCCTCAGCACTGCAGTGACACTGATGTGGAGATGCTATGCTAGTGTGTGTTGCGTTGGTATGAGTGGATCAGATACTGCAGTGCTGTTGGATTTTTTAAACACAGAGTCCACTCACTGTCCACTCTATTAAAAAAACATAAATCCTTGCTTTAACTTGTAGTGTAAACACAATTTGCATTCTTCAGTAGTGACAAAACCATGCTGGCTGTCTATATTTGATTGGTGGACTAATCACTCCAGCACCACCTTAGTGTCACCGCAGTGCGGAGAATGTCCCACCAAATAATGCCTGCTGTGATGGTCCTGACCACTATAAAACAGAAATGTGAAATGAGGCTAAAAACTATGCTGAGCAAAAGATGGAGAACAATCTATATTTGTAGTCTACTGTAGCAAAGTATGGTTCGTGGATCCAACAAAACGGACAGTGAGCATAGATACAAGAAGGATGTGTTGATGTTTTGGTGGATCTGTGTACATATACTTGCTAGATGCTTAGGATCATCTCGATTAATGCTGTAACACAGACAAAAGATGGACACAAATATTGAAAAAAAAACCTTAGTTGTTGTGTAATACGTATGCAAATTCTGGGGGTGGAAAAATGAATACCTTTTACTTGATAACATTATGACTGGAAATTAAATAACTGTCTGACGTTTGATCAGTGCTTTATATCGTATACTGTAACGGTTTTGTTTAAAAAACTCAGTTAGTAATATAGTAACAACACAGTCTTCAACAGCAAGTGTGTGGTTCAGGGAACAAGGCAATTTGATTCTCCATTTCAAGCAAGATGCATTTTTTTGTAGGGAAATTTTATTTGTTTGTTTCTTTTTAAACTTTTTCATAAATAATTTATTTGTTAGCACATTTTTTTTTGGTTAAAATGGCTTTATTCTTCTTTAAGGCTTCAATATTAAAAGTGACTGTAGTCCGACCCTTATTGAGGCACACACACTGGTCTCTCAAACAGAGCTAATGGAGTTTAGCTTTACTGGAGTAGCCACCATCACTCTGTCTGCTCCTTATGACACCACTTCAGTCTATTCAGCCACACAGATGAAGATGGCTGGCAAATGCAGTACGTGGGACAAGTGCACTTACATACCACAAAGTAGTAAGTGGTTGAGTGAGGGTACAATTCTTCAGGAAAAATGTTAAACTAAAGTCAACAATGTTTGAGTCACACATTTGTGAATGAAGTAAGCAACAATGAGACGGTGTCCTGTAGACCAGTGTGGGCTTCACTCAATCAGAAAGCATTTGCCTGCCTTATAGCTCATCTAACGCACCAGTCATAAAATATACATGTTTTGGATAGCTCTGTCCTTCTCTCTCTTACTAATGGAGACTTAAGCACAGCTAAAGTGAAAGTGAAGGGAGATAAGCTTTCTCTCGTGCTGGCAAAGATCACCATCTAGGACTGGCTTTACTAGACTGTCAAACTGGGCTAAAGGTTTGAGAATAATAAACAGCATCCAAAAATAAGAAATCAAAATTGTTAACGAGGAGCACTGTTGTTTACATCATGAGTTTTAAAAGTGATTGTATAAACAGAATGTTGCTGTATTTAACCATCAAATAAATATGTGTATTGCATAATTAGCTTTTTCCAGTTGGACAATGGCCAACAATAAGCAAATGCTGTTCGTATGTCTGTACCATCACAAGAACTAATGAATATTTGTTTAATAATCCACAATTCGTTGTATAGTCATCAAGTGAAGCTGCTAACAGCTGTGAGATGGGAATTGTACTGGTGCTGATGTAACATTGGGGAATTTTGTTTTTGTTGTGTGGGTGGGTGGTATTACCTCATTGTGTCAATTACTTGTTTATTGGCCAAAGACAAGATTCTACCCTCATGTCAAAGGAGGGTCAAAAGATATTTGCACTGAAAAGGGGACTGTGGAGATAACAAGATATGAAGAATTGAAAAAATATATTATTTATGAATGCAAATCTGACAAAGAACTTTTAAAAACTGACACTTATTTTACGAAATTTTTGTCTCTTTGCTTTCTTGGTTCTGGACTCTGTATTTTTGGTTCTCCAAACATAGGGCCTTATTTTTACCCCATACTCTTCTTTTTTGATGTTTCAGCAGAATGACTTCTGACTGAAGTGACTCTGCATTACAGAGCACTCTGTGTGTGTATGTATGCGCATTTCTGTGTGTGTATGTATGTGCGTGTGCACGAGTTTGTGCGCATTTGTGTGTTATTGTGCCTCAGTGAGCAGCAGGGCAGGGCAGGCATGGCTGAGAAAAACAAGCTCATACAGTGCAATGGAGCTGCTGGCTAAGCAGAAGGTAAGGACAAGGCTAGAGGCTTCACTCTCACAAACCGCCTTACAACAGCCCAGTATTCCGATCAGACCCGGTCTGACTATGTCTCTCTCTCTCTCTGCAGAGTAGACCTGGATGGGTGGTGGTGGTTTGGGGTGGGGGGGGGGGTGTGAGTGATGTTATGACAAGGAAATCTGCAGTACTATGCAGTGGGAGGGTATATGCTGTATATGAGTGAATGTGAAAATGTGACAGGCTGCATATTGCATTGCATGTATATACAATTATATACACAACAATGTGCTTATAGACCCATTGACCTAGGAATAAATACGAACAAACATCACTCCAGTAAAAATACAAGAACAGGAATTTCTTGTTTTTTTAAAAAAATCTAAAGAATTCATTTCTGTTACAGCTCTTTCCTTAAGGAACATCATCATCACACCTGACTAATCACTGAGTCAATCTTAACGAACACCACATAAAAGTAGGCTCCATCTAGAAGTACTCGAATGTCTCATATAAATGAATCAAAAAATGTTAAATAAATAAATAAATCCAACATTCGGGGCTATTTTCTGAGCAAACAAACACTTACTGTCCAAATAAACAGATTGTTTATCTGAGAATCTCAAAACTCCCTTTCAAAGTTCTGTTAACATCTTTCAAATTCCACGCATTGCTGGTGACTCCACTCATTAGCCCCTGCTCAATGCCAAGCGCTGGCAAGCAAGGATCCCTCAACATTAGCCTATGGAGCAGTAAAACTGCTGGAGTGGTGGAGTCCCATACCATGTCTCTGCAGAAGTAATCATCCGCCATCAGTGCATGATCTTATTGAGGCTCTTTAGAGAGTGGACGATGTCAAATGATCAAATGCTCACAGAAGTTTTCCAACATATAAAGATTTCCCAAAAGAGCTGACGTTGTTACTGCAGCAAATGATGGACAAACCCCAGTTAAACCCTTAATTTCTGAAGAAACACCAAGTGAGCAGATGTCCTAAATATTTTGGACATATCATTAACACACTTCTGTTTGTGTGAATTGTGTGGACATTACATAGACATCCATTCATTCCAAGGAGACTTATTTTAAAATGAACTATAACTGCTAATAGCCCAACCCTATAATTAGCACTAACCCTAAACTTAACAAACATTTTCACCTTTAGATTCTATGATTTACACTGTGGGGATCAGTTGTGGGGACCACAAATAAGATAAGTATATCCAGTGAGAGTATGTAAACAGGCTTTAACAGTTTTCTAATACACACACAGGCACATATATGTAATACGCATATATGTTGTTGGCCAATGCTAGTTTCATAGATTTTTCTTGTATGTATCTGTCAGTGTCAACATTAAAGCTCTTAAATTAACCCAAGCAAAAGCACCAAACACACAACAGCACCTTAGAAACAAACGGCTTTTGCACAAATTTGAATTTTTCAGAAACATTAAATAAATGCTACCTAAAAGCAATGTTCATTATCTTTATTCTACTGAACAAAAGACTCGCTGGCTAAAGTTATTAGGAGAAGTGAAGATTCTAGCTTGGGAGAAAACAGCCTAGCTCAGTTGTACATTAAGTTTGTATCAGCTCTTTATAAACACGGCCATGCTGGGGGCAAGGAGTCCAATCTGCAGCAGCACAGAGCAGAACTGCCTAGTAACCAGCCTCACACAAACAGCATCAGCAACATATACGCCTGCGCAGAGATGCTGAGCTCTCCCTGCAACACACACACACACAGACCAAAAACACACTCACACACACGCCACTAAACACTCTGCCTGAGGCTGTCTATTAGAAATCAATCTGCCACAGATCATTACTATTCACACATTTTCACACATGTGCTCTCATAAACGAAGACACTAAAGCTGTACATTCTGCTCCTCTCTATATAGGCAGCGTGCATCCTCACCTTGGCTAAGGGCCAGTTTGAGTGCCTCTAGCCCCCTCGGTGTGGGTGATGGTTTGGTGGCGAGCCCCCTGGTTGCGGTGGGCTTCTGGAGCCGCCGGGATTCACAGGGCTGCTGCTGCATGTGAATAATGGCGCTGCTTCTGCTTAACAACACAGCCTCACTGTGTGTGTGTGTGAGAGGAGAAGGAGGAGAGGGAGGGGGGCTTGGCTCGAGGCTGGGCTATGCACTAGGGCTGGGTGATACTACTTCTCTTTTCGATCCAATACCAGTACCCAAATCTGGTTCTAAAGTGAGAACCGCCATAAATATTAATATCATGAAGTTACAAATAAAGAAGTATAATATGCTTAACGGCCCTAAGAAAATACTGCTGATCCCTTGACACTTTCAAAAGTCTTCTTGTGTTCATTAGGAATAGGTTTAGATTAATATGGCTGATCAGTGTGTTACAAACACAGGAAAAACTACTGTCTGCAAAATGGAACATAAATTTAATGTGAAAATTTGGAGAAAAAGGACCTATATTCATTCGTATATAACATTAAATACATATTTAAATAGAACAAATCTAAGCTTTTGTATGAGGAGATAAGCCAGTGTGCAAAAGTGAACTCCCTTATCTGACGTCATCGTCATCATCATCATCATGACCATCCACTAGCCTTGTTTGTTAACCAGCCTGCATGCCAGCTAACCCTCTTGGTGAAAGACTAAGCAGAGCTCCGGTGCTGATGCTGAATGCAGACATGCTGAGGTGTTGCTATGACAACACAGAAAGCTCAAAAAAGTGACTGGGTGCTTGGAGGAAACTGCAGGATGCTCTGGCATCACAGATAGCAACAAAATGCCCTGGGCGCATGTTTTATTGATTATTTGTTACTGCTACTTCCAAACACTGTTTGATGGCACTGAAACATGCTTGTCATATTCTGAGGCTCGAACAAAGAAACCAAAAGGAGAGAGCTCACACTTTCTTCACAAAACAGTCCCACACAACCTAGAGAAAGTAAACATGGAATGGGGAAAATTGAACATGATGAAGGCCGGTTATTTGTTAAGCACTTAGCATATTCAACACACTATTTTCTATAATGTTTACACTACATATACATGCCTTTTTCTTGCTGATTTCCTTACTGTAAAACATATATCCTGTTAATAATTAAAGCAGTACAATGGGGTTGTACATATTATAGCCAGCATATGTTTGTCTTTAGGGAGAGGGGAAAAAAATCAGTCATAGCATGTTTTTTGTGTTTTTCTTTGATCCGAATGATGCTACTCATTAAATATAAACAGCAACAACAACAATAAGAAGAAGAAACCAAGAACACATTAGTAATAAGTTTCAGAACATCAGCGTTTTTAACTGTTGGCTTCCCTCATACAGAACGGATCACACAATAATCATACATCATCTTGCAACCACCTTACTGCCATGATTTGACCTAAGACCAAGGCCTGTATTCATGAAGCCTCGCGTGGAGGAATAGTTGTTCTAGAATCTGTTCTAGTCATTAAAGTCATGCTAAACTAGACAGGAATTTGATTCTAGACCAACACCGCTACTCTGAGAAGCTTTATGAATGAGTTCAAATTCCACTTTCAAGTCTATGACCTTCCTTATAAATACCTGGCCCACATACAGAATATAGGCTCATAAAGGGTTCTCAGCTTGGATACATGGTTCTAGGGATAGAGACGTATCATTTAATTGCACATTCTTACACTAAAGCTGGGTGATATGGTGAATATATAAAATTATATTACAATACTCTATTGTGTTTTTCCCACATTATCAATCACACTGATTCTTCAAGAACGTTTTGACAACTCGTGATAAAGGTCACAAATTGAAGTTGGAAGTGACAAATGGGAACAGCAATGATCCAATTATTTGTAAGTAACAAAGAAAAAAAAAACAAGTGTGCACTGTTCAGTATCCACAGCATGATAGGAACATATTGTGGCATAACTTGTCTGAATAAGAAACAATACTATCATAAGGCTCACCCATTACTTTTGCCACACTTATTTACTTTAGGGTATATTTATCAAGTCCCAGTGTAAGAACCACAGATTCAAACCAGTCAGTTTAACCCTATTTAGTGCGATGTTCAAAGTCTGAACTATTCCAAGCCCAGTGTTTTTGCATTGAGAAATCTGATGAAGACCGTGTGGTCTTAGATTAGTGAATTAACATGAGACTGAGTGACAGCCACGTACGTCATCTCTGCTCTGTTTCTGCAGGCTGACTGATTCCCATTTGCTTTAGTGAACGGTGATGGGCAGCTCTCAGAGGAACTAAGCCCTGGCAGATAGTGAGATTAACAGTCTCTGCAGGGTCAGCGGATTGCACCTTTCTACCCCTCACAGCCCTGTCCACTGTTTGCCTATCCTGTGCACTGCAGCACTTGACTTTATGGACAAGCGTACTAGCCCAAGCTGCTAATAAACCAAAGGTCTTTATTGTTTTGTGGTGAATATATCATAAGCTCTGCAGCTGCACTACACAGTTAACATCAATAGTTCTGTATCAGATAGAGTCCGTGCAGTGAAGTCCCACAGGCCAAACTAATTAAATGTGACATCAAGCATAATCCAATGTTACTCTGTACGATGGTTGGACAGGGAATACTGCGAACACAAGCACATCACAGCAAGCGCAGCGTTCACTTCTCAAACACAACACCACCACAACAACAAAAATAACTTATTAAATACAAAGTGCATCTGTACAGTATCACAGTCTGTCTATGTATTATAAACTATTTAAAGACGAATAGTTTTAGGGCCCGTGTCTGTAAATGCATACAAATAAAAAAGCGTGTACACTGACTTGTACATAATTGTATATTTGTCTATTATTGTTTCCCCACCGATGTGCACTTATAAGAACTGTAAGCTTATCAGGTAATTATATCTTTGTGGGTCTTATAAATAAATATTGGTAAATGAGTTTGGATTTTGTGTAAATACAAAAGTAAAATTCATAAGTTATGTATATCATCTATGCCATTTCATCGGTAGATTATGAATTTCTGGTGACAACCATCCATGCTCCTGCCATCACACAGTGCCATGCTAGCCAAAGCCTGCTAGTATTGTAGCTTTCAGTCTTCCAGCTCAGTATCATGTGACTGAGGATGATAATTAAGTGGGTGAAACTGGCAGTGGCTAAATCTGGATATTAAAATAGATTTGCTACAAAAAAGGCTACCTTTTGTAGTTGGTATTGGGTTAGGTAGTTAACAACACTACCCTCCACACCGTGAATTACATTTGATTCCCAGCTTAGGTAAGAACCCCACAACATTCCTAGGGCACTCCTAACATCTGAGGAATAGGAATAGTAAACATTACAATGTTAGATGCTGAAAATGAGTCTCGGCCAAAAGCTAAACATGTCAAATTAAATAGAAAAATAAAATAATATTAAAAATGGAGCAATGTAGAACAACACCACAGTATAAAATATTTATAATACAAAATAATATTCACAGTACGGGTTCAAGTGTTGAAAGATTTCAGGACTAGGGATATATTGTCCCCGACTGGCCAGTGTATAACACCCGGAGACCCTGCTCTTTGCACAGATATAAACAGGTCTCACATATTCCTATATCTCCACTGTACGTTCACAGACGACTCACCGCTCAGTGTCCAGGAGACTGTCCGCTCAGCTCTCCACACAGCAGCGGGACGCAGCGCGCAGACTGGACGCCATTCGCCAAAGAGACGTCAGTGTTTACTAAGCACGGGGTCTGGACACACACACACACACTAACTACACAAACACTCACTAGCTTCCAGAAGCACCACTGTCACTCAATCTCTCAGTCTTCAGCATAAAACACAACCTCGCGAACACCGCGTTCGTCCGCGCGCATCGTGTTTTGTGCCCAAGGTGATAAAGCCTTAGGTAAAACACAAAAAACACACATTCAAATTCACACGCTCACACACACACACACACACACACACACACACATTAGGAGCACTTTGGCACTAAAAATGAACCGAGGATGAGGTCATGGTTCAGGAGGGGGAAAAAATATGGTTGACGTCACCCGCAGCCAATGGGCGCGCGAGGCTCTGAGGCTGGCTGACGTCATCGCTGTGATCCGCAGATTAAAGGGCCACAGTGATTTGAGCATGCGCAGAGAGCTCCACTCACACCTACAGCCGAGCGCCGAGATCTCCCTAGGACGTTAGGATTAGAGCGAGTTTACAGATAAACCCATCATTCATTAATCACCGCGTCAGCTGTAGTTCAGCTGGCGCCTTGTCTTCACGTCGTTATTGTTTTACTCACGGCCCTTTTCCTACATTAAGTGCTCTTTACTCAATATATACATTTATTTTAAATTTATTTCCTCCAGGTTTTGCCCGAGCTGAATGTCTGAAAGCAGTGGGGCCCCCTTGTGGTGGGCGGTAGGAAGTGCTTTTATCTCCTGCAGCTCTCGTGGTCCGATGGCTCCATCTCCTGGCTTGAAAGGAAACTCTATCTTTCTGCTCTTGGATGATCAAGCGGCTTGAGAAGAAAAAGGAAACCGTCCTATTAACCTGTTGGAACTGTCGGGGAAGCCCCTAATGGGAAAAAACAACAGTCGCCATCATCAACATGAAATATGATTTCATAGTTATGGTTTATAATCTTACATTAATAAAAAATACTCGTTATTTCAAGAAAGTTATTATTATGTGGTCTTAAGTCATATAAATGAGAAACCTTTATATAAAGGTAGCAAATTATCATTTTGAGATGCATACTTTTTAGACTAGGCCATAACTGTTAGAAACATTCTGTCATCAGAAACCTCCATTGCCATGAAGATGTGTACCTTTTTTTTTAACAATCATTATGTTTTGGCTTGTTATATTTGTTCATTATTTAGACATGAAGCACATCATGGCAGTGGCTTGTATTGCACTCTCTCACAATCACTCATTCACAGAGTTACTACAATCTAACAAAGATTTCACCTTTACAGAAATATCCCGCTTTAGAAGACAGAAGGTCCTAGCTCTGCAGCTCATAATCATAAAATTATATCATTCTTGATGACAGTGATTCGTGTTGTAATTTTTTGATATACATTCTTCTTTTAAAGTAATGTCTGTCATGAGTTTGTCAGTAATTAAAATGCCAACTAACAATGGCTCCCTTTTAAGTACTTTAATGTTCTCAATTTCACAGTGTTTCTGAAGAAAACCATGACTGATTATGTTACAAGGGCAAATATTATTTATTTTACTGCAATATAAAGGCCTAGCTCTTACAGCTGAAAAGCCCATATGAGAAACATGGACCGTGTTCTGCTGTGGGTGGAGTAAGCTGTATAGTCCCAGGACTAGTATGTTCCTACTATATGCATTGACGTGTACCCCATCAGGGTAACACATATTGTTAATTGTTATGGGGAAGTTGGATTCAGTTTACTGAAGCAATTGTTTCAAACTCTCTAGTTCAATGAACTGAAATACTGAACTAGAGAAACACTGCACACACACACATCCATACCACAACCAATAGTTCGTATTGTCTTTTAGTCTTTTAACATTTGAATAGGTTAGAACATTGTTCTACTTGTGTAATTTGGAAAGTAGCCACTATGATTTACTGTCCAGTTGAAATATCATATTAGACTGAGTTGAGATTCCAGCCACAAAGCAGTTTTGTGAAAAAAAAATATACATAATTAATATATATATATATATATAATAATTATTTTTATTATAAGCAGCATTATTAGACAGAAACACTTCCTCTAAAAGAGGGGAAAATCCAGTATATTTGTAATGATCTGCAATAAAATGACAGTTTCCTGATAGAATGTATCCTAAAACTGTATAAATATGATTCATACACCATAGGCCATTTGTTTTTTACGCAGTATGTTATAAGGAACCAAAGTGCAAGCATAATCAAACGATGTAACCACAGACTAATACATCATGCAAATAGAGGAGCTGAATGGAAATTTGTGTTAGGGCAAATGAAAAACTTGCTTCAATTCCAGCCACAAAAGTTTTTTATCACATGAAATCAGCTCTACATCACATCAGGCCTATATTTTCCCATTTTAATTACCCCTTTCTAATGTTTGAAAAGAAGCAGTAAAATGTGCCGCCCACTGACATGACAAAAACGCATGAACTATTTTTTGGTTCACTAATCCCAGGCTATACAGATGTCCAGAAATTAAAGCTGAGAAATAAACAAAATCGGTCGATGACTGCACCCAAGAAACCACAATCTCCCAGAAGTACCATTAGTCAGAAAACATTTCCGCTCTCAGCACCAGACCCAGACTATATTAATAGTAAAAACTCCAAATGCCTGTACTTGGGACCACAGCCACTTCTGTTCTACACTTCTGATTTACATAAGTGTTATGTTAGCTATACGGTTATTTATTAAATTAAATATTAACAACTGTAGAAAGCCTTTTATTGCAACCCAAATGACTGAACTTAACTTTAACCTCGTTACAAAATTACCACCTCATCAGAATGCCTTTTTTCCAGTTCCTCTTTTTTTCACAAGTGTGTGGTGTGAGGCTTTTGCAAGGGAAAGGACAAAGTCAACACAGGCTGTGAAGTGGTGGGTTAATCATCTAGAGAAAGACAGATACTCTGCAGCCTTGTGCGTTAATATTATCCACTTTTTTTTCCAATGAACAGGGTAAATAAAACCAATAGCTGTAGATTCACCAAAAACATATTCAATTTCAACTGCCCTGACCCCATTAAGGCTAGTTTGATATGGATCAAAAAGCATTTGAGGAGAGAATCATATCTATACTTTTTATTTTGCCCCCTCAGCACAAGACTGCAGGATTACTTGTTCTAATCAGAAATCCCAAGTCTATAACTTTCTACTGAAGAGATGAATATAACCAGTATGTCCTAATACCACTGTCTGCCACCATAAGTGTTACCATAAGTGTTACTAGTGGTTACAGCTCTGTATGTACAGTATCCTGAAGTGCAGTTTTTCAGCTGCTGTACGTACAGTATAATACATTTATGGAGTGTTTTTTATTCCTTATGTTTGCATTTTATTATACATTTTGTAATTTCATGATTTTAATGTGTATGCTTCACAATTGTATTGCTATTAGGTGTGTGTGACAGCATCTTCAAGACTGCTAATAAATTACACTGTATTTTATTCTATTCTATGTGAAGTTTTTCAAAGGCTAATCTTGACCAGTTTAATCAAATTATCTTCTCAATTTACTTGCTCCCTCTGGCACAAACTATCCAGAAATAACACATGGATTCATCATTATGCTGATGAAACACAGCTTTACTTACTTCAGAAATCTTTGAAAAGCAAACAAACAAAACTAACAAAGAAATAAACAAATGCTACATAACTGTATATAGGATATAAAATAGTGAATTAAAAAAAACATTTTCTAATTCAAATTTTGTATTCAGCCCCTGAATGTTCATTGAATATATCACAAATTATCTAGAACATCATTCATTGCTTGTGAAATTTCAGGTAAAATCTTAGGGCTAATTTTCAGAATACAGTTTCAATAAGCAGGTGAATGTTGAAAACAGTTACTTCCAGCTACAAGAAACTGCCATAATACAACTATTTCTGTCTTTTCATGACCTACTCTCTTAGACATCTACAGCTTGTCTCAAATGCTGGTACTAGAATGCTGACAGGCACTAAAATAATCACACCCCAGAACTACACTCCATACACTGGCTCCCCGTACATTGCCAGATATATTTTAAGGCCTTATTGTTTGTTTTTAAAGCTTTACATTGTCTGGCCCTCTCTTGTATCACTGATTTATTCTCTATCCATTCCTATAGAAGACCACTCAGATCTATAAATCAGCTGGTCTTATATCATTCAACGTTACCACCTCCAGGCTGTGGAACATCCTTCCGTTCAATGTTAGTTCTGCACCCTCCATATCAGCTTTTATATACCGACTTAAATCCCACTTTTATTTCTTCGTTTGGATGTAGCTAATTTTATTTGATTTTATTCAATTAAAAGTATTTTTTGTCTTGGTTCATTTCTGTCTATAATTTTGTTATCCTTCTCCTTTTTAAAACACTTTGAGAAACACTTTTGAGTAAAAAATAATATACATACTTAGTTCCTATTCTATTCTATAACCTTAGACATTACAAACATTGTAAAAAAATGATAAGTTGTAAAACATTACGAAAACAAAGAGCAGAAGTGGGACAGCACAGTAGAGCAGCAGGTAGTGTTGCGGTCACATAGCTCCAGGGAACTGGAGGTTGTGGGTTCAAATCCCGCTCCGGATGACTGTCTGTGAGGAGTTAGTGTGTTCTCCTCGTGTCAGCAAGTGCTCCGGTTTCCTCCCACGGTCCAGAAACATACTTTGTTAGGTGGATTGGCGTCTCAAAAATGTCCGTGAGTGTGTGTTGCCCTGTGAAGGACATCCAGGGTGTGTTCATGCCTTGCGCCCAATGATTTTGGGTAGGCTCCAGACCCACCGCGACCCTGAACTGGATAAGCGGTTACAGATAATGAATGAGTGAATGACTTACACATTTGGCATTTTATGACTAGGATAAGCGGTTTGTTTTTTCTTTATTTCTGTGTGCAGAAAATCATAAAGCTGGAGTAGGTGATTTCTCAATCTTTTGGACTGAGGAATGAATATGGGTGGTGAGGGGGTTTCAGAAACTGGCTCACACACAGGTTTCTACCAAATAATCTACTCTAGCTAAAAGTGGTTATCCACAACTTCCCTTTTTGCTCGGGTATAAGTATGTACTGACTCAGAAGCTGAACGTTGACATGAGAATATTAGAAAATAAAATCTACATTACATTACAATCTATAATACACAAACTATAGAAGTGTAGCAAAATGCCTTAATCTGACTTTAGTCAACTGTTAATCAGTATAACAAGGGTGTTTTTGTAATGGCTTACACTAGTGGCAAAGTTCAATGCCCATTTGACTGAATTTAGTCACAAGAGCATCATTGATTTTAGGTACTGATATTGGATGATTACTTCTGGATCATACACATCACTGTAATTACTACCAAAAGTAATTAATGCTGCATTGCCATGAGGGTTTATTTTACCTTCTAGCTAATGCTGGGTATTGGATATGGTGACCTTAGGCTCATGTGCAGCTGTCTCTAGAAAATGAGTCCTGAACTCATTTCTGAGCCAATGATCGAGGATACTGTAGACAGAGAAGGTAACTGGCTATAGAAGAGATATGTATCTGCTCGTTTACACTTGAAGCCGGTGTTTATAAGAAGTGCAGAGAGCAGAGAGAGGAAAGGATCTGGTTTTTAATGGAAGGTAATGAGCTCTCATGGTGGACCCACCCACACCCAGGAGACACCAAGCTAGTGACAGTGCCGTGGGCCCTGAAAATACTGAACACCACCCTTGGAACACAGAAGTGATAAGGGGTCAACTGATGGCCAAGCAGTGATAGCAGAAATGCAGCAGCTTCAAGCGTCTTCAGTAAAGTAGCATGGTGACATAAATATCCTAGTTTGTGTTGTGTATCTAATGATAGAGCCATTGGATCCAATTAGGGTAATTTGGAGACTGTAAACAATCAAGGGCAGAGATGTCTGAAGGAGGATTCTCCTCTCACAATGGCTATAAGTGTATAAATATTTATTTTCTTATTTTACCCTAAAGTAAAACAAAGTTCAATTGCACATCGAAGGAATAATTCACCAGTAATTAAGCAAAATGTATGGATGCTAAGATTAAGAACTGAATCTTGCTGACAAAAAAGAAGTTTATTTAAATGTGATAGCAGCATATTTCTTTTAAACAATATAAGTGAGTATACTCTCAGTTAATTTTTATGTATTTATCAGTGGTATAATAAGCACGATTATACCTAAGTATGCTTTGCTTATACTGATAAGTATACAGAAATAAAAGTATATCTGGAGTATACATGTACTCAACCTTTTGGTAAAGATACATTAGCATGATTAAGTGTTGTTGTCTTATACATAAAGTTTTTTTGGCTTGTAGCTTGGGGTGGAATCGCTGAGAGTAAATAGTACATGAGTGAAACTGTATACATAGTTAACCAGTTAACACAGAAACAGACAAACAATTGTCTGATTTTATTGACAATATTCTTCCAAGGCTTGAGCAAAGTTATTTCATGGCTAAAATATAAATAAACTACTAAAAGACCATACCTAACAAAACATTTGTATTTGGAGGACACATCAGCATACATCGAGTAAGAGTTAGGTCCAGGTTAATGTTTACATTTATGTTATGGTTAAGTAAAGTTATAAGGCTGCTTTTTTTAACTCGTGGTTACCAAAAATTCACGTCTCTTCTAGCACAATCTACAAATGGCCTTTTCGTAAAATTTGTATCATACCAATTTGGGTTTGAGAGTTGTAACAGGATAAATTCATATTATAATCCATTACAATCACAGTATAAGTGGGATAGAGGTATATTACTACAAAAGTACACCTACTAATTTAGTTTTAGTACAGTTGTAGTACAAAATAAAACTTAGATGTACACTCAAATGTGCTACCCTTATAAACTAAAAGCATACTTTTATAAACTAAAAATGGGTCAATTTAGTCCAACGGATTAACTGAATAGTTTGTTTACAAATGTACTACCCTGTTATCACTGAAATGCTGAACAAAGAAAAAGGAAATTCATAAAAGTTCCATTGTTTTCATATGAAGATTATATGTTCCTGCACAGAGGTCTGTCCACCAGCAGATACTGTCATTAGAATGAGCCAGGTTTTTTTTCTTTATTTTACATTTTTTTGAAAAATTACAAAACAGTAAATGATTGAATAAAATACAACCCACCCATCATGTAAAGATTCTACTAAGTATCCAGTGCTTTTTCGTATTTAGAGCTTCGTCAAAAGCAAAAAATGAGGTAATGAAACACTTCAATGTGGCTAAAACAGGACATGTATCTTCACACTTGTGCCATAGTTCTAAAATGATCAGTGACACTCTATGCAAATGCATAAAAAAGGAAGCTGTTTTAGCTGGGCTTCAAAAGCACAGAATGAGGAAATGCATGCAAGAACATTATTACACAAAGAACAATGGCAAACTCTGGGATTTGGTGATCTGGTAATGTTTAAATACAAAACAAGAAAACTAAAAACAAAATAAGAAAATTTGGAAAAATAAAATTGTTCCATTAGAGTTTTGAATATCCATAAAACACAATAATAAAATAAAGGCAGAAATCATGCTACTATACATTTAATGCCAATATTCTCCATCAAAATACACAGTCTGAATATCCAAAATGTAAATCATGAACATTTTCAGCAACATTATATATACATACATACATACATACATACATATATATATATATATATATACTGTGTAAACTGACAATATTCAAAGGATTCCCAAACCCATGTGGGGATGTCTGTCCTAGAAATATTTGTTTTTAATCACATGTTGTCTGAGGCATCAAACCAGGCAGTGGTTGTCAGTCTCATGCTTTAAACATAGAGATTGCTCCTGATTCCCTGAATTTTTGATGATATTTTTGTATGATATATTCTCTATAAGAAATTGCCAAAAGCAGGGCATTTACCTGAATGTACTCTTGTCCCTAAAGGACAATTACTTTTCCATGCTCATTCACATTTAGAGACTGCTCCAAAAATTGATGACATCGTATTTCACTTTAACTTTGTGTCTTAACATTTCTTCTTCTTAATTATCGGACTTCTAATTCTTAATTGCCCTGATTCAACATTCTTAATACAGGTTATTACACCTATATGTGGCCCACATGGTTTAAATGTGGATTAGTGTGGTTCAAGATGAATATGGGCACTGGGTGGGAACCCACATGGGGTGCTCATAAGGGCTAAGCATGGCTGTGAAATATATTTCTTGTCTTTTCATTATATTTGTTAAGACATAGGTCAAATACTGCTTTCAGTTTTGATTAGCATTTTAAATACTGTCTCAACTGTTTTGATCTGAGGTTTAAATATTAGGTCTCCAATATGATGCTTATTATTATCATTATCTTATTCCAGACATATTTTTGCTAGTCATAAAATGCCAATGTGTAAATCATTCATTCATTATTTGTAAATGTTTATCGGTCCGTTTAGGGTCACATTGGGTCAGGAGTCTACCCAGTATCACTGGGTGCAAGGCAGGAACACACCCTGGAGGGGGCACCAGTCATTCACAGGGCAACACACACACACATTCACTCACACCTATGGACAATTTTTGAGTCGCCAATCCACCTACCAACATGTGTTTTTGGACTGTTGGAGGAAACCGGAGCACCCAGAGGAAACCCACGCGGACACAAGGAGAACACACCAAACTCCTCACAGACAGTTACCTGGAGCAGGACTTGAACCCACAACCTCCCGGTGCCTGGAGCTGTGTGACTGTGACACTGCCTGCTACACCACCGTTCAACATGTGTAAATCATTTGTGTGAAGATCAATAATCAGTGTAATGCCTGCAATGGACTGGGGCCTTCTCCAGTATATAGTCCAGCCATGTGCCCAGGCTCCAGACTCACTGCAACCTTGTTCAGTATCAAGCAATTACATTAGATGAACTATTAGGTATATTGAAAGCAGTTCAACACATTTTAGACAGATAGCCTTGTAACAAGCTTCTTAAACATATATAGAGCTGTTTACCAGCTAAAACTAGACCCTTCTTAAAAAATATATTTTAGCTACTATCTCTGTTATTTCTGCACCTGTTGTACATATTAAATTGTAAGTGCACCTGCCTTTATCAAAACTTCACTTAAAAAAAAACAAAAAAAAACAAAAAACTATGGTTGCTTGCGTATTTGACACATGACATGTTCCCCATTATCCTTTATTTTTATTTCGCTAACACTGATAATCTAATATTTACAATTAGAACTAAGAAGGTTTTTTATGTTTTGACACCTCTGAACTGAACTTTTACCTATTCTTGGGGAGTCCATGTTTTATGATGCATCTTGAACATCTCCAAAGGTTAGATCTCTTACTAGAAAAGTCAGGGGAGCCTTACCAACCCCAAGTTCAGAATCCAACATGGCTGCCCACACATCAAAATTGTGTAAAAGCAGTAGTTTCATACAGTTAATTTGCGCTTCAATTATTTACTTAAATTAGTCGTACATTCATTACTGTCCAACTGCTGTATGAGAACATGTTTCTGTTGCGTTAAGTTGCATAAAATTTCATATTTAATTGGATCAACTGGTTACAGTTAACTGCTAACAGTGCTGGCCAGAAAAAATCTAACAATGAAAACCTAGGGCATTGATTTTTCTTAATGTTTCAATGGAACACAGTCAGTTTTGGTGTGACATCATTCCCAGCTCCGACATCAGGATTACTTAGGAGGGTTAGACCCCACCCCACCCCCAAACTTGTACAATGGCATTTGTGGAGGCAGCAATGAACTGTGCTCACAGACAGTGGTTTTGGGACATTTCTGAGCGCAAGAAGTGATTTGCTCTACAAAATTGTCTGCTTTTAATGAGGGCACCATAGATGAAAAATCCCCTTTCTTTAGACTTTAAAGCTGACTAACGTAAGTCTTGGATTGTTTTAATACTTGCCCATGCTGTCTTTCATGGAATGGTGAACCCAACGTCTACCATCTTTTTCAGAACATTTCAGAACCATTCTGAAATGCTCTTTTTAAACCCAGTCATGTCACTGACCTTGACCTGCGAAAGATTGCCTGTGTTGATGCCTTGTGCCCAATAATTCCAGATAGGCTCCGGACCCACCGCGACCCTGAACTGGATAAGCAATGAATGAATGAATGAATGAATATTTTTGGGTTGTATTGCTGACATCAATTTCAAAATGAAAAAATATTTTTATCAGTTTCAGCATTTGAATTATTGTCTTTATTCTATTTTCAATCAAATACAGTGTTTAAATGTTGTGCACATATTTAGGGGTCCAAGCACTGCAAGTGCAGGAGCCCTATTGTTTTTGTTCCGATTTTTCTTCTTCTTCTTTTTTTTTCTTCTTTTTCTCTGATGAAACGCGATGGGCAGCCTAAACTGTAGGTCCTAGGGACTTGTCATTTGGTCAATTGGTAGTAAACCCTCCCGCTACTCAGGCGCAAAGAATCAGCCCGATCAGTCTGATGGTGGAGTTTTAAATCCCTCAGCATCACTGCTGGACTGAGAATAGTCCACAATCAAACACATCCAGCAGACAGTGTCCTGTGTACACTGATGACGGACTCCAGTACAAGCAACTCCACATCATATCTGCTGTTTGGGGGTCCTGAACATTAGGGTGAGAAACCAGGGTGCAACTCCAGAGTGACATCTATGCTCTATGCTGTCTCTGTCATCCGCTACTCTTCCATCTCATGCTACATCTCCAAAGAGATGCCAGAAAAGCAAGGACCACCTTACAAACACTACACAATCTTCCCCAAAAATCCCCTTATATCTCAGGACAGCTAGTATGCTAGCGCATTGTTCTTCTACCAGCGAATATCAGCTTGGACCCCGGGAATTGCCATTTGCGGCTATATTTGCATTTTATTTTTTTTAGGTCTAATACAATTCAATTCAACTTAATAATGAAAAATAAATATTATATATATATATATATATATATATATATATATATATATATATATATATATATATATATATATATATATATATATATACTCTCTTAAAATATAACACCATCAGATTGACAGTGCAAAGTGTGAAGTATTTGATAATATGAATGTATATGGTATTTAGGGACATGTCATGGGCATTAACTGGGAACATTTATTCCGTGGTATTCAAATGACATGTGGTAAAAATAGCAAAGCAATTTTTCCCCCAGTGTTTTTCCTGTATGCATATGTACAGTATCTCTGAATCTCTGAATTGTCTTTGCACTCTCAGGAAAACCACAGGTGCAAGGTAACAATGAAAAGATCTCTGCAACAGTTATTTACCCTGTAAATCAAAATGATTCATGATGCTATGTGTGTTTCACTTTAAGTTGAATCTGACAATTACAGTACAGCAGGATTTTGTAGACACAAAAGGACTGTGATACATTCTTTCAGGCCTTTACTTAGGTGGAGCATGTGGTTTGCAGTAGACACTTTATAAAAGCAATATACAAAAAAGATTTGAGTATATTTAAGTGATTTCAAAATGTAAACAACCTTTATACAAGTGCTAAAATGTGCCTATTGAGCTTCCCCTATAAGGACATTAAGGAAAAAAATGTGCATGTGTTTTGTTCATACTGAGCAGAACTTAATTACACATATTTGAATACCAAATAAATATGATCCTGGAATATGATGTCACTGAGATTATATTATCCCAAGGCTCGTAGCAGGTTTCCTATGTCTTTTTCTCTATATTAGACCAACCTTGCAGCCCAGCGACACTACAGTGTAAAATAATACAACTTTTTGTTCCTCTACAAGCTATTGTCAAAGATGAATGAGCTCAGTGATGGGAAAGGGACTCGGTCAACAGGCTAGCAGAGCCTATAGTTAGCTTAGGCTCTAAAACTGTACTGGAATTAGACGATCTTTGTGTAGTGCTGAGTGTTATGGTTAACCCAGTGCTGTTAGCCAGGCTCTGGTTAACCCATGCATGATATGTGTGATTATCCCCCTTGTGTGTGTGTGTGTGTGTGTGTGTGTGTGAGTGTGTGTGTGGTCTAGATATTGTGGGGACTTGTGCTTATCGAGACAAAAAAAATCCTGTTCCCATGACAAATCTTTACATTTTTGGGTGAAGATGTATAAGGTTAGGGCAACAGTTATAGAGATGGACCTGTGTTTATATGAGTTGCAATGAAGAGCATAAACCAAGCAAACAAACACAACAGGTACACTGAATTACGTATACTGATTAAACATGAAGAAAACAAGAACTGAGGAGCAAACGAACAAAGTGAAATTGACTACTAGTCAGGTTTTCGTCACTCCGGGGCTCTGCTTGAAATGAAACAGTAGCTAATTTTTAACAGGGGTAGAATCTCTAGGATCTGAAAAGGTCTGTTTACACAGTTCCTGACAAAAGTTATCAATCCTGAATTTATTAGCCACACTATCATCCTGGTAGCATTGACAAGTCTGATCCCAGAATCAGCACTCCGAGGTGCCATATATTTTCTACTGGGGATGCGGATGATGGATCAGCAGTTTATATGCTTTTCTGACCGTAAATGATGTTCTTCATTTTCTCAGTCATGCCTTTCAGGTTAGCTGTTGGAGCTGACTCAGATGACTTAAAAAGCTTAACTCAGCCCATGCAAGCTTCAGGCTTCTCTTTCAAGGGAGTCTCCATTTGATGGGCTGCCTTAAAGAGGAAATCTATTGCCGAAATCTGTGCAGCAGCCACATGGTTTACACTCTGCACATTTCTTAATTATACAGAAACTACTTCAGCAAAAGTCATCCTTCAGTAAAGCTGTCAGTAAACTGCAAACTTAATACTAGCTATGACTGCTAGCTATGATCCCCATGGTTCCTGGTCAATTTGTGTATGTGAGAACAGCACTGAAGAAGTTTGCAGTGAGTCACGGGAAGATATATACTCATCTCGGCCTCAAGCCCTGAATGCATGAAATTATTTACTCAGTAAATCCTGCCCCTGGTGGTCATCCACTACTCACATAATGAGAGTTACAGTCATAACTAGCATTTCCTCTTCCAGTAGACCTTCATGCATTCTTGTGATATTTAAATGGGCCTCAAGAGGACCCCTGAAATACAGTACAATTCAGAGCCAGAGAAATATATTACGATTCCTAAAACATGTTAGTCGGTTATGTTTTGTTATTTATTTATTTTTAATTTAGTACATGAATCTTGTAAAGGAATTTTACTGTGCAATATCTATCTGTTTTATGAATTGTGGAAAAGGATGTGGTCATATTATAAACAAATCAAATGTCATTACTATGGGTGCCTAAACTTTGGCACACAACAGAAAGTGAAACATAACATGCCTGAAACTGTGTATGGAGCTATAGTAGAGTACAGAGCACACAGCTGTGTACTCAGAGAAAAGGCTGAAAACACTTACAGAAGCATATGGTACAGTACAATGTCACAGAAGGTTACTGAGGTCCATAAAATTACAAAGAGCATACAGATTTATCTTTCTAATATATGACCATGACACATTGCATGACAGTCAGTGAGAACTAGAGAATTTATAGGCCCCATTTTGATTAAAGCTCTACATCTGAAGTTATTGTAGGTCTTCAGTGTTAAATGGGTTCAAGGGAACTGCTGTGTGTTTTACATCTGAACCGCTTGAATCTTCTGATTTCTGCACTAGTGAAGTTGAATGACAGTTACCTAATGAATCATCATGTCTACTGTATTGATAGTATGTTTTTAAAGAGTTTGCTGTGGTTATGTACAATATGCTGGGTTATATAATCATCAGAGTGGGTCACTCCGACCCGCAGCGCTGTACAGGAAGTGTTTCATGCTGCTAAAGTGCAGAATAAGAAGCCACAAAAATAGAAGCTTGCTGCTATCTTTCATAGGGCTGTGCGGAACTACACACAGGCCTAGATATAGTGAAACTACAGATATGAGACCACAACAAGTAACTTGGTTCTTCTGTCATCTGCCAAGGCCTACAAAGTTTCAACGTAAATAAAAATAATCAAGTGTAAAAAGAAACACTAAGAAAGTGCATTCAAAGTGCTTTTTAGGAGTGTTTCATAAACTATAGATATAATTTAACATTAAAATGATAGAATTACTTCAAATTTAAAATTTGGAATATATAAAAATATACTCTGTGACTCATTGTGACTGTTTTTTTCTTCCTGAGGTGTATTCATTCATTCATTCATCTTTTCCGCTTATTCATTTTCATGATCGTGGGTTCCTGAGGTCTACTTAAAACACAATTGGAACACCATATAATTTCAGAATACCCAGGGTATTATATGCAGTATAAGTCACAGGAATTCGTTTGAAACCCTAGTCAGTCTTTTACATTCTAAATGATTTTAAATATATATGTGAAAATTCGCTGATATGGGCCCTTTAAGAAGAAAATACACTGTGCAGCATAAGTTATTAGAGAGAAGAAAAAAAGAACCATTCTTTTTGTGTTTTAACTTAGTTTTATAATAAGATAATTAAAGGCTGATGGAGAAAGATAAAGAAAATCTAAACTTAATCGATAGGCCCATTTAGAAAGAGAGAGAGAGAGAGAGAGTGAGAGAGAGAGAGAGAGTAAGAGAGAAAGAGAGAGAGAGAGAGAGAGAGAGAGAGAGAGAGAGAGAGAGAGAGAGAGTAAGAGAGAAAGAGAGAGAGAGAGAGAGAGAGAGAGAAAGAGAGAGAGAGAGAGAGAGAGAGAGAGAGAGAGAGAGAGAGAGAGAGAGAGACGGAACTGCTCTAGTGGACCTCATCTTGCGTTGCTTTTCTTTTTCACCCGTATTTGTCCAAAACCCGGCCTCTTGCGGTTGGATTGGTTTAAAGTTCGTCCACTCCAGAGCCTCGGGCAGTGTGCGAATAACTAGCCAATAGGAGCGCAGGGGGCGGTATCAGGTCAGCCAGTCTTAGCGCAGCAGAGGGCGGAGCTTGTCTGAATACGGGTTGGGAAGACAAGAAGCGAAACGACACAGTGCTGATAGTAGATGGCCGCTCCACCCCTGACTGAAAACAGACAACAAAAAAACTATTCTTCCTTCATCTCTCACTCCGCCTCGCCGCATCACCGCGCATCACGGAAACGCTCTTGTGGAGAGAGACAGCTATCACACTGACCTTTACAACTTTCTTACTAGCTTCACATTTTTCAGTAGACTCAAAACTACAAGAATTCTCACATATTGTGAGAAAGTTTAGTACTACTTCTGAGAGAGAGAGAGAGAGAGAGAGAGAGAGAGAGAGAAACAGGCATGGATATGTGAGACCCACTGGTCAGCAGCAACCAACCCAGGCATCATGAGGAAGCACTCGGACAGAGGGACTCTCCTACCCACTCTCCTCAGTCTCAGTGTGCTGTTTCAGGTTTGTCCTGTTTAACTATTCTGTCGTCTGCCTAAGTTTGTGGACCCCTGGTCTCTGGTTCATATGGCAGCTTGTGCTGACGTTTTAAGATGGAAAGAATCACACGTCTGTCACAGAGAACACATTTTATATTTAAAGCGTTTGGTAATAAATAAAAAAAAGGTTTCTCTATAATTTATCCAATAAATACAACTTAACAGTCATGTGCAGAACTTAATTTTCTACTTAGAAAATCAACAAAGTATGTAAGCACTGAATAGAAGATGTTCAAACTCTTGCATACTGCTATGTTGAGCATTTTATAGTGGCAAACTTATATAGAACCTGAGTACTGCACCTGTTGCACCACATGGTGAAGATATAGACTTTAAAATTGTTATTATTATTATTTTTATTTTAATTATGGGATAAATCCAATAACACTTCTGGTGGATGTTTTTTTTTATAGTGTGTGACTGAACTTTCTGTAGATTAACTCATCTTCAAATGTCTGTGTAATTAAATAGTTGGGCTATAAACTAAGTGATTCACAGTGTTTTGACATAAAACAAGTAATTTAAGTGAAACCTACTGAGACAGAAATATTCATAGTTGTGGTGAAAGTCACCAGACGTCTGCAGTGTTCAAGTCGTGTAACTAAAAATTATTACATAGTTTTGAATGTTATCATCATCATCTTCTTCTTTGCGGCTTAATCCATTTCAGGGTCGCTGTTAGTTGTGTATATGCTGTTTTATAATAATATTATAACAATTTGTCTCAATAACACTTTTGGCATGAACATTGCTTTAGTAGAGATGGACAATGCAGGGTTGTCGAAAGGCAAAAATAATTCCTCCCAAATAATATCATTTATTTATAATGTAATACCACAATTATACCCATATTAAATATAGTATCACACAAGAATAAGTAGATGTGTCTAAATTCACTGGTCCGTCTGGCGGTGTATAAAAGGCTGAATTTGCATTGCAGACATTTTGACGTCTGGTTCTTACCACGCCAATGTAAATCTGAGCTGGTAAGAATCTTATGAGGGAAGAAAATGATTGAAATATGTAAAAATGAAATTATCAGTTGAGTCTCTCTTAATCTCAGTGACATTGGTATTTACTGGCGCTTAATTGTGCTGAGCTCTATGTACTTGGCCTATAGCTGAGCACGTATAATTATATAATTTGTGACGTGTTGGTGGTGAAAGAGCAACAGTTCTCACGCAAACCCACACAAATGCTGTGGTCTATGGAAATTAAGCAGTTTTGTCAATTTGTGTGTTTATGGTATCAGACTTTTTTAATAACCATATACAGACAGAATGAGGAGTTTATGTCTGTGCTGTGTGCAGACTCTTTCAGAGAGTTGAGCTATTTTAGGGGTTTAAAAAAGCTTGTATTCTGAAGTTTGAAGGTTATCCAAATCCACTTCAAATTAAGGAACTGAAACATACTATTTCTGTGGTTGCATTCACTCATGGACCTGCATCTGCTGCATGAACCCATATAAGAGTGCATAATAAACTTCCATTTATATCAAAACTGTGCTGATTTCCTCTTAATCTCTCAATCCTTTGTTTAGTGTTTTTTAGTGAGTAAACATATCTCAGGGAATGTTTCTAGGGTTCGGCAACTGTTGAATAATTTTTCTATAAATATCGTAACCCCCTCCGCCCATTGTGTAAGACCAGTAATTGGAGTTTTTCAGTTTGGTTCCCCATGGACAAGGGGAAACACTTTGAGATAAATATCACTTGTTCCTAAGAGAGAATACTAATGCTTTTGCAAAAGCATGTAATCTTGAGGATCAAGGGATGATACCGCTTAAAAATGGTTGCAACACTTTTTTGTATTATGGCATTTTTTCTTTGCGGATTATTGCCCTGAGTTAAGAAGACAGTGTGCTAACAGTTCAGAATGTGGTCAGTTTCTTTGACACGAACATGATCACACTGCATTCATATGTTAGTGTGGTGTAAAGAGAGTGAGGCCAAACCTCTTTCAGCTTAGTACCTTCCTATAATTGTTTAACTCTAGGGTATTTTAAATTGTTTATATGGTTTTGCCGTGGTTCCTTATTTGAATGACATAAGGATCATTATTAGTTCAATCCCTGGTGACACCACAACCTGTGGTTGAATGTCCAACAGAATTTGCTTTGCTCTCTTAGTGGGTTGCTGCTTCTCACCAATGCAGGGGTCTGAAAGGAAACAGTTAGTATGCATTCTTTAAGAATACTGATTCTCAGGTCGAACTTAAATAAAGTTGGAATGATATACTGATAACAAATCTTATTGTCTAGAAGTCGGTAATGTAGCGGTGGCAGGGTGGCGTAGTAGGTAGTGTCTCAGTCACACAGCTCCATGGACCTGGAGGTTGTGGGGTCTTTGAAGAGTTGATGTGTTCTCCCCGTGTCTGCATGTGTTTCCTCCGGGTGCTCAGGTTTCCTCCCACAGTCCAAAAACACACATTGGAAGGTGGATTGGTGACTCAAAAGTGTCCATAGGTGTGAGTGAATGTGTGAGTGTGTGTGTGTCGGCCTGTGAAGGACTGGCGCCCCCTGCGGGATGTGTTCCCACCTCGCGCCCAGTGATTCCGGGTGGGCTCTGGACCCACCACGAAACTGAATTGGATAAGCAGTTTCAGATAATGAATGAATGAATGAATACTGATTCAAAGAATAGTAAAATGCTCTTCATTAAAACAACATTCATTAGAAGTCCAAAAATAGCCACTTAAATATCTACTTCGGTCCTGAATAAATTCTAGAAGCATTTGTCACCAGGAGGTTCTGTGTTTCCTTTTTGGCTCCTTTTGGTCTAAAATAATATAGGCGTAAAGTCAGAGGGATGACCTATCATTAAACAGCAGACAAACAAACAAATAAATAAAACATAATAAATGTTAATCACTACATGTACATTTCTTATTTTAAACATATTTCAGTAGATGATAAACACAATATTTCACCTTATATTTATTTATGTGAAGGACCATGCCCTTGATTTACTTTAAATAGTTCCTGCCCACTTCTGCTATCAACTGAAACTTGTTCCATACGCTTTGCTTTACAGAACTACAAAGCTATGAAGCAGTACCTCTAAGCGGAAACTTCACTTCACTTAATACTTCACTTAAACACCCTAACACTCTGCTAAGTGTGTGCTGTTTCAGGCTACATTTATTAAAGTTAATTTCTAATATGTGATCCAGGTTTTTCTGCTATTAACAAACCTATACTTGGCAAACCTATACTCTTTTAAACAGTGACATCCAGTCATTTACATTTTAGAATGTATTAGTCCTGTATCAGACTTTGCCATCTTTAAAATTGTTTCAACTGACCTCAGACTATGCTGTGTGGCTTCAGTTGTTAGTTCCTTAAGCCCAGATTACACCTAAGCCTGGCCTAAAAATAATTTCAAACAGTAATTCACCATTGGCACTGAAATATAGTAAAAATTAAAAAACAAAACAAAAAAAACAACAAAAAAAAAAAGTGACCTCTGTGATCATGTCCAGACGACTTGGGTTGGGTTGTAAATTCTCAGGGAGTATACATCATTACTTTCCTGTTATTCTTTCTTTCTGTTCAGACTTTCGCACCTCCCAGTGTAGAGATGCCTGTTATCAGACCTGCTACCTGATGTGTGTGGCATGTTAGTGTGTAAAAATACATTTGATTCTTGTTGATTTTGTTGGCTTGTTTATTTTTAGTTCACTTTATCTATCACAATATTTTAACTAAGACACAAAACATTCTTAAACAAAACATCTAAAACACGGAGACCAATGATTTTCAAGCATACATTTGGTCTGTGTTGTTTAGGTACAGACAATGGCATGATATGCTCAGAGAGGCATACTTTTTATCACACTAACAAAACATTACATTAAAAAAATATCACTATAATGCCTCTGCTCTGGTTATTACAGGGCAAAAACTTACTTGTGTAAAACTAAAATACCTTCCGTTTTAATTAAAGGAGTTATAATATGGCTATAAATGCACATATATGGAGGCACAGTGTTTTTCCCACCTCATTTTAATCCCTGGGTATCAGAATTCATGAATACTTAGTAAACCATGATGTGGGAACTGCTCAGAAGGGAAGGTACATTGCTTTGCATAAATGTCATATAAAAGGATGTTGTTGCACAGACTCCTGCGTCATTCATATGGGAAGGTGTATGTGTTGTAAAAACTTTGGATCACCATGTATTCTCAGAACAGTGTTGTGGGTGTATACATGAGACAAAAAGGGGAATATAAAACCTGAAAGATCAGTGACAAATATTTACAGTCTGGGCTTGATTTGTCCCATTGCAAATCATTTTATTATGTTAATACTTTGGGCTGTCATTTGCCTCCCTCATTTGTGTAATTATCTGTTTTCTCTAGGACCATGAACATGAGTCGTTTCCCTCTGTAACATGCAGGTTTGTCCTCTTATAGAAATGCCTGCCTCATTAAAAAACTGCTGTAAGTTGCAGTATTTTGCTTATCTTATGTCCATCAGTGACCTATGTTGTTGTTTCATATAATGAATTCAGGTTTGGTGAGATTAGCCACTTCTGGACAAGCATAAAAAGTTGCACCTGTAGCATGTCCTGAGTAGCAACACACCTGACCTATCAGTCCAAAACACTAGCATGACTCAGGTTCTTGCTCACCTGCTAAAGATATATGGGGCATATGACAGGCAGGAATAAACAGTTTGTTTTAGACACATAGAAAAGAATTTAACACACCAATTTATTTCTTTTAATTGCTAAAGAAGTGTGCTTTGTGTAGGTAATCTGTCTAAAGCTGCCTATCTGTAAGTGAAACAGATTACAGCTGTTTTGGGAATTAGTGAATTTGCATAAACTATGCAAATTCACTGTGTGCTCTGCACAGCTGACTAAGACCCAATATACAGTATTATGCAGAAGTCTTAGGCACAAAGGCAAGATAATTATATATATTTAAACTAATGCCTTCTCAGTAAGTGTGGTGCTTGTATAAAGTTATATATAATCACAGTAAATACAATAAAACAATAACATAAAACAAATAAGAAATATAAGATTTTTTTTCTATAAAGTAGTAGGTGTGAGAGGTTTAAAAATAATGTTTTTTAATAATTATTAAATAATGTTGTTAACTAACAGTGGATTGCCTGTAATGGATTAATTTACATTAAAATAAGTTAGAAGCAATTCTACTACTCAATTCCGTGTCCAGGAACACTTCAAAAAAGTTTTGTGTTGTTATAATGTATTATTTACCGTAAAAATCACATGGGCCTGTTGTACGGTACAAAGTGTTATACTAATACATATAAAACAATAAATGGACTACAAAATGTTGGACATCCGTAGGACATCCATGAGATCAGTGAGATACATTACAACAATAATGATCAGCTGGAGAGAACTGCTATGAAAATATAATAAAATATAACATATATAATTATAATATAAAATATATATAAATATACCATGTGGAAAAAAATATATAACTTTTTTATGTAACTAAAAGGCAGATGTAAAAGACCCCATCCAATGAAAATTATGTGTTTTTACTTTGTAAACATGTTTGTGGTGTTTATATGCTAGAAGACATATGCTATCATGAGTGAAATAATCAGTCAAATAAATCAAGAACACATCTTGTGATCTTGCGGGTGAGGTTTTCCACGTATGATTGAATTGCAAGTGCACAGAAGACATTGACAGGGACTTATTTGTGGTGTAAACCAATTTTAACACATTATGGGAATATTTTATTTTGATGAATATAGATGTACCACGCTGAAAAAGGCTTAAATACGGAAAAATGACTGAGCCTTTTCTGTATTTGGACATTAACATATATATTTAGTGGGATGATTTTCCACTAGTTTGACTGGTTTTGTATTTGCAGTTTTGCCGGAAAAAGAGACCCAGGTTGGATTCCTCAAGGAAGTTTTATGATTATCCAGAGTCCAACAGCAACAAAGTAAAAAAAAAAAGATATGTTATATTTTACCTGTTTTCCAGGAAGTGATTAACATGTTAGCTAATGATTTAGCTAATGGTCTGCTTCTACCCAGAAGCGTGTTTGAGTCCATGGTTGGAATTCCCCCTGCCTAAAAGGTGCGACCTTGTGGTGATTAGAGGCAGTTTAGTCATTGCTGAATGGTGTGACAATGGTTATGAATCTGACGTTTTTGCTCTTCAGCTTTTTTGAGGATGTGTCAGAGTTTGGCATCAGTTGTGGTGTCACTGACATTTGAACCAGTCACTACAGTGCAGCAATGAGAGAAACACAGAGTCTACTTTTAAGCCATAGATAACTGTTCTGAAGTGTTAGCTTAATGGCAGTACCATCAGCCTGAAAGGGAAATATTTTTTGGATGAAATCCCACACAAATTATTTGTAATATTTATTTATATATATATTTGGAGTTTTGTGAAAACTCTAAGAATTCTAATTCGAATCATATTTAAGGACATAAATGTATTTTGATCATATTGTGTGAATGAGATCTTAATATATGTTTTACTTAATAAGGTAAATTTTACATAATTTACTTAAAATTTTTCCTCATGTGTGTAAAACTCTTTTAAATTACTGTATGTATGTTTTTATACCACCTCAGCAGTGCAGCTGTGTCTATGCCATTAACATATTAGTGTCATTAACATGCTGAGAATGGCTCATATGGTCATTATGTCTGGTCAGTGTCTCTATGGTGGTGATTTTCGTTTAGAGATGTGCTGTAGAAGGTGCAGTAAATGAGCTATAGTTAATGAGACTGTAAAGCAGGTGCACTGCTAATGTAGAACCTCTGTCTGCAGAGTTTTTTTTTCTTATAAAAGCCTTAAGCAACAACGGCAGGAATTCTGTTGCCCTGGGTTGTTATTTACTCATAAGCTTTAAGGTTATTTTTTTGTATAAAACGTTTGCTACGTATATGCACACACAGACATTTCTGCACTTAGTTGTGTGGTAGATTTATATACTTTTTGTACAAAATCAGAATCTTGGTAAGTTACTGTTGTTTACAAAATAAGCAAATATTTATTGATTTCTTTTTCACTTCTTCTGCATGTTGGAAACCTTCATTCAGTCATTCATTAATTATCTGTAACCGCTTATCCAGTTCAGGGTCGCGTTGGGTCCAGAGCCTACCTTGAATCATTGGGCACAAGGCAGGAATACACCCTGGCGTACCCTGGCACCAGTCCTTCACAGGGCAACACAGACACACACACACATTCACTCACACCTACGGACACTTTTGAGCCGCCAGTGTTTTTGGACTGTGGGAGGAAACTGGAGCACCCGGAAGAAACCCACGCGGACACAGGGAGAACACACAAAACTCCTCACAGACAGTCACCCGGAGCGGGAATCGAACCCACAACTTCCAGGTCCCTGGAGCTGTGTGACTGCAACACTACCTGCTGCGCCATCATGCCGCCCTAAAATTAAATTCAATAATATTTAATATTAAAAATATATATTCCTATAGTCATTCATACATTATGTGTAACTGCTTATCCAGTTCAGGGTGGGTGGGTTCGGAGCCTACCTGGAATCATTGGGCAAAAGGCAGGAACACACCCAGTCCTTCACAGGGCAACACACTCACTCACACACTCACACCTACAGACATTTTTTGAGTCGTAAATCCACTTACCAACGTGTGTTTTTGGACTGTGGGAGGGCATGCTACCCTATACATTTATATTATTTACTATAAGTGAAATAATTATAAAATTTAATTTGTTGCAATAGTGTGTTCTTGAAATTAATAAGTGTATTTTTCTATTTTCATCATATTGTCAAGTATAATACCCAATAATACCCTAAAATATCATGACATTATTTTAGGGCCATATCACACACACACACACACACACACACACACAAAAGAGCAAACACCTGTATACCTGGTATAGAAGGCTCCTTAGATGAAGCACAACTTCCCTGCAGTTTAAATAACTGTATCTACATTACTGTGTCTGTGTTGTAGCTACATTATCTACCAGACTGGCCAAGGACTAATAAAGACAATTACAAATTCTTCATTTTTCCAAAGATATTTCTTAGGAAATTTAGAAATACAATAATTGACCTTAACAAGGACTAGAGGATTGTCTTAGAATTAAGTTTATTTAATGATCATTATTTAAATATAAAACAAATAGATGCAGAAAAACTGAGAATTAATAAAAACTTGAAATACACCAAAAGGTTCACCACTAGATAAAGATTTATTTTTCCCATCTACATGCTTCTCATGTGCAAAACAACACAAATTATTTTGAGCACTTATCTAACAACTTTACAAAGTCAGTCCTTGAAATTTCTTTGCTTTGAATGTACACTACATCTCTGATAAAGAGGTTTGAAAGCAAATTAATAAGATGTCTAAGAAATGGACATTCATGTAGATTTGGGCTGCATGCATTGATGAGCACAATAGATGGAATGGTTGGGTTGCAAGGCTGGTTAACAAGTTGATGATATATTAAAATGTATTTAAAATGTTTATTGCATGAAACAAACTAAAATGGCTGTAAGTTATCGTTTAATTTTGTACTGCTCTCACCAAAGTTTATGACATATAGATAACGCCCATATAACCATTGTAATCTGTGTGCTACGCAGCTGATTAAAATAGAAATCACGTGATAAATAGCAAATAGAAAAGGGGGTAGAGGTCCAGGAAATGAAATGTACGTAAATGATCGTAGGCAAATCTGTATGGAAATTGATTTTCACATGAACACAAAGAACAGTCTACTGCAGACTTTTATATCTCAGAGGAACTGTTGAAGTGTGCACCATTACAACAGATACGAGTGCAATTGTGATGAACTTCCTGTGCTTTTGCAACAAATTATTTTTTAAATCTGGATAAACCAGTGAAGTTCTGAAGCCTGCAAGTGAAATTGAAACCTTGAAAAACACTAATCAAATATAACATTGCTACCACCTCCCTGTTTCTATACTCAGTGTTCTTAGAGTATGTGCACTTTGTAATTCAAATGTTACAGACTGCAGTTCATCTGTGATATTGCATTGTGTCCTTCAATGGTATAATAATAATAATAATAATAATAATAACAATAATAATAATGTGTAACACACACAAGAGAACTAGGGGCTGTGAACACACACCCAGAGTGGTGGGCAGCCATCCCCGGCGCACGGGGAACATTTGTGGGTTCAGTGCCTTGCTCAAGGGCACTTCAGCCATGGATGTTCCTGCCGGTCCTGGGGATCTAACCAGCACCCTTCCGGTACCAAGTGGATATTTTTTGGTTGGTGGACATTTCTAAGTTCAACAATGACCTTGAGGTGTCTAAAAACTCTGAGTCTGATCCACTCATACCAGCACAACACATAACTACAACCTCTTTCACACATGCACGGTAATCCAGAAATGTTCTGAATTTTACCTGGAGGAGCTGTAGGTGTGAATGTGAACACCTGCTACATTGGTCTAGGGCTTTCTTAAAGAATCCAGATAAAGTCATTCATTCATTCATTATCTGTAACCGCTTATCAGGTTCAGGGTCACGGTGGGTCCAGGCAAGGCAGGAACACACCCTGGAGGGGGCGCCAGTCCTTCACAGGGCAACACACACTCACTTACGGACACTTTTGAGTCACACGGGGAGAACACACCAACTCCTTACAGACAGTCACCCGGAGCAGGAATTGAACCCACAACCCCCTGAAGCTGTGTGACTGCGAGACTACCTGCTGCGCCACCGTGCCGCCCAGATAAAATCAGAGTCAGCGTATGTGATAATGCTTTGGGACGTTCCAGACTTTTTGTCCTACGTGCGCTGAACATGTGCTGCTGACTCAGAAAAGTCAGAAGTCAGTCAAAAGTCAAAAGACAGTGTCTGACTCAGAAAATCTCTGACTGTGTGATGCATAATTGAAAGGACCACACTTGGCCATCTTCATAGCTGTTTCTCTAGAGATTCTCAAGTGTTAATGGGTGAAAGAGGCATATTTAGAGGAAATACAAACCCCACATTTTTTGGAGTATTTCTGTTGAGAGCCTGAGGAACTTGTAAGCACTTCTGCATACAACTGCTATAGTGTGTATAGATTTCCCCAAGTGTTAAAGGTTTTCTGGTTGCATTTGATGCAGTGGCAGACTGTTATGCAACAACAGCTTTTATTTTTTTGTGGCTATATTTATCACAATAGCATAATAATTCCTTGTGCCATCCCATCCGAGGGCTCAAAGATCATGCTTCTTCATCATCATTTATAATGTGGTAAAGATAAAATAATTGAAATGTGTCATGTTCTGAAGTGCCATAAAAAACAACGATCCTTTTTAGTATCGTTAATGAGTTTTTCTATGCTTGTGGTGTATGTGAACATGACTAAAGTCCTTCTTGCTTCGATATAATTCACATATTTTGGTGGCAAGTCTGTACAAAAGATACTATAGTTGAAACAAGCTATATTTTATAGTACCCTGAAAAACAACTGTATTTTTTGCATCTTTACGGAGCTTTTTTAAAACTCTGCACTTGAAGCTTATATGAACGCCCAAATGTCCTTCACCCTTCGCGTCATTTGGTGGCACATCTGTGGTAAACATAAGCTTTTTATGTTCAAAAGATAAAATGGTTAAAATAGGTTAAGTATCATTACAGAGCTTTTTTCTTTTCTCTTTTTGAAAGTCATGGACACGCCTCAGTCCACTTTTGTATTCACGTACATTGGCGCAGTGGAAATGCTGTTTTTAAGAGTTAAGTACAGTTTTTTTTTTCTGAATTTAACACATTGGGGAAAATGAAACAGAATTTTCTCCTGTGGAAATAAAAATGACTTATAAACTAACAGATGTGGATATTAACACTTTGTGTTTGCTGTAGAGGATCCAGCTGTAGAGGATTGAAACTTATTTTCACTTTGAAATTCAAAGACCAATAAATGGTGTTTAATTCTGTATATGATAAACGATTTTGAACAAATTCACTGAAATTTGCTGTTGTATTTAAGCAACTACATACATGTAAAAAAGAAACGTATAAAGGACCATAAAGGCACCTATGGTAATTATATATATTTAAACTAATGCCTTCTCAGTAAGTGTGGTGCTTGTATAAAGTTATATATAATCACAGTAAATACAAAAAATAATATTATAAAACAAATAAGAAATATAATTTTTTTTCCCACAAATAGTAGGTGTGAGTGAGTTTGAAGAACAATGTTCTGTTCATATTCTCCTTGATTGCATGAATTTGTTAAATCAACAGCACACATTATTTAAAATTAGAATATTTTAACCGGTAAAACTAGGTATTGGATGAAAATCTCAAATAAAATATGGACTACCACAAGGATATATTTGGAAAAAGTTAAACCATAACATTCACACACAGAGTATCATACTTACTGGAATAATGTTACTTGGTTTTATTAAATTAAATTAAATATATACATAAATATGGTGGCACGGTGGCGCAGCAGGTAGTGTCGCAGTCACACAGCTCCAGGGACCTGGAGGTTGTCGGTTCGATTCCCGCTCCTGGTGACTGTCTGTGAGCAGTTGGTGTGTTCTCCCCGTGTCCGCGTGGGTTTCCTCCGGGTGCTCCGGTTTCCTCCCACAGTCCCACAGGTGGATTGGCGATTCAAAAGTGTCCATAGGTGTAAATGTGTGTCTGTGTTGCCCTGTGAAGGACTGGCGCCCCTTCCAGGGTGTGTTCCCACCTTGCGCCCAATGCTTCCAGGTAGGCTCTGGACCCCCCGCGACCCTGAATTGGATATATATATATATATACTATTGTATATACAATAGTCTATGAAAATGCTATTTTTATATGAACACTTTAAGCAACTCATTTTGTGACCTTCACAAAGAATAGGGCAGTGAGGTGGAGACAGGCCAATATTAAAATGTTAGAGAGTAGTGCAAGGCCCCTTGAGTATAGTCACAGTAGGAAGTGTTAATTGTGAACATAGTTTGGAGCTTTTCCTGCTCCCTGAATGCCAAGGCTAGAGTGCAGGTCTATTGTGTGAATCTTACAATAAGCAGGTCATAAAAAGTGCTTTGGACATTTTGGGCTAGGTTTTTAAGAGCTGGATTGATAAGAGACATAATAATAACTATTCTTTATTATCGGTGGACAAAAAAATAATAGCACAACTGCTCTGAACCTACTGTCTGTCTGGAATTCATTTTGTTTGAGCAAGTCTGTTTTGAACATTGAGAACACTGTTGAGTAAGTTTTAAAAGCTTGATTACGAGTCTTGAAAGGAAAGGCAGTTCTTGAGCAGGTTTTCTAGTTTTGAAAGAAACTATCCTCAAACCCAGTGTAAGTGGACTGATCTCTATTATCCTGTAATCAAATTTTATTTTTGTAATAAATGTATAGACTATAGAACAGTTCAGTGTATTTGTTTGGGTTTGTTGCCTGTTGTTCTCTGTATTGAAATAGCCCCCTGGATGAACTGTATTTCATTCTTCAATTTGTTAAAACACTCTGTAGTGACAAGCTGACTTTAATCATTAATAGAAGCTTAGGTGGGAAGGCATTTCACACACATACCAAAACTGTGAACTAGGGAACTTTATCGAAAGCTGTTTACTAAATATTAAACCTCAATTATAAAGGCCAAAGATTCCCAGTGTTTTTGTGGCAGGAAACTGTTACACATTGATATTAAACTTTCACCTGTAATTAGAAGGAAGAAGGATGCTTCCCCATTTGGTCCAAAGTGCTAAAATCACTAGCATTAACACTGAAGTTAGTTTAATCTTTTTAACCTATTTGATATATACAGGTGGACTACAGTCTGTAATTATAAGTCTGTGTGTTTCTTTATGTTTCTAATCCAGTGATTATTCATAAGTGCTTTCATAGATGATGGCCTAAAATGTGTCTTGAATTGATTGACCAGTGATTACTTCCAAATAAGTTCACAGCTGAGAGAACCTCAAAGGGGTGTATGATCATCTTCCTCTGGTCAAACCAAAGCAAAATACAAATAATATATTGAGATATAAACAAGAGTAGTATGACTAAAGACAAAGAGAGTTGCAGGGAAAGCACAGTATTCTACAACATTGTGTTATGAAAGTGATAAGAGCTGTGTTACGAAAGTATAAAGCGAGGCAGAGTGAACAAAGGTCAGTTTTAGATCTAGTTAAGAGTAAATAAAGACCCAGTCTCTTCAGTAAGTCACTGGCTGTAAAGGCCACATAAACCAGCATAGGCCGTATCTGGATACTGTTGAGATGCTTTTGTAATTTTATACAATAATTCTATAATAAAACACTCATGCATTTATGTTTTCATCCCCTCCAAAAATGTATGTTTCTGTATTCATAAAAGGACTATATCCTGGCTCTATCTTCACAGCTCATGTTTCTGTTTTCTCCCGACTTATGCTTTTCAACAAGAGTTTTGTATTATTTGTCATTTGTTTGTGGAAAAATGCTCAGTGCCACAGCCTGTAGTAACCATAGCTTTCTAATTCAAAAAGCTTTTGAATACAAATATTTTATGGTGACAGCAGCTCAACAGCATTCTCCTATAAACAGCATAGTATTGCTGTGTATTTTCTTCACTTGACCTAAAAACAACTGGATTGTTTTGTGAAGAAATTAACGATTTTAACATATACGCACTGGGGCAGCATGGTGCCGCAGCAGGTAGTGTCGCAGTCACACAGCTCCAGGATCCGGGGGTTGTGGGTTCGATCCCCACTCCGGGTGATGGTAAGGATTTTGGTGTGTTCTCCCCGTGTCCATATGCGTTTCCTCCGGGTGCTCCAGTTTCCTCCCACGTTCCAAAACGCACATTGGTAGGTGGATTGGCGACTCAAAAGTATTCATAGGTGTCAGTGTGTGAGTGAATGTGTGAGTGTGTGTTGCCCTGTGAAAGACTGGTGCCCCCTCCAGGGTCCTTGGGGCCAGTGATTCTAGGCTCTAGACAAACAGCGACTCTTAACTGGATAAGCGGTTACAGACAATAAATAAATGAATGAATGAACATTCACACTGATGCAGTCAGTGTAAACATTTTACAACTGCAACTCTATACGAAAGAAAGAAAATCTACTCTACTACTCTAGTTTATTTAAAGTTACTACTCATAATGTTAAAACTCCTCTGTCTCCACTGTGTGGTGGGTGCAACAGCCAATGTACCTATGCATGAAGTTCTGCGCAGGTTCTGGTTAGAGGCATCACAGTAGATGGGAAAGAACGTGATATTGTTCTTAGTCATAAGCAGCCTCCAGTGCTTCATGAGATTCATACCACAAAAAGGTGAAAAAGATGAAGCAGTCCTACAATAATTCCTACACACTGCCTTAAATATGGAGCATGTCCCCTGGGTAAATCCAGTCTGTTTAAACACAAACTTAAGTTGACCCCTTAATTCATCCATCCATTATCTGTAACCGCTTATCCAATTTAGGGTTGCAGTGGGTCCAGAGCCTACCTGGAATCATTGGGTGCAAGGCGGGAATACACCCTGGAGGGGGCGCCAGTCCTTCACAGGGAAACACAGACAAACACACACACATTCACTCACGGACACTTTTGAGTCGCCAATACACTTGCAACATGTGTTTTTGGACTGTGGGAGGAAACCGGAGCACCCGGAGGAAACCCACGCGGACACATGGAGAACACACCAACTCCTCACAGACAGTCACCCGGAGCGGGAATCGAACCCACAACCTCCAGGTCCTTGGAGCTGTGTGACTGCGACACTACCTGCTGCGCCACCGTGCCACCATATTTATGTATATATTTAATTTAATTTTTTTGCAGGGTTCATATTATAGTTTTAGTGTTCTCCCTGTGTCCACGTGGGTTTCCTCCGGGTGCTCTGGTTTCCACCCACAGTCCAAAAACACACGTTGGTAGGTGGATTGGCGACTCAAAATTGTCCGTAGGTGTGAATGTGTGTGTGTTGCCCTGTGAAGGACTGGCACCCCCCCCCCCCCCCCCCCAGGGTGTATTCCCACCTTGCGCCCAATGATTCCAGTCAGGCTCTGGACCCACGGCGACCCTGAACTGGATACTTAGTTACAGATAATGAATGAATGAATGAATGAATACTATAGTTTTAATTTTTTTATTTATTGTTTTTGCTATTATGTTCTTTGAACTTTTTAACTTGATTTATTTTTCCACACTTGCAGAGCTTCAGTTCAATTCCAGCACAGCAGAACAATGAAACTGTGACATCATCTACAGTCAAAATATCTTCAAGTCAGATAACTTCAGAAACATCACCCACAAACAATTCTATTACTGATGCCACAGCCATGTTGGGAACATCAATTCAAGGCTCAGTGAATACAAGTAAGTCCTGTAATGATTATTTCTATGATGTTATTTATTTGTATAAAAAATACAAATAAAATATATAAATAGACATCGCACTTTTCTTGTTTGTTTTGTTTTTTTTTGTTTTCAAGCCACGAATAAATTGCAGAACATAAATAGATGCCGCAGCATTAAGTACTGTTGAAACAACATTATAAAGTTATAGCAGAGTCATCAATAGAAACAAAGAGAATGAAAGCTGTCAAAGAATATTTTATCACACATTATGATAAATGCAGAAAGTCTGAGCTAAAGAATTTCTTGCTCCATTGCTGCTGGCTCATGAAGTACAATATCCCCATTTACTGTCTCAAGGTTTCCACACAGACCTTTTATTTATCCATTGCTTGCTAACTCTGTTACCTAGGACTGAACAATTTGTAGATAGTACCTACATGCAAGTTTAGGTGCCTTTTTCACAAGTGATATGAAGAGTTGGGAAAAAAAAGCAACAAACCAACAAAAAAAATAAAAAATAAGGTAAAATATTTTACTTTCCTTCTTGAGATAGAGATTGATAAGTTCAGCAGTAGAGAGAACTCATGAGCAGTAATAAGTGAGAGAATATACAGTTCACCATTAAGCCACATTGAATGTTTTGTAATTTTGCCCTATTCTGCACTCAATATTCTCTCACTATTGATCCAGCCTGTGGTTCTCTGAGAGGAGATGGGACACGGTGAAACTTAGTTCACTCTCAGACTCCCTGCAGCTTACTGGATGAGACAGACCCCTGTGGCTGACTGCTGTAGCCCAGGGCTCTGCCATCTTTCCAGTGCCATTGTGGCTTCTCACAGGAGCTCTGCAATGAACTTAAACCTTTAGTGCTGCAAAACCACATGTGACTTCATGAGAAGTAGAGAGAGTAGACCTGCCCACTGCAAATCATCATATATTTACAAATTGTTCAGCATGACAATAAAAAGGCAAATAGTGAAATGAAAATGAAAATGTTATTGTTAATTAAACTATTTTTTAATGTTGTCATGATTTTTTCGCATACATTTGGAAATGTTCTCTGTCACTATGATGAATTTCTGTCACAGCCAGCCATTACCCGGTCAATTGCATTTTGCTGTTGACGGCTGATGTAGTGCTGTTCTAATCATGTTGTAGGCTCACTGCATGTCTGAATAACTGAACATTAAAATAAGTGAAAATTTGCAACAGTTGCTGGCAGAAAGGGAATTACAGAAATGCAGGAGAAATCCCTGATGACAAAGATGGGATCAAAATTGAGTAAAACTAGTCTTCACATGAATGATTTAAAAGTCATGAAAGGAGGGTTTCTGGAACTTGATCCAGTCTGGGCCCCACGAACCCAGGATATACCAGCGCTAAAAATGTAGCATTACCTATACCACCTCTGTATGAGAAATTCTAAGGACCATATTTTACTGGAGACTCTTATTCTGGACAACCAGCACTGGCATCCTGTTGGTATCCAGCAAAACCAACATACACCAGAGGGCATTATGGTCTGTGCTTTTGTTTAGCCGTAGGATGTGAAAAATTAAACAGTGAAGAGTTTTTAATGATAATAAAAAATTAATTTCCACTGAGCCCCTGCAATGACAACTGGCAAGTAAGAGGTTGAACGCAGTGCTGCTGACCTCCTTTAGCTGGGAATAGTACATGTGGATGAGGAGGAAAGGCTGCTTTTGTCTGTCCTTGTAAGGGGCAGAGGCAGGTACCAGCTCAATTAGTCTGAATAGCTGCTAAGATTTCCCTTCATTGAATAAAAAGAAGTGTGAAATGTAAACACTAACGTATTGAGAAATGAAAAGCCTCATGTTGGACTCTGAGCTAAAACAGGCCTAATCTTCACCTCCACTAACAGGCCACACCCACCTATCTTCCTGAAAAACTCTCTGTTTTGCTTCCTTTCTTTTTGTCTTTGGTAACCAGATTTTCCTTTAAACATCGACATTATCCATTTCTTCCAACTCGAAGCACCAACTCATTGCACACGCCTGTTCAGTTCACACCCGAAGAGAGGGTGGACTGAACCATTTCATACAATCAGAGGGGGAAATCTAATCAGATGCTCTGGATGTTAACTTTTTGTCAAAAGAGAAAATTAGATAAACAAGTTTAAAAGCTTGAGATGAGCTATTATAGGAATAATGACAGTTTAATAGTTGAATAATGAATACAAATGTTTTAATATATATTTAGAGCCCCTCTCACTCACCCTTGTGTAGAATGGAACACTATATTAAATTCAGTTACATAAAAGAAGACAGTTAATAGACTAACACACTCTTGGTGAGTATGAAAAGCATGGTGTGACATAACATATTAATAAAGATAAACTATAACAATTCCCACTGTTGCTGTTTTTCCCAAAAGGCTTCTGCAAATTCTGCACATTAACAAACACATTGCTTTGTTTGTTGCAAAACATTTTCTTACAGGTACCGGGACTCCTGACAACTCTGTGGCAGCAACTAGGAGTTCACAACCAGTAACTAATACAGTGTCCAGCAGTGCTTCCAGTTCAGTCACGTCTTACTCTACCATTGGTCTGACTTCTGCAGTGAACTCCGCTGCAGATGTAGTATCTACAGGAAAAACAGTTCCGACCCCAGCATTCACGAGTAAGTCCTGTAGTGCATGTCATTCTAATGTATGTTTAATATCAAATTAGGTACATCAACAAGATATAAACATATTCTAACCACAACATCAGGATTAACTCTGAAAACAACAAAGAAATATGATTTGTTATTCCAAATAACAGCATATTTACAGTGTTATAATAGAGTGATCAGTAGAAACAATGAGATCACTTTCTTAATTTGTGGAAAGCTTCCACATATAACTTTAATATAAGTGGGTTGGTGGGTACTCCAGATCTCCAAGTTAATGAACACAGGAAATGTGATTTCAATATGTCCCCTTTAATATTGTCTAAAGATCCAGTTAATTACGGTTCTGTAATACGATTACACAGGTACAAAGACATATTAATTTACTTAACCCCATAAAATCCATAAAACTAATTTCTGTTAAAGCCAGCCATTACCCGGTCTTTTGCATTTTCTGTTGACGGCTGATGTAGTGCTGTCAATAGGGATAATAAGTGAAAATTTGTTACAGTTGCTGGCAGAAAAGAGAATTACAGAAATGCAGGAGAAATCCCTGATGACAGAGATGGGAGCAAAATCAAGCTAAACTAGTCTTCTGGAACTCGATCCAGTGAAAAGACTTTTATTTTTGGGTTGGGGGTACTACAGTCAAATGACTAGTGTCCTGTGCTTCTAGTGAGATGTCACAGCCTCTTGCTGCAGACTATTTCTCCTCATCCTCCACTTCTAGAGTCATAGCCACTAAACCTGTAAAAACAATCCTCATATGTTTTATGAGGTTTTACTGCCAAATAGTGAATGGAATTATTAAAAGAGTTAATTTGAAAGTTAATAAATGCTGGTTCTGTAAGCAGTTTATTGAGGCACTGCTTTTTGTCTGGTTTTATGATAAGATAATTTAAGAACAACATTTAAATCACATAGGCAAATGGTAGGAAAGCTGTTGAAAAGCATAACCTTTCTTTAAATCTCTATTGTTATTAGAGGGTTTAAATTAAGTTTAGGTTAATGCTTGATGGCTGCTTTGGAGAACAGCGCAAAGTTATATGTGGCATGTGGCATCTGACTTATTTAGCAAGTATTGAGGGCTTGGGGTGTGCACACACTGCCTCCACATTTTGAAACTGAAAACCTGTAGGAATTTGGAAAAACAAAATGTTGAAGAAAAAAAAAAAAATCCCTGTTTTCATTTTATTGTTTCCAATTCATTTTAAATTTTGGCAGAATTTGCCTCCCATAGGCCATACCTGACCTTCCAGCACAACATGAATTGCAAATATGCTTATGGTAAATGAAAGTGCAAAAAATATGCCTCAAACACAGATGGAACAGGATACCATAACATATTTAATTCATATATTTGAATTCATACATGCAATCACTTGAATTTAACACAATATAGCCTTGTTTATGTCATGTATATATGGTCTCACACCTTCCTTTACTGTAATATCAGGTGTATATGCGCTTAAGCACAGTGGCTTTATTAAACAGAGTTAAAACTCAATCAACGCTTTTTCCAATTTTTTTTTCCATATTTTTTTTTCACGTTTTTGAGTTTAAGACTATAAAGACAGATGATTTCTTTGAGACAGACAGAAACGGCTGCTCTCCCTCAGTGGCTGGCATGTCTTGCCTGACTCCCCATACTCTCTATACTCCCCTGTCCTCCCTGTTTAGCCCCTCTGCTAAGTGTGTATAGAGTGTGTGGTTAAAAGTATGGATAATTTTTAGATTTTCTGAAATCTTGGAACAACTTTTACTAAGGACCCACATTTAAAAGACAACTGTTAAAAACATGAATCTAAAAAATGATTTCTGTCCTGTGCGGGGGCGCTCCTGGGGATTTTGAGCCCCATGAAAAGATATCATTCTTGGCCCCCAAGGTTCCACCTGCACTAAAATGTAGCATTTGAGGAAAGACTAGTACTACGGTGACCAGATCTGAGATGGTGAAAAAAGGACACCTTATTGGGGGGGGGGGGGGGGGGTGATGTATTGCTGATACTTATATAAAAAAGCTTTATTGATGTATTGCTGATACTTATATGAAAAAGCTTTATTGAGCCCTTAACAACACTAACATGCAGAAAAGAAACACTGCCCTTAAAGGCTATATGAAATCTTACATTTCAGATATGCAAAAACTAAATTATACATTTCCATGACATTCTGTGCTGTGATAAAGCATGTGTGGTTCTTTCTGAAGTGTTCGTGTTTTTCTTTTCCTTTCTCTTCCTGATCTGCATTGGTGGCTTTTCCTGTGACAATACGAACGCTTTCAAAGCATTCTCTCACTCCCTGGGAATAATGACAGCCATCTTCTCTTGCTGTGAGAGAGGAGAGTTCTAAATTCAACATCAGCAAACTCACAGGACTCCTTCAGACTCTCTGTGCGCACAGTGTAGATGTGGAAGTGCTGATACATTTTGAAAATTATGTTCTCAATGTCAACATCTAGTGTGTCTGCTCTGTTCTGAACACAGTTGTTCAGAATGTGTGCTGGGCAGCCTACACCAATAAGAGCAATGTTCTGTAAAGACTTTTTTAAATTTGCAAAAACATTCTTCCCGTCCTCGTTACTTCGGTTTCCTCTAAACATTGTATTGCAGTTGTCACCAGCAAATGCAATGCATTTAATCCCATTCTTTTCCAGTGTGTCTTTTGTGTACTGTGCAATGGTGTCAGCTGATTCATTTGCGGTTCTTTTAATTTCAAGTAATTTACTTGGCACACCACCATTCTTCCAATCAAAATACTAAATGAGCAGAGGGAATATTTTCACTGATCCATGATTGCTGCCATCTGTAGACACGCCACAGTAACACATATCTTGAAGTGCTTCTAGAGCAACGTCAACAGAACGTGGGGCTATCACGGCATTTACAATTGATTCTGTCTTCGTTCGAGCACTTGAGAATTTTTGAGCTGTTGGGGAATCCGTGAAAACCTTTCTTAACAAGCCAGATGTGCAGTCCATTGACCTGTAGCTTTCGTGGTGCTTAACAGTGTGAAATGTGTAGGTGCCCACTGCTGCAGTGACAGCAGAGGGCACCTATATATATATGTTCTGGAGACTGTTATGTATGGAGAGAGATTAGTCTCAAAATACTTTACAAATGCATAAATGTTAATCCACAAATTAAACACAAGTCACAAATATGTTTCAATCTGTGTCTCACGGTCTGCAATTTGTACAAATACAGTCACATTCATAAATATATGTTTTTGGTTTTCAAAAACAAACAAATGCACGTCAAGGAAAACACGAGTGACTTGATCCACAAACACAGATTCTACAATTTACAAATACATTTTAAGTTCGAGACTTTGACTTTACAAATATTTGCAATGTAAATTTAAACAAATGTATTTATTTTCACATAAAATTGTGATATATCTATGAAAACCAAAAACATGTATTTATGAATGTAACTGTATTTGTAAAAATTGCAGACCGTAAGACACAGATTGGGATGTGTTCATTTGTGAATAGTGAAACATATTTGTGACTTTGTGTGTGTTTTATTTGTGGATTAACATTTACACATTTGCAAAGTATTTTGAGACTAATCTCTCTCCATAGGTTATTCTAGACAATCAGGACTGGCATCCTGTTAGTGATCAGCAAAACCAACATACACCAGTGGGATGGTCTGTGCTTTTGTTTAGCCATAGGGTGTGAATAAGTAAATAGAGTGAAAAGTATTAATAATAATAATAATAATAATAGTAAAATACTACTACTACTACTACTACTACTACTACTAATAATAATAATAATAATAATAAAGCCCCTACAATTATGGCAAGTGACAAGTGATTGAACATAGTGCTGCTCATCTCCTTCAGTAGGGAGTAGTACATGTGGATGAGGAGGAAAGACTGCTTCTGTCTGTCCTAGTAAAGGGCAGAGGCAGGGACCAGCTAATTTAATCTAAATAGCTGCAAAAATCTTTGCTTGCATTGAATAAATGTTGGCCAAAAGAAATTTGAAATGTAAACACTGACGTTTTGTGGAGATATAAAAAACCTCTGGGCTAAAACAGGGCTAATTTCCACCTCCAGTAACAAGCCACACCCACCTTTCTTCCTGAAAAAGTGGGCAACCTACTGTGGCCTTTTATTTTCTCTCTCTCCTGTCTTTGCTAAATTTTCGTCTTTAGTAACCAGATTTATCTTTAAACAGCGACATTATATTTTCTTTCCAACTCGCAGCAGTGCCTACTACACGCACCTGTTCAGTTCACACCCAATGAAAGCGTGGACTGAACTATTTCATGCAATCAGAATGGAGAATGAAATCAGATAACCTGGCTGTTAATATTTTTGCAAAAGCGAAAAATAAAACGAGCTGTTTTAATGCTTCAAATGAACTATTATAGGAATGATGAGTTTAATAAAGTAATAATGAATAAAGTTGTCCCTGGTCATGTGTACCATAAAGCACTGCAGTTAAATCAGTTACATAAAACAAAACTAACACACTCTTGGTGAGTATGGGAAGCATGGTGTGGCATAACATATTAATAAAGATAAAATATAACAATTGTAAAATATAACAAGTCTTCTGCAAATTCTGCATATTAACAAACACATTGTTTGTGTGTTGCAAAACATTTTCTTACAGGTACCGGGACTCCTGACAACAATACAATATCTGTGACAGCAGCTGGGAGTTCACAACCAGTAACTAATACAGTGTCCAGCAGTGCTGCCAGTTCAGTCACGCCTTATTCTTCCACTGGTCTGACTTCTGCAGTGAACTCCACTACAGATGTAGTAACTACAGGAACAACAGTTCCGACCCCATCATTCACGAGTAAGTCCTGAATATGATAGTGATTTTTAGATCAATATTTCAACTTCAGTTTAAATGCATCCATCCATTCATTATCTGTAAGCGCTTATCCAGTTCGCGGTGGGTCCAGAGCCTACCTGGAATCATTGGGCGCAAGGCAGGAATACACCCTGGAGCGGGCGCCATTCCTTCACAGAGCAACACACACACTCACACATTCACTCACACATTCGGACACTTTTGAGTCACCAATCCACCTAACCGGGAACCGGAGTACCCGGAGGAAACCCATGCGGACACGGGGAGAACATGCCAAACTCCTCACAGCCAGTCACCTGGAGCAGGACTCGAACCCACAACCTCCAGGTGCCTGGAGCTGTGTGACCGAGACACTACCTGCTGCAACACTGTGCTGCCCTCAGTTTAAATAATTTTCTATAAATTGAGGTTTAGGCGACTGATTTTTGTTGGCTTCTTGTTATGAGTAGTCACGTTAATGAAAATAGATGTTTGATTACTTATTTGTGGAGATTATGCAGTGCTCCATCTACTTTTATTATTGCTGATGTATGCGACCTGTTTCATTTGCACCATGGCTGAATTTAACTGAAGTCTAAAATACTTATTCATCAGTCATTAATTTTAAATTAATTTAACATTATATAATTCATAAAGGGCGGCACGGTGGTGTAGCAGGTAGTGTCGCAGTCACACAGCTCCAGTGACCTGGAGGTTGTGGGTTTGATTCCCGCTCCGGGTGACTGTCTACGAGGAGTTGGGTGTGTTCTCCACGTGGGCATCCTCTGGGTGCTCTGGTTTCCTCCCACAGTTAAAAAACACACATGGATAGGTGGATTGGCAACTCAAAAGTGTGTGTGTGTGTCGCCTTATGAAGGACTGGCACCCCCTCCAGGATGTGTTCCAGTGATTCTGGGTAGGCTCCAGTCCCACAGTTACAGACAATGAATGAATAATTCATGAATTAAATTATGAATTGTTTAAAAGCATGTAAAATTGCATACATAGTATCAGTCCTTTATTGTTTTATCATGGAGGAAAGATAAACAAAAACAACATTTTCTTACAGATAGCAGCACTAAGCTTGGGACGACTAACAGCAGTACAACATCTGTGACTGCAGCTGGAAGTACACAACAAGGAAATACTACAGTGTCCATCAGTGCTAATGGTTCAGTCACGTCTCAATCTGTCTCTTCTTTGACTACTGGAGTGACAACAGGAACAGCAGCTCAGACCTCAACAGGTACATTTATGTCCTGTAGTGCATGTTGTTCTAATGTATGTTTAATATTATCTTAGGTAATTCAACCAACTATAAATAATTTATTCTAACTACAACATCTTGTAGGTTCAGAATCATTATGCATTACAAAACGAGTCAGTACTTAGAGAGACTCAAACTCTACAGAATCATGCTTTGAAAAAACAAACATATTTTCAGTGTTATAGTCATCAGGGACGGGAGGGGAAGATGTCAGGGAAGATTTTACTGCACAAGACTACAAACCTGGAAAGCTTTGAAGAAGAAAATAATTTTTTAAATACTTTATTTATATTAGATCCATAAATATTACCTACTCTTTTGGTGTAGCCTCATGAAGCTCGCCAGCCCCACCTACTGTCAGACTAGGAAATATACAACAGATAGTTTTTCCATTTTGTGGAAGCTTTCTACTTACAACTCTTTAAATATCCTTAGCTTGCTATCTCTGTTGCCTAAAGCAGAACAATTTGTAGAAATGCTCTGATTATGATTTTTCAGACCAATTGCAACTGCAGATTAATTTCCTTTAATTTTCTATAAAGTAAGGTCTGAGAGACTGTTGTTTTTGGGGTCTTATAGTAATGTCACAGCAAATTGTTGTTTGGTTGCTTATGTGTGGCCTAACTTGTCTGCAGTGAGTTCACAAGCTCTCAATCTCTGTATTATTGGCCCAAATATTACAAGTTAAACATGTTTCAACATTGCTGAAAAATGTAATAATAATACATTTAATTTAATGATAATAAAAATTTCAGTTCTTTTGGTTTGAAAAAAAGTACTGTATTATTCAAAATGCAAATGTGAAAATTGATTCCTTTTTAGCCATATTCCAGACTATGTCACATACAGTGACAATGTATTCACCTGCCTGGACTTGGGTTTAAGCACATATCGAAAATTTAGAATTTAACACTGCCATACCATCTAGGTAATAAGGCTCGGAAATAAAAGAACACAAACAATAAGGCATAAGGCTGCTTAATCTATTTTCCTTCTACTAAAGTCATGACCAAATCTGTTGGCACCCATGAAAGTATTTCTCCTAGAGAGAAAAAAAAGCTGAAATTGATATAATTTCACACAAAACTCTAAAAATGGGCTGGACAAAATTATTGGAACCTTCAACTTAATATTTGATTGCACACCCAAATTTTTTAATTTGCAAAAACAAAAAAAAACTGAAATCAATCGCTTCCTATAACCATCAACAAGCTTCTTACACCTCTTCAACTGGAATTTTGGGCCACTCTTCATTTGCAGACTGCTCCAGGTCTCTCAGATTTGAACAGGGATTTTAAGAGCTCTGTACAGATGTTCAATGGGATTTAGATCTGAACTCATTGCTGGCCACTTCAGAACTCTCCAATGCTTTATTCCCACACATTTCTGGGTGCTTTTTTAAGTATGTTTGGGGTCATTTTTGACCCATGATCAAACCCAGAAGAAGCAAATCCAGCTTTCAGATACTGGACCCTGCATTACCAAAATCCTTTGGTAATCTATAGATTTCATAATGCCTTGCACACAGTCAAGGCACCCAGTGCCAGAAGCAGCAACAAAACATCTTTGAACCTCCACAATATTTAACTATAGGTACTGTGTTCTATTCTTTGTAGGTTTTCGGTAAACAGGAGAACAATGTCCTGTACCATAAAGTTCTATCTTGGTCTCATCTGTTCACAAGATGTTTTCCCAGAAAACGATATTTTAGCTTACTCGCATACATTTTGGCAAACTGCAGTCCAGCTTTTTTATGTCTCTGTGTCAGCAGTCGAGTCCTCTGGGGCCTTCTTCCATAGCATTTAATTTCAATCAAATGTTGATGGATAGTTTGTGCCGATGCTGATGTACCCTGAACTGGAGAACAGCTTAGGAACTTGATTGGGGCTGCTTAGCCACCATCCAGACTATCCTTCTGGAACTTTACATACATTTTTCTGGATTAGCTTCAGTGCCATGGGTTGTAAATGTCTTGATTATGTTGCATACTATGGACAAAGAAACATCAAGATCTCAGGAGATGGACTTGTAGCCTTGAGATTGTTGATATTTCTCCACAATTTTGGTTCTCACGTCCTCAGACAGTTCTCTTCTCCTCTTTCTGTTCTCCATGCTGAGCATGGTACATACAAACACACAATGCAAAGATTAAGTCAACTTCTCTCATTTTTATCTGGTTTCAGCTGTGATTTTTATATTGCCCAAACCTGTTACTTGCCACAGGTGAGTTTAAATGAGCATCACATGCTCAAAACAAAGTTATTTACCCACATTCTTGAAAAGGTTCCACTAATTTTGTCCAGCCCGTTTTTGGAGTTTTGCGTAAGATTATATAAATTTTGGTCTTTTTTCTCTGTTTTTTGTGTCGTACCAATACACACAAAGGAAAAAAATATGTGTATAGCAAAACATGTGCAATTGCAATACTTTTCTGGGATAAATACTTTTTCTGGAACAACTACCGGTGTGCCAACACTTTCGGCCATGACTGTATAGAAGTGTGAAAATGTAAAAGTTTGGACCTTCAAAGGACCACTTTCAGAAATGTATCTGGAAAAAAAACAAAACAAATGACTATTGGATAAAATGAATGTCAAGACCAGAATGACCAGATCCCTAGACTAACATTTCAATAAAAGAAAAGGAAAAACTCAACTAAATAAAATCAGAGATTTTCTGAGGGCCATATATTTAATTGCAGCCTACCTTCTGGAAAATAATTAAATCTTACATGTTTTTCAATTAATGTTTCTTATGCTACTGAAAGACATGTATGTTTCAGCGCAGAAGTGGGTATTATGGCGAAATGTATCATTTTTATGACCTTTTTACAATGCATCACAATACTTTTTCAGTAAAGCTAAAAACCTTTACAGAGTGTCACATTTAAAAGACAACTACAAAAAAAACATTAATCATAATGATTTCTGTCCTATGTAGCATATGTAGCATAGCACTACATCAAAATCAGTTAAATAAGACAATGTTAGTAATAAACTTGTACACAGTTGGTGAGTATGAAAAACTGGTTGTGCGATAACATATCAATAAAGATAAACTATAACAATCCACACCTATTTCTGTATTTCTCAAAAGATTTTTGCATATTAACAATACATTGCCTTATTTTTTAAAATATTTTCTTACAGTTATTAGCTCTAATCTCAGGACTGCTGACAATACAACATCTGTAACTGCAGCTGGGAATTACCAGCTGGGAACATCACAAGGAAATACTACAGTGTCCAACAGTTCAGTCACTGCCTCTGGTCTGAGTACTGTAGTGAGCTACACTTCAGTTGTAGTAACTACAGGAACAACAGTTCAGACCTCAACAGTCAAATGTAAGTCCTGTGGAACATGTGATTCTAATATATGTTTAATATTAAATTAGATTAGTCAACAAACTATAAACTAAAATTTGCAAATTGGTATTGATTATGTGTGGTGGAAGTGTTTTACAATACATAATATGCATCACAATAATTATTTTTTCTGAGATCTGAAATCAAAAAGGTAACAACCTTCACTAGTGCTACATTTAAAAGTCAACCGTCAAAAACATGAACCACTGATTTCGGTCTGTGACTACTTACAAGGCTTTTAATTAATAAACTAGTACACATTTGGTGAGTATGAAAAGCATGTTGTGGCATAATATATCAATAAGGATGAACTATAATAATTCACACCTGTTTCTGTTCTCTTAAAAGACCTCTACAAATTCTGCATTATAAATAACGCATTGCTTTATTTTATGAAACATTGTCTTACAGATAGCAGCAATAAGCTTGCGACGACAACATCTGTGACAGCCGCTGGAAGTATACAAGAAGGAAATACTACAGTGTCCAGCAGTGCTAGTAGTTCAGTCACGTCTCAATCTATCTCTCCTTTGACTACTGCAGTGACAACAGGAACAACAACTCAGACCACAATAGGTAAATGTAAATCCTGTAGTGCATGTTGTTCTAATGTATGTTTAGTGGTAATTTAGGTATGTGAAGAATCTGTACACATTTCACTTTAGCCTAAACATCTGGTAGATTGAAAATCTTCCTACTTTGCAAAACGAATCAGTAGGTACAGAAACCTAAACTCAACAGAATGATAGAGTTACTCTGAAAAAACAAGTTGTGTTATCCCCAATTCCAGCATAATTTTTACTAAATTATAAAGCTGGGTGCAAACATTTGTACATGTAACATATTGCACAAACATGTAAAATATTACACAAAAATTACACTCAATATTGTTTTATTTGTATTCACATTAACATTTTCAAAATAAAGTAAAGTAAAGATGAAAAACTCATTATGCATTTTCTTACAGATCTGAATGTTACTAATCTCAGTGTCTCAGCCAGAAACACATCATCTGTGTCTCTAAACTGGAACGTAACACAAGGAAACAGCTACTTGTTCAATGTACAATGGAATAATGGCACTGTTAACATCAGTGTTAACACTTCATCTGTACCTTACACTGTCTCTAATCTGAGCCCTGGAATAAACTACACATTCACTGTCACTGCATTTGCTGCAAATAATTCAACTGCAGGAGCACCAGCTCGGATTTCAGCTTTCACAGGTAGGTTCTGTAGTACACTAAAAGTCATTCTAAATTATGTTTAATACTAAAATAGTGATGTGAACTAACAATCTTAAAATTAATCTGAAAAAAGAAACTGTTACAGTATGTTTTTGAATATAACAATATAGGTAACTATAAATTTTAGACCCCCTATATTATATAAAATATAAAAAATTCCTGTTGACATTTAAGGCCTTACATGGCTGTGCTTTCACCATCTAATCTCTCTTCTATATCACTTGCCCCCTGTGCAAACTCAGATCTTCCAATTTATGGATATATGCTTTCTTCTATGAACAGCAGGTCTTTCAGTGTTGTTGCCCCCACACTTTCAAACTTCTTACCATCTTCCATCCACATTTCCTCCGCTCTTGCCATCTTCAAATTTATGCTCAGATCCTGTACTTTTTTGTCTCAATATGATTTTTTCCTCCCCTCAATTGTAAAGAGGCCTGGGGTATGTGAAAGGCACTTTAACTTATAAATTCATTCATTGACTGTGACTGCTTATCCAGTTCAGGGTCTCGGTGGGTCCAGAGCCTACCTGGAATCATCAGGTGCAAGGCAGCAACACACCCTGGAGGGGTCAGCAATCCTTCACAGGGCGACACACAATCACACATTCAGTCACACACTCACACCTATGGACACTTTTGAGTCGCCAATCCACCTGCCAACATGTGTTTTTGGACCGGGGGAGGAAACTGGAGCAACTGGAGGAAACCCATATGGACACGGGGAGAACACACTAAACTCCTCACAAACAGTCACCTGGCGTGGGTATCAAGCCCACAATCCCAAGACCCTGGAGCTGTGTGACAACGACACTATTTGCTGTGCCACTGTACCCTTTAGCTTATTGTTATTATTATTTAAATACAACATTTCTGTTGTTTTTAGAGGACACTTTTAATCTATTTATTTAACGTCTTGCAACATAAATCAAATAAAATATTAATTGAGTCATAACTCTTACACCAGATAAAATTTAAGTATGGGATTCAGGGGATTCACTGTCATATAAAAATATTTTAACATTTCAAAATATTAAGGCTAGATATATTTCAAAATTATTTGGGAAAAACTTACATTCAAGTCTCATTTTTTAATTTTCATATATTACCATTTTGAAAATGCAACAAATAAACAAATATTTAACACTTTTTCTTTCAGTTCCTTATAATGTTACTGATCTCCGTGTCTCAGCCAGAGACACATCATCTGTGTCTCTCATCTGGAAATTAACACAAGGAAACTACTCCTACTTTAGTGTACAGTGGAATAATAGCATTGTCAACATGACTGCTAACACTTCATCCATGTCTTACACTGTCATTGGCCTGACCGCTGCAGAGAATTACACATTCACTGTCACTGCGGTTTCTGGAGATAATTCAACTGTAGGAGCACCAGCTCAGATCTCAGCATTTACAAGTAAGTAATAATGCAGATCTGCATATAAAATTAATTACACTAGAAACTGTGCATATTTATTCACTCCCTTTGCTATGAACCCCTAAAAATTTCTAGTGCCACCAATTACTTTCCGAAGTCACATGCTTAGTGAAATTAAGTCCTCCTGTGTGTAGTCTAAGTGTCACATGATCTGTGGCTAGGAAGGCTTGTTTTGAGTTTGCCAAAAGGCATGTGGGAGACTCCCCAAATGTATGGAGGAAGGTGGCCTGGTCAGATGAAACCAAAATGGAGACTTTTTGGCTCCAATGCTATGTCCAACACATCTTATTACCCCAAGAACACCATCCCCACAGGGAAACATGGTGGTGGCAGCATCATGCTGTGGGGAAATTTTTTTAGCAGCAGGGACTGGGAAACTGGTCCAAGTCTAGGGGATGGTGGAAGGTGATAAATACAGGGATATTCTTGAGCTGTCAGTGATTTGAGACTGGGTTGGAGGTTCACTTCCCAACAGGATAATGACCCAATGCATACTGCTAAAGCAACACTCGAGTGGTTTAAGTGGAAATGTGTACATGTATTGGAATGGCCTAGTCAAAGCCCAGACCTTAAACCAATTGAGAATCTGTGGTCAGACTTGAAAACTGCTGTTCACAAGCGGAAACCATCTAAATTGAAAGTGCTGGAGCAGTTTTGCCTTGAGTAATGGCCAAAAATTCCCAGTTGCAAGGTCATAGAGACTTATCCAAAGTTACTTGCAGCTGTAATTGCAGCAAAAGGTGGCTCTATACAGTACTGACTTTAGGGGGCATGAATAGTTATCCACAATGACGTTTTCTGTTATTTTGTCCCATTTGTTGTTTGTTTCACAATAATAATTCCAGGTTGTGAGGTAACAAAACATGAGGGGGTAAAACAAAGGGGGTAAATACTTTTGCAAGGCACTATAATGTCATTCTAAATTATGTTCAGTGTTAATATATTTAAGTCACTGAAACAGATAATATATATATATATATATATATATATATACACACACACACATTTTTTTTACTAAAATGATATGGTTTTATGCAAATGTTTGATCCCTTATTCCAATTATTTTTTTGTGGATTTTTGTACATAAAATAAATACACGTCCTCTAAAGGGAGCACATACTAACACAAATTTTCTGCTCATTTTAGAGGACCATTTCTATTTACTTGTTTAACATATTATAGCATATATCAAAATGTAAAAAATACCTTTTGCATATATGAAATGAATATACATATTTTTCATTCTTTGCATTACAGATCCTAATGCTGTTACTGATCTCCATGTCTCAGCCAAAAGCACATCATCTGTGTCTCTCACCTGGAACTTAACACAAGGAAACTACTCCTACTTTAGTGTACAATGGAATAATAGCACTGTCAACATCACTGCTAACACTTCATCCATGTCTTACACTGTCAATGATCTGACTCCTGGAGTGAATTACACATTCACTGTCAATGCATTTGCTGCAGATAACATAACTTCAGGAGCACCAAATCAGACCTCAGTATTCACAAGTAAGTCCTGTAGCACACATAATGTCATTCTAAGGTATGTTAACTATTAAAATATGTAAGTCAAATATCTAACTAACAATGATACAGTTAATCTGAAAGAAAAAAAAGTCCTAATATCCCTAATAACATGTTTTTCACTATAACTATATACACTTGAATTTTACTTTTAACGGAATTGTTTGAGTTTATTTGCTTAAGTAACTTTCTTTGTTTTCAGCTGTTATTTGAAATCAACAGAATATTTAAGGTTCTGCAATTTCTTATCATTTGCCTAACCCGGCTCTGATGTTATTCAAAACTAGAACCTTCACTTTAGTTTTATTGCTTAATGTACAGATGTGTAAAACCACTGGTACTCCAAGAAAACTAACCTGTTTTGTTAATATATTGTGTGAAAACATGTCCACATCCTCTACTGGAATAACATTTTGCATAGCATTTAGCACATTTTAGTGAATAATTTCAAATTGCTTAATGTGCAAAACACTCAAAAATATAAAATTTACAACATTTCCAAAAGACAAATTTTATGTTTTATAATTATTTTTTTGTGTTAAATTTAGCAAATCAACACTAACGTGGCATTAAAATGTCCAGAAATGTGTTCTGTAATCCTTCACAAATCAGTAATAAATGGGTAAAACTGTGGTAATATTATGGTAAATATTTGAATATACCATACATTTTATATCTGTTTTTTAGTCGTTACTGAATAATTATAGTAGTAGTATAGTAGTTTTAGCTTTAGGTTTTTTTAATTAGGGATTTTTCCCCATGTTCTTTACAATACTCATTCACTTGTTTCTGCTTGGTTTCTGACCTGTTATGCCTTTAAATGGTAAGGTGGAGTATTACATACAGTGGTTGATCAGCGGTTATTCAGATCTGATTTTGAAACCTTTTCTTCTACTTTGAAGGCAAATGCCTTCAAATAAAACAAAACGTGCTGAATGCAGTGGTGTTTACAGCTCTGTTATCACTGTCATATTAAACTGAAACACTCCACAATGAATAGACCAAAGATGTTTTCACATATGCAATCAGTGGTGATTGTGGAAAATCAGATCTGGAGTTTCTGGAATTGTCCTCTCACACATGTGGCAAGATTTTGTATGTCAGATGTGTTCTAGCAGCTGAAATATGTCTGAGTTCATTAAGCATGGAGCAGCACCTGTGCAGCGTATGCAGGAGACAGCAGGATTATTTGGCTCAATTCACACATGCACTCACTTGAAATTTACCTGGACTTTGTTCTTGGGCACTAGCAGAATAAAGTCCAGGTAGTGTCCAGTACAAATGTTACAGACGTTTGTGTTCACATATTCAGCTCCTCCTCCTCTTTTTAAAGTCTGGAAAATTTCTGGGTTACTTTGGCTCAAGAAAATATTCCAAAATGATAATAAAATCCTGCCAAACTTGATTACATTCTGTGTTAATTTATTATTACTTGTTACAATTTATAATTAAAAAACTCATGATTAATATCCCTACAATTCTTGATGTTACTAATCTCAGCATCTCACATTATCTTTGTCTCTAACATGGAAATTAACACAAGGAAACAACTGCTATTTTAAAGTAGTATGGAATAATGACAGTGGTAATGCTGAATGTGTTTCCTTCACTAAACAAACATTTCATTTTTTTTCTTACAGTTCCTTATGATGTTACTGGTCTCAGTATCTCAGCCAGAAACACATCATCTGTGTCTCTCATCTGGAAATTAACACAAGGAAACTACTCCTACTTTAGTGTACAGTGGAATAATAGCATTGTCACCATCACTGCTAACACTTCATCCATGTCTTACACTGTCAATGATCTGACTCCTGGAGTGAATTACACATTCACTGTCACTGCGGTTGCTGGAGATTCAACTGTAGGAGCACCAGATCAGATCTCAGCATTTACAAGTAAGTAATAATTCAGATCTGCATGTAAAATTAATTACACTAGAAACTATAGATAGACATAATGTCTTTCTTTTGCCATTGTAACTAAACAAATATATGCGTATGCAGAATGTATTGCCCTCTTTGTTGTGTCCTTTTACAGAGCCAGACATTTCCAACAATCTCATTGTCTCTGAAAAAAACATATAGTCTGTGACTCTAATATGGAACTTACCACAAAGTAGCATCTCTTACTCTAGAGTAGAATGGAATAATGACACTATGAACATCACTTCTAACACTTCATCCACATCTTACACTGTCTGTGATCTAACCCCTGGAGTTATATACACATTCAGTGTCACTGCAGTTGCTGCAGATAATTCAACTGCAGGAGCGCCAGCTCAGATCTCAGTTTTCAAGTCCAGTACATCTAATGTAATACAGTGTGTAACATGGTGTACACTTTGACCAGACCATACAATTTGACAGATACAGATCCCTACTCATCCATTGTGAACCACATTCACAATCCAACTAGTGTTAACTATGATGGCACATTTTTTTCAGTTAAAGGGATTGTGGGTAATCACAGTTCTTTCTGGTTGCTAACATTCAAAAGCTAAACGTCTGTTAAGGTGGAACTGTGTGTTTGAGTGGACAAAAATGACTGTTGTTTGTATGTGGCTGAAGTTTAACTGCTTGTAAATTTTTATTCACTGTGTGAATTACCACAGAAACTCATTTGTAACTCAAGCTGTATAGATTAGTAGCACTTTTGGTAATGCAGTGGACATCTCCAGAATTTGGAGACATTTAAACCTTAAGTGATCTGAAACAGCAAAAGTAAGTGTATATTACCCACCCATAGAATAGTCATGGGCAATATCCTCAATATGGTTCATGTTATTCAACGTTTTTCTTTGTTGTCTAAAAATACTCCAGATGCCTCCATCATGAGCAGAGAGGGAGAGAAAGCCTCTCTGGAACGAGCTAGTTTGATTTTTCATTCATTTACAGACACTGGTGTTTTATAAATAGATCAGACTAGTTGCTAGCGTGCAAACAGACAGGAAAAAAGTGAGGAAACATCTTCTAAATTTGATAAAAATATTTCTTGATTAAAGTCATGAACAACCCTTCAGTTAGTGATGGATGCCATTTAGGGACTCCATTTGAAACTTTTAGGACACGCTTTATTTTATGGCTGACCTAATTTCCCTTAGTACAACATAATATTAAAACATTTTCATGAATCCTTGTTTGTCCTGATATACCACTGTGATTTGAGTGCTCCTTTGTCTGGTGTTGTGTGTGTAGATGTGTGTTTCACTGTCTTTCTTGTTTTTACACGTGTCTACCCCGGTTCATGGCTCTTCCCTGTCCGTCCTTTTTTAAACTCTGTTTATTTTGATTCTGTCTTTGTTTAAATAAAATTCCTTGCGTTTACATCCGTCTCCTTGACGTGACAAAAGTTAGTTTTCTTTTCGATATTTGGTTATCTGGCATCAATATCTAATTGTGTTAAGGTTATATTTGCTGCAGGGTTGCATATTCTGAATGGTACGAACACAAAGAACCATGCACACTGTTTTTAATGCACCATCTGATGCATTTTATAGATGCTCCTTTTCCTTTCAATAGCTAAACACACAGACCATTTTTGACACTGCATCAAAGTGCCTTTGTCTCTAGCAGTGCACACCCCCATTTTTCAACTTAATTTGCTTAAATACAATAAACATACATACTTTCCTGTCACCGTTAACAACAGATGGCAATTTCCAATTGCTTCTTGTTTATAAACATACGCCTTTTTTTTGCCTGTAAAGGTTCTCAAGTGGGAGTTAAATGATGGAAACAAAAGCTTTAAGGTGAAATAATTTCTTGGCTCAAGTGTCCACATCTGTTTAAGCCTTGAATGAGCATTCTAGTATTTGTTGAACTTAAGATATCTAGTGTTAAAGTGGAGTAATACACACTGCTCTAAAATGAGCCAAAAACAGCATTAAGGCTTGTTGGTGTAAGCTTATTATTGTGCCATTGTGTAGTCTGGAAGATCTGTGAAACCTCTGTTACCTCTGGTACCACAGGAAACAAGAAAGTTATCATTTTCAGAATGCTGGTATCGACTTGGTACCAAAGTATTGATTCTTGTGACATCTTTAGAGACACTGACTTCTTTTTTGGTCTAATATTGCATCAGAGAACTTACAGAAAATATCAAGGTTACGAATGTGAATTTAGTCATTTCACATGTTCAGGGACAACACATTATCATGAATGTATAAAAAACCTGCTAATTAATTAAATATTTAAACTTATTAACAAATAAGTGCCAAAGCAATGTTGACTGATGTAGAAGTAAAAGTAGGTCAATATTTGGCAAGATCTGAGGTTTAACTGTGTAGATGGATGTGGGTTTATTATTTGGCAAACATAGTCACTGTTGTCTTTTCAATATGTGTGATATAACCTTTATAAGTTATAATAGGCTATAAACCTCTGTACGTTTAGCCTATTATAAACTTTATTATTCTAAAGTGTGGAAACAAAATGCTTCCAATGTAGGAAAATAGGGATTTCCTACATTTCCAATGTAACTCACAGAGAGGAAAACGTTTGTTGTGTGTGCATATGCACCCAGCAGCAACTCAGAGTATACTGCCTTCTTTGAGATTTCAAAGAGGGCCATGGATGGACCAACTCTTTACATTCTCACAGATGACTGAGTGGCATGGGAGTTTGCTACTTCTGTCCACACATGCTTGGCTGATTTGGGGAAGGTGTATGGCCATGTTATCTGAGATACAGTGGTATGAAAATGTTTGGGCACCCCTGACAATTTTCCTTTATAAATCATTGGTTGTTCAGAGCAGCAATTTCAGTTAAATATATCATATAGCAGACAAAAACAGTGATATTTGAGAAGAGAAATAAAGTTTATAGAATTTACAGAAAGTGTGCAATAATTATTTAAACAAAATTAGGCAGGTGCATAAATTTGAGCACCCCAACATAAAAATTATATTTAGTAGATCCTCCTTTCACAGAAATAAACTCTAAACTCTTCCCATAGCTTTCAATGAGAGTCTAGATTCTGGTTGAAGGTATTTTGGACCATTCTTCTTTACAAAACATCTCCAGTTCAGTCAGGTTTGATGTTTTTTGAGCATGGATGGCCCGCTTTAAATCACACCACATATTTTCAATAATATTCTAGTCTGGGGACTGAGATGGCCATTCCAGAATGTTGTACTTGTTCCTCTGCATGAATGGCTTAATAGATTTTGAGCAGTGTTTAGGGTCGTTGTCTTGTTGAAGGTTCCAGCCCCAGCGCAACTTCAACTTTGTCACTGATTCTTGAACATTGTAATCAAGAATCTGCTGATATTGACTGGATTCCATGCGACCCTCAACTTTAACAAGATTCCCAGTACCTGCACTGGCCACACAGCCCCACAACATGATGGAACCGCCATCAAATTTTACTGTGGGTAGCAAGGGTTTGTCTTGGAATGCTGTGTTCTTTTTCCGCCATGCATGCCACCCCTTGTTATGTCCAAATAACTCAATTTTAGTTTCATCAGTCCACAGCACCTTATTCCAAAATTAAGATGGCTTGTCCAAATGTGCTTTTGCATACCTCAAGCGACTCTGTTTGTAGTGTGTGTGCAGAAAAGGCTTCTTATGCATTACTCTCCCGAACAGTCTCTATTTGGGCAAAGTGCGCTGAGTAGTTGAACAATGCACAGTGACACCATCTGCAGCAAGATGATGTTGTGGGTCTTTGGAGCTGGACTGTGGGTTGACCATGACTGTTCTCGCCTCTGCTTATCTGAGATTTGTCTTGGCCTGCCATTTAGGGCCTTAACTAGAACTGTGCCTGTGGTCTTCCATTTCCTCACTATGTCCCTCACAGTTGAAACTGACAGCTGAAATCTCTGAGATAGCTTTTTCTGTCCTTCCCCTAAACCATGATGTTGAACAATCTTTGTTTTCAGGTCATTTGACAGTTGTTTTGAGGCTCCCATGTTGCCATTTTTCAAAGAAAATGCAAAGAGGAGAAAAAAAATTGCAATTGGTCACCTTAACCCTTTCACATAATTTGATTCACCTGTGTATGTAGGTCAATGAGCTTACAATGAGTTTTTCATTCATTCATTCATTTATTATCTGTAACCACTTATCCAATTCAGGGCCACGGTGGGTCCAGAGCCTACCTGGAATCATTGGGCGCAAGGCGGGAATACACCCTGGAGGGGGCACCAGTCCCTCACAGGGCCACACACACACACACACACTTAGGGAAATATTTATAGGAAATATTTGATCATGTAAAGAAACTATATCATACACTATCATTAATGTACAGTTTTTTAGTAAACAGCAGACATGAAGGCAGAATAATGCAAATAATAACTATGATTTGTTGCAAGCTGAACTTTATAAATGCTATAAATTCTTTCATTAAAAAATTTAAATTTCAATCAAAAAAACAGCAACAGAACTCACTCACCCACTCACCACCACCTACCCCCTTCAAAAATCAAAAATGGCATTCAAAATGTAAAACAAAGCAGCCTTCCTTTCTTGATTATAAAAACAAAAAAAGATAAAATTTAACAACAAATCAAATAAATTTTCCCCACAATCATCTCAAGTCTGGCTTCTGCATGCTCTGTATTTTTCTTTAATTGTTAATTGAACCTCCATGATCAAATAAATAATTTCTAAGTATTAATTCTTGGTTACAGTATCCCGTTGAGGCAAAAAACAAATATAGGTAGTTAGCCTATGCTAGCCTTGGTAAGCTAACCTCTTGCTACCCTGCTAACCTTGATAAACTATCTCTTAAATGTAATTGCTCATTAAGATTTTCTGATTTACCAGATAGCAAGCAAATGTGAGATGGCACCTTGATTTAATACTTGTTTAAATATTTCAGTGCTATTACTGTCAGTACAATTATGAACCTTTTCAAAGCATACCTGATTTTAGGTAGTCATTTGGTCCAAATATGTGTTTTCAGTAGTGGTAAGTGTCACGTTTGTAGAAATCAACTGGGCATATGCTGTACATGTGATGGAGGAATAAACAGTGCAGGGGGCATGGTCTGAATAGCCATGTGCCATGTGCCTGGGATTGAGGAGCATCTTTGCTATTCAGCTGTTTTGGTATCATATCTAATTGTTTTAACCATTGTTTTATATTCAGTATGTTTTTACCAACAGTATATATGTTTCTCACCTTTAGCTTACAATATTCCCATTTTATTCTCATTAATTCCCGATAATTCCCATAATTACCTGTAAATTCCCTTTAATTCCCATGGTAAATTTCCCAACTTTGGAAATTCCTGGAATTTTGCAACCTTGCACAACAGGTAGTTTTTTTGTCACACAAACCCCACAGCCCCACTGCTGGGATGTGCCCCACCTCGGGTGATGGTCTTTGAGGCGTTCTGTGGTGTGTTCTCACTGTGTCCACCAGGATTTTCTTCCAGGTGCTCCGATTTATCTAAAAAACACATTCGTTGGTGGATAGGCCATGCAAAATTTTTCGTGTGTGTGAGCGTGAAATGCGTCCAGGGTGTGTTCTTGCCTTGCACCCTGTGATTCTGGGTAGGCTTCTGATCCACTGCAGTTGGAATGAATGAATACAATAGGAAAAATGCACTATTACCCAAGCACAATATTTAAAAACGGTATGAAAAGAACAGAACATTGATTTTATTATAAAGTATATTTGGAAAAAAAATTAAAGAAAAAACTTTAGCTTGTCAGTATAATGGAAGCTCTTTGAATTTACCATGAGAAATGTGACAAGAAAAAAATGTTTTGACAAGACTATAGTTTCCAACTCAGTAAAACACATGATACTAGACATGGTACATGCTATCCATGAAAAATATAGCCAGCTGTCATGCATTTGCTCTGATTTCCTGTCATGTTCTATGTTTCCCTTGTCTGCAATGTGCTAAGGAGCTCATGGCTGTTTTCATTTTGTTTCCAGTCTCCTCCCTTGTCTCCACACTAGCCCTGCTTTGTCCTCAGTGTTTCCACCTGTGTCTCCTTTGTGATCCTGCCCCTTTATATTCCTTCTCAGGTGTTTCTTGTTTCTGCTCCTCCGTGTATATATATATACCCTTTGTTTCATCACTCCCTTGTCTGGCCTTGTTTGTAGATATATTTATCTGTTTGATTGTCTACAATATGTCTATATGTCTACACTGGTTCTTGACTGTTCCCTTTTTTGTTCCTGTTCAAGTGATGTTCTTGTTTGTGTTTCTGTGACCTACACCTGCTTATTTTCAGATTGTGCTTTGTATAGTTTTGGTTTTGTTATTTGTATTATTGAAGTATTCCTTGCATGTATGCCCACCTCATCATCTTCCCTTTGATAAAATTAATTCCCTTATTAATTTTAAATTAATAAGAAATAATAAGACTTCTTGCTGATAATATAATGCTCACCTTCAATTAATTTTGCTGTACAAGGGCCAATTTTTCAAATACATAGTAACATTTGAAATGAGTCTAAGAAATTTTAGAATGAAGCATGTCAAATTTATTTATATAGCACAAAACACTGGTAAGTGCTTTTGTTTAAACAAGCAACAACATCCTGAAGCACAAATGCGATGTCTGTATCCAGTGTATTGTGTATGTAGATCAAAAAGGAGCCTTTTTGAAAAGGCTGTAACTTTAATTTTGTTGGCCTTTACCCTGAGGCAGTCACCGAGTTTGTTTAAGTATACTTATGATATTATTAACCTTATTTTTTCTTTATTTTAAGTATCAATCAAAAGCTAGCTTCAGCTAAACGTTTCTACATTTCCTCAAACCTTTCTGACTAAATGAAGTTATTAACACCCTTTTTTGTGTACTCTCTCACAGAACCAGATGTTGTCACCAATCTGACATTTGTTGACAAAACAACATCATCGGTGTCTCTAAACTGGACTTTGCTAAACGGAAATAGCTCCTTTTATAGATTAGAATGGAATTCAGGCAATGCTACATCTCAAGTCACATCTTATAATGTCTCTGGTCTGAACGCTGGAGAGAACTACACATTCAGTGTCACTGCAGTTGCTGGAGATAATTCAACTTCAGGAGCACCAGCTCAGAACTCAACGTTCACAAGTAAGTGTTATAACACAGATGCTGTCATGTTACTCATGAAAAATGCAGAAACACAGATAAAAAATATTGCCCTCCAGGAATATAGGCACTCCTGGTGAACATGAGTAAAAATGCTGTAAAAGTAGTTTTACTGCTTACCCATTTCTACTATTATTTACAAAGATATGTGTTTTCATGTTTATTTGTCAAATCTATGCATGACACAATTGTTGGCAACCTATTTAACACTTACTTTAATATTTAATTCATGAGATTATAATTAGTGGTAACAGACTGTTTACGGCCGGCACAGTCTACAGAGACGAAGCTTAAATATGCAAACATATTTCTTTGCAAAGATAACAGTTTGGAGGCTTCTTCTACAGCAGGGGTCATGAACAGTTGGTCCAGATGCTGCCCTATCCAGACCTAAAGTGGACATGAAACCGTAGATGTAGTTTACATAATTTATAAGATAAATCCCATTCTTTAATAAATCTTATAGGTTTAACACTGTCAGTGAAATGTTATTAAAAATAACAGGCAATTTTTATGGCACTTATTAGGCAAGTGCTGCGCAATGTTGTTGATTCTTTGAATGTGACGTCATGAGGCTGATTATCTTGGGGAAACCTGATGCAAGGGGGTCACATTTGTATGAATTCTACAAAGTAAATACACTTAAAAAACAGTCCACTTTCATACCTTACCTCTTAAACATAGAAATTCTTCGCCATTGGCTAGATGCTCTGAACCTTGAGAATTCCCCCACTTAGCCGCGATGCTAGGGTTTGTAGCAAGCACTTTGTACAGGAGGACTGTGTCGAGCAGAGGGGTTTTTATTTAGGCATTCTTGTAGTTCGCTGGACCAACAAGTTGAAACCCAAGGCCACTCCCTCTGTGTTTGACTTTTCCTTACAATGTTGTGTGTACACATCTAACAGAACAGAGATATATATGACTAGCAAGGTGTTTGGATTAAGAAGCTGACTGGTCACGACACTTTGGCCTTCACCCATTTGTTTGAATAATGTGAACTAATGGTCTTATCATGACTTATCTTTCATTACTGTAAACATTTTGCCTTCAATATAACAAGCTGCAAAGTTAAGCTGACACCGACATGCACTGTGCTTGACGCATAGGAAATATGGAAGTAATAATAGGAAATTGAATAATATTCATATGGAAATGGTAATCTAAGCCTGTTGGAACAGTGTTTCTCAACCTTGATCTTGGAGACATCCGGTCCTGCACATTTTACTGGTTTCCCTGTTTTAACACACCACCTATTACTCTGTAGAGAAAGACTGTTATAGTGACACAGAAACAAAAGCACAATAACACCTGAAGTGTGAATATTTTCAGAATAATAACACCATTTATTCAAATTCATTTAAATTTATTACAAGTAAATACATATAAATATATTACATGTAAATAAGGAGGAGCTGGTGGAAGCTGTGGGGCATGGTCACCAATCCTATACTCAAAGGGCTGTTGTGGCTGAAGGTTTTCATTCCAGTAAAGAAAAAGTAAACCTGATTCTACTTGTTTAAAGGAACACAATGTAATATTAGGCTTTTTACTCCTGGGGCTCCCCCTAGTGTAATTCAAATTTACAGCATTGTACTGAAATCAATGGGGGTGGGTCTTACCCTCCTCTAAAAGTTTCATAGTGCAATTTATGCTTTGCTGAGCCCAAAGTAGCAATGATAGAGGCCTTATTCTTCTAATTAAAGGTCAGTGGAGCATGGCAATGATTTTGAATCTGTAATCTTAAAGTCAAAATGCTACACTGTTTTTCATTCATTGTCTGAATTCACTTATCCAATTCAGGGTCACGATTAAAATGCTACACTGTGTTCTTTAATCAAGTTGTCTTATTTTCAAAGAAACATACAGTGGGTTAGTTATAGATGGTGTGCTTCTGCTTGGTTGGAATGAAAACCTACAGCCACCCCAGCCCTTTGTGAAGACTGGTGACCCCTGCTGAAGGCATAAGCCATCGGGTTTCTTGGAACTTAATCAAATTTATTTCCAGGCCACAATATCGCCAAAACAACGAACACGTTTCCCTCAACTGCAACTATTCTCCCGCGTATAGTTCTAACTAACCAACCTCATGACAAAGTCACTGATGCAACAGAAATATGTCAGCAAGCCAGAGCAAAACTATCAGACAGAATCAAATAACTTAAATAAATTATAATTTAATTATAATTTATTTAAGTTATTTGATTAATAAAATTATAATTTAACATGTAGTTTTATATTTAAAATATTTTTAAAACACATTTAAGTATTTAGAATACACATAAAGTTTGTATGTGTTTCATGAAGGTATTTCATGTCCACATTAAAAGCTGTTTAATATTGAATATAGTGTGGCACAGTGGTTCAGCAGGTAGTGTCACAGTCTCACAGCTCTGGGTGACTGTCTGTGAGGAGTTTGGTGTGTTCTCCTCATGTCCGTGTGGGTGTCCGTGTCTGCATGGGTGCTCAGGTTTCCCCCACAGTCCAAAAACACATGTAGAGAGGTGGATTGGCTCAAAAAGTGTCCCTAGGTGTTTGTGTGTGTGTATGAATGTGTTACTCTGTGAAGGACTGGCACCCCTTCCAGGGTGTGTTCCTGCCTTGCACCCAAAGCTTCCGGGTAGGTTCTGGACCCACCGCGACCCTGAACTGGTTAAGCAGTTACAGACAATGGATGAATGAATGATAATTTTGAACGGAGTGTTTGTCTTAAGTGGTGTGACTCTTCTAGTCATTACAGTTCATGTTTAGTATTCTAGAAAAATTTTGTGAAAAGTTTTTGAATATCACAGGAGTTTGCTCAGTCAGTCAGATCTGTGCGTTATGATGAGCGATGTGAATCAAATGAGTAACACACAGGGCAGTGCTCCAGACACCACCTGGGGCCATTAAAAATACCCAAGGGAAGTGATAAAAGCTGTGTTGGGACACTTTTGGGACGGTGGTGTTGTATGAGTTAAAACAAGAAACTTTAATAAGAATTACCTGTTACCTGTTGAAATTCTCTTAACACTGAACATGGATTCTGTTTACAGATAACTGTGGAGCTAAATCAATTACATAAGTATTTGAATCTGAATTTTCAATATTTGAATTATATTTCTCTGAATATTTTATATCTGAATTATTTTTGTATGGCATTTGAGAAACTTGAAATTTTGAGGTGGTGAAACATTCAGATTTGACAATTCACATTAAAAATATTCAGATAACAAAAATTCTGAGTAAAAAATGTAAAAAATACGGACCCATAAATTCAAGTCGAAAAAACTCAGATTGCAAAAAACACATTCAGATTCAAATACTTATGTCATTGATTTAGCTCCATAGATAACGTCCCGTCCTTGTCACGCTGGGGACGTGAGGAGTAGATTACGGGAGGCGGACACACTCGCTACAACACAGATGATTTATTAAAGCGAAAACACAACAAACGAACTTAACGAGAAACACGAGATAACATTAACGAACAGGAAACAGGGCAAGCTAGAGATCAAACATTACAAAACACAAACGAACTAGAGGGTCACGAAAGGGGTAAGAGAACGAACGAGGAACGAGAAACCAAAAACGAGAAACACTACGAAGAACCATGAGCGTGAAACAAACAACGAAAACAAGCAAGCAGACAAACAACCAAACAAAGAAAATGACCGATAACAGGAAGTGAGGGAAGAGGGCTTAAATAAACGAACTAAACTAGACACACCTGACACGGATAACGAGGGAAAAGAAGGCGGAACAGAGGCGGGACAAAGGCGGAGAATGAAACATAAACAAAGCCATGTGCAGAGACAGAAAAACAGCGAAGAGAGAGCCACATAGAAAGGGAAAACAAACAAGAAAGTGCCAGGATGTGACAGTCCTCCAGAGTCAACCATCTTGCTGTTAACAGATAATGTCCCATCCTCCAGCAATAAGAGCCAACAAGTCATTAGGGACTTTATTTAAAATCATTGTTTTATTTAGAGTATATGTTATTCATAATTATTCATAAATCATGTTGAAATATATTGAAGTGTAATTGAAAATTTAATATGATTTGAAATTCAGTTGTTAACTACATAAAATTATGCTATAATTATAAGGCTATTTCATTGTACAGGACATGGCACTGATCATAATACAATTTATACATTATGTTCTGGACCATGGCTTGAGAAAGTTTTCTCTAACTAGACCTTAATGAATTTTAATTAATTACCCCTATTCTATAGCATTGAATGAGACTAGATGAGACATGACCTGGTATCTAAGGCCATTCATTCATCCAGAGTCTCCCCTGAGCGTTTAGATTCCTAGCTTTCTGCTTGTGGTTCTTCTACAGCTCAAGCCACAGGATTTATATGGGCTTTATGACAGGTGACGGAAATAGCAAGGCCTTGATTCTGTTTGTTTTGATTTTGAGGTGTGACTTGGATGCTAACACTTCTCATGATTCATGTATACAAAATGCATTATTAATGCATTAATTCATTCATTGTCTGTAACTGCTTACCCAATTCAAGCTTGCGGTGGGACCGGGGTCTACCCAGAATCATTGGGTGCAAGGCGGGAGCACACCCTGGAGGGGGTGCCAGTCCTTCACAGGGTGACACACACTCACACATATAGACACTTTGAGTATCTAATCCACATACCAACCATGTGTTTTTGGACCACGGGAGGAAACCGGAGCACCCGGAGGAAACCCATGCAGACACAGGGAGAAGACAACAAACTCCTCACAGACAGTCACCCGGAGTGGGACTTGAACCCACAATCCCAGGTCCCTGGAGCTGTGTGACAGCAACACTACATGCTGCACCACTGTTATTAATACATTCATACAAAAAAACTTCATAAAGACTGCGAAACATACTAATAGATTATAGCTTCATTCATGAAACATAATAAGGTAAGAGTTACTTCATAAAGGTCGGTGTTAAAATGTAATATACTACTAATTCATAAGAATATGAAGATCACAAAAGCTTTATTACTAAATTGGACAAACAGATGCCCTATGGTACTGGTTGAGATTTAGGTTTGTGGTTGCGATCATGAATAGTGGTGATGTTAGAATTTGCTTTCACTCAGGTAATTGCCTTTTTCTGTAAAAGCAATTATTAAGTGCTATTTAATTTTGTCATATTGTTATGGTTCTATCTAAGTTACACTGTTCAAATCAAATCACAACTTATTTATGAAGTGCTTTTTTCAACTGATGTCACAAAGCAGCTTTACAGAATTGCTTTTAGAACAGATAATGTGAATAAGAAAGCCCCATGCAAGCAGTCTGAGAGTGACAGTGGCAAGGAAAAAATCCTTGGAGGAAAACACCTTGGGAGGAACCAAATCTCACAAGAGGGACCCGTCCTCCTCAGATCGAACTACTGAAATTAACCAACTTTTCCTTTTACAGAACCTGAAATTGTGCAAAATCTGACTGTCATGAATATTACACCGTCTTCTGTAATACTGGACTGGAAACAACCTTTTGGAAACAGTTCTTATTACATAGTCCAATATGTCAATTTCAGTGTAACATTGAATGAGACTACTCAAAATACGACAATCAACATCAATAATCTCACTCCTGGAGTGCAGTATACATTCAAGGTTTTCGCAGTTGCAGCAGATAACAGCACAATGGGGACTTACAGAACGGTTTCAGCGTACACAAGTAAGATTTAAATAAGAAACACTTATTAGGAACGTCACCTTAAGAGTTTTCTTGTTTGTAAATTGTTGTAATTTTCTGAAAATATTTTGACTTACCTTGCACTCACAGAACCACATGTTATAAGGAATCTGGCTGTGATTAAGATCACTACAAACTCTTTGTTCATTAACTGGACTGGACCAATTGGAAATATTTCTCTCTTTAAAGTTCAATTAATGGGAATGGGAATGTTAAATTTAATGCAATTAATTTTAACAGGAATAACCTAACTTCTGGCGTAAATTACTACATAGTGATATCCACCATTGCTGCAGATAATGTTACTGAAAGCAGCACATTTGCTTTTCTGCAGCACATGAGCAAATTGAATAGGATGATGTTGAGAAAGATGAAGTGTGACTTCACTCAAGAGTTATGTAAATGCATCAATGATTAATAATTTGTGAATATCTTTCACCACATTTTATGTGTTTTAATGCTTTTTAAGCATTAGAAAGTTTGCAGAATTATTCTAAAAATTTGTCTGTCTTCATAGACATTTTCCACTCTCAGAGAGCCAAAAGTCACCATGAGAATCTGTGTGTTGTTGAAATCACAATATCTTCTGTGTCTTTGAACTTGTCTGACCCATCGGGATTGTGGTCATTCGTTAGAGTACAATTGAAAAAATGGCAGTGTATATTATAATAATACCACCCAAAATCATGACTTTTACGTCACTGGTCTTAATCCTGGAGTCAGTAACTATTTTATGGTATCTACAGTGGCTGGACATTACACAACCGAGAGCAAATAGTTATTTATTTATTTTTTGTGCTATACGCTTAAGTCAGTGAGGAGTTTTTTTTATGTGATATCACTGCCAGGTTTTAGAGTACCAACAATTCACTAGTATTTGTATGTGTTTTCATTTTGTCATATTGTTATTGTTTTAATCACCCTCTCCCTTTGCTCTCACAGAACCTGACATTGTCCAAAATCTCACTGTCATAAACGTTACAAGTTGTTCTGTATCACTGAACTGGATACAACCTTTGGGAAACAGTTCTTATTACATGGTCCAATATACCAATTTCAGTGTGACTTTAAATGAGACTACTCAAAATACAACAATCAACATCAATAATCTCACTCCTGGAGTGCAGTATACATTCCAGGTCTTCGCAGTTGCAGCAGATAACAACACAATGGGGAATTGTGAAATCATTTCAGCTTACACAAGTAAGATTTAAATGAGAAACACTTATTATGAAAGTCATATTAAGAGTTTTCTTGTTTGTAAATAGTTGTAATTTTCTGAAAATATATGGCTTACCTTGCACTCACAGAACCACACTTTATAAGAAATCTAACTGTGACTGTGGTCACTTCAACCTCATTGTTCATGAGCTGGACAGCACCAGAAGGAAATAGAGCTCTCTTTAAAGTGCAATGGATCCATTGGAATGTAAAGTTTAATACGTTGACTAGCCAGATATTTTCTTAACATGACTAACCTAAATTCTTGCGGAAACTACTACATTGTACTATCTTAACTGGCTGCAGATAATAACTGAAAGCAATGCATTTGATAGTCTGCAGTACATGAGCAAATTGCGTAGTTAGCATTAGAAATTTTGCAGAATTATTCTAAACATTTTGTCTGTCTTCATGGACATTTTCCAATCTCAGAGAGCCAAAACTAATCATGAATCCCATTGCGGTTCAAATCACAGTATCTTCTGTGTCTTTGAGCTTGTCTGACCCATCAGGATTGTGGTCATTCTTTAGAGTACAATGGTAAAATTGCAGTTAACATTATAACAATTCCACACAAAATTATGCTTTTAACGTCACTGTTTTTAATCCTGGAGTGAGTTACACTTTTATGGTATCTGTTGAGGGTGGAGATTACACAACAAAGGGCAGATATTTTTTCTTTTCTTTTTTGTGTTATATGCTTAAGTTTTTGAGAATTGTCTTGTGTGATATCACTGCCTGTCTTTTAGAATAACAATTCACTAGTATTTGTGTTTCCTTTTTGTCCTGTTCTAATGGTTTTATATACCCTCACCTCTTTACCCTTACAGAACCTGACATTGTCCAAAATCTCACTGTGGTAAACATTACAACTTCTTCTGTATCACTGAACTGGATACAACCTTTTGGAAACAGCTCTTATTACATGGTCCAATATAAAAATTTCAGTGTGACTTTGAATAAGACTACTCAAAATACCACAATCAACATCAATACTCTCACTCCTGGAGTGCAATATACATTCCAGGTCTTCGCAGTTGCAGCAGATAACAGCACAATGGGGACTTATGAAATTATTTCAGCTTACACAAGTAAGATTTAAATAAGAAACACTTATTATGAAAGTCATATTAAGAGTTTCCTTGTTTGTACATAGTTGTAATTTTCTGAAAATACATGGCTTACCTTGCACTCACAGAACCACACTTTATAAGAAGTCTGACTGTGATTATGGTCACTTCAACCTCATTGTTCATGAGCTGGACAGAACCAGTAGGAAACAGATCTCTCTTTAAAGTGCAATGAATCCATTGGAATGTAAAGTGTAATACGTCGACTAGCCAGACATTTTCTTAACACGACTAACCTAAATTCTTGTTGAAACTACTACATTGTACTATCTTAACTTGCTGCTGATAATAACTGAAAGCAACGCATTTGATAGTCTGCGGTACATCAGTAAATTGCGTAGTTAGCATTAGAATATTTGCAGAATTATTCTAAACATTTTGTCTGTCTTCATGGAAATTTTCCAATCTCAGAGAGCCAAAAGTCATCATGAATCGCATTGTGGTTCAAATCACAGTATCTTCTGTCTTTGAGCTTGTCTGACCCATCAGGATTGTGGTCATTCTTTAGAGTACAATGGAAAAAATTGCAGTTAACATTATAAAAATTCCACTCAAAATAATGCCTTTAATGTCACTGTTTTTAATCCTGGAGTGAGTTATACTTTTATGGTATCTGTTGAGGGTGGAGATTACACAACAAGCGCAGATATTTTTTCTTTTCTTTTTTTTGCGTTATACGCTTCAGTTTTTGAGAGTTGTCTTGTGTGATATCACTGCCTGTCTTTTAGAATAACAATTCACTAGTATTTGTAAGTGTTTCCTTTTTGCCCTGTTCTAATGGTTTTATATACCCTCACCTCTTTACCCTTACAGAACCCGATATTGTCCAAAATCTCACTGTCGTAAACATTACAACTTCTTCTGTATCACTGAACTGGATACAACCTTTTGGAAACAGCTCTTATTACATGCTCCAATTTACCAATTTCAGTGTGACTTTGAATAAGACTACTCAAAATACCACAATCAACATCAATAATCTCACTCCTGGAGTGCAGTATACATTCCAGGTCTTCGCAGTTGCAGCAGATAACAGCACAATGGGGACTTATGAAATTATTTCAGCTTACACAAGTAAGATTTAAATAAGAAACACTTATTATGAAAGTCATATTAAGAGTTTCCTTGTTTGTACATAGTTGTAATTTTCTGAAAATATATGGCTTACCTTTGCACTCACAGAACCACACTTTATAAGAAGTCTGACTGTGATTATGGTCACTTCAACCTAATTGTTCATGAGCTGGACAGAACCAGTAGGAAACAGATCTCTCTTTAAAGGGCAATGAATCCATTGGAATGTAAAATTTAATATGTCGACTAGCCTGACATTTTCTTAACATGACTAACCTAAATTCTTGCTGAAACTACTACATTGTACTATCTTAACTGGCTGCAGATAATAACTGAAATCAATGCATTTGATAGTCTGCAGTACATGAGCAAATTGCGTAGTTAGCATTAGAAATTTTGCAGAATTATTCTAAACATTTTGCCTGTCCTCATGGACATTTTCCAATCTCAGAGAGCCAAAAGTCATCATGAATCGCATTGCGGTTCAAATCACAGTATCTTCTGCATCTTTGAACTTGTCTGACCCATCAGGATTGTGGTCATTCTTTAGAGTACAATGGAAAAAATTGCAGTTTACATTATAACAATTCCACACAAAATAATGCCGTTAACGTCACTGTTCTTAATCCTGGAGTGAGTTACACTTTTTATGGTATCTGTTAAGGGTGGAGATTACACAACAAAGGGCAGATATTTTTTCTTTTCTTTTTGTGTTATACGCTTAAGTTTTTGAGAGTTGTCATGTGTGATATCACTGCCTGTCTTTTAGAATAACAATTCACTAGTATTTGTGTTTCATATGTGCCCTGTTCTAATGGATTGATTTACCCTCACCTCTTTACCCTTACAGAACCCGATATTGTCCAAAATCTCACTGTCGTAAACATTACAACTTCTTCTGTATCACTGAACTGGATACAACCTTTTGGAAACAGCTCTTATTACATGGTCCAATATAAAAATTTCAGTGTGACTTTGAATATGACTACTCAAAATACCACAATCAACATCAATAATCTCACTCCTGGAGTGCAGTATACATTCCAGGTCTTCGCAGTTGCAGCAGATAACAGCACAATGGGGACTTATGAAATTATTTCAGCTTACACAAGTAAGATTTAAATAAGAAACACTTATTATGAAAGTCATATTAAGAGTTTCCTTGTTTGTACATAGTTGTAATTTTCTGAAAATATATGGCTTAACTTGCACTCGCAGAGCCACACTTTAGAAGAAGTCTGACTGTGATTATGGTCACTTCAACCTCATTGTTCATGAGATGGACAGAACCAGTAGGAAATAGATCTCTCTTTAAAGTGCAGTGAATCCATTGGATTGTGAAGTTTAATACGTCGACTAGCCAGACATTTTCTTAACATGACTAACCTAAATTCTTGTCATGAGCTGGACAGAACCAGTAGGAAATAGATCTCTCTTGAAAGTGCAATGAATCCATTGGAATGTAAAGTTTAATTTGTCAACTAGCCAGACATTTTCTTAACATGACTAACCTAAATTCTTTTTGAAACTACTACATTGGACTATCATAACTTGCTGCAGATAATAACTGAAAGCAACGCATTTGATAGTCTGCGGTACATGAGCAAATTGCATAGTTAGCATTAGAAATTTTACAGAATTATTCTAAACATTTTGTCTGTCCTCATGGACGTTTTCCAATCTCAGAGAGCCAAAAGTCATCATGAATCGCATTACGGTTCAAATCACAGTATCTTCTGCGTCTTTGAACTTGTCTGACCCATCAGGATTGTGGTCATTCTTTAGAGTACAATGGAAAAAATTGCAGTTTACATTATAACAATTCCACACAAAATAATGCCGTTAACGTCACTGTTCTTAATCCTGGAGTGAGTTACACTTTTATGGTATCTGTTAAGGGTGGAGATTACACAACAAAGGGCAGATATTTTTCCTTTTCTTTTTGTTTTATACGCTTAAGTTTTTGAGAGCTGTCGTGTGTGATATCACTGCCTGTCTTTTAGAATAACAATTCACTAGTATTTGTGTTTCATATGTGCCCTGTTCTAATGGATTTATATACCCTCACCTCTTTACCCTTACAGAACCCGATATTGTCCAAAATCTCACTGTCGTAAACATTACAACTTCTTCTGTATCACTGAACTGGATACAACCTTTTGGAAACAGCTCTTATTACATGGTCCAATATAAAAATTTCAGTGTGACTTTGAATATGACTACTCAAAATACCACAATCAACATCAATAATCTCACTCCTGGAGTGCAGTATACATTCCAGGTCTTCGCAGTTGCAGCAGATAACAGCACAATGGGGACTTATGAAATTATTTCAGCTTACACAAGTAAGATTTAAATAAGAAACACTTATTATGAAAGTCATATTAAGAGTTTCCTTGTTTGTACGTAGTTGTAATTTTCTGAAAATATATGGCTTAACTTGCACTCGCAGAGCCACACTTTATAAGAAGTCTGACTGTGATTATGGTCACTTCAACCTCATTGTTCATGAGATGGACAGAACCAGTAGGAAATAGATCTCTCTTTAAAGTGCAGTGAATCCATTGGATTGTGAAGTTTAATACGTCGACTAGCCAGACATTTTCTTAACATGACTAACCTAAATTCTTGTCATGAGCTGGACAGAACCAGTAGGAAATAGATCTCTCTTGAAAGTGCAATGAATCCATTGGAATGTAAAGTTTAATTTGTCAACTAGCCAGACATTTTCTTAACTTGACTAACCTAAATTCTTGTCATGAGCTGGACAGAACCAGTAGGAAATAGATCTCTCTTGAAAGTGCAATGAATCCATTGGAATGTAAAGTTTAATTTGTCAACTAGCCAGACATATTCTTAACATGACTAACCTAAATTCTTTTTGAAACTACTACATTGGACTATCATAACTTGCTGCAGATAATAACTGAAAGCAACGCATTTGATAGTCTGCGGTACATGAGCAAATTGCATAGTTAGCATTAGAAATTTTACAGAATTATTCTAAACATTTTGTCTGTCCTCATGGACGTTTTCCAATCTCAGAGAGCCAAAAGTCATCATGAATCGCATTGCGGTTCAAATCACAGTATCTTCTGCGTCTTTGAACTTGTCTGACCCATCAGGATTGTGGTCATTCTTTAGATTACAATGGAAAAAATTGCAGTTTACATTATAACAACTCCACACAAAATAATGCCGTTAACGTCACTGTTCTTAATCCTGGAGTGAGTTACACTTTTATGGTATCTGTTAAGGGTGGAGATTACACAACAAAGGGCAGATATTTTTCCTTTTCTTTTTGTTTTATACGCTTAAGTTTTTGAGAGCTGTCGTGTGTGATATCACTGCCTGTCTTTTAGAATAACAATTCACTAGTATTTGTGTTTCATATGTGCCCTGTTCTAATGGATTTATATACCCTCACCTCTTTACCCTTACAGAACCCGATATTGTCCAAAATCTCACTGTCGTAAACATTACAACTTCTTCTGTATCACTGAACTGGATACAACCTTTTGGAAACAGCTCTTATTACATGGTCCAATATAAAAATTTCAGTGTGACTTTGAATATGACTACTCAAAATACCACAATCAACATCAATAATCTCACTCCTGGAGTGCAGTATACATTCCAGGTCTTCGCAGTTGCAGCAGATAACAGCACAATGGGGACTTATGAAATTATTTCAGCTTACACAAGTAAGATTTAAATAAGAAACACTTATTATGAAAGTCATATTAAGAGTTTCCATGTTTGTACATAGTTGTAATTTTCTGAAAATATATGGCTTAACTTGCACTCGCAGAGCCACACTTTATAAGAAGTCTGACTGTGATTATGGTCACTTCAACCTCATTGTTCATGAGATGGACAGAACCAGTAGGAAATAGATCTCTCTTTAAAGTGCAGTGAATCCATTGGATTGTGAAGTTTAATACGTCGACTAGCCAGACATTTTCTTAACATGACTAACCTAAATTCTTGTCATGAGCTGGACAGAACCAGTAGGAAATAGATCTCTCTTGAAAGTGCAATGAATCCATTGGAATGTAAAGTTTAATTTGTCAACTAGCCAGACATTTTCTTAACATGACTAACCTAAATTCTTTTTGAAACTACTACATTGGACTATCATAACTTGCTGCAGATAATAACTGAAAGCAACGCATTTGATAGTCTGCGGTACATGAGCAAATTGCATAGTTAGCATTAGAAATTTTACAGAATTATTCTAAACATTTTGTCTGTCCTCATGGACGTTTTCCAATCTCAGAGAGCCAAAAGTCATCATGAATCGCATTACGGTTCAAATCACAGTATCTTCTGCGTCTTTGAACTTGTCTGACCCATCAGGATTGTGGTCATTCTTTAGAGTACAATGGAAAAAATTGCAGTTTACATTATAACAATTCCACACAAAATAATGCCGTTAACGTCACTGTTCTTAATCCTGGAGTGAGTTACACTTTTATGGTATCTGTTAAGGGTGGAGATTACACAACAAAGGGCAGATATTTTTCCTTTTCTTTTTGTTTTATACGCTTAAGTTTTTGAGAGCTGTCGTGTGTGATATCACTGCCTGTCTTTTAGAATAACAATTCACTAGTATTTGTGTTTCATATGTGCCCTGTTCTAATGGATTTATATACCCTCACCTCTTTACCCTTACAGAACCCGATATTGTCCAAAATCTCACTGTCGTAAACATTACAACTTCTTCTGTATCACTGAACTGGATACAACCTTTTGGAAACAGCTCTTATTACATGGTCCAATATAAAAATTTCAGTGTGACTTTGAATATGACTACTCAAAATACCACAATCAACATCAATAATCTCACTCCTGGAGTGCAGTATACATTCCAGGTCTTCGCAGTTGCAGCAGATAACAGCACAATGGGGACTTATGAAATTATTTCAGCTTACACAAGTAAGATTTAAATAAGAAACACTTATTATGAAAGTCATATTAAGAGTTTCCTTGTTTGTACGTAGTTGTAATTTTCTGAAAATATATGGCTTAACTTGCACTCGCAGAGCCACACTTTATAAGAAGTCTGACTGTGATTATGGTCACTTCAACCTCATTGTTCATGAGATGGACAGAACCAGTAGGAAATAGATCTCTCTTTAAAGTGCAGTGAATCCATTGGATTGTGAAGTTTAATACGTCGACTAGCCAGACATTTTCTTAACATGACTAACCTAAATTCTTGTCATGAGCTGGACAGAACCAGTAGGAAATAGATCTCTCTTGAAAGTGCAATGAATCCATTGGAATGTAAAGTTTAATTTGTCAACTAGCCAGACATTTTCTTAACTTGACTAACCTAAATTCTTGTCATGAGCTGGACAGAACCAGTAGGAAATAGATCTCTCTTGAAAGTGCAATGAATCCATTGGAATGTAAAGTTTAATTTGTCAACTAGCCAGACATATTCTTAACATGACTAACCTAAATTCTTTTTGAAACTACTACATTGGAATATCATAACTTGCTGCAGATAATAACTGAAAGCAACGCATTTGATAGTCTGCGGTACATGAGCAAATTGCATAGTTAGCATTAGAAATTTTACAGAATTATTCTAAACATTTTGTCTGTCCTCATGGACGTTTTCCAATCTCAGAGAGCCAAAAGTCATCATGAATCGCATTGCGGTTCAAATCACAGTATCTTCTGCGTCTTTGAACTTGTCTGACCCATCAGGATTGTGGTCATTCTTTAGATTACAATGGAAAAAATTGCAGTTTACATTATAACAACTCCACACAAAATAATGCCGTTAACGTCACTGTTCTTAATCCTGGAGTGAGTTACACTTTTATGGTATCTGTTAAGGGTGGAGATTACACAACAAAGGGCAGATATTTTTCCTTTTCTTTTTGTTTTATACGCTTAAGTTTTTGAGAGCTGTCGTGTGTGATATCACTGCCTGTCTTTTAGAATAACAATTCACTAGTATTTGTGTTTCATATGTGCCCTGTTCTAATGGATTTATATACCCTCACCTCTTTACCCTTACAGAACCCGATATTGTCCAAAATCTCACTGTCGTAAACATTACAACTTCTTCTGTATCACTGAACTGGATACAACCTTTTGGAAACAGCTCTTATTACATGGTCCAATATAAAAATTTCAGTGTGACTTTGAATATGACTACTCAAAATACCACAATCAACATCAATAATCTCACTCCTGGAGTGCAGTATACATTCCAGGTCTTCGCAGTTGCAGCAGATAACAGCACAATGGGGACTTATGAAATTATTTCAGCTTACACAAGTAAGATTTAAATAAGAAACACTTATTATGAAAGTCATATTAAGAGTTTCCTTGTTTGTACATAGTTGTAATTTTCTGAAAATATATGGCTTAACTTGCACTCGCAGAGCCACACTTTATAAGAAGTCTGACTGTGATTATGGTCACTTCAACCTCATTGTTCATGAGATGGACAGAACCAGTAGGAAATAGATCTCTCTTTAAAGTGCAGTGAATCCATTGGATTGTGAAGTTTAATACGTCGACTAGCCAGACATTTTCTTAACATGACTAACCTAAATTCTTGTCATGAGCTGGACAGAACCAGTAGGAAATAGATCTCTCTTGAAAGTGCAATGAATCCATTGGAATGTAAAGTTTAATTTGTCAACTAGCCAGACATTTTCTTAACATGACTAACCTAAATTCTTGTCATGAGCTGGACAGAACCAGTAGGAAATAGATCTCTCTTGAAAGTGCAATGAATCCATTGGAATGTAAAATTTAATTTGTCAACTAGCCAGACATATTCTTAACATGACTAACCTAAATTCTTTTTGAAACTACTACATTGGACTATCATAACTTGCTGCAGATAATAACTGAAAGCAACGCATTTGATAGTCTGCGGTACATGAGCAAATTGCATAGTTAGCATTAGAAATTTTACAGAATTATTCTAAACATTTTGTCTGTCCTCATGGACGTTTTCCAATCTCAGAGAGCCAAAAGTCATCATGAATCGCATTGCGGTTCAAATCACAGTATCTTCTGCGTCTTTGAACTTGTCTGACCCATCAGGATTGTGGTCATTCTTTAGAGTACAATGGAAAAAATTGCAGTTTACATTATAACAACTCCACACAAAATAATGCCGTTAACGTCACTGTTCTTAATCCTGGAGTGAGTTACACATTTATGGTATCTGTTAAGGGTGGAGATTACACAACAAAGGGCAGATATTTTTTCTTTTCTTTTTGTTTTATACGCTTAAGTTTTTGAGAGCTGTCGTGTGTGATATCACTGCCTGTCTTTTAGAATAACAATTCACTAATATTTGTGTTTCATATGTGCCCTGTTCTAATGGATTTATATACCCTCACCTCTTTACCCTTACAGAACCCGATATTGTCCAAAATCTCACTGTCGTAAACATTACAACTTCTTCTGTATCACTGAACTGGATACAACCTTTTGGAAACAGCTCTTATTACATGGTCCAATATAAAAATTTTAGTGTGACTTTGAATATGACTACTCAAAATACCACAATCAACATCAATAATCTCACTCCTGGAGTGCAGTATACATTCCAGGTCTTCGCAGTTGCAGCAGATAACAGCACAATGGGGACTTATGAAATTATTTCAGCTTACACAAGTAAGATTTAAATAAGAAACACTTATTATGAAAGTCATATTAAGAGTTTCCTTGTTTGTACATAGTTGTAATTTTCTGAAAATATATGGCTTAACTTGCACTCGCAGAGCCACGCTTTATAAGAAGTCTGACTGTGATTATGGTCACTTCAACCTCATTGTTCATGAGATGGACAGAACCAGTAGGAAATAGATCTCTCTTTAAAGTGCAGTGAATCCATTGGATTGTGAAGTTTAATACGTCGACTAGCCAGACATTTTCTTAACATGACTAACCTAAATTCTTGTCATGAGCTGGAGAGAACAAGTAGGAAATAGATCTCTCTTGAAAGTGCAATGAATCCATTGGAATGTAAAGTTTAATTTGTCAACTAGTCAGACATATTCTTAACATGACTAACCTAAATTCTTTTTGAAACTACTACATTGGACTATCATAACTTGCTGCAGATAATAACTGAAAGCAACGCATTTGATAGTCTGCGGTACATGAGCAAATTGCGTAGTTAGCATTAGAAATTTTGCAGAATTATTCTAAACATTTTGTCTGTCCTCATGGACGTTTTCCAATCTCAGAGAGCCAAAAATCATCATAATTCGCATTGCGGTTCAAATCACAGTATCTTCTGTGTCTTTGAACTTGTCTGACCCATCAGGATTGTGGTCATTCTTTAGAGTACAATGGAAAAAATTGCAGTTTACATTATAACAATTCCACACAAAATAATGCCGTTAACGTCACTGTTCTTAATCCTGGAGTGAGTTACACTTTTATGGTATCTGTTAAGGGTGGAGATTACACAACAAAGGGCAGATATTTTTTCTTTTCTTTTTGTGTTATACGCTTATGTTTTTGAGAGTTGTCGTGTGTGATATCACTGCCTGTCTTTTAGAATAACAATTCACTAGTATTTGTGTTTCATATGTGCCCTGTTCTAATGGATTTATATACCCTCACCTCTTTACCCTTACAGAACCCGATATTGTCCAAAATCTCACTGTCGTAAACATTACAACTTCTTCTGTATCACTGAACTGGATACAACCTTTTGGAAACAGCTCTTATTACATGGTCCAATATAAAAATTTCAGTGTGACTTTGAATAAGACTACTCAAAATACCACAATCAACATCAATAATCTCACTCCTGGAGTGCAGTATACATTCCAGGTCTTCGCAGTTGCAGCAGATAACAGCACAATGGGGACTTATGAAATTATTTCAGCTTACACAAGTAAGATTTAAATAAGAAACACTTATTATGAAAGTCATATTAAGAGTTTCCTTGTTTGTACATAGTTGTAATTTTCTGAAAATATATGGCTTAACTTGCACTCGCAGAGCCACACTTTATAAGAAGTCTGACTGTGATTATGGTCACTTCAACCTCATTGTTCATGAGATGGACAGAACCAGTAGGAAATAGATCTCTCTTTAAAGTGCAGTGAATCCATTGGATTGTGAAGTTTAATACGTCGACTAGCCAGACATTTTCTTAACATGACTAACCTAAATTCTTGTCATGAGCTGGACAGAACCAGTAGGAAATAGATCTCTCTTGAAAGTGCAATGAATCCATTGGAATGTAAAGTTTAATTTGTCAACTAGCCAGACATATTCTTAACATGACTAACCTAAATTCTTTTTGAAACTACTACATTGGACTATCATAACTTGCTGCAGATAATAACTGAAAGCAACACATATGATAGTCTGCGGTACATGAGCAAATTGCGTAGTTAGCATTAGAAATTTAGCAGAATTATTCTAAACATTTTGTCTGTCCTCATGGACGTTTTCCAATCTCAGAGAGCCAAAAGTCATCATGAATCGCATTGCGGTTCAAATCACAGTATCTTCTGCGTCTTTGAACTTGTCTGACCCATCAGGATTGTGGTCATTCTTTAGAGTACAATGGAAAAAATTGCAGTTTACATTATAACAATTCCACACAAAATAATGCTGTTAACGTCACTGTTCTTAATCCTGGAGTGAGTTACACTTTTATGGTATCTGTTAAGGGTGGAGATTACACAACAAAGGGCAGATATTTTTTCTTTTCTTTTTGTGTTATACGCTTAAGTTTTTGAGAGTTGTCGTGTGTGATATCACTGCCTGTCTTTTAGAATAACAATTCACTAGTATTTGTGTTTCATATGTGCCCTGTTCTAATGGATTTATATACCCTCACCTCTTTACCCTTACAGAACCCGATATTGTCCAAAATCTCACTGTCGTAAACATTACAACTTCTTCTGTATCACTGAACTGGATACAACCTTTTGGAAACAGCTCTTATTACATGGTCCAATATAAAAATTTCAGTGTGACTTTGAATATGACTACTCAAAATACCACAATCAACATCAATAATCTCACTCCTGGAGTGCAGTATACATTCCAGGTCTTCGCAGTTGCAGCAGATAACAGCACAATGGGGACTTATGAAATTATTTCAGCTTACACAAGTAAGATTTAAATAAGAAACACTTATTATGATAGTCATATTAAGAGTTTCCTTGTTTGTACATAGTTGTAATTTTCTGAAAATATATGGCTTAACTTGCACTCGCAGAGCCACACTTTATAAGAAGTCTGACTGTGATTATGGTCACTTCAACCTCATTGTTCATGAGATGGACAGAACCAGTAGGAAATAGATCTCTCTTGAAAGTGCAATGAATCCATTGGATTGTAAAGTTTAATTTGTCAATTAGCCAGACATATTCTTAACATGACTAACCTAAATTCTTTTTGAAACTACTACATTGGACTATCATAACTTGCTGCAGATAATAACTGAAAGCAACGCATATGATAGTCTGCGGTACATGAGCAAATTGCGTAGTTAGCATTAGAAATTTTGCAGAATTATTCTAAACATTTTGTCTGTCCTCATGGACGTTTTCCAATCTCAGAGAGCCAAAAGTCATCATGAATCGCATTGCGGTTCAAATCACAGTATCTTCTGCGTCTTTGAACTTGTCTGACCCATCAGGATTGTGGTCATTCTTTAGAGTACAATGGAAAAAATTGCAGTTTACATTATAACAATTCCACACAAAATAATGCTGTTAACGTCACTGTTCTTAATCCTGGAGTGAGTTACACTTTTATGGTATCTGTTAAGAGTGGAGATTACACAACAAAGGGCAGATATTTTTTCTTTTCTTTTTGTGTTATACGCTTAAGTTTTTGAGAGTTGTCGTGTGTGATATCACTGCCTGTCTTTTAGAATAACAATTCACTAGTATTTGTGTTTCATATGTGCCCTGTTCTAATGGATTTATATACCCTCACCTCTTTACCCTTACAGAACCCGATATTGTCCAAAATCTCACTGTCGTAAACATTACAACTTCTTCTGTATCACTGAACTGGATACAACCTTTTGGAAACAGCTCTTATTACATGGTCCAATATAAAAATTTCAGTGTGACTTTGAATAAGACTACTCAAAATACCACAATCAACATCAATAATCTCACTCCTGGAGTGCAGTATACATTCCAGGTCTTCGCAGTTGCAGCAGATAACAGCACAATGGGGACTTATGAAATTATTTCAGCTTACACAAGTAAGATTTAAATAAGAAACACTTATTATGAAAGTCATATTAAGAGTTTCCTTGTTTGTACATAGTTGTAATTTTCTGAAAATATATGGCTTAACTTGCACTCGCAGAGCCACACTTTATAAGAAGTCTGACTGTGATTATGGTCACTTCAACCTCATTGTTCATGAGATGGACAGAACCAGTAGGAAATAGATCTCTCTTGAAAGTGCAATGAATCCATTGGATTGTAAAGTTTAATTTGTCAATTAGCCAGACATATTCTTAACATGACTAACCTAAATTCTTTTTGAAACTACTACATTGGACTATCATAACTTGCTGCAGATAATAACTGAAAGCAACGCATATGATAGTCTGCGGTACATGAGCAAATTGCGTAGTTAGCATTAGAAATTTTGCAGAATTATTCTAAACATTTTGTCTGTCCTCATGGACGTTTTCCAATCTCAGAGAGCCAAAAGTCATCATGAATCGCATTGCGGTTCAAATCACAGTATCTTCTGCGTCTTTGAACTTGTCTGACCCATCAGGATTGTGGTCATTCTTTAGAGTACAATGGAAAAAATTGCAGTTTACATTATAACAATTCCACACAAAATAATGCTGTTAACGTCACTGTTCTTAATCCTGGAGTGAGTTACACTTTTATGGTATCTGTTAAGGGTGGAGATTACACAACAAAGGGCAGATATTTTTTCTTTTCTTTTTGTGTTATACGCTTAAGTTTTTGAGAGTTGTCGTGTGTGATATCACTGCCTGTCTTTTAGAATAACAATTCACTAGTATTTGTGTTTCATATGTGCCCTGTTCTAATGGATTTATATACCCTCACCTCTTTACCCTTACAGAACCCGATATTGTCCAAAATCTCACTGTCGTAAACATTACAACTTCTTCTGTATCACTGAACTGGATACAACCTTTTGGAAACAGCTCTTATTACATGGTCCAATATAAAAATTTCAGTGTGACTTTGAATAAGACTACTCAAAATACCACAATCAACATCAATAATCTCACTCCTGGAGTGCAGTATACATTCCAGGTCTTCGCAGTTGCAGCAGATAACAGCACAATGGGGACTTATGAAATTATTTCAGCTTACACAAGTAAGATTTAAATAAGAAACACTTATTATGAAAGTCATATTAAGAGTTTCCTTGTTTGTACATAGTTGTAATTTTCTGAAAATATATGGCTTAACTTGCACTCGCAGAGCCACACTTTATAAGAAGTCTGACTGTGATTATGGTCACTTCAACCTCATTGTTCATGAGATGGACAGAACCAGTAGGAAATAGATCTCTCTTTAAAGTGCAGTGAATCCATTGGATTGTGAAGTTTAATACGTCGACTAGCCAGACATTTTCTTAACATGACTAACCTAAATTCTTGTCATGAGCTGGACAGAACCAGTCGGAAATAGATCTCTCTTGAAAGTGCAATGAATCCATTGGAATGTAAAGTTTAATTTGTCAACTAGCCAGACATATTCTTAACATGACTAACCTAAATTCTTTTTGAAACTACTACATTGGACTATCATAACTTGCTGCAGATAATAACTGAAAGCAACACATATGATAGTCTGCGGTACATGAGCAAATTGCGTAGTTAGCATTAGAAATTTAGCAGAATTATTCTAAACATTTTGTCTGTCCTCATGGACGTTTTCCAATCTCAGAGAGCCAAAAGTCATCATGAATCGCATTGCGGTTCAAATCACAGTATCTTCTGTGTCTTTGAACTTGTCTGACCCATCAGGATTGTGGTCATTCTTTAGAGTACAATGGAAAAAATTGCAGTTTACATTATAACAATTCCACACAAAATAATGCTGTTAACGTCACTGTTCTTAATCCTGGAGTGAGTTACACTTTTATGGTATCTGTTAAGGGTGGAGATTACACAACAAAGGGCAGATATTTTTTCTTTTCTTTTTGTGTTATACGCTTAAGTTTTTGAGAGTTGTCGTGTGTGATATCACTGCCTGTCTTTTAGAATAACAATTCACTAGTATTTGTGTTTCATATGTGCCCTGTTCTAATGGATTTATATACCCTCACCTCTTTACCCTTACAGAACCCGATATTGTCCAAAATCTCACTGTCGTAAACATTACAACTTCTTCTGTATCACTGAACTGGATACAACCTTTTGGAAACAGCTCTTATTACATGGTCCAATATAAAAATTTCAGTGTGACTTTGAATATGACTACTCAAAATACCACAATCAACATCAATAATCTCACTCCTGGAGTGCAGTATACATTCCAGGTCTTCGCAGTTGCAGCAGATAACAGCACAATGGGGACTTATGAAATTATTTCAGCTTACACAAGTAAGATTTAAATAAGAAACACTTATTATGATAGTCATATTAAGAGTTTCCTTGTTTGTACATAGTTGTAATTTTCTGAAAATATATGGCTTAACTTGCACTCGCAGAGCCACACTTTATAAGAAGTCTGACTGTGATTATGGTCACTTCAACCTCATTGTTCATGAGATGGACAGAACCAGTAGGAAATAGATCTCTCTTGAAAGTGCAATGAATCCATTGGATTGTAAAGTTTAATTTGTCAATTAGCCAGACATATTCTTAACATGACTAACCTAAATTCTTTTTGAAACTACTACATTGGACTATCATAACTTGCTGCAGATAATAACTGAAAGCAACGCATATGATAGTCTGCGGTACATGAGCAAATTGCGTAGTTAGCATTAGAAATTTTGCAGAATTATTCTAAACATTTTGTCTGTCCTCATGGACGTTTTCCAATCTCAGAGAGCCAAAAGTCATCATGAATCGCATTGCGGTTCAAATCACAGTATCTTCTGCGTCTTTGAACTTGTCTGACCCATCAGGATTGTGGTCATTCTTTAGAGTACAATGGAAAAAATTGCAGTTTACATTATAACAATTCCACACAAAATAATGCTGTTAACGTCACTGTTCTTAATCCTGGAGTGAGTTACACTTTTATGGTATCTGTTAAGGGTGGAGATTACACAACAAAGGGCAGATATTTTTTCTTTTCTTTTTGTGTTATACGCTTAAGTTTTTGAGAGTTGTTGTGTGTGATATCACTGCCTGTCTTTTAGAATAACAATTCACTAGTATTTGTGTTTCATATGTGCCCTGTTCTAATGGATTTATATACCCTCACCTCTTTACCCTTACAGAACCCGATATTGTCCAAAATCTCACTGTCGTAAACATTACAACTTCTTCTGTATCACTGAACTGGATACAACCTTTTGGAAACAGCTCTTATTACATGGTCCAATATAAAAATTTCAGTGTGACTTTGAATAAGACTACTCAAAATACCACAATCAACATCAATAATCTCACTCCTGGAGTGCAGTATACATTCCAGGTCTTCGCAGTTGCAGCAGATAACAGCACAATGGGGACTTATGAAATTATTTCAGCTTACACAAGTAAGATTTAAATAAGAAACACTTATTATGAAAGTCATATTAAGAGTTTCCTTGTTTGTACATAGTTGTAATTTTCTGAAAATATATGGCTTAACTTGCACTCGCAGAGCCACACTTTATAAGAAGTCTGACTGTGATTATGGTCACTTCAACCTCATTGTTCATGAGATGGACAGAACCAGTAGGAAATAGATCTCTCTTTAAAGTGCAGTGAATCCATTGGATTGTGAAGTTTAATACGTCGACTAGCCAGACATTTTCTTAACATGACTAACCTAAATTCTTGTCATGAGCTGGACAGAACCAGTCGGAAATAGATCTCTCTTGAAAGTGCAATGAATCCATTGGAATGTAAAGTTTAATTTGTCAACTAGCCAGACATATTCTTAACATGACTAACCTAAATTCTTTTTGAAACTACTACATTGGACTATCATAACTTGCTGCAGATAATAACTGAAAGCAACACATATGATAGTCTGCGGTACATGAGCAAATTGCGTAGTTAGCATTAGAAATTTAGCAGAATTATTCTAAACATTTTGTCTGTCCTCATGGACGTTTTCCAATCTCAGAGAGCCAAAAGTCATCATGAATCGCATTGCGGTTCAAATCACAGTATCTTCTGTGTCTTTGAACTTGTCTGACCCATCAGGATTGTGGTCATTCTTTAGAGTACAATGGAAAAAATTGCAGTTTACATTATAACAATTCCACACAAAATAATGCTGTTAACGTCACTGTTCTTAATCCTGGAGTGAGTTACACTTTTATGGTATCTGTTAAGGGTGGAGATTACACAACAAAGGGCAGATATTTTTTCTTTTCTTTTTGTGTTATACGCTTAAGTTTTTGAGAGTTGTCGTGTGTGATATCACTGCCTGTCTTTTAGAATAACAATTCACTAGTATTTGTGTTTCATATGTGCCCTGTTCTAATGGATTTATATACCCTCACCTCTTTACCCTTACAGAACCCGATATTGTCCAAAATCTCACTGTCGTAAACATTACAACTTCTTCTGTATCACTGAACTGGATACAACCTTTTGGAAACAGCTCTTATTACATGGTCCAATATAAAAATTTCAGTGTGACTTTGAATATGACTACTCAAAATACCACAATCAACATCAATAATCTCACTCCTGGAGTGCAGTATACATTCCAGGTCTTCGCAGTTGCAGCAGATAACAGCACAATGGGGACTTATGAAATTATTTCAGCTTACACAAGTAAGATTTAAATAAGAAACACTTATTATGATAGTCATATTAAGAGTTTCCTTGTTTGTACATAGTTGTAATTTTCTGAAAATATATGGCTTAACTTGCACTCGCAGAGCCACACTTTATAAGAAGTCTGACTGTGATTATGGTCACTTCAACCTCATTGTTCATGAGATGGACAGAACCAGTAGGAAATAGATCTCTCTTGAAAGTGCAATGAATCCATTGGATTGTAAAGTTTAATTTGTCAATTAGCCAGACATATTCTTAACATGACTAACCTAAATTCTTTTTGAAACTACTACATTGGACTATCATAACTTGCTGCAGATAATAACTGAAAGCAACGCATATGATAGTCTGCGGTACATGAGCAAATTGCGTAGTTAGCATTAGAAATTTTGCAGAATTATTCTAAACATTTTGTCTGTCCTCATGGACGTTTTCCAATCTCAGAGAGCCAAAAGTCATCATGAATCGCATTGCGGTTCAAATCACAGTATCTTCTGCGTCTTTGAACTTGTCTGACCCATCAGGATTGTGGTCATTCTTTAGAGTACAATGGAAAAAATTGCAGTTTACATTATAACAATTCCACACAAAATAATGCTGTTAACGTCACTGTTCTTAATCCTGGAGTGAGTTACACTTTTATGGTATCTGTTAAGGGTGGAGATTACACAACAAAGGGCAGATATTTTTTCTTTTCTTTTTGTGTTATACGCTTAAGTTTTTGAGAGTTGTCGTGTGTGATATCACTGCCTGTCTTTTAGAATAACAATTCACTAGTATTTGTGTTTCATATGTGCCCTGTTCTAATGGATTTATATACCCTCACCTCTTTACCCTTACAGAACCCGATATTGTCCAAAATCTCACTGTCGTAAACATTACAACTTCTTCTGTATCACTGAACTGGATACAACCTTTTGGAAACAGCTCTTATTACATGGTCCAATATAAAAATTTCAGTGTGACTTTGAATAAGACTACTCAAAATACCACAATCAACATCAATAATCTCACTCCTGGAGTGCAGTATACATTCCAGGTCTTCGCAGTTGCAGCAGATAACAGCACAATGGGGACTTATGAAATTATTTCAGCTTACACAAGTAAGATTTAAATAAGAAACACTTATTATGAAAGTCATATTAAGAGTTTCCTTGTTTGTACGTAGTTGTAATTTTCTGAAAATATATGGCTTAACTTGCACTCGCAGAGCCACACTTTATAAGAAGTCTGACTGTGATTATGGTCACTTCAACCTCATTGTTCATGAGATGGACAGAACCAGTAGGAAATAGATCTCTCTTTAAAGTGCAGTGAATCCATTGGATTGTGAAGTTTAATACGTCGACTAGCCACACATTTTCTTAACATGACTAACCTAAATTCTTGTCATGAGCTGGACAGAACCAGTAGGAAATAGATCTCTCTTGAAAGTGCAATGAATCCATTGGAATGTAAAGTTTAATTTGTCAACTAGCCAGACATATTCTTAACATGACTAACCTAAATTCTTTTTGAAACTACTACATTGGACTATCATAACTTGCTGCAGATAATAACTGAAAGCAACACATATGATAGTCTGCGGTACATGAGCAAATTGCGTAGTTAGCATTAGAAATTTAGCAGAATTATTCTAAACATTTTGTCTGTCCTCATGGACGTTTTCCAATCTCAGAGAGCCAAAAGTCATCATGAATCGCATTGCGGTTCAAATCACAGTATCTTCTGCGTCTTTGAACTTGTCTGACCCATCAGGATTGTGGTCATTCTTTAGAGTACAATGGAAAAAATTGCAGTTTACATTATAACAATTCCACACAAAATAATGCTGTTAACGTCACTGTTCTTAATCCTGGAGTGAGTTACACTTTTATGGTATCTGTTAAGGGTGGAGATTACACAACAAAGGGCAGATATTTTTTCTTTTCTTTTTGTGTTATACGCTTAAGTTTTTGAGAGTTGTCGTGTGTGATATCACTGCCTGTCTTTTAGAATAACAATTCACTAGTATTTGTGTTTCATATGTGCCCTGTTCTAATGGATTTATATACCCTCACCTCTTTACCCTTACAGAACCCGATATTGTCCAAAATCTCACTGTCGTAAACATTACAACTTCTTCTGTATCACTGAACTGGATACAACCTTTTGGAAACAGCTCTTATTACATGGTCCAATATAAAAATTTCAGTGTGACTTTGAATAAGACTACTCAAAATACCACAATCAACATCAATAATCTCACTCCTGGAGTGCAGTATACATTCCAGGTCTTCGCAGTTGCAGCAGATAACAGCACAATGGGGACTTATGAAATTATTTCAGCTTACACAAGTAAGATTTAAATAAGAAACACTTATTATGAAAGTCATATTAAGAGTTTCCTTGTTTGTACGTAGTTGTAATTTTCTGAAAATATATGGCTTAACTTGCACTCGCAGAGCCACACTTTAGAAGAAGTCTGACTGTGATTATGGTCACTTCAACCTCATTGTTCATGAGATGGACAGAACCAGTAGGAAATAGATCTCTCTTTAAAGTGCAGTGAATCCATTGGATTGTGAAGTTTAATACGTCGACTAGCCAGACATTTTCTTAACATGACTAACCTAAATTCTTGTCATGAGCTGGACAGAACCAGTAGGAAATAGATCTCTCTTGAAAGTGCAATGAATCCATTGGAATGTAAAGTTTAATTTGTCAACTAGCCAGACATATTCTTAACATGACTAACCTAAATTCTTTTTGAAACTACTACATTGGACTATCATAACTTGCTGCAGATAATAACTGAAAGCAACACATATGATAGTCTGCGGTACATGAGCAAATTGCGTAGTTAGCATTAGAAATTTAGCAGAATTATTCTAAACATTTTGTCTGTCCTCATGGACGTTTTCCAATCTCAGAGAGCCAAAAGTCATCATGAATCGCATTGCGGTTCAAATCACAGTATCTTCTGCGTCTTTGAACTTGTCTGACCCATCAGGATTGTGGTCATTCTTTAGAGTACAATGGAAAAAATTGCAGTTTACATTATAACAATTCCACACAAAATAATGCTGTTAACGTCACTGTTCTTAATCCTGGAGTGAGTTACACTTTTATGGTATCTGTTAAGGGTGGAGATTACACAACAAAGGGCAGATATTTTTTCTTTTCTTTTTGTGTTATACGCTTAAGTTTTTGAGAGTTGTCGTGTGTGATATCACTGCCTGTCTTTTAGAATAACAATTCACTATTATTTGTGTTTCATATGTGCCCTGTTCTAATGGATTTATATACCCTCACCTCTTTACCCTTACAGAACCCGATATTGTCCAAAATCTCACTGTCGTAAACATTACAACTTCTTCTGTATCACTGAACTGGATACAACCTTTTGGAAACAGCTCTTATTACATGGTCCAATATAAAAATTTCAGTGTGACTTTGAATATGACTACTCAAAATACCACAATCAACATCAATAATCTCACTCCTGGAGTGCAGTATACATTCCAGGTCTTCGCAGTTGCAGCAGATAACAGCACAATGGGGACTTATGAAATTATTTCAGCTTACACAAGTAAGATTTAAATAAGAAACACTTATTATGATAGTCATATTAAGAGTTTCCTTGTTTGTACATAGTTGTAATTTTCTGAAAATATATGGCTTAACTTGCACTCGCAGAGCCACACTTTATAAGAAGTCTGACTGTGATTATGGTCACTTCAACCTCATTGTTCATGAGATGGACAGAACCAGTAGGAAATAGATCTCTCTTGAAAGTGCAATGAATCCATTGGATTGTAAAGTTTAATTTGTCAATTAGCCAGACATATTCTTAACATGACTAACCTAAATTCTTTTTGAAACTACTACATTGGACTATCATAACTTGCTGCAGATAATAACTGAAAGCAACGCATATGATAGTCTGCGGTACATGAGCAAATTGCGTAGTTAGCATTAGAAATTTTGCAGAATTATTCTAAACATTTTGTCTGTCCTCATGGACGTTTTCCAATCTCAGAGAGCCAAAAGTCATCATGAATCGCATTGCGGTTCAAATCACAGTATCTTCTGCGTCTTTGAACTTGTCTGACCCATCAGGATTGTGGTCATTCTTTAGAGTACAATGGAAAAAATTGCAGTTTACATTATAACAATTCCACACAAAATAATGCTGTTAACGTCACTGTTCTTAATCCTGGAGTGAGTTACACTTTTATGGTATCTGTTAAGAGTGGAGATTACACAACAAAGGGCAGATATTTTTTCTTTTCTTTTTGTGTTATACGCTTAAGTTTTTGAGAGTTGTCGTGTGTGATATCACTGCCTGTCTTTTAGAATAACAATTCGCTAGTATTTGTGTTTCATACGTGCCCTGTTCTAATGGATTTATATACCCTCACCTCTTTACCCTTACAGAACCCGATATTGTCCAAAATCTCACTGTCGTAAACATTACAACTTCTTCTGTATCACTGAACTGGATACAACCTTTTGGAAACAGCTCTTATTACATGGTCCAATATAAAAATTTCAGTGTGACTTTGAATAAGACTACTCAAAATACCACAATCAACATCAATAATCTCACTCCTGGAGTGCAGTATACATTCCAGGTCTTCGCAGTTGCAGCAGATAACAGCACAATGGGGACTTATGAAATTATTTCAGCTTACACAAGTAAGATTTAAATAAGAAACACTTATTATGAAAGTCATATTAAGAGTTTCCTTGTTTGTACGTAGTTGTAATTTTCTGAAAATATATGGCTTAACTTGCACTCGCAGAGCCACACTTTATAAGAAGTCTGACTGTGATTATGGTCACTTCAACCTCATTGTTCATGAGATGGACAGAACCAGTAGGAAATAGATCTCTCTTTAAAGTGCAGTGAATCCATTGGATTGTGAAGTTTAATACGTCGACTAGCCAGACATTTTCTTAACATGACTAACCTAAATTCTTGTCATGAGCTGGACAGAACCAGTAGGAAATAGATCTCTCTTGAAAGTGCAATGAATCCATTGGAATGTAAAGTTTAATTTGTCAACTAGCCAGACATATTCTTAACATGACTAACCTAAATTCTTTTTGAAACTACTACATTGGACTATCATAACTTGCTGCAGATAATAACTGAAAGCAACGCATTTGATAGTCTGCGGTACATGAGCAAATTGCGTAGTTAGCATTAGAAATTTTGCAGAATTATTCTAAACATTTTGTCTGTCCTCATGGACGTTTTCCAATCTCAGAGAGCCAAAAGTTATCATGAATCGCATTGCGGTTCAAATCACAGTATCTTCTGCGTCTTTGAACTTGTCTGACCCATCAGGATTGTGGTCATTCTTTAGAGTACAATGGAAAAAATTGCAGTTTACATTATAACAATTCCACACAAAATAATGCCGTTCACGTCACTGTTCTTAATCCTGGAGTGAGTTACACTTTTATGGTATCTGTTAAGGGTGGAGATTACACAACAAAGGGCAGATATTTTTTCTTTTCTTTTTGTGTTATACGCTTAAGTTTTTGAGAGTTGTCGTGTGTGATATCACTGCCTGTCTTTTAGAATAACAATTCACTAGTATTTGTGTTTCATATGTGCCCTGTTCTAATGGATTTATATACCCTCACCTCTTTACCCTTACAGAACCCGATATTGTCCAAAATCTCACTGTCGTAAACATTACAACTTCTTCTGTATCACTGAACTGGATACAACCTTTTGGAAACAGCTCTTATTACATGGTCCAATATAAAAATTTCAGTGTGACTTTGAATATGACTACTCAAAATACCACAATCAACATCAATAATCTCACTCCTGGAGTGCAGTATACATTCCAGGTCTTCGCAGTTGCAGCAGATAACAGCACAATGGGGACTTATGAAATTATTTCAGCTTACACAAGTAAGATTTAAATAAGAAACACTTATTATGAAAGTCATATTAAGAGTTTCCTTGTTTGTACATAGTTGTAATTTTCTGAAAATATATGGCTTAACTTGCACTCGCAGAGCCACACTTTATAAGAAGTCTGACTGTGATTATGGTCACTTCAACCTCATTGTTCATGAGATGGACAGAACCAGTAGGAAATAGATCTCTCTTGAAAGTGCAATGAATCCATTGGATTGTAAAGTTTAATTTGTCAATTAGCCAGACATATTCTTAACATGACTAACCTAAATTCTTTTTGAAACTACTACATTGGACTATCATAACTTGCTGCAGATAATAACTGAAAGCAACGCATATGATAGTCTGCGGTACATGAGCAAATTGCGTAGTTAGCATTAGAAATTTAGCAGAATTATTCTAAACATTTTGTCTGTCCTCATGGACGTTTTCCAATCTCAGAGAGCCAAAAGTCATCATGAATCGCATTGCGGTTCAAATCACAGTATCTTCTGCGTCTTTGAACTTGTCTGACCCATCAGGATTGTGGTCATTCTTTAGAGTACAATGGAAAATATTGCAGTTTACATTATAACAATTCTACACAAAATAATGCTGTTAACGTCACTGTTCTTAATCCTGGAGTGAGTTACACTTTTATGGTATCTGTTAAGGGTGGAGATTACACAACAAAGGGCAGATATTTTTTCTTTTCTTTTTGTGTTATACGCTTAAGTTTTTGAGAGTTGTCGTGTGTGATATCACTGCCTGTCTTTTAGAATAACAATTCACTAGTATTTGTGTTTCATATGTGCCCTGTTCTAATGGATTTATATACCCTCACCTCTTTACCCTTACAGAACCCGATATTGTCCAAAATCTCACTGTCGTAAACATTACAACTTCTTCTGTATCACTGAACTGGATACAACCTTTTGGAAACAGCTCTTATTACATGGTCCAATATAAAAATTTCAGTGTGACTTTGAATAAGACTACTCAAAATACCACAATCAACATCAATAATCTCACTCCTGGAGTGCAGTATACATTCCAGGTCTTCGCAGTTGCAGCAGATAACAGCACAATGGGGACTTATGAAATTATTTCAGCTTACACAAGTAAGATTTAAATAAGAAACACTTATTATGAAAGTCATATTAAGAGTTTCCTTGTTTGTACGTAGTTGTAATTTTCTGAAAATATATGGCTTAACTTGCACTCGCAGAGCCACACTTTATAAGAAGTCTGACTGTGATTATGGTCACTTCAACCTCATTGTTCATGAGATGGACAGAACCAGTAGGAAATAGATCTCTCTTTAAAGTGCAGTGAATCCATTGGATTGTGAAGTTTAATACGTCGACTAGCCAGACATTTTCTTAACATGACTAACCTAAATTCTTGTCATGAGCTGGACAGAACCAGTAGGAAATAGATCTCTCTTGAAAGTGCAATGAATCCATTGGAATGTAAAGTTTAATTTGTCAACTAGCCAGACATATTCTTAACATGACTAACCTAAATTCTTTTTGAAACTACTACATTGGACTATCATAACTTGCTGCAGATAATAACTGAAAGCAACGCATTTGATAGTCTGCGGTACATGAGCAAATTGCGTAGTTAGCATTAGAAATTTTGCAGAATTATTCTAAACATTTTGTCTGTCCTCATGGACGTTTTCCAATCTCAGAGAGCCAAAAGTTATCATGAATCGCATTGCGGTTCAAATCACAGTATCTTCTGCGTCTTTGAACTTGTCTGACCCATCAGGATTGTGGTCATTCTTTAGAGTACAATGGAAAAAATTGCAGTTTACATTATAACAATTCCACACAAAATAATGCCGTTCACGTCACTGTTCTTAATCCTGGAGTGAGTTACACTTTTATGGTATCTGTTAAGGGTGGAGATTACACAACAAAGGGCAGATATTTTTTCTTTTCTTTTTGTGTTATACGCTTAAGTTTTTGAGAGTTGTCGTGTGTGATATCACTGCCTGTCTTTTAGAATAACAATTCACTAGTATTTGTGTTTCATATGTGCCCTGTTCTAATGGATTTATATACCCTCACCTCTTTACCCTTACAGAACCCGATATTGTCCAAAATCTCACTGTCGTAAACATTACAACTTCTTCTGTATCACTGAACTGGATACAACCTTTTGGAAACAGCTCTTATTACATGGTCCAATATAAAAATTTCAGTGTGACTTTGAATATGACTACTCAAAATACCACAATCAACATCAATAATCTCACTCCTGGAGTGCAGTATACATTCCAGGTCTTCGCAGTTGCAGCAGATAACAGCACAATGGGGACTTATGAAATTATTTCAGCTTACACAAGTAAGATTTAAATAAGAAACACTTATTATGAAAGTCATATTAAGAGTTTCCTTGTTTGTACATAGTTGTAATTTTCTGAAAATATATGGCTTAACTTGCACTCGCAGAGCCACACTTTATAAGAAGTCTGACTGTGATTATGGTCACTTCAACCTCATTGTTCATGAGATGGACAGAACCAGTAGGAAATAGATCTCTCTTGAAAGTGCAATGAATCCATTGGATTGTAAAGTTTAATTTGTCAATTAGCCAGACATATTCTTAACATGACTAACCTAAATTCTTTTTGAAACTACTACATTGGACTATCATAACTTGCTGCAGATAATAACTGAAAGCAACGCATATGATAGTCTGCGGTACATGAGCAAATTGCGTAGTTAGCATTAGAAATTTTGCAGAATTATTCTAAACATTTTGTCTGTCCTCATGGACGTTTTCCAATCTCAGAGAGCCAAAAGTCATCATGAATCGCATTGCGGTTCAAATCACAGTATCTTCTGCGTCTTTGAACTTGTCTGACCCATCAGGATTGTGGTCATTCTTTAGAGTACAATGGAAAATATTGCAGTTTACATTATAACAATTCCACACAAAATAATGCTGTTAACGTCACTGTTCTTAATCCTGGAGTGAGTTACACTTTTATGGTATCTGTTAAGGGTGGAGATTACACAACAAAGGGCAGATATTTTTTCTTTTCTTTTTGTGTTATACGCTTAAGTTTTTGAGAGTTGTCGTGTGTGATATCACTGCCTGTCTTTTAGAATAACAATTCACTAGTATTTGTGTTTCATATGTGCCCTGTTCTAATGGATTTATATACCCTCACCTCTTTACCCTTACAGAACCCGATATTGTCCAAAATCTCACTGTCGTAAACATTACAACTTCTTCTGTATCACTGAACTGGATACAACCTTTTGGAAACAGCTCTTATTACATGGTCCAATATAAAAATTTCAGTGTGACTTTGAATAAGACTACTCAAAATACCACAATCAACATCAATAATCTCACTCCTGGAGTGCAGTATACATTCCAGGTCTTCGCAGTTGCAGCAGATAACAGCACAATGGGGACTTATGAAATTATTTCAGCTTACACAAGTAAGATTTAAATAAGAAACACTTATTATGAAAGTCATATTAAGAGTTTCCTTGTTTGTACGTAGTTGTAATTTTCTGAAAATATATGGCTTAACTTGCACTCGCAGAGCCACACTTTATAAGAAGTCTGACTGTGATTATGGTCACTTCAACCTCATTGTTCATGAGATGGACAGAACCAGTAGGAAATAGATCTCTCTTTAAAGTGCAGTGAATCCATTGGATTGTGAAGTTTAATACGTCGACTAGCCAGACATTTTCTTAACATGACTAACCTAAATTCTTGTCATGAGCTGGACAGAACCAGTAGGAAATAGATCTCTCTTGAAAGTGCAATGAATCCATTGGAATGTAAAGTTTAATTTGTCAACTAGCCAGACATATTCTTAACATGACTAACCTAAATTCTTTTTGAAACTACTACATTGGACTATCATAACTTGCTGCAGATAATAACTGAAAGCAACGCATTTGATAGTCTGCGGTACATGAGCAAATTGCGTAGTTAGCATTAGAAATTTTGCAGAATTATTCTAAACATTTTGTCTGTCCTCATGGACGTTTTCCAATCTCAGAGAGCCAAAAGTTATCATGAATCGCATTGCGGTTCAAATCACAGTATCTTCTGCGTCTTTGAACTTGTCTGACCCATCAGGATTGTGGTCATTCTTTAGAGTACAATGGAAAAAATTGCAGTTTACATTATAACAATTCCACACAAAATAATGCCGTTCACGTCACTGTTCTTAATCCTGGAGTGAGTTACACTTTTATGGTATCTGTTAAGGGTGGAGATTACACAACAAAGGGCAGATATTTTTTCTTTTCTTTTTGTGTTATACGCTTAAGTTTTTGAGAGTTGTCGTGTGTGATATCACTGCCTGTCTTTTAGAATAACAATTCACTAGTATTTGTGTTTCATATGTGCCCTGTTCTAATGGATTTATATACCCTCACCTCTTTACCCTTACAGAACCCGATATTGTCCAAAATCTCACTGTCGTAAACATTACAACTTCTTCTGTATCACTGAACTGGATACAACCTTTTGGAAACAGCTCTTATTACATGGTCCAATATAAAAATTTCAGTGTGACTTTGAATATGACTACTCAAAATACCACAATCAACATCAATAATCTCACTCCTGGAGTGCAGTATACATTCCAGGTCTTCGCAGTTGCAGCAGATAACAGCACAATGGGGACTTATGAAATTATTTCAGCTTACACAAGTAAGATTTAAATAAGAAACACTTATTATGAAAGTCATATTAAGAGTTTCCTTGTTTGTACATAGTTGTAATTTTCTGAAAATATATGGCTTAACTTGCACTCGCAGAGCCACACTTTATAAGAAGTCTGACTGTGATTATGGTCACTTCAACCTCATTGTTCATGAGATGGACAGAACCAGTAGGAAATAGATCTCTCTTGAAAGTGCAATGAATCCATTGGATTGTAAAGTTTAATTTGTCAATTAGCCAGACATATTCTTAACATGACTAACCTAAATTCTTTTTGAAACTACTACATTGGACTATCATAACTTGCTGCAGATAATAACTGAAAGCAACGCATATGATAGTCTGCGGTACATGAGCAAATTGCGTAGTTAGCATTAGAAATTTTGCAGAATTATTCTAAACATTTTGTCTGTCCTCATGGACGTTTTCCAATCTCAGAGAGCCAAAAGTCATCATGAATCGCATTGCGGTTCAAATCACAGTATCTTCTGCGTCTTTGAACTTGTCTGACCCATCAGGATTGTGGTCATTCTTTAGAGTACAATGGAAAATATTGCAGTTTACATTATAACAATTCCACACAAAATAATGCTGTTAACGTCACTGTTCTTAATCCTGGAGTGAGTTACACTTTTATGGTATCTGTTAAGGGTGGAGATTACACAACAAAGGGCAGATATTTTTTCTTTTCTTTTTGTGTTATACGCTTAAGTTTTTGAGAGTTGTCGTGTGTGATATCACTGCCTGTCTTTTAGAATAACAATTCACTAGTATTTGTGTTTCATATGTGCCCTGTTCTAATGGATTTATATACCCTCACCTCTTTACCCTTACAGAACCCGATATTGTCCAAAATCTCACTGTCGTAAACATTACAACTTCTTCTGTATCACTGAACTGGATACAACCTTTTGGAAACAGCTCTTATTACATGGTCCAATATAAAAATTTCAGTGTGACTTTGAATAAGACTACTCAAAATACCACAATCAACATCAATAATCTCACTCCTGGAGTGCAGTATACATTCCAGGTCTTCGCAGTTGCAGCAGATAACAGCACAATGGGGACTTATGAAATTATTTCAGCTTACACAAGTAAGATTTAAATAAGAAACACTTATTATGATAGTCATATTAAGAGTTTCCTTGTTTGTACATAGTTGTAATTTTCTGAAAATATATGGCTTAACTTGCACTAGCAGAGCCACACTTTATAAGAAGTCTGACTGTGATTATGGTCACTTCAACCTCATTGTTCATGAGATGGACAGAACCAGTAGGAAATAGATCTCTCTTTAAAGTGCAGTGAATCCATTGGATTGTGAAGTTTAATACGTCGACTAGCCAGACATTTTCTTAACATGACTAACCTAAATTCTTGTCATGAGCTGGACAGAACCAGTAGGAAATAGATCTCTCTTGAAAGTGCAATGAATCCATTGGAATGTAAAGTTTAATTTGTCAACTAGCCAGACATATTCTTAACATGACTAACCTAAATTCTTTTTGAAACTACTACATTGGACTATCATAACTTGCTGCAGATAATAACTGAAAGCAACACATATGATAGTCTGCGGTACATGAGCAAATTGCGTAGTTAGCATTAGAAATTTAGCAGAATTATTCTAAACATTTTGTCTGTCCTCATGGACGTTTTCCAATCTCAGAGAGCCAAAAGTCATCATGAATCGCATTGCGGTTCAAATCACAGTATCTTCTGCGTCTTTGAACTTGTCTGACCCATCAGGATTGTGGTCATTCTTTAGAGTACAATGGAAAAAATTGCAGTTTACATTATAACAATTCCACACAAAATAATGCTGTTAACGTCACTGTTCTTAATCCTGGAGTGAGTTACACTTTTATGGTATCTGTTAAGGGTGGAGATTACACAACAAAGGGCAGATATTTTTTCTTTTCTTTTTGTGTTATACGCTTAAGTTTTTGAGAGTTGTCGTGTGTGATATCACTGCCTGTCTTTTAGAATAACAATTCACTAGTATTTGTGTTTCATATGTGCCCTGTTCTAATGGATTTATATACCCTCACCTCTTTACCCTTACAGAACCCGATATTGTCCAAAATCTCACTGTCGTAAACATTACAACTTCTTCTGTATCACTGAACTGGATACAACCTTTTGGAAACAGCTCTTATTACATGGTCCAATATAAAAATTTCAGTGTGACTTTGAATATGACTACTCAAAATACCACAATCAACATCAATAATCTCACTCCTGGAGTGCAGTATACATTCCAGGTCTTCGCAGTTGCAGCAGATAACAGCACAATGGGGACTTATGAAATTATTTCAGCTTACACAAGTAAGATTTAAATAAGAAACACTTATTATGAAAGTCATATTAAGAGTTTCCTTGTTTGTACGTAGTTGTAATTTTCTGAAAATATATGGCTTAACTTGCACTCGCAGAGCCACACTTTATAAGAAGTCTGACTGTGATTATGGTCACTTCAACCTCATTGTTCATGAGATGGACAGAACCAGTAGGAAATAGATCTCTCTTTAAAGTGCAGTGAATCCATTGGATTGTGAAGTTTAATACGTCGACTAGCCAGACATTTTCTTAACATGACTAACCTAAATTCTTGTCATGAGCTGGACAGAACCAGTAGGAAATAGATCTCTCTTGAAAGTGCAATGAATCCATTGGAATGTAAAGTTTAATTTGTCAACTAGCCAGACATATTCTTAACATGACTAACCTAAATTCTTTTTGAAACTACTACATTGGACTATCATAACTTGCTGCAGATAATAACTGAAAGCAACGCATTTGATAGTCTGCGGTACATGAGCAAATTGCGTAGTTAGCATTAGAAATTTTGCAGAATTATTCTAAACATTTTGTCTGTCCTCATGGACGTTTTCCAATCTCAGAGAGCCAAAAGTTATCATGAATCGCATTGCGGTTCAAATCACAGTATCTTCTGCGTCTTTGAACTTGTCTGACCCATCAGGATTGTGGTCATTCTTTAGAGTACAATGGAAAAAATTGCAGTTTACATTATAACAATTCCACACAAAATAATGCCGTTCACGTCACTGTTCTTAATCCTGGAGTGAGTTACACTTTTATGGTATCTGTTAAGGGTGGAGATTACACAACAAAGGGCAGATATTTTTTCTTTTCTTTTTGTGTTATACGCTTAAGTTTTTGAGAGTTGTCGTGTGTGATATCACTGCCTGTCTTTTAGAATAACAATTCGCTAGTATTTGTGTTTCATATGTGCCCTGTTCTAATGGATTTATATACCCTCACCTCTTTACCCTTACAGAACCCGATATTGTCCAAAATCTCACTGTCGTAAACATTACAACTTCTTCTGTATCACTGAACTGGATACAACCTTTTGGAAACAGCTCTTATTACATGGTCCAATATAAAAATTTCAGTGTGACTTTGAATAAGACTACTCAAAATACCACAATCAACATCAATAATCTCACTCCTGGAGTGCAGTATACATTCCAGGTCTTCGCAGTTGCAGCAGATAACAGCACAATGGGGACTTATGAAATTATTTCAGCTTACACAAGTAAGATTTAAATAAGAAACACTTATTATGAAAGTCATATTAAGAGTTTCCTTGTTTGTACGTAGTTGTAATTTTCTGAAAATATATGGCTTAACTTGCACTCGCAGAGCCACACTTTATAAGAAGTCTGACTGTGATTATGGTCACTTCAACCTCATTGTTCATGAGATGGACAGAACCAGTAGGAAATAGATCTCTCTTTAAAGTGCAGTGAATCCATTGGATTGTGAAGTTTAATACGTCGACTAGCCAGACATTTTCTTAACATGACTAACCTAAATTCTTGTCATGAGCTGGACAGAACCAGTAGGAAATAGATCTCTCTTGAAAGTGCAATGAATCCATTGGATTGTAAAGTTTAATTTGTCAATTAGCCAGACAAATTCTTAACATGACTAACCTAAATTCTTTTTGAAACTACTATATTGGACTATCATAACTTGCTGCAGATAATAACTGAAAGCAACGCATATGATAGTCTGCGGTACATGAGCAAATTGCGTAGTTAGCATTAGAAATTTTGCAGAATTATTCTAAACATTTTGTCTGTCCTCATGGACGTTTTCCAATCTCAGAGAGCCAAAAGTCATCATGAATCGCATTGCGGTTCAAATCACAGTATCTTCTGCGTCTTTGAACTTGTCTGACCCATCAGGATTGTGGTCATTCTTTAGAGTACAATGGAAAAAATTGCAGTTTACATTATAACAATTCCACACAAAATAATGCTGTTAACGTCACTGTTCTTAATCCTGGAGTGAGTTACACTTTTATGGTATCTGTTAAGGGTGGAGATTACACAACAAAGGGCAGATATTTTTTCTTTTCTTTTTGTGTTATACGCTTAAGTTTTTGAGAGTTGTCGTGTGTGATATCACTGCCTGTCTTTTAGAATAACAATTCACTAGTATTTGTGTTTCATATGTGCCCTGTTCTAATGGATTTATATACCCTCACCTCTTTACCCTTACAGAACCCGATATTGTCCAAAATCTCACTGTCGTAAACATTACAACTTCTTCTGTATCACTGAACTGGATACAACCTTTTGGAAACAGCTCTTATTACATGGTCCAATATAAAAATTTCAGTATGACTTTGAATAAGACTACTCAAAATACCACAATCAACATCAATAATCTCACTCCTGGAGTGCAGTATACATTCCAGGTCTTCGCAGTTGCAGCAGATAACAGCACAATGGGGACTTATGAAATTATTTCAGCTTACACAAGTAAGATTTAAATAAGAAACACTTATTATGAAAGTCATATTAAGAGTTTCCTTGTTTGTACATAGTTGTAATTTTCTGAAAATATATGGCTTAACTTGCACTCGCAGAGCCACACTTCATAAGAAGTCTGACTGTGATTATGGTCACTTCAACCTCATTGTTCATGAGATGGACAGAACCAGTAGGAAATAGATCTCTCTTTAAAGTGCAGTGAATCCATTGGATTGTGAAGTTTAATACGTCGACTAGCCAGACATTTTCTTAACATGACTAACCTAAATTCTTGTCATGAGCTGGACAGAACCAGTAGGAAATAGATCTCTCTTGAAAGTGCAATGAATCCATTGGAATGTAAAGTTTAATTTGTCAACTAGCCAGACATATTCTTAACATGACTAACCTAAATTCTTTTTGAAACTACTACATTGGACTATCATAACTTGCTGCAGATAATAACTGAAAGCAACGCATTTGATAGTCTGCGGTACATGAGCAAATTGCGTAGTTAGCATTAGAAATTTTGCAGAATTATTCTAAACATTTTGTCTGTCCTCATGGACGTTTTCCAATCTCAGAGAGCCAAAAGTCATCATGAATCGCATTGCGGTTCAAATCACAGTATCTTCTGCGTCTTTGAACTTGTCTGACCCATCAGGATTGTGGTCATTCTTTAGAGTACAATGGAAAAAATTGCAGTTTACATTATAACAATTCCACACAAAATAATGCCGTTCACGTCACTGTTCTTAATCCTGGAGTGAGTTACACTTTTATGGTATCTGTTAAGGGTGGAGATTACACAACAAAGGGCAGATATTTTTTCTTTTCTTTTTGTGTTATACGCTTAAGTTTTTGAGAGTTGTCGTGTGTGATATCACTGCCTGTCTTTTAGAATAACAATTCACTAGTATTTGTGTTTCATATGTGCCCTGTTCTAATGGATTTATATACCCTCACCTCTTTACCCTTACAGAACCCGATATTGTCCAAAATCTCACTGTCGTAAACATTACAACTTCTTCTGTATCACTGAACTGGATACAACCTTTTGGAAACAGCTCTTATTACATGGTCCAATATAAAAATTTCAGTGTGACTTTGAATATGACTACTCAAAATACCACAATCAACATCAATAATCTCACTCCTGGAGTGCAGTATACATTCCAGGTCTTCGCAGTTGCAGCAGATAACAGCACAATGGGGACTTATGAAATTATTTCAGCTTACACAAGTAAGATTTAAATAAGAAACACTTATTATGAAAGTCATATTAAGAGTTTCCTTGTTTGTACATAGTTGTAATTTTCTGAAAATATATGGCTTAACTTGCACTCGCAGAGCCACACTTTATAAGAAGTCTGACTGTGATTATGGTCACTTCAACCTCATTGTTCATGAGATGGACAGAACCAGTAGGAAATAGATCTCTCTTTAAAGTGCAGTGAATCCATTGGATTGTGAAGTTTAATACGTCGACTAGCCAGACATTTTCTTAACATGACTAACCTAAATTCTTGTCATGAGCTGGACAGAACCAGTAGGAAATAGATCTCTCTTGAAAGTGCAATGAATCCATTGGAATGTAAAGTTTAATTTGTCAACTAGCCAGACATATTCTTAACATGACTAACCTAAATTCTTTTTGAAACTACTACATTGGACTATCATAACTTGCTGCAGATAATAACTGAAAGCAACGCATTTGATAGTCTGCGGTACATGAGCAAATTGCGTAGTTAGCATTAGAAATTTTGCAGAATTATTCTAAACATTTTGTCTGTCCTCATGGACGTTTTCCAATCTCAGAGAGCCAAAAGTTATCATGAATCGCATTGCGGTTCAAATCACAGTATCTTCTGCGTCTTTGAACTTGTCTGACCCATCAGGATTGTGGTCATTCTTTAGAGTACAATGGAAAAAATTGCAGTTTACATTATAACAATTCCACACAAAATAATGCCGTTCACGTCACTGTTCTTAATCCTGGAGTGAGTTACACTTTTATGGTATCTGTTAAGGGTGGAGATTACACAACAAAGGGCAGATATTTTTTCTTTTCTTTTTGTGTTATACGCTTAAGTTTTTGAGAGTTGTCGTGTGTGATATCACTGCCTGTCTTTTAGAATAACAATTCACTAGTATTTGTGTTTCATATGTGCCCTGTTCTAATGGATTTATATACCCTCACCTCTTTACCCTTACAGAACCCGATATTGTCCAAAATCTCACTGTCGTAAACATTACAACTTCTTCTGTATCACTGAACTGGATACAACCTTTTGGAAACAGCTCTTATTACATGGTCCAATATAAAAATTTCAGTGTGACTTTGAATAAGACTACTCAAAATACCACAATCAACATCAATAATCTCACTCCTGGAGTGCAGTATACATTCCAGGTCTTCGCAGTTGCAGCAGATAACAGCACAATGGGGACTTATGAAATTATTTCAGCTTACACAAGTAAGATTTAAATAAGAAACACTTATTATGAAAGTCATATTAAGAGTTTCCTTGTTTGTACGTAGTTGTAATTTTCTGAAAATATATGGCTTAACTTGCACTCGCAGAGCCACACTTTATAAGAAGTCTGACTGTGATTATGGTCACTTCAACCTCATTATTCATGAGATGGACAGAACCAGTAGGAAATAGATCTCTCTTTGAAGTGCAGTGAATTCATTGGATTGTGAAGTTTAATACGTCGACTAGCCAGACATTTTCTTAACATGACTAACCTAAATTCTTGTCATGAGCTGGACAGAACCAGTAGGAAATAGATCTCTCTTAAAAGTGCAATGAATACATTGGAATGTAAAGTTTAATACGTCGACTAGCCAGACATTTTCTTAACACGACTAACCTAAATTCTTTTTGAAACTACTACATTGTACTATCTTAACTTGCTGCAAATAATAACTGAAAGCAACGCATTTGATAGTCTGCGGTAAATGAGCAAATTGCATAGTTAGCATTAGAAATTTTGCAGAAATATTCTAAACATTTTGTCTGTCCTCATGGACATTTTCCAATCTCAGAGAGCCAAAAGTCATCATGAATCGCATTGCGGTTCAAATCACAGTATCTTCTGCGTCTTTGAACTTGTCTGACCCATCAGGATTGTGGTCATTCTTTAGAGTACAATGGAAAAAATTGCAGTTTACGTTATAACATTTCCACACAAAATAATGCCGTTAACGTCACTGTTCTTAATCCTGGAGTGAGTTAAACTTTTATGGCATCTGTTAAGGGTGGAGATTACACAACAAAGGGCAGATATTTTTTCTTTTCTTTTTGTGTTATACGCTTAAGTTTTTGAGAGTTGTCGTGTGTGATATCACTGCCTGTCTTTTAGAATAACAATTCACTAGTATTTGTGTTTCATATGTGCCCTGTTCTAATGGATTTATATACCCTCACCTCTTTACCCTTACAGAACCCGATATTGTCCAAAATCTCACTGTCGTAAACATTACAACTTCTTCTGTATCACTGAACTGGATACAACCTTTTGGAAACAGCTCTTATTACATGGTCCAATATAAAAATTTCAGTGTGACTTTGAATATGACTACTCAAAATACCACAATCAACATCAATAATCTCACTCCTGGAGTGCAGTATACATTCCAGGTCTTCGCAGTTGCAGCAGATAACAGCACAATGGGGACTTATGAAATTATTTCAGCTTACACAAGTAAGATTTAAATAAGAAACACTTATTATGAAAGTCATATTAAGAGTTTCCTTGTTTGTACATAGTTGTAATTTTCTGAAAATATATGGCTTAACTTGCACTCGCAGAGCCACACTTTATAAGAAGTCTGACTGTGATTATGGTCACTTCAACCTCATTGTTCATGAGATGGACAGAACCAGTAGGAAATAGATCTCTCTTTAAAGTGCAGTGAATCCATTGGATTGTGAAGTTTAATACGTCGACTAGCCAGACATTTTCTTAACATGACTAACCTAAATTCTTGTCATGAGCTGGACAGAACCAGTAGGAAATAGATCTCTCTTGAAAGTGCAATGAATCCATTGGAATGTAAAGTTTAATTTGTCAACTAGCCAGACATATTCTTAACATGACTAACCTAAATTCTTTTTGAAACTACTACATTGGACTATCATAACTTGCTGCAGATAATAACTGAAAGCAACGCATTTGATAGTCTGCGGTACATGAGCAAATTGCGTAGTTAGCATTAGAAATTTTGCAGAATTATTCTAAACATTTTGTCTGTCCTCATGGACGTTTTCCAATCTCAGAGAGCCAAAAGTTATCATGAATCGCATTGCGGTTCAAATCACAGTATCTTCTGCGTCTTTGAACTTGTCTGACCCATCAGGATTGTGGTCATTCTTTAGAGTACAATGGAAAAAATTGCAGTTTACATTATAACAATTCCACACAAAATAATGCCGTTCACGTCACTGTTCTTAATCCTGGAGTGAGTTACACTTTTATGGTATCTGTTAAGGGTGGAGATTACACAACAAAGGGCAGATATTTTTTCTTTTCTTTTTGTGTTATACGCTTAAGTTTTTGAGAGTTGTCGTGTGTGATATCACTGCCTGTCTTTTAGAATAACAATTCACTAGTATTTGTGTTTCATATGTGCCCTGTTCTAATGGATTTATATACCCTCACCTCTTTACCCTTACAGAACCCGATATTGTCCAAAATCTCACTGTCGTAAACATTACAACTTCTTCTGTATCACTGAACTGGATACAACCTTTTGGAAACAGCTCTTATTACATGGTCCAATATAAAAATTTCAGTGTGACTTTGAATAAGACTACTCAAAATACCACAATCAACATCAATAATCTCACTCCTGGAGTGCAGTATACATTCCAGGTCTTCGCAGTTGCAGCAGATAACAGCACAATGGGGACTTATGAAATTATTTCAGCTTACACAAGTAAGATTTAAATAAGAAACACTTATTATGAAAGTCATATTAAGAGTTTCCTTGTTTGTACATAGTTGTAATTTTCTGAAAATATATGGCTTAACTTGCACTCGCAGAGCCACACTTTATAAGAAGTCTGACTGTGATTATGGTCACTTCAACCTCATTGTTCATGAGATGGACAGAACCAGTAGGAAATAGATCTCTCTTTAAAGTGCAGTGAATCCATTGGATTGTGAAGTTTAATACGTCGACTAGCCAGACATTTTCTTAACATGACTAACCTAAATTCTTGTCATGAGCTGGACAGAACCAGTAGGAAATAGATCTCTCTTGAAAGTGCAATGAATCCATTGGAATGTAAAGTTTAATTTGTCAACTAGCCAGACATATTCTTAACATGACTAACCTAAATTCTTTTTGAAACTACTACATTGGACTATCATAACTTGCTGCAGATAATAACTGAAAGCAACGCATTTGATAGTCTGCGGTACATGAGCAAATTGCGTAGTTAGCATTAGAAATTTTGCAGAATTATTCTAAACATTTTGTCTGTCCTCATGGACGTTTTCCAATCTCAGAGAGCCAAAAGTTATCATGAATCGCATTGCGGTTCAAATCACAGTATCTTCTGCGTCTTTGAACTTGTCTGACCCATCAGGATTGTGGTCATTCTTTAGAGTACAATGGAAAAAATTGCAGTTTACATTATAACAATTCCACACAAAATAATGCCGTTCACGTCACTGTTCTTAATCCTGGAGTGAGTTACACTTTTATGGTATCTGTTAAGGGTGGAGATTACACAACAAAGGGCAGATATTTTTTCTTTTCTTTTTGTGTTATACGCTTAAGTTTTTGAGAGTTGTCGTGTGTGATATCACTGCCTGTCTTTTAGAATAACAATTCACTAGTATTTGTGTTTCATATGTGCCCTGTTCTAATGGATTTATATACCCTCACCTCTTTACCCTTACAGAACCCGATATTGTCCAAAATCTCACTGTCGTAAACATTACAACTTCTTCTGTATCACTGAACTGGATACAACCTTTTGGAAACAGCTCTTATTACATGGTCCAATATAAAAATTTCAGTGTGACTTTGAATAAGACTACTCAAAATACCACAATCAACATCAATAATCTCACTCCTGGAGTGCATTATACATTCCAGGTCTTCGCAGTTGCAGCAGATAACAGCACAATGGGGACTTATGAAATTATTTCAGCTTACACAAGTAAGATTTAAATAAGAAACACTTATTATGAAAGTCATATTAAGAGTTTCCTTGTTTGTACGTAGTTGTAATTTTCTGAAAATATATGGCTTAACTTGCACTCGCAGAGCCACACTTTATAAGAAGTCTGACTGTGATTATGGTCACTTCAACCTCATTGTTCATGAGATGGACAGAACCAGTAGGAAATAGATCTCTCTTTGAAGTGCAGTGAATTCATTGGATTGTGAAGTTTAATACGTCGACTAGCCAGACATTTTCTTAACATGACTAACCTAAATTCTTGTCATGAGCTGGACAGAACCAGTAGGAAATAGATCTCTCTTAAAAGTGCAATGAATACATTGGAATGTAAAGTTTAATACGTCGACTAGCCAGACATTTTCTTAACACGACTAACCTAAATTCTTTTTGAAACTACTACATTGTACTATCTTAACTTGCTGCAAATAATAACTGAAAGCAACGCATTTGATAGTCTGCGGTAAATGAGCAAATTGCATAGTTAGCATTAGAAATTTTGCAGAAATATTCTAAACATTTTGTCTGTCCTCATGGACATTTTCCAATCTCAGAGAGCCAAAAGTCATCATGAATCGCATTGCGGTTCAAATCACAGTATCTTCTGCGTCTTTGAACTTGTCTGACCCATCAGGATTGTGGTCATTCTTTAGAGTACAATGGAAAAAATTGCAGTTTACGTTATAACAATTCCACACAAAATAATGCCGTTAACGTCACTGTTCTTAATCCTGGAGTGAGTTAAACTTTTATGGCATCTGTTAAGGGTGGAGATTACACAACAAAGGGCAGATATTTTTTCTTTTCTTTTTGTGTTATACGCTTAAGTTTTTGAGAGTTGTCGTGTGTGATATCACTGCCTGTCTTTTAGAATAACAATTCACTAGTATTTGTGTTTCATATGTGCCCTGTTCTAATGGATTTATATACCCTCACCTCTTTACCCTTACAGAACCCGATATTGTCCAAAATCTCACTGTCGTAAACATTACAACTTCTTCTGTATCACTGAACTGGATAAAACCTTTTGGAAACAGCTCTTATTACATGGTCCAATATAAAAATTTCAGTGTGACTTTGAATAAGACTACTCAGAATACCACAATCAACATCAATAATCTCACTCCTGGAGTGCAGTATACATTCCAGGTCTTCGCAGTTGCAGCAGATAACAGCACAATGGGGACTTATGAAATTATTTCAGCTTACACAAGTAAGATTTAAATAAGAAACACTTATTATGAAAGTCATATTAAGAGTTTCCTTGTTTGTACATAGTTGTAATTTTCTGAAAATATATGGCTTAACTTGCACTCGCAGAGCCACACTTTATAAGAAGTCTGACTGTGATTATGGTCACTTCAACCTCATTGTTCATGAGATGGACAGAACCAGTAGGAAATAGATCTCTCTTTAAAGTGCAGTGAATCCATTGGATTGTGAAGTTTAATACGTCGACTAGCCAGACATTTTCTTAACATGACTAACCTAAATTCTTGTCATGAGCTGGACAGAACCAGTAGGAAATAGATCTCTCTTGAAAGTGCAATGAATCCATTGGAATGTAAAGTTTAATTTGTCAACTAGCCAGACATATTCTTAACATGACTAACCTAAATTCTTTTTGAAACTACTACATTGGACTATCATAACTTGCTGCAGATAATAACTGAAAGCAACGCATTTGATAGTCTGCGGTACATGAGCAAATTGCGTAGTTAGCATTAGAAATTTTGCAGAATTATTCTAAACATTTTGTCTGTCCTCATGGACGTTTTCCAATCTCAGAGAGCCAAAAGTTATCATGAATCGCATTGCGGTTCAAATCACAGTATCTTCTGCGTCTTTGAACTTGTCTGACCCATCAGGATTGTGGTCATTCTTTAGAGTACAATGGAAAAAATTGCAGTTTACATTATAACAATTCCACACAAAATAATGCCGTTCACGTCACTGTTCTTAATCCTGGAGTGAGTTACACTTTTATGGTATCTGTTAAGGGTGGAGATTACACAACAAAGGGCAGATATTTTTTCTTTTCTTTTTGTGTTATACGCTTAAGTTTTTGAGAGTTGTCGTGTGTGATATCACTGCCTGTCTTTTAGAATAACAATTCACTAGTATTTGTGTTTCATATGTGCCCTGTTCTAATGGATTTATATACCCTCACCTCTTTACCCTTACAGAACCCGATATTGTCCAAAATCTCACTGTCGTAAACATTACAACTTCTTCTGTATCACTGAACTGGATACAACCTTTTGGAAACAGCTCTTATTACATGGTCCAATATAAAAATTTCAGTGTGACTTTGAATAAGACTACTCAAAATACCACAATCAACATCAATAATCTCACTCCTGGAGTGCAGTATACATTCCAGGTCTTCGCAGTTGCAGCAGATAACAGCACAATGGGGACTTATGAAATTATTTCAGCTTACACAAGTAAGATTTAAATAAGAAACACTTATTATGAAAGTCATATTAAGAGTTTCCTTGTTTGTACGTAGTTGTAATTTTCTGAAAATATATGGCTTAACTTGCACTCGCAGAGCCACACTTTATAAGAAGTCTGACTGTGATTATGGTCACTTCAACCTCATTATTCATGAGATGGACAGAACCAGTAGGAAATAGATCTCTCTTTGAAGTGCAGTGAATTCATTGGATTGTGAAGTTTAATACGTCGACTAGCCAGACATTTTCTTAACATGACTAACCTAAATTCTTGTCATGAGCTGGACAGAACCAGTAGGAAATAGATCTCTCTTAAAAGTGCAATGAATACATTGGAATGTAAAGTTTAATACGTCGACTAGCCAGACATTTTCTTAACACGACTAACCTAAATTCTTTTTGAAACTACTACATTGTACTATCTTAACTTGCTGCAAATAATAACTGAAAGCAACGCATTTGATAGTCTGCGGTAAATGAGCAAATTGCATAGTTAGCATTAGAAATTTTGCAGAAATATTCTAAACATTTTGTCTGTCCTCATGGACATTTTCCAATCTCAGAGAGCCAAAAGTCATCATGAATCGCATTGCGGTTCAAATCACAGTATCTTCTGCGTCTTTGAACTTGTCTGACCCATCAGGATTGTGGTCATTCTTTAGAGTACAATGGAAAAAATTGCAGTTTACGTTATAACATTTCCACACAAAATAATGCCGTTAACGTCACTGTTCTTAATCCTGGAGTGAGTTAAACTTTTATGGCATCTGTTAAGGGTGGAGATTACACAACAAAGGGCAGATATTTTTTCTTTTCTTTTTGTGTTATACGCTTAAGTTTTTGAGAGTTGTCGTGTGTGATATCACTGCCTGTCTTTTAGAATAACAATTCACTAGTATTTGTGTTTCATATGTGCCCTGTTCTAATGGATTTATATACCCTCACCTCTTTACCCTTACAGAACCCGATATTGTCCAAAATCTCACTGTCGTAAACATTACAACTTCTTCTGTATCACTGAACTGGATACAACCTTTTGGAAACAGCTCTTATTACATGGTCCAATATAAAAATTTCAGTGTGACTTTGAATATGACTACTCAAAATACCACAATCAACATCAATAATCTCACTCCTGGAGTGCAGTATACATTTCAGGTCTTCGCAGTTGCAGCAGATAACAGCACAATGGGGACTTATGAAATTATTTCAGCTTACACAAGTAAGATTTAAATAAGAAACACTTATTATGAAAGTCATATTAAGAGTTTCCTTGTTTGTACATAGTTGTAATTTTCTGAAAATATATGGCTTAACTTGCACTCGCAGAGCCACACTTTATAAGAAGTCTGACTGTGATTATGGTCACTTCAACCTCATTGTTCATGAGATGGACAGAACCAGTAGGAAATAGATCTCTCTTTAAAGTGCAGTGAATCCATTGGATTGTGAAGTTTAATACGTCGACTAGCCAGACATTTTCTTAACATGACTAACCTAAATTCTTGTCATGAGCTGGACAGAACCAGTAGGAAATAGATCTCTCTTGAAAGTGCAATGAATCCATTGGAATGTAAAGTTTAATTTGTCAACTAGCCAGACATATTCTTAACATGACTAACCTAAATTCTTTTTGAAACTACTACATTGGACTATCATAACTTGCTGCAGATAATAACTGAAAGCAACGCATTTGATAGTCTGCGGTACATGAGCAAATTGCGTAGTTAGCATTAGAAATTTTGCAGAATTATTCTAAACATTTTGTCTGTCCTCATGGACGTTTTCCAATCTCAGAGAGCCAAAAGTTATCATGAATCGCATTGCGGTTCAAATCACAGTATCTTCTGCGTCTTTGAACTTGTCTGACCCATCAGGATTGTGGTCATTCTTTAGAGTACAATGGAAAAAATTGCAGTTTACATTATAACAATTCCACACAAAATAATGCCGTTCACGTCACTGTTCTTAATCCTGGAGTGAGTTACACTTTTATGGTATCTGTTAAGGGTGGAGATTACACAACAAAGGGCAGATATTTTTTCTTTTCTTTTTGTGTTATACGCTTAAGTTTTTGAGAGTTGTCGTGTGTGATATCACTGCCTGTCTTTTAGAATAACAATTCACTAGTATTTGTGTTTCATATGTGCCCTGTTCTAATGGATTTATATACCCTCACCTCTTTACCCTTACAGAACCCGATATTGTCCAAAATCTCACTGTCGTAAACATTACAACTTCTTCTGTATCACTGAACTGGATACAACCTTTTGGAAACAGCTCTTATTACATGGTCCAATATAAAAATTTCAGTGTGACTTTGAATAAGACTACTCAAAATACCACAATCAACATCAATAATCTCACTCCTGGAGTGCAGTATACATTCCAGGTCTTCGCAGTTGCAGCAGATAACAGCACAATGGGGACTTATGAAATTATTTCAGCTTACACAAGTAAGATTTAAATAAGAAACACTTATTATGAAAGTCATATTAAGAGTTTCCTTGTTTGTACGTAGTTGTAATTTTCTGAAAATATATGGCTTAACTTGCACTCGCAGAGCCACACTTTATAAGAAGTCTGACTGTGATTATGGTCACTTCAACCTCATTGTTCATGAGATGGACAGAACCAGTAGGAAATAGATCTCTCTTTGAAGTGCAGTGAATTCATTGGATTGTGAAGTTTAATACGTCGACTAGCCAGACATTTTCTTAACATGACTAACCTAAATTCTTGTCATGAGCTGGACAGAACCAGTAGGAAATAGATCTCTCTTAAAAGTGCAATGAATACATTGGAATGTAAAGTTTAATACGTCGACTAGCCAGACATTTTCTTAACACGACTAACCTAAATTCTTTTTGAAACTACTACATTGTACTATCTTAACTTGCTGCAAATAATAACTGAAAGCAACGCATTTGATAGTCTGCGGTAAATGAGCAAATTGCATAGTTAGCATTAGAAATTTTGCAGAAATATTCTAAACATTTTGTCTGTCCTCATGGACATTTTCCAATCTCAGAGAGCCAAAAGTCATCATGAATCGCATTGCGGTTCAAATCACAGTATCTTCTGCGTCTTTGAACTTGTCTGACCCATCAGGATTGTGGTCATTCTTTAGAGTACAATGGAAAAAATTGCAGTTTACGTTATAACAATTCCACACAAAATAATGCCGTTAACGTCACTGTTCTTAATCCTGGAGTGAGTTAAACTTTTATGGCATCTGTTAAGGGTGGAGATTACACAACAAAGGGCAGATATTTTTTCTTTTCTTTTTGTGTTATACGCTTAAGTTTTTGAGAGTTGTCGTGTGTGATATCACTGCCTGTCTTTTAGAATAACAATTCACTAGTATTTGTGTTTCATATGTGCCCTGTTCTAATGGATTTATATACCCTCACCTCTTTACCCTTACAGAACCCGATATTGTCCAAAATCTCACTGTCGTAAACATTACAACTTCTTCTGTATCACTGAACTGGATAAAACCTTTTGGAAACAGCTCTTATTACATGGTCCAATATAAAAATTTCAGTGTGACTTTGAATAAGACTACTCAGAATACCACAATCAACATCAATAATCTCACTCCTGGAGTGCAGTATACATTCCAGGTCTTCGCAGTTGCAGCAGATAACAGCACAATGGGGACTTATGAAATTATTTCAGCTTACACAAGTAAGATTTAAATAAGAAACACTTATTATGAAAGTCATATTAAGAGTTTCCTTGTTTGTACATAGTTGTAATTTTCTGAAAATATATGGCTTAACTTGCACTCGCAGAGCCACACTTTATAAGAAGTCTGACTGTGATTATGGTCACTTCAACCTCATTGTTCATGAGATGGACAGATCCAGTAGGAAATAGATCTCTCTTTAAAGTGCAGTGAATCCATTGGATTGTGAAGTTTAATACGTCGACTAGCCAGACATTTTCTTAACATGACTAACCTAAATTCTTGTCATGAGCTGGACAGAACCAGTAGGAAATAGATCTCTCTTGAAAGTGCAATGAATCTATTGGAATGTAAAGTTTAATTTGTCAACTAGCCAGACATATTCTTAACATGACTAACCTAAATTCTTTTTGAAACTACTACATTGGACTATCATAACTTGCTGCAGATAATAACTGAAAGCAACGCATTTGATAGTCTGCGGTACATGAGCAAATTGCGTAGTTAGCATTAGAAATTTTGCAGAATTATTCTAAACATTTTGTCTGTCCTCATGGACGTTTTCCAATCTCAGAGAGCCAAAAGTCATCATGAATCGCATTGCGGTTCAAATCACAGTATCTTCTGCGTCTTTGAACTTGTCTGACCCATCAGGATTGTGGTCATTCTTTAGAGTACAATGGAAGAAATTGCAGTTTACGTTATAACAATTCCACACAAAATAATGCCGTTAACGTCACTGTTCTTAATCCTGGAGTGAGTTACACTTTTATGGTATCTGTTAAGGGTGGAGATTACACAACAAAGGGCAGATATTTTTTCTTTTCTTTTTGTGTTATACGCTTAAGTTTTTGAGAGTTGTCGTGTGTGATATCACTGCCTGTCTTTTAGAATAACAATTCACTAGTATTTGTGTTTCATATGTGCCCTGTTCTAATGGATTTATATACCCTCACCTCTTTACCCTTACAGAACCCGATATTGTCCAAAATCTCACTGTCGTAAACATTACAACTTCTTCTGTATCACTGAACTGGATACAACCTTTTGGAAACAGCTCTTATTACATGGTCCAATATAAAAATTTCAGTGTGACTTTGAATATGACTACTCAAAATACCACAATCAACATCAATAATCTCACTCCTGGAGTGCAGTATACATTCCAGGTCTTCGCAGTTGCAGCAGATAACAGCACAATGGGGACTTATGAAATTATTTCAGCTTACACAAGTAAGATTTAAATAAGAAACACTTATTATGAAAGTCATATTAAGAGTTTCCTTGTTTGTACGTAGTTGTAATTTTCTGAAAATATATGGCTTAACTTGCACTCGCAGAGCCACACTTTATAAGAAGTCTGACTGTGATTATGGTCACTTCAAACTCATTGTTCATGAGATGGACAGAACCAGTAGGAAATAGATCTCTCTTTAAAGTGCAGTGAATCCATTGGATTGTGAAGTTTAATACGTCGACTAGCCAGACATTTTCTTAACATGACTAACCTAAATTCTTGTCATGAGCTGGACAGAACCAGTAGGAAATAGATCTCTCTTGAAAGTGCAATGAATCCATTGGAATGTAAAGTTTAATTTGTCAACTAGCCAGACATTTTCTTAACATGACTAACCTAAATTCTTTTTGAAACTACTACATTGGACTATCATAACTTGCTGCAGATAATAACTGAAAGCAACGCATATGATAGTCTGCGGTACATGAGCAAATTGCGTAGTTAGCATTAGAAATTTTGCAGAATTATTCTAAACATTTTGTCTGTCCTCATGGACGTTTTCCAATCTCAGAGAGCCAAAAGTCATCATGAATCGCATTGCGGTTCAAATCACAGTATCTTCTGCGTCTTTGAACTTGTCTGACCCATCAGGATTGTGGTCATTCTTTAGAGTACAATGGAAAAAATTGCAGTTTACGTTATAACAATTCCACACAAAATAATGCCGTTAACGTCACTGTTCTTAATCCTGGAGTGAGTTACACTTTTATGGTATCTGTTAAGGGTGGAGATTACACAACAAAGGGCAGATATTTTTTCTTTTCTTTTTGTGTTATACGCTTAAGTTTTTGAGAGTTGTCGTGTGTGATATCACTGCCTGTCTTTTAGAATAACAATTCACTAGTATTTGTGTTTCATATGTGCCCTGTTCTAATGGATTTATATACCCTCACCTCTTTACCCTTACAGAACCCGATATTGTCCAAAATCTCACTGTCGTAAACATTACAACTTCTTCTGTATCACTGAACTGGATACAACCTTTTGGAAACAGCTCTTATTACATGGTCCAATATAAAAATTTCAGTGTGACTTTGAATCAGACTACTCAGAATACCACAATCAACATCAATAATCTCACTCCTGGAGTGCAGTATACATTCCAGGTCTTCGCAGTTGCAGCAGATAACAGCACAATGGGGACTTATGGATTTATTTCAGCGTACACAAGTAAGATTTAAATAAGAAACATTTATTACATTAAGAGTTTCCTTGTTAGTAAATGGTTGTAATTTTCTGAAATTATTTGGCTTACCTTGCACTAACAGAGCCACACTTTATAAGAAGTCTGACTGTGATTATGGTCACGTCAACCTCATTGTTCATGAGCTGAACAGAACCAGTAGGATATAGATCTCTCTTTAAAGTGCAAGCAATCCATTGGAATGTAAAGTTTAATACGTCGACTAGCCAGACATTTTCTTAACATGACTAACCTAAATTCTTGTTGAAACTACTACATTGGACTATCATAACTTGCTGCAGATAAATTAACTGAAAGCAACGCATTTGATATTCTGCAGTACATGAGGAAATTGCGTAGTTAGCATTAGACATTTTGCAGAATTATTCTAAACATTTTGTCTGTCCTCATGGACATTTTCCAATCTCAGAGAGCCAAAAGTCATCATGAATCGCATTGCGGTTCAAATCACAGTATCTTCTGTGTCTTTGAACTTGTCTGATCCATCAGGATTGTGGTCATTCTTTAGAGTACAATGGAAAAAATTGCAGTTAACATTATAACAATTCCATACAAAATAATGCCTTTAATGTCACTGTTTTTTATCCTGGAGTTAGTTATACTTTTGTGGTATCTGTTAAGGGTGGAGATTACACAACAAAGGGCAGATATTTCTTCTTCTTTTTTTTTTTTTGTGTTATAAGCTTAAGTTTTTGAGAGTTGTCTTGTGTGATATCATTGCCTGTCTTTTAGAATAACAATTCACTAGTATTTGTGTTTCCCTTTTGCCCTGTTCTAATGTTTTTATATACCCCCACCTCTTTACCCTTACAGAACCTAACATTGTCCAAAATCTCACTGTCGTAAACATTACAACTTCTTCTGTATCACTGAACTGGATACAACCTTTACATAGTCCAATATACCAATTTCAGTGTGACTTTGAATAAGACTACTCAAAATACTCAACATGTTTTGGACAATCTCACTCCTGGAGTGCAGTATACATTCAAGGTTTTCGCAGTTGCAGTTCACATTATAACATTATAACATTTTAAGAGTATAGTGTGCAGTTCACCTTATTATACCACACAAAATAATGCCTTTAATATCACTGTTATTAATCCTGGAGTGAGTTACACTTTTATGGTATTTGTTGTACTCTAACTGAACTCATACTTATTAAGATCACTACAACTTTATTATTTATGAACTGGACAGCACCAATATGATCTTATATTAAAGTACACTGGACTAATGGCAATGAACTTTAAAATCATTTATTCATTCATTGTCTGAAACCACTTATCCAATTCAGGATCGCGGTTGGGCCTGATCCTACTCGGTTGCAAGGTCCCAAGGTGGGAACACACCCTGGTCGCAAGGTGGGAAGACACCCTGGATGGGGCTCCAGTCACACATTCACTCACACATACGGACAGTTTTGAGTCGCAAATCCACCTACCAAAATGTGCTTTTGGACCGTGGGAGGAAACCTGAGCACCCGGAGGAAACCTGTGCAGACATGGGGAGAACACACCAAACTCCTCACAGACAGTCAACCAGAGTGGGACTTGAACCCACAACTTGCAGGTCCCTGGAGTTGTGTGACTGCAACACTACCTGCTGTGCCACCATGCTTCCCCAAAATCAAAATTAAGTTGCTTTTTTTAACATATTTTTCTTAAATGTGTGTTTCTTTCCACAGGACCAGACAAGATCAGTAATCTTACTGTCTTCAACGTAACAATGTCATCTGTGTCCTTGAATTGGAATAAACCAAATGGAATGTTTGGATTTTTTCTGGTGCAATGGAGTACTGACAATATTACTTTGAATAAAACAACCCAGTACACATCCTTTTATATCACTGCTCTCTTGCCTGGATTTAATTACACGTTTGGAGTCTTGGCGGTTGCTGCTGATAACTTTACAAATGGAAGTATGACTGCTCTTTCCAGTTGTACAGGTAAGTATCCCTGGATTTTCCCTGGAGCCTTAAGCGATTTTCTTTTTACATTTTTTACCAATGTACTGTAATGTTATTAGATATTACCATTTAAATGTTGTAATCACTAATGGGGATAACACTTGTTTGTGGTAATGTCATATACATTGGCCTCCACAACACTACAGGACATATCTTTTACTGATTTCAGTACCAGTGAATATTAATATAATCCACTGGGGGAAAGAAAATGCCCACTTATTGCAACTAGCTAATTAATTAATATCCCTTGGTAAAAGATATTTACAGATAGTTCAGTTACATCTGGGCTTTGGGATATTGTGAAAATTAGCGTTAAAATAAATTGGTATATTGTAACTTTCCAAAGGAAATCATGTATCTCCAAAATAGTATTTATAATTGAAATATGTTTATGGGAGATTGAAAAAACCTTTTTAACGTACATTTGATGTTGCTGCACAAAATAGTTTTTCAAAGAAATTTTTTTTTGGACATTTCTATTAAACCATTGATCATGACATTTTTACACACTGAATGACAGCTGCTTTGAAATGACATTGAAAACTAAAAATTGTTAAAAAGGAGATACATGTTTTTCTTTGGACAGAGACTGTATTTTATATAATATCTAAAAATCTAGCTTCTTTGAGTTGTCTGAAAGTGCTGAAAAATATCCTTTTCCCAGTGACTTTTCTGAACTTAAGGGGGTATTGCTTTTTTTTTTTTTCAGTCTTATGTTACTGATAGATAGTTAGTTTGTTTGTTTATTGATCCCAGAGGGAAATTCAAGGCATCCAGTAGCTGTAAAATATTTAAAACATTTTAAATAAGATAATTACATCAAAATTAAGAATATAAAAAGTATAGAATATAAATTACATTTTTTTAATTTAAAATAAAATATAATATAAAATTAGAAACAGAAAATTCTCATAGTGTGATGGAGGTATTGAAGTTAACCAGTGTAAACAATGTAAACCAGTACTGTAGTGCAGTTTTAGTATCAATAGTGCAAATATGCAAATATATAAAGGGTACAAATCTATATTCAAGGGTGTCTTGTTGCATGGCCTTACTTTTAAAGCAAGCGTTGGAGACATTTTTCCTGTCTGTTTTAAAACAACTTACTCTGGTAGTTCACGGGAATTGAATCAAGTGTGTTTGAACATGAAAAACAGCACTTAGTGCAGACGTTTGAGAATTAGAAAGAAAGATTATATTCTTGTGTCATTCTTGCCCATGTATTAACCAATGAATATGATTTCTCAAGGTACAAGTCCTGTTGTTACTTACACCTGTGAAGGACCAAATCGCACAAATGCTTTACTGCAACTTACATGGCAGAAACCCCTTGGCCACAACCAGGGATACATTATTAGCCTTGGTAATGGTATCTATAACAACAGTACCATAATGTGTGATAGTGTTTGCAATTACAACATCTCTGGACTGCAATACAACTATCAATACAATGTGACTATTACAACACTTGGATGTGGTCAGAGTGGAAGGATGGATTTTGGCTGCACAACCGGTGTAACATGTATGTGATCTATCGCCTTATTTCTTAGAATTACTTTGGGTGGTTGCATGTGGGAATTAATCATGATGAAAGAGATAATAATGAAGGAAAGAATTTTCCAAAACCTATAGACAAGGGTAGAATAATCCACTTTGTACTACTTAGAGTCATAAAATTGCTTAAGTTCTGTGTCATTTTTAGAGTCGCTTTGAAACTTTTTAGGTTATTCAGCATCATTCAGCTCAAGAACTGAGTGTATACAGTTTGAGCCATATGAATGATACCTCCAACACTGGAATGAATATAGCCAGTGGTATATAAAGTGTTACTTATGTAGTCACTTGAAAGAGCACAGCAGTTCATATTAAGATTTTCATTTTTTTATTAAAATTTTATGTTTTTGTTTGAGCTAAAGTGTTTTTAAAAATACACAATTATAGTCTGTTATGTAGAAGATTGTTTAACGGTGATCGGTTTAATTAAAAACAAATGAAAGCTAATTCTGATTACTTGACCTTTTTTATGTTTTATCATGTATTTTGTGGTTATTTGCAAGTTAACACAAGGCTATTTTCCAGATATATGAATTAATCTCACATTCTCTTCTTTGTCTTTCAAGATCCCCCAGTTCCAACCAAGCCAATAGACTTGGAAATACAATACAGAACAGAAAATACAGCAAAAAGTACAGTAACAGTACAATTCAGCGACAGCCTTCTGAATGGAAGTAATGGACCCATTTTATACTATGGAGTCCTGCTAACAACAGATCAGACAAGTAAGGTTTTTCTTGTTTTTTTCCTTTGGTTTCAAATAAAAAAATGCATTTGTTTTAACAAGTTCATCTCATTTTAGGTAACAGCTCCACCAGTGATGTGATATACACATATAATGACTGGAAATCAAAAACAAGTCAGGCATATCTAACGGTTCTGGTAAAAAATCCAAATATCAGGAGTAATTTCATTCAGGTTAACATTGGAGATAATGATAACGTAATCAATGGAACTAATTACACAAATGCACCGCTGGATCCTAACACATACAGGTAAGCTTGTATACAACTTAGAAACTTTTAATAAAGGCAGTCAAACTAATTTAAGTTCATTTGCAGGATAAAAAGTGATATATAATATGTTTAGAAAAGTCAGACATTTACAGTCTATTAGAAATATAAAATGGGTTGCAGAGTGGTCTTAGTAGTGGCTATAGAACCGAGTTCACTGCATCAATTCTCAGTGATACCACAGCTATCCAAATCCCTGGTTCCCGGACAGTGGGTGGGACCCCACTTTGGGTGGGTAGTATAGCCCTTTTTGTTTATCGCAAGCACAATGATAACCACTTTTATTTTGAGCATTCCAGTGACGTTGTGTTAAGAGTAGTTTTAAAATAAATGGTAGTTGGCTACACATGTCTCAGAGAAAGCATGTTCTTGGCTTCATCTTGCCAGGTTGTTGGTGTTATCTGTAAATAGGAGAGTTCTAAGTATATATAGATATATAATATATGATATATGATATGCACTGATATGCTGATTAAAAAAATTAGAAATACATTTAGCGTTTTTACTAAATGCACTTTTCCCTATCTTTGTAGAGCAGCGATTCTTCTGGTCACCAACTTGAAAATCACGAATGGGATTGTGGACCTCTCTCACTCTATTGTGGCTATAACTCCATTTGCCAGCAGTATCATTATTATATCAGCGCGTAAATGAATTTAAAATCCTTCAAATACAGTCTGTGCTCATTTTCACATAAGCTTCATAGCACAATGTCATCAATAATTAGTGGAAAAATTATGATTTTGTATGTTTTCTGTTAAATTATAAGGCGTTCTCCTGATATGCTATGTTTGACACACACTCACATTCCATTTTTATTTCTATAGGTTCAACTTTATCTATCATTGGCATTATTCTGGGGGTTCTGTCAGTATTACTCATCCTCTGCATTGTCATCATCATTGTTGTCATCAGAATGAGGGGGTAGGAGATCATTTAAAAACACTTGATTACTTTATTACTCTTTGCTCTTGTTTGACACATATTTGTTTGCATTCTGCCAGCCTTTTTTTTCTTTTTTTTTCTTTTTTGCTGATAAGTTATTCTTTTTCTGAAATCTCATTTCTTCTCTATTTTGGAACACTTTTCATGGGTATTGGTTTTTAGAACAAAGCGATTAAATTGAATCTCCATTTTTCAACTGATTTGTGATTGACAAGTGTTCTGAAACCTCCAACATTCAAAAATTAAAGAAGATTACAGTTACATTCATAAATACATGGTTTTGGTTTTCATAGATATATCATAACTTTATGCAAAAGTAAATACATTGGTTTAAATTTACAATGCATATATTTTTAAAGTTTAATTTTTTTAATTCTTGAATTTAAAATGTACTGGTAAATTGTAGAATCTACATTTGTGTCTAACTATATTAAGGTCAAAAGATTTGTTCATTTGAAAAAAAAACTTGAAACTGAAAGTTCAGATCTTGAGATTGAACTTTGAAAAATACAACAATGTATTTGAAATTAAAAAGATAAAGTGATTTTTTTCTGTTTAAATAGGAGTTTAAGTAAATTATTTTTTTGAATAAATAATTTAACTAATAATAATATAAATAATATATTTTGATATTTTAAGTTTTTTTTTCAGTTGGAGATTTTATGTTTTCATATTCAGATCTTATTTTTTTTTTTTTTTGTTTCATATCTTTTTTTGGTTGCAGATCTTATTTTCGCTTTCAGATCCTTTTTTTTTAGTTTCAGACTTCTGACCCTTTTCTCGCATGGGAGGCAAGACATCAGCAGGGAGGGGCATGGTATAATGACTGATAGCATAGCAATGGAGGTGGAGGAACTTCCTCACTGTTGACAATGAGAAATATCAGTGAACACTCGCATTGTATGCATTATTCAGTGTAAAATATTGACTTTAGTGACAAAGTCCAGGAGCACTTTTTTTAAAAGATTTTCTGGTTAGGAGGAATCTAACCATGACTAACTTATTTTCTGCAGGAAACCCTGTATCTGTAGCTGTAGTTTTACTGATTTTATACCCTATAATTTCATGTTAGATAACCTGGATGTCAATATAATTTGAATGGCTTGTGTAGGTTTATTTGACTTGGACCTTTTTTTCCCACCAAGGCAAAGAAAGAACAGCGATACAGGCATTCCTGTCACCAGTTTAAGGTAGCATTTCAGTGTTATGAATTGATGTTTTCTCACTATAATAAAAAAGTGTAAAAATGTGGGCACAGTTAATTGAAAAATCATTCATAATTCTTTAAATATTCATTAAATATAAATATCATTGCATGAAAATGAACAACGCTCTTATTTTTATCTTACATTTATTCTTTTTTTCCACAGAACTAAAGTGTAAGTAATACATGCAAACTATTGTACAGCTTTCAAATACCTCTATACGTCCTTTGCTTGATCAGTATTATAATATTTAGTTGATTGTATTATACCATTCACCATTGTTTAAATTCTGCCGTGCAGCAGCATACCTGTGAGGGTAGAGGAGTATGAGGGGTATTTCAGGAAACAGCATGCAGATTCCAACTGTGGCTTTGCTGAAGAGTATGAGGTGTGTTTATGAGGATAATATTAAATGTGTTGCAGACATTCAAAGACAGATACATTCAAACATAACAACCAATCAAGAAACACAGAGGTGTTTCAAAATGTATTTGGACATGCCATACTATTTTAGGATACATTTTAAATCAAGTGTCATTTATTTTCAACAGACCCTTCAAGGTGGCTTGTCTAATTCATCATTAAAATTAAAGTAACTTTTTATTACTTTGCATCTAGATGCCAAAAATTGTTCATAATCTTATAATTTAATAGAAGATCATATAACAGCACTTACACAGCTCCAGGGGCCTGGAGGTTGTGGGTTCGATTCCCGCTCCGGGTGACTGTCTGTGAGGAGTTGGTGTGTTCTCCCCGTGTCCGCGTGGGTTTCCTCCGGGTGCTCCGGTTTCCTCCCACAGTCCAAAAACACACGCTGCAGGTGGATTGGCGACTCGAAAGTGTCCATAGGTATGAGTGTGTGAGTGAATGTGTGTGTGTCTGTGTTGCCCTGTGAAGGACTGGCGTCCCCTCCAGGGTGTATTCCCGCCTTGCGCCCAATGATTCCAGGTAGGCTCTGGACCCCCCGCGACCCTAAAATTGGATAAGCGGTTACAGATAATGGATGGATGGATGGATAACAGCACTTGGTAGCACTGTGCTTTAAGTCTGTAGAGCAGCCTTTAGTAGGAACTCTATTCCATATGTTATTGTTAAAGTTTACAATAGGTTACAGTGTCTTTAGTCCTGCTGAAAATGCTCAGATAACAATGTTACTGCTTTCCCTGCAAAACCAGTTCACTTATTTTCATATGTAGGATCTGAGGGATGTTGGAACTGCTCAGAGCAAGACCAATGCCCTTGCTTTGGAGAACAAAACTAAGAATCGATACAACAACGTGCTACCTTGTAAGCATATATAAGTGCCTAAATTTACATATTGTGGTGGCGTCTTTTTGTATTTTAAGACCCTCAATACCTTCCATGTGAAAGATAATTTTTGATCTTTGTTACTCTTAGATGATTCTTCAAGAGTTAAATTATCAGTTCAAGGCACAAGCTGTGATGACTACATCAACGCAAACTACATTGCAGTGAGTTGTTATCCACTTGCATGCAGATAATAATATACTGGCACATAATTAATAAGAAAATGCATGTAACTGCTGTTAACATTTGTATGTTTTCTGCATTGTTTGTGTTCAGGGTTACAATTCAAGGAAAGAATACATAGCAGCTCAGGGCCCATTGCCTGCCACTGTGAATGAGTTCTGGAGGATGATCTGGGAAAATCATATCCAAACAATAGTAATGCTCACTAGGTGCAATGAGCAAGGACGTGTAAGTTTAATCTTTCACTACAAAGACATATTTTAACTATGGCAAGTAATTCATTTAAAATGTTTGGTTTAACCTGAGGGCAGCACGGTGGTGCAGCAGGTAGTGTTGCAGTCACACTGATCCAGGGACCTGGAAGATGTGGGTTAAAGTCCTGCTCCGGGTGGCTGTCTATGAAGAGTTTGGTGTGTTAACCCCGTGTCTGCAGGTTTACTCCGGGTGCTCCAGTTTCCTCCCACCATTCAAAAACACAGGTTGGCAGGTGGATTGGTGACTCAAAAGTGTCCATAGGTTTGAGGGTGTGAGTGAATGTGTGAGTGAGTGTGTCGCCCTGTGAATGACTGGTGCCCCCTCCAGGGTGTGTTCCCACCTTGCGCCCAGTGATTCTGGGGATTGTTTCAGTTCTCTGTTGGGATATTGGAGACTCTTATTCATACAAATAAAATATACAGTGTGAAGAAGTATGTTCTCCTTATAGATGTGCAACCTGCCTGAAAATCAAGATGCAAATATTCACAGTGAACTAACTATTTCTGTTCTATTTAACATGAAATTTGACTTAATTTTTCACTATTCACAATTCATGTCTGCTTTTCTCTTTAGGTTAAATGTGAGAAATACTGGCCAACTGAAATCAAGATGTATGGTAATATTTTAGTGAAAAACACATCCGAAATTACCTTGGAGGACTGGACCATAACAGACTTCACTATCAAGAATGTGAGGCCATCATCTTCTATAGCTGATCTTGTTTTTCATTTGTTAATGCAGACAGTATTAAAGGAATGTTTATCTCAGCCTCCAAATTTAAACAAAATATTAATGATGATAATTAAAATATATTAAATTCTGAAAAATTCTACCATGTTCATTACAGTCCCAATATTCAGTGCCTGAAATCTAGTCACATTTATTGCTACTCATCCAATTTTTGTTATAATATCAAAAATGTTAATATTTTTAATACCTTTTAAAAATGACTGCATTTCTTAACACTGTGTGGACCATGATTCATGATACTGGTTCATTTCTGATGAAGGAACAAGTAGTAATTGTCCAAATTTACATTGTATTAGTACATTTCTGCATTCTCCTTAAACATGACTGCTATCGTTGAGATGCAAGGCTTTGTTCAACAGTAAAATTATATAGAAATATTTACAGATAAACTTAAATACTGTCTTAGGTGAAAACAGCAGAGATTCGCGAAGTTCGCCACTTCCACTTTACAGCCTGGCCTGACCATGGTGTGCCAGAGACAACAGAGGTGCTCATTAACTTTAGGCACCTGGTCAGAGAACACATGGACCAGTATTCTCTTCATTCACCCACTGTAGTTCACTGCAGGTGAGTTTAAAATAAAAAAGATGAGATATTATTTACTGCCATGCAGGACAGAAGGATCATGCAATTATACAATTATAGCCTAATGCACAAGTTCCCTTTATGTTTATACATTTTGTCAGTTTATGAAATAAATTAATTGTTGATTAAATCAGTGGCAATAAGTTAACACATCCCTCCAGATTACAAACTAAATTTGACATTTTAGAGCTGATGTGTGTTTAATAGATGAGTTTAATATATTGGACAAAATAAAATGAAAAAAATTAAAATGAACCATAACCTTTGCAAATATTACTTTTTTTCTTACACTGTGTTAAATTTGGCAGTTGTATAATAAAATGTGTAGATTTTTTTGCTCTTTAAGAATGTGTACTTTTTTCACTCAGAATAACAATTAAATATATTATTTGACGTGCCGTGCCCTCATAGTCCTGATATAATTTCACTTACTTTACTTATTTTTCACCATTATATAAATGTGAAATAATGGTCATTTTAGACACTGTCACATACAAATTCTAGGCTATTTCTGCAAATGTTGCCACATATTGTAATAAAGGTAATACATTTTTAAAAATCTAAAAATAGGCTAACAAATCAAAAAATATGTTACATTTCTTGAAAAAATATTTAACTAAAAAAGCATGAAGGATCTGCTCTTAATGCTTTCACTGAACAACTTGACTGTATTTAATAAATAATAATAAATAAAAACTAAAAAATGGGATGTGGTGACTGGGTATAAAATAAAGGCACTTTTGAATGTGCGTAACCCTCACATGGCATTGAATGAAATAGCTAACCGTAATATAGATAATCCATTAGGACTGTATAGGTAGGCTAGGATAGGGATGTTCTCTTTGGAGTGTCAGTCAGCACTGTTGTGCCAGTTCAGTTCAAGCTAATTTAAATGAACTAGTTCATGTTCATAGTTCAAAATTTTTTAAAATTGAAATATTTTTCACAGTTACAATAATGAACTAGTTCATGTTCATTTGGCTTTAAATTTGAAACAGATGATGTCCAGAATTGTTTTTCCCATCTGAGTCAACAAATAAGTGCTCAAAAATGTATTCAAATACTCAAGAAAATGTGGCTAGCACTGGTCTTGCTTGGCTGTGTTTTGATGATGTCATGCAGCATGCTGTAAACGTTCACGTTCTTTTTTGTATACTGAGTTGTTCAGTTCAGCATTCACAAAAAATATGAACGTGTTCAATGAACGCTATTCATAGAATGCGTTCATTAACAACTCTGTCGGTCCAAACATTAAACATCAGAGATTAATTGTGTTTCATAGATGATGCCACGGTGAGAAGCTTCTCTGTCTTTGTTTTTTTTTTTTGTTAATGTCTCTTAATTTAGCGGAGTGGCAGACATACGGGAGTTTTTGTAAGGACGAGATGGCACAGATTTTGTACACCCTTGCTGCCTTTATTTCTATTTTCATCCTCATCTGCCCTCTGCTTCATGGAGACCTGCATGACTTTCTGACCTGACCCCAAACAGCTTTCAGCTGCACAGGGCAGAAAGAGATATGCAGCTCACCAGTAAAACCAGAGGGGGAGGACTCTGTATCTATATCAGTGAACGCTGATGCAAAGATATTGCGGTACTGCAGACAGTTCTACACCCCAGAGAAATCTCATCTTTTATTCTGACCACTGTCTACACACTAGACAGTAGAATAACTTCTACTGCAGATTTGAACAGACAAGAAATATTCAGTCTTTCTCTGCCAAGCCCCATCCCTCCTCCTTATCCCCCTTCATCATCACTATCAATGAGCGGGCCCTTTTAATAACTACGCGTTTATTTCTGGTTCTGGCGCTGTCCTGATTTAGACAGAGAGCAGCTCTGAATAACGCAATCTTAGTTCCTATCAAATATGGTGTAAACAAATCGCTGGAGAGGACCAAGGTTCAAAAATCCTAAACGGTACCAATTTGATATCCAGAGTTAGTTGAAAAGGGCAAAAAGGAATGTGTGACAGAATGTAACTATTTTACCTCTTAGAAGGTTGATTAACAAATCATATTTTCCTGTATTTTTTATCTTAAAATCTAACAATAAACGGCAGTAACAAACTGTGGTATAATTGCAATAATACACTCAAAGTCCATGCTATAACATGAGATACTGGCACTTGTATAATTTTCACATTAAAGCACTCACTCTTGTTTATTGTTGTCTAATTCTATTCTTTATTCTCTTAGCTTAATATTTGTTAGTAGTCTCTGTGCCTGTCTGGCCTATTTTGTATTTTTTTGTGAAATAGATAGATTCTGAATCTGAATAGGGAACAATTTTGGACACAGCCATAAAGTAGGTGTTGCTTATTAAACCTTTTCATCATTAGCTATTCAATATATTTAATATTTAAATACAATACTTATATTTAAATGTGTACTCGTTGGCAGCTTTTTGTGCCTGTGCTATTTAGGATGCTGAAGGATACTCTCGTCATTTGTCATTTGTTTCTCGGGAAAAGTAGGATGCATTTGTTGGCCACATATGAAAGAGCCTTCAAAATGGGATGGCCTGGTCACACTGGTGTGACGTAAACAACCTACAAATGCGTCTTCAAAGAGTGTGCTCTACAGCACAGAAAAAACTGTGTATCAGATACGTATAGCCATTTTCACATCTGTTTAAATTACTGCTGTGCTCTGAAACCAGACAATTGGTTGGCAATATGGCACACACAGCAAAAGAATCATTCGTCTGCAAGCCATGGATGGATGTATCTGTTTAGTCTGAAATATTTGCATCTGCACACAGATGCACACATCTCATACCACTTAAATGGCAGAAATCCACATAGTACTGTGCTACATCTATCCAATCTGACTGAAGGGCTTTATGTGCTCGATAGTGGGGCATAAGATGGCACCAGCCCAGCAGTCTAAAACATTCCCCAAACTACATTTACTGTTACACATAAAGCTTGGCCTTGGGAGTACTTCAGAAAACGAATGCTATTTTATAGTCTGCTGCTATATCAAGAAATGTACCTGAAACTACATCTGTGTTACGTAAATATACATCCATATATCAGGTTTATTCAGAAATGCTGCTGATGTGTCTGGGCAAAATCTAATCTCAGTTGTAAAAAATAAAGTGGAGATGCACTGTGGTCAGATGGCTCTGTGTTTCAGCTTGTTCTGGGGAAGAACATGGCCTTTTTTCTGTATGAGCTACAACAGAGTAGCTTTATACAGAATGTGGGTATTGGCTGGCCTTCATTTAGTCCAAATCAATCTGCTATTGAAAATCAGACGATGGCAACTGGTTTAGGTGCTAAAGTTTTGTTCTGTGCACAAATGAGCCAAATAATCTTCTTAGCACACTACAACCACTAGTATCCTACATTACATTTACATTATGGCATTTAGCAGAAGCTCTTATCCAGAGTGAAATACGAAAGAACTTTGTGTTCTTTCAAGTTTGTATTCCAGTTAGTACAAATATCCTCAGCTCTGAACTCACCAAGGGCTTAATAAAAGGAAAGGTGTTTTAACATGAGACATGCCTGTCTTAGCTTCTTTGGAGTGTGATACTGGTATCATATTCAAAACTGGATTACATTTATAAAAAAACATCATGTTAGTCAACAGAAATGAAATATTTGTGTTTTAATTGCATTTCACAACATGTCCCAACTTATCTGTACACCGTATATATGCACACACATACTGTGGTTCGGTCTTCACAGTATTTCAGCAATTAAAATGCATTCCTATAAGAGACACAAGACATTTTTGTGGGACATTATAAGCTTTACCTAAAGATTTAATGAAGTGGTTGTTATACAATCTGAAACGTCTGGACTAACTGATCACAAATATTGATGAAATTAGAACAATGGTTATGATTCAGGGTTTTGTTACTAACATATTTAAAAAATGAAAACCTGTAATGCTTGCATATTTTTAGACCATGTTTTTCACATGCTTCTATTTCTCACTTCAATAGTGCTGGCGTGGGCAGGACTGGGACATTTATTGCCCTTGATCACCTAACCTTCCAGATTGAGAGGGAAAGCATGGTGGACATTTATGGAATTGTCTATGACATGCGCATGCACAGATCACTGATGGTGCAGACAGAGGTATGAGGCAAATAAACAAACATACAACATATAGAATATACATGGTTCTGCAATTACTTTCCTTGTACCTGGGATATGGCCCTATTTATTCAAAATGGAAGTAAATTTTGGTAGCCTTTTACATGTTGTTATCCATCCACAGGATCAATATGTCTTCCTGAACCAGTGTGCTTTAGACATCATCAAATCAAGAATGGGAACCAATGTGGACCTGATTTACCAAAACACAGCAGCATTCAGTATCTATGGCAACATGTAGTAGCAAAAGTCAATCCAAAGGTGTATTTGAGGTGACATTTACTTTGGGATCCAAACTAGAGAATATAGTAGAAGCCTGGTGAGTCATTTAGCCTTTACACATAATTACACCATATTGTCAAAAATGTGACACATCCTAATATGCTGTGGTTAGTACGTACCAAAAATGGTCCAAGGACAAGCAAGTGGTGAACTGATCATATGTGCCCATGACTCACTGACACGTAGAGGAGCAGGGGGATACAGGATACATACATACATACAGGATACAAGAAAAGAAATGGCTTGTCCAACTTGTTCAATCCCACAGAAGAGCTACTATCTAAAATTGTTAAGAAGGTTCATGCTGGCTATGACAGAAAGTGGTAATAACTCACAGTGCATCATAAATTTCTGGCTATGGGGCTGTGTGCCCATGCTGAGCCTTGACAGAATTGTTTATAAAATTTGCATAGTTAGTTGTGGACTATATTATATATCACCTTCAGTAATACCTCTATATTTATGTTATTTCTTTTATTTATTAATATTTTGACCTTTTTAGTACCATGATTTGATTGAAATCCTACAGGCATATGACACCATTTGGGCACTCCTGTGTCAAATTACAGGTTTTGTTGATTTTCGGTAAAGAACACATCCTCTACAGAGAACATATGTACATGTTAATGCACATTACGGTTAACTGAGCAATTCAACATATTGAGGGAAAAAAAAAGGCAATGTACCCTATGCACACTTAAATTTAATTAATTTACATCAGTATGTTGAAGAAAATATGAAATTATTTATGTAAATCTGAAAAAAAAAGAAAATATTTAGATCAAGTTTATTCTGTGTAGACAATGTTGTAACATGTTTTCACTTAGAAGTGAATAAAGCATTTATTTTAACCAGGAGTACTGAAACATTTGCACAAGGCTGGTATATGTAAAATACTGTATATGGCAAATTTATTTTTACATATTTTTATGAAATATGTAATTTTTTTGGGTGGCACGGTGGTGCAGCAGGTAGTGTCGCAGTCACACAGTTCCAGGGGCCTGGAGGTTGCGGGTTCGTTTCCCGCTCCGGGTGACTGTCTGTGAGGAGTTGGTGTGTTCTCCCCGTGTCTGCGTGGGTTTCCTCCGGGTGCTCCGGTTCCCTCCCACAGTCCAAAAAACACACGTTGGTAGGTGGATTGGCGACTCAAAAGTGTCCGTAGGTGTGAGTGTGTGAGTGAATGTGTGCGTGTCTGTGTTGCCCTGTGAAGGACTGGCGCCCCCTCCAGGGTGTGTTCCTGCCTTGCGCCCAATGACTCCAGGTAGGCTCTGGACCCACCGCGACCCTGAATTGGATAAGCGGTTACAGAGAATGAATGAATGAATGAATGAATGAATGTAATTTTTTTATACACTGGATTTTATAATTATAGAAAGTATCTAATTTTCATGTGATGTACACTTGTTGCTTTTTCTAAATGCACTGTAATATTTCCAATGAAGTTGTCTTTCACTGCCGGAGAAAGAGTGTATCATGCTTTTTTTGTTATTATAAATGTAGAGTTATCGTTTAAATGGGGGAAATGGTGGAATGTCCTCAGATTTAATGTCTAATTTCTAAAAGCTTGCTGTCAATAAGATATATATCAAAATTTTTAAAATCAGGACCTAAACATTGTAATGTGATTAGGTAAAGTATTATTCACTGGAAGTCATATTACAGAGTGGATTGGCAATACTCTAAATAATCAGGGATAGCTCGTTAATTTAAACTCTACTTGTTTAAATTCGACTTGTTGGTCAACATTTTACATAAAATACATAATTCGTAGTAGTTTTGCTATTTTAGTTTTGAATTTCTAAAAATTCTATATAATTGAAGGTTTTAGTTTAACCCATAATAACAGAGAGAGTTACATGCATAGTACTGTAAGGCAAGATAGTGCCAAACAAAACTTTTTTAATTAACCACTGTTTTTTTTTTTTCAGAAAATGTTCACTGGTACATTCAGATACAAAATAAACGTTTTTATTTCTGCTGTAGAATTTTACCCACTGGTGTATTGTCACCATCACTGTACAGAATATTTAGCTGGCATGTTTTTGTACGTAGAACTAATTCACTTGTGTTTTAGCTTAAAGACTTCTGCTAACGCTATGATATATTGGGGAAATTCACAGTCATGAGAATATCTGTGTAGGTATGTGACATATATTAGAGTTCTGTATATAGTACATTGTCTTTTGTATTTAGAGTTATCTTCTTTTCTATTAAACTTTAGTTCATCTTGCATATGGGCACTGCAACAAAATTTGACATAGACAATCTTGTGTACACACCTTGTATGCATTTGAGTTTTACACACACTGGGTGGTGCTATTCACTCCGTGGCAAGATATTTAGCTGAGCTGTGCTTGAATGCATTCACTTTGCTGAAACATTTTCAGAGGTTGACCCTCAGACTGTAGTTATGTACAAAGTTGGATAAATCAGAGTTTGATTGTATATAATGATTGTTATTTCTTTCACTGTTAATGTTGGATCAAATGTTCATGATTGAGTTAATCAGAAAGTGTAATAAAAGGCATAAACTTACTGGTAATACATAGGGCACGCTATATATGCTAATGAGCCTATTTTGGCTTCTGTGTTAAGGTCGATTGTACTGTCACATGATTTGTGCAATATTTTGTAATTAAAAGAACATATAAATTTTAAATGTCATTTTTCTATGATGAACATGTTGCTTGTGTTTTGAACTTCAGATGTTAATTTTTATTTTTTGGTTTGGAAACCGTTTTCAATATGAAGATGATAGAAACATAGTATAAAAAATCAGCAGATCGAGTGTTATGCAATTTTATTAAAACAGATGTAATGTTTAAGCAACAATTTTGTGTCACTCATTTCCGATTTTATTGTTCTTATTATTATTTGTCCTGTCCTGCACTTTTTATTATTATTATTTTTATTATTAAGTAAAATTAATTAAGTAAAAATGTGAGGAACATCTGTGACATTTGCTAGAACAGGGAATAAGTCAACAATACTCCTCTTAAGGACTTCATACTGATATTTGTGTTGAAGCATTATGAACAATATGTTTGTATGTGACTTGTTGCTGTTTTTATATAGTTTTGAGTCCTAGTGAGAATGATAACTTATTCTCTCCGTATGAACTCAAAACATTTAGAATGCATGAGCATTATATTTTCTGTTAATACATTCATTGGATTGATACATAAACATTTAGTTTGCACTACTGGTTAAAATGAGGGATTATTTATGGCTCACAAATAGAAAAACAACAAACAATAATTTTTCATTTAGTTTTATTTAATTTTCATTTCAAACAAATCGAAAAAGGTAAATTCAAAGAGCCATTATGTTCACTCTTATGTTGGGTGGTTCAAGATACGAGTATTGAGACCTGGGTCACTTGATTGCCATGTGTCTTACAAAGATAAGTGAATTGTTGTTTTTTTGTTGTTGTTGTTTTTTGTTTTTTTACATGACAGAATCATTGGTTTGGCATCATTCTAGTGGCCTCTAGTGGTCATTCTATTGATATAACAGAAATCTTTTAATATCTTTTTTTTTTTTCATTATAATCAAATGAAACACTTCCCCCAATGGCATAGATATGCTCTTGACATTGTCAGGGACTTATGAATCTATCACCCCCATCCACCTTTCCTGTTTTTTTCCCTTTGCTCCATGATAAAACAACAGTGCAAGGGAACTGACAATTGCCAGTTTGTGTTGCAGTTAATTTCCAAACCATGTTATTCATAACTACAGACGATTTTAGCCTGCTGTTATTATGATGGACTCAATTCATTAGCGAACTTGATTTTAAATTACTTAAAATCTTGTTTCTTGGAAAAATAGCTCCTTATGTCCACATTCTTCTTTTTTGCTGCCATCCTCACTCACTTTTGACACCCATGTGTCACCCACGATGCACCTAAGTCTTGCACAGTAATGTGACTGGAAAGTTTTCCTTCCAGTTTTGACGCTGCTTACAACCAAACTACAGAGACTTACGTGAGAGCAGGGAAAGCACAGCCAGTCACACTGGTCGTATGTATGGCAAGCCAAACAGAAAATATTTAATGAAATTTGATATATATGTAGAATGAATGTCAATATATAAAGAATGAACGCTGATAGATATAGAATGAACATTGATATGTATAGAATGAACTTTGATATATATGGAATGAACGCTTATAGATATAGAATGAACATTGATATGTATAGAATGAACACCGATATATATATAGAATTAACTTTTATATATAGAATGAACACTGATGGTCCGTGTAAATTTTAGTAGTCCTTAGACTGAATGTAGATTGAGAGAAATGAAAAAAATGGCTCATTTATTCATTTTCAATTTGAACACATTAAGACATTCGTTTCTGTCTCCCAAACGAATATACGGTTCATTATTTTGATTGGGAAGTGAGGGCGGGCTTAAAGCACTACTTTCACTTCATTGGTTCATCTGAGCGATGACCTATTCTTTAGCAGCTATCCGCAGTTAAAATAAAAGTCCCAAACTCTTAGACGTCACTGGGTTCTGTATTGAGCTGCTCTTCGCAGTGAATATTAAAGTCTCAAACCCCTTAGACGCCCCTCCCTGGATCACCACCTTAACATGGTGGAGGGGTTTGCGTGCCTGCGTGAGCCTAGGAGCTATGTTGTCAGGGGCAAAACCCCTGGTAGGGTCTCCTAAGGCAAATTGATCCTAGGTGATGAGCCTGACAAAGAGTGATCCATAAAGACCCAGATGAAGAGAAGAACAACAGAGACACAGCTTCCCTTGCCCGGAGCAGGGTTACCGGTGCCCCAACCTGGAGCCAGGCCTCGGGGAGGGACTCCTTGGTGAGGACATGGAAAACGACATTTGGTCGGCTCAGAGAAGATTCTGGCAAACAATCAGGGGACTCGGGAGGGGAAAACAGTTTTCCACCAACACTGTATATGGTGGGGGTGGGGAGTTGGTGACCTCGACTGGGGATGTCACTAGGCAGTGGAAGGAATACTTCAAGGATCTTCTCAATCCCACCAGCACATCTTTTACAGAGGAAGTAGAGTTTGGGGATCCTGGGGACAGCTCGTCTATCACTGGGGCTGAGGTGGCTGAGGTAGTAGAAAAAGTCCTTGGTGGTAGGGCCCCAGGGGTGGATGCTCAAGGCTCTGGATGTTGTGGGGCTGTCCTTGCTGACACGTCTTTGCAACATCGCATGTACATCGGGGGTAGTGCCTCTGGACTGGCAGATTGGGTTGGTGGTTCCCCTTTTTAAAAAGGGGGATCACACTTCTTAGCCTCACCGGTAAGGTCTATGTGGGGGTACTGGAGAAGAGAATCCGACTGATAGTTGAACCGTAGATCCCGTAAGAACAGTGCAGATTCTGCCCCAGTTGTGGAGCACAGGACCAGCACCTGTAAACCTTGATAGGATCCTGGAGGGTGTGTGGGAGTTTGCTCAACCAGTCTACATGGGTTTTGTGGATCTGGAGAAGGCATTCGACCGTGTCCCTCAGGATATTCTGTGGGTGGTGCTCTTGGAGTATGGGGTACTGGGCTTTTTGCTACGAGCTATCCAGTCCCTGTATAAACAAAACAGGAGTCTGGTTCATATGGCTGGCAGTAAGTCCGACTGGTTTCCAGTCGGAGTTGGACTCCGTCAGGGCTGCCCATTATCACCGGTTCTGTTCATAATTTTTATGGACAGAATTTCTCGGCGTAGCCAAGTAGCGGAAGGTGTCCGGTTTGGTGGTCTCAGGATTCCATGTCTGCTTTTTGCAGATGATGTGGTCTTGTTGGCTTCATCGAGCCGAGACCTCCAACTCTTGCTGGACCAGTTTGCAGCTGAATGTGTAGCGGTAGGGATGAGACTCAGCACCTCCAAATCTGAGTCCATGGTACTCAGTCGTAAAAGGGTGGAGTCTCTCCAGGTTGGAAGTGAGATCCTGCCTCAAGTGGAAGAGTTCAAATACCTCGGGATCTTATTCACGAGTGAGGGAAAGATGGAGCAGGAGATTGACAGGTGGATCGGTGCAGCATCAGCAGTAATGAGGACTCTGTACCTGTTCGTTGTAGTGAAGAGAAAGCTGAGCAAAAAAGCAAAGCTCTCGATTTACCATTCAATCTACATCTCAACCTTCACCTATGGTCATGAGCTTTGGGTAGTGACCGAAAGAATGAGATAGCGGGTACAAGCGGCTGAAATTAGTTTTCTCCGCAGGGTGCCTGGACTTTACCTTAGAGACAGGGTTAGGAGCTTGGACATCCGGGAGAGACTCGGAGTGGAGGCTCCTCCACGTCGAGAGAAGCCAGTTGAAGTGGTCTGGACATCTGGCTTTACTCGGACTGCTTCCCCCAGACGCAGATAAGCGGTGGATAATGGATGGATGGATGGACCCCTTAGACATCAGGGGCTCTGTGCGCAGTCACACATGTATTATGTTTGTAATCATATGCGTATTCCATAAAATATTATTTCTGTTAATTTTTTATTTATTTTTGTCTTATCATATTTTTTCTTGTACGTTTATATTGAAACTTATGAGGGTTTTTTGTTTGCCCCACTCCACCTTCTTTTCTTGATTTTGTGTACTTTGAATTTACATTACTGTCTGCCCTAATGGTGTTTGAGAATGCAGCATGGATGTTAGACTTAAGATATAATTTTAACACAGTTAAAAGGCTAATCAGGAGATGCACTGCCAAAAGGGATTAAATTATTACGGCACATTTTATTACATTTTATATTTTAGCTCTCACTGTCCATTCAGTTTATAGATTTGTTCTGTACAGTATGTTGGTTGAATATCACCTAAATTGCTCTCTTTTTAAGCATTACATTCTAAATGTATTAGAATGGAAATGTTTTGTCCTGTGCAACCTGAGATGTGTTGGAAATGATCCCCTTCTCACTATTGCCTATATTATGCACGATATAGTGCACTATTATATAGAACGGAATACAGGAGGGTATGGTTACTGGTGGTACTATGACATGAGGTGACCAGGGGAGACAAAAGCAAAACACAAAACTTGTTTAACATTATGTGACAGTGTCATGTGTGTTTCCTGTCAATAATGTCCAAGGTGTGAGATTGCAAGTATGCGATGTCCTGTGATGGACTGGCACTCCATGCAATGTATGTTCCTGCCTTGCGCCCAGTGATTCTGGGTAGGCTCTGGACCCACTTTGACCTTGAGCAGGATAAATCAGTTACAGAACATTAATGAATGTTTCAAATGTCCTAATTTACCCATTGAACAAGTCCCCTTAACCATCATCGGCCTAATTTGGTCAAATTTTCTGGTTCTTGTAAGGATTCTGGCTGAAACGTTGCGGACCCACTGGAGCTTATTCTGGCTTCACTGGAACATCCAGAAAGCAAGGCATTATAATTGCAAGTCTAACCTAGAAGTGAAGTCCAGTGTAAATGTCTCAACCCCTGGGATACTGAAAACGTGGTGACGTTCCCCTTTAAGCCTGAACGCGCCGGTGTGTGTGTGGGGAGGTGTTCTGCTGGAGTGAATTGCTGATGGAGGTAAAGTGAACGGCTGGAGAAAAGCCTGGACTCCGTTCCTGGATCCTGTCCGTGTTTGTGCTCTTACTTTCGGGCTCTGAGCTCCAGTGGCATTTCCTGCCTCAGCTCTCAGCTCAACAGCTGTACGTGGAGCAGCAGCTGGATCTGGAAATGCGTTAGAGCTCCGCAACACATACTGAATATAGGCTTCACATCCCGCTCTCCTTCATTGGTTTCTGCGTGGTTGTATTCAGAGACGCACTTTGAGGAGGGCTCGGCTTTTCTCTTGACGCTTACCGTTTGTTATTTTTTTTTAACTTGCGTTCAACCGAAGCCCGGTCTCGAAGGACAAGACGTGACCGCCGCAGGTTAACGGTACTTTTTTAACGGCTTGTGCTTATTTTAACCGATAATTCCTGAAGGGAAGTGTCTGGATAGCGTGTATTTTATTTAATTTTAGTTTCGTGGAGATAACGCTTCGATGGACGCATCCCTCCGACGTTTTTAACCCTCTTTGCACCGACAGACTTCTGACAGAACATTTAATTAAAAAAAATCAGTAACGGACCGGTTATAGCACAACTGTCCGTTTGTCTCACGGTCTCTGTGTTTCTCTCTGGGGAAACAGAAACAGACATTCGACAAAACCATAGACCGGAGCGAAGTTTGCCGTATTCGTCTCCCCCTCTCTTTCTCTCTGTGTGGACGCTGTTTTAACGGCGTGGTGTGGTGGAGATGGAGTCATTTGGATTCAGCTATAGTTAGCTAGCCTGACTGCTAGCTTCGTTTTTTTTTGTTTTCAACGGAGCAAACAACATCAACATCGACGGCAGAGAAAAAGGTAAGATCCATGAACCATCTGTTTCTCCTTCAGAATTACTCCCTAACGCCACGCACTTATAATCAGGGCAATGTTTACACACATAGCCACTTCGTGTTTTGGCGTAACTGCAACAGTTGTGCCTTATTTCATTTAACATTTTGGCAATAAAAATGTACCGTCATATTGCCTGTGTGAGCTCGTCCGTCTAAAACACGAGTGACTACCAGAATGACTGGGAAATACATACACGTGAACAATTATAGCCCTCAGTAAGTGGTTGACGATGTGGCAAACATCCCATCACGATATTTCGAGACATGCACAATGTGCACTACGATATTTTGGTACACAGAGAATGCATGGAGCTCAATCTTCCAAAAATAGTAAAAATCACAACGTGTGTGTGTGTGTGTGTGTGTCTTATGAAGATTACAGCTTGTCTTAAGGGCTACCAGAGTTGTTGGAAAATAACTACAAAACAAACAAACCATTAAAAATGTACAAGGATTTGTATTAAACACTTTACAAGTAAACCCAGTTCATAACAACTACTTTGGCTTTCAGATTAATAACGAAGCATGTGGCTGGTCAATATTATTTTAGCATGGTCTCACAGAACCCTGCTGTTTAACACAATAACACAATTTACCACACTGACGTTGAAATATCCTCACAGCTCAGCTATGCTCAGCTTACAACTGCAACAGTGTGAGAAATAACTGAAGAGTATTAAGTCAAGATTTGGCTGTAATGTTAGGCTAAATGGAGCATACAGACACTTTGCTGATGGGATCAATTCTACATGTCTTTATTTGCTTCCTCAGAAATGCGTTGTGTCTCAATAATTACATCTATAATGTACAAATAGCTTGGTACAAGGTCCTCAATCTTTAGTTCATTTTACAGCTGATTTTAAGATTGTTTATTTGTGTATCTGTTATCCCACAGTGTTTCATCAGCCTATTTTCTCTGGGCTGTAAATCTCTGAACACAGTGAGAGCTACTGGTGTGACGGAATGTGGAAACATTTTCAACAAATCACATCTGTTATGTGAAATAAACTTTTAGGTCTACTGTCTGCGTTATATTCGCTGCCTTATTAGTTTTGAATCCTGCCATGCCCTGATGACCTCAGTCAAAGTCATCCCATGGCTTGTAGTATAAGAGAAGCCAATAAAAAGGATAGGGTTTGTTCTGGGAGGTGCTTCAGCCTGTGCAAGTTTTTTCTTATATAAATAATGATTAGGTGTGATTAAGATTAAGACACAGATTCGGCTATGATATGCCTGGTGACGTTTCCAAACAGTTTCTTTGTTCAGGATGTGCTCTTAAGTTGTAATCATGCAGTTATTTTCTGAGGCCTGTATGCTTGTAAGGTATAATAGGATCTGGCCCTAAAAACTGTAATATTGGATTTAACATACTCTGTGGAAATTGTGGTATTAAATTAAGCTTTAGAAACGCCTACACTGTAATGCAATGTGATTTGGGAAAGTATTTTATCAAGATTTAGATATTAGGAGAGGGAGAATAACGTTTGCACACTCATCGTCAAGCACTGGTTCTTTTTGTAGTTTCATGGTGCAGAGACAAAATGACTTGTTCTTTACATTTAAATTGTGTGGCGTTTAAATGTGAGGATTTCTAGTCAGTTTAACATTTGTTATTAGATAGGATTATTAATGCATTGTGTTTTTAAGTGACTTTTTTGGTCTATGTTTGTGTTTGCTGTAAGCAGAGCTATAGTATCTAGTTTCAGATAGTTGTTTGTACGTGTCAAATATAGCATGTGATTTACTCAGCTGCAAGTTGACAGTTTGTTAGCAAATTAACAGGGCAGTAACAGTTGTTGTGCTTTGTGTGCGATGGAATGATGGGCAGGTACAAGACAACTGGCTTCAGCTGTTCCAGTCATCATTCTGTATCACAATATAGAGCTAAACCCGTGTTTGTAAAAGTTTCTAGGCTATTTTTAGGCCAGTGTTTGGGAGCAAGACTGAAGAGGAAAGCTGTTGGACTCCATTATGGTCTGACAGCTGACAGGATTGTTCTCCATCTTCCTAAGTGCTGTTCACTACAGATAGTGCTTCAGTCACATGATTTTTTTCCCCCTCATCTCATTAAACAAATCCAGGCTAACAGCATGTTAAAGCTACACTTTACTAAAACTGTGGCTCACATTTCTCCAGGGTGCTTGTTATACAAGTCTCCCTTTTCCAAAGTTTAAACCCCAGTGCTATGAATCCTCACCCTTGTAGAGTGTCTGCTAAAGGGGCAGTGGCCCAGCAATACTGTGAAACAGTGCTAAGATTAGTGAGATTAGAATGCTGCAATTAATCACATCTTCATTTGCAAAATAGATTTCTGCAGTTATTCACAAATGAAATGCTGCAATAATTGTAAGTAGTCTGCCGGATGCATCATGGTAAGGTCACCAAGTTTTAATCAACATATTTTGCATTTCTATGTACTCTATAGTGATTTTTAGATGTTTTAATTTCTATGTATTGCTGTACATAGTACCCAAACCCATAGCTTTATTTTATTTTATCTTCCCAATGGCCCACAGAAGATATTTGTCTGGTTGCAGGTCCATATCATATTCATTTCCAACTTCTCTTAATCCCCTAGGATAAAACACAGATTTTCTCCTACTATACATTAAAGACTCATGCATGTGAATAACCTTTGATCTAATAGGCTGTCCTGTATTATGCCTGTTCAAAAGTGTTAAACACTCCTTTTAGTGTTAGTGAGGGTGGGTGGGGCTAATATGTTGAAGACTCATTAGGTACATGTTTTGGTTGGTTTCCATGAAATTGAATTTACATGGGTCTATTTTAAAGGTAAGGAAAATTGTTTTTTACAATGTCATTGTCCCCTTAAAATCCAGAAATAGATTAATGTTAAAGATATAGAGTAAGAAATATTAAACTATACTCTGTATGGATGTTTGTGGTTCTAGGTAAAGAGTTGAACAGATTAAAATACCTTGTCCTGCGATAGCTTAAGTCTGTTGTGATGAATAGTGAGAGACCTGCTGTTTTTCTCAGGTGGGAGAGAAGCTAATGCTTTTCTTTTTTTTTTTATTCATTATATAGACTGTTGCAGAACATAAATTTAACAGCAGAATCTGTTAAGTCTTTTTAATGAAAATGTGTGGTCCAGTGCATTCTCTCCATTATTGCAGATATTACAGCTGTTTTAATATTGAAGCTGAATCACATTTTCTACCTCACCTGTAGCACGTTCTCTTGAAACAAAGCTCTTTACCAATGTTTAGATCCTGGTTGTGTGCTCTAGTGGTGCTAACCCTTTCTTTAGAATTTTAAAGGAACTGATGGCTTATTTGTTGTAAGTAGGAGGAAATATTTGGTGTGTGTGTAATAGTGCGGTTGTACATATGTGCTTATGTTTATAAGAAAAATATTCGCTCTTGTTGATCATACCACTGAGGGTATATGTTCTGGAATCTTTGTGGGAAAAAATTGTAGGTAATTTCAACATGTCATACTGCCTTTCTTTTTTTTTTTTTTATTTATTTATTTATTTATTTAATTTGGTTTATAAAATACTGCAACATGCCTAAATCAAACCACTTATTTAAACCACAATTGAAGAATCAAGGTTATTGAATCAGCCTCTAGCAATAGGGCAGTGCTTATCCTTGTTGAATTCGGGTATACTCCAAAGACAATATGGCATCACATGCTTTGGGCTGTTCCTCCTAAAGTTTCTCCCAATCTTGATGTAGGCCTGCAGCTCTGACAGACCGAGAGGCAGGAAAACGCCCTGCCCTAGTTTCCTGCTGTTCCACTGAGGCTGCAGTGCAGCCACAAGACTCTGCTACTGCAGTAATACGAGCATGCAGGCAGTGTTCCACATCACAAAAGGATCCAGAGTGGAACAGCAGTACAGAATGACGTTGCAGCATCTGTGAAGCATTTTACTGGATTGTGACTGAAAAATCTGTCATTATTTTTGCATTAAGACTTTAAAATAGCTTAAACTTTAATATATATTATGGGGAATATTTTATATATATATATATATATATATATATATATATATATATATATATATATATAATATTTAAAATTAGGGATATCCTCATTAATTTGCTGTTCCAATCCATTTAACACTTTTTTAAAGTATACTGATACTGATCTATAAATAATTTTTAATTAATAGATAATAGGGTTGGACTATGCACACTTTAAAGCCACCGCAGGGATCCCATTTTAAAATTTAGTGGGTTTTTTTGTTTAATTCTAAACTCAGATGTTATGTGAAACGTACGGGAAAATTTAAATAAAAACTGCAAAACAGAAATATGATAAATCTCTCCTCAAAAATGACCAAAATATGCTCCTCAGAGCTCTTTGAGTATGGTGTGGGCGTGGTCTAATACTAATGATCGTGCATGACTGACAGCTCTCTATCACTAGAGAACAGAATGCTCTTTACATTACCGTGGAAACACACAGTCTCGAAAGAGCGGACACTGCGTTTTTAAATTTTGGTGAGAGATTTATCATATATCTGTTTTGTGTTTTTTATATAAACTTTGCTGAACATTTCACATAACATCCAAGTTTAGAATTATACAAAAAAACACAATTTCTAAATGGGTATAATATTTTATTTCAGTCATTATCAATTAATTATTGATTGCCCTTCTAGCATGGAGTCAAAAAAGGGTCAAAAAGATTTTGAGTTTGTAAAACAGTACTCACAAATGTAACGGACTTTGTAACTGTGTTTGAGCAACTACATACACGTAAAACTGAAGTCCACAAATGTATTGGAATGCACAAATTTAAAATAACAACAACAATATTAATAACTTACAATCACAAATGTGTAAAAAAAAAAGATTTGCATTTGTAAGTGAAATGTCGTGAATGTGTGAATCAGTACCTTCTCAAACGGCTTAAAATGTGCCAGAGCAGACCTTTTTAAGGTTCCAAATGTGACAGTGGGAGTTTTTGAACAAGGTGGAAAAAATCCACACATTCGCCTTCTCTGCTGCGTGTGCAAATCTCTTTTTGCAGTTGTGGATTTAAGACCCTGTTTTGACGGCCAATTGATGGACCAATAGGAAAGCTTTAGCTGGACCAATCAGATTGCGAGGTTTGTTTAACCAGTCAGAACATTGATTTGTTGCTGTCAGCCATAGTGCTTTTCCACAAAATGAACTCCAGTTCTTGAACCGGTTCTGTTCCTGATTTTTGGAGCCTTGGTTCTTTCCAGTGAACTGCTGTGTTTCTGGTTACAGGTCGCGTTAGAGGTAATGTTGTTGTCACACAGCTCCAGGGTCCTGGGGTTGTGGGTCCTAGCCCAACTCTAGATGAGGTGTCTGTGAGGAGTTTGGTGTGTTCTCCTCGTGTCTGGTTTCCACAGTCCAAAAATATACATTGGTAGCTGAATTGGCTACTCAGAAGTGTCCATAGGTGTAAGTGTGTGGGTGAATGTGTTAGTGTGTGCTGCCCTGTGAGGGAATGGCGCCCCCTCCAGGGTGTGTTCCAACTTTGCACCCAGTGATTCAGAACATATTGTTGCTGTCCAATTAAAAATCCCTGGATCGGCCGACCCCCACTAAGATCTTGCTATCTCATTTGACAACTGCTCAATTGTTCCATCTGGAGATACAAAGAGCCTTGCTGTGATTCTGGATGACCTGATTCCGTCATGCAGATTGCTACTGTACAACATTCGGCTCATCTGACCTTTTCCTTCTCAGGAGACTGCCCAGGTGCTTGTCCAGTCTCTAGTCATTTCAAGGCTTCACTTCTGCAACACACTCCTGGCTGGTCTTCCTCTGCAGGACATGAGGCCCCTTCAGCTGGTCCAGAATGCAGCTGCACGGGTTGTCTTCAATCATCCAAAGCTCACCCATGTCACTTCACTGCTGTGCTCTCTTCGCTGGCTTCCCGTAGCTTCCTGCATCAGGTTTAAAACTCTCATGCTTGCCTACAAAGCCAAGAATGGACCAGCCCCTCCCTATCTTATGGCAATGGTCAAGAGTCGGACTGCACCTCGAGCCCTTCAAGCTTCAAGTACAGCTCGACTTGACTTGCCATCCTTAAAGTCACCTAGATGACTAGCGGCAAGACTCTTCACACTCTTGGTGCCCAGATGATGGAACAAACATCCACTGAATGTCCGAATAGCAGACTCTCTTGCGGTCTTCAAACGCAGATTGAAGACCCATCTCTTTGCCACTCATTTAGGTGAGCACTAATCTAAGTGCTCACTGTAACATATTTTTCTGACAAACATCTCAGCTCAGAGGGAATTTGGACCGTAACCTATTTGTACTAGCTAGGATACACATTCTGTCTGAACACCAAGCTCTTTTGTGAGTCACTCTGTATATGAGCGTCTGCTAAATGCTGTGAATGTAAAAATATGTATCCCCCAAAATAGTAACTTTACAGGCGAGGGGAAAAACCTTTTAACTTTCAATGGAATTTGTTGCCCAAAATATTAATTTCCAAGTAATTTTCTATTGCATTTCTATTGGTCACAACATGAAGTGCAGTTGATGTGTACAAGTCTATGTCTGTCTGTGACTTCCGGGTGATATTTATTACTATTTTTTTCAGTGATGAACACACACAAATTGAGAATGCCCCCAGAGTTTGAGTCTTCTGGGATGAGCATAGAGTCATTCCAGATTTAAAATGTAGCAGATAAAATTAACCTTGGGGTGTGTGTGTGTGTGTGTGTGTGTGTGGTCAAGTCATTATGTGGAAAATGTATTAAGGAGTGTGGGGTGGGTTTTTTTTTTTTGGTATCTGGCATCACTGTATTTCTGTGATATTTAATTTATTTACTTATGTTGCCAGCCATATGGATTACTTTGTGTGGAGTACTTTGTGGCCATAAACCATAACCGAACATTGACAGTTGATGGTGAGAACTTCCTCAGAGAGTAAGCTTTGCAGAGATGTAATTGGTCCCAATAGACATCTTGAGGTACAAACACTGTGCTCCAGTTCAGAGTTGTTAGGCACTGAGAGAGCTCAATCCCCTCCCTGCCAATTATTCAGTTATGATAAACAACTTTGATGATGCAAATGTGATATATATATATATATATATATATAATATTCCTTTTTGTTGCCATCAATGACGTTTTAACAAGGTTTCTCTCATTATTTTCATTATTTTACTCATCTCATTAACCTACTTCTCTCTGTTTTTGCCATTTAATATCATCCATCTCAGTGGTATTTTTGATATTATCTTCAATTTGATGCATTTAATAAAGTTAAATAAAGGTGTATTTATTTACTTATTATTTTATTTTATTTTCAACATTTGCTCATACCCTTTTGCAGGAAATAAAATCCCTACAAGTTAGCAGAGGTCATCTGGTTATTTATAGCTGTTCTGAGTACAAGTGGTACTGGGTGTCTTCAGCCCCAAGTCTTTGCTTTACTGTAGTGTCCTCCCCAAACCCATCTACCTAGTATTGATTTAGATAAAACCATCAGCGCAAAAGAGGAGAGAGAGCACCTTAACTTAGAACTTGTAAAAACGAGGTCTAATAATCTAATAATCAAGTAGCCCTTAGTGTTTAGCTGGTAGGATGTACACTTCAGACTGCGTAACAATGAAAAAGCACCCAATAACATTTCCAGAATGAGAAATGAGGCCAATTTCACACCTGTGGAAAATGAAAAGTGGCAAAGACCTGGTTCTCCCAGGTCTCCCAGGTTGTATTTACCTTGACAACTAGCACACAAAGTGTAAACAAACCATTCTGGCCCTCTCCAGGGACACGCCTATCTAATGTTGGCAAGGAGAGGGTGAGAGTGAGAAAATGTTTGTGTATATGTGTAGGCTGCATAAAAGAACTTCCCACAGTGAGATGTGGATCACAAAGTCAATTGTTCTTTGCAGCAGAAGTCAGAACTATGTGGCAACAACCAGCATTACTCTTAAAAAATACTGTTCCTGAATTTAACCTCTAATTTTAATGACTAGTCTACCAGTGCATTCCTGTAACTGCCAGTCCCTGCAATGGCCATAGGCTACATACATGGTGATAGGAACTGTGTGCCTCTGTAATACCTTTTAAAGAGCCATCATGTAAGATATGCTAATCAGGATACTAGGATACAGGGTAGAAGAATTAAATGTGTAATCCGATCAAAAGTTTGTACTATTTTGTTGTCTGTGTCCCCTGTACTTTTCAAAAGGCAAATGCTCATAATTATGGCCATGAATCATAAGCCAGCTTCAGTCTTGTTTAAGGAATAGACTGATGAATACAGATGCAGAATCATGAAGAGGAAGTCTCTGAATCATTTATTAAGTCATGTATTTTTAATGCTAATTGGTGAATAAAATAACCCTGTATAGCACAGTTCTATAGAGAGACTAGAGTTCATGTCCCACATGATCACAAAATTAACACTGGCCAGTGTATTATTTCATATTGAATTATAATGCTATTTTGCTCCAGCAGGAATTGGTTTTATGCTATTAATCTTCTTGATACGTTTTCTTCATTTACACATCTAGGAGGTTTTCCTTACTAGAATCACGTTTTGGTGGTTAGTAGACTAAATATGTACTATACAAATGAGGCTGATGTGACATCCTTCACATTTGCATATAGGGGTATGTCAGCAATGCGGTGCTGCATTGCCTGTTGCCTTCGGAGCAGTTTCTCACATTCTAAGTTGAACAAGGTCTTATGAGAAATAGCACAAGTTTGCAAGAAAAACATATCCAATACTATACTGACCAGCTGGTAGTAGGCAGTGTGGGCTGCAGTCTTTCTTTGACTTTCTCAGAAGATAAACATATCTCGATGTTAAAATGGAACTTTTTTTCGAGTGAAAATTTTACATAGTCTTATAGTATCTTATAGGTTCATATTTTTCATTACACTATATTGCTTTTTATATTGTTTCGATTTCACATAATCTGACAGATCAACATTTTTTATATATATTGTCTCGCTGTCTGCTTACTCAGTGAACCTCAGTTTGTATAATTATACACTTAAAGGAGTAATTGCATTAATTGGTGGTTATGCCAATTGGAGCTGTAGACTGACACTTATCATGTGGACCAAATAGTGAGATTATACCAACTTGGACCCGTGCAGACACAAGGAGAGTACACCAGGCTCATTACAGAGATTGAGCTTCTTATTCATGTTTTCCAGATGACAAATCTGGCAAAAAAAACGTAGCTTTAAAATGCTCATGTTAAGCCCAAATACTAGTTCTAAGACTCGCTTAGAGTGGAGAAATAAAAGAGCTGTGGCTTTTAAGTATTTCAGCATTGGCCCTACCATCAGGGGCTGGTTTTCAGAGAAGTTTCAAAGAAGAAATTTCAGCTTTATTAACAGATGCAAAACCTTTGGCTGGTGCAATAACATACTTGGAGGGTATATAATGTAAAACAATGGGCATTAATATATAAATGCTTGAAAATGTACACATGTAATATACACATGAAACACCGCATTAATACACTGTGAAAATAACCTGCTCTATACACACACAGGCTCATTCGCAGTATTAATTCTGGGTAATGTCCAGTACAGATGATACAGACATTTGCTTTTGCAAATACAGTTTCAAAGATGATGTCCGCAAAAATTTCTTGACCATGCATGTCTGAAAGCAGCTCAAATTACTGAGCTAGACATCGTTGGTGACCTCACCTCCCCCTGTTCCCCCATCCCCCTTTCTGTGCCATTGGCCATGGGAATAACATTCACTTCACTTCTTATTTAGGTTAGCTTTAGTCAAATGTGCTTCCGTTGAGAAGTGGTGGGCTTTTAAGGACTCAAGGAGACACAGACTGGTTCTATTGTTAAGGCCTCTGAATGGGGGAATGCCACCAAATTCTCAACAGCCAATAGACTAAATAAGGAAGGCCAGCCAGCAAAGATTGGGTTTCTTCAGGGTGTTGCTTGAATTGTACTTCCCCTCCTTCTTTCTATTTGCTCAAGCTTTATTTTGGCTGACCATGTTGCTTATCAGTTTTGCTCCAGTCTTGCTCCACAGCCCATTTTATTCTTTAATCATGTAAAACATATCATGAAATAAAGAAATTTTGGAAAATGTATAAAGATATTGATATTGATTTAGAATTGATTTACGTGACAGATCTCGAGGAATGATTATTCATAAAGGTGAGTTTATTTTAGAAAGTGAACAAGTTGACAATCCAGGGAATGACTCTCCAGGTTTTTGCTCTAATCACATGTGGTTTGTGTACATGACCCAGCATTCTAAGGTGTGGCTGATGTAGTAGTTAATTATTGTCTACAAATACTGTCTGATTTATAACCTCTTGAGAGATTTATTTTGTTTTAATTGCTCCTGAATTGTTTTTATTCATGATGCAAGGATATGGTTTACTTTACAGTATGAGCCAGTGTAGCTTGCATCGATACAATGTTTTTCCCAAATATTTAGTTGAGCATATAAAACATTTTACATTGTTGTTTGAATCAAAATGTTATTATATAAATTCTATTTTTCGAAAAAATAAGTTATTGTGCCTAATCATGTCTGTGTAGTGATGCTACAATTTATTGCTGGCTGTGACATAACCAGTCAATGGTCATTGATTGTTTCTCAGAACTGACATCAGAACAGCAAGAGTTGAGATATATCTGGGAAGTGCCTGATATCATGACCACCAATGCAGGCTTCAGCAGGACCGTAATCTCTGTCTTTATTCTGTACCTGTGGCAGCTTGAAGCTCCATATTTCCAGAAGAACGCTGATTAACAGTAGGTGTGAAAGTGTCTTTATTTGTGGCTGGCCAGGCATACACATTGAGGAAGCAGGGACAGACTAGAGCAAACCAGAGTGAGGCACGTTAGCCTTTTTAAAGAGGAAGAAAATTGCAAGGCACTTTTCACTTCCTACTCTATATAATTTAATTTAATTTGTCTCAGGATTTTTACACCGTTATTACACAAATAATATACTATATGGTAATTCGATTTCACAGCCCAAGCCTATTGATTACCTTTCAGTCAGGTGGTTGGAAAAATATAACTATGCATTGTTGGAAAAGTCAGTAAAGATCAAAGTCACAAGGGTTTTTTTTTTTTTTTTTGACTTTTAGTTTCAGTACCCGAGGCTGTTATTATCATGTAGCATTTTTCCTCTCTGACCACTTTGAACTTTTTAAGTTAAATCTGGCGATGGTTTGCATCCATTTTACTCCATTCTTTCTGATTTATGTGTTGAACTACACTTGGATGGAAATTTGTTCTAAACCCCTCTACCTTACATTTTCATTTGGGAAGGGTCTGATACTTTTTAAATATATTTGACAGTAATAATAATGTCAAAGTAGATTAATTCCCTATAAGCTGATTAAGAGAGAATTACAAATACACTTTTTTTCCTCACTGTATGCTTTGTTAATATTTTCTTCAATAAATTCTTGATTTTTGTTTTTCTGAAAGTATTATCTTTCAGAAACCCAATACTTCAGGTCCTTTCCCAAGCAATTGACATAGTTCCTTTACACTTTAACTTCCTTAGTGGAGGCATTATCTGTTTTACCTTTGAAATGCAAAGTCAGAAATTACACAGACGAGAAAATTGTAGGACGGAGGAGGATTTTAGTATAAATTGTGCATAATTCAAATATTTGCAGAATATGGGCTAGAGGTAATTCTCTATGAAAAAAAAGTGGTATGAACGTAGCCTTTTGTTGTCAGATACTGTTTCATGTTGCGTGGCAATCTATTCTTTAAACCAACAGAACCTGAAGAAATAACATATTCCCATCTTTCTAGAAAATCTTCAAAAATATATTGGATAGTGTTTGATTTCATCTTGGTTTCTTTTCACACAAATATTTTAGCCTAAACTAGAAGTAGTTAACATCCTCTCGCGTAGCCCTAGGCTTTAATAATTTCCTCAGTGGCAAGGAAATAGCCTAAAGCAGGCAATGACCCCACGAAACATAAAGAACTGTTTCCACTTCTTTGGCCCTGAGAAAGTAGGCTGTCTCCATGGGGAGGGGGGGGCGGTGAGTCACTTCTTGAGTAATACTTCCAGACTCGTATTTGCCTGCTTTGACCTGTCCAAAGCATTAAGGTCAATGTGAAACAGAGTGTGCAAGATTTTCACAACACTCTTAACCTGATGAAAATAGAGAAGGAAAAAGAAATGTGCTGCCCTTGGAACACTGGTACATGTCAGGAGGGAAAGAGTACCTCATCTGAGCCCTACAAGAACAGCTACTTACAGTAGTAAGTACGTAAGGTATGATGGAATAACCTATGTGTTTTGTTCAGGCTTGATAACCAGTTTTAAAGGTATATAAATGAAAATGGCTACCATTATTAGCTTTTACTACTTCGGGCTGTTATTGGGTCACCAGTAGTTGAATTTCAAGCTGGTCTTTGTTTTGGACAACTCAGACTATATTTGCCTTTTCACAGTTGTGCAACTCAAAGGTAAATACGGGGTAGGCATGCTTTCAAAAACATACACACGCTTATTGGCACAGATCTTCCAACTTTGATGGGAGTTGATATATATATAATATTTATTATTATTATTATTATTTTAAATATTTATATAATTACTGTGTGTGAGAGGTATTATTTAGCATGCATCTGGTTCAGCACCTGTAGATGCCCTGCTATTGGGGGGGTCCCACATACATGCCACATAATGCAGGATAACATTGAATCAGTTTCACTAAAGGTTATCTGCCTCAATCTTAAAGTTTCTTAAATGTTTTTTGCTTCTCATTTAGAAATGTGGTTATTTTAAGCAGTATAAGAAGACAGACATGACATTCACAGGTGTTCACAGCCCCCCCTCCCTCCCCCCCATGGTTATATGTTGAGGTTCATTTAAATGTTGCTGTCTATTATTACCCTATAAATGATTATATAACTCATACTTTAACTGTCCTTGACTTATGTTCCACTTAGTTTTGAACCTGACCTGTTCAGGCTCTGTGCACACGAATGTAGGCTTTGCATGTACGTGCCAAATGGAAAAAAAATGATTGCTGCGGCATGGTGTAGAGCATCTCATCAGATTAGCTTTCGGTTTTCCACTATGGCAGTGCCAGCGGCAAAAAACTAGGTCAGCTGGCCAGTCTGCAAATCTGGTGTGAGAAGTGGGATTTAATCCTCTCTTATACTGGAGACCAGCCACAGCTAGACGAGCTTTGAAGGTCAGGAGGGCCGTTAGGCCCCTGCCAGGACCTGGGTTACATTGTAGATGCTGCATGTGCGGTCTGCCGAGCTGAGCGAATGTTGGGTTTGTGCCCTTTTTTTTTTTTTTTTTTTTTTTTTATTAGAGATTTCATGAGAATGATTTGAGAGGGTTACAATTTGTTGCTGTTTTGGACACTGCTTAACACATGGTGGTTGTGTTTAGATGCCACCAGACTGCAACTATTAAAGCCTGTATGAGGTTTTGTTGCAGATATTGCCCTACAGAAATGGAAAACATTAATAATGCTGAAAGTAGTGATTATTTTCTTAATGTATTAATCAGTCCATTGTGATTTCCGTTAATCTTGAAATGTAATTATATTTATAGTCATTAGGTTATGGCCTCAGTTTAATAGCATTGAGTCTTTTCAGTGCTAAGTGGTTTTTGTTCCTGTGATTTTTGGTAAATTGTTGAACGTTTGCCTTGGTGATTGAATAGGCAGAAATGAACTCCCCTGCCTCTCTGTGCAGAAGCATGTAGTAAATTACATATATAACAGTTGTTAGAAATGTACATTTTAAATTACAAAAATTATTATAATTTAATTTCTAATGATTTTGAACATGTCATTATGTTAATAAATCACAAATGTTAATACATTTCAACTTTCATTCAGCAGTAAAAAAAAAAAAATTAAATAAAATAAAACAAAATATTCACCAAAATGTCTGTTGTGTATCATGTCATTGCATTATATCCTGATATTTTTATTGTGATACAAATTTTAATGGTGTTGTTGATGCCAAGCCATGAAATGCCAAATTTCATTTGTAATATATTACTCATGCTGATACTTTTTGTAATTATTTCTAGGTAGGATTGAAAGAAGTGAATGTTTAAATAAGATTTTCGCAGACCTCCTCTTTTTGTCTTGATCCAGGCCATTGCCACATGTGGTGAAGTCTCAGCATTTTGTTTTTTTAAAGGGTAATGATTAAAGATGTCAGCTGCCAGCATAAAGCTCGGTTTTTCCACAAGATCTCAGGAATGAGGGACAGACTAGAGGACAAATGGCAAGCATTTGCCTACGGTGCTGGGTATTGAAATATACTACTTTTATGGTACAGCCCATATCATTTCAATATCAATATCAAAAATTCCACGTAGTTAAATACCAAGTTTTAAGTATTCCATATTATTTACATAGTAATAATACTAGTACTGAAACTAAAGTATCTGGTTGGAATCTGAATGGTACTCAGCCCTATTCACCCGAGGTAATCAGTCACATTGCTCAGTTTCATGACTTGTATTCATTTACCAGACATTGTCTAAAGATTAGTAAGGTTAGACCCACACTAACAAGATGATGACTGCCCACAATGCTATTGGTCTGTACATGTGCATGTACGGATTTGTGTGCTAGCCTGGTGTGTTAAAGTAGGAACCTTTGTTAATTTATGCCTGTGTGCATAAAGCACTCATTAATGGGATCTACAATATTGACTTTGTTTGTGGGTGTGCTGTGTGTGATTATCAATTTGGCAACCTCACTAAGCAAAAATCTGCTTAGTTAAAGCAAGAGATGAAAATGAAAGGAGAACCAGCAACACTTGTTGACTTAAGATTGTAGAATTTATTATATACAAGCATGTTTTAGCACATAGACCTTCATCAAGGTTAAAAGACAAATCAATTGACACCCTCCCCATTTAAATACATGCTGGAACAGAGAGAACAGCCAATGAAAACACACATTTTTGTCCAGTTAGAAACGAGGTAGAAAATAAACAATTAAGAAGCTGTTACATGTAAAAGAGATTTACTAGGAAGCTTATGCCACATTCAAGTGGTTGGGAAATTCCAATTTTCCCACTTGTAAATTGCATCCGAACGGCAGACAATGTCGCATTTACTGCCGGTAAACTCAGGATTCTAGTTGATAAATGAGGTTGAAATGTGACATATATTGCAACTTTTTACCTCTTTCCCTTAAGAAAATGGCACATATGCATTTGAATCATCTCATTATTTATGTTTTCTGTAGATAAAAGTCAAATATTATAATCAGATTTGTTATTACTGAAAAGCATTTAGTTGTTATTTAATGATAAATCACTTATTGGGGACATGTTGCGTACAGTGGGCAGATCTTCAGCCAAGCACCTGAACGGAGTGAAGTTCGGGATGCTACTTAACCTCCTGGTATATACAACTTTCAGACAGCACCCAAATACACCTGAACCACTTAAGAATAAAAGTCCCCTTCAAGGCACACAAAAATCACAAATGCAAACAACATTTTAGAAAAAAGAAAAAATTATTTCCCTTTTTTTCCCTTTACATACCAAAAGATAAAGAAACACACGGTGAATTTTCTGTATTTAATTAACACATTAGCTTACACATTAAACACCCAAATATATTCCTTAAAGAAATCCTTTTACAGTAAAATCCTTATTCATACATCCAGGATATAAACTTTTAAGATAAAATCCTTTTTACTTATAAGATTGATATTACCTCCTGTATGTTCAATACTCAAAAAGGGATTAAAGTAGTAATGACATGGCTATTTTCCTTAAAATGTCTTGCTACAGGGTTTGTTAAATCACTTCTGATAATAGAGCTCCTATGTTCTTTAATCCAGTCTTTTAAAGGGAAGGGCTATGATTGTGAGGAAACAAAGTTGTTTCTGGTTGTTTACATTGAATATCTCTTTGTCTTTTAAAGTGGAATGGTGTGTTTCACAAAAAAAAAATGACTTGTTTGTATGTGGATGAAGTTTAAATTGTCTGTGCTTTTTATACACTGTTTGAATTGCCACAGAAACTCATTTGTATCTCGAGTTGTTTGTTTTTGCAGCACCTTTGGTAGTGCATTTAGATGTCTCCTGAGTTTGGAGACATGTACATCTTAAAATTTCTCACAGCAAAAGTTAATCTTCCTATGGAACAGGAAGAGAGCAACATCCTCATCTCAGTTCATGGTTTTTTTTTTTCTCCTTTGTCTAAAAAAAAAAACTCCAGATGCCTCTGCCATAAGCAGAGAGAGAGAGAAAGCCTAGCATACTGGGCTGAGAGTGTTTGCTTTTTAACTCATTTACTGACACAGAGGCTTTTTAAACAAGTTAGACTGGTTTCCAGCACACAGACAGACTGGAGAGCTAGCAAATGGTGAGAAAACATCTTCATCAATTGGTGTGCTCTCCCCGTGTCCACATGGGTTTCCTCCGGGTGCTCCAGTTTCCTCCCATGGTCCTAAAACACACATTGGTAGGTGGAATGGTGACTCAAAAGTATCCGTAGGTGTCAGTGTGTGTTGCCCAGTGAATGACTGGTGCCCCCTACAGGGTGTATTCTTGCCTTGCGCCCAGTGATTCCAAGTAGGCTCCGGACCCACCGCGACCCCGAACTAGATAAGCAGTTACAGATGAATGAATGAATGTTTATTTACGTTGTTAATCTTCCTTGTTTCACAGATTCTATTTAGTCTTGCCAGTTGGCTGATTGGTAAACTCTTCTTCAAGGAAGTTGGATGAAAACTTTTGGCATGTAGATGTGTATTTCTATCTGTAGGTTTAGTTTAAAGAGGAAGAAAAAGGTGTAGTCCCCATATTTTACATAGATGTCAAGAAGATTAATTGAATCAGTGTTATAGTTTAAGGTAAATTTGAACATTTCCAAAGTAGAAAAACATTGTCTATGTATTATTTCCATGATATACAAAAGAAATGGAATTGTTTGTGGTTAATATAAGGTTTGTTCTTATAAATACCCTACAAAAATCAGTAAAAGCTTGGGGTCATTGTAGTTCCTGAAATCTGAAGATATGGAGAATCATGTACATTTGTTTATTAATTAAGACAATTGTTCAAGTTTTTTTTGTGTTTTTCTAGTTTTAAGATTAAAGTCTTTCATTTGAAAGTTTCTTACATTTCTTGGTGAAAATGGGGCATACAGTAAATATGGTTATGAAACACATTTGGTTCCATTATCTAGGGTAGCTCACATCAGGGACATACACAGAGCATGGACATAAAACCTCTTTACATAACCACTTGGAGCCCACGTGGTGCATTTGTTTAGTCTGGTCAGGGTGTTTTTTCACCTCCCGCTGCTCACAGCCATGTAATCTTTTCAGCAGATGAGCAGCCAGATGCTGGGCCAATCGAATGCTTGTAATCCCTCTTTGTCCCACCCTACAGTTGTGTTGTTGATCTGCGATTGGTCCTCTGCATTTCTAGTCAGCATATGAGCAATAGGGGCTTGTAGCAGTGTCAGAGAGGAGGGGGCAGGAGAAAAACAGAGGGGTTTTGTAACACTGCACCTGAAAGACTTGGAGGCTCCCACACCCTCCTCAGATCCTCACTGCAGCAGAAAGGCTATTTTTAGCATCCTTCCAAGAGCAGATATGACGTTGGGAGTAACCTGATTTACACACACAAAAACTGTCATTACACCAGTTTATAAGCAACTGATTACTATTTTGTAATAAGATCAAATATAGTAAAATTCCAAGTTCAGACTGTGAATAGTGTTGAAACATTCCATTAAAGTCACTTTGAATAACATGCATTTGTTTTTGCTTTGTGGCAGTGGCTGTGGGTATTTTTTATTTTTTTTTGTCCTTTTCATGGCAAAAGGGCTTGTGTGGTCTAATGACTTCCAGGGCTATGTCACTGGGAGCTGTTTTCTCCCAGTAGGGACTCCCATGGCGAACAGGTCTTTAGTGAAGATCCAGACAAACAAGATCCAAAAAGCATCCCTATGAATATCACAGTTAGAACCTAGTGTACCCTGCCTGGAAGAGTGTTACCGCAACCTACCACTGGAGCCAGGCCTGGGGATAGAGTCCGACGGCGAGTGCCTGGTGGCGAGGGCAGCCCATGTGACCCGGCCTGGCTCGGCTCAAAAAGGCAATGTGGGACGATCATGTGGGCCCATCACCCTCAAGTTCCAGAGTAGGGGTGTGTGCCAATGTGGGGGTGTGTTAGAACACAAGGTTGCTCATCAGTGTACTTGGTACCAGACCACCCTGGGCCAAAGGTCAATGATCGACCTTGTGGTCATGTCTTCTTATTTCAGGTCATATATTTTAAACACTCAGGTAAAGAGAGGGCTGAGCTGTCAACTGATCATCATCTGGTTGTGAATTAGATCCGATGTGCTGGGAAAAAGAAACCGTTGGTGGACACCAGGGGTGAGGGAAGCTGTCAAGAGGAAGAAGGAGGCTTTTCGAGCTTGGCTGGCTTGGGGAACTCCCGATTCCGCAGATGGGTACCGGCAAGTGAAAAGGCTGCAGCTGTGGCAGTTGCAGAAGCAAAATTCAGTGTATGGGTGGAGTTTGGAAAGGCCATGGAGACTGACTTCCGGGCGACCTCAAAGAGGTTCTGAAAACACTCCAACAACTCAGGGCTGGAGGGGTGACACTGTCCAAGCTGTGCATAGTAAGGATGGTGAAACTCTGAACTCGACTGAGCATATTGTCGGGCGTTGGAAGGAGGACTTTGAAGAACTCCTTAACCTGAGAGACATGCCTCCTGAGCAGGAGGTAGGACCAGACGTGTCTGGGGTGTCGGATACTGACTTTGGCTGAAGTCACTGAGGAAGTTAAAAAAAATTCGCAGTAACATAGCCCCAGGAGTGGATAAGATTCGCCCAGAGTTACTGAAGCCCTCAATATTGTGGGGCTCTCTTGGCTGATACCCCTCTACAATGTTGCATGGACCTCAGGAACAGTGCCTTTGGATTGGCAAATGGGGGTGTTTGTTCCCATTTCTAAAAAAGTGGACCAGAGAATGTGTGCTAATTATCGTGGTATCACACTTCTCAGCCTCCCTGGAAAAGTCTATGCCAGGGTGCTATAAAGGAGATTTTGTCTGAAGGTCAAACCTAGGATTTTGGAGGAACAATGCAGATTTCTTCCAGGCTGTGGAACTATGGGCCGACTCTTTACTTTTTCACAGATTGAGAGGGCATGGGAATTTTCTACTCCATTCTACACATGCTTTGTGGATTTGGAGAATGCGTATGACCGTATTCTGAGAGGTTCTGTTGGAGGTGCTTTGTGAGTACGGGGTGCCAGGGTTGCTCTGGCGAGCCGTATGGTCCTTGTGTTCTGAGTTTGAGCTGTATTCTTATCCTCTGCAGTAAGTCAAGCTTGTTCAGTGTGGGCATTGGACTCAGTCAGGTCTGTGCCTTGTCTCTGATATTCATATCAGTGGCGAGTCATAGCCTGGGACAAGAAGGCTTCTGTGGAGGGGCTCAGAAGGTGGTATCTCAGTTGTGTGCGGACGATGATTTCTTCATACACTTGAGCAGTTTGCAGCAGAGTGTGAAGTGGTCAGTATGCGGATCAGCACCTCCAAGTCTGAGGCCACGGTAATCTCCTGGAAACAGATGGCATGCTTCCTTCAGGTAGGGGGTGAGAACCTACCCCAAGTGAAGGAGTTCAAGTATCTCAGGGTCTTGAAAAGATGATGATGATGATGGTACTATGGACATGTAAAGAAACACAGACAAACTTCAATGACCCAGGAGGATATTGTTTTATTGCAGTATTGACTCAGTGAAATAGCATTTCTGAAAACAACACTTTACTAATAAGAAAAAATATAAAGGTGTGTCGGTTAGCATGTGGGGAATTGTGTGTTTTGAGATCAATGTATTTATGTTATAGAAACACCTATAATAAACATTTGCTTCCTTATTCCTCCTCTGTTTGCAGACTTGCAGGCTGGCAGCCGGGATGAAGGAAGAGAACTTGTTCCGTCGGCGCTTTTCTTTATGTCCAACAGCCACCTCTCCACCTAAAATTGACCCACGTGTCCTTACCCGTAACCTCTCCTGTGGAGGGGATAATGAACTGTTCCCGCTCAGCCCAGGTATCCACCACTGCTGGCCTCCAGTAGCAATGTAGTTAAAACCTCATATACGGTATTTATATTTCATCAATCTGGTGTGTTCTGTTTAACATTAAAGAAGTAGTAGAACACAGTGGTGTAATGGGTCATGGATAATCTGTGATCCTCACAAAACATGGTAGTGAAAACATATACAGGCTGAGCAGCTCTGTGTCTCATGAAAGGAACATGTAGGTAAAACGGTTTGTAAAACAGTTTGTAAATACTGCCCCAAGAGCCAGAACACATGTGAAACATAATGAAAGACAATGAAACAGAGCAATTGCTTCACTCAGCTACTACTTCATAATGAGAGCGCCATCAAAAGTCACTAATACAAATGAAGCTGTCACACAAAATACCTTGGTGTCGACCATGGAAATGTGGTGGTGGTGATGGGGGGTACTCAGGGAAGCAGCAGTATTTGCTTGGCTCTGCCTAATTCGCAGTTCAGGTTTTTTTTGTGTGTTTTGAGTGTGCTTACTTTAACAAAGCACCTTGTTAGCTCAGCTTATCACTACATGCATGTGTATGTGTGTGATGGTGAGTAAGAGTCCCATAGTTTTCAGCCCGTTCTGACCTCTTCTTTGACTCATTACAATACTTTCAAACTAAACTAAAATGACTGTTTTACATTGGTCTCTCTTTCTCCCTTTTTTGGTAATCTGATTGACACAGAGTTTTGTGATCGATTACACCACTAGTATAACATTGGGTTCAGTTTTAAAGAGGAATTGAACAGCATCAGCAGCTACAGGTTTAAATTGTTATACAAATAACATTTATATGATACATGTAGCTAGCCTGTGGTAATGTAGAACTACACAAAATAACAAGTTAGTGTGCAGGAAAATGATGTGTTGCTTGGCGACAGTCTAGTCCCAATCCAGTTGCTGAAATATTTGTGTGGGCAAAACCAATAAAGTTATTTAAATATACATTTCAGTTATAATCTGTGGCTTATTATTGTTAACTAATAAATGTTGCTTGTAGAACTGTTGTATTAAATTAGTAATGCTCAACATTGTGAGGACAGACAAAGTTCCAACATGGCTGTGATTGTCATTGTTACTCTGCCTGCTGATATTCAGTGATATTGTTTAAAACCATACAACAAAACCACCAGTGTCATCTCTTGATCACATGGTTGTAGAATATTTTCTCTTGTTCATGCGGTTCTAGAATATTAATCCCAAATCATCACACATTTTAATAAATATGCATTTAATTCTACCTCAAGTGATTATGAACTGCTCTTGTGGATACATGAAGCGGATATGTTTGTGCTTGTGGGTGGGTGTGTGTGTACGTGCATGTATGTGCTTTGCAGGTGAGTCGGAACGGAACGGTTTGCCCTTGATGAGAGATGAGGTCAGCCCAGCCCAGTCTCCCGGCAGTGCCGTGAGTCACAACCTTTTTTTCCATCAGATCATCAGATCTTTAGTACCCAAACTTTGCATGTCTGAAAATGTTTGCAGCCATAAAGCACTGGCTTTTCCTTTATGACCCTTCCATGTTTACTCTATTGTACTTGGGCTGTATTTAACTGACAAAAGCACAAAGAAAAGAACTAATCAACTTAGTTCAAAATAGCCATTTTAAAATAGCAAAATATGTCATATTAACAGTAGTATATCTCTCTCTAAAAACCTAGTGTTTGTTAGAAATCAGATAAATTTTTTTTATTGCATTTCAACAAAATACCCCTAATTTTCTTGACATGTGGTTTATAAATGGTTGTTATATGATCACTTTTTAATTTCTTCAGTCTACTCAGATTGATAATATCCCCAAGGCTGAACTGTATGTAGAAATGTAAGCCAGTTTTTTAAAATTAATTTTCTTTTTGTCTGGTCGGCAGAATCTGCCTGAAAATTGATCCTCACACCACTTACTGTATTTAATATGAAATATAAATCTGAGGATGAAAAGATAATGCAATATTTATATCTGTCAATGCATATATACAGAGCAAAAAATAGGTTACAGCATTGAGACTGTTATTCTGGACACTGCTCCCAGCGTCCTCTAGTTACAAAGCTAATTTTGGGCCTAGGAGGCTGCCATCCTCTTCGTCTTGTTTACATCTGACATCCACAGCTGACTGAACGGAACTGCTGAATTTAGCTGTCTGCTATTGTGGCAATTTTCAAAGGAAAATGCTGTAGTTAAAGATGGCTTCAGTTACAATCTAACATGTAATCACAGAGCTGGTGAAACTAAACATAGAGGTAAGTGGTAGTGGTAGAGTGTGGCCAGCCTGTGGATGCAGTTTTGTACTCCCTGTCTTTGTAGCTCTGTCTCCCTCATTTTCTGTATTTTTGTGTCTCTCTTTCTCTCATTTAGTCAGAATCAAAGATGTTCATAGGTCTGGACAAAGAGAGCTCCTCGCCTACTGAAAAACTGGCCAGAAAGGAATCTCTAAAGGTAGGCTGTATTTCCAGCCCAAAACTCACCCTGTAAAGCCCCTTACTCAGAAATCTACATATGATAGTGAATCTTGAAACATGCAGGATTTAGACACCGTCATGTGTTGTGTTAGTATTTCAAAGCACAGTTTCTTTGGCACCCCCTGGTGTTTCTTTATTGTATGATTCAAACTGACTGACTCTACATTCTGTGCAATTTTGAATTTCTCTTCAGGTTCAGAAAAAGAATTACCGTCAGGAAAAGAAGAGGGCAGCAAAAGAGTTGTTCAGTGCTCTTAAAGACCCCAGTGTGGTCATTATGTCAAACTGGTTGAAGGTATTTTAACCACACTTATTTCAGTAAAAAAAAAAAATTAAACACTTTAACAAATAAGTAAATGTGTTTTTGTTCATCAGATCAGAGGGTCATTGAAGAGTTGGACCAAGCTGTGGTGTGCTCTTAAGCCTGGGGTTCTCCTGATCTATAAAACTCAGAGCTCTGAGCACTGGGTAGGCACCATCCTTCTGAATGCCTGCAAGCTGATTGAACGTCCCTCAAAGAAAGATGGCTTCTGCTTCAAACTTTACCACCCATTAGACAAGTCTATCTGGGCCATGAAGGTTAGATATGGCTACTTCTGCCTGTCGCTACTGTTCTGTTATTCTGCTAATTCTTGAAAAAGCAAGACTGCTTAATGGCTCACTATGGTTAATATAATTAAAATGTATTTTCCTTGCATGCCTTACTCAATTTGTCAGTTTGATACTACTGGTTTGCTAATTGAAAGATTGGATTATTAATTGAATGATTAATAAATCCCAGGGTCCTAAAGGAGAGACAGTTGGCTCTATCACACAGCCTCTTCCTAGTAATTACCTGATATTTAGAGCTGCATCTGAGTCTGATGGTGAGTTGCCATGTTTTTTTTTTATTATTTGTATTTTATGTTTTATTGTATATGGCTGATTTAAAAACTCTCCACAGATTCTTTAGCACAAAAAGTTTGAGTGATACCTTTTCATTTCTGAATGTTATGTTTGTTTCACGGGCGGCACGGTGGTGCAGCAGGTAGTGTCTCAGTCACACAGCTCCAGGGACCTGGAGGTTGTGGGTTAAAGTCCCGCTCCGGGTGACTGTCTGTGAGGAGTTGGTGTGTTCTCCCTGTGTCCACGTGGGTTTCCTCCGGGTGCTCCGGTTTCCTCCCACGGTCCAAAAACACACATTGGTAGGTGGATTGGCAACTCAAAAGTGTCCGTAGGTGTGAGTGAATGTTTGTGTTGCCCTGTGAGGGACTGTTGCCCCCTCCAGGGTGTATTCCTGCCTTGTGCCCAATAATTCTGGGTAGGCTCTGGACCCACCGTGACCCTGAACTGAAATTAGAGCTTACAGATAATGAATGTTTGTTGTGGCAACGTCTAAAGACATTTTATTTTGTTATTCTATCTGAACTCTGCATACCTTTGGCACTGTAGCACAGTTTTACTTACATTAACTAGTTTCAATAAGAGCTTGTATTATAAGGGCATATTAGCATTAAAGTGATGGTACCATCAAGCTAACTGTGTCACCCCTAGGTTTTTTGATAATCATTGAAAAATATGTATTGAAATATAAAGCATGTGAGTCATTTATGTGACATATTCTTTATTATAATAGTGTAGTTTTACACTGAAAAAATGATAAATAATAATAATTGTTTAGTAGACTAAGTGTTGTAGCTTACTTGTTTAGCTTTAGATTTGAACATGTCTTAACATAGTTGTTGGGGAAAAATACATTGATAGACTTTCAGTTTAAACCAAAATCAGGTTTTTATGTGAGCAAATTAACTGTCCATTCCCAACACTAATGCATACTTCTACGTAACAAATTGACTTTGCCACTGTATCTGTATTTCTGTTTAATTAATTTTTAATGTATTTTGATAAATAAAAGTAGCAGTACTATGCACTTTTTATTTACATAAACATGCAAAATGAACACCCTTGCTTTCTACTTTTGTGTCAGTATGGATGATTCTTAAACTTTCAAATTCAGTTTACACTTTAGGTAAAATTTTGTATTCTTGTGTAGCAGCTATAGCAGCTTATAGACATTTATAATAACTAATACATTTAAAACATTTGTAATATTTTAATAATCATGTGATCTAGGAATTATATTGATCTTTAATTGCTTATTTAAATTAATGTTAACAAATAGACATCAACAAAAATTAATTTCAGTACAGCCTTGTTTATTTATGTCAACCCCCCCCCCCCTTTTTTATGTATTTATTTATTTATTTATTTATTTAAAGAGGCATTTTTACTTCAAATAGCTCCTTGAGCAAAATGGAAATGCACTAGCATCTGTTTAATGGGGAACTTTGGAGTTCTTGAATTACAGAACTAGAATGAAACGTAGCTGCACAGTCGTTTATAATTGTTATTTTTGAGTCCTAATTAGGAGTGCATAGTGCCTATTAAAATAACCTTGCTACATAATTATAAACATAATGATGTTTATTGTTGAGCAAGCCTTGACTTTTGCTTCTTTGTGCAGGCCGTTGCTGGATGGATGCGTTGGAGCTGGCCCTGAGCTGCTCCAGCCTATATAAGCTGACTGCTAAGACCTGCAAGGACGGGGACCTGAGCAGTTCTTCCGAATCCTCAAATATACTTCAACTATTGCAGTCTACACCACTCAGTGACCAGGAAATGCTACAGTGAGTATTACATTAACACAGTCCTTAAAAAGCCACATCACTGGTCAGCAAGTCCTTCATCAGTGTGAAATGGGACGCTGTTTTGAACACAGACATTCTCTATTAGGAGTTCTAATTTTTGAATATGATTAGGCTTGAATTTGTTTTAAAAACCTGTACAATAAATCATTCAAATCCTTGTAAGCTGCATTGCAAGAAAGGGACTGAACTGTGGTGGAACAGAGAAGTCTGTTGACATTTGCCACAGTTTCATAATTATGGTGAAATGTCTGTCTGGAAATTACACCACTTTGGTTTGATGTCAGGCGGTTTGGTTTGACCCACCAGGCTTCCCTCTATGATTGTGAAATGTAGCATTAGGAATATATGAATATGTTTCCAGTTACTACTGGAACATGATGTGATACATTTGAACACATACATGTGTTACATTTGCTCAGTAATGTACTGGTAGGTTAATATCTATGTTAATATTTGAGTTGGAAATGGATCTGTGCTGTCCTGTTAATAATGGTTGATGTATAATTGTAAAAACTATTAGTAAAAAAAAACATTCTGCTTTTGTGTAGAGCCAAGCTTTCATGTTCCTTCATTTAAATAAACAGGTCCAATAGCATATAAAACAAACCCTTTATATGTAAGGCTGAGAGAATATAATAAACAAGTGTCATGGATGCTCACAGTATAGCATAAGCTACTCGTGTCTTCCAGCTGGCTGCTCCAATTTTTTACTCCACCTCTTTCCCTACCCCTTTCCAAATGGCCTGTGGTCATTTTAGTGTTATCACAGCAACCCTAACCCTTCCAGCCAATCAGATCTGCTCTACTGGATCATATGACAAGCAAAGGTTCAGGAAGAGACAAGGAGAATATGAACCAAATACTACCCCAAGAGAGCCATTATCACACAAACACACACACACACACACACACACACACACACACTTATGTAGCAGATCAGGCTGTAGAACAAGAAAAACAGCTTTAGCGAATCCGTCGGCTTCAGATGAGCAGTGTGTTTAGGAGGTAAAACAGTGTATGCTGACAGCAAGCAACCAGTAGTGCTTTTTAAGTTTGCTGTTTGGTTCCAGTAGACACTTGCTTACAAGGTAGGGTAAGATATTATTTTTAATTTTTTTGTGGTAACGGATTGCATCTGTTGACAGTATCTCAGGCACATTTGCTCTCTCTCTCTCTCTCTCTTTGTGAGTCCGTATATTGAAGTAGGTTTCTTATTGCAACAGCTTGTTTTCCGTAAGTGGTTTACATTATGACGCTCTGTGGTAACAGTCTGCTTGTTTAAAAGATATATAGCATTATGTTGCAGCAAAATTAGAGTAGTGTGTTCTGGAAAAAAAGGTTAGTAATTGTTGTTCTGATGGGGAATGTGGGGGGCTGTGTCATGGTCAAGTTCATTTCTGCATGAGCTTAGGGGGAGACACACTGACTTCTGACATCACAGTGGCCATGACTTTCACATTGTTTATGAAGCTGAGGGATGATGTCGTTGCTTTGGCAACAATGCTGAGCAGGCCGTGTTTTTTATGAATCACTACACTGAAACAGCATTAAATCAAAATAGATTTCCTTTCAGAACAACCAGGAAAACCATCAAAAAACAGAATGATGGTTTTATTTTTTGATGTAAGAAATGTGTTACTGTGCGTAATCGAACTGGGTATTACTTCAGTTTTGTTGACTGAATTAAAACATGAACTACAAGAAGTTTTATTGTTATGGGTAGATTATTTCCTGTTTTCTTGTTCAAAGGTTGAATGACTCAATGTTGGAAAACAACCATATGGAGAATGATGGCCTCTCTGACAAGTCTGAGCGAGAAGCACACGATGACTCAGATAATCCAGCTAATGAAAATGAGGGACGATTAACTGAAGAGAGTGATCTGGACCAATCAGATGACCTTTCACCTTGCCTCCAGGCAACAGCATATGCTGAACAGGGTCAGGAGGAGATGGGAGAGGTGAGTACTGGAGATTGTTTAATTACTGACAGCAGTTGCAATGGCTGTTCCATTTGCTATATTGAAATCAAGGTTGACACTGACACTACAGCAGTTTATTAGAAAATGTACTGTCTAACAGGGTTTTTTTAACCATTCTGAAAACTCTGGATTGGTTTGGATATTGGGGAAATTATAGGTATTCTCTTATTAAAAATGAATGCCTCAAAAAGTTCTTTCAGGAAATTGAAGGGCTCCAAAATCCCCTTTTCCATTAAAAAAAAATCCACCTTATCACATTTCATGGTTGCTTTTGACATTTTAAAATAATTTTAACAACAGAACAGTGCAGCCTATAACAATTTAGAGAAGAAATCCCAATCAGTATGTGATCTTCTTTGCAACAGGGTAACAAAGCTTGTGTAACTGTATATGTCTAAGTAATGATACTGTCATGTTGATACCTAATCAAAATATATAATTGCAGTTTCTTGTCAGTGTTAGTGGTTGCTTGTGGGTAGTGAAAGGACAGGCTGAGACCAGAATATTAAAAGGTATATTTTTCTGCAGGCTGGTGAGGCATCTCAGGTGGAGACTGTGTCAGATGAAAATAAAGGGCTAATCTGGACACTGTTGAAACAGCTGAGGCCTGGTATGGACCTGTCCAAAGTTGTCCTGCCCACTTTCATCCTGGAACCACGCTCCTTTCTGGACAAACTTTCTGACTATTACTACCATGCCAGTTTGCTCTCCCAGTAAGTCATTTAGCCGTATCTTTATCTCTGTGCTCTGATAGTAAATAATATAATGCAGCATTTCACACTGTTAAATTATAAAGTTTAATGATATCTTATGATAGGCTTAGGATATTGTGAAAGTGTTCTTTAGGGTATAGTTTTCAGTTTTAGTCTTTGTAATTGTTATAAAAATGTCTGTCCCTTGACAAACCTAGCCATTAATGCTTGTTTTTCTTTGAATCAGGGCAGTCACAGAGGAAAGCCCATATTGCAGGATGAAGCAAGTCTTACGTTGGTACCTGTCAGGCTTTTACAAGAAGCCCAAAGTAAGACATTTAGGAATGTGATTCCATTCTTTGCCATCTTTCTTTTTAGGAGATATCTTTTTTATGAATAAATAAGTTTAACACATTTTTGAATTTCATTGTATTTCATGTTAACCGTTTTTGTCATTGCGATTTTATCACAGGAAAGTTTTGTTTTGGCAAAACTAACCTTCCCCATTATAAAATTGCAAAATACAATAAAATACACAAATTTTCAGTTCATAAACTTATTTATTCATAAACAAACATTCACAATGAAGTATTCTTCTGCCACAGAGTGCAGTCCGTTAACAGTAAGCACTGTTGCTAAGCAACATGAGGGTGATACATGGCCACTCCATTGATATGTTCACATATATTCAGGGTTTTTTAGTTGAGTAGAAAAAAACATACATTCCTGTCCTCTTTCTGAAGGGACTCCTAAGCCCAATATATACTTGTACATCGACCCTACAACGTAGGCAACACGTCAGTGCAGACCCTACACTGTAGTCTAACGTGTATCTCTCCAGAAATGTAAGCCTGCCTTGGGCTGTGTTTTTAGCCTTTAGCTCAAGAAACTGGCTGAATAGCATTATCTTAACCAAGCACTGTATTTTGTGCGTGTGTGTGTATAACACATAACTATAAGGAAGTGGTGTAGAGATGAGACTACTGCTGTGCATATTGGTTCCTCTGGTCCAACCAAATCAAACCGTGCTGTTTATAAAAGTAAAAACAGAAAAGAGTCATAATGTTGCTGGTGTGATTTGTGTTAACTCGTTTTTTTCTGGTCTGTCTTTGTTTTCCAGGGGCTGAAAAAGCCATACAATCCCATCCTCGGGGAGACATTCCGTTGCTGTTGGCTGCACCCGCAGACTGACAGTTGTACATTTTACATAGCAGAACAGGTGAATCTGAAGGGTCATTTGAAATAAACATGTTCTAGACAAGAATGTAGCGCAATGTAATTTTCATTAGTTTAGTAACACAAAACTTTTTCCTGTCACTTTACATGTTCTAATGACCACAGTTGTACACTTTGGGCAAGTAAATTCATTCTCCTGTAAGAATTGCCATGTTTATAAATAATCCATTATGCCTTGTAAAAAAATTTAAATATCATACAAAGACCATATTTTAACTCCATAAGTATCCACTGTCACAGCACTAAGGGTAATGAATAGTAGCATATAGCAAAACAATAATAACATATTTCACACCTAACACCACATTCAGAGCTTTAGGTTTTAGCAGTGCTGATCTGATTTTCACAGAGATTATATCACTTATATTATATTATATCTTTATACATGCAGGTGTCCCATCATCCTCCTGTCTCAGCCTTTTATGTGAGCAATAAGAAGGACGGTTTCTGTATCAGTGGAAGCATCCTGGCCAAGTCAAAATTCTATGGTACATTATTTTTTTCTCAGTTATTGTTTCTTGGCACTTGTCCATTGTGCATGCAAATCTGAAACAAAACAACACCTATAAAAAACAAATAACAGATGTTTCCTTTTCTCTAGGGAACTCTCTGTCAGCTATACTGGATGGGAAAGCCAGGCTGTTGTTTCTAGGCCGTGAAGAGGAGTATGTAATGACCATGCCATACGCTCATTGTAAAGGTAGTTATGATAATGATGTGAATCCCACACGAGAAAATTTGGTTTTCAGCGTGGTGAATATATCTACAAATAAAACTTGTTTTTCAAAGGTATTTTGTATGGTACCATGTCTCTGGAGCTAGGAGGAAAAATCACCATAGAGTGTGAAAAGACAAAGTACTATGCTGAACTTGAATTTAAACTGAAGGTACTGAATATTTTCTACTTTGCCCTTTTTAAGTTATGCTTTTTATTAACTCTCAGATGTACATTTATTATTCACTTGTCTTCCCTCTCTCTCAGCCTTTCCTTGGAAGTTCTTATAGTGTAAATCAAGTTACTGGAAAGATTCGTAATGGCGAGGATGTCTTAGCTACCGTAGATGGGCACTGGGTAAGAGTCTGAACTGAACATGCTGACGTGTACTGTGAAAGATGCCTCTAATGTTTTGGGATTTATGAACACAGATGACCTTTTTTGGTTGTATATTGTCAGGCATCACATAGTAAATAAAAACGTTCTTTAGACCAATGTAATGTTTCTGTAATATTAAATTGTTGATTTTCTGATTTTCCCTATAGTAATATTGCAGAGTCAAAGGAGTCTATAGTGCTCCAATGCATAAATAATCTTGCATATACATTTATTCTGGCAGGATGGAGAGGTTCTTCTCCATGACAAGAAGACAGCCCACCAGGAGGTGCTGTGGAACCCCACTGCTGAGGTGCGCAGAGAAAGGTTGAGAAGACAGGTTGTTCCCCTAGAGCAGCAGGGACCCTTTGAGTCTGAAAGGTACGCCAGTGCCTGCAGTACAAAGTGCTGTAAAAGCGAATGATTTGTTCTACAGGGTGGTCCTGTACTACACCAAATTTTGTCTATAATTTAGTTTTAAAAGGTTTTCAGAAAATATTTATTCGAATTGTATGAGACTGTAAAGCATTTCACAGTAGTAAATTTGCTTATCCTCCAGACTGTGGCAGCATGTGACCATTGCAATTAATAACAAGGACCAGAACAAAGCTACACAGGAAAAGTTTGTTCTGGAGGAGGCACAGAGGCAGGAGGCACGAGAAAGAGGAGAACGACCCTGGAGACCACACCTCTTCACTCAGAACGCAGACACCAATGAGTGGCAGTACAAATACACAGAGTATGTATCAGTTCCTCACAACACACTCATTCAGGATTTCTGGTTGAATCAAGAAAAGTAAAAATATATATATATATGTAAATATATGAAATAACTCAAGCACAATCCATTATGTGACCTATGCTTTAGGCCTGTGTCTGATATTTGTGTCTCACAAATACTTTCTAGCACTAAGCCATGGGATCCCAAGTGCTGCCTATTTCAGTTTGAGAAAGATGGAATCATCCAGACCAAAGAGAGGCACAGGCGCCAACACAATGGCTTCACCTACAGTCAGAACTGGACTAGTCAGCAGAAGGTCAGCTGCAGCTTTAGCACTTAAGCACTAGAAACAATTTTGCCTACAAAGGTAAATATTCACATTAGCGTTATTTTTGATTTGTTAATTCATGTATGTTATTGTGTAGAACCGGTCGAATGGGAAGCACAGGAAATCAAGCAGTCAGCCATCCAGCTGCAGTCAGAACACTGAAAGCAGCAGCAGCACACCAGAGCCCACACACGAGTCTTCAGACAATGAAGGCAAGCACAACATATTGTTAGTTTGAACAGACCAACATCTAAACTCATTTTGTATTTGTGTATTTATCCAGATAATGCATTATGGCAGTATGTTTTTAAGATATTTTTGATTGAGCATGAATTATATAAACACAAACTGACAAATGGCAGCATCTAAGATTTGATGTATGTACCTATAAAGGGTTCAAATATTTTAATGTGGACTCATTAATCATTCATTTCTGGATGAAGTTTGAAATGCAAACCCTTCTAACTGGTGTAATGTGAATATGTTTGAAAGAGAACCTGGCCTTGTTTTGTGTGTAGGTTTCATTGGCCAGTGTGCCAGGTGCAATAAGGAAGTGAAGGACCTTGCTCTTATAGAAGCCTCCATAGCATCCATACAAAAAACTCAGCAAGATATTCAGAAGTGAGTATTACGTTCACAAGTAGAGCATAGCTGTGTGATGTTTTGCGTCAGCTGTTTATGCTAAAATATTTGAGGCTGTGCATTTCCTTTGCTGGTCTTGTCTAATGGTGCTGCCCCACCTTTTGTGTGTTCAGGAACCTGAGTGCACTGAGTCGTCAGCTAGCCCGACGGACAGAGGAAAGTGCGTCTCTGAGCGGCCGCCACTGCCTCATGCTTTGTGTTCTGGTGCTTTTGCAACTCTTCATCAACTACATGTTCACTTAAGAAACCATTGCCTAGTTGCTTAGAAACTGACACATAGCAGCTGTTGCCTAGCAATAAACACAGCCAAACAACACCACCACACAGCTTCTGAATGGCCCATTGAGTGTAGCTACACCGCCAGGCACTAAGCACTTCAAAAACACAGAGAAAGAGACTCCTTTTTTTAAAATCATTAAAAGAATAAAAAAAAAAGCATTAAGAGTGAAGTGTCAAATGTTGCCGTTTCACTCTGACTAAAGGACACGTCACATTTTTATACTCCTTTGCAATACTGTTGTTATGTTTTTGGTCACATTCAGGCCCTTTGGGCAGCTATGGTGTGTGAGTGAGCAAGTATGAGTGATTGTGTGCACAGGCGTGAATCCATTTGTTCCCCACTCCACTCCAAAAATATTGGGCCTTAATGCTGACGCCAAATAGAAAAGGAAATTGAAGAATAATCAGTGGAAGAACACTCACGAGTGCAATTCAGTGTGTTAAATGTCTGATCAAACAGAATCTTAAAAAATGGTTTAACCAAACAGTATTTCTCCGTTTTTAGAAGAATATCTGTTTACATGTTTTTTTTCTGTACCCTGCACACAAAGAGAAGTAAATACATGCTATTGCCAAATGACACAAATTGTGTTGTGGATGAAGGATTGAATAAATGTCATATGTCAGCATGAATCACACAATCAGCTGTAGGTCATAACCCAGATTCATGAGGATGCTGGGTTGGCCAGGTTTTACAGGGACATTCAGGACCTTAAGGATTTATTCAAATTATTGGTCCTAATGATATATTATTTTGGCTTCTATGTGCAGCAAGATTTTTTTTGAACAATAGTGTATATAGTTGTTTGGAACAAAATGCCATTTCAAATGAAATCAAGAATGTATTTATTTGATTTTTTTCTTTCTTTATTTCATACTGTTCTAAATGTGATGCATCACACTCATTCAGGTTATCTGGGAGCAATATGGTCACTGTTCTTCCACAAAATCTGAGAAACAGGGAGGCCTAGATTAAAGGTACAGAGATGAGCTGCTCTCTCTTTGGCCTGTAAAATATACACGTTGAATTGTAAGATCAAACTATGAATGGAGTCTGAGCCCAGATCCATTTTCTTATATAAGTGTGCCTGTTCTATTGAAGCATGTCACAAATCATAAGGATATGTGGATGCAGCTGTGGAGAGACAGATGTGAATGCTTTTGTGTCCTGTAATTTTCTTTTTTTTTTTTTTTTACATTTTACAGCACTCTAAACTTGTTCTGAACTGAAAAAGGATACCAATGGCTCACTGATTATGTCAGTAGTTATTGCATATTGCCGCACTAAAGTAAACTTTTACATTTTGACTCTTTTGTAGTTTTTGTTGTTTTGCCTGTTTGTTCTTTTTTTGTCTTGTGAATGTAGTTTCTGCACCTTCACCACCAGGTGGCTGTATTGGTCCGAGAGCCACAATGAACTGAAACAGGAGAACAAACGTAGGCTCTGCCCAAATTGGCACACTAGCAAACTACACTGTGCTACAAAGTTAGTAGTACATACATTAGTGTGTTGTGTATGATACTGGTACAAGAAACTTGTACACTGGAATTGTTTTGGGGGCCAGTGTGCATTTACCATAAAAAAAAAACATATATGTGAACTGTAACACGTTATTCGAACATTTATAAGTACAACTCTTAACAGCTGGATCATAAATTATTATTTGTGCCAAAGATGACTAAAATGAATGCCGTTAGTACAGTTTTCTAATAAAATCCAGGTTATTATTTTTCTAAATCATATAAAGCTTGGGGGCGGCACGGTGGAGCAGCAGGTAGTGTCGCAGTCACACAGCTCCAGGGACCTGGAGGTTGTTGGTTCGATTCCTGCTCCGGGTCATTGTCTGTGAGCAGTTATTGTGTTCTCCCCATGTCCGCGTGGGTTTCCTCCGGGTGCTCCGGTTTCCTCCCACAGTCCAAAAACACACGTTAGTAGGTGCATTGGCGACTCAAAAGTGTTCATAGGTGTGAGTGAATGTGTGTGTTGCCCTGTGAAGGACTGGCGCCCCCTCCAGGGTGTATTCCCGCCTTGCGCCCGATGATTCCAGGTAGGCTCTTGACCCACTGCGACCCTGAATTGGATAAGCACTTACAGATAATGAATGAATATAAAGCTTGGGAACCCCATAATTTCATTACATCACTTTACCTTGTACTTTCACATTTCTTTCAAAGGTCCCACTAAGATGTTTAAATTAGGGCAAGTGAACATTAAACATCAAACATTATAACTTCTTAGTTTTGTTACTAAATAAAAACATGATGGAGTAGCCAAAAATCAAATAGAATTAAACACAAACAAGGAATCGGTTATTTAATGTAAATGGCTAAAATTGACTAAAAGGAAATCCCTTCACTAATTACATGGGTAAAACATAATGCATTTTTGAAATTGTTAAAATGCTCACAAAGTTCAACTTAATCAATACTGTAAATGGCATTATAAATATTATATTTGGAACCAAGTTGTTGTTAAACATTTTCTGTGTTCACGGATCCGTCCTTGTTAAATCATTATATATGGAACATGGTGTAAGCATGTATGGAGTTGCTGTTGGTGGTTGGGTGGGTGTAGTAGAGAGTGAAAATCCCCTGCTTCGTGTGCACATAACTTGATAAAACGGAGCATCATGCTGTGTGCTTCATGTGATAAGCCATGTGACAACAGTTCTGGCGAGTTACCACCAGGCTGTGTGTGTGTGTGTGTGTCTTTCTTTCTGTCTGGGGGTCACTTCCTCTCCGCACCAACCTCGTCATCTGTAGCTACAGGGAGGTAAGACTTTAGGCAAACACTCCTCAGTGTCTATAATTATCTCAAGGGAGTGTGTGAGGAGAGTGTTCTGTTACTCTTTACAATTCACTCAAACACAGGTGTGTCAGTCTCTGAACACCATTAGTGCTTGTGTGTAATTGTTTCCCCAGTTGGGTTTGAAACCACCAAGCCTACATTGTGTTTTTATGTTGTACTCACCCTCAGGAAATTCAAGATATCTTTACTGACTGTGAATGACCTTTCATATCTCACTGAATGGAAGAAAGGACCTTTGATCACCCTTTGATTTACTGAAATGTCAAGGTGTTGTCATACCCAGCAGTATTTAGTTGTAGTAGAATCTGTTGAATATTTCCCCAAGATTTGAATGAAGTAGTAGCTTTTTGTGGTTTCTACAAAGTACAGGAAAAAAAATACTCCAAACATTTTTTTTTCTCAGGAAAAAGAGCAACAAATAGTGAGATAGAATGTATGCTCAGTAGGAAATGTAGTTAAGAAAGCAGTGTTGAGAGAATTTGCTGAGAATGTCATCAGGGATTTGATTTTCTCTGGCAAAATTCAGTCTTGCAGTTTTTTGTGCCTTTATCATAGTGATTCTCTTCTTAGGAGCCGTCCATAAAGGTCAGCTTTGTGCAATGTTCGAGAGACAGTCTGGTCACTCACTGAGATGCCTCTTTCTGATTATATCCCTTGTCCCTCTGGGGTCTAAGGATGTTTTCTCAATTTTTGCAAATTTTCTTAAATTCACATTAACACACATTTCATCTACATATGTGTCACACTAAACTATTCGAACTCGTTAACTGTTCAGAAAGAGCATGTGTTTTTTCAGCTGAAAATGCCTTATATTTAGTGAATATGTCTAACAGAGTGTGTAGTTAATCTTCACTGGAAGAGGCTTCACAGGTGTAATTTTATTGAAAAGTTTTCTACAACAGGATCTGCAATTTCATCATGGTCAGTCAAACCTAAAACTGTCATTCTCCATAACAGCATATACCCTATATTTCACATTAAAGTGTATATAGTTATTTCAGTAAGATTATTTTGAATTTATAATAGCTGTTGAACAGGGGTGTACTTTTTTGTCACTCTTCAAAAAAAAAACATGTACAGTAAGGCCTCGTTACTTCGCAGTTCATCTTTCGCGGGTTTTTTCAAGGGGGCTTTTTTATTATTAACATGTATTAGATTAGGCTTGTAGGTGACAAAATCTATCATTTACAAGTATTTCTTACGTACAGTACATGTATTGTTCATGTCCACATCTGAGTGAACTTTACTTACGCTAAATCACAGCTTAGGAATTACTCTATTAAAGAAACTGGTAGGATATCACATGTAGTTCCAGCTGAAAAAACATTAGAGAATGACTGTTTAATGCAAAGGGTGTGTTGCTAACAGTACAGGGAGGATTTTAAAAGTCCAAATACTCATTAAATACATAAAAATAATTCCTCTACTTCGCGGAAATTAGTTTTTTGCGGGTGGTCTTGGAACGCGTCCCCCATGAAAAACGAGGGATCACTGTATATCTAAAATAGTAACTTTTATAGGAGAAGGAAAAAACTTTCAGTGGAAGTCAATGTAAAAATACTTATTCAAAGTAATTTTGGAGCATACCTCTGCTAACATCCTGAGATATCAATCTTAATAAAGCATTAATACTTCTTGTATATACCCAGCACACTGTTTAAATTATGGATCAGCTGAGATTGATTGAATGAGATTGGTAATAAAATGCTTCAAATGCTGCAAGTAAAACACTAACTCTAAACATTAATGGAGGACTTAGCTAGCCTGTAGCTACTGACAAACAGGCTGTTAGACTAGATCTAGTTGCCAGTGAAATACACCAAAAGGATCTCTTTCTAGCTTTCTAATATTAGGCAATCCACACTGTGAGTGCTTGTGTTGATTAATAAATTGATTTACGTGATTTAATGTGTTGATTTACATACATTTTACCCAACTATACTTTAGCTTTAATGAACACCCACACACACATTTCACAGAGGCTCACATACTGCTGTGTTTTCAGTGGATGAGAGCACGTGTTGTTTTGATCTCTCTCTCTCTTTCTCTGTCTCTTGCTCTCTCTTTGACTAGATGAGTGGCACTGAGCCCAGACCTCTAGAACAGAGCTGAAAGTGGGCGCACACACACTGGACCTTTGTGCTGGATGCTTGTGGGGGCTGGCGGAAGTGCTCTGGAACCACAGGACCAAATTAGGCCACATGTGTGCTGGACTTAACACAGGACTATTTCCCTCCCATTGTGGTATATGTGCTTTTCTGGCACTGGGTAACACAAGTGAGGCTGTTTGTGTGTGTCAAGAGCATATGTGAAGTGTTTGAAGCACTGTAGGTGCTTCTTTTGTGTGAGGAGGCCTACACTGACCCACAGAAGAGAACAGAAATGTGTGAGTGGGTGTTTGTATGATGTCATCCCCTCAGGCTGTGGTCTGTGTGTGGGGTCAGGGTTCAGCACATTTCTTCCCAGTGTTAGCCTTCTGTAGCATTATACTGCCATGCTAACTATACATCTCTCAAGCATGCTCCCATCCTCTAAGCCTGAAGAAAGCTTTTGTTTACTCCTTGCATTTCTCCATGCTGTCATATATTTGCAGATAATGTCAGCGCTGAGCTGTTCTGAATTTTTACTGTTGCTATGCAGGAGGACATTAAGTAAAATTGAGAAGTACATATTGACGCATATTTTCTGGTCAGTCAACGAGATTGTTTCTTTAGAGCGTGAAAGAGCGATTAGGATTTAGCTTACTACATCTTGAATACTGTCAAGTTTAAAGCTTACTTAATGTGGGACAGGTCTGGTCTTTGTTGTAACTAAGGGTGTAAAATGTGGAGAGAGATTAGCCTCTTCGGCTGCTGGCCACATTTTGTGGATCAGGCTGCATTTGTATTTGGATTGGGTGAAATGCGAAAGGAAAGTCTCAAAATCCAAAAACCAGAGAGAGGAAATGAACAAATACACATCACAGAAAACACACGAGTGACTCGATCCACAAAAGCAAATAAAACATTTAAAAAAAAACATTTTAAATTCGAGACTTCAACTTTATAAGTATCTGCAATGTAAATTTAAACAAATGTATTTATTTTTGCATAAAATTATTATATCTATGAAAACCAAAACATGTATTTGTGAACTGAACTGTATTTGTACAAACTGCAGACTGTGAGACACAGATTGGGATGTATTCATTTGTCAACAGTGAAACATATTTGTGACTTGTGTTTTATTTGTGGATTAACATTTACGCATTTTGAGACTAATCTCTCTCCACAGTAAAATGTGTTATTTTCGTTTTTGTGAGTTACAACTAATTCTTATCAATTACACAAATATGAACCAAAGTGTGTTTTGGCCAAAATATTTCAGGCAAAGACACACACACACGTGAAATAAGACAAATTCAGCAGTCCTCGTCTCTCTGTGAGATATAATATGTGTGGAAATGTTGCCGAGTTCCAAGCCGCCCTGTTCAGAGTGTGAACAGTGGAGAAACGTAACCAACACAGAGCCAAACACAGCCCCAGAAACACACACAAACAGAGCTTGTTCCTGATTTATTTCCAATTATTTATTTATGTGAAACTTTGTAAATGACCCCTTCCAGCTCCACTGGGCGATAACGCCGTGTTTGAGTTACTGATCCTCGACACGCCCACTGATGTTTTTTAATGCTGAAAAAACTACTCTTATTTTGTTCCAGCTGGGAACTAATTTTTCTGGTTCACAAACCAGTTTATGTCAGTGGAAATACGCTGAATGGTTTCAAATTTAGTTCACAAACTTGTTGGTGGATAACATCATGTGAAATATGGCTGAACTAACAACAGATGCTGTAGTAGCGCCACCTTGTGAAATATAGCTGAACTAACAGGAGAAGGTGAAATAACGTTCCTACCCGCGTATGTGCATTTCAATATTAGGAGTCAGTCAGTAAGGGAAAATGCCTCTTCTAGGCCGGCCTGATAGGTGGTCTGACAACAGAAAAAACAAGATTATATATTGTATAATGAAACATCACAATTGAAGACAAATAACTTTTGCACAGATGTGTTCACACTGATTAAATAGCATCACTGACAATAACAGTCATGTGGTCATACATTTTCAGTGACATAAGAGAATTGACTCGTAATTTCTGCTCAGACTTTGTAACAGCCCAGACACTAGTTTGATTGCAGATTTAATGTGCACATTTGTTTTATATAAATGCCTATTGTTTCTAGTCATTTTTTATAGTAGGTCTGCTTTACAGCCTTGGTGTTGCCATGTGTGTATTGCTTTAGGTTTGAAATTTTATTCCATGACAGAATTAGTAAATTATTATTAATTTATTTGTTACATCTACTATTGTAGGCACTGCTGTGGATTAGTGAAGTCCTGTGAGTGAAGGCTGCTGAAGGCAGACTGAGGTGTGTCACTGTGGCTGGGTTGGGTTCCTTGTGCGGATGTTTGCTCTGTAATTACTGCCATTCTAAAGCCTTTTAGTATGCTCTGCACTGATAGACATGAGACAGACATGCCTGGGCATGCACAGCAGACAAAACTCTCTCTCTCTCTCTCTTTCTCCCTCCCGCTCTCTCTCTTTCTCCCTCCCGCGCGCTCTCTCTCTCTCTCTCTCTCTCTCTCTCTCTCTCTCTCTCTCTCTCTCTCTCACTCACACACACACACACACACACACAGTGTCACACTCTATATTTTGAATGTGTGTGTGGAGGTGGTAGATGAATCATTTTATGTGTATTATTAATCATGCGGAGACTGCATATACTGAGTGGGTCAAATCAAGGGTTATAACGATAATCAGTGCACACACCGCAAAAAGACATTCCAGATCTGTAACACTGGTTGTTTATGTAAATACAGAACAGGGACAAATTAAGTCAGATGTCAGCATTTGATTATTTAGTTATTAGAATGTCCTCTGGTACAAGCAGCACCAGTATAATAACCAAAAACACTTAGTGGGTTAATCACTTTGCCTTCAATTGAGGTTCTATTCAAAGACGTTCTAACAAAGTCTTTGAAGAAATATGAAATTTTTTGAAGAAATCCGTAGGGGTATTTTTTCATGATCCAAACAAATCTCAAACACACAAGGAATAGCCTGAGATCCAGGCTCCTTCATCCTGTTTGTTTTTTTTATTATTATTCTGTTTTTTCTTTGAAAGCTACATATACCAAACCCATATTTCAGACCCATTGTACTAAGTCATTTTCTCACAGTGAACTGCTTGTGTTCCCTTAAGCTATGGTACATTCTCTTCTCCAGTGTGAGATGTGGATATTTGTTAGATTATACAACTTAAAAAAAAGACTCCTGGAGATGAAATGGGATGTATGAAATGTGGTATTCCCTAAATAAAGGTACTCAGTGTGTAATCTTGAGGGTACCACAACAGTGACAGCAAAAGCTATCACCAGTGACAGTTTTTCTGAGTGTGTCTTTTATCATCTCTTGAATTCCAGGTTTTTAAGCTCCTGTTTTTGATGTTCTCTTTCCCTGTACAGGTGAATAGTCATATGTCATATTTTTAAAACTGTTACTCAAGAATGTACTCTGACTTGCTGTAGATAAAAACATAAACAAATAACAGCTGTAAACAAGAGCGGCACAGTGGCGCAGCAGGTAGTGTCACACAGCTCCAGGGACCTGGAGGTTGTGGGTTCTAGTCCCGCTCCGGGTGACTATCTGTGAAGAGTTGGTGTGTTCTCCCTGTGTCCGCGTGAGTTTCTTCCAGGTGCTCCGGTTTCCTCCCACAGTCCAAAAACACACGTTGGAAGGTGGATTGGTGACTCAAAAGTGTCCATAGGTGTGAGTGTGTGTTGCCCTGTGAAGGACTGGCACCCCCTCCAGGCTGTGCTCCCGCCTTGCACCCAATGGTTCTGTGTAGGCTCTGTGCTCACCATGACCCTGAACTGGATAAACGGTTACAGATAATGAGTGAATGAGCTTGTTTTGTAGTGAACAAACCTCAGGCAGTTAACTTATCAAGAAAATATGGCAAATGTGTTATTGCAATACATTATCTATCCATCCATCCATTATCTGTAACCGCTTATCCAATTTAGGGTCGCGGGGGGTCCAGAGCCTACCTGGAATCATTGGGTGCAAGGCGGGAATACACCCTGGAGGGGACGCCAGTCCTTCACAGGGCAACACAGACACACACACATTCACTCACACACTCACACCTACGGACACTTTTGAGTCACCAATCCACCTGCAACGTGTGTTTTTGGACTGTGGGAGGAAACCGGAGCACCGGGAGGAAACCCACACGGACACGGGGAGAACACACCAACTCCTCACAGACAGTCACCCAGAGCGGGAATCGAACCCACAACCTCCAGGCCCCTGGAGCTGTGTGACTGCGACACTACCTGCTGCGCCACCGTGCCGCCCATACATTATCTAGCATGTATTAATTTTTTATATTTGTATGCTAGTGTACAACCAAGGCTATATACATCTGCTCCAAATAGAAACAGAAAATTACAGGGGTTTATTTCCAAAGGTGGTCTGAGAGATGTCATATAACAGCTTTTAAAACTCCAGACAGAGAAATGTTTTTCTCATGCACTATTAAACATCCAGTATAAATAATTGCTGATGCATGAAAATACATTCACATTAAATGAGCAAAACTAATTAACAGATGTCTAGAAACATGTCCTTTCTTATTTTATTTTGTGGACATCACTGTACATCATCATCACATCTTTTGGTATATATTGTATGTCACCAAATGTTACAGGAGAAGACTCATTTTTGTTGGCTAAATGGATGGATTTCATAACAGCAACCTAGTTACAGAATTAGGTAACTGACATGTTAGTCTTGCCCATGGACTCTTACTGATATAGCATGCTGTGCTAACACATCAGGCAGGGCATTACACTGCAGTTTACTATGTACTTGCCAGTGGTATTGCCAGTAAGTGCCACTCTACATCAACCCCAGTATGGATGGCAATATTAAACATACAACATTTAACATACACCATTTTTCAAACAATTTTAATGATACTAAATGTGAAAAAAAAACTAGAAACAACTGATGAAAAGAAAATCAGGATTGCCTGATTTATTGACTGGGTTTGCATATACATCTGGATGACAGATGTCTGTCAGGATGTATGATGAAGTCCTGGTGGGTGAAACAATGTTAGGTTGGTCTGCCGCAGCACCTTCACCTCACTTCCCTGAGTATAAACAGCTCCTGACACACATCTCCTGTGCTGAGTGAGTGTGGCTCTAGGCTTGTGTGTGTCAGCTATTCTCACTTCAAAGCAGTAGTTGGGGGAAGTGTGGGTCCGAAAACACACCAGCGCCTCACACATCTGCGTTAAGTTGACACACACACACACACACACACACACTGCTATGGCTGCTTTGACCCGTCTCTATGGTAGCATGGTCTCTGTGTCTCAGCTTGCTGCGGGGCTGAGCGTGACTGAAGCTGTGCTGAGCCTGTCAGGTCTTGTTATGGACTAAAACGCCTTTATACATGGAGAGCCAAGACTGCCAGCATACACACACATACTGACACCACCCATGCCCAAGCTAAAATAGAGACATGACACATCTATCCACAGTTACTTGGAAACTATAGGGTAATCATTTCAACCTAATTCTGCTGAACCATCGAACCTGCATCCAAAATAAACACTTACAGGGGTACAGTGTACACAGGCAGCTTAAAACTAGAGGTTTGGTGCTTATAGAGTCTTACACATGTCTGTCCATCAAGATATGTTTTGGTGTCTGAAGTTTTCTTCTTAAATTTGAACGGAAGCCGCAATGTTACTATTATAATGACTTAATTTGTATAGGGAATTTGGCCAGTTTATTGCATGTATGCAGTTCATTGCATTTATTATGTATGTATGTATGTGTGTGTGTGTGTGTGTGTATCATAACAATAGGTATATGTAAAAAAAATACACCAAATAAGCCTTGGGCAATCAGCTACATTTTAGATAATTGGACACATTTGTTTGTGCATTTTTGTTGTGGCAAAGTGATTATTTGTCTAAAGGTCAGCACTGATGTGTGTCAGCAAAAAAATAATCAGGTTGCACATGACTATGTGCATTGATTTACACAAAGGAAACCTCCTCTTTTCACAAAGGAAACTAATCTCAAAGTGTGAGCACTTACAGACAGAGTGATGGGCTTTTCCTGCATTTGGGGAGAAAGAGAGTAACACTGCCATTTTAATATAAGTAAATATTTCTTCACAGTAATTTTTTTTCTGTTCAATTCCTCTCCTATACTCCTGTCTTCTTCTCCCTTGTTCTGTTGGGTGTCTGCAGTTGCTGTGGAGGACAGCTGCTGAGGTCTTGATAAACAAGACCATACAGCCTTTGGAATGACAGCACAGCTGAGCGGTCTAGGGTGGACATGAATGTATATAAATATGTGTGTGTGTGTGTGTGTGTGCGTGTGCGCAGGACATGTGCCTGTGTGCACACACACACACGTGTATGCATGCACAAAAAGAGAGTGTATATCCATGTGTGTGCTTCTCTGGAACGAGGGATCAGAGTAGGCATTAGGAGGGAGAGGCCTCAAGACTCAAGACATTGTGTATTAATGTGAGAGATTATAAATTACAATTTCACACTTTTATTTAATTGGAATAAATATTTATTATTGAATTATATCATTTTAATTTTAATCATGATTTCAGCAGAGCTGCAAAAGTATCCAGTGTATACAGCTTATACAAACAAACAATTTAGACGAATTATGCTAAAATGAGGGTGGCGCAGCAGTTAGTGACTGTCTGTGAGGAGTTTGGTGTGTTTTCCCTGTGTCGGCGTGGGTTTCCTCCGGGTGCTCCATTTTGTGGCTGGTTTGTGGCTCTCCACTTCGGGCACAATTTTGTAAGAGAAGTGTCTACATAATGATACATAATACTGTAAAATTATTGAGAAAATCTTTGAGCCCTCAGATGACATGATTTGAGAAACTGTCTTGCTTAGGAACACTTGAGAAAACCCTTTTCACAAAACAGTCTTCTGTTTATAAAAATATATGTTGTGTTTTCCATGATGAAAGGGACCATGCAGACTGTTATAAGCGATAGGTGCCAAAAGCCAACATCCCTCATGGTATGGGGAATGAGTCATAAAATTAAAATTTTTACTAATAACAGCAATATATTGCAGTACACGTCCAATACCCTGGGTTAAAATATCCTGGTAGGATAGTGGGGCATTTCTGGGGCGAGGACTGTGAGCGTTTTATCCCTGAGTGCCTTCTGGAGCTCCTCCAGGCTTAGAGACCCAGTTTCCCCCAGATGGAGAGGATTTGATGTGTTCACTTTGAGATAACATGGAAATGGATTGCTATCCATGATGTTACATCAATGATTCCCAGTATTGGAGATCCATTGCCTGGCACAGTTAATGTATTTCATTGTACACTTTAACTGATCAGTAAGTCATTCATGTGTTGCATCATGACAGTAGTTCTTAACCCTAATTTTCAAAGGCCATTTTTCAAGTTTTCAGTAACAAGTGTTACTGTCTGTGATACACTTATACCTGTATTTTATAATGTTAGTTAGTTACAAGTGCATGCATTGGTAACAAGTGTCCAACTGTACACACATATTTTGTATAATAGAAAGCATTACTAATAAAATGGAATGCCGTGCACCAGCTGCACCTGAGCCTTAGGTTACCTTGCCCAATGCTGAACACAGGCTACAGGAGTGTTCTCTGGAGTGATGGGGCTTCATTCAGTAATGGGAGTTGTGTTTGTGTAATGGGAGTTGTGTGTCAGTACCTGACATCACTAATGTTTACGTGATTGAAATACAACCAAATCCACTCATGTTCTGTTATTTTTTTAGGAGAGAAGTGGTTAGGGCAGCACACATGGGACAAACTCTTACAGAAGGTTTCTACAAATGTTTAGCACATACATAATATGTATGGGTATGTTGTCAAGGGATATTACTTACTGGTGAAATTAACAGCCAAATCTAACAGAGCTAGCTAATATTTGCCAATAAATTACAGCTAATAATTATTTGTGTAATGCTAGACAATAAAGGCTAAGCTTTGTTACTTTTGTATTCTTAAGCTTTATATTGAGTATTGTTGCAGGACAATATAACATACCTCTGCAAACTGCTGTATTTGAATCCTTTGGAGTACTTTGTTGCTACATAATTATATCAGAATACCTCACATTGACAACCACTGGTTTCACAGCACAGAGGGTCAATATCACACCATGAACATGATAAGAGCAACTCCAAATATAGATTCCTGCGTATTGCATGACTTAATGTACTAATTTTGGCTGTACTTTCTTATATAACACATTCTTTCCATATTCTACTACCCCAAGCTGCTCCATGTCTTATGCTGGATACACAGAACTCATTGTTTCTCTGTTTAGCTGAATGCTGAATTGAGCAGGCCAGATTGTATCCTTTGTTACTGAGCCAGAGTGTAAAATGAATACATATTTTTACTGCCTATCACACTCAGTCTTTCCCATTATTACAGAACAGTACTACTACTGCACTTCTACTCTGACAAACGTAATACTTCAAAAATACTCAGTTAAATAGCTAAATAGCTGAATGAAAAGTCTTAGGATCAGGGCCTTCATGAAGTATTAGGGATTAACGTAAGAACAGTTGTAGATGACCCCTTAAACCTAACCATCTGTCAGTGGGTTTAGACTTTCTCCTACATACCTTATGTAGTAGCTTTATTTTATTTTCATTTTGATACTGTAGCAATATTATATGATAAATCAGGACTCTGATAAATGGTGTGTAGTCTGCCTTTCCCTCACCCACTCTTCTTATCACTGCTTCTGTGCGGAGTGTGTCTGGAGCCTGGCGTCCTGCTCAAGTTCTGGCTGTCTGTCTGTCCCTCACTCTCCCCCTCGAATTCCAAAGAGCCTAGAAAGGCAGCAACCGCCTTTGAAGAGGGCTCCAGTGACTCAAGCATAATGTGACACACCCATTCTCACATACACACATAGACACACACAGAAAAAAAAAAAAAAAACTCCAGTCCAGCGAACAAAGATTTTGCTACAAGCTCAAGAGAACCGGAATTGGCCGGATCTCTACCCCTGTGAAAGAGCCCTCTGTGTGTGTTAACTGTGTTAGTTTGTCTGAAGGGCTGTATTTGTCTTCATTTAGCCTGAGCTAAGGTACGATAAAAAAAAAAAAGTCTGAAGGCGAGACGTTTTCTGTGGCCTCGTGTGGGAAAAGCTCATGTGGTTCCCATGAAAACACCTGGATTGAATTACGCTATTATGCAAAACCCACCCATGAGGGAAGTTCCGGTGTCTACAATAAGCCGTGATCTTATCTGCAGAGTTCAATACTGACATTCAGTTACACTCAAATCCATACAGATGGCAGACAGATGGTCATTCATATGGAAAAGTGGTGTCTGGACTTTTACGGCCTCTGGGTATCTATCACAGCCATGTTACATCTGACACAGCTACATCCGCTCAGTCTCATAATCATTCAGCTGTGGAGAAGGGGGAGAAATGGAGTAGCCATTGTGTCCAGAATACAATAGTATACATCCTCAGTGACTGGACCTGTAACAAACCACCTACGCTTCCACAGTCATTAAAGCCTCTGTTAAACAGTGACCTTGCACATTGTATCTTCCTGGGAAAGATACAACAGCCGAGTGCAGGTGCAGGAGTCTCACTGCCAATGTGCTGAACAAAGAAGAGTAATGGAACACAGGAGACATGAAGAGGGTATTTTTTTTCTATAAGCAAAGTGCTGAACAAAAGTAAGATTATTTCCTGTATAAATGGTTAATAAAGCATTTCATTTATCAGGAAAGTAGATATAAAATAATCACATAACGACTAAGAAACTCAAAGGATAAAAAAATCACAATAATGTATCTCCAAACTTGTACAGTTTTAAGAAAAGGAACAAAACGTTTGCTTTCAAAATCAGAACTTTACATATTTACTGGTGAAGAATTTCAGCAATAACTTCCTGCCTTCTACATCATTAGTACTGACTCGTCCAAACAATCAATAGTGAGTACAGGAACAAGTGACCAGAGGAACACCGATGAGTGTTTTCTAAATCACTGTGAGCTGGACATAGAGACTCCATGCTGTTAGAACTATTTGTGTGTAAAGGACTAGAGGTCAAGTAGCTCATAGAAAGAAATAAAAAATTCAGGGACTTTCCACTCTAATGTATTTCTCAACAGGTCTGTGGTGTGTCTGTAACAGTTATCAAGAGGCTGTACCACAGCAGTGAACATGCCTTAATGACATGTACAACATATTCAACAAGAAGGTATCCATACTGGGAACTTAGTTTAAACATATTATATTAGATTTAAAGATTTTGTTCAACTGTTCCAAAGAATTCTTTGTCCCAAGAAACCAGTGTCTCATCAGAGCAAGCTTTCTGGCCTAATCAGTCTAATTATTACAATAAAATTAGCACAAATTGCTGTAAATCCATTTAGCCAAATTCAATTAAAATAAAAAAGTTAATGGGAAAATATTTCCTGTCCAAAAAAAGTGGCTAAAACATTATAATCAAATTATTAATTACAGTCTACTGCTTTGCATTAAACATCATCATCATCATCATCATCATCATCTACTACTTTTAGCTACTTTTAAGTTAACTCTCACTATAAGCTTGCATGCTGTCCTCTAAATCACAACAATCATAGGAAACGTTATTCCTTAATGCAGCATATATGAGGTAGGTCTAGATCACATATAAACTGTTGTAATTTCATGTTTCCCTCTTTCAAAATGTACTGGACTCCTATAAATCCTGGACAATGTTCTGTACATACAAAGTATATCAAGTATTGCAGTCCTCTGGGTGGATGGTCGTTCGTGGTTGAGAATACGATGGGCATGTTTGGCTGTTGCTATTTGAATGGAATGCAGATCTGTGCTGTGTTGACTGTAAAGCATTCTTGGGTGTTAATAAAGGTGTAATTATATTTTTAAAAACTATACATATGTCTATGTAATTACATAATAAAACTAAAATCTTTTTTGAGTCACCAATCCACCTACCAGCATGTGTTTGAAAACCATGGGAGGATACACACGCAAACACTGGGAAAACACACCAAACTCCTCACCGACAGCCACACGGAGTGGGACTCAAACCCACAACCTCCAGGACTCTGGAGCTGAGTGACTGCAACACTACGTGTTGTGCCACTGTGCCACCCACTGACAATTCAGGTTTAAGAAAATATATGTGACCTTGGATTATTTATCTGTCAGATAACAGATATGTTTTTATAATAGAAGGACATTTTATTTTAATTTCAAATGCTCTAGCAAGTCCATCCATCCATTATCTGTAACTGCTTATCCAATTTAGGGTCGCGGGGGGTCCAGAGCCTACCTGGAATCATCGGGCGCAAGGCAGGAATACACCCTGGAGGGGACGCCAGTCCTTCACAGGGCAACACAGACACACACACATTCACTCACACCTACGGACACTTTCGAGTCGCCAATCCACCTGCAACGTGTGTTTTTTGGACTGTGGGAGGAAACTGGAGCACCCGGAGGAAACCCACGCGGACACGGGGAGAACACACCAACTCCTCACAGACAGTCACCCGGAGCTGGAATCGAACCCACAACCTCCAGGCCCCTGGAGCTGTGTGACACTACCTGCTGCGCCACCGTGCCGCCCGCTCTAGCAAGTCATTTTTCCAAATAATTTTGGAGCATTTCTATTGGCCCCTTGAACATGAAATGTTCTTACAGTACAAAGGACAGATGTCATTTTCAAATTATTTAAGAAAGACAGAAGAAGAGCATTTTTGTGAGACAGTGATTACATTATCTTCATTATCCATTATCTACAATATCTATTATCTATCCTTTTCTGTATCTTTTGTATTTCAAAGCACCAGATTCAGCCATTTACTCAGTGTGACACGTGCAAAAATGAATACAATTGTTTTTGATTATTCAGGCTTTTGTTATGTCATGTCTAATCATCAGAAATAGATTATATATTAAACATGTGAAAATGCCAAAGCTTGTCTTCTTATCCGCTAAAGCAAGAATATGCTCAGTATTACAGATTGGAGATGCACTGTTGAAATGGACCACAGCTGCTGTTTATTACAGTCATTTATCTCAGATATTGTGTGTTGGTGCTTAATCGTATATTACATGGTAACATTTACACCCCAGTACTGTCTACAGCATTATTACATACAGGCATGAATTTATATTAGCATGCTCTGAGATCTGTTTCTCTGTTCTCGAAAAACTATCCTCTCATGGTAGAAACAGATGTAGGTGTATATTTCCACAACATAACTGGCATTGTTTTATTTCAGCCATGGGTGTACAATGATTTTATATCTCCAGCTTGTGTTTTGAGCCAGATAAGGACACAGCGATGAACTGTAGAGATCTTTATCTTACACCTACTCAGGCTGAAGCTTGATCTCTCGCTCTCTATCTGTTTTTTCCTCCCCTTTTCTTTCTGACACTGATGCATAGATTTCTGAAGACGTTTTACTATACATCATATTTCATCAAGTTGTAATTAAGGAAAGGGAAATAACTTGTGGCGCAGCAGGTAGAGTCGCAGTCACACAGCTCCAGGGACCTGGAGGTTGTGGGTTCAGTTCCCACTCCGGGTGACTGTCTGTGAGGAGTTGGTGTGTTCTCCCCGTGTCTGTGTGGGTTTCCTCCGGGTGCTCCGGTTTCCTCCCACGGTCCAAAAACACACGTTGGTAGGTGGATTGGCGACTCAAAAGTGTTCGTAGGTGTGAATGTGTGTGTTGCCCTGTGAAGGACTGGTGCCCCCTCCAGATTGTGCCCACAACTGGATCCACCGCAACCCTGAACTGGATAAGCGGTTACAGATAATGAATGAATGAAATAACTTATGGCTAAACTCTGCTAATGACAAAATATCTCTTATATAAAAAATAAATTATGTCCTGAATAAAGACTTCAGCAAAATCTAAAAGGCTGCCCAGATTATTGGTTATCAGTGATTAGATTATGTTCGTATTTTAAGCGATGTCATGACAAATAAATAGGAGTAAACAGAGCAGGTATATACAATGTGATATAAAGTTAATAACGTTTCTCATCCAAGACCAAGAACATTCTCTATTTTGACTCTGTAACTAATATAATCTTTATCTGGGACCGAAGTTTCTTGTTTCTCCTGTTTGTCCTTCCTCAGAGGTTCCTAAGTTTCTTGAGCCATCACTGTGGCTTCTCTAAACCACATTGAACAGTAAATTACATATATGAATGACTAATTACATGAGCAGAAAGACATCCTCTGTGTTAACAAGATGGTGAAAAAATAAGGCTATACCCAAACGAAATGTATTCTTGTCCTCGGGAGTGATGAAAGCATCCAGACCACACTCGCTGTAAATGTAGGAGAAAGTATATAGAAATAAAATGGAAACCACAGTATCTTTACATTGATTGTCCTTGTGATATGCTTTTACTGAAAATTTTAAATGGAATAAAGCAATATCCAGGTACAATCCAGACAACAAACATGTTAATAAAGTATAGAAATAGCTTAAACCTTTTTACTATAAACAGACAAGCTGTACAGAGCAGGCAATGAGGAAAAATGGTATTACATGACACTGGGAGAATGCCTAAAATCTCAACAATGTTGGCACAGTGCTGAATAAGACAACTCATTATATATAAAAACACAAAGGCATGCATAAATGACATTTCTTTAAAGGTCACATGTCTTAGTCAGGCCACTCTGTGTGAATGAAATGGGAAAAAATGTGTTCAGGTGAGACTATCACCAGATAATGTGGGCATGTTTCACTCTTGTGTATTATGAATCTGTGCATCTAACCAAAATAGCTTTCTGCAGATGCAACCCCACCCCAACCTCCCTTCAAGAAAGACTTTCTTGGAATAAGATTTTGTAGATGATTATGAGGGTTTATGTCAGCTGCCATGAAAGGGATGTGTAAGCATTATGTAGTTTTATGAACAAGGACAGTGATGTGTTAAGTCAAGTCACAAAATCTGTCATCTTCTAAAATAGAAGCATCTATGAACATCGGATAAATCTCTGCCGCTGCAGCTGCAGTGTGTGCCTCACTAACAGAATAAGCTGCAGGACACATAATCAAATACACCCTGCAGGATGTTTACTAGCTTGGAAATCTGTAACACATTTGGACGTTTTATTTACTCATTATAGCTTGACCACATGTGGGAATGCTAATAGTTTAGGAGCTTGTTTAGGAAGCTGTAGACCCAGGCCTGATGAGAAAGCCCTGGTTTTACGTCAGTAATGACTGCGAGAAGTGTGGCAGTCTGGCTTACGGGACAACAAAAGCCCTCTGCTCTGTGACTCATAAAGTTCTGGTAAGGAAATCAGATACATTCATTTTTTATTTTATACATCAGAATGTGACATTTTTGGTAGTAGGAGTTTTCTAAAACCATATTTAATCTAAACCTAAAGTAACCTAAAGATAACCCACTCCATTAAGGAATGGAAAACCCAAAAAACAAACAAACCTGAAAGCATGATCTGGTACAAAAACTGCCATCATGAGATATGTACTTAAACTTTTCATCTTGGAGAGATTAATCCCGGTTGAGATCTGAAAAAATTCATTAATACTAGGGTCTGAAGGATAGGTGTTAAGACTTTTTTGCGAGAAAAGTAGAAAAAATTAAAACAGAAAAGCTAGGAACAAGTGACTAAACCATGAGCCAGCACCTCAACAGCACTGAAGCTATTTGGGATCACAAGGACAGCAGATTTCTTAACGTTTTTGAAATGAATAGAAATTGTAACACAGAAGGTGGACAGAATAATACTAATGTTGATATAAAGATTTAATTTCCTTTTCTCTTCATTTTTCTCTGTTACACAAAGGACACTAAAGTCTATACATCTTTTTTTCAGCACAAAAAGTTGAAATAACGTTTCAGAAATGGTGGACTCTATAGGTTAATCAAATATATAGCATGTTTTTACTTCTTTAAATTTAAACTTTTGGCCATTTTTAATGCACCATTCAACACTATAAAATCAAATGCTGTCATCAGTTGGTGGTGAATGGTGAGTCACAAGGGCACGTCCAATTATGACTCCCAGGATCTAAGAGTAGCCTTGTGGGTGAGGCTTTATCTATTAGATATGAACTGAGGGAGACATTTCCGCTCAGGGCCCAACCTTTAGCACATGCACACACACACACAAACACACACAAACACACACACACACACACACACAAACCCCCTCCCAACCCTCACTTCTCACACATGAGTAACCTTGGAATCATATATTCTCAAGTCACTTCTACAAATAATGTCAAAGGCCCAGCAGAAAGTAAACATGAAACTCACACAATGTAATTTATGTCATTTCTCATATGATCTGGATTCTTTGACTGTAACAACTATGGCTGACTTTTCCAGCAATATTGACTTTAGACAGTGCTCCCAGCCTGGATTAATTATGAATGAATGACCTCAAAATAAGTCTGCATTTATGAAAGGACTACAAGTGAAAAACAATATTCAAAAGATTTTAATTTTCCAAATATATTTCCATAGCATAGGCATGCACTGTTGTTGTGAGCAGTGAGGGGTCAAGGCTAGGCCTTTTGTTTTAGAACATGAGTTGAAGCACAGCCTCTCAGACTGTCCTGACCCCATGGTCAAGTGGCTGGAGGACACGCTGTGGCACAGGACGTTACGAGAAGGGTAATTAGCAGGACATATTTCTGGACAGGATCAGACTTCGGTATTACTCCTTAGATCCGGATGTCCTTTGATCTGCAGTGTAGTCTGATCCAGCATCAAAGCCCGGCGGCAATGGAACTTCAGGCAAGAGCTCAGTTACGGTCACTCTGAGGCTTGCTCACACATGTCCGCTTCCCCCTCTGTTAAATAGCCTGATCTAGCTGACTGGCTTTAATTAAAGTGTGGAATATAATTCAAAGCTCTCAGAAAAAAGGGGAAGACTTATATAGTAGCAAGTTATTGGAGATGTGGGCAGAAAGGCTTTCAACATAAATCAGATAATATCATTAAATCATGAAAATAACATTGGGGTACCTCTTTGTTTCTACATTCACTGTCTATTCTCCACTGACCATACAGGAGGCCATTATTAGTTCTATAGACTGTAGTCCATCTGGTGCTCTGCATACTTTGTTTACCCACTTTCACCCTGTTCTTCTATAGTCACGTTGCCCACAGGACTTCAACAGATTATGTATGATTTGGGTGATGGACAGTGTTTAAAAACTCTAGGAGCACTGATCTGCTGATCCATTGTTACCAGCACAATTATACAGTAACACACAACCAAAGCGTCAGTGTCACTTCAGTACTGAGAACGATCCACCACCTGCTCTGTGGTGGTCCTGTGGGGGTCCTGAATACTGAAGTGCATAGTGAAATAAGCAAAGCATGGACAGTAACAGATGCACTCCAGTCTGTAATTGTAGAACTACAAAAAGCTCTGTATTGTCAGTGGAGCTGAGAGAATGATCAGTGAGTGTAGAAACAAGTCATAGTGTTGGTCATATGACATGGTCATAATGTTACGGCTGATTGGTTTTTATTTTTCTCAAATCATTTCTACAGATCCGCTGTTGCCTTGTGTAAAAAAAAAGGTTGATGAACAAGACAATGGTATTGCTACAAATTCTCAGAATAAAATCCTGTCATAATTGTGTACATTTAGTATAAGGATTATATATTGTTGTGTGTTTAGAGAGGGGTTTTCGTGGACAATAACAATATATGTTACAAATAAGAGCAAACTTTAAAAAAATGAATGAAAAAACACTTTTACTCAAAAATGATAAAGATTTTACTGTTTAATTTTGGAAATGTTCATAGTTTTGTTTAAAAATCAATGCATAAAAACAAAAAATATGAAAATAGTTATGTCTAGTTTCTTTGTGTTTTAATTGTGTTTCAAAAGCACAAAAATAAACAAATTAAAATATGAACCACTCAATTTAAATTAGATAAGAGCGACTTTATTAATGCTTCTCCTCCTCTGGGCCATTCAGCTGTAGTATGTCAGTTCATTTGATTTTTTGCTCTGGGTTTGTGGACCAGAAAATTCTGAGTGAAAAGGCTCTCTGTTGATTGGCAATACGTAAGCGACCTTGAGGTCACTTTACTTCTCTTTCCAGTTAATGAAGCGGCTCTTATTGAACCATGGGTGGGTCACACTTTTTATGCTCATCTAATCTAGACTTAGCCATGTTTATTGGTGCAAGCTTGTAAATTTCCCTCATAAAAAGGTCATTAGATGAAATAAGTAGTGAGGAAACAGCAGTACGCATATCTGTTCTCAGCCGGTGTCAAACTCAACATTCTTTTTATTCCTCTGGGTTTCGGCAGTCTTTCAACCCACAGTAATGCAGCAATGCAATAAAACAGGTCCACAGAGTAGTCCTTATCTCCTACGCCATAAGACATTTTTTATGAATGAGTAAGTGACAAGGGACTTTCCAAGGCCTTGGGAAATAGGTGACATTTCTTAAGCTATTGTGTAATCATCTAGAGTTTAATCCAGGCATTAGTTTGAATGGTAAAGAGAAATTTAACTTCAAGTTTAACATGTTTATGAGAAAGATGACAGATTGTCAGATGCTTATTTTTTGAAAATTTATTTAAATAAATACATAGAGGAATAGCACATGTATAATAACTTAATGACACACAACAGTTTGCATTGGACACAACATTCCTTGTAAGAAATAAATAAACAAAATGTACACAGATGTCCAGGGCTCAGAGTCCCTCATATGTCGACACGCTTTGAAAGTTCGAGGATTCAGTCTTTAGTGTCTTTTAGAGTGAAATTCAATTCAAGAAAAACAATGCGGGGAGCAGCTCTTCTAAGGGTTTCCCCTTTTCAGCCATCCCTTCTTCTCAGACATGTAGACTGTGATTGAGAAATGTCTTCACTTTGGTCCATGCTTTCTTCTGGGTCCATTTCTCTCTACAATCTCTACAAAAGGAAGGAGGCAAAGAAACACTCAACTGGGTGCTCACAACAAAATGGAATGGTGTGTATATATATATATACGGTAAATTTAGAAAAAAAAGGGAAATTTAGATGCTTAAAATATTCTCCCAGTCAGGCCTTCAGTTGAATAAGTAAATAAATATAAATCTGATTTAAATAATTCAGTTTTGTTTGAATAAATCTGGCCCTCGTTTTAAAAATATGATCCTAAAAGTTATCACATGCTTCCGTCAGTTTATCTATTTTTTATTATTATTATTATTCTCTCCCAGAATAATTTCTCACTGCATTAACATAAATCATATTAATTATTAACTGGAGGGAACGATTGATTTAACTGGGAATTGTGCTTTCAGCCTCTGTTTTATTTCTGCCTTGTCATCTTAGGCTCTTCCCCAGTCTATGATAAATGGGAGTGAAGGAGGAAGGTTTCATGGGAAATGTTAGAGACCTTCACGTCCCAGTGTCTGATGAATGTAGAATGTGGGCTCACCGTGTGTGGTGGGGGACTTGGGAGGGTAGGCTCAGGGGGCTCTGGCCATTCTGATGTCCTGCTGCGTGGTGCTGTCTGTGTCCTGTCGGGTTTTAAAATCCTGAATAGCCATCCTGTTCTGGAAGTCGATGAGGGCCATGGTAATGACGGCGTTCCAGCAGTTCTCCTCCCCAGAGCACCTGAAGTCTATCTCCTTGTTGTCTGTGGTGACGATGGTGAAGTAGACGAACTTTCCCGTGCGCTCCACGCAGTCCACCTTCTTGATGGACTGCAGCTTCAGCTCCTTGCTCTTGTTCTTCTTCTGCTGGTCAGTGTAGAGGTTGAGGCTGTCCGTGGTGAGGACGCAGGTCTTCCTCTTCCAGAACTGCAGCAGGTTGTCGCTCCTCTTCTCCAGCTCGCCCTCCTTTAGGACTCGCGACACCTCGGCGGCGCACATTTTCATGGTGTTCTTTCTCCAGACGGCCACTGGCCTCTCAGCAATGCCACAACCCAAAACCGAGCTCCTCTCGCCGGCTTTTCTAGGTCCTCGTGCGTCTCCGCTCCTCCGTGTGAGAGTGAATGAGAGAATGGTAATGAATGGAGGCGGAGGGTTTTTTATCCTTTCACTCTGGGGCCCGCCCCTTCCCCGTCACCTCTCCACAGCTCACTCTGTCCACACTACCGCAGCCCTGCTCTTTCATTGGATCACAGCCCGCTCCCGAGCATCCAATCAGAGCGCTGGAAGAGCGCTGGCCCTATTAAATATTACACAGAATCAGCTCAGGCAATGGCGACCATGAGCACAGAGCTCAGTGGAGACCCCCAGGGTATTATCAATTGAGAGAGAGAGAACTACATTACACAAATACTATTTTTAAAAGCATTTTCAGTGTTTTAATGAATACATTTCACACATTTCCATTTATTATGGATATAACAACAACAGACAACAATTATCATTCACTTTAAGTTACAGAGCTGGAGTAAAACAAGGGCAATCTTAACTTTCAATATTCAAAATCAGTTATGGTGATTAGGAAATATCACCAATTAGATCTTGGCATGCTATAACACTATAACTGTGGTTTTGTAACAATAAAGATGCTAAAATAACAACTAGAATATGTATAATTAACCTACTTTTTAGGCCAAACAGTTACTTGTTTTCAGAGCTGCTCACAAGTTTTGGTCATGTTTATAGTTGACGGTAAGACTGTGCGACTTTATTTAAGATCTGTGTGAGGCTTGAGGCAACTGCAAGAAGTTAAAAGATATATTGACAGAACTTATTTGTATTGACTGGTATATTACCTCTAGTACTACACTAAGCACAGTTTAAACATCAGCCATGTCTCTGCTGAGAGACTACAACTTTTGTACAAGCTGTACAAGAAAATTATATACGTTTGATTTTTCACCGAACCCTTCCTTTAAAGATTATTTGGTAACTAAACACCATATAATTTTCAGGCACTACAACACAGTTGATCATTTTCCTAAATTGCAAGTAAAGAAACCTAAATGAAACAGGAGTGTTTCTACCTATTATTAAATAAAAAGCAAATTACTTTTCTACCACAGAGGTCATGAATTTTTGTCCTGTGTAACAATGCTTGACTTATCAGACTCTTTGTGCTTGACTTTGATAAAAGAAACTCAAACTGTCCCTGAACTAATAGTTGTACAAATATATGTGTGAAATACCAGTTCCCAAGCAGGTGTGAGACCAATAATCTCAGAAAAAAATGGTACAACAGTATGTACATTTAAAGGTACAATATAGGTTTTAAAATCCAGTTTTGGTTCTTAAAGGTCACATTCTCTAATCCAGAAGAAGAGGTGAATATTTGAAGATTTCATTATAGATCCATGTAAAATAAAAGAACGTAATATAAGTCTTGGAGATGAAATGGTGTGTATAACATCAACACAATTTTAAAACCTACCATTATAATAGATTAAGGTACAATTATGTTCCATAATTAAAGGTACTGAATATGTATGCTTGAGGGTACCACCATAGAGACAACAAAAGGTACCACCACAATACAGTTTTTCTGACAGTGCAGGATTTAAGTTTCGCAACCTAAAATAATATAATACATAAATTAAACAATTAATGCATTAAAGTTAGAAACCAGGACAAATATATATTTCTAATTTTATACACACTATATCTACATGCTCTGTTTCGTCATACCTACAATATGCCAGTTTAAATTATGTTCACTGAAACATATAATTATTTTGTGGTTCTGACCACATGATTTAGCCACACTGGTTTTACTGTTGAATGGATCTAAATAAATGACGAGGCCTAGGCCACAGCAGTGGTTTACATGGAAATAGAAGTGGGTAATTGTTGAGAACAATGACTGTTTCAGAATTAAAAACACACAAAATTACATTTCTTCAATAATGTTTTCAGACATGTCTATGTGGGTGTAAACAGTTCACTTAATCAGAAGAGAATGCCTCACGATACTCACGATAAGATTAGGCTTGAAATTCAAAAGGGCTCAATGGCTCTTCAGATAAAAGATGTACAAGCCCAGCTCTAAATTATGAGTAAAGGGAATTTACAACTGTAAAGTAAAGGGTGGACATTGATTTGGTAGTAAAAGCTTTTCAAGACTTATCAGTCAAATTGTAATTCAAACTGTGACATCGAAAGCTGAATGCGTGTCTGAAGGTAATGGATTAATTCATTCCCTGTGAAAAAAAGCCAGTAATTATAAGTTATATATGAAATAGTTATATATTAAATTTTTTGAAATGTATAAATTCCCTACAGATTTTTTTTTCAAAAAAGAACACTGTAGGAGGATACAAAATACTCAAAAGTAATTAATTAATTCATTAATTCATTCATTCATTATCTGTAACTACTTGTCCAGTTCAGGGTCACGGTGGGTCCGGAGCCTTCCCAGAATCACTGGGCGCAAGGCACACACACTCACACATTCACACCAAAGGACATTTTTGAGTCACCAATCCACATATATATTTTGTGTTATGCTTATCTTCCTGATTTCAAATTAATAACTTGCTGTAGAAATATATGAAAGTGTGATTTCTAACATTTGCATAAATACTGCCCTTTTAAATGACTAACAGTGAAATCAAAGCCTGTACCAATACCCATTCAAAGATCCTGGTAAGGTCTAGTCAGATGTCATTTAGAATCCTTTTCCCTTTTGTTTCCTTGTGTAAGTGTACTGTATTTTAGTTGCCAGGGTGTGTTTGAGGGGGTGTCATCTAGGGAAAACATAGAGGCAAAAGAGAGGCATGTCTGTGCCATGAGTCAGACTAACCCAGAGCATGCTTGCCCTGCTGGGAGGGGTTCTGCCTACTCATTGCAGATCCGGATAGGCATTACCTTTCCACATTAATATAGGACTGATTCTTCACAATCTTCCCCACTGTAAGAGAGGTAAGCCTGTTCAGATCACTGGAAATGTTTGGTTTCCACTAATGTCAATCCACAACTTAAACACACAACTGTCTTCATCACACTTGCTGACGAAGACATTCCATCCGCTTCTGAACCCTTCTCCAGTGTTCCCCAGTGGGTGTATTTTGAGAACAGTAAATTCTTAACATTTGCCTCATTGTCTGAATAAAGTTATAACAAGGTTGGGTGAGGGAGAACACAGGAGTTGATTTAGGCTAGCACTGAGGTGGGTAAGCAGAAAAATAATATCAATGTGGTTTCTGAGTCATTTGCTATTGACCTGCTGAACAGATATTATACTGTACGTTTTTGTGGTGGTATAAATATGCTCTGAATAAGGAATTCAGTGATAATTACACCTACTTAAAGGCTAGCTCTATTTTATAAAAAGGATTAAGGGACTTTACTATGCCTGACTCCATGTCTGGTTCAGCAGTTCAGGTCTGGACATGCCCCTCAAGCTTGGCCTTGCACTGTGTGGTGGTTTGAGGAAATGCATAGTCATTCCTTAAAGCACCAGCTTATAAGATCACCACAGTAGCTCCTTCTCCATAGCGTCTGAAAGAGATCAAGTCATTACAGCCCTAAAGTGTGAAATAGCCAAGCCATAGACGCATAGCATGTGGCCTGTTGAGGAAAGAAATGGGATGACTTTTTTAAAAAAAATTATATTTTTAGTTACAAAGACAGAGAGGGACTTTCCTTCATCAAAGCAATGTTAATGCTTCCTGAATGACTTAAAACAGCCTTACTGACAAGTCCTTTCATGCATGTGTCACTGAAACAGTATATCATAAAACTATGAAATGTGCCTCAGATACCACACAGGCACTTTACAAGTCCCTAGATAACTTTAAATTAATAACTTTAAGGAAGAAGCTTAATTAAAGGGGCATTCGTGTCAAAAAAAGTATTATAATAATAAAAAACTAGTGACACATTGGTTATTACTGGTCAATCAGTGCTACATTAACATATACAGTAATATTTACTTGTTTAATGTCTAGGGGAAAAGTTCTGATAACTGGTAACTGTCTTCAAAGCTTCAGCAGGTAGTGTCACAGTCACACAGCTCCAGGGATCTTAAAGTGTGTGTATTCACCAATATCAAATTAATATACAGCATTATAATATATATATATATATATATAACATTGATGTGTAGAGCATTAATGTATACTTGGATATGGATAGTCAGTTCACTTTGCTTCAAAACTAATCTTGGCCATGTCTTTTGTTCAGTCATGGGCTACTGCATTTTGTAACTGTTCATGCACAATAGGATGAATGGATGAATGCATGCATATGAAAACTGCATACAGTACATGGGTGTGAGATAGTTATTGTAATGATGAGAATTGAGTAAAAGCACAAGCCAATGACAATACTGACAATGTCTAGAGCCTCAGCTGTTACCTGATAACTCTCCAGCAGGCCTCCAGGCCGTGTCAACAGCCTATCTCTGGCAGGTCCTGTCCACTCCAATTGTTTTGGTCACCTATATATAGCTCCTTAAGACCTCCTCTGCCATACAAAGGCCTCTACTCTCTCTTCGCTCTCATAAACACTCGTGTTGTGCTCCAGGCGGCAGAATGCAGGAGTGATGAGTCTGAGTAGCTATTTGAAGCATTGTTCGGATAAGCCTTGCCTACAGGGGCCAGGGCAAATGCTGCTACACCGTGGGAAAAAGAACAAATGGTGCTAATGTCCTGGACAAGCTGGAGAAACTGTTGGGAAACAATGCACTGGGAATGAAAGGCAGTGCCATTCGGAAAGGTCGAGAGGTCCTTTGACAGTAAGAATGAGCCACTGGACCCAGTGACAATCTGAGCTTAGGGAGAGATGTGTATTCATGGAATCTGCTCTGCTCTGATCTACTATAGCTCGTGCATACAAACTTAATTTAGACTTATTAGCAAGCATTAAGCTTGACTGAGCCTAAGGAGGTTGCAGGTGCAGTCATAGAGGTTTTATGAAGGCATCCACCTGCCTGCTGTTAAACTGCTTTTCATTCCTGTCAGGCACCTCCATAATTCTCAGTGATGCAGACTGACCATTTGCTTTGACAAAGAATGTCAGAATGCATTGACTTTCTGTACAGCTCTGTGAGCTCTCATCTCCCTATTCACGGCACATTCTTAGAATATGAACATTGTGTTGTTAATTTCAGTATTTAATAACGGATATCTATACACAATATTTCCAAATGTCAAAACATGCCTTAAACTTAAAAAATGTCCAATAAAATGTGACTGATAAGAACAGTTGCATATGAGTCTTAGAACACCATTCTCAATGACGAAGCATCACAGGTTTATAGCATGTCACTCATTGCATGGGTGCAACAGTTGGGTTTGCACTTTTTTCTAACAGGCTGGAGGTCACTTTCTTCTTTGGCACAGAGAACTTTAAATCCATTTTCCCAAAAGCTGAAAAATGGACTCATCTGACCACAGCACATATTTCCACTGAGCTTTTGGACCATTTGTGATGACCTTGAATCCAGACAACTTTCTGCATAGAATGGCTTTCTTTGATACACTTCAGATTTCATGTCTTTATGCAGACATTCATTCATTCATTCATTATCTGTAAGCGCTTATCCAATTCAGGGTCGCGGTGGGTCCAGAGCCTACCTGGAATCATTGGGCACAAGGCGGGAATACACCCTGGAGGGGGCGCCAGTCCTTCACAGGGCAACACAGACACACACACACACACTCTCTCTCACACCTACAGACACTTTTGAGTCGCCAATCCACCTACTAACGTGTGTTTTTGGACTGTGGGAGGAAACCGGAGCACCTGGAGGAAACCCACGCGGACACGGGAAGAACACACCAACTCCTCACAGACAGTCACCCGGAGCGGGAATCTACCTGCTGCACCACCATGCCGCCTGTTTATGCAGACACTTCATGGCAAATGTAAATTTCATTATTAAGAATATAATTTATTGTAAACAGAAATAAAATATGGCAATTATGCAAATCATACTCCCAATAAATAGACTAGGATCAATTAAAACTGCCATTTTGTACTTAGTACTTAGACTAGTAAAAGTTTTTTTCCACTGAAAAAATAGATCTATCGATCAATACATCAATCCATCTGATCCATCTGTTATCCCTCCATTATTCATCCATCGTCTGTTCATCTACGTGTTCCAAACTTTACTCACACCAACTGTATGTGGATAGAAGAGGGGTGTGGGGGGATGATTTGTTTTTTGTTTTTTTTATAAATTCATTGAAATAAATATCAAAGAGTCATAATAAAGTCCGCCAAGCGCTCTAAACTGTTATCTAGTGTCTAGTCATTCGAGGTGTCAAGAATCAAGAGTATATTCCATTTGCAGAATTAATCCAAACAGGACTGAATGATGTTGATGTGTGATGGCATACATCTTACATCAGTAGTTAGCTCTTTCCCTTACTGACTCACCACTCTGCTGCTCTAAGCTAATCTTGCCTCCTACAGAAGCCACTCACCAAGGTCTTTTTAAGCCTGAAAATGATCATTTGAAGGTCATTTGAAGGCAGTATTGAAGATTCAAGTTTTCTTAAAACGGTTTCAACAGACAAATTAAATTCCAAATTATGGAATTTAGAAAATGCAGCATCTTCCTTGAATTATACACACATTGATTCTACGTTTGTAAATGTTTCATCCTGATAAGGATTGAGGAGGGTTCAGAGCCTACCTGGAATAACTGGCCACAAGGCAAGCGTACTCCCATCTATTCAGGGCACTTGGAGGAAACCCACATACGTGATGAGAACGCAGGAAAACTTAGGTCATCCACCTACCAACATGTGCTTTTGAACTGTGGGAGGAAACTGGAGCACCCGGAGGAAACCCACGCGGACACGGGGAGAACACTCAACTGGTTTTTTATAATTGTCTATGATCGTTTATTTGTGTCATTTGAAAACGAAATACCAATTTGAAAAGATACAACATTGTTTTGAATGTAATTTTTCATTTTGCAGGACAATTGAGGGGTTTTGCCCATTGTGTGGGTGTTTTTTGAATTGTGTGTAGAGTTCTGAGAGTATGAGGCATGCTTTCAGAAACTGTGTGTAAACAATCAAGAAAAACTGTAATAGAACATAACCATTCAGCATCTCCATGGTCAGATGTGCACCCAAGCTTTATTCCCAAAAACTGAACATCTATTTCATTACCTAAAGGACAATAATTATTCATTGACTATTAAACTGGTTGCAGCAGAGTGCCTCCAGGCTTTAAATCTAGTATAATAAGGCAGTTATTATTTTAGCACAGCTAATACAGAGTCAAGCAGGGGCCTGGCCTCAGTGGCACAAAGCCCCCTGTTTAGCTCTTTGAAATGGCTGCTTCCGCTGCGGGACATTAAAGGAGCCCCACACAAGAGCCGCAGGGCTTTAGAGGGAGGCTGCAAGGGGTGTCCAGAGAAGCACGACTTTGCGCAGGCCAGCTGGCACAGGCTAAGTGGATTCACTGAAAGGAACCACTGAATCACATCTTTGGATTGTAACATTTTGATCGAAATTGAGTTACTGACATGGGTACACTTAGACATCTGTGCTTTGATATGTTTCAAGGGTGGTGCATTAATTTTTCTCATGAGAAAAATCTAAAAATAAAAACCTTTTTACCTTAAAAATATGCAACTCTGCTAACAGGTCAGACAAGGTTTCATGGTGGCATTCACTCAAACACTTAGATTAGCAAAGATAATTTGTTGTCTAACATGTTTTTCACTATAACACCAGTTTAGGCTAAAGATCTAAGCTGAGGTAGTTTCCCTCATTGGTATAATATGTAGTTCCTGCCCAAACGAGGAACAAAAAAATCAGTCTATAAGGGGTGTGACTGTGTGACTATTAGAGCTGTACTCGTACTACAGGCGTTCAAAAAGTAAACAAAATGACCACTGGGGCAGTGGAAAAAACAGAGGTGGTAATTTCACACAATATACGAGTACTCAGCACTGTGGAAATGACAAGACTTTCCGTCATTAGCCCAAGCTGTCTGAACTGCTCTACCACTGGCAGCCAAGTGCTAGTTGGATGTCAAACAGTGAGACATTTGTGGACATTTATATTTGTTATAGACCTCACAGTGAAATATACTGAACTTGTGAAAAGCTCACTTGTTAAACGACTGCCTCAGTGGCAAAGAATTTTCCATCTGAATAAGGCCCTTGTTAGGAGTCAGTGCTGCTAACTCCAGTCTGTTTTGGAAGTGTTTTTGTCTCTACTTGAGGATCGGAAGCCTGGAATGTGTGGTAACTGCTATCCAGTCAAACCACTGATGATACACAAAGTCAGGTACATATGGAGAGATGTCACCCGAACACTGTGGAAGATTCTGAGGCTCTGAGCTAAAACAGCACTAGCTCTGCTGACAAGAGCCAAGGCCCAAAGAGGTGTTGGGTTGGGAGCCTTGATAAAAACAGCAACAGTCTTAACTCTGACGGAATCTAGGCGGCCAGATTAAGCACTTGAGGCAGAGATTGAAGAATGTTGAAGAGCATTCCATGCGCAGCAGTGTGGAGAGCTAAGAGCAGCCTTCATGGCTGCTGTATCTCAACCATCAGCGCTAGGATTCCTCACATTCTCCGTTGCTTGAAGAATCCTGCTCAGTGAAAACCTCTTCTCAAGTAAAACTTGTCACTTAATGAAGGTCATGGGCCTATTCCTACATCGTGCAGAGGGTGTGGAAATTCCAACGATTTTTTGGTATTCACACATACAGTATGATGATGTGCTCAGAGCCTACCCCACATTTTATTTCCTTTCTAGATGAAAAAAAGAAAAGGTACAGTAGATGTGCATTATTGGTAACTAAATGGAACAGTGTAAATATATCTGTAAAAATGGTACAAGTGCTTTTAAAGTCAAGTTGTGTTCCCTAAATTCAAATGACTTTCTTTTCTTCTGTCCAGAAGGTGGTGAATATTTGTAATTTGTCATTGAAGAACTGAGTAAAATAAAAGAACATACTATAAATCCTCTAAAAGAAATGGGGTATATGAAATCACCCCAATTTTAAACTCTACAATGAATACAGAATATGGTACAATTATGTTCTAACTGAAGATACAGAAATGTAATGAAACACATTTGAATTTTAATTATTTTTTTTAAACAAAAATAATTCACTTGTCGTTTTGTGTCCTGATGAAGGCCTGAGAATGCTGCAATATGTCACCACTTTAATACCTTGTCATGTGATAATAAATGCTTTTCACAAACAACTTTGACTGTGTGTGTTCCAGTATCTCTTTTGCTCTGGGACTCCGGGATTTTTCAATTTGGATGCTTATGTATTGCACAAACCTCACCCCTCCCAGTCCCATTTATTTATTTAATTTAAATAGGGTTTTGTGGGATATTCATAAGACAATTTGCTTGTACAAGGAAGGGGAAAATCAAACCTGAAATTATAAAAACAGGAACAATGCAAGACCTGGTAGAATATTAAAAGTAAAATTAGAAAAACAAGACTTCTCAAAACGTCATTGTGTTCTTTTGATAAAAGCAAATCAAGCTTCACTCCTGTTTCCAAGCTTTAAAAATATTTCCAGCTTTTTTAACCCATGTTTTCTAATGATTCTTCCACTACGAAAACACATCAATATTACAGATCTCAAAGGATGCTGTAAGAAACCGACAAACATGGAGTAAAAAAGTAGAAGCTGTTGTTCTCACCACTGGAAGTGTTTGGCTTGTACAAGTAATCCCTAAAACAAATTCTGAGACTGAATTGTGGAGGTCAGGAAAAATATCTCTTTGGAAAACTTAAGCAAGGCTCGAGAACATAAAAGATGGACTCTTGTTACACAGCAATATTCAAGACAAATTAGAATGATTTGTACAGTGTATAAAGGGGTATAACAAAGGTTACACAACACACATTCAGTCACAGTAGAGCAGAAGTCCAGGGCTGTTTATATCACATTACACAATGTTTAATAGAATTCATTTGACTATTTTGTACAAATTGATATCAATATTGCAATAAAACCCAATACAATCCCAATAAGGCCATTGCTAGCATATGGTTAATACTTGGGAAGTGGTTTTTAAAACCTACCCATACTGTTTTAGCAAGATCTACTTTTTAAAAAGGTATGTTGTGCATGAAAGTAATGATGTCAAATATGGTAGAAACAAGTTGAAAACCATGACCAAAGTGTGTGACTGGTTGTTTTCAAATGTGGTTTATTTGGAGTGATCATCACTGTGATTTAATCTTAATGAGGGCAAACAGCTTTTTTTTTGTGAGGTCTACCATGGTATGATGTGCAAAAAAGAAGGCCATGAGGCTAACATTCACCTACTCCTCTCCACCTCTAAATCTTGATCATTCAAAATGATAAGAATTCCATGTCACTAAACCCATCACTCGTTAATTTTTTTTAGCACAAACCTAAATACATTGGCAACATTTAGTTTATGACCAAAGCAAACAAAGAATAGCCAGTGCTTAATATAAGTCAGAAACTATCACAAAACAAACAAACATGAAAAAAAATATATATATTGGCTGTTCAAACACTGACTTTGAGTTGTCACTGAATTCAAGAAAGTAAAGCTTGTTCTAACCATCAGGGCTGAGATCAATGAAAAACAGTGTAGCTTATTGAAAACGTCAGGAAATGAAGGTCATCATACTGTTGCAAGTTACAGATGTCAATTACATAGGACAGGATTCAATTTCTATTTATCAGTACTTTTTCAATGCAACATATTTGCTGTGTTCTGCTAAACTGAAACCAATCTGATCTCAGTCATGGTGGAGAATTATAGCTGCTTTCATACAGTACTCAGTTTCATCCAGCTACATTAGACTAGACATACAAACGTCTCAAAATCAACACTGTCTAAAACTATGCTGTAACAGATAGAAAGGTTTAATTATAAGTTAACTCGACAGCAGTTCCATGGTTGACAGTAATTAATTAATGTTGGCATAGAAAACCCTGAGTGACCTACAGCATGATGAATAAATGGGGTTTATGATTCTGAAACATCACAAAAACATGGCTACAGTTACGGCAAGAAAAAGCTGAGTAAAACTTACAAACTGAAAAGAAAATACTTGATAATGATAATATTCTCTTTGCACAGAACTTCCAGTCAAATGCAGGAGCTTACAAAAAGGCCGTTACATCAGAAATGGGTCAGTTGCAGAACCCTTGTTTGTAAGCCACTCATTTTTTTTAACTGGACGAGTGCATCATTTTGAACGCAGAGGTCATCTCTGTACAACGTAAACATAAATGATCATGCATTTGGGTTCCTATTGCGCTGATTGGAGAGTATTTGGCAGGCCTTTCACACTGAGCAAAGTCACTGACCATTGTCTCTGTTCTTACTGCTGCTTACACTCAGCTGGCTGAGGCTCTGTCTAGAAGAGGGGGTGGGGAGAAAGAGAAAGAGAGAGAGATATTATTAAAAGACTAAACAAATGCAGAGCAAGATTGACCTATTGCTATTAGAGGGTTAATCTAAAGATTATAGTAAATGACAGAAGAAAAACAGGACACACAGCATGCGCAAAGTGAATCAAAGACAAGATGGTACTGGTGACCCTTACCTAGGAATGCATGGAAGTGGACATGAATCATGCCTGCAATGAGGACAAAGGGGATGGGGACAACAATCAGTTCACACACCACACATGCAGTTATATTTATTGTGAGATACTGTTCATGGTCAGTCACTACAAATCAAACTATTCTGATTTAACCCACCGAGATCTGAACTCTACCTGCGACTATGTCTGATTTACTGTACTTATGTTTGTCTGATTTAAGGTCACTACAACTATATCTTCCCACACCACCTACTGGAATCATTTAAGGTGAAGAAATATTCTGGATTTGTCAGCAAGGTCAATCATGCTTAATGAGGAAAAAAGAAGAAAAAATTATATTATACACACATCTATATCTATCCATATATCTACATCTATCCATATATTACTATTATTATTTTTCCCCCTCCCTGGAAGATTTTAATGCAAATCCTAAGTATGCAAATACGTTTAAAACAAAAATGAAATCCCCATAAAACTCAAATTCACATACTTAAGCATACAAAAACTGGGTTTGTCCTTCAGCCTTGCTGAGATCTAGCCTTTAGGTGCCAATAAGACTAAAAATGTGTGCGCACTATTATAACCCCAGTCATTAGAACACATCTATTCTGTGTTTGTATTAGTGTGTGTGTGTGTTGTACCAAGGCTTAAACAACTTTCTGAAATACCTATTATTCCTGAATATTCATGTTTCAAATTTACAAATAACATCCATAAGGTTTCATGTCAGCTTTAAACACATGCACCCAGTCCTATTACTTGCATGTGCAGCCTCCCATCACTGGCTTTCTTGCATTCATTTAGGTGTTCACCAGTGGCAGTGCTTAAAACACATGCCTTAGGAGCACTTTGGTCCAAACTTTGATCCTCAAGCCAATTTGACTCTGGGCAAGAAGTGAAGTCCGGTGTGGTTTGTTGGGAAAGTAGGAAGTCTGGCACAATTCATTTTCATTGCTACACATGAGTTTAGGGTCTGTTGGTTTATTTTTGGTTTGAATCAATTTATTCCATTTCCTCGAATAAAAATGCAAATAACAAAAGACGACCCACCTTTCTAGACCAAAATATTTTGTTCAGGCCACAACAGCACTGAGAAATGAGTGGGCCTACAGGCCACCGCCAGAGATGCTGGTATTAAGGCTGACCTTTAAATACCAATCTCATAGCTCTGTGTTCATCCATCCCTGAATCAGTATTTTGCACATGCAACATTCTGGGTCCAATTTCATCATGCCAAGGCCCATTTATTAGTGCAGAAAATGCATATATAAATACATTGCAAGGAAAGACAAAAAAAAAAGTAATGAAATTAGACTTGGACACTAACTGTGGGGTCATTATCTCCTTCATCTTCCTCTTCCCCCTCCTCATCAAGGTCCTGAAACATACAAGACAAACTTCCTTTTAAAATGCTGGCACCTACGCATTGCCATTATCTCAAAGAGTAACATTTAACACAGACTTTAACGTTTGCATAACTAACCTCCTCTTCCCCTTCTTCGAGGTCCTCCTCTTCAAACTGCTCCCACACAGAGAGAAAGAAGTGAACGCCAGAAACAAATCACAGAGCTCTCCACCATTAAACATTACATAAAAGCAGCATATTTATTACAAATATATATGGAAAACATACAGCTAAAAACTTACCACGCTGCTCTTTCATATTCAAGAGTAAACCAGAGAGTTGGTTTTCACTAAAATCATAAAATATTTTTAAAAATCCAGGTGGAAATAAAAGATTTTAAAAAGACATACACTTTCATCATCTTCCAGAGCCTCTCCTGTAAAGTACAGCACTGCTCTTGGGATGATCCGCTCTCTGAAGAAATGACCAATTTCAAAATCTGTGGCTAGAGTAAAGTCCAGGTCCTCATCCTGAAACAAAATACAGAGCTTTTATCATTACTGACAATAAAGTAGTTAATACTACAACAGTACAATGGTTAAACCAATAAACACTGAAGTTACATAAATTATGAAAACTACGAGAAGTATTGATTAGAAACCTTAAGATTTTGTGAATAAATATATAAAGACTTCAGATCTAATTTCCTAAGCTGTTCTAAGCCTGTATGTGGTAGATGGAGGAGGTGCTATTATTGGAAACACCAATAACCAGAGTGCAGTGGTCAACTCCATTTGGATCTTATTCAGTAATGTAACGCACAACAGTAGGTGTTGACTAGTCAACTGTCATGACGCACAAACTGCAGCTGAATGTAGGATTGCTTAAATGTGAGAGAGAAACATATACAAAGGCTGTGACATCTTTGACTCAGGAAGTGGGATGAAAAGACGCAGAAAATGTGGCTTTGAGGTAATGGCAGAAATATGTGTAGTAGGTTTACTAAGCATGTTTACAAACAGTGGAAGAATGCTTTTTTAGGATGTCGTGAGCCAACTCACCATCCCATCTGGAGACACTGGAAGAAAAAAAGAAGCAAAAAACAAGAAAATGAATGCATACGCTTATGTTTATTATTATTTTTAATCAAATTCAGGCAAGGCAAATACAGAAAACAAGGACAGACAAATATACACACAGGAAAAGAAAATGCAGGAATAGAAAAGTCTTTTTTTTTTTTGCTTAATTCAAGCCCTTCAGTTTCTCTCACCAACACTCAGTTACATCATTTATTCTCATAGTTACTGCTATGGGCACGGCTCACCTCATCACATTCGTTTACAGGCAAGTGCCACACCTTTGTCTGGAATTGTGAGGAAATTACTTATCATCCAACTGTCAAATGAGCACACATAAGCAAACACACATACACATATCCGGAAGCTATTCTTACAAACGTTCTCACAGGCAGGACTGCATTCTTTAACTGTTTGAGAGACATAAAAGCAATAAATGTGAGGGAGAATGCTCAGAATGTTGAGACACAACAGAAAATCTATTCTTCAAAAAAAAAAAAAAAAAAAAAAAAAAAAAAAAAAAAAAAAGGCAGGCATGAATAGCATAAAGAAACCAGTGTCATTAATTAAGTCGGAAGGAGAACTGACAGGTCTTAAGACTGAACTGTAGAAAGGGAAAGTGACAAGAAAAAAGCCAGAGTTTCACTTTGCATTCAAAGAGCACTCACATCAGGAAACATATTATTTGTTTTAGGGGACAGACAGTTAATGAATGACTATACTGACCAAGTTAAAGAACATCTGACTACGTACCTGACCACACTATTATCACGTGAAAGCTGAGCACAAGTCAATAATTGGCCTCCTTGTGTAGCACAGAGTAAATGGTGCAAAAAATATATTTAATTTGTTGTCAAAAGCAAATTAAAGTATTCATACTTTAAGATAGATATTTTTGAGAAAATAATTGGAGGAAACAAACTCAAAACCCTCCCCAGTGTTTTAAATCTTCCAATGTAAGAAAACAACAGTGTGGGTCTGAAATGATTTGTAGCTGTCATAGAAATATTACTATATGAATAAAAATAAATTGAAAGGCATAAAAAGAAGCTTTGGTGTGTGCAGAACAAGGCACTGGCAAATAATATGCCCAGAACTGAGTAATACCTAATGTCAGGCATAACTTAGATCACAGGAAGCAGAACATGTAACCAACACTTTGGACCAGGGGTGGGGGGATCCAATTTATTTATATTTTATTAATTAAAAATTTTAAAACAAGTCTCACAAAAAGGGCAGAGGAAAGACCTGTCTGATATAATAAACGCAGTTGTCATGACAGCTAAGTGCGTTTTCTGCTGTTTTGTGCTGACACTGAAAATGACTACATTGCACGTAATAGACATGTTGTCAGGAAATAAAATAATAATAAAAAAAAAAAGATTGTTGTCTTTGCAGAGTGCTGTATGTTTTGGCAACTATATTTATCACACACACACACTGACTGAATCTGAGAAAGAATCAGCGAAATGCTCCCTTGTGGCCATGCAAAGGAAAAATTTGTCACAAGACAATGTCACATTGCCAGAAGCAATAAATATAAAGTCACTCAACAAAGTCCATGTTGCCTGGAACAACCAACAAAATTAACATCTCATATTTTGAAAGCAAAAACTAATGTATTCCGATTTCAAGGAAATCATTAATGTAACAAAAACTTATTCGGAACATCCATTTATGGCTGGTATACTACTGCCGCAATCTTTCACCCTTATCATAATATGTAATATGAAGGACTTTTGATCATTGAACCTAAGTGAGTCGGTGGCGCCACCTGCCGAATATTCCAAATAATACCTCAGTGGACCATGTACAGTAACCCTCTAAAGAACTTTACATTATGCCTACCTTTAACTGGGTTGAAGAAATTAAAGAAGGAATCCTGGGGCATTTCCTTGGTGATTGTCCTCACGGTTCCTCTCCCTTTGTGCTTCTGTTTTTTCTTAATGATCTTTACTGTTACATCCTTGCCTTTGTGCCAGTCAATCTTGCAGCTAAGGAACACGGAATAAAACAATACAAGTTTTTTTGTAATTTTAAGCACACACTGCTGTATGTTTTATGTTGATTGGTCCTAGCTAAATCACATGTTTAGATGACATCAAGTTAAATCAAACATACTGTGTACATAAAAATTGGGCACATTTTAATACATATTTGCTGCATCTAAAATGACAGGAAAGAGGAAGACAACTGGTGTATTTAATTGTGGTTTTCCTGTAGATGACGTTAAATCATTTTCACTTAAATCAGAATAATTTGAACAGGGATATCCAAAGTTTTGTGTATGAGCATAAAACATGTATAACTTTTCAGATAATACTGTACATGAAACCATGAGAAAGACAGTAGTGTTTCTCACCCCTCACAGTCCACAATCTCTGGCCCCTCAAAAGAAAAGGGGTCAGTGCTGTCAGGTTCCGATTTCATCTTGTAGACTTTGGTAAGGACAGTGTTGCTGAAGTAGCTGTTGGGTTCAAAATGGAACTCCAATGTGAAGCTCTAATTCAGCACGGGAAATAAAAAAATGAAAGTAGTATTAAAAACCTGTTCAATGGAAATTCAATGTTCAATGCTTGAAATCAAACAAAGAACACAGTACAGACCATAGGTTGTCCAGGCTCTGAAAATTTAACTGTGATGTCTTGCAAGTGCTTCAGGATGGGCTCATCATGTTCCTGGTAGACAGAATAGAACAAAGGATCAGGTGTGACCATGTATACTGTGCAAACTATGTGCCTACTAACAGACTGTGTGCTACTAAAGCATGAGCTCAACTGATTCAGGTTAGTGGATGTCAGTAGACCAAAGCTGAACTGGACTCTACAGATTGTCACAAGAATATCGTATGCTGTCACTTGTCACATGCCTTAGCACATTAATTGTGGGCTCTGGAGCTCTTCCCAACCCAAACAAACTGAAATAAAAGGAGTTGCTCATATCTGAAAACATGGGTTCTTCATGGGATGATTACTAAGCCTGAACGTGAAAAACAAACCCCCTTCATTAGCATATATTGAGGAGAAAATACAGAAATAAATAAATGAAAAAGTACGGAGCCCCTAAAGGGTCTGGGGGGGAAAGATGCATTGATTTTGCGTTCCTTTGCAAAGATAATGTGTTCCCTCGCAAATAAATTGTGTCCCTCACAAAAATACAATTGCGTTCCCTCACCAATAGCTTGTGGGCTCCGTAGTACTGTGCTTGCTGCTGATTATGTGCTTGCTGTGCATGTCAGGTGAACTATGGAGCAGCTCGTTGAATTTTACTTTGATCTTGGACTGAAATATAAAGACATAGCATCTCTTCTGAGCAGAAAACATGGATATATTATTGGGGAGCGCCAACTGAAATGTTTGTTACTGTGTTGTTAATTGCTATGAAATGAGGATGAGAGAATTTAAAGTACCAGCGCATGGACAAATGTTACATGAACAGTGCAGAGATACAGACAATGAACACAGTTCCCAAACAGTGGGAGAGAATGGAGAGTGAACACCTGAAGAAATGTGTAGCTATTGGTTGTGTATGTGTGTAAAAGTCAGTTCTGGCAGAAAATGGTGTACTCTTTTTTTTTAAAAAAAACAAAAACAAAAACAAACAAATAAAACCCCCTGCATTCCCAGATAAAACGAAATGCATGGTGTAGCAACAGGCTCTAGCTCCACGTCTCTGTAAAAATCAGTCCGCAGCGTGCCCTGAGATCTGTGTGTGTTGAGCCTGTTAGTATGGTGATACATGGAACTACAGCATTCTGACTAGCACTTTCAGGATGCTACCGAACGTATATAAACTTGTTGTTCACAACTTCCTCTGATGTTAGGCAGTACCTTACAGATGTATGAACGATTTGCACTGGCAACTAAACTTTGTGTTAGTAGAGACAAATAAATACTAGATTTCCCTGGAAACTGCAGTGTCCCAATGTGTTGACTGAGCCCAAAAGTCAATTGTGTATCATAAAATAATTGCAAAGGAGTACAATGCATTTGCGAGGGAACGCAAAGTATTTGCGAGAGAACGCAAAATCAATAGTCTTTTTTTCCCCCCCTCAGTCCCTTTAGGGGCTCAGTAAAAAAGTAAATCATACAAAAGTTAAAAATGTGGCATTATGAGTGAAGAAGAAAAAAAAAAAAAAAAAACATTTTTCATATTAAAAAAAAATATAGGAACAAATAAAAAAAATTGATTAATAAATAAATGCGCAAACACATTGAAAAAATTATATATATATATATATATATATATATACATACATACACACACACACACATATATATATTCATTCATTCTTAGTCTATTGCTGCTTCGTACACAGAATCCAGTACATAGAATCACTGGGCACAAGGCAGGAACATCCCCTGGAGGGGTTGCCAATCATTCACTGGGTGACACACACTCACACATTCACACCTACGGACACTTTTGAGTTGTCAATCCACCTGCCAATGTAAAACCAGAGCACCCAGAGGAAACTCACACCCACACACCAAACTCCTACAGTCAGTCACCTGGAGAAAGGACTTGAACTCACAATCTCCAGGTCCCTGGATCTGTGTGACTGTGCGAAACTACCTGCTGTATAAATATATAAATTATAATTTATATTACACACCCCACAAATTTCCTTAATCATCATGAACAATACTGGAATTTGGATTAACTTCAGCTCCCAACCGTGACCATTTCTTATTATCCACATATATACAAGACTTTAAAAGGAACGCTAAACATTAGCTGAGTTTTCAGTAACTAATCAGTATCTTTCATACTTCTGTCCCAGCTGTAGCTGTTTAAGACATCTTGCTGGATATTAGCTCTAAAATGAAGCTATTTGGAATTTACAAATAACAAGACATAACAGGTCCAGTTTTAAAAGCCCAACACAAATGAGAACACCTTAAAATAGTCTTATATACTATAAGATATATATATATCTATGTCAAGAGATTAAAAATTAATCTCTAGATAACCTGGTCAATAGGGCAGTAACTGAATAACGTGTTACATTACGTAAAAATGCACTTTTTTGAAGAGCCAAAGATGCTTATAGATTTGAAGACTACAAGAAAGTAAAGACAGGCAGGAAACAGGAAGCACAAAAACACTGTATAATAGAAAATATAACAGAAGTATTTAGTACATGGATTATTTCCGGTTGTGGTAGGCGGTTGAGGGTAAAGATGGTGTGTAACTGCATTTGTTGCCAACCAGTTGACTGCAATCAAGTCAATTGTGATATATCATGGCTACTTCATTTATGGATTTTAACTTATATCTGCATCCACAGTGGTTCGCCAGCTGGTTAAGCAAGGACATACAACACAGCCATCAAACAGGATGCATGTCCGCAAATTTGTACACATGAATTTGCAATCCTGAACAATAGAGTGCTGCTGCTCCATATGGTCTCTGCCCTGTTTGACCCAATGGCAGCAGTGCTAACAGTTGCAGTTTCAAAGCAGGAGATATTATAAAACATTTCATGTGTATTACAAATTACAACACAAGCGAAAGTCACACTATACCCCGGTGTTCTGTCAAGTGCTACCTTGTCAAAATGTGCCATCTTAGTGTACTTTTATAAGTACAGCCACGTAAATATAAAAAATAAATAAAAGGTAGGATATTTCGAAAGCTAAAATAAGCATATGAGGAAATGCTCCCAACAAAAGTATAAGCAGGAGATTCAGCCTAAAGTATGAAGGGAAAGTAATTACAGTGATAATAAACAGATTCTAAATGTATACATTTTTCACATTTGATTCAGCAAGTACAGTCTTGGAACAGTGAAACAAATAACAGTAAGCCAAGATGGTATAACGCACCCGAGGAAAACAGATTCACAATGGAAAAATGTGAAAACATTCACAATTGTGTGTCTGACAAAAGTAAACAGGTTCAGTTTACGTAACTGAGGTGATGGGGCATATACAGCTTTGTTATTTTAATTAGCCCAAGCCTGGCATTTAAGCTGGTAGATATTTCATATTTATTTAGATTTCAAAAGGTGATCTTATACTTAAAAAGTATGACTACTGTTGTACAGCGAGCCAATGGAGAAATTGCAGGACAGATGTCATGTGATGATGGGAGCAGAGTTCTGTACCAGTTGCAGAGTTCTGGAGCTTATGTTGATAAGAAATGCTGTTAGGGATGTAAAGCTGCTGACTTTCCCTTTTGGAAGTACAACATGGTTTATTTAGTAACTACCAGTTATTGTACTGAACACTACTTGATTCATTTCCAAGACATAACCAATCCAACTGTCTCCATGATTAAGACTGTCATTCCAATTATCAGAACAATATATAAATTGATACAAGTGCACAGGAACCTTTAAAACAACTTACCTGTAGCATTTCTCCCAGCATGTCGACATGTTTGAAGATGGTGAGCCAGAACTCTGGGATGCCCTTTGGGTCATCAGCAGGAGCAGAGCCTTCTTTCTTCTCCTCCAGAGCAGCTTTCTTCTTCAGATCCTCCTGTCAGAACAGATTACACCAGCAGTCATTAAACAGTTCTAATCACATCCTTTTACACAACTATAAATACTCAACACCAAGGGAATTGCACACATGCAACACATTCATATTTACATATTCGGCTTAGTGTGATTGCACCATATCATGCCCAGGCCCACCTCTTCAAGCAGAAGAGTTCAGCTGGACTTGGGAACAGTACACGCAAGTGTCATCACAATCCATGCCCAAGCTTGAACACAATGTCAATGCTGTGATACACACAGTAAACAAACATAGCTACAAGGGGCATTCCTAAGGGGCAGTGTTTTCTGGAAGCATTTACCAACATATTTGGTAAAATTTGGGAATATATGCTTCCATAAAATTATTATACATGCGTTTAAAACAAAAAAGTAAAACTAAACCAATCTTGCATGAATTTCCAATGAGAATACCCATATACTCACAGCCAGCTCTTCCTCTTCTCCTTCACTGTGCCACTCACATTCTTCATCTGTAGGTTCCACTGCTCCAGACACCACTTCTCGCCTCTGAACACACATACATTCCATTACTTCATGAATCTGAATATAAATGGCATAAATACAACTTCCACTTCCAATTAGATCTCTTTGTGCTGTAATTTTCTATGCCATTTCTGTTTTGTGTTTTGAAAGTTTAACTAATTTGTACAGCACTGAATATCTGCCATTAACTCATCTAAGAGTTCGCTGAACAACGCTGCTGTTTTCTTTTGTGTAAAATCCCTGAGGCAAATTCAACAGCTAAGAGTTCCATAAGTTGAATCAGGTGCGTTGGTTCAGGACCAGCACTTCAGCAGAACTAATTGGTCTTCTAACGTCATTGAGCTCATATGTTTTTGCCCCTCCCAACCAGGCAGCATGGCATGGGTCAGTTACAAAAACACATTCACTGTTTGTCATCTCTACTCATTAAATCAAGTAGGAGAAAGGGGCAAATCAAAAGTTAATTTTGAGAGTTCCTCCACTGCTGTTTACACATTGGGTGGAAAAATATATTAGAATTTTTTCCCTAATTATTATATATTTAATTTTATTTATTAAACATATGTTGGCTGTGATAACCAGTCATAAAACACTTCCTTGAAGGGCAATATAGTAAACTGTCACTCCTGGAAAAAAGACTGCCTTATTGTTAAAAAATAAGAATACCATGAAAAAGTACATCTTTGTTCATAATTTAACTGAAAAAGGTAAACAGTCCTATTTCATATTTGTAAACACTAAAGTGACATTTCAAGCCTTTTTGCTGTTTTACTTGCGATCCGTATGTAGTAAATATGTCATGAAAATCCAGTATTTCAAAAGATTATAATTTTTATTTTTAAGCATCTTTGGGTCTAGTTCACCACACGTAACCAAAACCATGGGGAACAATTCTGACCTGACAGATGTGCAAAGACTACAACTTACAAATTCTTAATCTCAATCTAGAGCCTGGGGGAAAGTGGAGGGGCAAAGAATCCGTGGTATCCGAAATCCAGTGTGAAGTCTGTTGTGATTTGGTGTTCTCTGTCTTCTGTTGGGTTTGGTCTACCGCATTTTATCAAGTCCAAAGCAAACACAGCTGTACACCAGGAAAATGTAGTGTACTTCAAGCCTTTATTTTCTGACAAGCTTCATACAGACGCAGATTCCCTTTTCAGGAGATTTGGCATTTGGGGTAAGTGACCAAACTACTGCTCATGGTCAGCAAATCATTTAGATTACTGTGATTGTCTAGCCAATCATCTCTCTGAACTCTATAGGAGTTCCCCAAACAAAAAGGAATGCATAATAGCTGAACACCACTATATATAAAAGCAACCTGGGCTTCAATAACATCTCTGTGGTGCTACAACAAGCTGATTGCCTGAATGCCATGCCCCAATGATTAAGTAAATCATGATAAGAGGAGCCAAACCAAAAATTAATTCATTATCTTTAATCACTTAAACAATTCAGGAACACTGAACTGGATAAGTGACTGAAGACAACTACTCTGAATCACTGGGTACAAGTTGGGAACACACCCTGAAAGGGGCACCAGTCCATTGCATGGCCACACACACACACACAAGTTGCCAATTCACCTACAAACCTGTTATTTTGTACTGGGGATGGAACCGGAGCACCCAGAGGAAACCCTTGGTCTGCAAGGGTACAGGGAGAACACAAAGTACTTTTCACCAATTGGATTTTTTTTTTTATTGATATTAGGTAATATTCTTTATATTTATATTTGAAACGCTGGATTTTAATGACCTATAATCCCTATTAATACGAATTAAATCAAAAGGCTTGAAATAGTTCATATTACACGTGACAAATAAAAAATTAGTTTACCTTTTTAAATTATGAAAAAAAAACAAATAAATAAATTAAAAAAAAATCACAATATTGTAATTTTTCCTCTAATGTATGTGTACTTCTGTTTGTTCATTATTCGTCATTTTGAAGCAGCTTTAAAAATGCCAGCCATAATTTGAGTTAGGTAAAAAAGAATATGGACAAAAATAGGATAAACAGTGGTTCTGACAGTGATACTCAGTTCAAGATATTAATTTAAAATGTTCCCAGCCTTGGAATCAACCAGGTCTGTGTAAAGTTACGTGGTTACTCGTTCAGGCGGGGGATCAATATAGCAGCGCCACACCAAGTCCATAGCCCACAGAGCCAAGCCAGAACTTTAAAACTGAATTAAGCCAAAAGCCACTGCTGACATCTTTTGCCATCAACTTAGAGACAAACTGAAATGTACGAGCACAAATTCTACATTGCCACGAACCAGTACCTGTATTTCAGGGCTTTTGTGCCTGCAGTATGTAGGGTGACTGTCACACAAGACTCAGTAAAGTAAATGCAACTGCAAACCTTTTCAAATATGGGTTGGTAGAGGCCAGCATACTTCCGCTCTAGTTCATGGACTTCCTCGTAGAATTTGGCTTCTGTATGAGCACTCTGGAGCTGCAGTCTCTTTAGAGCGTACACTCTCCTTTTCACTGCCTTGGGAAGGGCACCGATGTTGGGTATCCTGCAGAGCATTTGAATATTAGGAACTGTACAGCAGCTGTCAATAAGTATAGTGGAAAAGAAAAAAAGAAAGGGAAAAAAAAAAAAAAAGTTTAAAAACACCAACAGGTGGTAGCCATGTTTAAACACCAAATACTCACAATACCAATAAGAGTAATTATAAATCTGACAGATTAAATTATGAATTTCTTTCCACAATAATATATACATCTATTATGCTTTTATTTATTTTACTTGCTCATACATAACCATTTCAAATGTTTAGTGTCAACTGACATGTAAAATGTAATTTATAATACATTAAAATGTAAATGCAAATGTTAACTAGAGAACAAAGTATATAATTGATGGTTAATTCAAATTTTAAATTAATTTGTTACAACAGATTATTATAAAAAAACATTTCTATATTTACTTTTGTCAACTTACTAGTGTCTACAAATACAAGGCATTCTAGAAAATTTTCTATATCTAAAATATCTACATATTACAACATTAAAATGTAACTTCTTGGATGGAATTTCTGTACAGAAGTGGTACTGCCTTAAATGCTTACAGAGAGGGCTCAGTTTAGTTTCGTCAGTACAGTTACCTGTACTGAGGGTTTCAGAACCATTCTGGTGGACTGGCCCAATTACATAGGAAGGAATGGAAATGGTAAAATTCATGACCAAAAGGGATTCCAGTTCAAATGTGGAAGATGTAGTATTCAAATTTTAAAAAGGTAAAACATCCTGTATAGCACACACCTTAGTAATTTCATTACTTTGTCCCTTAAATCTACCTCTCTTCATTCACAAGCCTATTCAGCGAAGGATAAGCCAGTATACAGCTGGGTAGTTTCAGACACAGACTCTCTGCCAACAAGTTGACGGAGAGTGTGATGCTTAAACGTGTGTTAATCTGGCCCCACTGTCAGGATTTTGCCAGCTGCATTCTGGCTCTCTCTACATCTGCAAATACCCACTTCCGTGTATGGATTTGTACTGGTTCTGGGACTGGTCAAATATGAATCCTCTTTCTACATGTCGTGCTAAAATAGCAGACTTGTGACTGGTCTACAGATGGGCAATATGACCCTAATATAATATCACAATATGTTATGTGGTATTTTGGTTATAACAATATTTTTGGCGATATGACAACACACTGAAAACACTTTTTTCTCCACTGTTTCTTTAGACATTGTAAAGCACTTTGAAATGCCTTTCTGTATGAAAGGTGCTATATAAATAAACTTGTAAAATACTTTTATTAATTTCAAGAACACACCATTGCACACAAAAAACCCTAAATAAATAAAAGCTATATCAACTATACTTTTTATATATTTTAATATTTTATATAATATAATGATGCATATACAACCAATGAGCAAAACGTTTAGTGTGCATATAAACAGCAAATGTAAACAATTATAAAAAACAGTAACTTTATAGCTTCACCATAAATAAATCAAATAGAGAACTGTTGCTGCACGCAGTCAGTGTAGTTTATCTGCTTGGGTTAGAGCTCATTGGCTGTTAAACTATTCTAACAGCATTTTGATTTTGATCTTCAACCAGGTGGTGAAACAGATTAGTTGTGTTTCCTCCTTCTGTTGTTATAGGCTTCTTTTATTTCTCACATAGTACCATGGTTTATTTTACATGTGATATTTTGTAACCAAACAACCTCCATATGACTAAAGCCACTGCCCTTATTTTGGAGCAAATTCCTCCACCTCAGAGCCACTTTCCACTGTACTTGTCACTGTGTCTAAATGATCCATGTAAAGAATGTTTGCCATATTGTGGGTAACTGCAGGACATCAGAAGGGGGTCAGAATACCTCTATTATTACAATATTGATTTTTTTTTTTTTTTTTTTTTTGCGCAAACGGTATGATAGGGCACAGCCCTAGACTCGTCCTCCTGGTTGTCAGTCAAATTTCTTTTCCTGCACTAGTATGTGGTTCTTGGCCACATTAAGTCTCAAAAAGGTAACAGGTTCTCCCTTAGAGAGTGAAAATAACCTGGGGTGCAGATTCTCCAGTAAAACCATGTCATTCCAAAGATTTCCTGGTCAGCACAACAGATGGTAAAGGTACTGTGTAACCAGTCCCCCATGCCCACATCAGAGAGAAACAGCTCATTTCTGCCCTGGGAAACATTTGGTTCTAGTGTGGTTGGGAAATTAAATAGAATCATTATATGTATCCTGCAACCAAACTGGTTTGCTATTATTGAAAACAGTTTTTAGGCAGAGTCTCAAACCATATGGAATAAACTATTTTAATTACAGCATTACCCTCCCTTAATTTACCATTTCATTTCTTATACAGTCTAATACTAAACAACTTCCTTGCTTACCTTTCTGCCTGAGAGATGATCTCTGGTCTGTCAACCTGTGAAGCTTTGTTTCCTCCCTTTCCTGTGTACACAAAAAAAATCATTATGTAGTGTATTAAAATTCTATTTAACAATTAGCTATAGATACATAATTATAATATCTGCTTGATCAGGATGCAGATTTAGGAAAAAGTATCACAATACATAAAACTTATCTTCAAGTTAATTTAATAAGATAAACCATCAGCATACCTCTGGCTTCATTCTTTTCATTTTTCCGTGCCTCCATTGCAGTTCCTGTTTGGCTAACAGAAAAAAAAAAGTTTTATTGCATGGAAATGTATATACATTTTTGATAATAAAAGTAGACAGCTATGAAGACAGAGCTAAGTGAGCAAACACTGAGAAGCTGAAACCCACATTTAGCTCTACCAAAGACGCATGAAAAATATTTGGCAATAACTATACCTTCAAAGATTTGGGTTTTCTGCCACACCCAAAAATTGCCATTTTGACTTTTGTTCATGTGGCTAAAACTCCTATCTTTGTGATTTATGTTTGACTCCCACATTATAAATTTATATCTTTATAAACTTTTTACTTTCAAGAAGTCAAGGCATGAAATCTATGTATATTTTTACACTTCACCTATTGACAGTAGCCAACAAATGGGCCACGCTGACCAAGCTATCAAGTGACAGGCTGGAAAGGTTAGACCAGTAGTTACACTCTGCACAACGACATAATTTACGGTATGAAGTGATGTTAAAGAGCAAAGAAAGGCTTAGTCAAGCCTGAGGGTTTCGAACTGCAACGAAGGAAGAAGGATGGTAGGAGAGGGTGGCCAGGAATAACTGCATATACATTGATACGTGTACACTGAATTAAGGCAAAGTTGTAGAGTTACATCTCAGCCACTTCTAAATGGACTGGACACAGACTGTTTCAGTGATGTCATAAACTCCAGCACATTTACATATCACCTGTTCAGCCTGCAGAGGTTTAGCCCCGCCCACTCTTGAAGAAGTTATAAACGGTGGCTTATAAGTTACAGCATTAAAGCGAGGCTCTCGGCTGAAGAGTGAGCAGTTATTTATGTTTAAAATAATTGTTTGCTGTTACTGATAATAAAATGTAGATGGAGGAAACCCCTCTCTCAATTTTTTTTAACCTGACTTTAACACCACAACAGCACGTGTTACACCTCTGCGTAGACTGGGCTAAACGATGTCTCACCGAGGAAGGGCCGCGTGGATTTTTTTTTGCAGGTTAAAGGCAAATAAACCTCTGACAATGTTAGGTGCAATATTATTAGTGTTTGAGAGCTCTACGTTTTCTTTGTATCTTCTACATACACGTTTCTCTCCTTGGTTTAAAGGCTCGTAGTGTGTGCGTGCACATGGAGTGGAGCCCGGCTGACAGCATTGTCTCTCTTTCCCTCTCGGTACTGTAGGCCATTTCAGATCATTACAAAACCCCTGGGCTGAACCTCAAGACTGGGAACCCAATATTATAAATGTAACAGAAGCTGGAATCTGCGGAAAAACACTACTGCGTTTAACTCACCTCGCTTCGTGCTGTCCTCCTCCTCACGCTCTTAGCGAACTGAGATATGTTAACAAAAAAAAAAAAAACCCTCACCTCCCAACATGGTCGCCTCTGATTGGTTGTCCTCTAAAACCCCAAGCGAATCACTGAGAGGTATGTATGACGCTTGGCTTCATTGGTAGAGAGTGTAGTGAGAGTTGTGTGTCGTGAAGTGTGCGAGAGAAAGTGGGAACCTTCCACTCCTCGGAATTAAAGCTGTGCTACGTGAAATTAGTTTGTGGAAAAAAAGTAGAAAGTCATGAAAAATAAATGTTATAATTCAGTGCCCTCTTGTTGCTCCGACTCGCTCTGTAAGGCTGAAATAATCTTTAAAATGTCAGAGCTGTCAGGTCAGATTTGATCGGCTCTTTATTGGCTTTTTACCTGAGTAATATGGACTAGTGTCTGACTAATGAGGAAGAACAAGGGCCACACGTACTCTCACATGGGGCCTCATTTCTAAAACTCTGTGGATTCTGGAGTGAAAATGTGCGTGTGCCCAAAACCAGAAAACAGCGTACGCTGCAAAAAAGAATCTGATTTAAAATGCCTTGCGTACGCACACATAGACTCTATTTTCTCTTTATAAATCACAACTTTCTTAAAGGCTAAGTACCAACTATATGAAAGTGTCAAACAAATAAATACAGCGGAGTTCCTAACGTGTGTTTATTGATAGTCAGAAAACATGTTATTTCTTACTAATTGAAGGAATAAGGTTTAAAAGACCGTTGGTCCCAATCCCCCCTCAACGGTGTTCGGAAACTCTAATAGGCGTCTTACCTGTGACGTAGACGGTGGACAACAACTCTAGAAGTCACACTTAATTTAATGTAAAATGACGAAAAGGTGTGGTGTTTTTGGCTGCAATCATTGAATGTACAGTGGGACATCTGTGAACAAATGGCCCAAAGATCCCAAAATATCCAGAAAATGGACTAAATTTGTCAACTATAAACGGGCACTTTGGAAAGGACCCTCCGCTCACTCCGTTATCTGTAGCTCATTTCACTGGCGCTTTTCCAACACTATGGGCATGTAAGGACACCAACGAAAGGTGATCAAGAGCCTCTGTAACATGGAGGTAAACAGGGTGAGGACACTCACTTCGCCTGTTTTACTTAGTGTTAGTTAACGGTAGCTTGACTCGCTAAACTCGGTGGCTCAGATTATACTCGGCTACGTAGCTGCATTACGGAGGTTTATAGTGAACTCGGATGAATTTGAGTTCGACTTCGATCACATTTACAAGAATAACGGTACCTCTACATTTGAGTTTAGCTTATTGCTAGGCTATTGTCATGAATAATGTTGGTTATTTAGCTAGATACTGTCATAACAGTCAGTCATAACGGTGTTTTACCGCGGCGTTGTTCAGCTGTTGTCCACCAGTGACGTCACGGTTGCGTTCAAGAATTTCGAGCTCGGGTTTTTCCGTCAATTTAATAAAATTGTCAGTTTTAAAGCAAATTAAGCTGCTATTTTCATTTTAATTCATACTTATATATGTCAATAACTGAAATAGTGTGAAATATTCATGGAGGTCCATTAAGTGGTGCTTAGCCTTTAAAAACGTGCGCAGATGAACCAGCCTCATGTTCCGCCTCCATCACGCCCACATTGCTCGATGCAAATGACCTCGTGAATATTTAAATATGGGCTTTGGTCATTGAGATAGTGGAGTAAGGACCGAAAGACAAAAAAAAGAGAAACTTCGACTGCGAGATAGACGTTAGTTCATATTACCAGCCCATAACGATTTAATGTCTATTTATTATGGGGTATAATTTCTTAAAATAACAATAATAATTATTATAATAATGATGAACTTATGACACTTTTAACAACAGAGTTTAAAAAGCACTGTGCAAATATATTCATTACAGTGAGATAAAAGAAAATAGATAAAATAATTAAAATGTAAAAAATCTGAATAAAATAAAGTGAAATGAAACAAGCTAAAATACTACAAATAAAGTAGAATGAAATACAGCAAGCAATGTAACTTTAATTATTTTTTTATATTCCGTATTTTTTAAAGTTATTTTAAACAAGTGTGCGTCAATCTTCCTTAGCTCTCGTACGTTTTTTTAGTCTTTATGTGTTATAGACGGATACGTGTGAGGATGGTTTGCATATTTACTTGCAATTCTCTATTTTACCACATGATGTCACCAATTAGCGTTCTCCGCAAAGTCTGGCTGTGCATGGGTCAAACCTTGCTCTGTTTGGACGCAAAATATTTCTTTACAAATCAGTTTTTCCGTGAGATGTTACATTTACATGTTTCAGGTCCGTTTTTGTGCGTATGCACCCTTTATATATGAGACCCCTGGTGAGAGTGAGACACACTGTACTGCAAACTACTCTCTTGATCTAGGCTACTTGTCAGCAGCCATAGCACGTACCTGAACACAGGAACATAGGCCTGGCCAGTACATGGAAGTCAAACCATAAATCACAGCTGAGTAGTCTTCTTGAAAAACAAAGAGACAAGCCTGGTTTAGCCAGACCACCATTCTCCATATAGCCATTGTCAGAGATGTGTTTGTGATATTTGAAAAACAGAAACGCCCAAAATACATACCCTTGTCATTGGAAGGTCTGGAGAAGCTTTGGTGCTTCATATCAATGTCTTTGTTTACATGTGTTTAGTGGCATTAATTAATTAAAAGGAGTAATATGTTTTGTTCATAATATATAACACTGGCGTCAGTGTTTTATTTCTTGTTCATTTTATTTAAAAATGAATACTAGATGATCTACCACCAAAGAACAAAGAAGACCAATAACATTTTGTTGCTTTCAAGAATTACAATTACTTATTTATTCAATGCAACAAGTTAAAGCATATGAAGTTTAAAGCCCCAGGGAACCCATTTTTAAATTTTGTGTTTTTATGTATAATTTTAAACTTGGGTGTTCTGTGAAACATTCAGCAAAGTTTAAATAAAAAATACAAAAGCATAAATATGATAAATCTCTCCTCAAATGTAGAATGGGCAGTCCTAAAGTGGGTAATGTTTATGTCAGTATTACCCTGACCAATCACAAGGCTACCATAGCCATGCCTCCTCTCGGAGTCAAAGAGACGGATGAGCTAACGCTTAAGAGCCATTAGTAAACGAGCTAAACAGCTACTCGCCAAGCTCTGGGGTATGGGAGTGAAAGACATAAACAGAGCAAACGGAATGCAAAACAATACAGACTGAACCTGAATGGATTAAGTCTGAGTACAGCAGAGATAGCAGCAGCACTCGGTAGGCATGTTTAATGGGGTATCAGAGGAGATATCAGATGCACTTGGCTGGAGCGCAGAGCAGAATAACAGCAGGGATGGCAGACCCACTCGGTTGGCAGTACAGTGCAGATAGCGGGCACTGGGCTGGTGTGAACAGCAAAGTAGCAGCGCGGATAAAAGCCACACTCGGTCGGCAGTACAGCAGAGTAGCAGCAGGTGAAAGTACAATTTGGAGACACTCTAGAAGATATCCAGTTTGTACAATTATGTTAACATATATATATATATATATATATATATATATATATATATAATCACACAAAACCACACCACAGACAAATAAATGACAATAGACGCCCATAGATTCATACATGAACTGCTGTATAATGCCAATTTTACCCACCTGTGTCATTTTATTGTGTAATGTTATCTTGTGTAAAATGACAACTGAGGCATTTATATTTAAAATCTGCTGAAAGTTTCACATAACATCCAAGTTTAAAATTATACAAAACAGCACAAAATTTAAAAATGGGTTCCCTGGGGCTTAAAGGGGCTGTGCGCAGCTGTATGGAGTTTTATAAACACACTGACGCCACAAAATGTCTCCACACCACTTCTCTTTACAATATTTCAGTCAAAGACACACACTCACATGAAATAAGATAAATTCAGCAGTCCTCCTCTCTCTGTGAGATATAATACATGTGTAAAGTTGCTGAGTTCTGAGCGGTCCTGCTGAGCTTGTGAACTAACCAACGCCAAGCCGCGGCTCTGGCCAACGCTCATGTTGTTGTGCCAAACACAGCCCCAGGAACACACACAAACAGAGCGTGTTCCTGTCTTATTTCCTATTATTTAGCCACGGTTTGCCCTGAAGAACCTACTGTTCTTTGGCTCCAACTGGGAACTAATATTTCTGGTTTGTGAGCCCGTTTTTGTCGATGGAAACGCCTTAACGGTTGAAAATTTAATTAATGAACTGGAATGTAAAATTTGGCTGAACTAATGAGAAGTCACTGAATTCTGTGTCCGCCGAGTTCTGATCCTAGAGGGTGCTACTTTATAGTGTTGGCGTAGGAGGTCACAATTTCTGAGAGGTGCTGTTAGAATTTGTGACCCCCACTGAATCTCCATATAAACCTTATAAACATTCATGTTTAAGTACATTTATGTAATTAATATTCAGTGGGGTAACAATTGTGACTGCAGCTGTCAGAAATCGTGACCCCTATGCTGGACATGAAGCAGCGCCCTCTAGGGTCACAAGTTGTAAACGCTGCAGAGCCAGAAATCCATAGGGAGGAGTTGGATGGGATCCAGCTCCTCCCTCTTTATGCTTTCAATGGAAAAACTAAAACTAGCTCCTCCCAGTACAACCTAACCCTTACCTTATATTATAACCTCTCATGAAGGAGCTGGATGGGATCCGACTCCACCCAGTGGACTTCTGGTTCTGCAGTGAGGAGTACCTGAACTAACAACGGTGTAGTAGCGCCACCTTAAATTCTCTTTGTGAAATATGACTGAACTAACTGTTCCTACTCGCACATGGGCCTTTCAACATTAGGAGTCAGTCAGTAAGCGAAAATGCCTCTTCTAGGCCGGTCCGGCAAATATACACAAATATACAATTCATGTCAAAAGTTATGAAATCCATACACTAAGAGTTCAATGTTTCTGCTATGTAGTTAATAAAAAAAGCACAGATATGACACTCCAGATTGACTCCAGTAATTTAACTCAGGTGTTTTGGGAATAAGTCATGGCATCACGCTGTAATTTAAAATTTTAAAACAAATGCAAGCACAAGTCTAAAAATGCAAATTAGCCTGTGGTCGAAAAGTTACAGACTATAGCAAGCTGTGAAAAATGACAATAAGTGTTGGCTAAATGAAAGATAACATTCCCCCAACAAGGGAATCATCTACTGAAACGAAGGAAAAATATGTAAATATCCCTCAATCCTCAATTCAACCGAATGTGGCAAAAGATGTTTGTTGTTCCTATTCAGCGGTGTCTAAAATTTGGTGCAAGTATAAACATAGTGAAAATGTTATAAAAGCAAAACATATGGGTAGATCAAGAAAGTCATCAAAGTAAACATAGAAAACCAAATCAATATGCCTTGGAAATTAAACACACACAATAAAACACATTTAAAGAGAAAGCAGAAACAGGACTTAGTACAGAACTGTAAGATAGACACTGAATACGATTTACATGTAAAAATCATGTAATATCTCCACTCATGTTCTATGTCAGGTAAAGAAACAGCACAGGTGACATTCATTACCACAGGAGTAAATGCACTAATGTACATGGAAATATTGGACGTGTTGCTCATTCTTTTGAAAATAGGATGAGAGGATGAGGACAAAAAGCTTTTCTTCAACTCAGTGGCATGGCTAATAAAGAGCTCAGATCTTCATCTGACTAAACTTTCCTGGTGGGAGGAAAATAATGGTCCATGACACGGCTCCATCCTGTAAAGCTGAACAGCCAGCCATTTATTTAAAAATAGGGGAACCAGCCCTGTTTTGAATATTGCTTTTAATTAGTGGAGTTCATGCCTCAGAGAATTCAAGCCCATGGAGGAACAACAAAGTATTTTATTTTAGTTATTTTTTATTATTATTATTATTATTATCATTTTGTTATTATTATTATTTTATGATTCTGTTATATACCTCCACCAGATGTCACTGTGGTGCAGATCAATAATACAGGATATTATGATATTTACAAGATACAAATTAATTAATACTCTGAAATTAGAGAAAGCAATAAAGTTTATTGCAAAATCATTTTATTTGGCTGAAAATCTGCAGTCCCAAATGACTTACAGCTGTATGCAAATGTCTGACTAAACATAACAAAGTTGCAATTGCTTTTGTACAGGCCGTATTTTATAAATATTTTTTCAGTTGATTTTCAAGCAATGAAAATCGCTGGTTAGTCTATTATATTAATTTTAACTCATTATTACAAGGTGTGGTGTGTCTTGCCTGTAGGTCAAACACGTGGAAAGCAGTTAGATGTATTAGTGCAGCTGCAGACAAATATTTTCATATACTGCTTGATAACTTTGGGGCTGTTATATGATGCTGTATAACAACATATGTGCCGGTTATTATGCAGTTTTTGTTTATGAATCTAATGCTGTTGATACACAGTTCATCATGCGCCACCAGGCTTTCTATGCCATAAATACCCCGGATAAATGGACTATAACCATCTGACAAAAGCCTGTGGGTCATGAGGCCTGCCTTCCTAGATTGGGAACTCATGAACCTGAGGATTTGAATGTGATTCAAGAAGTCAAGAGCCTGGCTCCATCTGATAGTTTTGTTATTGTGCCCATGAGCAATTTACTTGGTCACAGTTATGTCAGAGAAAGCTGATGTTGTGTCTTACATGGCTTTGAAGTACTTTTTAGGGACACTCAGGCAAAAATGTAATACTGGAGTGTAATACTACATCTGCTGTAGATTAATCTATGCAACCCCTGCAAAGAGCGGCACGGTGGTGCAGTGGATTGTGTTGCAGTCACTCAGCTCCAGGGACCTGGAGGTTGTGAGTTCAAGTACTGCTCCGGGTGACTGTCTGTGAGGAGTGTGGTGTGTTCTCCCTGTGTCTGCGTGGGTTTCCTCCGGGTGCTTCGGTTTCCTCCCACAGTCCACACGTTGGTAGGTGAATGACTGGCTAAGCGGCCACAGAAAATGAATGAATGATAAATATATGTGTGTGTTGTAGTGTGTATTGCGGTATAGTATATAGTATGTATTGCAGTGGTACGAGAAGATCAGTCTGTGCCCACTCACTCCCCACTCTATTATTAGACACACGTATCTTGTTTTTTCCATTGTCCTTAGCTATGAATTCTTGATGCTTGGAATAGATGCTTACAACTTGTTTAGGGTATCATTTATTCTTCAGATTCTGAGATGTGGAAATGTATTCATGAGCTAAAACGCATGTGTTGCCTCAGAGGCCGACTCTTTAGATAAGGTAAGCCGAGGTAAGCGCTGAGGGTGTGCCTCATGGGTGCGTTAAGGAGAAGCAAGTGTACGGTGCATAAATTACATGGAAAACACGTGACGTCAGGCACTAGGAGGTCCCTACTCTGTTTAGTCCTCCACTTTCATTCATACGCAGCGGTCAAAACTCATAAGCTCACCCACCAGCCCACGGCGAGCCTCCAGAGGAGACGGACAGGTAAGATACACTGCGGGCTTTACTGACGGGCTGCAGTGCAGTGTGTGTGGGTGCCGGTGTGTGCTTGGTGGGGGAGGGGGGTGTGTGTTGAGGTGGTTCGTTCACCGGTAAGTAGGTTAAAGTGCACGAGTAAGGAAAAGCACTATTTTAATCGTTACAATAAGAGCATGCGTCGCCTGTAGATACTGCACGGGTTCAAACGCGTCTTTATATAAAACAAGTTAGTAGTAGGTCTAGCTCTTTACAATGTTCGTTTGTCTTTCTTTTTTCATTCAACATATTTTGCTATAATATTAGTCTTTGCCGTGGCACTAAGGCTCAGTGTACTGTGTAATATAAACCCTTTAACACGTGTTTTGCCAACACGGTTACGAGCTCTCAGCGGGGTCAGTAGGTGCCCGGTGAATGCAGGGCATGTGTCCAAGGACGTGGGTTTACGATTAGATACGAAAGTCACTTATTATTATTCATATAGCGGTGAACCTACTCACAGGAGTGTGTATGTTGTGTTTGAATCCAACACTCTTAGTGCAGACAGCACTGGGAATGAGAAACACGGATCGGTGGCTTTGATTTCATTCAGTATCCTCATTTAACCCGGGTTTTCCACTGGATCCTGTGCCGAATGATTGTAGCCTGTTTACCGTGGGGAATCCAGGTCAAACGGAATAGGACGTTAGACAGAGGTGTAAGTGATAATCTGTAACAAGACCACCTTCTGTACTTGATGCCTTTCCTAATGCAAACCTGTTGTAAATAAGACCACATCCGTGAGGTAAACAGAATGTGTAGTAGTGGGTATTATCGTAAATTTGCATAACGTGAACATCATTTTTTGGATGTATTATTATCAGTTCTGAGGTCGCTTAAAGAACATAATGAAGTGCATTACCGCACTTTTTTTTCCACACAAACACACACATGTCCTGTGCTACAGCGCTGCGACCTTTCCCCCAGTTTCCAGTAGCAGCGGAGAATCATGTGATCAGGGAGCAGAGCTGGGGGATGGGGAGATGAAGGGCAAAACCTGAGCTTTTGACATCTTAGCATGTCCTTCATACGACTTTTAACGTCTTAACATTTTCTTCATACGACTTTTGACGTCTTACATAAATGTCCGGTGTTCAGGAACCTTTACATTTGACAAAGTGTTGTGAAAGTGGTTTTTCTATGATGCCTAGTTTTTAATCTTACTGATTTCAGTTTAAGCAAAATTATTCTTAGAACGTTGTAAAACAATGTATCGGGCGTGGAGTCATAATTTTCTCTTATAACAGTAAGCTTTTGGTAGGGTAACCAGATCTGAGATGGTGGAGGGACGACTACTGACGTGCAGACTGACCAATTAAATGTTTACAGAGAATGTCATCGACCAATAACGGTAGCTCTACAGTCAGACCGTCCAATCAGAAGATTTTAGGCTATTTCACCACGCCCCCTTCTTACTCAAGCGAACCAATCGGAGTAGGGGAGGGCGGGACTAGTTGTGAACGAAACGCTTCTCGAAGTTCTATGTAAGCTCTAGAAAAACACAATCCCGGACGTATGTGAAATTCCGCCCGGACATTTTTTTAGTCTAAAAAAGAGGACATGTCCGGGAAAGAGAGGACGTCTGGTCACCCTACTTTTAGAGTCAGTGATCACTGTGTGATCTCTATTGACCCAGCTGTGTGAATTATAATTTGGCAAGTTTCTGTAGTACTGCCAAGTTCAATGAACTGTTAACATTTGAATGATTTTGGTTTAAAGACATTATAGAATTCCTCTATGATTACTCTTTATGGTCAGGGCTGAAATATCACTTCACACTCAAGACAACCAGGTTTGGTGGCAGTTTAACTAATCCTCACATATTTAGTGCAAGCTGATCATTTTTGAAGAATGGCACAGTGTCTTGTATTGGCTCTGTAACTGAGCAGAGTATTTAATGCCTTCATGATTATAAACAAACTATATAAATAATACCGACCTTTCCTGCCTTTCAGTGACACATTTTCTTATCACTTATGCTCTTATCACCATATGTAAACAATAAACAAGCATTAAAAACCTAGACTCCTGATTGGCTGTCTAAATGATTTCTAAGAAATATGTTATTAATGTCATTGTATTTTATACCCAGGGGTGCCTATGAGGTGAAAGAGTACAATGTCAGCTTTAATTTGAGGATGTTTAAAAATGTATGGGCTATCAGTACGGAGTCAGCTGTATTAATGAAGTACAGCCATTGCTATATTTATTTTCCAGGACTGAAAATTTGTTAAAATTTTAAAGATAGACTAATACTAAAAAACTATCAAAAAACTGTAACTTTTACTAAGTATTGTAATCATACACATGTCCTATAATATTGCTACAGTAGATGTGACTGTTTAAAGGCTAGGAAGAATGTGTATGTGTTGAAATGCTGAAAGTGAAAGAAACATTAAATACTTTGGGATGTATATTTTTTTGACAGGTACATGTTGTTCTTCAGATCATCAAAGAAGAACAACAAAATTAATGCTAAAAAGAAGTAGCTGTATTGCTGACTACCTCTTTCACTTTAGAGTATATATGAAAAATATATATTTTGTCTGACACCTGAACAAAGAGTATAATGCTTGGGTGTCTTTATTACTTACGTTTAACAGGTTAACAGTCAGGACTTGAAGAGCAATCTCATGTAGCACGCTGGTTCTTGTAGTAAATGAAAACTGATCAACAAATAAAGATAAATAATATATAAAATAATGATACATGTAAATGGTTTACATAAATTACACAATGCTAAATGCTTTTGACAACAAAGGAAGCAAAGTTAACATAACCCTCTCTTATTATTTGATGTGACATATGTTGTCTGACGAGTTTAGAGATATGCACCCTGTCTCCGTTTATATGTGACACCTGCAGTGACTGAGGTTTTTATGACAAAGTTATCTTGAAAGAGCCTGACTTTGCTTTCTGTGTAGTATACATGTGTTTTTAGCGAAATGTAATTAACAACCTGAAGATATTTTGAAGAAAATAAAGCTCTATAAGTCGTGTTGATTCTGCTTTGTGTTGAACATCATAACTTGTTTGATGATGGCTACTCCCGGTTCACTCAGGTCATGTTGACTGCTAGGTGTTACTAGGTGCAAATGTCACTTAATACTCATACACAATGCTTTGTTTATAGATAGATAGCACCTACACATTACTTTTATGAAAATGGATCAAAGGTTAAGGGGAAAATCAGGTCACATGTTGTGGAATTATTACCTTGTTATGTCATATTTTGTTATGACTGAATTGTAGTAGATGTTAGCTGGCTGCAGGAGTGGAAAATTTATCTGCAAATAAAAGTATAGTCAAGAAATCTGACTGAATTAAATAATAAATAAATAGCAACAGACTACATGCTAAAAAAATTAGTATTGTTATAATATATATATATATATTATATTAGTGTTATATATATATATATATATATATATATATATATATATATATGTTATAACACTTCTTCAGATACCTACAAGTGTATATTAATAATTTTTTTCCTATAGTTTTACCATATACCATATACATTATATATCTGTTTTTGTGTTGTAACATGTCATACATGGTATGGTGGCACAACAGGTAGTGTTGCTGTTACAGAGATCCAGGGTAATGGGTCTGTGGGTTCAAACCACATGTCGGGTCACTATGGCTGTGTCTTTGTGGGTTTCCTATGTCCCACAGTTCAAAAACACTACGTTGGTAGGTGAACTGGCTGTGCAAAACTGTCCCTAGGTGTGAGTGAATGTGGGATGCCCCAGGATGGACTGGCGCTCTGCCTTGCGCCAGTGATTCCATGTAGGATCTGGACACACTGCAGACATGAACAAGATAACAAGTTATAGACAATTAATGAATTAATGTTTTTTTGCCTTCAGTGAGAGTTTGAAGGCAGTATGGCCGAAGCTCACCAGGCGGTGGCCTTCCAGTTCACCGTCACTCCAGATGGCATCGACCTGCAGCTGTGCCATGAAGCCCTGCGGCAGATTTACCTCTCTGGCCTGCACTCCTGGAAGAAGAGGTTCACTAGGTTCAAGGTACTTGGAATTTCCTTTGTTATCCTGGCAATGATTTATTAGGGCACTGTATCAAAGGTCATATATTTATTACTTTGTGTATTGCTTTATATGATTTCGTAGGAGTAGCACAATTTTGCTAGTAGTTGAATTGTACCCATTTAATCAACTGATAAGATATTGTTAACTTTAATAATTTGTATTTATAGTGTATAGCTTATGATATACATCTGATAATAATATGATGGCATTACTGATGGCCTCTTTCTGTATTTCTGCAGAATGGTGTCATGACTGGAGTATATCCTGGGAGTCCTTCTGGACTGATATTTGTTGCTGGGGGTTATATGACATATGCAAAATATGCCAAAATAGACCCATCGTTAGGACTCTTCACAAAAATAGCCACTCACATACCAATAAGGTAAATGACTGACAGCTTTCAGGATTCATTAGCCATGCGTAACAAGGAAAAGGACAGACATGATCTGCTAATGTACAGAATGTTCAGATAAAGAAGCCAAGCCTGTTCCACCTTGAAAAATGTTGCTTTGTGACTAAAGAATGAACCTCAAGGGCTCTTCCTGTTAATAAATCTTGTTAATTGAATGTTTGAGGAAGTGAGATAAACTGGAGGGAATCACAAAAAAGATTTTATGATAAATGGAAAAAGACATTCCCAATAAATAAATCAATAAATATAATTCTGCTGATGCCACATTGTGATTAATTTTGCTTCTGTGCAGTAAGTACATAACAGAGGATGGTCAGCGTATTGTTGGTGGAGTGCTGATAGGTACAGGACTGTGGGTCACCATCATCTTCTTCATGCGGAATGTGCTTAAATCTCTGTTGTCTTGGCATGGCTGGATGTACAATCGCCATGGGACTGTGTCTATAGGCACCAAAGCCTGGCTGGTGAGTTCAAACCATGTTAAATCTAATCTTGACCATTTAAAGAATTTTAAAATTACAGCTTTTTGTGGAAACCCTTTCCTACTTAACTTGATTTTTATGGTTAATATTAGTTGGTGTGATTGGCTAACTTGTTCCTGCATCTGTATAAAGGCAGCACCACACTGCATACATGTGTGTTGTTTTTGTGCTTAAAGTATGAAAAAAATAATAATTTTTGGCTTTGTAATACTGTATAATGTGTCTTTAAGGGGTTAGTTAATACTCTGTGGTATCATTTTACAGATTGGTAATAATTGGGTGATATTATGGCAATTTACATGTAACAACGTTTTGCTTGTGGCAGCAGGATAAGCGGTTATAGCCAATGAATGAATTAATGAATGGCAATGGCTTGTAATATTAGGGTTATTACCCCAAAACTATGAAGTAGTTATGTAGTAGAAAACAATTCTGTAAAGTACTCATTCATTTGCTTCGTCTTGGTTCCTGACCTAATATGTCTGTAAATGTTTATGTGAAGTATGACATACAGACAGTTACTCCATTTCACATCTGCTAATAACATCAGTTATTAATGCATTACGTGAGCAGTCATCAGCTCCTGCTGTTCCGTGCTCTTTCATTGCAGGGGTTTAAGCCCTAATTATCAGTTCTTGATGTTTTGTATTCATCCAAACTGGAATTTGAACCTATGTCTTTGGCTTACAAGGAAGTTGCTTTACCCACTCATTTAATAACATGATATGAGATACAATAACCAAGAAGGAAGATGGAAAGAAGTGATAATTTCTAAGTATTTTACAGCTTTGTTTCCATGTAGGTTTCCATTGTAATTTTAATCTGCTAGTAAGACTACATTATACTGTAACTGACCATTTAAAACATTTAGACAAATATTTAAATTACTGAATCAATAATTTACTGCACCATCCCCATATAGTTTCCACAGACCTTGTGCTCAGTGTTTGCATAGTAACCCTAATATTACAAAATATTTTTTAACCAAGATGTGGTTACTGAATATGTTTAATAACAGGACACTGTTGTATAATATATTTTTTACGATAATATTCTTTATACCCGCTTCTGATCAATCTGTAAAATAAAATGCAACTGTTTTTGCCATCAATCAATCAATCTGATTTTAATAGTCATTTGTCTCAGGCAGGTGCTATGCTATATTTGTTCATGCTAACCAGTTTACAGCATGTTGTGTGTTCCCATTCCTTTGGTTTAATGCTTCAACCCACTATCTCTGCAGGTGCTGGTGAAATTGTTTTCTGGCCGTAAGCCAATGCTCTACAGTTTCCAAAACTCACTGCCTCGCTTACCTGTGCCCCCAGTGAAGGACACTATGCAAAGAGTGAGTTATAACTGTTTAATATAGTTAATATCTGTTTAATTTATCTATCTAATATCTATTTAATTAAAAAAATTATAAAATCATAAACAATTTTTAAAAAATATTATTTATTTATTTAGATAGATTTTGTGAGGTTTGAAACTTTAGAATCTTAATTTTAAGGGAATGTTTGCACTTTTTTCAGTGCTGTAAATCAACTATACAGACTAAATATAATATAAATTAAAGGTGGTTTTGGGTTTGGAAAGATGACTGTAGAAGTTTTACCACTGAGTATATGCCTTTTTTAACACCCTGTCTCGTGTTCTCTTGTTTGTCTAGTATCTTGAATCAGTGCGCCCTCTCATGGATGATGAGCACTTCAAACGTATGGAAGGCCTGGCAAAGGACTTTGAGAAGAATCTAGGCCCAAAACTCCAGTGGTACTTGAAGTTGAAGTCCTGGTGGGCTTCCAACTATGTAAGATGACATCATCTGCAAACTCAGACGCCTGTGCCATGTAGCGGTGCCATGTGTCTTTTTTCTTTTACAATTCTGCTTTTGATGTTTACAGGTCAGTGACTGGTGGGAAGAGTATATTTACCTGAGAGGACGTGGGCCAATCATGGTCAACAGCAACTACTATGCAATGGTAAAGCCCTCACTGGTTTGAATTGGTGTGAATAGGTATGTGCAGTCAGTGATACTGAGCTATTAAGACCATAGGCTCATATTATGTGTCCTATCAGTGGCATGAGTTCACATGATAGTGAGAGTCTGAGGACATCATGTGACCCAGAGCAGGAAAGAAAGGGAGGTTTTATCAGAAATCCTTAGTGCCTCTTTACAGCAGTTCTTACTCTGTTGTTTATGGGGAATTGCCAGCAAGATGTAATTAAACCTGTTTCAGCTCATCATAAAGCAATACAATATCAGTAATTAATTTAGACTTATTTTAGGGTTACTTACGTAATGCATTCAGTTTTGCATGGACACTTTATATATTCTCCATAAAGAAGCATGAAATGAAAAGACAATGAAATGTAACTTGGGCTGTGGAATGAGTTTGAATGGAGTTAGTTATTCAGAAATAATCTTTGGGTGAATGCATTTGAATCCTCATGGAATTGTTTTAAATATCTAATGTTAATCCTTCCACAATTAGAAGCTATTACTGCAACATATGGGCACATACCTAATAATGCTCTTAATTAAAGAAAAAATAATAAAATAATAGTAACAAAGTTAGAAAAGAAATATGGCAAGAGATAAGTCTTGAAATACTTAACAAATGCGCAAAAGTTAATCCACAAATTAAACACAAGGCACAGATATGTTTCACTATTCACAAATGAATACGTCCCAATCTGTGTCCCACAGTCTGCAGTTTGTACAAATACAGTTACGTTTATAAACAAAAGTTTTCGGGTTTTCATATTTGTGTTTAATTTGTGGATTAACATTTACGCAATTGCCAAGTATTTTGAGACTAATCTCTCTCCACAGAGAACAGTTAGATATCCACATATTTTTAGACATACAAAGTACTTTGAGTGCTATTATTTACCTTTTAAAAAATGTATTTATTTGACACCTCTAGGATTTCCTGTATGTTTTCCCTACTCATCTGCAAGCTGCCAGGGCAGGGAATGCCATCCATTCCATCATGATGTACAGAAGGAAACTGGACCGTGCTCAGATCAAACCTGTAAGCCTTGCACATATCATCACACATACAATCTCTTTTCATTCTACTTCAACAAAGACGTTTTTACATATACACATGTTACTAAGTTTTCTGCCATACCTTATAAGCTTGTTATTAAGGCTCAGAAAGCTGGTTCATGTCATATATTTTTAAAAATATATACATTACTGTCTGTGCTTAAAGTACCAAAAAAAATAATCTGACAGGGAGATGAGTGTGAAGTAAAGTCCACTTATACCACTAATTAAGTCAGACATCTGCATTAACACATTCTGAAATAAATTTGAATTTTTTCCTTCTCCTGTAAAGTTACAATTTTGAGAGATACAATTTTGAGAGATGTTTTTTACAGGACAGCCACAATATTTAATTAAGTTGTCTTTCTTTATTTGATTACTCAATATATGAACTAAGGTGATATTAGTAGCCCATATAAGTAACAAAGTTATGAGAGTATGGACCCATTTAAATGCATTTTAAGAGGTATATAGATGATCATGTTTACTTTCTCAGAAAAAAAAGTACTATACAGATACATTATTGCCAATAAACATATAAATAAAGCAAACAGTATAACTGTACTATTAAAGGTACAACAATTCTGGCCCCTAAAGGTGCATTACATCCTCTTCTCCAGAAGATGAAGTGAATATTTGTCATCTTTAATTAAAGAACTGTATAAAATAAAAGAACATAATATAAGTCGGTGGCACAGTGGCACAGCAGGTAGTGTCGCATTCACACAGCTCCAGGGACCTGGAGGTTGTTGGTTCAAGTCTTGCTCCGGGTGACTGCCTGTGAGGAGTTTGGTGTGTTCTCCCTGTGTCTGCGTGGGTTTCCTCAGGGTGCTCCGGTTTTCTTTCCATGCTCCAAAAACACTCATTGGTAGGTGGATTGATGACTCAAAGGTGTCCATAGGTGTGAGTGAATGTGTGAGTGTGTCGCCCTTTGAAGGACAGGCACCCCCTCCAGGGTGTGTTCTTGCGCTCAGTGATTCCGGGTAGGCTTCGGACCCACCGCGACCCTAAACTGGATAAGCGGTTACAGACAATGAATGAATGAATATAGTCCTGGAGATACAATGATGTATATGAAATTAACAACAATTTGTATAGAATATGGTACAGTTATGTTCCCTGATTAAAGGTATGGAATATGTACTTTTGGGGGTACCACTACAGTGTCAAAAAGAGGTACACTGTCAGACAAATTGTCACTGGTGGTACGTTTTTCTGTCACTGTGGTACATATTCAGTATCCTTAATTTTGGAAAATGGTTGTACCTTAATCTACTGTAATTGTAGATTTTAAACTTGATTTCATACATACCATTTCATAGCCAGGATATAATGTTCTTTTATTTTACACTGTCCTATAACGAAAGATTATAAATTATTCATTCAAATTATTCTGAAGAAGAGAATGTAATGCTTTAGGCAACACAACCGGACTGAAGTATTTCTACATCAAACCCACATATGTATTTTCCTATTTATTTACATGTAGACTTGATCTTGTTTAGTGTCTGGCTTTCTTTCTTGGATATATGCACTGGCATGTTTGTGCTTAGGCAGATTCTACTGATATAGAAAATGTGAAGACTAATGATTAGACATAGTGTATGTTTATAAAAAAGCATGTGTTTTGTCATTCTTTTTCTAAATCTATTTCTCCATTTCACTTTTCCTTCTCATCTCTCTTTCTCTCTGCTGCTATTCTCTCTCTCTCTCTCTCTCTCTCTCTCTCTCTCTCTCTCTCTCTGTCTTCTAACACTTTACCTATTTGCGTGTTCAGTAAAAAAATCCCTCCTTAACAGTGCTGTGTTTTGTCCCCCGCTTTCGGACGGTGCTGTGTTAAATAAGGTTTACTTGCTGGAGAACAGAGTGCCGCTGTGTTCGGCACAATGGGAGCGTATGTTTAACACTTCCCGTATCCCAGGGCTGGAGTCAGGTAAGAGAGAGAGCGAGTAGGCGCACTCTGCGCCCTAATGGGTTAACCCATGGCATGCAGTCTCACATCACCTGCAAATTTAAACTTACTGTCACACATTAATCTTAAAAGTATACAATGCTTTCAACGTAATCTCAGTCTATCATCTTTGTAGCATGTGACCCTCTACCATGAACAGTAATCTCAGTGGGTTTCCCTATAATGAATAAAATAACAGACTACTCAATTAGAGGATTTTGGGTGTGAGATCTACAAAGGGGGTGGTCTTATTAAAGTAAATGTTTAACTAGATTTACTCAAGTGTGTAAAACTGATTACATGATCACCACTGGCCTCACAAAGCAACAACATTTGTAAATGGATTGATTTTGGAACACAGTCATTCTCATGCATTTCCCTGTATATAGTAAAAGAACAGAATATCCGTTGACATGAAAAACAAAACTGTAAAAATAAGCAGGTGCTGAAATCATAGTCTAATTCAAGGAAACTTATCAATAGAAAACTTCCTTGTGTTTTGATGCTGGATCGCAGAGGTTCTCATGGTTGTCAAATGTTCTTACAATAGGACATCTGACAGCACATTACTACATAGGTGGCAGATGGACATTACGTTAAAAGCCACTGGGCTATTCCTTTAAGTGCAGTAAGTTATGCTCAATTTGAACATTTCAACATTTTAAATTCAAGCTTTCAAATCCATTTGATTATTGTTTTATCAGAAATGCTGAACTTTTTTTAAAACTAGTGTTTTTCTTTATTGCACTGGTGATTTGAGGCTCCATCTCCATGGTCCCGAATGACCTTCTCACTCGTTTCCACTCCACATCTCGTGAACGTCTCTGACTCCGATCTCTTCATCCATTTTAGTCATCCCTTTTGATTTCATCATGCTCTTCCTCCGCTCTAGGTTTCCCTGAGGGGTTGGTATTTGGGATTCCTGTTATCTCTTAGTGTCTGACTCTCCCTCTTGCTTTACAGCTCATGGTTCTAAACACTATTCCCATGTGCTCATCCCAGTATGAGCGTATGTTCAACACAAGTCGAGTCCCAGGTGTAGAAACAGGTAGAGCTCTCTCCTGTCCTCTGCTTCTGCACTTTAATCTCTGAATTCCAGATTAATCTGCTGTTCATTCATTAGACATCAGACAGTGCATGTGGGTGGAGATTAAAATGCATGGTTTTGCAGAGGTGTGAGCTTTATGTGGTTTAACCCCAGTGTATTTGTCCATTCTACTCTTGGAGGATTTTTCTATAACTATTTAACTATTTAATAATAACGTAATCATATATTTAATTATTTAATGAGCCCTGCAGTTAAGTACTATTACATCAGATTTACACTTTGCATCAACAGATCAGGATTTTTCTATTTGTTTTGATGCCAAGTCAAAAATAACTAAAACTTGGCTTTGTCTCTTTCCAACAAACAAATGTTTTCACGGACAACTAAAAGGTCAGATTGAAAGTGTGTAATTCATATTTCCAGCAAATAAGTATGAATTTTAATGCACTGAAAAGCAGAAATATATATATGTAATATTACCATTTTATGAAAGCACTGGTTGCTGTGCCATGAAGTTTGAATAAATTCACATGAATATAAAGCCTTTTATCAGATGTTTTTATGTATTTATTTTGAGCATGTACATATATTTTCAATTAAATAAAATGTATATTTGCCCCAGCTATCACTAGATGTAGTTTCAAATATAATATGTAAGCTATCGTCTATGCATAGTATTAGGAAGTGTTAAAAAAATAAACAATGATTATTCATTAACAAAGCCTCCCTCCCATTTCCAACAAGAGCACTTGTTTGAACAGTAAAGGACAGTAAAATTCCCTCTAAAGGAAATAAACGGCCAGATAAATATATGGGTATTATCATGGGCGTAACTTTGAAATGTTCCTGGGACAAGAAAGCCGCCTTTGTATTGCATGGTTTAAAATATATTTTATTACCATTATTTTCTGCTTGTTATGATTAAGAAATTATACATTTAATTTCATGAAATACCAGTTTCCTACAGCTTGTAGAGGAAAAACTTTCATCCAAATGAAACAGAAATGCTAATAAATTTCTCCTCACAGATATAACACAGAGCTTCTCCAAGGGTACTGTGGATGAAATACCTTGGGATAATAATCACTATTAGAGACATGGGCTGACCAAATACACTGTTCCTCACTATTTTGTTCTTAGTACAAATTTCACACACCTTTTGGGCAGTAAGCTGTAATAAAACATATTTTCAGAATGCACTTTCCAAATTAGGTTTGGACAACATCAGCTATTTCAAAAAGTGGTGAGAACATGTCCCCTGCATCCCCAGAGTAAATTTACCATGTGTGTATAACAAAGTGGTGTGTAGAAAATAAGTATTTGGTCTTCAATCACCCATGTGTTCATTTCTCCTTTCACATTAAGAAACATTGCATGACTAATATAAGACTGAGATGTCTTTACATCTCAGTGACTGAATAATGCCAGTGGTAATGCTAATTTGAGCAAAGGTTTTGGACACATTGTCACTTCTAGGGATGCAGAATAATTTAGCTCCACCCTTTTTCTTTAATGGCTATTATTTTAAAGTTTCATTTCATACACAATTCATTCTCTGAGAATTCCTTATATGTCTCTGTGAGTAGACGTGATTCAGCACGTGAACGAAAGCAAGCACATCGTCGTGTACCATAAAGGACGGTTCTACAAAGTGTGGGTGTTTTATGATGGGCGGCTGCTGTACCCCAGGGAGATTGAGCAGCAGATGGAGAGGATTCTGGCAGACAAGTCTGAGCCACTGCCTGGAGAAGAGACTCTTGCTGCTCTTACTGCAGGAGACAGGTGAATAACTCTATAGAAAGTATAACATGAGATATTCACAGAAGGCTTAAAGCTTGTAAAGTTGTAAATTTGTTCAATCCCCGATTATTTACAGAGACACAAAACTATATTACTATTCAAAAGTTTGGAATCGCTTGCACATTAGAATTTTTTTGGTAATTTAAATAAAATATTCTAGTGTGTTCAGTTAACTGATTTCTTACTTATTCTCTATTTCAAGGGATTAGGAGAGGAAACGCTCATTAAATGATACATACAAACATAATTTAAAAAGTTGATTACATAATATGAAAGTGGCAGCTATTGAGTTGTTAATGAACAGAAAAAAAAAACAGATTTTTACTTATGTTTCAACAGAAGGGGAATATTTACACAGTAGTGCATTATACCATTCTGATGAAAATAAATTTTTTAAAGTTTTTCTTTCTCCTCACAGAGTGCCTTGGGCCAAGGCCCGTACCAAGTTCTTCAGTAAAGGGAAGAATAAGCAGTCACTGGATACAGTGGAAAAAGCTGCTTTCTTTGTGACTCTAGATGATACTGAACAACACTATGACCCTAATAACCCTGTCAAGTCCCTGGACAGCTATGCTAAGTCACTTCTTCATGGGAAGTGCTATGACAGGTCAGAATGACCACTGAAACTCATCATTTATTTGTGATTTTCTTTTTTTGTTTTCAGTTCAAATGATTTTAATTTACATAAATGGTGTTTGTATTTGGAGACAGGTTTCGCCATATATCATTTTAAATGTGTAACCTTTGTTTTCTTCTGTTCAGATGGTTTGATAAGTCCTTTAACCTGATTGTGTTTAAGAATGGAACTATGGGTCTGAATGCTGAGCACACCTGGGCCGATGCCCCAATCATTGGACACCTGTGGGAGGTGAATCTCTCACAATTACATATATGGAAAGTTTAAACATGTTATTTCACTAAACATCATTTGTAAAAATGTGAGATGTACTATACTTTCTTTCGGCCTGATGTCTTACACCTGTATTACACATCTGTATTGTACGTCTACTAACAAAGGCACAAATTTGATACACTTAGTGAAGAATGTAGAGTATAGTTATAACCCTTTTGAAACACAGCTAAAATAGAAATCATTGGGGTGTTGCTGAATTCTGTGAATCCGCATTTGGAATATATGGCTAAATAGCATTAATCAATTCATATGTAAAGACATACAGAGATAAACTCTTTCCAAGATTTCCTTAACACTTTTTCACATTTTATGCAAATAAACACTAGAACAGACGAGTCACCAAAAAATTCCTGGTTAAATTCTCTATCTTCTGTTAACCATATCTCAATCATACAGATATAGGTATTAGTTTACACAAACACATACTTTGGCCAGATGTGTTCATTAAAATATAAAAAAAAATGTTATCTGCTGACAGAGTTCAGCACAACTGCTTTGCTATGTTTGCTAAGTGGAGTGAGTTCTGATACAAGTCAGAATGATCAAGTATAGAATTCTGGTAGATATTAAGTTGCATATAGTTTAATGGCAAATATGTTTATTCTACAGCAAGTATTAGCCTTGGATCCTGTGATCCTGGGATATGCTGAAGATGGCCACTGCAAGGGCAAAATACACGAGAGTATGCCTGGACCACAGCGTCTACAGTGGGATATTCCAGAGGAGGTATACCATTTCTTCACTTCTATATCCCTTTTGTAATTAGCACTAAGATATTATACCTCCAAAAATTAGCAAACAATACTTATGAAGGTGACTGTGTATTATTTAAATTGTTTTTCTGTTAAATACAATTAAAATTAAACGACATGACCAATTTCTCCTTGAATATTTAAGGTTTGTAGTTGATATCTTCATTTCACTACAATTTTTACTTTAATCTTATATGGTACTGACCTGTCTAATCTTTAAGAATTTTATAGTAAGTTCTTTTTCTTTTTCTGTAGTGCCAGGCAGTGATCAGCAGCTCTCTAAAGGTGGCTAATGCCTTAGCAGATGACGTGGACTCCCACATTATTCCCTTCAGTAACTTTGGCAAAGGCCTGATCAAGAAGTGTAAGACAAGCCCAGATGCCTTCATCCAGCTCGCTCTGCAGCTTGCTCATTTCAGGGTAACGTTTACAGTACTGTGCAAATCGGAGGCACCCCAGATTATTATTATTATTTATAATAATGTATCTTCTTAGTAAATGTGCAGCTTTTTAAAGATTATATATAATGTAAAAAAATACAAAATTAACAGCACACTTGATTTAAAATAATGAAATATTTATTAACCTGTAAAACATTGGATGATAACCTCAGAAAATCCTGGACTACCAAGAAGATCATTTTGGACAGGGTCAAACAAACTCATTTACAGAATATCAGTATTTACTGTAATAATGCTTTTTGTTTTTAATTCTAATTTTAGTGTTTTTTATGGGTTTTTTAAACTCCTAAACTGTTAACATTCAGATAAATTGATTTTTGATATCTCATTTTCGCAGGTGCCTCTACATATACACTTATTTTGTTAGATCATTTTTTTTAAAGTTCACATTCCTTACCTGAAATGACCGTCTGTCCACTCTCCCCTACATCAGGACAAGGGTAAGTTCTGCCTGACCTACGAGGCGTCCATGACGCGGCTGTTCCGAGAGGGTCGCACTGAAACTGTTCGCTCATGCACCATCCAGTCCAGCGCATTCGTCAAAGCCATGATGGACAAAACTCAGACGGTAAGATCCACGGTTTTCAATAACTACAGCAGCCATTCACACCAGTGCCAAAATGCCACCATATAATTCAGATATATAATGTTAATTCCTGCACAAAATACTAACAGTATATGCTCATCCTTACAAAGTGGGACACAAGTGCGGGACAACTGAATTTATCTTTACTCTGATTAAACAGAACAGGTGTATGCTCTTAGCAATTCAAACTACACTCTGAATAAGCACTCTATGCTCACAAACAGAAACAAATTGCCTACACACAGAAAACTCTAATGATTTTTTTTCACTCTATGCTTTGTTCATATGCCTTGAATCCTTCTTCAGCAGAATTCAGCTTGGAAAGAGGATAAATTGAAATTGCTAATTGAAATAAAATAAAAATTTGACCACAGCGATAAATCATAATGTTATCTGTTTCTAATTCTCTCATTTCACATTCAGAGAGAGGAGAGACTGAGGCTGCTCAAGTTGGCCGCAGAGAGACACCAGGAGTTGTACAGATTGGCTATGACTGGAAAAGGCATTGACCGACACCTGTTCTGTCTCTATGTGGTGTCCCGGTACCTGGGAGTGGACTCACCCTTCCTTAAAGAGGTATGACATTTTTTCCTCCGGGATATATCCTATTTATTTTAATGCACAGTGAATTTACTATACCTCCATTTGTGTCTTTATTCCTCTCTCTCTTTTTCTCTCTCTCTCACTCTCACATTATTCATATTCATATTATTATTATTTGAAATGTTGGTCATGTACTTATAGTAATAGTCAAAAGGATATTATTGTTACATTGATTTATGTTATATATAACAATATGCAGTACAAAATATATATTATAATTTTGTCCAGATATATAAGTGGATTTACTGTGCTGCAGGTACTGTCAGAGCCCTGGAGGTTGTCCACCAGTCAAACTCCTCTGCAGCAGGTGGAACTCTTTAATCTGACCAAGAACCCACAGTATGTCACGAGTGGAGGTGGCTTTGGCCCGGTATGTATAAACAGATTTGGCAACAAAAACCTTGTACAAAGTAAAAGGCCAACTATAGTCTAGAACAGATTGAGGCATAGTTCTTGCTTGTAAAACGAGGCAGGAAGTTAGTCATAATCTGTAGCCTCAATTATTTAACTCACTAGTGTGGTTAAGTATTGGAGAGAGAGAGAGAGAGAGAGAGAGAGAGAGAGAGAGAGAGAGAGAGAGAGAGAGAATTGCCATTGGGTTAGTAAGGTTTAGTGCTGAATGCTTGTTTAAATGTAAAGACACAGGCTTAGTTACACGATTTGTGCAAAATCCCAGAAAACCTTTTGGCACCAAGTAGTGCTTACAACATCCACCTTCAACAGATGTCAGAAGAACAAGTCCACTCTTGCTTCAGATCTGGTGAAAATTGTGCATCCGTCCTTTGTGAGAAGAGAACTTACTGCTGTGGGTCAGAAGAGATGTGTAGCTTTCAAGACGGCTTTAATGAGAAAAGGAAATACACACACAAACAAATTGCAGAAAGTTTGCAAATCAAAAAAGAAACAGTTAATGCTCTTACAACAATGGACTGACCCCCAGAACGCAGACCTCTTTTTCTCAGAAATAAAACAAATGATGGGTGATGTCTGATATTGGACAGTAATGTACATGAGGTATTTTGGGATAAATATTACACATTACCACCTGTGTTTTTTTCCCTCATCTTAGGTAGCAGATGATGGTTATGGAGTGTCTTATATCATCCTTGGAGAGGACCTCATCAACTTCCATATATCTAGCAAACACTCCAGCCCTGAGACTGTGAGTACCATACGTTTACATTTACATGTATGTTTTGACAACCCTGGTAAATATATGTCTTACTGATTGCATAAGTAACTCTGACTTAATACTATGTACAGAGAACAGGCTTCAGTAAGATATTTTTGTGTATTTTGCATGATATACTGTTCCTGTAAATTTGCTGAGTGCATCATATTGGAAAAATGTGATTAAATTTTTTCACAGGCCTTATTCTGTGTGTTTTTACATTGTTTTTTTTTACATCTATTCACCACATAGAGTGTTTGTGCATTACATTGGGTAAAGTGTGTCTCCTCTAGAGTCTGTGTTGAATTCCAGCAGTGGGATCCACTATTCTGAATATGACTGTGTATACAAGTTATGTCACATAAAACGTTATGTGATTATTAAAGCCAGCATCCCATTTGTGTTTGTAGGACTCTCACCGTTTCGGCAGTCACATAAAGCAAGCCATGCTGGACATTCTGGACCTCTTCCAGTTGGATATGAAAGCCATCAAGTGATCTGTTTTCACTCTCTCCATTCACACAAAGGGGCTTCATTTCAGTGAAATGCTCAAAGGGTTTGTTACTCCTCCATAGACGTGTAAAGAGGCATGTACCTATATATTGAGGGTTTTTCACTTCTAAGAAACTGAATTAGTCTAATTGAAGCATGAAAAATGGATATATCCATGTACTGTTCATTCACATTGTTTTGAGTGTGTAAACTGGGAGAAACCTTTCAGTGGGTCTGTTTTATAACACATTGTCTCCATTTTCAGGTTTTGCATATTGTTTGTATTTTCATTGTTGACTTATTGAGCAGAATGGACATTAGAGTAACACATGAGGGACATAAGGATAACCCAGGGGGAAAAAAATCTCTGTTCTTTACTGTGCACATAAACCAAGTCTCCTCCGATAGCTGCTATAGCATGGCAATAGTTAAAATAAATATATTCATACTCAGGTTAATTAAAACTGCTGAAATAAAACTACAAAATATGTCACTTGACCAGGGGCCCCAACGTTTTTGCATATGTCAGTAGCACTGAGGCAGGAGAGCCACTAGAGGGAGCTATTAGAGAATTTACTCAATGCACTCCAAAGACTCCATTTCCTCACGTACTAGTGCACTGATGCAGTGGACATTTACTTGAAGGCAATTGTGAATGTTTTTGTATATTTCCCTCACTTGAAACTTCCTGTCAATGGGATGCACATTGTGGACAGTGGCAACTTCTGAAGCCTGTTTTTTCACTTAGATTTTTCCTCATAGCTTTTCCTCATAGCATAGCAATAACTTCAAACGGTTTCTTCAGAACAAATCAGTAAAGCAACACTGAGATTTCTGAGTAATTGAAGAGTACCTTAAATGGCATTTCTAAATTCTATTATTTTGTATTATTTTATTTTTTTCAAAGTAAAATGCATGGTGACTTGTGAATGGCAAAAATGTCTTTCTTCAGCAGTGAGCATTGCATGAACTGAGGGCAGGAGTTGATGGCATTCATCCATAACAATATTGTTGAGGTCAGGTTATATTATTCTCGCACACAAACACCACTCCATCTCATCCCATAGATACTAGATGGAACTCAGTTCCTACAGAGAACACATTTTCAGTGCACCACAGCCCAGGGGGCTATATTCACTTCTAGCTAACACTTACCATTGGACATGGGGATTTTACGCTCATGTGCAGCTGCTCCAGAGCATCACGTTTCATGTTTTTCTATGTAGATTATACAAGCTGTACAAGAACAAAAGAATGTCAATGTCCACACAATTGCTGAAATATAAAGCAGCAGAATTCAGTAATTATTCAGTGTCTACAAATCTTTGGACATACAGTGCATTAACCTTGAGGCAGACGTCATTAAAATCTCACAAAATCACAAAATCTCCAATTTGGTAACTTTGCAGGAAGGAAAGAAAATATAGCGGAATTCTTTGCCAACTTTCAATGCAAGTTTCTTTGGAATTATTATATTCTGAGTGAATTTGGAGCATTTTTTGGGCCATTTATAAAGAAACTATATATATATATAAAATGTTCTCATATACAAGAGACAGGGATATTTTATTCTGTATATAGGTTCTTCAACGGCAGAACAGTAAGCTATTTATTTATCCTTGAAATCCATGTTTTCACTGTTCATCGTTGCATTGGTTAATCAATAGTGTGTCTTCATTAATTGCTTGATTTTGTGTCATTGGTTGAATGTAACAAGAGAACTAATGTCTGAAAGAAAATAAAGCAACTGAATGTTTTGGGAAATGTATGTGTCACTAAATTGTATTCTAGCTGTAGCACATTCTTCTATAACAAGTTCCACAAAGGCAGCTGAAATGTCAAAAGACAGTAAAATAAATTCAAGGGAAGAGGTTGTCTGAGTCTGTGTTTACTGTAATATGTTCATGTGGGGAAATGTTGTTCTCTGGTTCTCTCAAGGTGGAACAGAATGATTGATGGGACAAAAAAGGACTTATTTGTACCTGGCTGAAGTTTAGCTTGTCTTTAAGTTTTTATTCACAATTTTGATCTGTTCTTTCTTTCATGCAGTTAGCGCTCTCCCAAATTGAGTCATTTGTAGATTGTAATTCTGTCTACACCAAAAATGTCAGTATTACCCACCTATGGAGGAGAAATGCTTTTCAATATTTGAAAGTGTCTTTGCTGTGTAAAATCTTCCTAGCAAGCCGGACTGAGATCCTTAGTTTTATTTATCCGTTTAGAAACACTGGAGCTTCGTAAACACACTAGACTGTTTTGGGCAGGGAAACAGACTGGAGAGTTAGCAAATGATGAGGAAACATCCTCAAATAAAAAAATAATAATACTTGTTTTTGATTAAAATCGTGAATGTTGACTTTAAGTATGATATGAATGGCTAAGGTTAAAGCTTGACTACAGGACCAAAGTGAGACCAAAACCTTATCTTTTAAAATAGTTTTAAAACAGAACACATTCCAATGACCTCATGTAAGTACACACAGAACATGAAATTATACAACATTACCTTTGAAATATAAGAATCAATGCGGAGAAGGGATTACAATGTACAATGATTTTAATGCATTTTTTTCAGACTTTTAGATTGATAAGTAGTTAAAAAATACCACAAGGAATATGCAAGCCATGTAAAATACGTCGAAAAAGATATGTTTATACTATTTCTGTACCACTTCTGTATGCACACTCTGTTGAAATATTTGTAGACATCCATTATAATAATAAGATTTAACTACTTTGGCTTGAGTAATCTACATAGAAAAGCATAAAATGAAATGGGTTGCTTTGGGGCTGTTGCACATGACCCTAATATCACAATGCTCAATACCAATAGTCAGTGAGAGGACTATAATGCCATGTAGTACTGAGTTATAAAGCAGTGGAGAATTATTTGCCTCTGAAATAAATGCACCAATGGGAAAAAATACAAATTTATTTTCACTTAAAAAGTTGGGTAAGGGTGTCTTTCATAGGTTTTTACAAATATTACACTATTTATTGTCACTTGCAAAATGCAATAAATTACATGCAGAACAAAAATAAATATATAAAATACAAATTTGTAAAATAAAATCCCATTGGTTTATTAATAAAGATCTGGGGGGCCCCAAGAAGTGCACCTGTCTAGGCGATGGTCCAGTTTTTGGGAGATCCTCAGCGATGCCAAAGCCAATCCATGTCCAAGTGTCTGGGGCAGATTAATTGGCCTCAAGCTCCCTGGGTGGGTAGGATGACCTCCTTCTGAACACCCAGTGGTAGCCAGTGTGCGTGTTAGCTGTTAGCTGCTGTGACAGAAATGGAAGTTAGCGCTCTCCTCTAAGCATCTTGAGCTGTGCAGTGATGACACATTTAGTAGTTTGCGTTATAGGGAAGACCTAGCCAACAAGAATTAGCCAAGACAAACCTCTCCAAGAAAATATAGACTAAACCATTGTATATGGATTCTTACTGTGGTTATGCATGAGCTGTTTTTGTTTCCAATGTTATTCCCCACCAGACACTCAAACACATTCGTTGACATTTGTGCTACAGTATCATGGCCCCAGTAGACGTGGGTCTGAACCAACTGAGTGTGCCTTCTTAGAGTCAATATTGGTGATACAGCATACAACATAGATGACTTTACAAGAAGTAAATAACAATGTAAATGTAATTAAAATGTATGTAAAATTTAGTGACAGTTGGAGGTGAGTCCTGGGGTAAAAGGTCAGGGCTTTGGCTTTGACTAATATGTCTTACGAGAAATTTTCACACTTAAAGTTCGGCTGAAAATAACCATTTGTCCATACTCTTAAACATTTGAAACAGATATCAGAAGCAGCCCATCCTCTTGGCAATGTTGTCTCAGTGGAGTGACAAGGATGAGTGGAAGGACTGATGGGGCTTCTCCGAAATCCCTTCCTCTGCATCATCCAAGAGCTTGGGCTTAATGCAGCACCTATGGAAAAGTAGCTTCCGCCTGTTCTCGTAATAGAGAGTTTGGAGAAAGTGCCTACCCACTCTGATCTCAGATCAGGAGTTGGATTTCCGTTATAATTGCCTGGGTTAAAGGAGGCTGATATGGGATCAGTGTAAAAGAGAGAGTTCTAGTTGCAGCTAAATATAACTTGCTGGTGGGGGATTGTGCTGATGCCTCAGACTAATGAGGAAGATGCTTACAGCTATCACAGGGGTGACACATTTCTCAGGAGGGCGAAACAGGAAGTGGTTCCATGTGACACTGGCCACAATGCTACGCCCGTGTTAGCCACCACTCTTTCCGCTGGATGGCTTACGTTTCAAGGCCACATTCCTGCTTCCCCTGAGCCCCCAAAGACACTCAACCACACAAACTTTTCTTACAACATATTTTATATCAGTCGTGCAACACAGCCCTGATTACCATTGCTGGCTAGCAACAGCCTCTACTCTTTTGGGAAGTCTTAAGACTAAATGTTGGAATATTTCTGTTAGGATTGGATTGTATTCAGCCAGGTGTTGATATTGGATAATTAGTTCAGAATCACAAAAGTCACTCCAGATCATTTAAAGGGATTAAGATGGAGTGTAGTCGCTCCAGAGAACTCAGTTCCATTGCTCAACAGCCCAATGTTGGTGGACTTTATACCCCTCTATTGTATGGCATTGAGCAAGGTGACCAAGGTGAGCTCATGTTCCTGATGACCCCACTACAGGCAGTACATTTTTATGAAGACAATACAAAATGTCTACAAGCTTTTGGATATAGTTTATCATATCCTTTCATCTTTTTAGAGTTGGAAAGTACCCGCTGCCTTTTATGTTTTGTGAATGCTTAAGGATGAGTGGATCAATAAATGGTCTGAAATTACTTGGCGTAAAAGCTTAGTACATTAACATGCATTAAAATTAATGATGTATTTTCCTTCTCCTATAAGGTTACAGAGATATCTGAGATATAACATTTCCCATGTTATGTTAAGCCTGACTCTCAGTGTTACTGCTGACAGAGTTCACAATTTTAACAATATTTCTGACACCCATCTTCAGTCATGTACAAAAGTTTGGTGCTCCTATTTAATTAATTAGTTATATTTAAAAAAAAAAAAAATTTTTTAAGTTCTTTGAGAGTGAACATATTGTACTTATATTTATTCATTAATTCATTGTCTGTAACTGCTTATCTAGTTCAGGGTCACAGTGCAATCACTGGGCGCAAGGCGGGGACACACACTGGAGGGGGCCGTAAACATTTGTATGAATCATTTTTTATTCCAATATGAAAGCAGCATAGGCGGCACAGCCGCGCAGCAGGTAGTGTCGCAGTCACACAGCTCCAGGGACCTGGAGGTTGTGGGTTCGATTGCCGCTCCGGGTGACTGTCTGTGAGGAGTGTGGTGTGTTCTCCCCGTGTCTGTGTGGGTTTCCTCCGGGTGCTCCGGTTTCCTCCCACAGTCCAAAAACACACGTTGGTAGGTGGATTGGTGACTCAAAAGTGTCCGTAGGTGTGAGTGTGTGAGTGAATGTGTGTGTGTCTGTGTTGCCCTGTGAAGGACTGGCGCTCCCTCCAGGGTGTATTCCTGCCTTGCGCCCAATGATTCCAGGTAGGCTCTGGGCCCACCGCGACCCTGAACTGGATAAGCAGTTACAGATAATGAATGAATGAATGAAAGCAGCATGGTGGTGCACTGTGTTGCTCTGTTGCACAGCTTTTCACCTGTGCTAATCTGTTGTATGGTTAATTGGCCAGGTATATTATTCATTATATAAATAAATATTGAGCACTAAAAAGTGCCATTGTAAGGTTTAAAAGGGTTTCACTCTTTGCACTTGAACAGGTGAACGCGTAATTTAACCAGGGCTATCCAAATGTTTGCGTTCAAATGTATATGTCTAATCTATACTTACATTATTATAAAAGCAACATTGTAACACATATAGCTACATATATAACCCACCTGGGCCTTTAAAAAGTTTTTGTGATTGGTAAGCTGGGAAACCTATTCACCCCCCCTACACAGTGAAATGTTACACCTTGACTTGCAGTTTCTAAAAGTAGCCTGGGAGCAAAAGGGCTTGTCCCTCCACTTGTCACCAGTTTAATTCATCTTCTGTGCAACAGCCTTTTCTCCACTGGCCCGGCAGACAGAAAAGAGCATTACACTTCATTCAGCTTTCATAACTGCTTTGATTTTGTGGAATGTGTTCTATAATCCAGCATGCAATGTGTTACCACTACTGTAATGTCCCCTCTGTCCTTGGGTCCAGAGCCTACATCAGATCTTACAGTCTCATATTTTGTTTTGTCATAAGTGGTCCTTTGTAACAGCTGTATGGTTTATCCCCATAACAACAATATCCCACCACGACCCTAAAATGGATTAAGCGACTGATGATGATGATGATGATGATAATAATATTTTATTTGTATTTGACCATTTCCCAAGCCATCTTTATTCCTGAAAATTCAACATTCAACATTTTGTAACTGTTAAAAGAACACGAACAAGAAAAGAAGACAAACTGGCTTGGTCCAGTATGCTATGTTCTCTCTCTCTCTCTCTCTCTTTCTCTCTCTCTCTCTCTTTCTCTCTCTCTCTCTCTCTCTCTCTCTCTCTCTCTCTCTGCTCACAGCAGAGGCATCTGGGGTATTTTTAGACAATGGAGAGAACTCCAAACATTGAAAAGTATGAACCGAAATGAGGATATTGCTCATGGCTGCTCCATACATAGGTAATGACTTATTTTTACTGGATCATGTTACAAATGAGTTTCTGTGGTAATTCAAACAGTGGATAAAAACACTGTTCCACCTTAAAAGACACTTAGCTTCTGAATGTAAACATCCAGAGAGATCTGCGATTACCCACATTCATAGACATTCCTTTTAAGTCTATACGTTGTAATTTCTACACACCTATTATGTGATGTCCCCTACTCAAGATGCACCCATTGTATAATCTCAGTTGAACCTCACTGACCTATAGAATTATGATGAGGACACCGTACCAGTGCCAAGCATTGGCTAGAGGGCATTATATCACCCGCTTTTGTTTATGTGGCATCATTATTCAAATGTAATGTAAATCGCCTTAAAATCTGTTCATTTCAGAAGCTGCATTGTGTGAACAGCCCTTTTTTGATCATATGCTCTATTGTGACTGGCTAATTGTGAAGGCCTAAACAACATTTTAAACAAAGAAATGTATTTTTGCAAGTGAGACATTGTTTGTGTGAATGTAAGGAAACAATTTTAAACTATGAAGAACCTTCACATATGTAAATGAATTTCCTACTAGCACATTTCATTAGTGCATTTCTGTAAGACACCACAAGCTTTTAAAAGCTGTCAGATTGATAAAATGACGTAAATGAGATGGTTTTTGTGACATCACAAATACATATATATTTTTAAACTGGCTGCTTTGCTATAGTAAGCAAAATGTTTTATTAACATTATATTTGCTTGAGCTAAATGTTGCCTAGCAATACATGCTATTTAGGAGAGTATGTACCTAGATGCTCTGCTTGTGTGCAGAGTGGTAAGGAGTGGAATTTTAAATCTGGCCTGTAATGGAATAGGTCCAAGTTAAGGTGAGGGAGGGGTCAGTCAATGTGTTTTCCATATGATTCCCGTTGCATGCTCACTGCAGCTATAAATATGTTTTATTGGGTTTAAGTGGTATTACTGGACATATTTGTTGTCAGCATAACAACCGATATACTGTGACAGTGTGGTAAGTTCCATTGAAATTAATACACTTGCATGTGTACATGAAATTTAACGCAAATGCATATTCATCCAGAGTGCATGTACACACTGTATTGTGCCCAAGTCAGAGAACACCCATCACTGATTTGCTTTCCAAAAACCATGATCAAAATGACCATCAAGGACAAGACATCCATTTTTAGGAGGTATTTTTGGAAAGATTAGAAATGAGATGATCAGCCTACATGAGGAAGGGAAGTCAAAGAAAATAAGTGACAAAAGAGTTTCCAATAATGGGATTCAAAGCAAAAACAAAAAGAAAAAAAAAAAGCACAGAAGAATCAGCTGAACAAACAAACAAACAAACTCTCAGAACAATGGATTTTTCACACCAAAATATTTCCAGACTTCAGCATCATTGAATATGTTTGGAACTTTGTGAATTTTCAAAATAAAGATAATCCACAAATTTGAACACATGACTGAACATTAGAGGTGTTGACATAAATTCTATCTCTGTGAAATATTTAAATTAGGTTTCCTGAAGAGGGTGGAAGCTGCATTGTAGGTAAAATATGAACACAGTTAATAAAATATTTTATTATTACTTTTTAAAACATATTACTTTTCTATTAAAATGCTTTTGCAGTGAATGAATGTGGCAAAGCACTGCGTTTATACAGTAAGAAAATGTAAACTTTATTGTAAATTGGCATTTCTAGATCTTTGATTTATAGATCGATACATGTGGAAGGCACAGTCACATATTTATTACATAAAATTAAAGCTAAAATAGAAGAACCTCCTTGAACAGAGTTCTACATAAAAAACATCACAGTTTTGTTTCCTTTGAAAACCATTAACCTAAACTAAAAAAGTTCAGATAAAAGATTATAAAAGATATAAGATTAAGACATTTAAGCAAGTCAAAGTTGGGGCTTCGCTAAGACATTCTTTACTTGGATGTGATATCTTTGACCTGAGAGATCTGCGGTTACAGTAAACATTGAGAATAACAATCTGGATTAAGAAGAGGTTCCCAGAAGGCTACATGTGCCAGGTTACACTGCTCAGGTTCTCTCCTAGCGCTCTAGCTTCATATGACCAGCTGATACTGCTTTCAGGCTTAAGGACCAATGATCAAATGGTGGGCTCCTACTAATCCCCTCATAAACTAGAGTGCAAATGACTCAAGTTTCTAGAAGCTTGAGGAGACATAGCACCCATAACAACATCATTTGGTGGCATAAAAACTTGTCTTTCTGTGTTCCCGTTTCACTGGCAGATCAGTAATTCAGACTAACTGTAGTTCCACATCAGAGAAATGGAAACAAACTTTGACCACTTTTCGTGCCCAGAACTGACTTTAAACAAAATTAATAAGGAAATTCATGACATAAACATTTGCATTAATGAGATTAGTACCTGACTTTCTGTTTAGTCTATTAATCGGTATATTATGTGGTCAAAATCAATGTTCTATTTCTATCGCCACGATCATCTCCCTACAACCTACAAGATTAAAGCATTACTTTTGATAAATAAAAAAGTACTGATTCGATGACTGGACAAACCAAACAATCTACGGTAGACAACATTAATGAACACCTTAATAGCAAACTTGCATGGAAACAAATGCAGAAAAGTCTGAATAAAACTAGCCAGGACCCTATTGTAAGACTGTGCAGCAACAGTACTGAAGATACGTGCCATGACACTGGAGATCATACCATAGAACCAGCTCACCTGTATGCAGTTGGAATACTCTTGCGGATAACACCATTGCCCTCCTCACTGCACACCGACCTTTGATCCCAGCTTGGAACACAAAACTATACCAAAGATATTACATTCACCCATCTGATTAAAATTTCTGCCAAATGTAACTGTAGTACTAACAGAGCATCCAGTCTTTGCAACTCAGGGCTGCTCTGTTCATCACCACAGTTCAATTACTAACTTTCATGTCATTTCTAAGTAGTAAGTGCTTTTGGGTTCTTTAGTGTTTGCCACTCATTCATTTTTCACATTTAACAAAGAGAACAACAGGCTTGAGGTACAGAGAAATAATCAGAAAAAATCCATGTGAAAAGTCTGCTCAGTGAAGTGGAGAGAAGTCCACTCTGCTTCTTCCTCACAATTTCGTTCTTTACAGAAGTCTCTTTTCACCCATCATTTGGTCTTCTTTAGAAAATTCATTTTTTTAAGCAAATGAAAGGCTTGATTTCTCACTCCATTTTATGCGAAGTGCAAACAGTTCAACTTTTAAGGCTGTAAGAGTTCCTCAAGTGTAAACCATAGCACTAAGAAAATATCAGTAAAAAACACACAGAATTGCACAAATTAACAGGGAGAATAGTGGAGAAGTGAAACATAAAAAAACAGATTTAAAAATGAAGAGAAAGTAGAAATCATTTTCATTTGTAAAGTGCAAAAGTAGAAAAAAATCTTGTGCCTAATCCCAAGACCATGTCTTGAGACGCAGAAAAGTGGTCTTTGTGGAAAGTGCAACTCGAGATCAGCACAAGTGAAAAAATCAAAAATAAAAAACATCAGCCTTACGACAGCCAGTCAATTTGGCCTCAGGATAGCTTTCTTATGAACACAGGAACCTCTCCCAGAGCAGCAGGATAACTCTGGAGGAGGGTCCCTCCATCAAACACTTTAGCGTTGTTTGTATCCTGCCATTGAAAGTCACTGTTTGGCAAATATATGTCTCTCTGTGATGCTCCTTTATCTGTCACTGGTGCAACAAGGACCTGAAAGAATAAATGACATTGTAGTTATTGCTACTACTGTAAATGATTCACATTAGCACAGCTGCTACATGTGGGGTCAAATGATTAAGTTGCACACAGTTTGGTTAGAATGGACCAGAAATCTAAGTCAGTTTTGCCTTCATGATTTATTTTGTATCTCTGTTGTGTAAAATGGCAGCCACAGTCATCTGGACAGTTTGATAAGTCAGTGCAGTCATAATGAAGACCTAAATGTGGCTTTAGAGAATGTATAAGTTTCTGTATTTATGTAAACATTTGTGAGCATTAACTTTGTGTTTGTTAGCCTCAAAGCTTCAGTGTCAAACTGAAAATAATGCCTTTATAAAGCAGTGCACATTTCATACATTTTGGACACAGAAATATATATGGGCAGTTATGTCCTGTTAAAATCGATCTATTCATTTATAAAGAAATATAAACAATATGCCCACTGTGGCTATACGCTCTAGAACATTTAGGTAATTTAGTTAATGATGGTGGCAAATAAGTGTTTTTAATATTTAATGAAACGTTTGTTCAAACATCAACATGAAACATCTAAAGCAAACTCATTCTAACGTTTCCAATGTACTGTCCACTATTTCTTTTAGCATGTTGAGCTAGAAGCTCACCTCATCTCCGATGAGAAACTCATCATCAACAGTAAATGTGGCTGGATCCTCAGGACTGACCCACCACAGTGGACGGTAGATGGGGTCTCCACTTGCCTGCCACTCTTCAGCATATTTCTCAATCAGAGGCACCACAAAGTCTTGGTGTTTAGCTATATAGACTCTGGTGAGGTTAAGAACCTGCAAAGAAAAAACGTATGTTGATCACAAGGCTATTTGATGACTACCAACAATAATATTAAAATCTAATAAATAAATCTAAATGAACATTTTTAACTTGTTCCAAATTGTGTTGTTTTTCTTAAAGACTGTGTGAACCCTGATGTCCAGCTGACATAACTGCAATATCTGCTGACTTTGATTTACACATTGCACTGAATTGTGTAATGGCAGTGATTTTTTAGTTAAGATGACACAATGCATAATAAAAACTAGCTCAATTTACCTATGCAGGCTACAGAAAAACTCCCTTCTCTTTGACAAACCACACATATCAAGTTATAATGCCAGCTAAATATATTTGTGACATACACTGAAATAATCTGTCATTCAACCCTAGTGAGCTTCATGATGCAAACTAAAATTAGAAAAAAAAAAACAGTTGTTATGCCAATTGATATCAAAGTTGGCAAATGCAACATTTATCATAGATGATGGCCATTAGAACAACTGTTTACAAATGTTAATGCATATTTGTGTTGTCCTGGAAGTTTTTAGGTATAGTTTTAGGACCTTATGAACACTGCAATATGGTTCAATATATTAAAATATTTTTTCATTAATTTAAAAATAAATACACTAAATTGCGACTTGAGGTTTGCTTCTACTATTAAAAACTATTTAATCTAGATTAGGCTTTCGTCTGAGCCTGCGGTGCTGGCCATAGGGGAGCTTTCATGATTTCTACAATGGGAAAATCAGAAAAATGTCTGCATTTAAAATATAAAATGTTAAACTTTAAACAGTATTCTGTCCTTCAGTGCCAAACTATTTAAATCACTGGCTTCAGTATACTTTCAAGCTTTAACAATCAGAATGTTCAGACTAACCCCATAGCTATTACACTCTTCTCAATTTCATATGGAAAAAGATGGGAATATTTTCGCATTGTGGTTTGACACTATCCAAATGTACTTCTGCCGTGGAGCGTTTCAAACATTCCTAGAAGGATCACATCCTTAAGCTAACATCCCATTCAGCCTCTGGTGACGGAAACTAAGTAAAACCACATTCATAAAAAATGTATTTTGAGGATGAGAAAAGAGGTTTCGTGAGATGAATTTTGAATCACTGCCTGAGTTCAACCTAATTTCAAATTGAGAAAACAGGCCTGTGGTTTTCATTCTTGGTATATTTCTGTTCAGACTCAATGTGGTCATTGATTTAACAATCTCTAATGGGCATTGGAAAAGCGCACACACTCACATACACACACACATGCACACACGCACGCACACAAACACACAGAAAGTGAATAATCATCACACAGCACTGAGTGGAAAATGAAGTTGGCCGTTAGCATTAGACATGCCTAAATGTTGTTTAATACGATTTCCAAAATTATAAAAAATGTATAGGGGCTGAAACACTGTCCATTTATGTTTAATAAAAAAAACTAAAATATACTTCTCTGTCACGCCAGTTAAACGTGACACCCTTAATTACCTCTGTAAATTCGAAATCCTCCAATTCATTATCATTCCTGAGTGTTGCAGTGACACTCATTATGGTCAAGACCCAGGGCCACTAATTTGAAAGAGAAGCTAATGTGAACCAGATGGACTTTTAACCACAGGTAATATTGGGAGAAGGCCAAGCAATTACTCCCCAAACTGCAAGAAAAACAGTGGCCTGCAGGATCTTCTACACTTGGCTGAAACATGAAATGGTCTCCAGAGGCTTGGAGACACCAGTACCTGAGTGATACACTCCACACTCAAAGGGTCAGATATTATTCCAACCCTCATTGAGATCTGTTTCCCACAGTCCCACACAGTCAGTGAGAATATTATATTCCCACTGTACAGAGTTGATGATGTATTCGGTCATATCAGCTCTCAAACTGAGCACCACACAGGTGGAAGTTGAACTACACACTTACACCTCTGTTCAGAATACTTTCCAAACATGTTTTGATGTTATATCTTTACACAAAAACCTGACTACCCTGAGAAAATATGTTAAGACAGTCAACTCAAAATGACAAAAAAAAGCATAGTGCACAGCCTCAGCTGATGTGTTCAGGATATATATTCAGATTGTCGAGGGCACAGAATTTTTTAAAATTGTTTCTGCACAGCAAATCAATATAATTGATCCTTTACATTGACGTGAATCATGGCAGTGAACATACACACCATACGCACACACACACACACATTAGCGACTAGGACTACATGGAAAAGTGGAAAGCCCAGACAGCATTTGAGTGTTTAGTGAATATTCAGGGAGAAGCAAGAAATATTCTTTCACATCCCTACACTCATTTATCCTACCAGACCAGGAAACCAAACCTCCAACCTTTGGTCTCAAGTACACTTCTTTAACTCTTAGTGTACAGCTGCATGTTCACAGTCACTGCAAATTCATGTGCTTATATGTACAGTATTACTGTCACCACATTAAAATATAATTAATTTAAATAGATGCCTTGCGGAATGGGTTTGGTCATTTGCAGTTTTAATGATGAACCTGGCAGACTTTTGTACAAACTAAAAGGTGAAAAGAAATACATAGAAAAGATCAACAGCATGTGGAACACTCACCTGGTTATCTCCAGAAGTAACTGGAGGCATCTGGAAACTGAGCACAGGGAGAAAGGCCATGACTTCCAGCCAACGAATGAAAAGTTCATCATCTTTGAGTGGCTCATTGGAGACAGAACCTCCTGTGGATCCATGAGGGACAAGACACAGACCACAAGCTTCTTTAAGGTTTATGTCAAAGTTATATAAAAAATTCAAATGTTAAATCATCTAGATGATGATTTACTATACCACCTTTACATTACACATTCTCCACACTCATACATTTTATTAACAAATATATCTTGTTATGGAATTATCAACTGGAATTCTATTTAAGTTTTTCCAAAATGTGACAAATTAAAAAAATAAATAAAATACAAATAAAAGAAAATATTTTGGCTAGCAGTCCTAGACCATAATGATTGCCTGTTACATTTAACAATTCACATGACACTTGTATGGCATTTTTAGATTGGATATTTTGACTTTGTAAAATACATCCTATGATTTATTTGAAAGGTATAATTATAATATAAGTTACTTAGTATCTAGGGGTAATTCAATAAAGAACTTTCCATTTGTCTGAAAAAAGGCAGTGGTCTGGCATTCGCTCATTCCAGAGGCCTTAAATTATGTTTATTTCTGAAATGGTTAATGCCCTTGATCAAACATGATTAGTTGATTCCACACTCATCTACCAATATCATTACTATTAAACAAATACAGAACATGATCTGAAATTTCTACATGAAAAGGGGTATGTGGTAAAGGTTTAAATGCATTGCAAATGTATACAGAATTTACACAAGTTGTGTACAGAAGTCATATATTACCTACGGCATCAGGAATGAAGAAATGATAGCCCAGCAGGCTATAATGCAGCAGGGATGGAATGACGCCTTTAAGGCCAGCATAGCTCCAGTCAGACTGCAGTGCACTCATACGGATGAACAAAGGCTTACGGCTGGACCTGCACAAAGGCAGGAACAGAAAAGATTTGTAGTGGCTGTAACAAAAAGACAACATTAGCTGGAAAGCAGAAACATACTGGAAATGAGAGATGATTATGACCTCTGTCTGGATGGGAAATAGCTTGTGGTGAATGGAGTGGATGCTTAACAAAACCAAAGGGAATTAAAATTTCTCAATATTAAATATGACCTGCAGTTCTTAGTCTTTTCAACTGACCTCATATTTTACTTTTTTTCCCACCTCTGAGGTTTTGCAACATCATACCACAAAAACAATCATTTTTCATTTTTTCCAATCTCTCTTTATGATTGAACAGATTATTTTAACTGGGACATATTGTACTATTTTATCCACAAGTTAACATATTTCCCTGGGGTATTAATGAAACGTGAATGACATGCTTCGGTCAGAGTACCACAAGGGTCAAATAACCATTCTCACCCTGTCTAAACAAGTCAGCCAACAGTGAGGGGAAAGGAGCAGCAACACAGGTTTCTAGTTATTTTCACTTTGTTTTACATTTCTCCTCTTTCATTGTATTTGTTTTGCTTTGTTTAACATTGTCACATATAAATGTGGGCCCAATACTGTAGTTGGAGAGACTCGAGGAGGTGTCTTACAGTTTGTGGGATTGTATCAGCTTGACTTCCCCAAACGTATTTGCTAATGCATTCAGAAAAATGAAATATTCTTTCATAATATGTACCCATTAAGACCGATAGATTTAAATTATTTCTTTTCTGATTTGGTGCGCTATTCTATGCCTTCAGTACAAACGGATGGGCTAAATCAGTCCAGGCTGAACAGATAAACTTTAAATGTGACATCACACAAAAATATTACATTAATTTTTAGGTTGGTTCTATTCCTACATACTTATATAGTCACTGTCCATTCAAAAAGAGTTTTTAGTTTGCTACATCATTTAAACACAGAGCAAATAGAAATGCCCCAAAATTACTTGGAATAAAATCTTTCTACATTTACTTCTATTGAAAGTTAAGACGGTATTTTCCTTCTCCTGTAAGGATGCTATTTTGGAGACACATGCATTTCATTGGACAGTGACAATAAGCACTGTACAAGTTCAAACGTTTGGCCTCTTATAAGAACTCTTATAACTGGCTTTGTTGCTGTCCACTTATTTTGGAAAATATTGTGTTGTATAATCTCCATTGCAAAGCAGGAAACAAATTGAGTCACTACGGAACAGTTCCATGTGATCTTAAGCTTATTATGTTTATTGGTAAGGTTTGGCAAATGGTCCCCAAGAGAGGAACGGCAGTCTCTGATGGAGCTTCATTCAGTACATTTGTGATTACCGTGTGCTGCTTTCATGATCCATAACTAATTGTTTAATATCTGAACCTGACCACACTAAAGGTCTTGTGGCTGAGTGCTATCAAATCATCACAGAAATGTTCAAACATCTAGTTTCACTTTCCCATTAGAGCAGAACCTATGGCTGCAAATGTAAACCTTATACATGCATTTATTTGTCATTTTTCAATGTACAACATACACACACACACACACACACATTGGTGAACCACCACACCTATCCTTAATTTTCCTGGGGATCAAACCAGTGACCTTTCAGGAGCAAGTCACTTTTCTAACCATTAGGTCATGGCTGTATATTTTTGTCATGGTATGGGCCCTGACCTGCAGTTTAGAAGGGTTACATTTTCCAAAAATAAGGTTGAATTTTGGTTCATACCTTGTCCCTGCACTCACAATGGTATTGTCCCCTATACTCTCTGCAAGACCTGCCAGTAATCCAACGTACTCATCCCCTGTGAGAGCCGGAGGGGCCTTCAGAGCCTGTTCCTCAAAGGGGTTCCCCTCTCCTCCCTCCAGAATCACATACTCCATCCCCAGACGACTCTGTAGAGACTCCACTTTTTCCAAGAACCAGCTGACAGCTTTAGGGTTAGTGATATTCAACTTCACACAGTACTTTCCTCTCCACTGAGTTAAAAGGGGAACCTAGAAAGAGACAGAGGGAAAGAATGAGAGAGGGGAAAACTAGGCAGACAAACAGAGAAATATAGACAAAAGAGAGAAACTAATAAAAAATATATCTTAATATGTCATTACATTTCAAAAAACAGACACCTAATGTAAGAAACGCAGGGAGAGACAGTCACAGAGAGAGATGGTGTCTAGATGTCTGAAGTGGTTTGTGCATGAAGGATAGATATTCAGACATTGAGCATGTACCAGTTGAGCCTGAGGGCCAGAGGGAAGGCTGAGCCAGTAATCCTGCGTTCCGTCCTGCATGGAGGTCTGGAAGTGGCGGGAGTCCACACACTCATACGGGGACAGGGTTACGGAAATGTTTAGAAGCTTCACAAACGGGAGGTCCCTGGTCTGTCTCTTCAACATCCTTTTCCTGCCACTGAGGTAGTCATGGTCCTGCAAATCAAACAAGTAACACCCTCCTCTGGATAAAACTTAATATGACTGAGCAATAAAGGTCTGCTTGTCAAGCAGTGCTTCATTTTGCTTATTTAGATATTCCAATAAATTAGATTAATGATGGGGGAAAATGTGCATTATTTTCATTTCACTTGTTTGATAATTATAAGAACTTTAATTGTTCTATATGTTAATTATAAGAGGTGACAAGGGAGTCTCATTTCATTTGCCTTACATTTTGTATTGACAGTGACCGTGAACTTGATAAAGATACTGCATACAGAAAATTAAGGAATAAAGGAGATATCTAAGTCTGAGAATTAGCTTTAAGCATTAAAAAAGTGAGCAATATGCCAAAAAAGGAGGTGTGTTTGATACAACTGATAAATTAACAAAAACATTGGCCGATTACCAATATAGAGGTGAAGAAATCAGTCACAAAATTCATGATTGGTGCCTCTTTAGCATAGGGATGATTTTTCTTTGGACAGAACATAACTGAACTTAATGGCTTTCCTTTAAAATTCAAAAAATTAAAAACACATGTCCTTTTCTGCTTACAAAGACAAATCAAATCAAATTTATTTGTACGGCACTTGATGTTGTCACAAAGCAGCTTCACAGAAGACAATTGATTTAATTAAAAATTTCCACTGAATTCTGTTTGTGGCAATGTACTACATTAGAGATGTTATTGATAACAAAATGTTTTACGTTCCAAGCAATAATATTGAGGGATGAAAGGTTTTTAGGATGCTGTGTGTCAGTGTTACAGAAATGCTGGAGGCCTGTGTTATGCTTTCACAGTCTTATGTAAATCTGGCTAAAGGTTAAGACTAGAGTGTACATGTCTAATGTTAGTGCTATGTTGACCTTGTGACACTATGGTAAGTATTACAGCCTTATCCCTGCCCCTGCTGGATTACTCCTTAATGCTTGGATTGCACCAAGGCCTAGGGTCAAAGGTCAGTACCAATGTGTAGCTAGGATTAGTGATCATGAAGTGAATAGCTGTGAAAGAACAGCAAACTAGTTATGAGTTAGAAATACATGAGCTGAGCGGAACAGTTGAGCATATGCTCTTAATGGAGAAAAATCTGCTGAGACATTTTTACACATTTAAATTTCAGTCTAGGAAATTTGTTGGTTGAATTCTCAGATTCTCAAAATAATCAGATTTAGACTTATTAGCCTAACATCAATTTTCAAATGTTCACATTCTGACCTTTTGGCACATTTTATTTGGTTTTTCTATTTCATTTTCTCCATTATGGCTTCTTGACAATTACACATTTCAAACCCATATTGTTGAGTGTTCTCACAGTGGAAGGATGGATCATATAATATAAGGTATAATTAGAAATAGCTCTTCAATATAAACAGCTTGTATGTAATGGATATTTGGTCTGGAAATGACATCAAGGGTGAATTTTTGCACAGTACTCTCTGGATGTACCTCTGCTTCAGAGCAAATCTACAGATATAAAAAGAATTAATTCTAATATCTCTGATTTTTTCTTAGATGTCATCATGAATAATATATATGTATAACTCTTGTTGTTGTAGAAAGAAGCCAGGCACTTATGATGAATGGCGACGAGACAGACTTAACACCTTGGAAATTATATTTTGCTGATTGCTTTAACAGTATGGAAACATTGTCTTTAAGCATCACAAAAAAATAAAAAATACTTCAGAGTTTATTAATGGATTTCCCATGACTCACGCTGCAGCAGTGTCTATGAAAATAAAATGAATGGTGTATTCTTAGATCAATTACTCTGCACAGCTACCAGCTGCAGCACCCAGTTTAAATTAAGAATTTGGGCAATAAACAGAGAATACTGGCAAGAATATTTATAACCAGACCCATTCCAAATCCAGCTGTTGGTTCTGCGTATGACTGTTATTTTAAACTAATATGGAACAGAGTAAAGAAAATATTACATTTTGCTGGAAGACTGCAGTTTCCTTGAGCTCTTGTAACACTATCACAGATTGTGAGACTTTCCTCTGTGATAAGACAGTTTTGTTAAGACTGCATTTCTAGTTGGTAAAAAGCACATACTTATGTGTCAGTGTGATTAAGAAAATTCCCAGCCCTAATTAAACCACAAAAAATTAGATAATTATAAATAATGTGAATTTAGTTCAGGGCGGCCTGGTGCCACAGCCGGTAGTGTCGCAATCACACAGGTTGTGGGTTCAAGTCCCACTCCGGGTGACTGTCTGTAGGACTTTGATGTGTTTTCCCTGTGTCCACATGGGTTTCCTCCGGGTGCTCCAGTTTCCTCCCATGATCAAAAAACACATGTTGGCAGGTGGATTGGCGACTCAAAACTATCTGTAGGTGTGAATATGTGAGTGAATGTGTGTGTTGCTCTGTGAAGGACTTCCGCCCCCTCCAGGGTGTGTTTCTGCCTTGCACCCAGTGATTCTGTGTAGGCTCTGGACTCACCGCGACCCTGAACTAGATAAGTGCTTACAGACAATGAAGGAATGCATTTAGTTCATTTCTAATGACTGAATTTTATCAACAAAACTATGGAAAAACCAGAGAAAAACTAAGATTATAGTTCTAGAGTAATATGATAATTTTGCTTTATTTTAATACATCTTGTTATAGTGATTCACAGCACAGTATTCTTTTATAAGCATTATTATGGATGTAGTATTTAAACAACCTTGACCTGCAACATGTATCATTACAAAGGGAACATAATTACTCCTTTATTATAATTATTGTTACTATTATTATTATTAGCGGTAGTAGTATTAAGAATAATAAAAAATAAGCATTTATCATAGTTTGCAAAAATGGATGTAATTATAGAAAATTAATTTTTAACCATTAGAACATGCTGATATTCACACGTAGAATAAAACCCAGTCAAATTAAGTGTACTTAACTGTTTTTAATTTAACACTAGTAACGTGTGCAGTGTTTGTGTGTATCTTATAACTATATTATTTCAAGAAATTGAATTGAGTCAAAAAAGCCTAATTAATTAATGTAAAGTAGGTTTATCTATAAGCCTTTAAATATGTCAGACACAAAGAACATTCTCTTTGTGGGAGAGAACAGGTTCTCAGCACATTTCTGCTCCTTTCTCCTCCCATTCACCTCCTCTAATCTGCCTAGAGGAATCCAGCGGTGTCAAAAGTAAAGAAACCCCTGTGAAGTGACTGGAAGCTTTTGAAATAACAGCCAATGAACTCTTGACTGCTCTCTGTGGTGTATGAACAGCTTATGGCATTACTGTAATATCACATTTACCTGAAGAAGTTGCTTTTGGCTTGTTGCCTTGCCCTTCCTCTGAGAGGGAGCTTATACTCCCAGTTGCCCTGTTTCCACTCAGGTACATTTGATTAAACCTGGCTGAATAATCAGATAAGTTGTCTGTTTGGCCATAGAAAGCAATTGATTATATGGACAGAAGAGGTGTCAAATGGCCTACTAGATTTCGGCATAATCCTCAGAAGCTCAGAAACTAACACCATCAGCTATTTAAAGCTATTTGTTTTCTGTTCACAAAACAGTGCTTGAAGCTTTCTCTTGTTTTAAAAGAGAGAGAGAGAGAGAGAAAGAGAGAGAGAGAGAGAGAGAGAGAGAGAAAGAGAGAGAGAGAGAGAGAGAGAGAGAGAGAGAGAGAGAGAGTTATGTAAATAAAATTTGTGCTTTATCTCCATCCTTACACTGTGAGAGGAGAAATCAGAACAATGGGACTGAAAAGATTAGTAACTGTCAAGCAGCCATTATTGATAAAAGGAAATCGACAAAAAAGAAGGACAACTGTAAATCAGACAACAAAAAACGTGCTGTGGACTTTTTGCCCCAAAGGCAAGACCTTAACATCAGCCAATAACCAGGTTCTAAACCTTTAAAAAAAACTGAAAGAAATGCTCATGAAAACAATGCAAGCTGAAATAAAAGGCAAAAGAGGACATGGTACATTGATTATCAAATTAGATGCTCTCTCAGTCTCTCTAAATCTCTTATGTGCGAGAAAAGTATTAAAATTGTATACATATCACTCAGTGGAAACCATTTTCCTGCCTGCTGACATTGCTGTGAACCTGAGAAGTGTCTCTGCTCCTCTGGGGACTGGCCCTACACCTTGCTGACCTCTCCTTGCTGCTGCAGCTCCACTTAAAATATAAAACCTTTCAAGTCTTACGGTCACTGACCAACAATGGACCATGCTGGAGTTAACAGGCCAGCTGGTGGCTTTTAATGTCAGATGCTTGTACTTCAACACACTACACTCCCAATTCCTGGACTTACCCTTTCCTGCTATCAAAGCACCACTGCTCTCACTAGGCCTCCAGCCTGTGGCATTGATTAACATCAGCAACTTCACAAAAAAAAAAACACCACACGGAATGTCAGAACTTAGCTCACACATTCCCCGTTTCTTCTGCAAAACAGGCAGCCTGACCAAAAGCAGGCTTAACATTTTCTACAGGCCAAACCAAGATTTATGAACCCAAATCTGAAAATAAATCTATTAACCCTTCCGAATCTTATTAAGAGGCAGCATCTGCTTGTCACGCCTTCGTCCTGTCATGTCTGTTGTCCCCGGCCATGTGCTTTTAGCACATGGCTATGTTTTGTTTATGTCCTTGTCTCCGCCTCCTCGTCCATGTCATCTGTTAACCAGTCCTCCTCGTTATCTGTCACAGGTGCGTCTCGTCAGTGTCTTGTATTTAAGTCCCCTTCCTGCACTTCCTGTTTGTTGGTCATTGTTCCTGTACTATGTCAAGTCTGTCGTGTTCTCTTGTTCTTTCTCATGTCAGTCGTGTTATCAAGTCTGTCTCTGTAAGTTTTCTCGTTATCGTTTCATTTCCGGTCGTCTCGTTCTTTAGTCTGTCTGTCCCGTTTGCCCTGATTTGCTCCTCGTGTCCCGTTAAGCCTGTTTGGCTCCCCGTTTCTTGTCTTTTGTTAATGTCTCTTTGTTTGGTTAGTATTTGTAAATTAAAGGTTATCTGTGTTTTAGCGAATGCGTCCGCTCCGTCAGTCCGCCCCGCGTTCCTGACAGAATGACCAACCCCTACATGGACGCAGCTAGCACAAACTATTACCTTAAGGGGTGTGCCGTTCGCCGGACTCCATTCCGCACAGGCCCCAAAGATCCTGTGGGGGAGGCTTTGAAAGCGGCCTCGGAATGGAGTCGCCGGCTCCAACTCCTGCCTGGCGCTGTTCCGATTCATATACCGGAGGAGTCGACTCGTGAATCGAGTAGTTGCGCCAGCGGGAGTCAAAAGAGTCGGCGGAAGAAGCGTGCTGGAGTCCCCCCCTCGCTGGAGGGTTACCCCCTCAGGTCCGGGGAAATTTTTGGGGGGGCGTTAAGGGTAGGGGCTGTTAGCCTCACCTCCGTAGCTCTGAGGTCTGAGGCTAACAGGGGCGCACCTCGAGGGGATCTAATGGGTGCGCCTGTGAAACACCCTAAACCCTTTACAGCTCCAGCGCGAGCCCGGCGAGCAGCACGAACTCCTGTCCTTGTAAACGCGGCGCCTCCAGCCGCGCCTGTCCTCGAGAGCGCGGTGCGCGCCTCTCCTGTCTTCGTGGACGACGTCGCAGATTCATCTGCCTCCGTGGACGTCGTCGCATGTTCTCCAGTCTTCGTGGACGACGTCACAGATTCATCTGCCTCCGTGGACGTCGTCGCACGTTCTCCTGTCTTCATGGATGACGTCGCAGATTCATCTGCCTCCGTGAACGTCGTCGCACGTTCTCCAGTCTCCGTGGACGACGTCGCAGATTCATCTGCCTCCGTGGACGTCGTCGCACGTTCTCCAGTCTCCGTGGACGATGTCGCAGATTCATCTGCCTCCGTGGACGTCGTCGCACGTTCTCCAGTCTACGTGGACGATGTCGCAGATTCATCTGCCTCCGTGGACGTCGTCGCACGTTCTCCAGTCTCCGTGGACGACGTCGCAGATTCATCTGCCTCCGTGGACGTCGTCGCACGTTCTTCAGCCTCCGTGGACGACGTCGCACGTTCTTCAGCCTCCGTGGACGACGTCGCAGGTTCCCCTGCCTCCGTGGACGACGTCGCAGGTTCCCCTGCCTCCGTGGACGACGTCACAGGTTCCCCTGCCTCCGTGGACGACGTCGCAGGTTCCCCTGCCTCCGTGGACGACGTCGCAGGTTCCCCTGCCTCCGTGGACGTCGCTGCAGGGCCTCCTGTCTCCATGATGGCGGCACCCGCCGCTCCAGTCTCCGTGATGGCGGCACCCGCCGCTCCTGTCCCCTTGACTATGGCGGCACCCTTCGCTCCTGTCCCCGTGACTGTGGCTACGGCCGCTCCTGTCCCCGTGACTGTGGCTACGGCCGCTCCTGTCCATGTCCGTAGGTCGGCCCGAAGGACTTCAGGGCCGATCCCCAGAACTGTGCCCAGGCTGGTTCCTCAGACTGCCCCACAGACATTAGCCAGTCCTGGGCACACCCCTGTTATTTTGGTTCCCTTGTCTGTCCCTGTCCTGGTTCCCGTCTCTGTCCTTGTCCCTGTACCCGTGTCTGCCTTTGTGTCTGTCCCGGTCCCGGTCACTGTGTGTGTCAGTCCCTGTAAATGTTCTTGTACCTGTTCCCCTGCCAAGTCCAGTCCAGTCCCGTCAGCCCTGTCCAGTCTACGTTTCAACCCTCTGTCCTGCCTCATGTCCAGTCCCCTGTCAGCCCTGTTCAGTCTCTGTTTCAAACCCCTGTCTTGTCTCAAGTTCAGTCCCCTGTTAGTCATGTCCAGTCTCCGTATCTGTCCAATGTCCAGTCACCCGTCATGTCTCCAGTCCAGTCTCTGTCTCAAACCCCTGTCCAGTCTCAAGTCTCGTCTCCTGTCCAGTCCCCGTTTCAACCCTCTGTCTCGTCACCAGTCTCTGCTCCCGTCCATTCCCAGCACCCAGTCCTGTCATCAGTCCCGTCTCCATTCCAGTCCCCTGTTCTGTCACCTGTCCATGTCCAGTCTTCTGTCCCCAAACGTGTCCAGTCTCCATATCCGTCCCACGTTCAGTCCCCTGTCTTGTCTCCAGTCCAGTCTCCCGTCAATTCCCATGTGTCCACTCCTGTCCTGTCCAGTCCGTTCTCGTCTCTTGTTGCCCCCCTTTGTCAGTCTCCTGTCATGTCCCATGTCCCGTCTCATATATTCGGTCCTGTCGTGTCCCCAGCTCCTGTGTCTGTTCCCGTATTGTCCTGAGTCCTGTCACCCGTTGGTTTGTTGTCCTGTCTTGTTTTCCGTGCCCTCTCCTGTGCCAGCTCCTGGGGGGTTTAGGAGTATGCGCCCGGGAGTTGCGCGTTCTTGGGGGGGGCATCTGTCACGCCTTCGTCCTGTCATGTCTGTTGTCCCCGGCCATGTGCTTTTAGCACATGGCTATGTTTTGTTTATGTCCTTGTCTCCGCCTCCTCGTCCATGTCATCTGTTAACCAGTCCTCCTCGTTATCTGTCACAGGTGCGTCTCGTCAGTGTCTTGTATTTAAGTCCCCTTCCTGCACTTCCTGTTTGTTGGTCATTGTTCCTGTACTATGTCAAGTCTGTCGTGTTCTCTTGTTCTTTCTCATGTCAGTCGTGTTATCAAGTCTGTCTCTGTAAGTTTTCTCATTATCGTTTCATTTCCGGTCGTCTCGTTCTTTAGTCTGTCTGTCCCGTTTGCCCTGATTTGCTCCTCGTGTCCCGTTAAGCCTGTTTGGCTCCCCGTTTCTTGTCTTTTGTTAATGTCTCTTTGTTTGGTTAGTATTTGTAAATTAAAGGTTATCTGTGTTTTAGCGAATGCGTCCGCTCCGTCAGTCCGCCCCGCGTTCCTGACACTGCTGCATTCATGTATTTTATATTTTTAGCATCAGATTAATGTCTGCAAAACTATTTCTAACAATTGACTAAAATATCTAAAAAGTATTGAACTAATATTCACAGTCAGTGAATATTTCCCACTCTTTAAAAAGCAAAGCTGAAGTAATTGTAATTAGTACTTATAATAGTAATAGTTACTAATAATTAGTAATATTTCATATTTAATATTAATTTAAATTAATTTATTAATATTTTAAATATTTATCAATATTTAATATCTAATAAGTAATAATTACTAATAGTAATTAGTACTTCTTATGCAATAGGCTTTCTGTTCTGCTGCTGAAGGCCTAACCAATGGGAGAGCAAGCTTGGCTATGTCTAACTAGATATGATGGATAAAAAAAATCGGACTGGACAGTTTTCTACTTTTAAAGCAGAATTTACAGTGAAATAAGAATATGACTTGAATTGATTCAAGTAACAGAGAAGTCTTCTTCATTTCTTTCTGTTAGCTCAGTGGTGGGAGTTACAGCACAATTACTCAGGTCCAGCTTTCTGTCTCTTGAGCATACAAGTGACCGTGTCATAGAGGGTGCAGTTGAAGGCCACTGTCCTCAAAAAACAGGTGCAAAACTGGAGCTGACGAACAGATTAATCAGCTCAAAGAACAGAGGAACACTCTGTTAACACTACAAAGTACTCGCAGTACTCACAGTACTCACAACACTTACAATACTAGCTGCAGACACATCTATTTTACTGCTGATTTATAGTACTGGCCTCTGGTGTATTGCGTTTTTGTTCCTGTGTTAAGCTGTGTTGTTCAACCCCAGGGCTTTTGCTCCTCCCAAAAAAATCACTCAGAATTGGCTGAGTCTACCTGGCAGCATGATTGAATGCAAAAAAGCCATGGCTGAGAAAGGAGAGAGAGACCCACCATGTTGGAGAGGAGAGATGTGGAATGTTCGTCAAGGCTGATTACCCCCTCCTTGAGGTGGTGCCTCTTTAACCGGTTAGAGAAGGTCCTCAGCTCCCTCTCAACCTTCACCCCTGAGTCCACATTAGCTGAAAGCTTCCAGAAAGGCAGCCTTGACCATGAACAGAAAGAGAGCATTATTAATGAAGTCCTTGTCACAATTTACAATCAAGGGTATTTAGACCTTCACCTTAGTCTATGAACAGTTTGTCCATTTCAGCTGTGGAATCCAAGGTTTATTACAGTACATACAATTAGCATAACACTGCTGTCATAAAACATTTTTTTACAGTTAATCAGTGTTTCTACTGGTACATCCACAAAGACATTTTAAGGAACTGAAATTGATTCTATGTGACTGAAATTAAATGTATGCAATCTAGTTTAAAAATGGACAATAGGCTTTCTTTCAAAAATGCTTTAATTCCACTTAATGTTCTTTTTTCCCCTGATACACATAGCTGGGTGTGGGTTACTATGGTAATTATTATAACAATAAAAAGCATTTACTAACAAAATTAGAAATATGCTTAATATACACTTTTAAACAAATGTTTTTCTTTCAAATTCTGATAGTACATCATCTTCCACTTTTCTTACTCATGACTCCATACCGTAAGACGTTCATGTTGGGCAGCTTTCTGGTGGGGTCTGAGGATGAGAACTGCTTGACTGCCTCCTGATGGACGGCCCTGACGTTCTGTCCGACGCAGACGGTGTACTGCAGAGGCATTCGCTCCATACTGGGGGCTGTCTGCAGACAGAACTGCTGACCACTCTGCACCCCAACATGCAATTGGATATGAGGTGAGACCAGCACTGTGACACCTTCAAAAAAAAAACATACATAAAGACCTGTAAATATACAAATCTTTAAGCTTGATCATAATGCCAGGGAAATTTCATAAAAAGATGGAATTCCATAGTTATCCTAATAAACTGATCTGAAGCTGAAAGAGTTCAAGAGGATAGAATATTTCTGACAACTGCAATGTTTTCAAGCTCTGCTGATTTCATCACTGGCAGGAAAAAAAATGATTTTAAAAAGCTGAAAAAAATTCTACCTGCCCTTTACACTGTGCAAAAGTTTAATGATGAACAGATCAACACATCATTTTGCAGGTACTGTCACAGTGAGCATTTATGGTAATTGATTTAGCAGTGATTTTATTCTCATGGGACACTGAAAGCACTGAAAGCACTAAAAATGTCTTCTTTTAACAGTCATCCATAAAACCTGATGGCAAACTTTTGGAGTGCTGACACCTCATTGCTGTCTCCAAACTATTACTTGGATATTACCCACTATGTTGTTTACGATAAATTCCTTAAAACCAACGTGTGTTTTAACAGTGTCTGGGTGCTGGATTTGTTCACATTTAAACCAACATATAACCGACATTATGCTGCCCTAACCACAAAGGTAAGATGACTGTAGTCAAGTAAAAATATATATATTATAGTGTATATGATCAAGGCATGTCATCATGAAAGAACCCAATGTTTAACACAGTACTACTATAGTAAAACATAAAGTATTGCATGTTTTTGTCCTTGCCCTGATTATTCATTTATATTTATTTATTTATTATACAGTTTCCAGCACGGGACTGATTATTGCAGTTTTGCACACAAATGGATCTTATCATTCATACCATAAATGGAAACAAATGAAAAGTATGGCCTTAAGCACAGAATACCTCCAAAATGGCAAGGAAAACACAGTTCTCACTGGCTTTCTACCTGTCAGTGATCAGTGATGTGCCCTAAACCTGGCTTTTTTTTTTCTTTACCAACTTCTTCCTCCTATTTATGAGACTTATTGCCATCAATAAGTGAATAAGTGAAGTTTGAATTTACAATAAGTGAATAAGTGAATTTAAAATGTTATTATGGCAGTCCCAAGCCTGGTGCTGGAGACATACTGCCTTGTACATTTCAATGTTTCTTCTGTTCCCTTCACACAGGATTCAATGGATGAGTTTATTAACAAGCCCTCACTGTCACTGTGATGGTACTCACAAGGATACATATTCATACCATTCATTAGGGAACATAATTCATTAGGGAACCATATTATATAATTATTGTAGATTATAATGTGTTGATTTCATAAAACCAACTTACTTTCCAGGGTTATGGTCTTTTGTTTTACACAAATCTGTAATGAAAGCCTTAAAGTATTCACCTCTCTACCAAGAGAAGAGTTTTACAACAATTTTTAGAAAAAAGAACGGAAGCCAGTCCATTTTTGTAGAAATATGTTTTATTCACATAGGCTTAGTTTCCATTAACGTGTTTCCAGAGTTGTGGATGGATCATATCCTGGTTGGTTTCTAAAAATGCAACTGAATACTACCTCACCAGTGATTAATGGTTATTGGGCAGTGCTGGTGGAATATTTACTCATTAACTCATTTAATATTCACTTTTATTTTCTGTGCAGCCAACAAACATGGGCATGGGCTTATTAAATTTAATCACTCATCCATCACTGAAAATTCCAATGTTACAAAATGCTGATAAGTTAATTAGTAAACTGTAGTAGTGCGTATACTTGCTGGCAAAGTAAAAGGCAAAGATTCTTAACGCAAGTTGCGAGAAGGCAAATATTTACTGGTCAAAAGCAACTGTGAATATGGAAGTGCAAATGTTTGAAGTATAAACATTGAGCATAAAATGAAGAAAGTATATGTTATAACTTTTTAGTCATGCAGAGAATTGGATTCTCGTGTATAACCATTTCCTATCTACAGACAGCACAACCAGTCTCTATATAAAACAACTGAAGAAACCCTTAAACACCCTTGCTTTGAAATCATGGAAACAACATGAGACCAAAAATGTCCCAATCAAATCTATTGGGCTTTTATTGTTTGTTTGTTTGTTTGTTTTTAAACAATAACAACAATTTTACAAATCTGTATTTTAAGTTTCTATATGTCTAAAATATAAGTATAATCACTGGGTTAAAAGGAAATACAATCAAATGTATTTATAATAAGATAACTTTGCAGAACTATGCCATATTTGGTTACATAAGCTGAAGCTCATCCTTAGAATTGCCCCCTTAAAATCAGGCCACACTGTGAGAGGTATCCAATGGGGTGATGTGGGGAGAGGGGCCAGGGGGCTGCATCAGCACATCTCCGTATTAGAGGAGGCAGAAATATCCATAGTTACACCACATGGCACTAAGAGTTTTCCTCTGTGGGAAGACTGTCAGAAAACTCAGTAAAATCCCGAATAAAGAGTTTTCAGACATAACAATGAATTAACTTGTCTTATGGAGTTATGAAATGTTACAATAACCCTAAATACTAGTGATAGTCCACACATTTTTGTTGTTTCAAAGTTTAAAAAGTTTCAGTTCATATCAGTAACACATTTGCTTTTTGTTTTTTAAGCATTTAAAGAAGAAGGGTATATAACTCCAGCCTCATGACAGTTACTGAATACATAACAAAGTAATATGTCCTAACATATACATCATACTCAATAATAATTCCATAAATAATAACTAAAGAATAAGCTTGTAGTTTAAAAGATCACAGTATTAAAAGCTTAAAGGTTGAAAAGAGAGACAAGGCAAATTTTAGTCCCAGAGCATAAAAAGTGTTTGAGAAGCACAAGCTGAAGGCCACCTCATGTGTTAGGATGGTGTGTCTCTCCACCCATGTGAAATGATGAGATTATGTGAAGCAGATAATTGTGTCCACAGATGTGGCTGCCCTCCCAGGAATTCCTACTGCCTCTCATATTTCCCCACCATCTCAGAGTACCCCCTCACACACACACACACACACACACACAAACACACACCTCTACATGTCTCACACTCAACCCAATACGCTGTGAAAATCTTCCATACACTTCAGACTGGTCTGACGTGGCCTAATGTCCTCTTAAGCACCAGTCCACTTTTACTCTAAGTAAAACATTATACACTATCAAAGTACAGCTGCATTTACAATTACCACAGCACATTTAAAAAAGTGACAAACTCAGAACTTTTAGTCAGGACATCAATATCAAAAACTCTTTAATTTAGCTTCTGCTTTCTTCCATTGCATCCAGTGCAGGAAATCCACTGGTAAATAAGTGGGAAAACAAACAATTAAACAAATACTACAGCTCCAAAGTTAAAAGTGTCCAGATACTACTCTATTCTACTAAATAATACACATAAGTAGATGAAGGAATTAGGAGAACTATAACTACTTAGAGCCCACCACTATGGGGTAATATAAGAGTAGTTCAATATGAGTAAATTTATTCTTACATGGCTTGCATCACACTGTGTTGTTAATGATGCGTTAGATTCATTATCATTCTTTGGATCTATGTTTTACAAATAGCTGAGGTGTGGAATCATTACAAAAATTCATATTTAATATTGTTATGCTGGTCTATGCAGTTCCAGTGCTGGTCACACATTATGGTCATACTATGGTCATACTGGCTGATGAGCCAGTCGCTCAAAACACAACAAACAATGTTTTTGCTGGTGGCAGCTGGTCTATATTGGATTTTCTAGCAGTGAAACACTGTCCTGTGTTAAATGGCATTGACAAGTTCAAACATCATTAAATCATCTTTCTCATAACTGATATGAGATACTCCTGCATAGATCCACTTGAATGAAATTCACAGGAAGGAAACTATAAATACAGGCAACGAACAAGTGCTTAAAGCTCACAAATACTCTACGTGTTTACAGAATGTACTTTATGGACCGTGACAAATACACTTCATACATTTTATATTGAAGACTAAAAATGAAACAAGGGGGGAAGAAGATCAAATGGAAAAAGTGTGGGTTACAGAAGGTTTGTATATCTGCACATGGTTCTATTTTTGGATGGGATAGGGCCCTGAGTCAGAAGAGCTGGAGAGAGCTTTTTACCTATGAGCCTTCAAAAGCCTCAAGGGCCCTTCTCCAAACGAGTGTAACATACAGGAATCTGCAGAGGAGGGAATCAATAACTGTCATTTGGGGAAATTTAAGAGACTTTTAACTTGAATTATGAGCAAGGTGGGCTCTTAAGTGAGCAGCCTCTTATTTTTAGAACAATTCCCAAGAGTAAATACTACCAGCTTTGCTGAAATATTTTCCACTAGGGCTTTAAAGGAAAGATGGATGCTTAATGGTGTCTTCCTCTCCCATTTTTCCTGAGAGACTCACAGACTTACAAACCAATAGATTCACTAACTTACAGCCCTTTCCAAATTATAAAAAATGCTTAACAATTTAGAGCCTCTGTCTAGACAGCTTCAATTATATTTTTGTATTTTTATTATTTTATTTATTTGTATATTATATTGTAATTAATTTTTTTCATGGCATCCTTTCCATTTACTCAATTTACTTGTTTTTGGTGTTTTCCCGTGTTGATGTGGATGGTGCTAAGGACTAGGGATTGATAAAATGTCCACTAACGTAGCTATTTGTATAATATTTAGTATTTTTTTTACTCCTCTCCTTCCTGCTAAATAGCCATTCTGTCATGTCTTGTCTGAGCTGTTTTTTCTCTTTTCTGTGTTGGTTATGGAAAATCCCATAAACATGAAAATAAATATGAAAATAAAGAAAAAATGTATCTAATGTGTAAGGATGTTTTTAATTTGTTTGTGTCACAAATGGCCACTTCAGGCAAGTAAAGGTGGATAGGAGTATTACTTATCTTCAGATGCCTTTTATATTTACACTAATGAAACAAATCAATAATAAACTTTTAGTGCTCATACCGACTCTGATGCTGCCCAAGTGCATTTAATGTAATAGCACACAGAAAGCTCCAATTCCACATGCTGAGACTTTTCACTGTGCTAAATGAGTTAATTAGAGTCTCTGAATGCTTCACAGAATGTTATGTTAGCGTTAATAATTCTTAAAAATAAATTCAGATTTTGTTTAGATTCAAGTAATTTAATAAAACACATGTAAACCAAACACTGAAACAAAGTCCACAGTACTGAATAGTACATCTGCAGTTGGAAGGGTTCAGCTATTTGTATTAGTGTGGTGTGGGGTTTGAGGTCAAAAGTACACCTCTCTAGATCCTAACTGTAGCTCAGACTGAATGAAAGGAAACAAGTCAGGCAGACGTCCTGCTGTCAGCCACATGGGTTCTGCCTGCGCACCTGTCACATTCACACACTTATTTACAACCCCACCACACACAAGGGAGCACTGAAGCTATGATTTGTGAAGCTGCTCCGTGTAGGGTGGGTTTCTGAGTACTGAACGAACAAGGAAATAAAGTTCGGTTCAGGGTAATCAACCATATTGTGTGTTTAAACTTCAAAAAAGTGTTAATGTTACAAAAGAGCTGGAAAAAGGAACTGGAAATAAAATTACTAACATGTTTGAGTTAAACGCAAGGCTTGTGTGTGAGCCTATGCCAACACTCTTACATAACTTTGATTTGCACATCAATTATTGAATAATTAATAATACACACTGACGAATATGACTTAAAATAAGACTTTTGCAAAAAATCCAAACAATTTTTGTTTAGTGTGAACAAGACACATCTGGTGACAAAATGTTAGTTTTTAGTTTTAAATGTTAGTTTTTAGTTCTAAATGTTAGTTTTTAGTTTAAAATATTAGTTTTTAGTTAAGCCTTTGAGCTACAAGGCTAATGTTGCAACCAGACACTAGAAGTTTCTGTAAACAAATCCACAAGACTTTTCTTAGAGCTCACATCCCATTCTTCAGTCAAGTCTTAATTTGGGCATGCTCTTACAAAAAAAACCTATTTCTTAACAACATTAGCACCAGTGCTAAGTTAAACAAGCAAAATGGGACACCAAACATCTCAGGTGATTAACTGTATCTTGAGTAGGGTGAAAGTAGTGCACATTTTATTTTCACTCACACATTATTTTAAAATGAAAGACTAAATAATCATGCAGTTTAAGTGGTTAACATAACTGTATTTCTGAGATCATTAGATGGTTAAGATCTACACTCACATCTAGAATGCAATACAATCCATTAAAAATTCATGACTTTCCCAGTAATCGTCTGAAAAACAAAAAACGTTCACAGAAGTGACAAGGATATTTCACTTAATGATGAACACCAAGATGTTGTCAGGAACTGGTATATTTTTTGCTCATAGACTTGGCCTATATTTGAGCGGATATTACTAGTAATGTTAAAAGATTGTATTAGTTCTACATCAAAGCAGAACCTACCAGGACATAAAAGAAAGTCATTGTATGTTACTGCTGTTCATGGTTAATTGTACCATTGTGCTGGTCATTCACAATAATTCTCTATAGTGCTGCACCCAATGCCTTCTCATAACATTAAGCTATTAGTGAGAGGAACAGTTAGCTAAAGTAAAAGTATTTGCAGAGCTCTGCATAAAAACAAAAAAACAATCTGCCCCTGTACTTGTGCCATAGTGGATTACTTTATCTAAAATCCTATTCCTAATTCGGAGACAGAATTAAAGCGCAGACAGCAATAGAGTCTGACTTTTTCCTCTGGTGTGGCTGGTTTAGTGGCAGGTGCACTACTTAGTGGATGCAGCACACCATCATTCATGAGCATTTGCCACAATAAAAACCTTTAGTTATCTCTCCAAGTGTAATCTGCTATGATAAATTGAGGAAACTTCAAAGTGTGCCAAATAATTCATCTTATTTAAGAGATGCTTCTCCCTGAGCCATGCATATCTTATATTAAGACAAAATGGAAAGTAATGAGATAATAATGTCTGATGGAGAACAAAAGGTTACTGTGGTTACCGAACTGAAACATAAACATATAAAGATATCAGTGAAAAATGTCCACTATCACACTGCAGATTAGAGCACAGTGTGTTAAAACTGCTATAGAAACTTACTTAAACCTTTTTGCAGCCGATAGTACTCTCAGCATATACCGTGTTTTGGTACACCAGAATAATGGTAAACAATTGTACCATTGTAACATAATCCACATAACTCCAAATTTTTCCTATAAAGCAGATTACAGTAAACAATAACCAAAACTGCTTCAGGATGAAAATATAAGCACCTACTAAAAAATAAATAAATAAATCAACAGTTCTGGTTCCTTGCTGTACAGCTCTACCATATTTCCTCTTATGATGGAAGAAGTAGGGAATGAGTAGTGGATAAACAGTGGCACTTTATTACATTTAGAAATATTCATTTTCTTTCTGTGCTTTGCCATACTGCAAAGTCAAAAATCAACAAGGGTAGTGTTGTAACAAAACTTTGTTTCTGCAAAATGATAATTATGTTAATCAATTCTTCCCCCCAATTATGGTGATGCATAATGCTACCAAACTGGAGATATTAAAATTTACTTTACTTCATTTTTTCAAACAGCTGCTAATGCAAAGACACTGGACAGTTTACCTCATAGAGGAGAACACAAAACTGCCACTTCTGTTACGTCAGATTAAAGATGCCTTTACTGGCTTCTATCTGAATGAGTGATTGGTCAATTATACTCTCTTGAGTCCTGGCCACAAATGGATTTTGCTGGGGATTTAAAGTTTTGAACTTCCAATAGGCTGGAGTTTATATGGTTGCACTTATGAGTTTGAGCTTTCAGAACTTTAATGCAGTGTAATGTAAATGGTCCTCATGGATCATTTCTGTTAAACCTTTATTTAGGACATGTCCACACTATATTAAGATCAGTTGAAGGCTTAAAATAATGTAGACTTTTAAAATTTGTCAACACAAAGTGTAGAATGCAGCAACAAAAACAGCTGACTAGATCTATCCATCTGATCATTTCATTACATGCTAAAGAGAGTCCTCCTTGACGTCCCACAGTATTACCATGGCTCATTTCACTACCCCAAACAAGCAACAAGTCAGCTGCTCTAAAGCAATGGCGCAAAAAACAATTATCTCCATTATTAAAGTCTGCCAAGCTAGAAGGCTTGATCAGCATTATGGAGCAGCAGCTGGGTTACTTTCTGAACCTCTGACCACATGGCAGCTATTGTTTAATGCCACTGGACTTTATGAATATCATGCCATGCCTCTGTTTCTCTGTGTGCGGTTCCTTGGCAACCTATCGCTGCTGCCTCAGCCAAGAGCTCAATTTTTTTTTTTAAGTGGGGCAATTAAAGCGTGGGTTTAGACGTCTTGCTAATCATGAATTTAGCAAGGTGGAAAAGGGATTAAAATCATGCGACCCCTTTCAGTTATACTCAGCACACTGTTACATAATGGTCCAGAGACTGTGCAAGCTATGGTCTAGGAAATCATAATAGGCTTTTGTTTATGTCACATGACAATAATGATGTCCTTTAGCTGATGTCATGCCCTTTGCTTTAATCTAATACTGTTCAGCTGTCTGGGACACAGATTACCACTTTCACCTTTTAGCTGCTGAAATCTGTCTCTCTCACACACTTGGACAGACACACACACACACACACACACACACACACACACACACACAAACACAGCAGGGCAAGCACACACTGTTTATATGCCAAATAAAGACCTCAAATACTTTCTAACATAAGTACACTTATTAATAGTTGTATTGTGTTGAGTGTATTTGGGGAAGTGTGGCTCTGTCTGTGTGTGTGTTAGGGTGAGACTGTGTGTGCATGTGTAAAAGGTTTGGAGCTCAGCTGCCCAGCCGCGCATGCCTTTCATAGCAGGCCTAGTGGTCCCGAGTCCCAGGGGTCCTTGCGATGCCCCTTTAGTGAATAATATTAACCATTTGCATCATGGCATTCGTCCACCTGATCAAACTCACACCCAAAAATAACCAGCTAAGTTATTATAATCACCATGGTTCTGGCCTGTTTGCTGCAGTGTTGCTTTATTTAGAGCACAAAGACAACTGTTGAGGTATTCCACCAGGTTAAATTAAGATGATAGGTAGAGTGAGGCTCTTTGTCCTCTACTCTTTTTTCCAATGAGCAGAAGCCAAACCCCTGTGTTCATGTACAATGGGCATACAGTGACGGAGACTGCTGAGCAAACTGCTGTGCTACATTTAAATAAGTGCCAAGGAGGTATTTTCTTTTATGATTCCATCAAAACTATACCTTAAAGAACCTTAAAGTCCTCACAGGCCCACTTTCAATAATTACATATGTTTACAGACTACATTTATATAGGTTTATAAATTGTTTAAAATTTGTGTATAGCTTGGTTATTAATTTGGATGAAAACACCTTACAGGTCATTAATAATAATTTTTTACACAAAATAGAATGGGCAAACACAGGGAGTGTCAGAGAATTTACTGAAATTTCAAGGTAAAGAAATAAGCTAATACCTGAAAATGTAAATGTAGTCATTTTATAATGTAAAATACACACCACTTTATCATCAGTGTCTAAAAAGACATTCTATCAATGGTTAATTGATTCAACTTGGCAGTTAAATGGTTAAATTTAAAAACAAATATGTGCTGAAGCTGACAATCTTAATGTTGACTGACGGAGAAGAAAAACCAAAGTAAGTATCCAGCTAGAGCTGAGGTTTAACAGTGTAGATTAATGTGGGTTCAAATATCAGGTCACTGTTACCCTTCCTGTTTATGCTATAAATTATCATTAATTATGTTATATGTGTTTACAACCTAATTTATAAAAACTAATAAACAGATTGTAAACCAATTATAAACCTTTATAAGTGTAGTCTTATTCTAAATTGGTACCTCTTTAAATATATTGTCGGTGTCTAATTAAAGACATTTTTTTTCCCAAAATAGTGACTTTTCAGGAGAAGGGAATGTAAAAAGATATCATTTTAATTAATTTTAGAGCATTACTATTGATCCATTCATCATGAAATTTCCATCCAATGTGAAAGACAGCTGATGTGTTCAAATGATATATTAAGCTAAAAATCAACAAAAATGAAGATACATGTTCTTAATTGGGCAACGATGATATCTTCATCCTTTAGAAATAAACAGGCTGCTTACTGTGCATTTAAAGCATGTAAATAATGTCTGTTCTCCAAAAAAAAATAAAAAAACAGACTGAAACTAAACCGCTGTAAGCTGAATGGACAGATAGGTGTAAATGTATGTAAACAATGTAAATTTAAACAATATATCAAACACATTCTATTTCACATTTTTTTATGAGGAAATTTAGGTTTACAAAATACGTGCCCTTTAAATACCTGAAGTGATTTTTTTTCTTTATGAAATCTTTAGTATTTCTTCCATGGCATTGCCCTGAATTTTTAATTTTTTATTTTTTTGGGGTGTTATGTGAATATGAGACTGAATCTGCAGGCTAAAATGTGTTGATGTGGAAACCCCCTCTGCTCCCCGATCCACCCCTCTTCTCTCTGACCTACCACTCCACACACACACACACGCTCAAACACATACACACACACAGTCACTCACCTGATGAGCCCAGGAAGTAGCGCTCTAGGACTGAGCCGAAGCCAGAGGGGTTGTCCCTCAGGTCACTGACCCTGAAGGGCTGCATTGAAACATTCACATTGTTTATGGGCCAGCTAGGGGCATGGACACTAGCCCCACCATACCATGACACATTCACCATGGAGAAGCAGTCCTGGAGAAGACAGAGATAGACAGAGAGAGAGAGAGAGAGAGAGAGGGAGAGAGAGAGAGTGAGAGAGAGAGAGAGAGAGAAATGGAAGCAGTTTCAGAGCTGATATATATGTCTTTGTCTATTTCATGCAGAGAATATACACACGTTTTTCTCTAAACTCTTATCATTGAATTCTACAACTCTTTAGCAACATAATTTGTCTTATTAAATTACAGTGCAGCATTAGGACTTGACTGCACCCTCTGGAGTTAACACATGACATGGAATTACAGAGGAAGGGAATGTAGAAAAATGAAAAAAAAAGAAGGGATTTAATACAGAAACCCCTCCAGATTATTTATGGAATTAGCTCTTAGAGTACAAAGGGAGGTCTGGGCGTATGAGTAAGAGAACCTAGTGTGAACTGCCACCTGTGTCCAAGCTATTGCTGTTAGAACTAGCAAAAAGTAGAACTGCTACCTTTTGCTTCACACATTTTGAAATAAAATATTTCTCCAGCTGCCATTTAAAAATGGACGGAATCTTATTTTCAATTCTATATAAACATTACTTTTTCCGTTAAATATTCATTAATTATATATTTGGACATTACAATTAATTAAAATTATGTCTGTACAGCTGTTCACACAGTTTGGTAATTAAAGGAGTCTGCTGAAATCGATTTTTTTTACATCAAAAAGATGTTGATTAGCTGAGACATCTCTGGCATCTGAAGTATGCTTCTCTAGTTTTATAACAGAGTTTTGAGACCATAGTTTGGCTAAAAAGCATCTTTGTAGTTAACGTAGCCTTATTGGTCTTGAGGCTTCAGTAACAAACTAAAGAATCAACCTTCAGTGTGCACAAGCAGCCTCCAGTTTTTAGTTTTATTTGAGTGAACTCTTCTAAGCTGAAGATAGGTGTATGCAGAAATCACTGAAGCCGCTTACGTTCGCTTAACTCCTCCATGTTGCACTAGCTTATACCTGCACTGAGCTGTACGTGGTCATGAACTGGGCTGCACTCTCATTCTCATCAGCTGTTACTCACACCTCTCACTTTCAAACTTTAGCAGGTCATTATGAACTCGGTAAATCCCAACAAGAAGAGAATGACACCTAACAAAGTTCACTGACAAATCAGCTGTGTACTGTGTTCCCTCGTTTCCCACATAGAGTCAATCAGCCAAGATACGTTTGATGTGTGAAGTATTGTTTTGTTTTAGTTCTGGACTGGAGCTACATGGCTAATGGAGCTAAAAACTTAAGGCGGTGTATGTGCAATAGGGGGAACATGGATAATATTTGTCTTTTAGCTCTTTTAGTATGAAAAATTATAGAAGTAAATCAGCTGCACAAAAACTGCACAGAAATTACTCAGCAAACCTTTAGAGGTGTATTTTGCAGCACTTTTTACACTAGGACTAGGAATATCTGAATGGGTCATTAGTGGGTATTTAGAAGGTCATAAACACCATGTAAGTTGTAACAAGCACTGCGACTCTGGACAAGTGGAAAAGATGAGATGAGAACTTCTAACAAGCAGTATAAAGGGTAACAGTAATCTATATATATATATATATTACTGTTACCCTTTTTACTGCTTGTTGTATATATATATATATATATATATATATATATATATATATATATATATATATATATATATATATATATATATATATATCCCTACATATACAGGTTATATCACCTCATCTTAAAAGCAGTAACCAGCAGTATCTGAGGTTACTAAAGTAATTTAGTTTTGGTAGCAATCACATCCGAAACTTGTGTGTGTCAGTTAAAACCCCCCTATCCAGCACTCGTCTTATCCCCTCACCCTGAGCTGGACATGGCAGTGGATGGGGGTCCAGCTCATGCTGTAGCACTCGGTCTGGGAGTCGTTGCTGATGTCCAGGGAGATCTTGACCTCGGCCACGGAGTCCCACGTGTAGCAGAACTCGGTCTTATTGAGCCAGCAGAGGTTGCGCACGAAAGGCGCGTCCATGTCCGCGCTGCCCACGTTGCCCACGTCGATCTGCACGAAGCTGTCGTCCTCGTTGAGGGTCTGGATGAGCAGCGACTGAGCGCGGCGCTCCCAGATCAGACCGCTGAAGCCCCCCTTCAGGATCCAGTTCTTGTTGGGCTGGTCGACCACTTGCCAGTAGATTATTCCGATGGTCATGACGAAGAAGATGGCCACGCCGAGGCACGCGATCGCCCCCTTCCACGTCTCGTTCATCTCCTTCAGCCCCGTGTCCCAGGTCACCTCGGGGATGGGACTGGGGTTCCTGGTGCGCGCGTGTGGCATCGCGGCTGCAGCTGCTGGTCTTACTGACACTCTTCTCCTTTGATTTGTCTCGATTTCTTTTTTTCTCCTACTGTTTACTTTAAGAGAGGCTTCTCAAAGTGCAAGGACGCAGCGCGCGCCTCATTTTGTCACTCCACGCTCGCGACAGGCTGGAATTTCCACGCGTTGTCTTCTCGCCTTTGCGCCACTGAGCTGAGCTTGTCCCGCATTCGCCAGATGGCTGACCGCAGCAGAGAGAGCTGTGTGAGTGCGCAGTGACCCCGCGCTGTGGCATTGGTCACTGATGAGCGCGCGCCGGCTCCTTTACGCGCTCGTTTGCTTGCCCTGCACTTCTTGCGCTGACGGCACTGACGTAAGAGCGTCTTCGCCGAGGCGGAGGGGCGCGAGGCTCAGGGCGCCCACCGCCTAGGCACAGTTTAACACTCCCAAACAATGGCTCGTTGACAACAAAGCAAAGCTGGTAACGGCAGTTCCCTCGCGCGCTCTCTCGCTCTCTCCAACACGCGCGGCTGTCGTACGCGTGACGCTTGGCACGTGACGTGATGATACACACGGTCGAGACTACAATAGCCCACCAATCTCAGAGCGAATGAATGACCAATGCACTCTTCAGTCAGCGCTGCAAAAGTCACCTGGGCTTCCACCTTAGCACTTATTAATTAAACTGACTGTAAAACTGCAGCACTTTACTGGCTGGTTACATTGTTTTCAAAGTCAGTGCCATTCTAACAGTGGTCAATAGTCAAATAAGTATGTCATATTTCCAGGAATCAGGAGCACAACTGTACATTTACAACAGCAGTCTTATATATTCAGAGACACACTCATCTACTTCAGTCTATAGACACTGTAGCTCCAACCAAAACAAGAACAATAACAACAACAACAATCTGCTGATAGAGTGACTTCATCCCTTATACATTCTCAGGCACATAGAAATCTGCTACATGACTCATTTTGCTTTTATTTCTAATGCATTATATATATATATATATATGTATACATATGTATATTCATTCATTCATTTTCTGTATCTGCTTATCCAGTTCAGGGTTGCGGTGGGTCCAGAACCTACCTGGAATCATTGGGCGCAAGGCGGGAATACACCCTGGAACACAACCTCCAGGTCCCTGAAGCTGTGCCACCGTGCCACCCTTCATATGTATATATGTACATAATATAAGCACAAAAAGTAAGGAAATTTGTGTTTGGTAGACAACAAAAAATCTTATACCATTGGAACGCCTGTTAATTTTCCTTTTAAATGGTGCCACATTTGTAAGGAACATGCATTAGTGGGATGAGCAGTAGAGCTAATGTTGGTTGCACTCATGAAAAATTTGCCAAGTCATCTCTGCCATTGCCAAACAGCTTATTTTGCTGTTGCTTTTGACACTTGTTTTGAGCTTCTGGTACCCCCACGGGCTGCCAGTCAGGTGCCTGTGAGCATGGGCCCTGCTACAATGGTCAGTAGGTGTCTGCTCCAAGAATCTGCATCCCACGATTGACTGATCGGGAAAGGGCCCATGCGATAGGGCAACTTCAAGCTAGTGTTCTGCAAAGCCAAGTTGTGGCATTATTTGGAGTGAGCCCAAGTGCCATCTCCAAATTGAAGACCAAGTTCCATATAACGGGGGATGTCAGCGACAGGCTGCGAAGTGAGCGTCCCAAGAAGACGACACCCCAAGAAGATCGTTTCCTCACCCTGTCAGCACTTAGGTTAGGCTGTCTTCTACAGATTTGCAGTCAAGGTTTGCAGGATGATATGGCTGATGGATCTCTGCCCACACAATCTGGATCAGACTGCACGCAGCCAATCTCCGGTCTCATCGGGCTGCCAGGAGGACTGCCATGACTGCCCTTCACCATCAGGCTCGTTTGTGCTGGTGTCGGCAACATGTGCACTGGTACCTGAGGAATGTTCAGCGATGAGTCCAGATTCTGCCTACATCAGTTGGATCATAAAGTCAAAGTGTGGAGAAAACGTGGAGAACATAGCTGATTGCTGCACCGATAGAGTAACATATTTTGGTGGAGGCAGTGTGATGGTGTGGGGCGGCCTCCCCCTCACTGGAAAAATGAAGCTTGTCATCATTGGAGACGATCTCAATGCAGAGCGATATTAAATTCTGTAACCAGTGGCGATCCCATATCTCCACAGTCTGAGACAGAACTCTACCCTCCAAGATGACAAACCTTGCCCCTACAGAGCAGGGTTTTATCAGAGACTACCTCCAGAATTTGGGAGTGGAGAGGAAGGAATGGCCTGCCAGCATCCTGACCTCAACCCCACTGAACACTTGTGGGATCAGCTTGGGCGTGCTGTTCGTGCCAGAGTGACCAACACAAACACGTTGACTGACTTGCGATAAATGCTGGTTGAAGAATGGGATGCCATCGCACAGCAGTGTGTGACCAGGCTGGTGACCAGCATGAGGGGGAGGTGCCAAGCTGTTGTGGCTGTGTATGGTTCTTCCACACGCTACTGAGGCTCCTGTTTGTTAAATTAATAAATTGTTAAAATGCCAAAGTTTTGTTTCTTCAAACTTCAGTCATCCAGTCCACAAAACACCAAACAAGTCAATGGCAGAATAAGCTGTTTGGCAAAGGCAGAGAGGATTTAGTAAAATTGTGGCACCATTTAAAAGGGAAATTAACAGACTTTCCAACAATATAAGATTTATTGCCAAGAAGCATTGTTACAACAAAGAAATAATCTACAAAACACAAATGTCCTTTCTTTTTGTGGGGGTTGATACTAAGTCCAAGAAATAAAAGTAATGGTTTAAACTGCATGTCAGCTTTCAGGTTATGATGACATCTTTATTATAATTTGCTGTAAAATGATAGCCATCATTTACAGTGTAATAAATTACACCACCCCTCATTTATTTAATTTCCACCTCAAATCTATATTGTGTACTAATTAGTTTAAATAAATAAATATCAGGAAAATATTGGCTTTAACAGGTTTGTACACTGCACCTCAGCAATTTTATATAATATACATTTCAATTTTAAGTGCCACATTTTTCATTACAGTTTCCAGTCTTTTCAGGAGACTTCAGGTTTGGTGGTTGTATTTTTATTATTATTATTGTTATTATTATTATTGCTTCTCATGAATAAGTTGCTATAAGTTGAATAAGCTAAACAGCTGCATCTTTATTTGCAGTTGTTCTTCATTCATTCTTGCTGTAGTTTGTTTCATTTTCTCAGAAACACCTAAGGATTTCCAAAACTGTTCATTTACTAATGACAATTTTGACGTTTGCCAGGTCCTACAGGGATGTTTGAAGTCCCGTGTATATAAACATTTATTTGAAAATATATTTAAGCTTTAGTTTTAAACATTTCTGCTTTTCAAATTAACTTTCCTTATGCAAGTAGATTATGCAAGAGAAAGAGAGAGAGAGAGAGAGAGAGAGAGTATTTAAAATTCTCTAGATATATTTAAGATTGATGATGCCAAAGGGTTTTTAAAAATCTTTTAGGATTTATGCAATTGTTCCCAGCTTCGTTTCTGTATTTAGCAGCAAACTAATGAACGCATAATGAAGCTGACCTGACAGAAGACTTACAATGACTGTTGCTTTGGGTAACTCCCTTAAATCATGTGTACACTGTTCTGTAAATCTTGGTGAGCACATGCGGTTCACTGATTTATTCACATACACTTTCTCTAGAGTTTCTCTGCTGATATTTATTATGAGTCACTAAAAGCATGGAGCCGAGCAGGTGTATGAGATACGTCCAGTGAAGCAATGCCATTCTGCTCTGGTGGGGAAAAAAAGCAGCAGTACCATGGTAGTCTGGAGATTGATGGAATATGAACCCTAGACCCTCTAGACCACCTATGCAATTTGGTCTGTCAACATCTATTGAGCTGAAGGTAGCTATATTCATCCCATTGTAAATTACATGCTGTAAATTTTAAGAAATACAACCAGCGGGATCTGCTTGTGGTGCTGAAAGGGATGGTTATTATTTATACTGCATGATAACAGGTTTGCAACATGAATTACAACCAATGCAGATGCGGATAAATACTTTAATATAGTGGAGACATGAGAAGGTTAAGGAAGGGCCAAAACTACTTGAAGATTAGTAAAATGTGGTTCACATTGTGTTTACTCTTGTGATTGGCAGTATGGAGGCAACTGCACAAGTCATCTGACCACTGAGCACTCCTGTTTTATGATGTTGCTAAATGACCTTTTGTGTGTGTGTAAGAGAGAGAGAGAGAGAGAGAGAGAGAGAGAGAGATCGTCTGCTCTATATGTAAATATGTCTGTGAACTCTGCACTGACTTGCCCTATTTTGTGCCTGATTTTAAAAAACAGTCCTTATAATTACAGTATGAGTGTGGGGCTAAATATGGAATAGACAGACATTTATAAATGTTTTGCTGTGTTTTGAAAAACAGCACATTCTGAAACCTGAGCTCAGTTTACATTTTTTGTAAAAAAAAAAAGGAGTTTTCATGACATAGGGATTAAAAGTAAGAATATTTGAAACACTGGCTATATTATTAAACAGAAATTATGAAAAGCTGTAATGCTAGTCAAAATAACACATTAAGTACTTTTTACATATAATTTTAACAGTATGTATTTTAACAAGTTTGTGTAGAGGCCATTTTTTAAATATGTAAGTCAAGTTCATCACCACCACTTCAGCCAGGTCCAGTGTCAAAACTTGCACTGGGGCCACGTCCAGTGACCAGGTGTCAATTTACATGTCAACTATATGACTCCATTGGGCAGTAGCTGGCTATAAATAAAAGTTTGACTGATTGCTGGCATGCCCTACTTTCCATAGAATAGAGCATGGTGTTAGAAAAACAGTGGAATCTGCCTTGTATAAGGGCCACAGTGCAGTTAATGCCAGGTGACTCAACACACATGAAGAAGCCATGGCTACACTGGATTTTAACATAAAGCGAACAGGGTTGTGGATGCATGTGACCCCCAACATATAGATTTCATTTAAACACAAGTTATAACGTCTCATTATTGGACAAACTGTAACACAACAAACTGTAACACAAGAAATAAACACTCTAAAGTAAATGTGGAATTAGAACATTGCAGTCAGCTGATGCTGGGGTTAGTCTCTGTCTATGAGAAATCCACATGGAATGATGTGGAGGACCACCTTGAGGTTTTGACCTTTTTTCATATATACATACACTCATGTAAAATGATATCCCAATCAGTACAAAATGGAAAAATGGGAATGGCAGGGATCTACCTTGAGGGAATATAAAAAACTGTTTGACAAAATGTAATAAAAAGCTACAGACTTTAACAAGCAAAAATATTCACTTTGACTGAAGAAGTTTTCCATCTTCCCGTCTGGATCTTCAATTTACAATTTCCTTTTCCTTTTGGACATTTAATACAGGCCCAGCTGGGAAAGTTTCCATATCCTTCTTCTGGCGCTATGACTGCCATCTGAACCATGGTTCAAACTAAAGAGTGAGAAAGAGACTATTTTATTTTGCCTTCTTGTACAAAATCTATTTTCATCCTATCCACTATACAGCAACACTGTAGTCAAGTGTAAAAATGGTTTTACTGTGTTTCCACCATTATTAATAATGCATGTGTAGAATTATTAGGTCATCTAGCAGCATCTGCAATTTGATACACTGAATGAATTCATCAGTAAATATGCATATAAAACAATGACCTAACTATCAATAAACGTACCATTCTTGAAATCAACATGAGTAGAAGCAGATAAGTAGTAGCTCAGTAGAACTACCTAGGTACTGAGTTACCTACAGAAATGCAGGGGAACTCATTAATACACCCAGCATTTGTCAGCAAGAACTGAAGTCTGTTTGATCTCCTTTGGTCTGTAAAGAAATGCCAAAGCTCTAGTGTCAAAAGTGAGACCATTAAAAAAATGAAAAAGCAGTACAGATGGTTTTACCAACATAAAAGATTTAATCTAAATATAATCTTAACTGAAACTAGCATCTAAATGTTAATTATTAAAATATAACCAGGAAGGATGTACATGACTTTTCTCAAAAACATATTTTGGTAAAACTCGATGGTACTGTTTCTGTTGTTATTTCATTTTCCCCTGCTCAGCTGAGAGGTCACCACTGTGGATCACCCTCTGACATGGCCAGTCATCCATGCACACAATTTGGCACAGTTTTATGTCGAACGCCCTTCCAGATGCAAACCAACAATTTCACCTGGGATTGGGAACATAACATTTCAGGAATATGTAATCCATTCATTCATTCATTATCTGTAACCGCTTATCCAATTCAGGGTCACGGTGGGTCCAGAGCCTACCTGGAATCATTGGGCGCAAGGCGGGAATACACCGTGGAGGGGGGCGCCAGTCCTTCACAGGGCAACACAGACACACACACATTTACTCACACACTCACACCTATGGACACTTTTGACTCACCAATCCACCTACTAACGTGTGTTTTTTGACTGTGGGAGGAAACCGGAGCACCCGGAGGAAACCCAGGCGGGCACAGGGAGAACACATCAACTCCTCACAGACAGTCACCCGGAGCTGTGTGACTGCAACACTACCTGCTGCGCCACCATGCCGCCCTATGTGTAATCCAAATATTCAATATTTCAGATTAGATCACAATAGATTAGAATGTATCAGTGTTAAGGGTCAAGTGAGCAATGATTAGATTATAAGCTCCTGCTGTGAACTGTTCTCACTTCTCCCCTAAAAATCCATACTGAGAAGAACAAAGAGCACAACTGCACCGTTCTTGATTTATATATATATAGACAATCTAATTTATATATATATAAACACAAAGGAATAACATTTCCTTCAGCTAATAAACAAATGAAAAAATAATCTGTCTCAGTACAAGACGCAATATGAAAACAAGTAGGAGAAAAGCATAATTCTGCAGTGTTTCTTTGGGAAGAATAAGATGTGTGATGTGAGAGGTCATTATTAATTTGACCATATCTAACATTTCATTCTGTTTCATTAGGAGAGAGAGTTGGCCACAAACAAACTGCTCAACCCAATCTATAAATGGAAGAGTTGGACAACAGTGTGAGAGCAGACCTTTGGTTGAAGGTTGAGTGGGGTAGAGTTGCATGTGTACATCTTCTCTAGCCCACCAGAGCCTACTCTTTGCAAAACATTGGCACCCGGTCAGCAGGCTTATGCTCTGTGATTCCATAGCAGGGACCAAGTCCAACCACCTCCTGGCATGTCAGACCAGATGTACTGCGTAACTCATCATCGTTCATACAGGATATTGTCAGGGCATAAAAGTTAATCATCAAACCTGGACCTAAAGTGACCACAGTTGTCCCCTAAAGCCATAGGAAGAAATTCATCATTTATAATATTAAGACAAATTAGCAAAGTATTGAAAAATAAATAAATAAATGGCAAATCCAGGGGCTTTCTAAATGGGTATTTCCCCATTTTATTAATATTCTAGGTATCGAGGGATCTGATACACATACATTTAATGACTTCATTTATTAAAATTCCAAATGATTTGAACAGTTTCATGAAAAGTTACCCAACACAATGACACAACGGAGTTAGACAGAGCTATCCTTTACAGACTGTGTGAAGATTTGAAACGCATCCATACATCTTATATTTTGTATCAGAATCCGAAGGTATGAGAAAACAATGCTGTAAACCTATTGTTCACTTCCCAGTTGATGCAGTCCTTTTCAGTCCTTATGTGGAAATCAGTAGCCTGTTTTTGATGAAGTAGCCTGGTTTTGTGATGTCATAAAATTCCAAAACATTTGCATATATTTGCCTTTCCAGCCTGCAGAAGTTTTGCAGTGACAGTTCTTTTAAGATGTGTAGTGAGGGAAATATCAAAGAAAATTAATCTCTGTGGAAAAAAATGAACACATATTTAATTCAGTGAACCCAGTGTCAGTTGATGGTTGTGGTGGGTGTTAATGGATCAATGGCAGAATGTACCAATCTCATTTTTTTACAAGTAAAATAAACCTATTTTATCAACGGTATATATAAAGTATATAACTGAGCTCCTTTTAAGAGACTTAGGGGTGGCAGTGTGATAATGAGCACATTTAAGTTACCTGATAGGGGCAATTAATAAGAAATGACACAAGCCAAACAGAGCCAGATAGATCTACAGCAACCAGTGTAAAAACATTTCATATGGATTACGCTCTCAAAGGGCAAACCAGTACTTATTTGTCAAAATATGATAGGCCTGCAATACAAAATTTAGGTTCATTTACCTTTGTCTGGGCTCAAATACACCTTGATTTAGTAACTCAAATATGATCACTGACTGGGTTGAACATTAGATTAGTTGGACAGAATCTGAGTTTTCTGATAGTTCTGCCAGTGCAGTGTAAGTTTGGCAGAGTCTGATCTGCCGTCACAGGCTGGAAAAGCAATCCTTCCCCACTGAGACCTTGGAAGAATTGAGGCCCAGACAAGTGTTCCTTTCAGGACTCATTTTTACACCCACTGTAACACTAGATTAAGCATTGGGTCTGGTGTGTGGACATGGAAGGCACAAGGGTTCCCTCTGCTGTTAAGAGTAGAAGAGGATAGCTACAGACAAAAATGGTGACTTTTCAAATGAATATTGTGTTTACCATCAATTTATAAAACGCAGCCTGATTGTTTCCCTTTCCATCATAACATTAACTATAGCAAGAAAACTTTACAACACAGATTGTCTACAGCTGCAAAATATATGACCCAAAATACATGTTCTGCTTTTTAATTTAATTGTATATATTATTTCTTTACTCCAAATATATAATTCTTATATATTTTAATACTAGCATTCTGATATGCCAGTACCACATACTAAAATAATATTTTTTTGTAGACAAAGTCACAAATATTAGGTCTTCTTTTACACTGCCTTTTCATAACCCATTATCCATTATAGTCACTTACCCTGCTGTTTTAACCAGTTTGAGCCTCTCTCTCTATTTTTTTTTTTTTTACATTACTGGCCAAACATCCATTCCATTGTAAACAGCAGCCTTGCATCTGCAATTGTGCCAGCTGAATGTAAGCATGCAGTGGTGCAACTTTTGATTAAAAAATCTAATTTAGATCCCTTGGTGCTTTCTAATTTTAAACCAAGCTCCAGTTTCTTTCAAAAGGTTTAGAGAAAGTTATATTTTTGCTGCTGCTGCACATTTTTTTTAGATAGAAATGTCATTCTAGAGCAGGGGTCGGCAACCTTTACCACTCAAAGAGCCATTTGGACCCGTTTCACACAGTAAAGAAAACACTGGGAGCCACAAAACCCTTTTGAAATTCTAAATGAAATAACACTGCGCATAACAGGGTTTTTTGTTTTTGCCTTTGTGCTGTGTATAAAAAAACTATACTGTGTTACATTTATGAAATCAATGAATGACTGCAGAAAAATGAAATAACATTTCTGCATGCAACAAAACATTTTTAACTCCGGAAAAAGACGTTGGGTTGAAGGTTAAGTAAAATACTCAATGTCTATTTGAGTCCTTGTAGTTATGGAAAAAAAATCGCCGAACTTAAATTATCCACTGGCAGCAAACATGCTGTCCTCTCTCTGCGTGCCGTCATTTTTTTACTGGCGCCGTGCAGTCAGTGGTCAAAAAGTTCAAGAAACCGCACACTGGCGGGTGTCGCACGTTGGAAGTTGTGACGTGTATTACGAGCGACAAAAATATTTTAAATATTAATTGATAAATAATTAATCAAATTAAATATTAATGTTACAAGATCGCCATAATCTTCATAAAATTACATTTTGAAAATAAACGAACCAAAATAAAATACATTTTAATTAAATACTCATTAATTATTTTCAAAAGCTGAGCCGCATCAGAGGGATCAAAGAGCCGTAGGTTGCCGACCTCTGTCCTAGAGGTGTTCCAGTCTGGTTTTAAACCCCTTCATTGCACTGAAAGTGCATTGTGAAGAGTTTTTAATGACCTACTATTAATTACTGACTCAGGGGATACTGCCATTCTAATGCTTTTAGACCTCACAGCTCCCTTTAACACAGTGGACCACAGCAACCTTATAATTCGGTTGGAGCAATGTGTTGGTATACAAGACACTGCTTTGGAATGGTTTAAATCTTAACAGTCTGACAGAAGTTTTTCTGTCACCCTTGGTGATCGTATATCCTCCTCTGTATCTCTCACAGGTGTGGTTCCACAGGGTTTCATTCTTGGGCCAGTTTTATTTTCATTAGACATGCTTCCTTTGGGGTCCATTCTGAGGAAATATGGTATCTCTTTTCATATGTATGCAGATGATACACAAATGTATTTACCTCTTTGACAAAGAGATACAAATTCCTTAAAAATTCTGCTAGACTGTCTTGAGGATATCAAAAGCTGGATGGCTTCAAATTTTTTAAACTTTAATGAAAGTAAAAACAAAATGCTGATATTTAGACCCAGAAGTGTTACTGAAACCCCCTATAAGGACTTAGGTTTTTTGGACATATGTAAGACCATATTCTAAAAATCTTGGTGTGATAATAGACAGTGATTTTAAGTTAGACAAACAGATTAATTCTGTTATTAAATCCAGTTTCTTTCAGCTTAGGCTTTTAACCAAGGTCAAGCCATTTTTGTCCTTCAATGAGAGGGTTATACATGCTTTTATTTCATCTAGACTCAATACTGTAACAGGCTACAGTGCTACTCGTCTTTTAACAAGAACATGTAAACAAGAACATATTTCACCCATATTGGCTTCCTTTCATTGGCTTCCTGTCCGTTTTAGGATTGATTTTATGATCTTGTTTCTTGTATATAAGTCATTGAATGGTTTAGCTACAACCTATTTCTGTGAGCTTTTGCAGCCATACGTACCATCAAGGTCACTTAGATCTGCTGATCTGCTTCTTCTGGTAGTCCCTAAATCCACGCTGAAGCACAGGGGTGATCACGCCTTAGCAGTCGTAGCCCCTAAACTATGGAATGAGTTAGGCTAGACTAGCCTCTACACTGCTGGTTTTTAAATCTCGTCTTAAATCTCATTTTGATTCTTTGGCTTTTAATGTAGTCGATTTGCATGTTTTGTTTGTATGTTTTGCCTATTTATTACTGGACAGCACTTTGGTCAACATTTGTTGTTTAAAAATGTGCTTTATAAATAAAGTGGAATTAAATTGAGCATAACCAGTAATAACAAAAGGACTGTGATTTACTAGTCTAAAAATGTGTATAATAATATGACCCTCATTTGTCTGTGGGCAGTTGAGGTGGCAGGTCATGCAGATGCCTTGCAGTCAACCTTGTAAGGCAATTTGTCATGTCATTTTTTTTTTTTTGAAAATTGTTTTGTTTATGAAGAGATTTCTGTTGTGTAGTGGTCCACTGTCCATATAGACGAATCCCCCTGTGGTACTACTAATATGATGCAAGCACTGAGTGGGGTTTTCCTCTGTTTAATAATCTAAATTCTTGCATGAACATAAAGATTATTTGCTTGTATGTGCTATGTTGTCCTCACCTTCAATTACACAAAGGCCACAATAATTTAATAAAATACAAGTGGACTAGTTTATCCCAATAACCCACATGTACATCGTTTAAGAATAACTTATGACAGGCTCATTGTGGTAGTATAAATTAAAATGTCAAAATAAAACGTTTATTTCAAGAAAACTAACATTTTTGAAAGTAATTAGTGGTGTTTTTGCCTGCAGATGGATGGCATGTTTTTTGATAGGATACACTTCTGAGATAAACTGAATCAGAAATTAATAGCTGAAAGTAACGGCTAATATTCAGGTCTTCAATGAATAATCTAATGTTCACGTTATGCTTGGATTTTAGAAAGAATTTAATTTAGTAAGAAAGCTGAGGACTTTTATTTTGGCGTCTGTCTCCTAGTCAACCCTTGCTACAGTCATTGGGGACGCTAGAGGACGTTGAACACGTTTGTTTTTCGAGAAGAATAAACTCCAACACATGTAGCAGGTTTATAAAACACACTCAGAGGCGATATTAGAATGGCCAAACGAATAATGTAAGTGCTGTCATCTCATATAACATCTTTCAGTATGTGTTTAAATACGAAATATGGAGTTGTCTCATTTAGCATCTCATCTTCTTAATCGAATTTTTCAGTCCACCTTAAATAGCTATTAACTTCTGCAACATTTAAGGTGGAAAGAAATCTAATAGTAAATAGCTTATTCTTTAGCTGGTGTTAAATCAGCAGAAACTCTTGGAAACACTTTACTAGTGGAGTTCTCCAATTCACTTTACAGACTGTAGTCAGTCTTGAATCTGAATCTGATTTCGGCCTCACAGGACTGACGTGGTGATGGTGCGTTATTGTTTTGTGCTGGTACGAGTGGATCAGACACAGCAGTACTGTTTTTATTTTTATTTTTAAAAACACTGCCCATTCAGTGTCAACTCTGTTAGAGACATATACCTTGTTGGTTCACCTTGTAGATGGAAAGACAGCTGATGTTAGTCATCATGTAGTCCTTCACCAATGGTCACTGGGTGCTGCCCACAGGAAGCTTTTAGCTGAATATTTTTGGTTGATGAATATTTCTCAGTTCAGCAGTGATAATGAAGGGTTTAAAAACTCCAGTAGCAGTGCTGTGTCTGATCCACTCATACCAGCACAACCCACATTAACACCACCACCACCTCAGTGTCACTACATTTCAAAGAATGATCCACCATCCGAATCATACCTGCTCTGTGATAGTCCAGTGGTGGTCCTGACCACTGAAGAACAGGGTGAATGTGGGCTAAGAAAGTATGCAGAGCAACAGATTAACAGCAGACTGTAATTGTAGAACTACAAACTGTTAAGTGGAGCTGCTAAAGAATAAAGTGTGTATACTATTAATGTATGACCTTTTTGTCCTGGCAGTGTACAATATAAAAAAAAAAAACACAACTGTAAAAAGAAATGTGAAATTATTAAACATCCAGGTATAGGTCACAGTTATTAGAAATTAATGTACCTTTGGTTATCTTTTTCGGTTTTATTCAATGTGCCATTAGATGCCATTTTTGTGTGTTTGTGCAGTTATCCTCTTTACCAGCTGGGTAATCCACAGCTCAGGATATTCCGGCCCACCTTTGACATGACACTCGTTAGACCGGGCAAAGAACTGCCATCTGACACAGTGCAGTTTCGGATTTCAATGGAGTAAGTTGTTAACATATTTCTCACATTTCTAAATTGTTTATTTGTCTTTAGCATGTCTCATTGTATATTTGAATAAAGCAGTTTTAAATTTAAATGAGCACCTGAGATAATTACAGTTTTACTCAGTGATTTTAGTCCCATACAGATGGGTTGTGTTTGTGTTTTTCCTCTCTCTGTTCCACTGAGGGAGTTACAGGCTAATTTACCTTTTGATTCACAGATGATCTGTGATTTAACTGTGCCGAAATAAGCATGTATATGATTTCCCATATAGTCTTGTGTTCAGATATAATTTTTTTTATTATTTAGTCTCCCAGCTGGCCCAACAGTTCTCATTTTGTGCAAAGATAGATGCTTTGGAATGTTCATCTCTTCACTTGGCCTTGGTAATAGAGCTTAATTTCCATTCCCTTAACATTGACAAAGTATTAGCAGAGAGAGAGAAACAAACAAACATATGTACACACGTCTCTAGCATGTAACATCAGGGAAGAAAGTAAATAAAAATCAGCCAAGACATGTTATAAAAGAATTATTATAATGTTAGCTACAGGTGAAAAGCATCACACGCATCTTATCATGTTTTTATTTTTGTTGTTATTGTATTAACATGCGTTTTTCCATCTAGATGCAAGTTATATCTCTGAAAATATTATAATGCATTTATGTTCTTCATAAAGTAATACTTTCTCAACAGAGCAAAAATTGGTGACCGGAAAATGTCTTTTTATAGTGTCATGTAGATTTTGACCACTAGGAGGAAGTCCAACCTCAGTAATAAGAGTTGGACTGGTGTACGTGAGGTAGTAAGTAGGTGGTCACTCCAAAACAAGGATCCATCAGGATGCTGAAGATTACAGAAGTAACATTTCAAAAAACGTTAAAAAAAAACCAACTATGTAATATAAGAAAAATGCAAAATCTGGCATTGGTTTACATCAGTGGTTCTTAAACAGCAAGGGGTGGTATGCCAAAAATGTACTATTTAACTAAGAAATCTATTAAAAACTTAAAATCTAAAATTTTCATGTGTAAATTACACAATGTTTCAAGGTTTTCATAATTATGCCCCAATGAAATTCCTTTGTGTTTGGGGAAAAAACAACAACAACAACAACGTGCTGCACATACAGCGTAGTTGATTATGTCTGTAAGGAACAGGGGAGACAGCATTCCCCCGATTCTTTCCCAGGGCGGGAATGCGATCCCCAAGTTGTTTGAGAAATCCGTGTAAAGACCGTTTCAGCTGCTTACTGGACGTAAGCAGTTTGGACTTTATTACAAAAAGGGCAAAGCGGAAACAAGAAAAACAAGCAAAAACCAATCCTATGAAATACTCCTGAGCCCACAAGGACTAAATACAGAGGCCAAAGAAACAAAGTGAGAATTCTGAAATAGAGGAGAACGCACAGCTGAAGGAACACAATTAAACAGACCTAAATCTCTGTTTAATACGGCACCACACCTTCTTCACCTTCTGATACAAGAGCAGAGTGCTGCTGTGTGCACCTGCTCCAAGCGGTTTCACATATAGCTTTTTAAAGCAAATAATCAACATTAAATTGACGTCTTCTCATTTTTATTTCTTTCAAAATGCTTATTTTCAATAAATGTTATGTTCCAAAAATATGTAATTGTGTTTAAAACGTTCTATCTATACTTTCTAGTCATAATATGAGAATAATTTTGTGTAAAAGATGCAAAGTAAAAAATAAAAAGCAAAAATTCCAGCAAGATTTTGCCTTATGCTTCCGGAACAGAGGAAGAACCAGAGATGCACATGTTTCCCTGGTAAGACTCATAGGTGGTACTTTGGAGGTTTTGGTTTGATGAGGTGTGGTACTTGGTATATAAAATTTTGAGAACCACTGATTTACATAATAAATATGTGATAGGTAAAAATATAATTATACAATATACTAAGTAAAAAAATATATATATATACGTTTGTCTTAATCTTGTCAGATCAGTCAGAGATCGGTCAAAGCCTGCTTGGGGCTTTGTTTGTCTGCTCTACACATTCTTTATTATTTGTGAAATGCTTGCTTCTTCTGCCTGGAAATTAGAAGGATTAATTTTTAATTATGTGTTAGTATCGTAAAGTCCAGATTTTTCAGGTAACTCTTCAAATACAATTTTATTTAACTAGAACAGAGAGGCTGTATCTGGGATTATATTCAGAGCTACTCAGAGTTTTCTTTTCTGCTTTGTTAAGTCAACAGTAAATAAGTTAATAGTAAATAAGAGCGACATCTGATCTTGGATCAAAATTCTTTTAATGGGAATATTTGTGAATACAGGCCTGGTCTATGATGTTGTTTATCATTGAATCTTGTTTACATGTTAGCAACCTGACCACCTGCCAAGACAACAACGCAGGGTCTGCCGATGACGTTTTTTCACCGTCAGTAGCGTCCAAACATTTGTTATTTCGTTGCAGCCGTGTAATATGAAACAGGCAGTCAAACTGTAAATGAGGGCTCTAATAGTGGAGCTCACATGCGAAGAGGACAAGGTCTGCTTTGTTTTCAGTTAAACCTGAGGGTGTACATCTTACACTGTGACGCTGGAGCGCCGCATCTCACTTATTATTCTGTCGGAAAGCATTCCAAACCGCACAAGTTTGTAATCCGGCTGTGTGTTAGCACTTGCGTAAGCAAGGAGGGGAAGCTTCTAACCTTAAAGGAGTTCAGTATTTTGTTTTCTCAGTCTTTTGTGATCTTGAGCATATCAGTCTGCACTAGACATCCACACCACCTGTACCACAGTGATGGTGCCATCTGGCCAGGGATTGAGCATAAAGCAAATGTTCTTAACTGAGCCAAAAGTCCTCTTTGAGGCTGAATGCAGTCTGTCTTCATGCATTAAATGTGGAAGGAGTCAGATAAACGTTTTCAGAGCACTGTAACCCCACTCCTTATCTGTTTGACCACAGACTTCCTCACCATATTATCATAGTGGCTTTTAGGCTGTAGCCTGCTGCACCAGTTGTAGGGCTGATGTCAATCTTTTGTGCTTTCTACGCACTCTTAAATTTTGTCCTGTAAATGTGGCCACTATGTTGTTGTTATTGTTTAGTTTGTTCCACAATGTTGGACTCCTACCGTCATTTTTTTATTTATTTTATTTATAATCTCAACCTTTCATCTGAATCTGGAGTGTTCTCATCCATCATTCATCTCCCAGTTTTTTAAACCTCTGTGATGAATCACCTACTTAAAAGACTTAAAAGAGGCAGGATATGTGTGCGTGAGACTGTGTGGGTGAGGGACAGCAAGAGAGAGAAGGATGAGCTGTGTTTAGAGATGAGCGTCTGTGTTGTTTTGAATACCTTTTATGTGTGAAGGGTGGGGTCCTTCTGAAACTCATAACTAGGAGAGAAGTTTGAACAACGGGGAGCAGACTTGTGTTTTCGGAGAGTGCAGCACATGAAAAGATAAGCCGCCCTGACCTCCAGGGAGCTGTTTAGATCTGTGCTTAATAGCCTAGTTGCTCTTAGTTCTGGAATATCTCTGCTGACTGATACTTCACTATGAAAAACTGCTTTTCAATATTGCCGTGAAGGATTCAGTTCCCCTCATATTCAGGGACTTATTAACTGTGGTAAATGTGTCAGATATAAGTCAGACATGACTGCCATTTGATAATGTTTCTGAGTCATGATTGTTTTAAATTGTAATAGAGCTATGTGGTAATCGTGTGTAATTATAACTAAAGATCACTTAGCCACTAAAATCAAACAGACAACTTTTGCTGCAGGAAGAGGAGAAAAAAGACCAGGAACCCCCCAAAACGTTTAATAGATCTAAAACAAATTGTCAAAACCTACCATGTGAAATTTCCATTTCTACTAGTGTCTGCATGGGTTTCTTCCCACAGTCCAAAAACATGGAGGTTAGGGGAATTGATGTGATTGAATGTGATGTAAGCATGTAGGCCCAGATATGTATTGGCGCTCTCTCCTGGGTGAACCCCCTAGTACCTGATATAGTCCTCCAGGTGGACGGTCATTCCTGGTTGAGTGAACGCTGTGTGCATTTGGTTGCCACTTCTCGCCAATGTCTGTGTTGATTGAGTGTCGAATGGATTGATGTTCTTTTGTAAAGCGTCATTGTGTGTCTTGAAATGTAACACAAAAAATTTATATAAATGTTCAAACTAAGTGCAAGATTATAATTAAAAGATAAAATTCATTGTGTTGAATTTTTTAACTATTCTCCGTTTTGGAACATTCTGTTGTCCTGTAATGGCCCTGTGACGTTAATGTTATGCAATCTGTTATTATTTATTGTTAGCTTTTCAGTGTGTTTTTAATTTAGTTTTGGTTTTCACCAGAATTTTATATTTTTTATTATTAGTATTTACAAACCCCATGAGAAACCATCACAGTTCTTTTATGAACACAGTCTCACATTCTTGCAAAACTGTTGTCAACCAATACAGTCTGCTGCACATCAAAGACTGTGTTATGGAAGGACAAGGACATACATCAGCTCTATGCAGAAATGCCACAGAGGGCTCTGGGTCCAAGTTCATCTCAAATGTTTTGACAGTGGAAATATGTGATGTGGTCAGAAACATAGACATCAGTTTCTCTTTGCATATGTGGGAATGTACCCTTGATGTGGAGCCACATATTGGAATTTAAAAGAGACATATGCTGCCATCCAGGCAAAGTATTTTCCAGAGAAGTCCATGGTTATTTCATCAAGAAACAGAATTTTGTAAACACAGATACCACTTTTTCATCAACACAGAGTTTGTGCTGGTTCCGGTGAACTAGGGAACATTTCAAGGACAGACCTGCATTGCCACTGGTTTGAGAGCCCAACAATTACATATCTGGATGTTTCCTAATGTGTTTATTTTTTTCAGGAGATCAGTGACAATCTTTTGCTGATGTTTTTCTGTGGTTCTCATGCTTTTAGATGTTAATGGTGGAATAGCGGGTAAACAACCTTAAGTGGTGACGCCAGTGCCTTGCCCTTCAGCTGCCCTTGCCCTTACTGTCTGAGAACCATATATATTACAGTGGAATAGCACAAAACCACACAAAGTACTGGCACCATACCAATGGAAAAGGGGTTAGAGTGTGTGCTTGACTGACCTTTCTGCAGGCCAGATCTGTCTCCTATTTAAAATATATGCTGCAACATGAAGAGGTAAATCTGGCAATGCTTAGTAATAATAATAAAAACACACTGTGTACATTTGTCAGTTAGATAAATGTTCTAGTGAAATAATAAATTTTAGGTGCATTTTTGTGTATTATTGCACTGTGGTAGAGTAGACTGAACTGAATATATTTGCTGCCATAACTTTTTTGGTGCATTTGGCAACATAAGCATGTTTTCTCAGCCTTTTTATGTACTTGGCTACTTTGAAACTTGATACTATGTTATCAGATGAGTTTTCTATTGAGAGAAAAAGTTGAATAGAATTTGTCACTGTTCTCACTGAAACCGAATAGCATCAAAGACCTCAAGTAAAGTTGCACATATCACATTGAACTAGACATGGTTCATTTCTCCTGCTGTCATGTATTCTTTGTGCTCTATGAAGCATAGCTACAAAAGAAATGACATTGTGCCCTAATGAGAGGTACCACTTGGACAGTTAATAATGACTGCTGTTGCTCACATTTTGCATGATACTTTCTAAGAAATAAGCTTGGTGATGGAAGATGGGAACTCCTTGTAAGAAAACACATGGGCAGTGGTAAAGGGTGGGCAGGCAGAGGGTCAGGAACTGCGGTTGGGTCGTGGTAAAGATCATCAGGGGCAGTGATTTAAAGAGAGTTCCTGCTCTCTAATCAGGCACAGTTTTTCCACTCAAATGACTCGGAAAGCACTTTGTTCTGATTACCATTCCACTCACTGCATGTTGAGTCTTTGGCTTTCTAGGAATCCTCTTTCTCTCTATCTGTCTGTCTCTCTTGCTTTCTCCCCCTGGGCCTTCTTCCCTCCCTCCCCTTTCTTCCTTCTCTCTCACTAACTTACATGCCGTTCTCTCCTGTGTCACATGAAGTAGAAGTTCAGGACCCTGTTTGCTTCATTCCTCACAATTTGATACATCATTCTTAAGAAAGGTGTCATAAAGAGTTTTTGGCTGTGAAGCAATAAATGAACTACTATTAGTTCCATAAAGAACTTTTCAGCATATAGATCTTTCTTTAATAAAACACTCAAACAATATTTCTTCAAGAAACTAAAATATGTTCTTCAGTGGCAATTCTTCAAAAATATTTTAAACCTACAATTACATTGTTCCTTTTCACATACACTGGATATTGAATAAAAAATAAAATTGTTGACTTGAATAGAATTAATTAACTCATTAGAGTGGCACCTTAAGGGGGTAATAAGTGACCAGTCACATTTAAAGTGAAATTAAACATAAATCTCTTCTTGAATGGCTTCACACTAGTTGTTGGAACATCCCTGTGAGGACTTGACTGCATTCAGCAAAAAAGGGTATCAGTAAGGTCTGGTAAAGATGTTGAAAGTTTAGGTCAAGATAAAACTTCAATGGTTCCAAAGCCCTGGTACTAGTGTGCTTTACAGTGCTCTTGCTGACTTCAGATTCAATAACCCTTGAGTCTGCGAGAGCAGGGGTGGAAAATGACTCACAGGAGGATTACATGGCTACGGACAATGGAACCGCTTTGACTACGAGAAGAAGATAAACATAGTGGCAACTGGGGTGGTAGGAGAATGAAAGAGGTTGCAGGTGTGTGTGTGTGGATGGGAAAAGGTGACAACATTAAGAGGTTTGAGGATTCATCAGGGAAAGTGAAGGTGCCCCGCATTGAAAAAATACTACGGGTTGTTCAAATCTGTTGGTTGAAGTCCAGCGACAGGTTACTCACCACAGTTCATAGGATATCACCACCTCTGTTACTACTGAGGAGAACACCAGCACAGGTGTACAGGAGGGTGAATATGTTGTTAACCAAAGGAATTGTGGAGAGCAGGAGAGAGTGAAACAAGGGTTGAAAGCGTTGAATTGGGCAGAGAATAAAATTAAAATGGCCAGTTGCAGTAGATAAAGTAAGGTGGAAGTGTATAAATGATTATTTGTAAGGTATATTAGCTGGTTTGAAGGGATCAGCAGAGCAGAAATGTAATAGTTTAGGTAAAGTTATTTATAAATATGAAATTGCAAAGTTTGGTAGGTTGCAAAAAAGCAAAGATATAGTGTAGTCAAGACAGCAAGTGAAATAGATAAACTAATACAGGAGTTAAGGGCTCTTAGAAAGCAGTGGAGGCGAGTAGGGGAAGAGGAAAGAGAGGGCATTAAGGTACTACAGAAAGCTTAAGGGTAGGTTGGCAGTGTTGAGAAGAGCAGAGAATTTGTGGAACGAGAAGGAACATGCTAGGGCAGCATTCTTTAGGAATCCTTTTAATTTTGTGAAGACCTTGTTTGGTAAGGAGAAATTTGGGCATTGGAAAGAGGGAATTAGACGAGCATTTCAATGACATGTACACTATTAAGTATAAAGCAAAGGAGCTAGAGTGGCCACAAGATATTCCACCACTAGGTGAAATAGAGCAGCAAATGGAGGTTAGTCCACCAAAATGGAGTGAGGTTCAAGATGTGCATCATGCAAAGGCTGCTCCAGGGCCTAATGGTGTGCCGTATTGGGTGTACAAGTATGCACCTGATGTCTTGAAGTTTTTATGGAGGTTGATGGGCATAGTTTGGAAGAAAGGGATCGTTCTAAAAGAGTGGAGAAGAGCAGGCGGTATCCTTATCCCCAAGGACAAAGATGTTGTGTGTATAGAACAGCTTTGGCCAATAAGTCTTCTTAATGTGGAGGGTAAGATTTGTTTTAGTGTGATAGCGCGGAGACTTGCTGCTTATTTGAAGCAAACAAAATAATTGATACAAAAGGCAGGAGTTTCTGGCTTTGCAGAATGCTTTGAACATAGCAGCTTGATCTGGCATCAGATTCAGACAGCAAAGAAAGATGGTAGAGATGTACATGTGATTTTTATAGATTTAGTGAATACATTTGGCTCAGTGCCTTTGAATTTTTCCAGCTTCCAGATAAGGTTACTAGGCTTGTTAAAGCATATTTTGAAGACATTCAGTTTTGCGTTTGTACAGGGTAATTAGTCATGGCAGCGGTTTGAAATGGGTATAATAGCTGGATGTATGATTTCACCATTAGCATTTAAGATCGCGATGGAGGTAGTAATCAGGGCCTTTAAGTGGGTCGTAGGCAGGGAGAGGTTGCATGATGGTACTCGGCTCCCCCCAATCAGGGCTTACATGGACGACATGACGAACCTGATGACTACTGTGCCTTGCACACAGCAGTTGCTTGGGAAATCAAAGGTTGGCTAGGTTGAAAGTTAAACCTAGAAGTCTAGAAGCCTTTTGATTGTCAAAGGAAAACTTGTACAGGAGAATTTTTGGGTGGAAGAAGAATTGATTCATACAGTATTGGAGAGAGCAGTGAAGAGTTTAGGTAGATGGCATAGTGCAGTGCTAAATTATACTGACCAAGTTGTGGGAGTAAAGGCTGAATTCGTGAAGGCTATTAATAGCATTGATAGATTATGCTTGCCAGGGAAGTTGAAATTGTGGTGTCTGCAGTTTGGCTTACTGCCTTTATGACGTTTTGATCACAAAAGTAGAGAGGATGGAAAGGGTTATGAACAAGGCTAAAAAGAAGTGGCTAGTGGTGCCACAGTGTTTAAGTAGTGTGGCATAGTATGGGAGAGGGGTACTGGAGCTACCAGTTTAGATGAGGAATTTAAATGTGAGTCGTGAGGTGATTTTGTCAGGATGGAAGGATGCAGTGTTTAAAGCAGCAGCACCACTCACAAAAGCAGGAAGGAAGTGGAACCCACGAGTGGCAGTACAGGTAGCCAGGATCTCATTAGAGCTAAGGCATGTGATTGGCCAAATGCAATGTGGAAGAGCAGCGGGCCTTGGGTCAGGTGATTAGTGGGAAGCATTTAGTAAGGCCACATCACCAAAGAAAAGGCAAATGATGACTAGATTTATTCGCGATCAGGAATAGGAGGCATAGAGAGCAGCAGCAGTGTCACACACAAAACAAAACCAGTGGCTTCGCTGAGAGAATCTCTAGAAACAGAAGATCACTTGGCAAGGATTGCGGGTCATGAAGGCAAGTCATATTAAGTTTTTGCTTGGAGCAACTTATGATGTCCTTCCAACTCCACAAAATCTTGGACAGTGGGTAGGTGAAGAACCTAGTTGTAGATTGGGTTGGGCATGCTGAAGCATATTCTATCATCTTGTAAAGTTTTTCGCAGGGGAGTTATACATGGAGTGGAGACATAATCAGGTGCTAAGGGTTTTAGCATGTTTGTTGGACAAAATAAATAAATAAACTGCAGGTCCCAGAGTGCATTGCATTAACTACACTGAGGCCAGATATGGTGCTTTACTCTGAAAGTAAATGGATAGTTTATATCATAGAGTTAACAGTTCCATTTGAGGATGCAGTAGAAAAAGCATTCAAAAGTAAGAAGCTGAAGTATGCTGATTTGGCGACTGAGGTGAGGAAACGCGGGTGGCAGGCACATTTAAGACCGGTGGAGATGGGTATCAGGGGATTTGTAGCCAAGTCTGCCACATCCCTGCCTGTGCAGTTCGACATCAGGGCCCGGAAACTAAGGGCAGCAGTGAAGGAATTATCAGAAACAGCTGAAAGGTCTAGTCAGTGGTTGTGGATAAGGAGGGCAAAGGCTAGTTGGGGAAATGCACTGTAGAGGTGCTGTTGTGGTGGTTGGTGATGTAGCACGTGGATCTGGTGGCACTGAGCATGTATTAACGGTGCCAGTGGGGCTAGGTACAGCCTTAGTCACCAGGGAGGCCAGTGTGGATTTATGGTTGTTGATACTTAAGGGTAAGGTAGGACTGTAAACCTGGCTTGGAGGGGGAGTGGGTCTGGGAGGCCAGACTTCACTGTTGAGCCTTCTGGAGGTGTCGTGGGCTTATTTCAGTGAAACACTGATGAGGGGAGGTGCCTACCTGATGACACCTGTGAAGAGCTAGTGATGCAGTGGGTGGTTTGTGTACTCATGTGATGGGCTCAATGAGTACCCCTAGATTTTAAATGATCATGAACGGCCACAGCAAGTTTAGGGTGTAGCTCTAGGACTGGAACAATAGAGATTATGTGGCTGCCTTTAGGAAGGGAATGGGGTGGGCCCTATGTGAAGCTTTAATGGATTGGCATAGAATATTGTACATCTTATCTTGTGTATGATTATAATATAAATAACACTTTAGCCCCCTCCAAGGTGTGTTCCTGCCCTGCGTCCAGTGATTCCAGATAGGCTCTGTTCCATTGCCTCACTATAGCTCAGTGTCCCCATTTTTTTCTTTTATTTTCAAGGATGACCAAATTTGATGTGAGGAACTACCTCGAGAAGATCTACAGCATTCCTGTGGCAGCAGTGCGTACAAGAATTCAGTATGGTGAGTAGATTCCCCACTTTCACAGAAATTCCGCAGATCACAACCTCTATTGTTCTCAAATTTCAAATGCATGACAAACCTCTGTAATTAATGCAAAACCTACATTTAAGGGAACATAGACAGTTCTGGAGAACTGTGGTTCCCTCAGCGAAACAAAATCCTTCTCCAGTTTGTTTTCATTCAGAAGCTATTTAAGGTAAGTATTTGAGTAAGAAGCTTGACTGTACCTTGTTGGTGGTTGAAACTTGATTTGTCTGTAGACCGGAGAACTAGCAAATGGCGAGGAAACGTTCTTTGAAATATATAAAAACTGTGTTGGATTAAAATTACAAACATCGCCTTTAGTGATAATGGGTCATAATTTTTACAGACCTCCTGTGGTACAGTTGCTTTTACCCACCCCCCTGGTGAGAATATATCCCTAATGAAATGTGGGAGGCTTTATGAATACACACACACACACACACACACACTGTGTATAGTCTAACAGAACAGTACCATTTTATCAGCAGAGAGAGAGATACTGCCACCTGCCATGGGAACAATTGTTATAGCATTCTAAACAATATTCATCAAGCCAGTTATAAACTCCAGTAGTTTATAAATCATTATAAGTATCTCCCGTACTAAATCTTTGTTACTGTGTGCTTAAGATGCTGCAGGGTTTTCTCTTACACTAAGGTGACAAACCAGTTATAATGGAACCACCTGCTACTACAAAGTACATGAAATTGTTCACAAAAATTTTCCATTGAAATGCTACACTACTACAAGGAGTTTGTTTTTTTTTGTTGTTGTCCTGGTATTTGCTGATCCCTTTTTGCTTTACCACATGATAAAATAATGTGCCTGAGCACTGAAGCAGAAGAGTCCTCATATTACAGGGAAAATGATAAGAGGCAGGGGAGGGCAGTGTTTGTATATGAGAGTGAGAGTAAAAGACAGTAAGGAGTGGCTTGTGTGATTCAATGTTTTTTTTTTTTCTCTCTCCCCTCCCCCCTATCCCCTTTCTTCCCACAGCCTCTTATCTCTAGATCTGCTGCTCTAGCATTCTGACCATCAGCTGTCCTAGGATGCCCTGTTTTAAAAGGCAGCCAAGAAGTTACACAACTAGGGTTTATTATTTTTATATATATATATTTTTAAACAAATATATAAAAGGGTAGGACATTTCTTTAGAATTTAAGAATTTACACACAAGCAAACACTTACTACAAGATTTATTATCCAAGTAAATCGCAACCAAGAGCTATATACAGCATGAAAGGGGGAATCTCTTGTATGACTGCCATGTTGGGCTTTAGCCACTGGAAGCCCCATTTCCTTGGAGTGGCTTTTTGCACTAATGTTGTGGGGACCCTCTGAGTGGGAGAGTTTTTTATAAACAGGAGTGCCTAAAACAAACAAACTGAAAAAAACAGTGGAACACCAATCACATAAAAAAAATTAAAACAACAAAGGCTAAGTAATCCCTTGGTGCGTCAGACCAGGTATCCCTCTCTGCGTCATGGGTTCCACTCCATTGACGGTGTAAAGGATGTGTGAGTGGGGCTCAGGGGCTCTGACTACTCCCCAGCACTCAAGGGTTCCATTCTTTCCTCCCCGAGTGTGGTGGGGTATTTTGGAAGAGGTTGCCATGGCTACCTCTCTATCCTGGGATTTGTAACGTGATAGCAGCCAAACCACAACCCCAAAGCAGGGAGAAATGTTTGAGGGTGTGTGTGTGTGTGTGTAGGGTGGGATTTGGGGGTTGGGGGTTGGGTGGGAGGGTAGTGTTGAAGACAGGGTGTTCAAAAACATGAACAAAAGCGAGTCTTTTCACCTGGTTTAGGGGAGTAACCCAGTTGACCTTAAACTGAGGAGTCCCCTATCCTCCTTTTGCCTCTACTCAAAAATCAACCATTCCCGCGCTGAGGCTGTTGATTTTACCAAGAACGACTTCCCCTGAGAATCACTGAATTGATTACATGAAACCACACAAACACACAGGGTCCACTCGTGACATATTTTCACACATTCATTGCATAGCAATTGGACGTTGGGTTATGAATGTAAATGAAAGAGCAGTGCCATTTCTTTGTTGGATTTTTTTTTCTCTCTCAAATATGCTGTTACATTTGGGTTTGGAAAATGCTTTCCCCTTGAACTGCATCTTTTGTTGGTTAGTTTAATTGTCCAGGATTTCTGTAAAGATGATGACACACTCAGCCAAGAAAAGGTGAACATGTTATTTCCAAGCAACAGGACAGGGGTTGCCCTCATTTCATTCTATGAAAAGTAACTTATTAAGTGGCATTATTTGCATGCCTAAACCAGATGACAAACGACTGAATGAATCTTTCTCTCTGTCTCAGGTTCAAACAAGAAGAGAAACCATTTAAACCAACGTGTGAAGAAGCCAGATTACAAAGTTGCGTACGTTCAACTGGTGAGTGTGATTATTAATAGCAGTAAATATGGTCATCTCTGAAATAGTTAATGTTTTAAACTAATTTGTAAATCTAGAATCTTCTTTTACTGACCTCCCTTGACCACTTTGATGTCATCCATGTTGAACAAATAATTGCAGAGGGAGTCAACTGTAAAATAATTGAATGAGAAAGACTGATTTATTGAGTTGGAGTTATTAAATCAAATGTTCCCTCAGAGGAAATGGGGGCTGTGTGGTTGTTTTGAGCCCTGAGCTTATGTCTCTTTTCAGAGGGCTTGTCACAGCTTATGTTACTACAGAGATCCCCAAGGCACAGGTAGCCTTTGATGCAAAAACCTCACCTTATTGTGGTCTACTCCCAGCGTCCCAGTGCTGTTTATTTACTTTCTGTCTCTCCCACACACTTGGCCATGCACTACTGTGAGAGAAGAAGCAATCTGTGCTCTCACTTCAGCTGAAGAGGAGCAAGGGGTTCATCTTTGGTTACATGCCAAACTTATAGCAGGAAGTGGAGTATAAAGTTCTGAGCAGTGTATGGATTTTATAGCAGGCAGCTTAGAGTTTTGTTTCTGTGGGCATTAGAATGTTGAGCTTGGTTGTGTTCCAGAGGCAGCACAAGCTGCTGCATTCACACCTGCACTTGGGGTGAATCCTGGGCTGTGGCTTTGACCTGCTGTTTGAAGTAGGCCGCTTTGAAAGGAGTGAAAAGATCTTCATCTGATCTATCCTGATCCAATCAGAAAAGCTTCTTTGAGTCCTGATGTTTTAAAGTTTGCCAGTGAGGCATCAGGTTGTTTATACTCCCTTTCAAGCATCAATCTGGAGAAGAATTAATAATTAAAATTGTCAAAACACAGCCGTTTGTAATGGGATATATAATTGAAGCCCATATTAATATTTTAAAGGGAACTTCCTCTTTGAGGAGCTGAGTCACTTCCTTTGTGCCTTAGTGCAGTCGATTTAATCTTCTCTCAAGCCCAGCTTTAAGTTGCCTGCGTTACTAGCCCAAAGCTTTATGTGCTGTAGTTATTGAGTGTTCATAGTATTTACTTTAAACCTCACACACACACACACACACACATCTGCAGTTACATGCGTTTCTAAAAGAAAGTTCCATTTTAGATGCAAAACTGAAACACTCTGAATGTCATGTTTATTTAAGTGTGACTGATGTAAGTCTTCAAGGTAGACTTTTGAGTAAAGGCATTGATATGAAAGTTATTATTTATTTATTTATTTTCAAATTATTATTATTATTTTTTTAAAGTGGGGGTTGGTGGGTGGCTGTCTGCCGAGAGAAAAAACACACTGCCCAAGAAAAACCCTCCTTTCTATTCAGTGGTCGGTAAAAAACAAGAGTGTTCCTAATTGACACCACATGTGGGGGAGTGTTCTGTGGTCTGATACCCACAGCGGTTCCCCCTGTTCAGCCCCTCCCCCACACGCTCCATAAGCTAATATTCTAGCACTCGTACAAGGAGAGCTTTCCTTCCGCCCTCCCACCCTTTTACAAACTCCAGGATTGCAGTGAGGGCCAGGCCTCTGTTATAGCAAGGTTCCTCGATGGCCACTTACAAATCAGACATGGGATGGGGCAATGGGGAGAAGGCCTGGAGATGGGGTGTGTGGGAGGGGGGTGGTGGTAGAAGGAAAGTGGAGGGTGTATGGGACATGTGAAGCGGGGGAGGTGACTGAGGGCACACTGGAGCTGTGCCAAAACAGGGAGGTCCAGAGACGGGGCAGGGAGGTCTTGTGCAAAATAAAATCTTGCGAGAATATCTAGGCTCCATGTAATAACTGTGCAAGTCAGTCATGCTCCAGTTAGTAGTATCCACAGATATTTTGGTGTTCTCTGAAAGGACTTGAGCAGCTTTGTCTCTGTGTGGAAACATGCAGATTTCTGATGATATTATGATTCTGATGGTTTCTGTATTGAAGCTGAATATAATAATAATAATAACAATATGTAAGTGAAAGCATGGTGCTTTGCTTCAGCAGGAGGGAAATACAGAATACCATATTCCACATGACACTAGATCTTCCCATTCAAAATGTATACACCTTTAACATGCCTTTTATTTCAGGATGGACTATGTATATGCCATCTATTAAGCTTATAGTATACTGTAGGATTGAAAAGCACATCCAGTTTTTGGAGTATTGTTTTTGAGAAACTTGTATAATAATTTCAGCCATGTGCTGGCTTTCCCCCTTACCCATTGCCATTTATAATTTCTAGTGAAAGAAGAAACACCTAAATATTAAATTACATTAAAAATATGGTTAATATTTTGATACAAAAAAGGATTAAACTCCTTATTTTAATTTAATTTTAGAAAAGGAGGCTTGCACTCGATCTGGTCTTGCAGGTTTATTTCATGCATTATAATAAGTATTTTCTGCAGTCTTAATATAGTTTTTAGCACCTATGCATATTAACTGCAGAGGTTCTTTCTGGGATACATTACTCTACATAATGTTGTACTGATTATCTTACTATTCATTAGTGGACATTAATAGAGCTTCGTGAAAGAAGATGAAAACAAGTTAAGGTTAAGTTTCCAGACGTATTGAGTTTTTGTCCCAAGGAGGCCTTGTAGCACTGTTTCCCAATCCCAGAGGCCATGGTGCAAGTAAGCAAAAAGAGCCACAATCAATAGCTGAGTTGCCAAAACACTACTTATCTTCATTTTGTCCTCGCCGCACACACTTTTCTGCAAAGATCTGTGTGCACTAGTATTTGTTTGAAGATGAATCAGTGACTGCTGTTTGTGGGTTATTGTGGGTTGTTAAAGACATTGTTGCCCAGTCTCCAGAACCAAGTGTGTTTTTTGGGGCAGTGTTTCGGTCTGGACCCAGCTGGTAACCAGGATACTTTTCAGATCAGATCACCATGTTCCACCTGCATTTGGAGCATACTCTGCTCAATTACCAGTGAACAAAACACTGTGAAACTCAATCGGAGTGAGGCGCATGGTTATTTTCCTACTCAAATAGTTTCCTCCTTCTTATACTGTCTGCTTGGCCTCCAGGCAAATTAGCACCCTTTCAGTTTTCACTGGGAAGCTTGCATTTGGTATGAGAGACCAGATCATGATCTTATCGACACTAGGTGGCAACGTTTGGCTTTTCTGATTCTGACAGAACGCTGGACTCTAGGACCTTACTGTTATGGATTCTTTGTGGCTAAGGGTACAGTAAGCTTGAGCCTTTAGCAGTGAGGGGGAAGGTGTGGAGCATTTTCCCCCGTGTCCAAATCCAGCCAACAGCAGGAAAAATCCCCCACCATTCCACTTCACAGTCGGCTTCCTGTCGAATTCTGGATCTCAACGCTCTGAAATACTAGTTGCTGAATCAGGAGATTCTCTCAAAGTGGAAATCCTGCTATCTGTGAAGAATTTTATTATTGTAAAACATTTGGTTAATAACTCTTCTGAGATTCCCCCTGCCCACAGTTGTCACACAATTCAAGTTTTGAAATTTCCATGCACTGCTTAACCATTAGGCTTGTTTTCTTTCGTTGTAAAAGGTAGGAAAAGATTTTTATTTTTATTATACTTGATGTCATATGATAAGAAGACATTGGCCTTTTTAAATTGTGACAAAAGCATAAAGTTGATCACCCCCACCTCTGGTTCTGACAAATCCCTGACAAACATAAATTTTGGATGCTGATTTTGAAAAATGTAACGGGACAATTTTTAAACAAGATTTTGTAATTTGTCTTTAATGATACAGAGTTTCATAAGAGCCGGAATATGGAAGAGGGAGACATGAATAATGAAGGGGAAAGAAGGGTCTCTGGCATCCTGTATGAAGACAGCTCTCTCTCACAGCTCCCCAGTGGACAGCCACATTGAGACAGCTTCTGTAGGATCCAACAGACGTAGGGAAGGATATGATACTTAACCTCCCCACCCCTCTTTAGATGACTTGTGCTAGTCACTTCTATCATTTCCTGTAGGTCACTCTCATTTAGATATCATTGTAAACACTTACAGTCATAAAACCCTTTGATTACGCTTGACCTTTTCCCACCCAAGAGCTACTTTGATCAGTCTTTCAGCATGGAGGCACCACCCAGCTATATTTTGGTATCATTTTCAAAATAAATTCCTGAGATACTGGCAATGCTGTTCCTGTTATGGTGCCAATCCCTTCATTTTCCTGCTGGTTGCCTATTTGTTCACCGTGCGTGATTTGCCTTTGTGCGTTTCTAATGCCGGAGATGGAGGGGAGGGGTCCAGACGTCATGATTGCTGGTGGAATTTCAACACTGTTGAGTTTATCTTTGGACGCTGTTGACAGGGTCCAATATCCTGGTGACCCAAAAAATAACTAAGACTCAGACAGGCCTCAACAAGTGGATGGACGGATCATGCTGTTGTCAGGCAGAGCCCTGTGGAATGAGTGACTCAATGGCCTAAAAAAAAAAATGACACGACTGATTTCTGATATAGCACTGAAAGTAGCCATTGCCACCCCTCCCTCAGACTGGCTCCTTGGCTTGGCTGTATTTATTTAACAAGCTGGACTCCATGCCAGATGATTGTCTAGAACAACACAGAGGGAAAAACGGTCTCTCAATTGCAGTGGAAACACGCTTCTGTTTTGCAGTAATGGGTGAAATGTCTGGCTTATGGTTGTCCTCAGTGAGGAAACATAATACATTTTGTTTCATTTTTCCCTAGCACCACTTTTCCCTGGCATTGAGGTTTCATTAGAGTGGTTACGGGAACGAAGACTCAAAAGCTTTCTCCCCTGCTTGGCTCTCGTGGGGCAGCTGTGTCTTGGCATAGGGAATGCCATGCATGAATCATGTTCTCAACTGCTGTGGGCAGTTGGTTTTGACAGCTGGGTCACACGACTCGTGTTCAGAGGAAGTGTGTTTTGCACAAATGCTGGCCCACTGCTGTGGGACAGGGAAGGCGTCAGGGTCGGCAGGCGGACAGGCAGATTGGCGTAGGCCCAGATAGACCTTATGATGGGCCAGATCCTCTTGTCTTTCCAGAGCTCTGTACAGTAGTGCCATTGGGTCCATGCTGTTTTTCACACTGGGGGAAAGAAATTTGTCACACTTAGACAAAACCATGCCCTGTGTATGAGACAACATTTGGCCATGCTTGCCTGTCATAACAATTTCATCCTTACGAATTCCTTTTTTTGTTTATGATTTGTTGTTGGCTCTTAGTAGTAAAAAATTCGGGAGTAACTTCAGAGTTCTTTGGAGGACAGTTTTGTCAAGTCTCACTCAGAGAAAGAGTTTCCAAAAGAGAGTCAGTATTGTCAGAATCATTTAGTCAAAGACTAAGGTTTAATTTCTGTTCAGAATATCAGCTGTTAGTGTTTTGTGCGCTGTATGTCCATAGGCATTGTTCCAAACACATCTGAAGTCATACATCAGCAAACCCAGCCCATGCTATTTTGTCGATCACGGTGGTTGAAGAGTTGCACCAAATTTGCAAGTTTGGGATGGAGACGAAGTCATGAGCTAGGTCAGAGCAGCTTGCTCTTGACTTAGGGTTAACTTTGGGAATTTATTTATTTTATTTTATTTTATCTGTTTATCTCAACCTGCTTTTTCTGCATTTGACAGACTACATTTCTTTTTTCCATTGCACATGCTTGCCTTTTTTTTTTTTTTAAACCACTAGCCTGACATTTGCATTACCCCTGAAAACCTATAAATTACTCCCTAATCAGCCATATCTCAGACACCACTCACTATCTTCTGCCATACCACTACTTTCTCCCCCTGCCTGATTAAGGCTAATTTCTGGTATGGTGTGCGTCAAGAGCCAGAGATATGAGGCATCTAAAGGCAGCCAAATAGCTGTGGTTCGTATGTATCAGTTGACAGGCTAGGCTCTGGACCCAGAGGAAGTAACAGTGTGGCCCACCCAGTGAGGCTGGCAGAAAGAGCTGTTTACAAGCATCTCCCTGCATTTCCTACTCTCTTGTCTGGTAATGAACTTGTTAATAGACTTCCAACATTACGCAAACAGATCCTGACAAAATGTACACACTGGCAAATTCACTCCAAAATGTTTGATTTATGAGTTTATCCTTCACTTCATGATCCAAAATATTGTTGTTGAAAGGGACCAGAAGAGAAGTAAAGAACAGCCTCACTGAAATCTTAATGGTGCTCTTCCAGGTCTTAAACTCTAGTAGACATTTTTTTGGATATTCTCTAGGAAGGAGTTTGATTGATCTTTAATGATGTTTTACTTTTTGCCCTTTTTGTTTAAACAGTAAAGCTTTCAGTATAACCCCAGCACCTGTAAATAATATAAAACTCATCCTACTTACCTATAAACAATGCCTGTGAAGATGATCAACTCTGTATAGCTTTACTGATAGATCAGAAACATTTGAAAATGCATGTTGTGCTATTAACAGACTGAAATGTTTTGTGTTGAATAAAACAAATTGTAAATCTCTGGACATTTTCTCATTCATATGAGATGTTGCCATTTTACCTGTAGGGAAAGTAAATGAACTGCTCATATGACTGAAGAATCTTGGAGATGGAGGTGAGTGAGCTTATGAAAACTCCATCTAATGCCTATTCTTTTAGATCAGCACAAGATATGACAGCTGTTCCTGTTTAACTGATCATGGATGTAATTTTGAAACACAAGTTAACCAAGGGTGCAAGGTTGCAGTAGTGTCTGGCTGCAGACCTCCAGCAACAGGCCCCTATTTTGATTTTCAAACAGGAGGACCCTGTGATGTCATCTGGGGCCTCTCACAACAGGTGGAGATTTACTTTAAAGATCCTTGGCACAGGTGTTGTGTTTGCTGTTAGCTTTTCCCTAGCTATGGCTAGAATAGTGTAAAACTAATATCTCTATTAATAATATGTCTGTTAACCTACTTTCTCCATTTTGGATGCAGTTTCAAACTTGTTTATGTTTAAATAAACTGTTTAAATAAACTGACACATATAGATGGATTAAAGTTCAAGGCAGTGATTTTTGTTTTGACTTTATATAGATTGGCCATAGTAAATATACAGTATTGAATAACCTCACTCCCACACAACCCACTACGTGAAGGAAAACACCATTTCAACTTGCACTAACTTTTAGATTTCAAATAAACAAGTACTGCAGTCAATAAAAAATATCAATTTGTCACATACAGCCCGTAAAATTAACTAACCATATGGGTCAATAAACCGGGATATTCTGGAGCAGCCAAACATAAGCACAAGGTCACCATGTCCAAAGCCTAGCATTGGTTAGAGGGGTATAGAGTCCCGCCCCCAGCTTTAGGTTGTGGAGTAGTAGAACTGCGTTCTCTGGAGAGATGGAAATCCTTCCAGTAACTTATGAATGTGCTGGTGTGGAGTTTGTGATCCAGAACTAATAAGGACTTCAACTCACCAATGTTGTCATGGCTAAATTCAGGTGAATCCTCACAGCAGTGCTCCAGCTTTTTTAAACTTAAAATTTGCGTGCTTTTCAAAATTATTCTAAGCAAGCTTGGAGGAGGTGCACACAGCAGCTCTCTGCTCTTGTATCAGAAGTTGAAGGAAGGTGTGGTTCTGTAATAAATAGAGATTTAGGTCTGTTTAATTGTGTTCCTTCAGCTGTGCGTTCTCTTCTATTTTGTCTTCATGTGTACAGAATTCTCACTTTGTTGCTTTTGCCTCTGGATTTAGTCCTTGTGGGCTCAGGAGTATTTTATGGGGTTGGTCTTTGCTTGTTTTTCTCGTTTCCGCTTTGCCCTTTTTGTAATAATGTCCAAACTACTCATGTCTGTCTCTGTCCTTTATATACGTCCAGTAAGCAGCTGAAACTGAGCTGTCTTTACACGGATTTCTGAACATTTGGGGATTGTGTTCCCGCCCTGGGAAAAAATCGAGGGAATGCTGTCTCCCCTGTTTCTTACAGACGTAATCAACTATGCTGTATGTGCAGCACATTTTGTTTTAAATACAAAGGTATTTCATTGCGGCATAATTATGAAAACTGTAAAACATTCTCCGTTTTGAATAAACTCCTTAATTAAATAGTACAAGTACAAAGAGGAGTACCACCACTTGCTGTACCACAGTTTAAGAACCACTGATCTAGATGGATATACTTGTAGATTTAGTTTTTGTTATTCTGTCTGTGTATGTGAATTAATTAGCGATAGTTTAACACAGAAAACACATATACATGTACCAAGGCACTTTAAACATGAACTAGCCCATTTTGTGAGAGGCCCCTGATTATGTCACAGGGTCCGTCCTGCAAGAGGTGCAAGACAGGGGCCTGGTGTGAGAGGTCTGTAGTGATTACACAATCATTGTATAGCTTTAAGTACATAAAACAAAACTGATACTCCTGTTTACTGTATAACATGCATATTTGGAAAGTATTTGTTTTAGTTATTTCAAGAACATAACGAATATTAACTTTAAAATCAAAAGTTAATGTATTATATACATATACTGTGGATCAAATAAAAATGTATATTGTGATTTAAATTCAGTACAATTTAACGTAAGCTTTGTAGTGATCTTAATCTGAAAAGCATATGTTAGTTTTGTAGTATTCTATATATCTTTTTTCTACTTGCATTCATTTTGAATACAGTTCTTGAATAATAATGTAATTGGTATCAGTATTGGCAGATAATTTCTTCAGACATGTTTAAATTTGAACTGTATTTAAATATATTATTGTACTTAAAGAGCAGAATAGTTTAGGTGAACACAGGGCTACTGTGCCATAGTATCTTTTTATTATTTATTTACTTTGTAAAATAATTTCTGTGTTTCTAATTGGTTAAGTTGTCAGTTTTCTACATTTTTAAAAACTGCATTGGCATCGGTGTGTATGAACATGAAAAGTATTGGATATCAGTATCTGCCCAAAGTTCTCATATCAGTGTACCCCTGCTTCTAAAATCTAAATTTAAATGCCAGCTCTACATTCCATTCAGTTTTTGAAGAGTATCATCTCAACAAGATTTCACAGTATTGATTTCATGTACATTCCTGTCCTGCAGGACACACATTTGTCCAAACAACATTCTTTGCTACTCAATAACATTCAAGCCTTTGTTCTTCTGATGCTGTTTTTTTGCTGTTTTTTCTCTTTTTTCAGCATCTGTCATACACTACCCTGATTCCTGATCTGCTTACTATTATACTCCTGCAAGGGATATGACATTCCCCTTTATAATACAAACCGGATTCCAAAAAAGTTGGGACACTAAACTAATTGTGAATAAAAACTGAATGCAATGATATGGAGGTGCCAACATCTAGTATTTTATTCAGAATAGAACACAAATCACAGATAAAAGTTTAAACTGAGAGAATGTATCATTTTAAGGGAAAAATGTTGTTTCAAAATTTCATGGCGTCAACAAATCCCCAAAAGGCCATTTTTTTACCACTGTGTGGCATCCCCCCTTCTTTTTACAACACTCAACAGATGTCTCGGGACAGAGGAGACCAGTTTCTCAAGTTTAGAAATAGGAATACTCTCCCATTCATGTCTAATACAGGCCTCTAACTGTTCAGTCGTCTTGGGCCTTCTTTGTCGCACCTTCCTCTTTATGATGCGCCAAATGTTCTCTATAGGTGAAAGATCTGGACTGCAGGCTAGCCATTTCAGTACCCGGACCCTTCCCCTACGTAGCCGTGATTGCTGCAGAATGTGGTCTGGCATTATCTTGTTGAAAAATGCAGGATCTTCCCTGAAAGAGATGACGTGTAGATGGGAGCATATGTTGTTCTAGAACCTGAACATAGTTCTCTGCATTAATGGTGCCTTTCCAGACATGCAAGCTGCCCATGCCACAAGCACTCATGCAACCCCATACCATCAGTGATGCAGGCTTCTGAACGGAGCGTTGATAACAACTTGGGTTATCCTTGTCCTCTCTGGTCCGGATGACATGGCGTCCCAGTGTTCCATAAAGAACTTCAAATTGTGACTCATCTGACCACAGAACAGTCTTCCATTTTGCCACACTCCATTTTAAAAGACCCCTGGCCCAGTGCAAATGTTTGAGCTTGTGGAGCTTGCTTAGAAATGGCTTCCTCTTTGCACTGTAGAGTTTCAGCTGGCAACGGCGGCTGGCACGGTGGATTGTGTTCACTGACAACGCTTTCTGGAAGTATTCCTGAGCCCATTCTGTTATTACCTTGACAGTGGCATTCCTGTTTGAGGTGCAGTGACGGTTAAGGGCCCGGAGATCACAAGCATCCAGTAGAGTTTTACGACCTTGACCCTTACGCACAGCAATTGTTCCAGATTCTCTGAATCTTTTAATGATGTTATGCACGGTTGATGATGATAACTTAGAAGTCTTTGCTATTTTACGCTGGTTAACACTATTCTGGTATTGCTGCACTATCTTTCTGCGCAACAATGGTGGAATTGGTGATCCTCTTACCATCTTGGCTTCAGAGAGACACTGACACTCTGAGGAGCTATTTTTATACCCAATCATGTTGTCAATTGACCTAATTAGTGTCAATTGGTCTTCCAGCTCTTCGTTTTTATGCTCAGTTTCCTTTTTTCAGCCACTTATTGCTACTTGTTCCAACTTTTTTGGAATCCAGTTTGTATCACTAAAGGTGAAATTGTAATGTTGGTTTAAACATTGTAAATGTCTTTGTGTGTAACAAACAGGGAAATAATAGGCATAAACATTGAAAAAGTAGATTTTTGAGATTTATGAAATGTTTTCTCATTCTTTTAATAGGTCCATAGGCATAGGTTATTGTGGGATTTCAGCTGAGCAAAAGTTCAGGGTCTCCATACTTTTAATAATACACACATTTTCAATGGGTGACCAATTTATCATCTGGACTCTTTTACTATTTACTTATACTGGACTCTTTTAACCATGCTGTTGTGATCCTTGAAGAATGTGGATTGTCATAGTGAAATAAGCAAGGCATTCCCAGGAAAAGAAGTCTGGGTGGCAGCAGTTTGCTCCAAAACCTGCACATATCCTTCAGCATTAACAGTGCCTTCTAAGAAGTCACCCATACCATGTGAACTAATGCACCCTCATACCATCATGGATACTGGCTTTTGATCTGTGCTCTTATAACAACATCCATGAATTCCAAAATTCAAGTTTTAAATTTTTTGACCACAGGATACTTTTTCACTTCATCTCAGTCCATCTTAAATTAGATTGGGCCTAAGGTGGCAGTGTTTCCGGTTTCTTTTGGGTGTTTGTGTTTTAAACAGCATTTGTTGATGCAGTAACAAACTGTGTTCATAGAGAATGGTTTTGGGAGTGTTTCTAAGACCATGTAGTAATTTCACCTTACAGCCTGAAAATTTTAGTCTTGTCCCTTTTTAAAATTTATTTTTGAATCAATATCACTAAAACATTATTCTTGAATTTTTGCAATGTTTGCGCTCCAATCTTTTACGAAATGATGAATGCTGGTCCGTTTTTATATATATATATATATATATATATATATATATATATATATATATATATATATATATATATATATATATAAATAATATAATTTGTGCATCACCTTGAGAAATGTATTGAGTCTGCAATTAAGCCTCGTGCTACTCCTGCTTATATTGTGCAATACACTTGATGCTTCATAGATTGTGCAGTGTATACATTTCAGATGGTGGTATTAATGTTTTACTCTAGTGGTAAATCAGACTACGGAAGTGTGCTCCACACCCCCAGACAAGAGTTTGTACACTTTGCACGCAAATATAGATTCAACCCATCAGCTGTTGCCAACAATAACAGAATAGTGAATTGTTTAATGTTTTAATGTGTGAATGTTTGATGATCTGAATATGGTGTGGTTTCTTTCTCTCTGTCCCTGTGAGTATTCTTCCAGTGTTTATGCTTTGTGTCCAAACGTCTGAACCCAGCTTCAGATTGTCATGCATAAAGGGTCCCCCCTGTCAGCCTCAGCTTAAATGTGTTTTTCTGCAGCAGAGTTTACTACAGGTGAAAGGAAAAAGGCATTTTTGGCATCACTTTTGGTACTCTGTTACCAGGGCCCTGTTTTTAATAGGTTTGGTTCTTGTACTTTCACTTGGCTGAACTCTGTGTTTATAGTGTGGGTTTTTGCATTCCGAGATGGTTGAGTTTGAACACCACTACCAAGCTTTGTAGGCTAGTCTGTTGATATTAGGAACTCCCCGCTTCCCCCTCCCTTTAAGGGAGGGAAAAAAAAGGCCTACTTCAATGTAGTACTAAAAGACAGACCCAAATAAGAGCACAGCCTGTAAGAAATGCTGGAACTCAAAATGCATTTGTCCAGAACAGCACTGCTTCTCATTAGCCATGGCTTACAGCAATCCCCTTGTTTCCTCTTGCTGCTGCCCAACTTTGTTTTATCACTGGAACAACATTGGTGAGCCCCGATACTGGGGACCAGCAGCACCACCAGCACCACCAGCGTGTAGCCGCAGTGTTTAAAGGGACCAGTCCACTTCTAATGACTTGTCTTTGTCCCACTTTTTTTTTTACTATAAACTTCTCATTGTCCTCCTTAGTGGCACCAAGTCCTTGAAACCCGGTGATCTGTGCATTTTTTGGGTGTTAGTTAGAGAAAGACCAACATTCTGGAAAGAGGTCATAATGTTCTCTTTCTCTCATGTCTAACTAGTGAAAAACCAGCATATATGAAAGATTTATTTATTTTTCTTGTCACTTGTTAGTTAATTGATAGGCTCTCCCTGTTCTGCTTTTTCCAAATCTCATTCCATTGCAGTGATTGAGAATGTAAATGTAGTAGCCAAAATTCACATACATTTTTCCTGCTTTGTACAATAATGCAGATGTATCCTTGCCCATTGATTAGATTTGTTGGTGTTACTGCAGCATGTGTATTCACATTAAACAGTATATACCACCAATGCTCATAACAGTGTCTAAAGACTTATTACTTGACTTGGAGGGAATTTTATAGTGTACCCAAGCACATTTAACCAGTTCTATTTTAGAATAAATATATAAAAAGTGTTTCAGAAATATTACAGAGTGAAATACATGTAGTGAATATGTCAGCATTAACTTTCCCAAAAATAAAGCCTAATAAAGTTCAGTACTATGTATAGGGACTAGGACACTGTTCCAAATTTGAATTTCTATTTGATGCTCTTAGCTTTCTGCTAATTGATACACACAGGTCTCCAAGGAGCACTTCCCAGCACAGACTAATAAACAATTATTCAGTTAATGGGATGACAGTAGAAATAGTTAATAGCTACAGGTTTTTTTAGTAGAGTAATTATTAATTACCAGTTGTGTTTTGATAAAAACACAAACATCATCTTCATGAATGGTCAAAAGAAACCATGTTTTTAAGGAAACTCAAAGTTCCAGTAGGGCTCTAAGTTTATGACTCTATTTACATATATTAGCTGGTTTTGGAAACTTGAAGATTAAGATTAAACATGATCTCAGCCGTTCGATTACGGGATGCCAGCACATGTCCCCAGTGTAGGGGGCAAGGGAATGTAATGTCAATGTGTGTATTTCAATGTTGTGGCTCTAAGAGTGAATGCTGTGAATGAATGTTCTCTTTGAGAGATAATAATGAAGAATGGTCTGAACTGAACTATTAGTGCCTTAACTTCAGCACCATTCCTTGAAATGTAACATTTTGAGTAGAACTGATAATGAATGTCATGTGCTGTCTAATGAATAATGCCTAATTCTTTGGTAAGATAGACCACAACTGCACTGCCCTAAGGATATCATGCTCAGCCTTTGCTGCAGTATGGATTCAGTTCTGCAGATCAGCTCTGCAAAATACAAATGAGAGCTTTAGCTTGAAGTTAACACGAAGAAGAGCAGTAATTTTGTGTTGGTTCAGGGACTTAGTCAAGCTTCTTCATGCACACAATCTGAACTGTGTTTATTATATTAAGAAAACTATCACATGCTATCTTTGATGGTTCTGTTTACCAACTGGCACAAGTTTATTTCTATATACCAGGCTGCTGACTAGGCCTAACCAGACCCCTTTTAGATTAGACTGCATTCTCCCTGAAACCTTGTTGTTTTCATTTGTAAACCATGTTTCACAATCAAACAGGATGAAAAACGGGACTCTTGGGGTGAAAGTATCATGTGGTGAGCTATTGTTAAAGCAAAGAGAAATTGGAATTTAGATCAGGGGATAGAGGCTTCTGATCAGATGAGCCCATGTTAAACAGTACACTCATGTTGGTTATCTTTCCTTAAACTTAAAGGAATTCCTGCTTTCCCTACAGGGCCAGCAGCATACCTTCCAGTTTCCAGATATCTTCCCCGAAAAGGAAAAAAAGCACGAAGAAGGCTCTGTGGAGGAGATGCAGGAGAAATTCATGGAAGATGAGCGACAGAGGCAGAAACCAGATCCCAGAAGAGGGGGGGTCACTGAATGGTTTGGGCTTTAAAGACACAACCCCTCTTAACTCATGGCAGAAGAGATGAGAACTGTGTGTGGGATGTTTCTGTTGTACCGCTAGGTCATTTGCAGGAATATAATCAGAACCTGATCCATTTGAAGGAGGCACCTCTGGTTCCTGGACATGTCCTGTGCAGCCTTACAGCGTGTCCCATAATCACCCTCCACAGGTTCAACTCTTTCAGTGTTGTCTGTTTGTTTGTTTGAGTTTTGTTTCCTATATTTATATAACAGAGCTGAGGTTAACATCCAGTAACATGCACAATGAATTTAAACTTCCTTTTGAATTAAATCTCATATAACAACCATCATCTGTGAAATGTACAAATTCGTACGACAAAAGAAAATTCAACCGAATTAATCCTGAACGATTGCTTAAGTTTATTTTACATTAAAACATCTGGAAACACTGACAAGTTCTCGGTATCTACTTGTTTTGCAACATATTTTTTAAAAATTCTGCATAATTACATAATTAATATCTAAACATTCAGAGTGTTTATGTGAAATGCTCCGTTCCAGAGAAACGTAATGAGTCAAATTCCGGTTTGTTGACAGTGGTGGTGATGGGAACAAGACCTCTGAAGCATGTAATGACACTAAAAGCTCCCACAGAAAGTTATAACCTTCAGTGTCAGAAATAAATATCTTGTATAGGTACGATGTCATTCAATACAGGCAGTGTGTACTTTGAAGGCACATTACATTTTCTTTTATTTCATAACAGAACTGTTTTAAAAAATGGGGTTCAATTCAAAACAAATCAATTTTAATTTCAAAATCAAACAAATGGTACAATCATGTTCCCAAACTCAAGGTACTAATACATAACGTTGTGGCTCCTGCCAAAGTGACAGCTGATCTGAGTGTGTGAATGATTATGAATACACTGAGTGATGCCTGAGACAATGTTTTTTGTATAATTTGGACAAAATACTTTTTCAAATGCATTTTAATAAGGTGAAACAACAGACTAACACTTTTTATGGGTTTTTAAGGTTGTTCATTCAGGGACTCATGGACATGTGGAGTCAAGGTGAACTAGGATACTGTGATACTGTGCTCACAGTCAGTGGTTTGTGCGTGGTGGAACGATGGATGACGGTGTTTCAGGATGCTTTCGTGTCTGTTTCCCTCTGGTTCTCTCCTTCCAGTTAGCCTGTTAGAGTCAGATCTGCTTGAGTCACCGCATTCTGAAAATAATTACATACGCTTTTCTCTGCGCTCAACGCAACTAATTCCATCTCTTTACTCTTTTCCGAGAAAATGAAAACACACTGATGGAAGATTGTCTGCTGGACTCTGCTGCATTCCACACCAGACCAGCTGCTCACACTCTACTGTTACCAGCTGCAGGCTACTCGCCATCATTAACTACAATGAAGTAGAAATGGACTCTGATTAGAAACTCAGATTAATGTTTCCAGCATCTCTAATATTATTATTGGTATATTGCCATTGCACCAATTACTTCAGTCATTCTTACATCAGTACTATATTAGTACACAGAATAATGACAGACTTGAGGTTTGATAATGGATATTTCTGTGTCTTCGTGTGTCTTGGTTCCTTCCTAAAGCCTCAAGGGAGTTTTTCGTTGCCACTGTCACCATTGACTTTGTGGGGACTTTGCCACAGCATCAGTTGTAAAAAGCACCTGACAAATACATTTTATTTGATTTGATACAGATTTTATAGCTTCTTTAGAATTGTCAACATTTAATTTAAAAACATGTTTTGTTTCTATTGAAATATGCAGTACATTTCAGTACAAATACATTTCCCCATTGCTTTAGGTTTCTGACTCTTCCTCAGGTATGCTGTTTTCTTGGGTCTAAATGTACGTTCGTCATGGATGGTGATTTATTAAAGCAAGTATAAGGGGTTTCTACAGTATTTTTGTGTGCACTGCCCTGGATGGGTCCTCACTCAGCTCTGTCAAGCACAGCCTCTACTGTAGCTGTTCTTTGCCTCATAACGTTGCATAATCTCTTGCCAGTTCTCATACCAGAGAGGCTGACCTCACCCGGCCAACCCACTGATCGCCAAGGAGAATGTCAATATTGATAGCGTTTGTCCATTGTTATGTGCTCAGAAAGGAGTACCCCCTGCATTGCTATAAAGCAATTTGATTTAAGGCTAAAAAACAAAATAAATGCTTGTAAGACAGCAGCTGGACAACAGAAAGAACTCCAGATTCCTGCCCAGTGTCCTCACTGCCTGAAGAAACCCCACGTGAACGTTGGGAAATCTTGCTCAGCAGTTGCCAAGCCCCCCACAACAACAAATACTCCCCCCTCTCATCTCTTGCCCATACCTATAAAACCCTGGGAGAACAGAGCAGTTCTCACAGTGCTGATGATGCACCTGGCATAGTTGTGTCTTTTGTTCCTTTACCAGTTTGGGACAGTTCTGAAATCAATTGAAAGACTGTGCACACATCTTTGCAAAGTGTGGCACAGGTGCAGGACACAAAAAAAAGAAATAAGAATAGAGTCAGTGTATGGTTACACCACAGCTCATTTATAGCAGTGTGCAGGCAGTTCTGGACTCAGTTAAATGCTAATGGCAAATTACATTGACCTGCTTTATTCCTCTCAGGGATTAAAACGAAAATCCATTTTAGGACAATGTTAATTTAAACATATTAATAAAACTGATAAAAATGTTAATTTAATGCCAGCAAAAGTATGCACCAAATGTGGAAATTAACAGTTTTCTTTTTCTTACAATTAAAGAGCAAACTACCCTTTCTATTGTGTGAATATTTCATTAGGAATGGCCCAAAAGAAATGCTCCTAGGGGAAATGGAATGTTATCCTTATGTTAAATGTAATAACAAGGTTTATTCCTTCCCCTAGAAAAATTTTTATACTTGATATTCATATGTCAAGTATATGGTGTCTGTGTAATGGGTCTAACATTGGTGTATTTTATGAAATAGATCATTTAAATAAGAGTTCCTTAATTATGCTGCTTTACCACACATGATTTCCCTGATTGAGGGAGAGGGTAAATAAAGCTGAAGCTGTGTTTCTCTCCACATCGTCCTTCTCACAGCAACTGGTACATTTATATCTCACTCTTCTGCTTTATTTACGTTCGCTGCACTTCTGTGTTCAGAGCTGGGTCATTTTAGCTTGTGTCTCTTTTCCTCCATCTAGGAATGCATCTCTCTCTCTCTCTCTCTCTCTCTCTCTCTCTGGGTGTGTCTCATCCCCTCTATCTCTGCTTTTTGTGTGTGTCTGTCTTAGGAAATGTACAGTACATGTGGTTTTACTGTCAAGCTGTGAAAAGCTAATGGAAGGGGGTTAAATATTTTAAATAGACTTTCAAATCCCTCTGCCTTCTCATTCAGGCTTATGTTAGAATTGCAAGCATGACCCTTTTTTTTTTCTTTTTTTTTTTTTTAAATCTAAGTTTGGAACTGACATGACATCACTGGCTCAGTTTAGAAAGTGAGGCACAAGAGAGCTGGAGCATGCTCTGCAGTCACTATGGCAGAGAGCAGCACAAGCTCAGCGTCATTCCTTCTCCATCTGTATCACACTGTTAAATTTATAATGACCAGAGGTGGCAAACATGCCCAGAAATTTTCAGAAACCTTTTTGTTTCAACTGCTCTGAAACCTCTGAGACTGGTTTGAGAAGACAGGGGAAGCCTAACAGTTGGAATGAAATCCTGGTGAGGATTTATTCGTTGCTCCGTCTGCCAATGTTCTGTCCCTGTAGTGTGCTATATGTCCAAAGGTTTGTGGAAAACCTGTTACTTCAAAGTGTACACATTGCTCGAAAAAGGCATTCAAGAGTTTGTTTAACCTCCACAGAAATGCATTGTGGAGAAAACTGACGTCTGCTTGATCAGTGCCAAGTGTCATCTAGAGGGGTAAAAATACAAGCTCCAAGCCTTACAGCACCCCTGAAGAGTAGGGCTGTGGTGCAGTTTCTCCAGAGTTATGGAACCTTATCCAATTACATTGGGACGTGTTGAAGTGGTGTATGTGATCCAGAACTTTAATACAACATCAGCACTTGATCTTACAAATACTCTTGGATATTGATGAATGCAATCTAATCCTCACAGCAATATTAAGAAATCTAGTGCAAAGCCTTCTCATGTGAGAACTCCCTAACGCCCTTCAACTCAAAAGTCATGTTGGCCTGTTGGATGAGAAGGTGTTCTTTGGCCCTATAGTAAACATGGAAATAGTTATCTCGTGTACCGCCTTTTAAATCTGTTACAGCCTCAGAACCCCTCTGTGTCATCTGACCATGCACAGCTGAGATGACCTATTGCATGTTCCTCTGTGGTTTGCGCTTCTTTTTTTTCTTTCTTTCTTTCTTTTTTTTAAAAGCAGTGAATTTACAAGAGCTATCAAGTAAGATAAACTAACCTTTTCAACAATATGAATATATTGTGGTTTCTGTCGCTCTAATAAAAATGGTTCAGCAAACATCTTGTGTGGTCTGGTATTTCCAACTGTAATGGGGCTATTTCCCCCTTGATAATAACAGCTGTTGTCATTCTTGACTCATGGATGGTGGCTGTTTTTGCAGTGATGCTATGAGGGAGAGGGTGGTAGAGAGTTCTTCGAGAGACCAAAGAGGTCCTTTAAATAAACAGCATCTTTACTGAAGTTTAAACCAAGCGCCACTTCTATTCGTCTGTGGGGGCGGAGGAGAAAAAAAAAAAAAAAGAAAGAGATAGATCCGAAGGCCTTGGGGATACGGAGCTGCTCCCGTTTGCCTTCAGGGTCTGCCGATGCTTGGTACTCGTAATGGGATGTAGACAAAGATGGACGGTGGCACAATAAATACTTTCTCCTATAAATAGTGGCAAAGGCAGCTTTGAGAAAGCCTTGCATTTACTACGCATTTCACTCTCTTCTAATGTTCACTAAGACAACTGGAGCAGCCCCTTAGCAGGCGGGTGTGTTGGACAGGAGCCATATACATTCTTGACTCCCCTAGGTTGCTGTTGGTTCATCTGAGCTCAGCCAATGCACTCTGTCACCCCGCAGTCTTCTTTCTCGGCTCGGGACACAAGCAGCGGAGTTTCTGGCCCAGCGGGACACTGCATCTGAGTGCCCGTGCTCACAGCTGTATTTGACCACACTCTCTCTCCTCCTGCTATACATTATTCCTCAGAAAAACTGTCATAGGAATCTACCCCTGTAAACACTCTGTATAATGGATGGAAGGCGGAGAGCTGTACATGGAGAAGATGGCTCTTTGATGCCTATTGCTGTGTTTACATTTCATTTACAGTTCTTTGCTGTGAAGAATGCAGTCATCATTGGCCAGCTCTGTTTACTGTATTAAGACAGTGTTTCTCAACTACTTTGCTATGGACAAATGTGGTCCATGAACTACACATTGTTTGAAAACAATATAAACAATATTAATACATATCCTGCAGCAAGAGCCATGCACCAAGCAGCTGATTCTCGGTGTATTTTTTGCCCCTTGCCTCAAGAAACAAATACCCTCCCTGATGTTTTTGTGGCTACAGTCATCTGTGTTGAGAATTCGCTGTCGGCCTTCATGCTTCCTAGTGGTAAACAGGTGGGCCTTGTGTTAGAACAAGTCTGAGAAATCCTAAATTAAGATGAGGAATTTAATACTACTAATGCACAAAGACCCTAACCTTAGCGTAACTATTACAGCTGCAAATGATGTGACAATGTTTTTTTTACAAATGGTTTGTCATACGTCAAAGAAAAACACAATAATCAGTTAATGTCATTCCTCTCATTGTTTTTGCTCCTGATATATTATACTAGGTGGTCCTTGACTTAAGCAGCTGTTCAAGAAACAGATTTGAATTGTAATGTAGCTAGTAATAACTGCATAATGCAGAGAAAGTGAGGAGTGAGGGTTGTTTTTATTGTGTGGAAGTTTTAAAAAAATTAAAAAACAGCTTTAGCGAGCTGTGTTGGATTGTCATATCTGCAATCAGCAGATCTTGCGCTGTATTTGACCACCCAGCCAGCTTGTTTGAAATACATCATCAATAGAAATGTACAGATGAGAATCATTTACCAGTCAGTTGCCTGTTTATTCTTTTAGCAGAAACTGGCTCTGGCTCTACTCTACACATTTCCCTCAGATGGTGTTTTACTGAGTTGATAGCACTGTTGGTCATGTTCCTATTTTCTTCATTTTTTATTCTTGTTAATTTACTTTTATAATTCAATCCTGACTAAAGAGGGCTTTAAGTAGTAAATGATGGGTTTTAGTCCTCTTTTAGGAAGTGTCAGTAGTACAAAGGGGTTTCCTGAAGCAAAGTCACAAATAATGATTAAAAGATATAGAGAACATGGGACTCAAAACAACCATGCGAGACCAAACATAGCAGACCACAAACTGTAACCATCAGACACATAGTACTTTCATCTTTAAGAATTAGGAGAAAGTCATGGTCCTTTCTTGTTTCAGAAATGTCCTCAGTGTTTAACTGACAACATCATAAAATATGTTTGGGATTACGCAGGTTGTGAGAAGCAGTGAATGCAACCAACTTTTTTTTACACAATTAGGAGCTCTAATAAAGGTAAAGTAGTGAACATGTTTTGTCGAGGCTTCTTATTTTATTGTTTCTGTTGATGAAAATCAGTGAACATGTTCATAATGGCTACTCTGATTTACAATTATATAAAAGAATGGAGGTCAGTGCACTTCATTTGCACTGTACATTAATGAATGTGATGAAAAATGGCATCTGTTACTCTGGAATGGGGAAACACTTCAGCACTGGTGTTGTTGCAGAGCCAAACACTGCTGTGTCGGCTGTAGGCTTCAGTTAATAAAGTTCCTCCTCTGCATTCAGATGTTTGGAGAAGATTAAGGTTAACTGAAAAACATCATCCTGAGATGAGGGTCTGTTTAAGCATGACCCCTTGAGAAATAGAAGGAACGCTTAAGGGTTACGTTTAAAGATTCTTAAACGTCTGAGAATGCTGTGGTTTTCACCATAATGGATATCTGATGCCCCCCCTGGTCTTACTCAAGCAGACATCACTGGGAATGTTTTAAGCTGTTCACGAGAGCGGTGCTTCCCATTGTTCATCACTGAACACACACACACACACACACAGGAAAGCCTTCTGATCTCATTCAGACAGGAGCAATCGATGACTGGAATGTGAAGCCCCTCAAGAGAGTTTAACATGAAGAGGTGTTTTTGAAGGGATGGCGTGTGAGTTGTGAATTGTAAATTGCTTTTGCTTGAAGGGGAGGAGCATATGATGAGGGCTTGCTGGTTTTCATTTCACAACCACTGCACTCTTAAAAGTGAGGTGCCAAAGAAGCCTCTTTGAAGTGATAGAAAAACGCTTTTCCCTGAATAACCTCACACAGGATGGAACCATTTATACATGGAACAGTTAAGATATCTGATATAAAATATACTCCATATACTTATAAGCCACAATATGATACATGCCAAATACTGTTTAAATATGTTGTAAAACCCAAACAAAATACTTCTATGTAAAAATCTTGGCTACCAGGCTACTGACCTGCTAATACAGGGATTTAACCTATTTGTCATGTCAGTTTTTTCTACTAAACAAAGATTGATTTGGTTTAGAAATTACACTTTAAGTACTGGACATGTACAGTTTTATAAGGGGGACCACACTTAACCATGACGCTTCTTTTCTGTGAAGAGTATAAAACTTTATTTGGAAAGTTGTTAGGTCTTAAATCTATAAAAACCTTTTTCTAGGACTGTGCACCCAAGCCAGAAGCCTTATCCGAATATTTATTTCAAACAATTGATTTTGAGCTTCTGAGGGAGGCTGTCTCTCTGAAGAGATACCAAAGGTGCTACCTACCTGTTCAGTGTGGTGTCTACTTTGGAGAGAGCATCATAAATGAAGTGCTGAATGTGTGGCCTCAGCCCTCAGCTTAAGAACATTAGTCTCTTTGGGAGGCATGTCGGTGATAGCAATGCTTTCCACAGCCGGTGGGGCTGGGCGAAGGAGAGCCAAACAAACCTCTTTGATTGCTTTGGGTCTGACCTCATGACCTCTCTCTTTCAGATGTCAGAGAAGGGGGAGGGGGCGTGGGTCATGTGGGTTTCTTAGAGGAAAGGGAGAGGACTTGGCCCAGGGCCTCAAACAAATCCTGTGCATAATTAAACCCAATGTAACACAGATCATCACTACTGACTCCTTCTACTTCTATACATATGGAGAGGAAAAATAGGTAATGTGCAACATAGGTAACATAGGTATAATGAGATTGCATTGCAATAAATATATTTTTTTGCTGTCCTCCTCATTGTGTGAAAATTCCATGACCTTTTTGTACCTTCTTGTAATTTCAGAAACCTCCACACTATGTAAACGGTGTATACCAGGTAAAGGTCTTTCCAAGAACCAAATTCCAAAGTATAGCCCACTCAAGAGCCTTCATTTTTAGGAGTGCAGTCCAAACTCATAATTGCTTCTAAAGCAATGATGTGAGAGTGCATCAGATGAATAGATTAAGGTTGAGTGAGGAAGAGGAAAGAGAGAGTAAAAGGGAGGGAGAAGAGAGAAAGCGAGTGTTGGAAGAGAGAGAGAGAGAGAGAGAGTGCTGTCCTCAGCGCTGGTGTGGTATGGTTCGGGTTATTTTGCGGTTGAAGCTTTGAAAGAGGGAGGCGTAGTGGTGAGCTGAGCAGCACATACCCGCAGCACTCAAATGGATCTCCCATTGGGAGGTTTTAGGCTTCAAAATGGTTTCCTGTGACGTCGATTGTATGTTTGATTTGCGCTTTGCGGGGTTAGTATTATTCTCCGGAGGGGAGAATCTAGCACGCTTTCATTTCCTCTCCCCCAACAGCCAGCATAAAGTTGGCAGAGAGAAGCCCATGGATAGTAAAGACAGATTTTTGCCTCTCTGTTAAAGGCACATTGTGTGTGTGTGTGTGTGTGTGTGTGTTCCTTCAGTTGTAACTATTCCAGTGCTTGTGCTGCAACTTGACGTATTGTTCCTTATAATTGGACCCACTCATTTTTGAGCGTTTTTCAGTATTCCAGGCTTCTCCAGTGTTTGCTTTTGCTTAGGACATGAGTTTGACAGAAAATTCAACTCCCCTTTTTTATTTTATTATTATTATTATTATTTAGTTATTTTATTTTATTTTTTTTTGTGGAGAGGGGCTTAAGGCTGCGGGGGCAATGGGGTGGTGGATGGAGGGTGGCTGTAAAATAGTACGTTAGGGAGAAAAAATAGTTTCACAATTCTCAACCAGGGTGAAATGCCTCTGTACTAATTGCGGACAATGGATACCGGATGGGAAATGGCTGCAGTGCAATTGAGTCCAGGTTATGTTAGCTCAGCTGGCACTTTGTTGTGTGGGAAGCCATGCAATCCCTGTAGTAGTCAAACAGTGCCCAGAATAAGCACTCTGTTATAGCTGAAGTGAAAAGGCAAGTCTTTTGGAGAAGTGGCACACTTTCTTTGAAAACACTCCCGTTTATTGCCCACTCTACACATCAAGTAAGACGTCAAGGTAACACAAGGTCCTGTGGGCCTTTGGGATCTATAAAACTTAAGTCATTAAACAAGCAGACCACTGCCAATTACTGTGCATGAAACATAAGAAAAGAGATGATCCATGTTATTCTCAGAATTGATGATTAAGGTCTGGGAACAGAGTGTTCTGAAAGTTGGACATATTTCATTTTAAAGGGGCTAACGATTGAAAATGAATAACTAAATAAATAAATAAATAAAATAATAAAAAAAGGCACTTTATCGAAATCCACTGCTCCTTCATGACAACTGACATAGGCTTAGATAAACATTGTATAAAGTTTGTATTTGCCCACTTGTTATGGGATAAATGTTAGAGACTATATGATTTACTGTGTGTCACACTAAAATAGTGCTGATGTGAAATCCAGTTACATTAATAAATCTACTGGCCCTTGGGTACAATGTTAATTTTTGTGATGTGCATTGCATGACACAACTCACTGTTTGAAAATCCAGTACTACCTGATATGGGTATTATGTAACTGTGACAGAAAAGCAGACAAAAGCAGCCTTTATGAAAGACAAAGCCTAATGCAATAAGTCTTTACAATTTTTGGTCGAATTTCATAATGGCAGAGGTGGGAAGAGTGGTCTAAATTCACACAAAATTATTAGCCAAAATGTATTTGTACTTAAGTAAAGGTAAAATACCTAGCTGTACAAACACTGTCACCAATGAAACAGAATGAAATGTAACCCAAATAAGGTATGAAAAGCTAAACAGGATTAAAATGAACATTCCCTTTTTGATTAAAACACTTTGCTGCAATTATTATTAAGTGAAAAACATTCAGGAAAGTACATACCAAACAAATAAGTACATGTACTTGATTAAGGGTATATAGGCACTACATTAGATAGTGTACTGGACCCAACTAAAACACAGCAAATGTGACTAAACATAAAAACATATGAAGATATACATTAGAACATCAGAAAAATATTTTAAAACTATAAAAACAGCAGTGTGGGATTCCCTGGAGGCAGGATAACAGAGGACAGACAGGTGACGGCAGTGGTTGTCACAGACCCATTACCTCATTTAAAGACTGGACAAACAAACACACACACACACACATATACTCTTGGGAGTGCCATGCAACAGGGAGGACACAACAACTCACACAGAAAAGGATGAAAGAAAGTTCTGAGCCTTTAAACTGGCTTCAAGCCCATCGACCTCCTCTGCGCACATATTGTGGTGCTACAGAGGTTCGGTGGTGCAAGCAGTAAAAGCCATCATTGTGGCCTATTATTCAGTGTTATTGTAATTGAATCCTCAGGCTCGGTAACAAAATAGAGCAACAACAATGTTAGCAGTGCTTCTCTGAGGGAAAGATCAAGAGATGGAACCAAACATCACCAAACATCTCTAGCCTCTGGGGGTGTCCTGAGTTTGCTGTTCTGTACAAACACTGGCCTGGTTTGCTGTAATTCTGTTTTTTTGGAGGGCAGACAAAGGGACCGGATCCATGCCGTCTCAAAGCAAATCTCGGCTGTTTACAGAAGACCACACAACAACATCATAGCAACCAATCTATTTGTAATTAAAATGATTTTTTTCCCTTTTTTCCCCCTTTTCATAATGTCTCCCTTCATACAACAAATCCGTCAGCACTGACCCAACATTGTTTTCCCCAGAGTCGCTTAGGATATGCTTTCACCTTTAACTGGAGTTTAAATAAGCTAGATCAAGTGCCCTGAGGTCATCGTTAAAGACTGATTCAATATACACTTCCACAGATAGAGTTCCTGTGGTATTTTAAAAGTATAGGACCTAAGAATCATGTAAGCCATGGACATTTACATAAAACTGAACTGCTAAATACCTACTCACATGCCTGCTTTAATGATTGTTACATATGGACAAAAAAAGATGGCAGTCATAATGTTGTTTTGTTGGATTAGGCGTGAGGTTTTTGGACCATATCATGTAAATACTTCACATTAACAGCTCAAAAATAAATCCCAGCGGGGAAGGGGGTATGCACTGTATTGGAAATATTTTGAATGCAAAGTTAATATCATGCTAATAATTATTTATAGTAGTAGTAGATTATCCACTTATATTTTCAAAAGATATGTTTCTCACCAAGTTTGAAAATTTGACAACACACTCAGTAATCAGATTCATCCTCCATTTCTCTTCTGAGAAGGGGTCTGAAACACAGCCCTTCTCCATGTTTTATGTACCTACATTTTTCTACCAAAAAATTCTCCAAAGGTTAAATATCAGCTTTAATCTGTACAAACTTTCTGTAGTTTTGAACTATTAATGATCAGTGAAATAATATGGATCTAATACTGGCCTAACGCTGGTCTACCCCGTTCCCCAGTACCAAACTGTCCTGTGCTGTTTTATAGGATCTGTATGTAGAATAATATTATTGTTTATTACATTTATTGTTGTATTCACTGTTGTCTGCTGCTCTTCTGTTTTAATGTAGCTTCATGGAAAAACTATATATATATATATATATATATATATATATATATATATATATATATATATATATATATATATATATCACTCAACTCATCAATGCTGAGAAATAAAGATCATAAAATTTACTTTGAGACTTTCTATAGATAGCACTACAGTCAGCCCAACTTCAACTTTCCAGCAAGGCTAGTATGAGCGGGTAGATTGCGTTAGCAGGCGCCTTCCCGGTTCACGTGGGTTTTTTCTCCTCCACGCTCAACATATGTGGCATACGTGGGCTTAGACTAGAGTCAGATGATTCAGCTTTCCCCCTTGTAAGCAGATTGGAAGGTGCCTTTAAACCCTTCTCCCCCTACTTTTACAAGAACATTAAGCATTTAATGGGGGCAAAAACAATGTTTAAAAAAAAACACACTGCGCTTCCTGTACTAGTGTTTTTGCACACCATTAAAGGTGAAGTCATATTGTGTATTACTAATTGGGTTTGCCTTTCTTCATGTGGAGAATAACTCCACTGGAAATGTTTAAAGGAACAAGGGCTGGCAGCCTTTGGGGAATGTTGCCTGCTTGCTAGCTACTGAAATTAATTATTATTCTTGGATGCAATCCGTATAAATAACTATCTATGATTAAGCGATTAGTGGGAGATCTGTGGTCCCTTTTTATGACTGCTAGTCATTTATTGCTGTGTTTAGTGTTGAAAAATAAGTCCACTTTGTTTTTCTGTGACTGCCGTAAGCACTAAAAAAAAGGATTGAAAATAAACTCTATAAAAAGCTATTTAACAATTGGGAATCAGTCGATTGAGTGTGTGGTGGATCTTCTGAGCAATGCAGCAAAACATTTTCCAGCTTTTAGTTTTTTGTATTCTATACAAAGCTCAGTAATTACTATGATGGTGGCAGCTTACTGGCAATGAGCAATACGGGAAAAAACACAATGTAAAGCAACTCTTGAACGAGACTGACTCACTGGACTGTTCCTTTACATTGGTTTTCTTGACCAGTTTATGAACTCTGCATCTTATGCCTTATCTCTTGCTACATGTTGCTTAAATACAGAACATAAATGGAGTGAAAGATCTCAGTGAGCCAAGAGCAGGAAAATCCAGCTTGTGTGCTTTAATCTATTGATGATAAAATCTTTTTTCTTTTTCTTTTTATTTACTGAATTGGCATTGCATAGTGGTTTAGTTAATTATACATAAATTATAAATCAGCCACGTGGAATGGAGAGCATCTGACTTCATAGCTTATATAATGTAAAATCTAAAATGAAATCTACTGTACATAAAACTGAGGCATGCATGATACAGATTATTAAGCATGTTGTTGTGGTTTTCTGAATCACAAACACCCCCTAAACACCACTAGGGTTTGAACTAGCAATCGATCAAACTGATGATCGGGCCAACATCTATAACACTGCACCACTCAGGAGCCCCCAGGTACATCAATGTGAGCTGGACTCTTGAGAACTGTAATGCTAGGATATGCCAAAGTTGAAGGTAATTCATAAGATTTCCAACAAATTGCTCCTGACATCTCCAATCTGTGTCACTGCCACGCTTTGTGGAATAGTGCAGCAAATCCAGGCCAACCCCTTTTGACTTTCAAGGGATGGCAGACTTCCACAACACATCTGACCATGCGCATCAAGGCCTAATCTACATATCACTGCTATCAACTAAGAACAGATTTCTCCACTATTTCTTTTTCATTTTTCTACATCATGTGATCAGCTATATACTATATGAAATTTAACAACATATAGAGCATTTAAATAAAAAAAAATGTTGTTTTTTTGCCTTCCCCAGTAAATTCACTATTACTGAGATACTTTTTTTTACAGCCACAAAATAAAACATTTGCTCCATTGTATCTTTTCCCATAGGAAAAACACAACAAAAAACAACAACCTCAGACTCTACATAATACAATGGATCTGTTTTCAAGGCATGTTAACACACTGATGGACAGCTTCCAAATCCAGGTCAGGCCTGGTCACCCAGACCAAACTGGCGGGTGATGGCAATTGTTCACAAAAACCCTGTTTTAGGTCTTAGACTAAACTTTATCTGTAATCAGAGGAGCTGGCCATGGGCTATAATCTATTTAAACCACATTAATGACACAATACTGGGTTTATGCAGCTTTAGTTTATGACTGCTGATCCATGTAGTGTTTTTGAGTGAGGGTCTTTCTAGGAAAAAAGCTCAGTGTTTGGAGAGTTGCCATTGGGATACAAAGCAGAGCAAGCAGACTGATGACCCTACATGGAACTTTCCTTTCAAATATTTTTGTCTGAGGTTTATAGCAAGGCAGTGACGGGTGGGATCTGAGAGCCCCTAACACTTAGAGATCGCCCGGGGGCTCAGTGTGTCCTGAGTTTAACCTAAGTGGAATGGGACCCAGCTATAGCGCCATGTTTGGGAGTGTACAACTTTAAGCTGCTGGAGGCCAGAGGGCCTGAAGTGTCCCCTCACTGCAGATATCAAAACTGGATTACAAAAAATAATAACAACTTTCTGTTATAATGTATGAATACTCTGCTTTGAGCAAAACAATGAAGGATACAATGTACATTCAATTTAGGAACAAGTTAATATTCCTTATTTGTTATCAAAATGAATATTTTATGGATGATCGAATTTAAATGTAATCTTTTACTCCTGCACCTTTGATGGTTTCATTAATTAATGCATACCCGGATCGGATGTACCTCTACTGCCCTCTTAATATTGTCTGCTTAGTAAAACACTTTGTGTTGGACTGCCTAAAGGTCCAGCCTTGAAGAGGCTCCTATTGATTGACGGACAAAATTTGATAAAACATGCATACGCAAAGCTGCAGACATGAGAGTTATCATTAAGTAGGCTTTAGTCATGTCATTTCGTGTAAGTTTGTGTCCTCACTTTAAATATTGTTGTACAGGGAAGCAGTGTGTAGATATACAGTGGAATGAATGCATTTGTCAAATTCAAATGTCCTGATCCAAATCCCAGACACGCAACTGTATTCATAGTCTGGTAAAGTAAGCCCCTGTTAGCTACCTTACATACTCTGGCTTCAATTCACAGCCTGATCAAACTCCGTTAAGGACATACATTAAGTTGATGCTAATGTTAAAACTCTGATGTGTGTCTGTATTCAAATTCAGCTAAATTAATCTGACGACCCTGATATTGAAAATTGATGTGGAAAAGAGAATGAAACTGAAACTTAAAACAAACAAAACACCTGTATTTAAAAAATAGCCAAAACATTTTACTAGTAAGCTGCCATTTTGTTCCCTCTTTTGTCAACAGAATGAGAAACAGTAAACTTAATATTTAATTTAACTTAAATATCATTCAGCTTAGGACGGGTAGTGCCACAGTCACACAGTTCCAGTGACCTGGAGGTTGTATGTTCAAGTCCTGCTCCGGGTGACTGTCTATGAGGAGTTTGGTGTGGTCCGCGTGGGTTTCCTCTGGGTGCTCCGTTTACCTCCCAACGGTCAAAAAACACATTTTGGTAGGTGGATTGGCAACTCCAAAGTGTCCGTAAGTGTGAGTGAATGTGTGAGTGTGTGTCACCCTGTGAAGGACCGGCGCCCCCTCCAGGGTGTGTTCCTGCCTTGCACCCAGTGATTCCAGGTAAGCCCACCGCGTCCATGAACTGGATTTAGCTTTAGCTAGAGTGACATTACTCAGTAAAACAAACTTTTTAAATGGTCTTATCCTTAGTAGGACTGACTGCACTGCATTCATATGACATCACAGTGTGACAATGGTAGAATACATGAAGAAGAATTTGGCTTACTCTTCATTTGTTTAGTCATTTTCTGAAAACCGCTTTATCCTGTTTAGGGTTGCGGTTGGTGTGGAACGTACCCAGAACCTCTAGGCACAAGGCAGGAACACGCACCAGACAGTTTGCCAGTCCATCACAGGGCTCCATTCGCACGGTCAAAGCTATGGACACATCTTAACAGCCAATGTATCATCAGCTTGTGTATTTGAACTGTGGGAAGAAACCCACACAGTCACAGTGAAAAACACATTGAGGAATTAAACACACAAGTACTGGCGTTGTGTGACAGTGACTCTAAATGTGGTGCCATGGTGCCACCTCCTATGTTTTGTAATTTTTATAATAAACAGAACATTCTCATATTCTTTACCTGTTATATTGTAATAGTATTGGACATGCACAACATATTGGGGCTTGCATCGCGATTATTTTTTTTACATACATTCTATGTTTTGTCTTTTGTGAAAGTCTGATTTATTTCCATTGAATATATTTTCAAGTTTCATATTCATTTTCTTATCTAAACAGTTTTATTTTGAAGTAAACTTAACATTTTACATTTATTAAAATGGACTGAGGTGAAGTGAAAAAGTGTCCTGTGGTCTGACAAGACAAAATTAGAAATTCATCCAAACTAAAAAGGAGAAGGACCATCAGGCTTACTGTAAGTACCCAGTTCAAAAGTTCATCCGTGATGGTTTGAGCAGGCAATAGTACACATGGCATGAGTAACTTGCACATTTATGAAGGCAACATTAATGTTGAAAGACATATACAGGTTTTAAAACATGCTGCCATTCAAGCAACGTCATTTTCAGGGAAGAGGTTGTTTATTTCAGTAAATCTGTGTTCTCTAATATTCCGCATGTTGATGAGTAAAAGTAAATTTGGCTTCTGTTTCACCTCTTATTTAGACATTAATGAAACAAAATGTAGTAAATGACCTCATAAAACTTCCTAGATTCCTTTACTATTCTTAATTTACTCACATATATGATATTATACTGTATAATATCTACATTTCTATTTTACAAAGTGTATATTTAACTTTCACAATTTCACGTTTTGTGAATTTCTTTAAGATTAAAAACTTGAATGAAAGAACTGCTTCTAGGTGTCTCATTACCACTGTGAACAATTCCGAAAGAGTGTTGGGTGCAGAGTGGGGTCAGTCAGTCTGCTGTGGCCCAGAAAATATATTTAAAAGCATTCAGAGTGCTGACCACTGCTGCTCAGAGACATTGATCAGACCCAGACAGCAGAAGTTGGACGCCTTCAGGAAAAAACACATCCCTCGGCTGCTTACAACAGCAGGAGAGAAAGAGGGGGGAAAAAGTAAGTGTGTGTGTGTGTGTCTGAGAGGGAGAGGGAGTGGGTTGGTTAAATAGCATTTCTGGGGAAAGACTGTATAAACTCAAGAACCTTTCTAAGAATACGTTGTCTCTCCGACCACAAAGACAAAAGAAAAAAATATTATGAAATCAAACTTAAACAAAATCACATTCACAAAATTTTGTAAATGAAAACATTTTGCTTTACTTTTACAAAATAAACACGATATATTTAATGTTTTAAAAATGTAAAGGCACAAGTATGGACAGTGAAATGTGGAATTTGTTGTGTTCTTCCGGTGTCTGTGGGGTTTCCTCTCACAGTCCAGAAACGTGCTGGTCGGTGGACTGGCTATTCAAATGTGTCCATACCTGTGAATGTATGGGTCTCTGTGAGGGACTAGTGCCCTGTCCCGGATGTGTTCCTGACTTGCATCCAGCGATTCTATATAGGCTCTTATCTCACTGCGACCCTGAACAAGTGCAAAAAATGAATGAATGATCAAGCTGTACAGACCAGTTTGATAATGACTTATAAATTAGGTACATTCAAAGGAATATTTCTGGGTCCTCTTCTGAGTAGGTTCATCAAAGTTCCATTTCTTTTTCTAACAGTAGACTTGAGTACTTGTGTTATGTATTGTAGTTTCTGATGTTGTTGTTGCTTAACCGTTGCAGAAGAGGGAAAATATTCTAATATTCTAAATATTCTAATATTCCTTATAACTTTGAATGGGAAATAATGGAAAATATTTTTCCCAGTTTATATAATTTCTTTTCATTACAGTGATACCAAACTCAAATATACAAAGCAAACTGAACCGGCATCATGTGAACCATACATTTAAAAAAAGCCTCAGGCTCAAGATACGTGGGTAATTTCCTTTTCAGTGAAGTTTTAACACAGTTCCAGAAAGAGGTTTCATATGACCGCCACACGTCCAAGTAGAGTGCTTGGATATTTTCCTTTTCCTTTTTGTCTAACATACTTGATACTTGTGTGTGCAATATGTTTCTTATTCTGCGTGTTTCCAGATATGTGGGTAACAGGAGCTCTTTATCTGGAAACAAAAAGTGCACTGTGCCTGTTTTCTGCACATTTGAGCTGCTTATCCGTGTCACTCTGTGCTCTCTCCCCGTGTGGTTTCCCACAAAAAAAAAAATAAAAAAGTGCATGGCTACTGTCGTGGATACCATATCTATATAGACGTCAGGGCATGGAAAACACGTCTGAAGGAGACAGATTGGGAGCTGGTGATGAGAGGGGCTCGTCAGGGTTGGGGGGTAGAGAGAGTTGTTTTTCTCTCCTTTTCCTTTTTTTTTCCCTTTTTCAACTGACCTTCTCAGCCATGAATGCCGTTTCTCCTGTCTGTGTTTTCTCCATAAGCAGGCAGTTGTGAGATCGCCCGAGTAGAACCACCTGGTACCCCTGACTCCCCCTCGCCTGTACTCACTGACCACCTCTCACTGGCCTTCAGCCAAGTAACCACGGCAACACCCAAAGATTACAGTCTGAGAGATGATGGGAGACCACACTTCAGTTTATTGTCTTTTTTTATTACACATTTTTGCCATTTTTTATTTATCAAAATGTACAAGATAATTGTGCCCTTGATGGTAAAAAGATGGCTTTAAGATCCAACTTTTTACACCCTGAGGATTTATACTCAGCAATAACACTGACCTATCACCAGGGCAATTTGGCTGAAGTATTCCTAAAATGTAAAAGCATGAAACAAATAGTCTGTAACATTTTTCTTTTTACTTTTCTATCATTCTCCAAGACACTAACATGCCCTTTTTTAGGACAATTGGCATAAGTTACATAAACATCTACAAAGACATATATCAACAAGTCTTATCTTTGAGACAGAAATTGACTAAATCATATTTAATGACATTGTAGAGGTTTATATATGAAAGCTGCAATGAAAGGCTTACACTATGTAGGTGTCATGTGGTCCTGCAAAAACACCTATGCATAAAGCGTCACCAAACTGGAAACTGGTTCTGCTCATCTAAGCAGGCACAGGATACATGACATTGAATTTTCCAGGAGAAATGGGGGGCATGTTTATGTACTTTTTAAAAAAAAAAATCAATAAAAAGCCTGGAGTCAAGGCACGGTGTTGAGGTCAGTGCAATGTAAAAATATATACAATGATATTATGATATGGAACACTATACAAAAGATTACAGCAAGCATTCACTTTTGGAAACTGCCCCAGGGACATTTGGTACCTATTTTTTCTGAGATTGTGCCCTGCTCAACCAGTGGGTGAGTGAGATTCAGAAAAAATAAAGTGAGCAAGACACTCATACCTACATGTCTGGAGACGGAAAACACCCAGCTGTTTTTTATTATTTTCCCTCCTGCTTCATTGAGACATAATTGCATTCTGACTTCATCTGAACCTTAGCCTGACCCCTGCGCCCCTGTCAGCCAGGCAGGCCTTTCATAGCACCAGGAGATCACACGCTGCGGATATTGCCACCAAAATGAACAGATGCAAATGGAGCTGCTGCTGGAAAACAGTGGGGGCAAGGGCTATTTTCATTCACACACATACAAGCACACACCCGGGCTTTGTGTCAAAGCAGGCGACCTGTCTGCTTTTCTCAGAGCCCCTTTCGCTAGCCCCGTTTGTTAAAAAAGGTGCCATTTTTGGCTTTTTACTGCTTTTTTTCCTCATGTTTTCCTCCTCTTCTAGCCTTCTCCATGCCTCTTCTAGATGATGTCATGGGTTTTCCAGTTAAAATCGTTGGGCAACATTTTTTTTTTTGGTAAGTTAACCAAGAGGGTTTCCCCACATCAAACTACCACAGACCTTTTCTTTTTTAAACACCATGGAACAGCTATGAAACCCATCATCCAGATGACTGCCCTACTGCTGATTTTCACTCTCTTTTTCACTCTCTCTCTACATCTGTTTGTTCTGATTGAGGAAGGCCACAGCAGGTCTAGCTTATTTACCAGCAAGCAGTGTACTGACGTCAACTGCGTGACCTGATGTTTGGAATCAAAGTATTTCCCCCGTGTTGTGCCTCAGTGATACGTCTAAACATATAATAAATATTAGGCTTTGACTGTTGGCTGGACATCTATGGCCAATAAAACCAAAAAATGTGCACAATTTTGGTCACTGTTACTTTCAAGACAGATCCCATCTGTAAAGGGAGGCCCTCTTTCAGGGTTTTCCTGTGGCCCGTCAGGAAGCATATTATTGCACAACTCCCCGCTTGTTGCGTTATAAAGACTGAATATTATGCTTAATGATTGGAAATCACTTAAAATACATTTAGGCTGGAGAAATAATGTTCATTCATGTTAAAAGACCAAAATAGCTGAAATAAAATAGTTATACAACACACTACAAGGCAGCATTCAAATGGCTACACATCACTTTCATAACACATGATATGCACCCCCTGGGCAAATGCTTTGCTGAGACATTTTCCTACAGTGAAAATACTACACTTGAATGCACAATTACTGTTTATTTACTTTATTTGTTGTACTGGAGAAAAACATTCAACATTAAATTGGACATATTATTTTCAAATGTATGTAAATGTATTAGCACATTAATTATAATATCTGTATCTCCTACCAACACACAACACACCAACACACTTGTGGAAAGGGTGTATAATATGTTCCCTTTAGATGTAGTGTGCATAAAATTATGGTATTTTATTTCATTCTGAACTCATCAAATATATTGTGCACTAACATTTGCTGAGAAATTCCCTTATAATTCCCTGCGATGGATGTGGTCATGTATTTTAACCAAGAGAATCAAAATTATATTTTTTACATGACTGTAAAACTATATAGACAGATATAAAGTCATTTCATCATGACTGTTGGGATTAAATTACATCTAAATGATCAAGCGCAGCCTTTATGGCCACTGACGCTTGTTGGAATAAGACTTTATTCAAGGTAAAGTAGGTTTTGAACTTAGGAGTCACTGGCCATATGAATGCTGCCCTGTAGTACGTACATTACCCTGATAAAGCAAAAAGTAAAATAAAATTAATTCATTCATCATCCATTCTTTGTCTGTAACCGCTTATCCAGTTCAGGGTCACGGTGGGTCCAGCGCCTACCTGGAATCACTGGACGCAAGGCGAGAACACACCTTGGAGGTGGCGCCAGCCCTTCATAGGGTGACACACACTCACACCTATGGACACTTTTGAGTCGCCAATCCACTTACCAACGAGTGTTTTTCGACTGTGGGAGGAAACCGGAGCACCCGGAGGAAACCCACGGGGAGAACACATTGAACTCCTCACAGACAGTCACCCGGAGCAGGACTGGAGCTGTGTGAGAGCGACACTACCTGCCCAAATTAAATACAATGAAATAAAAGAGTATCCAATGGGCCAGTCTCTGTCTGGTGTCCAGAGGACGATATAATCTCCTGGGAGAATATGGAAATGTCTTTGAGCAACTTTGGGCCCCAGAGCCTACTAAAAATACCTGTCCCATCTCTCAGCCACATCTAGGAAAATCACCAGCTCAGACAGCATTAACATTTCTGTTGTCTTTAATGGATTTCTCTCTCTGGCTTTCATCTCCACTGTATTTTACACTGTGGAAATGTCATAGTAGGTGAGCAGGCCAATAAGTCTCAGCTGCCTGTAGGGATTCCTGCTGTTCGGAGCAGTTTGTAAGTTACTGTAGAGTGTTCTCCGAGAGTGGAGTCAGCTGGCTCTGCAGTGTCTCAGAATTGTGGGGCCAAGTTGGGAGCTGCAGTTCAATTGAAATGAATGAGTTGTTATGTAAGTCCTTATGCGGCTGCAAAATTATGTAAATGGCTCTGTTGCTACACAACAATAGCCCGCCTGTCAAAACATCAACAAATGTATAAACGGGCAATTTTGTCTAAGGTTGAGCTCTTTGTATAAAAGGAGCCATTGGGCAGTTTACAGTTTCACCTAACAATGCAAAATCATATGTAGTGGAAAAGTTTAGCTAAACTGCAGCGAGCTGAATGAATAATAATGTATCCTTCCTGTGCTTGATTGGATTCATTCGCTGCATCAGGAGGCTTTGTAAACGTCGGGGCTAGGTGTGCAATGGCTTGGAGGTCTGCATATGACTCATGGAGGGATGTTTTGCAGAGAGAAGGCTGCAGCTGTGTGTTATCATCCCGCATACCCAGCCGAGTTCCACTTCAGACTTGCTCTGTCTGCGCGCGTCACTGACTGCTGGACAGATTTTCATTAGGTCAAGTAACTAAATGTTTTGTGGTGAAGTAAACAGGGCAGACCCAAAGGAAACGGCCCTTTTGCGATGTCTATGTCACAGCTGCAGCTGCCAAGTTGTTTCCGACCCCAGCGCAACCTCCGTCCAACCTCGGAGAAGAATCAGTTTGTAGAGCCTACTTGGGAGAGCACAGATGAAAGCCAGTGGGGAAAAAAGCAGATTAATTGAAATTAATTGCACGAGTTATATTGTTTTAACCTTTGTCAGATCCACTGCGCTTGGGGCCACTCTGTTTGTTTAAAAGCTGCGGCCTTGCCAAGGCCTTTCCCGGACGTGATACTCATGGCGGTTGTGTTCCCCCCTCTCTGTTTTCATGCTCACTTCTCCACCGCCGTGGTCCACTCTTTTTCATTCCAGCAGACCCGGAGGGGGCCACTTCCAAATATAATCAGCTATGGAATGCATTGTACTTGCCTTGTCCTAATGTGGATGAGTTATTTTAATGCGGGTAATATGCAAAACAGAGTTAAAATAAGTAATGTTTTATGATGTTTTAACCTCTAAAACAATCTTCTTGTGGGGCAGCCAATTTTGAAAGTGCCTTTGCTCAAAATGTGAGGGTTGTACATCATCTCCTGTTCTTAACGAGACCCTCATGTTGTAGGCTACAGGATATATTCAGCCTCTCTGTTAAGTTTGCTGGACTTCTGCCTCCCATGTACAAGTGCTGTTCTACAGAGCTTAACAAGAGTGCACAGAAATGTAGCACATGTGCTAAACAATGTTTAAGTTGATCTACAGCAGGAAGTGCTTTGAATTTGATCAATTTCAAATTTTAATCTGTTGATGGTGGTGAGATTTGGGGTTTGTGGGCCTCAGTAGCTGCAGTAACAGATTTTCAGAACCAGTACTTTTCTAGGAATACTTTATACTACAGGTTAGACTACTGTGAAAATATGATCACACTCTACCGCAAGAGCATTACTGAGGTCAGCTACTGATGGTGGATGATTAACTGCAGATCACTAAAGCCGCTCCAATTCATCCCAAAGGCATTGCTCTACAGCCAAATGCTGGGGAGTTTTACACCCCTACTTATATAATATTATAAGGGGTGTTTATACATTTTGGAGTTATCGTGTGCATGTTACGATATTCATACTTTCATTCATCGTATGTAACTACTTATCCAGTTCAGGCTCACAATGGGTCCAGAGCCATCCCAGAATCACTGGGCGCAAGGCAGGAACACACCCTGAAGGGGGAACAAATTTCCTTGATGAGGTACAGATTAAGAAAAGCTACACAAGGATTTGCTGCCTTTACAACAAAAAAAATTGAATATCCATCTATAGGTAAAAAAAATGAGTTGTAAACAACAATGAACATATTATATATCGTTATATGTCAAATATACAGTCAAAACATCAGGGAAGAATCAATTCATTCAGACATCATTTCAGTGTGCCTTAAATACCACAGTGTTTAATGCATGAACATTTTAACTGGCTTTTTCAGCAGGTTTACTTTACCTTCATCAGTAATCAGTTTCCCTCTGTTGCATAATTCTGTTTCAACTAGTGCATCAGTGGCCTTTCAATTTGTTTAATTAAAGACTGTAACAGGCATTCAATTAATGTCTTTTCTTTATTGTTGTGCTGAAATGACACTCATCAGGAACCTCACTACACCTTCTCTCCACATACACAGTGTACACATTCTGTCAAGAAAGCAATACAGACCAATAGCCAATGGGGTCAAAGAGACATGGAGTAACAACAGTAGGTCCCCCAGGTCCTAGTGCACCCAAGTTTCATTACATTGTTAATAAGTCTAACAACGTCCATGCTTTTGAGTCAATGCTTTTGAGCCTGTCCACCCACCATCATGTATTTTTGCAACCTGAGGAAAACCTATGCATACAAGGGAAGAACACAGTTATGATATTTGTAAAGGAAAACGATCTTTTAGTAGTTAGAATACTGGATACAAATGAAATTGGGTTTCATTCAAAACATTTTTTGGTGTTAATGAAAGCTAACTTTCATTTTTAATTTGAGTTTTAAAGCTCTGAATTGGAGAATGCTGCAGTGCTGTGTGTTTAAGTGCAGCACAGTGCTACAGTTGTAAAAAAGACAGAAATGAAAGAAGGAAGGACCAAAAACAATAGTGAGTGATGCAAACCAGCCCACATCAATTTAAATGCATTTTAACAATAACGATCTTTCAAGCCCCGTGTTTTAAATCAGTGTTCTCCGGGACTGACGGGAAGAAAACCTGAGTTATTTCTGTGGCTGTTTCCTGAAGAGAATTTCACTTGGAGCTTGGTGCCATTTAGAAAGACACACATTGTGCTCCGTTCCACTCTGGCTGCCAAGTTGTCCTGAGGGGTAAGAACCTTTTGAACAAAACACATGTACAAAACATCAATAAAGAGGCGAAAGCAAAACCCATGCATGTGTGCAGCTGTCCTAAAGATGTGGCAAACACCAGAGCTCTGTCTGTGCTTCCCTCGTTCCGAACCAGACTTTGAAATATGACAAATCCGGATTTCCGTAATGGATGTGCTATTCTGTGTGTTTTTCTTTCCCCCCTTGTTTTCGAGAAATGCTGTTAAAGAGATGGGTTAACTTGTCACATTACGTGTATTGTGCTCTAACACGGAGGTCCAGCTTGCTTCAATTAAAAGTCATAAGCGGCTGGTTTTGATCAAGATCCTTGGCAAAGGCAAGGTGATTCCTTTTCTAATGAAAAACAACATAGACTCTGCACTCTAAACATTGTTTAAGAATAATAGCACGTCTTTGGGGAGAGTATCTAGCCCTCACACCACTTCCTAAGGAGCTTCCTTCCTTTAAAGCACACATGTCAGATACATGGGTAAAACGCTAAGGAGCATGTATGGCTGGAAGAAAAGGCAGCTGTTCAGGGTTCACGAGATAAATGAGGTCAGCCCTAGCTGTCAGAGGGGAGGAGGTGGGGGCCTGTGAGGGTCTGTGTTTTTGGAGGGTTTTCCTGGTAGAAACTAGTTATACATCATTTGACAACCCACTAGGAGGGACTAGGCAGAGCTGTGGTTGACTGTTCCATTTATATTTAATCTCATGGGAGTAGTACAGCATATTTTGCAACCGAATTCCAGATCAGTCATATCCCAGTCGCTACCCGCTGGCTAAGCCAAACTACTCCTTTGTGTGCACACTTCAAGTAATCGAGCTTGTCAACCAAAGCACTGCCATTCAAGAGGAAGCAGTCCATCATCTTTAAGAAAAGCGATCTACATCAGAGGGAGAGAAGGTGGGGGTCCCACGTCACTTCTTCTACTGATTCATGATCTTATCAGCAAAATTATGGCAATTCTCTGCCTCTTCTTTTCAAAGAAAGGGTAATCTGCAGGAGACAGAGCACAACACAGACACCCACCCCAAATCTTTTATCTCATCAGAGCCATGACCAAATCAAAGATTAAAAGTGTTCTTACTAACTGTGAGTGAGGGTGGCTCATCCCAGCCTTCAGCCAACTGGAGAGAGGTCTGACGATGCTCCATGTGGCTTTTATCAGATCCAAAACGCAAAGAGGATGAAAAAAGTCTCACTCATTTGAGAAACCCTAGTTTTTACACAATGTGAGATGTGGTAGGGAACTGTGGAGGTAACCTCTGAATGACCTCAAACAATTAAAAGTCTCATGTCACAAGAAATATTTTCTGAATGCATATGAAAGAGGCTGCTGTTTAGCACACATATGTTTGTCCAAATACTATACATTGAACAACTTACTGTGGATATCTAAAGGGACCAGTTCACTTGCCAATCAATAAACGGATGCCCACACTCTCATGGCATTGCTGTACTAAAGTAATTATCTCACCAGAACCACTTAAACAGTTCATTTCAGTTTTTCAAGGACATTGGAAAACATTGGGCTGGTATATTGGGAAAGTTTCAGATCAGTGATGAAATTATCCAGAGGTTTACATTCATGTCTGTGATTCAACTGGTCTACACACTATTTTTAGAATATATTTAGGGCTTTGCATAACACTACTTACTGTAAATGTACTTGCATAACAGCACTTACAGTTGTGCAATTTATAAAACTATACAGTGGTTTTATATTTTGTATTGTAAGTTGTTTGGTTTAATAAATGTATAGTTTACCATATACATTATATGTACAAATGAAATGTACAACAATTTCCAAAAACGAGAGGATATTACTTAAATTAAAACATTCTCTCATTACATCGTGCCAGGCCAGAATCTGGCAAGATTCAGAAATCAGACATTGAAAACATTCCTATAAAACTTCATAATTTTTCCAAGAGAAGTAAGCTATTAATATTGAGGCTTCAGCCCCATTTGGACAGGATCATTTTTATGTGGGGAGCTGGGGTAATGTCATTTTAACACAGGATGTCAGTAATGTTTATGACAGATTCACACTGGAAATGAAACCTTGATGTAAATAAAAGTGATGGAATGGCTACTCGATTTACACAATACTGTCACGAAAGATCTCTGCAAAATAATGTGTGTTAATGTTTAAGCATGCGGGTCATGGTTAAACAGTTCTGAGAACATCCCAACAACCAAAACTATCAAACAATCTTAAAAATGTCCTCAATAATCTTATATTGTAGATCTGTGCATTTCTTCATAAATGCCTCCTCCAGCGTAGCCATTCTTGAGGAAATGCAAGATAAACTCCTTTACCACAGGAAGTACAGATATAAGGCTATGCAATCTTTCCTGAAACACAGGAATGAAAAAATGACTGAAATGATCTGTTTGGACAGAACTAAAATCACAGAGAAACTCCAGTAACCAATATATTTCCCTATTTCCACAGGTAAAACTAATTCCATCTGAATAGGGCTTCACACATCAAAACTGGCTCAAGTCAAATGTTTCTTTTAAATCTGTTAATCTGTTTAGTCTAAATAATCACTTTAGGTGATTTATAACTATTTAATCCTCACTGATACAATTTCAGTGTTTTAGGCACTATTATGAAATAAAACTTGTTTAATTTTCTTTGATATAGCAGTATTAATTTTGACTCTGATATCTGTAAAGTATGTAGTTAATGAGATTTTTATCTTTAAGGTCACTTTAGTTTTGACAAAGTAGTTTATAACACGGTAATTAAAACATTAAAATTACACATGTATTATTCCAAAAGGCCTATTGGTCATTCTAACATCAGCATAAAGGATCATTTATGCTCACCGTTAAATGCGGTTATGGACGGGGCCTTCTATGGACGGTGTTCATTTTGTATGTAATTAGCATGTTTTCTTAAAGCTAATTTATGTGAACGGGACAGAGAAATACCACTGGAGAACATGGGGCAGTGCAAGACGTGAATGATGATTTCTCTGCTTCACTCACAAGCGTACTGTGCAAGTTCTCATGCCTGACGTGCGGAGCTACATGGGAAAGCAAGTAATCGAATCCCCTGGCAGACATCCGAATGTATTGGAAATTACATTCATCATCAATTTCCTTCATTGGTAAGACAAGTGAATAAAATTTGTCGTGTAGTATTTAATGGCCTCACAGACCACCACCATCTAGAATGCTGACTTTTTTTGTTGTTCTTTTAATTAAATACAAGTTCCTCCACCATTGCCAAGTTTGATTTTTACTCCGAACTGCCCTCCACTGGATGTGTTGCTCAACAACCAACAGAGCTGACGCAAGGAAGTATGTGGGCAGTGACAGTTATATCGCTTGAAGCGCAATGCAAAATATTGCCTAGGACATTAAACCAATTTCATTGCTTTGTGTGAGTTAAGAAGAGTGTAAATGTTTTAAAAATGTATATAGTTTACTGGCCACCTCCAGTGTGTTCCTGCACCCAGTGATTCCGGGTAGGCTCCGGACCCACCAAGACCCTGAATTGAATAAGCGGTTACAGACGATGAATGAATGAATGAGTGAACATAGCTTACTGTTTAAATTAAACAAAACGTTAATACTGGAAACAAACAATTTTCACACACAAAAATTATTTGAAAGCCATAATTTTTTAATGCCTTCAATAGAAATTATTTCCAAAATTAGTCCAAATTAAGTTCAAAATTTCAGACGAACACAGATTAAATGGACAGTGTGGCTTTCCAATCAAATCAGTAAAATTTCAGCTTGCTGCCTCAGTGAAGTGATGAGATGACTGGACCTCAGGAACGCACTCTTTATTTTGGCAACAGCCAGTACAATGTATCTGTCAAGTGTAGAGTTAAATGTGTAATTACTATAGGATTCACAATATGGAAGAAACTGCCGCTGAATAAAAGGTGACATTCTGCAATTTAACTTTATGGTCATTGTTTCAGTCTAAATCTAATGTGCTGGAGTCAAAACAAACTAAACCGTCTCGGGTCATCTACGTACAAACTACATTGTAAATGAAGCGTCTTAGCTTGTACTGTTGAAGAGTTGTAGCTTTCTACTCGAGGGGGTGGATGAATTGCATGTGTTGAAAAATCTAATGGCTTGGTAAAGCACAGAGGGAAAGTTTGAGTTGTTGCTCTAGACCACAAACCATTGAAGTTTTTGTGAAGCATACAGTGGCGGTTCAAGTTTGTGTGACGCCCTAGGCAACCCCCCCCCTCACCCCCACTGAACTTCTCAATGTGTGAAAAAAGAGGCAGTCTGCTCTTGTAAACATAGCAGTGGTTTATTACAGTTAAAGCAATCAAAGAACTAAACTGGATCACCATTGAAAAGGATAATTCATACTCAAAATCAAGGGCAATACAAACAATGGTGGGGTTATAACGTAAACTGATGGAACTCTCAGGAAAAAGCAAGCTGCATGAGAACATTACACAGGCCGCTCGATCCAGAATTGATCATCAAGCCACAATTTAGTATTGTGTTAATTTATTGACGTGATGTGCAAATGTCACTTTTTTTTTTACGTGTTCATCTGTAAATTCATGATGTGTGATTTTGCCCCATGTCTGAATAACTGTTTACCATTGGCTCCCCTACTTCCCCACAACCCACTGATGAGTGTTTACAATGACTTTAATTGGTCTAGACCTTTGTGACTAAGCATCATTCGGTCCCATGCCTGAATAAGTACTCCAGCTCTTAGCCACATTGGTCAATGAGAAAAAAAAATAGTTTGCTTTGCAAGTATCCCTGCTCTTGACCCCTGTGGTAAACAAATACTTTTCAAAGATAATGTATCCTGACCCATGTACCCTGAATTAAGATTTTATGAATTAAATATTACTGCATGTACACACCCCAGCATGTTAGATAAATATAACACCTATTATAATAACTATGAACCACTATATAACTTAACACCACCAGTTGCTCTAACTACAGGCGTATCCTGCCAAAGCCTTCTAATTACCATCCTTTACAAATTTAATGGTGGTACTTTTTTGAAGTTACCAGTCTTTTAATATCAATTCAATGTGAGGAAATATTAGCGTGTGTGCATCATGTAGCTGCTGTAACAATATTCTGGTTTTGACAAATTCGTCCAATTTTTACTCAAATGACACAGCAAAAATGACATCGCTGTTCAAAGAAAAATATATCTTCAAAATAGTCACTTTATAGGAAAAGATAAAAAAAAACCTTAACTTTCAGTGGAGGTCGATGAAAAATATATATATATAAAGTAATTTAATTTATATATAAAGATAAATTTCTCACATTGTGAAAGACATGTGCTGTGTTTAAAAGATGTAGAAAAATATAAATCAACAAAAATTATTCATTTTTTATGATTCAATGTTTCAATGTTTTTAAAACATAATTCATTTTGCCTTTACAAAAACAGATTCTGACTAATGATTAATATAATGAAGACTTATCCCCAGATGTCTATGGCACTCAATTAATTAGTACCATCTACCTAGTCATTGTGTACTCAAGTACAACATTTACTTAGATTCTGTTGCAAACAATATTCCAGGGAATTCAGCCTGAATGATTGGTTTAACACAAATGTCTCTGCTTTTCCTGGTCATAACATTCTTGCAATCTCATATGTGTTTTCTTAATGTGGCTAAAATTGGGGAGGAAATTGTGACCAAAACTGATTATTTCTGGCTCGTACGAGTGACAGCTGTTGGCATGAAAAGTTGCAGACGAGGCAGAGATAAAGAATTGATGTTGCAGGAAGAAGACTTCCTCTCCACCCTCGGGAACTGAACGAAAGGGTACTCATGAAAAATTGAGGAGCATCTGAAATGCAGCCTGAAGCAAGAGTCCACAAAGCAATGTGCGTGCACAGAGAAGAAAGTCGTTGCAAAGTCTATGTTTGTGTGTCGGTACCAAAGGTGTGTGTTTGCGGGTGCTGAAAAGATGCTTATCATAAAAAATGGTTAATTACAATATGACAATAAAGAAATGTTAACATTTATTTAAAAAATAAATAAAATAAAATAAACAAACTTATTTAAAAAACTCTTTTCCCATAATGTTTTTGAAAATGCCAGGAGCCTTGATAAAAAAGACCAACAGAAATGGTTCAAAATAACACATGAAACAGTGACCATGTGCTTTCTTCATACTTGTTAATATTTTGCAGAGGAAAATAAAGGAATAATTGAGGTTTTCTGCAGGAATAACTGAAATTATAATTGATAAATAAACCTTAAAACTTCTTATAATAATCTGTAATAACCAACAACCACTTAAAACAGTGCAATATTTCAGCAAGTAACAATGTAAAAACAGAAGGCTCATTTAACCATATTAAAAATATATTAATGTATCACTTTTTTCGTGTCTGTCGCCAGTGATGGGTCAGCGCATGAGTGCACTAGAGTGTGTGTGTTTGTGTGTCTGCACGTGTGGGTTCACTGCTGTGTATGGGTTAAATGCGGAAGGCACATTTTGACCATGACCAGTAATTACGCATTTAATTTCATCTTTGAAATTGTTCTCATATATATATATATATATATATAACAAAATATATGTAGACATTTCTTGTTTTGAAAAGTATGACCTGAAAAATATATATTGTCACAGCAGGGACCATCTTTTTGTTGATCATGTTTGCAAGGTCACTGTGGCGCAGAGGAGAGAATAAAAGCTGTTTTGTTTCTTATTGTAAACAGGCTTTTGTGAGGTCATAAACTGTGGTGTTCATAAGGACCAACAAAAAAATCTTCAACTAATTGCTTTTTAACCCCTCTGTCCCACATTAAACCACGCAGTCTCTCTACAGATTCTTAAGTGTACCACCAAGTAACTGTCTTAACACTGTGGCCAGTGACTGCTTACAGAGCCTAAATGTAGTATGTAATATATATATGTGAAGAAGAGAAAATAATCTAAAATCTGTTCATTAATTACACCTCCCCTCATTTGAAGGACAATTCTTCGACTGTCTCTTCCTTGATGTTCTTCGTACAGCAGGCTCCCACAGTCCAGTCCTAGAAAGAATCTGGTCACTCTGTGCTGCACCTGACCAAAAGGAAATGCTGCCAAAATATAAACAAAGGTGAAGCAATTACCATTGTTCACGCTAACCTCTCTGATAGAACCCAACAGCACTCATCTTTTCTGTTTCCCTACAAGAAAAACTGAATGGTGCAATGTCATTACAAAAATACTTTTGGAGCCCCAACAAAAGGGTCAGGATTAGCATGAATTAATTGGTCTACATCAAATTTGATTTAAGTTTGTTGTGATTAACTGAAGCGATGAAGGACACAATGTTTTGTTGAAAAGCACTGATGGTCAATCCTTGAACATTTTGTAAAATGTGAGTGAGTGAATGAGTATGACTGAATGAATGACTGTATGAGATGAGTGAGTTACAAGCCAGCTCTATGGCCTGCTTGCATCCAAATATTCTGATACATTAAAATATTAATAAGGAGCAAAAGTATAAGGAAACACATGCACATATTACATTTGTTTTGCCTGCTTTCTTTCTTGTTCTCTCAGCCTTATCCCAATAAGAGAGTCCTAGTATTGTTTGAGTTCTGTAATTATACAGGCTGGGAAGCCAGGCTCAATGACAAGCCTACAGTATATATAATCAAAGGGCTTATTTTGAAGCTTGATTTTCTACTAGTATGAAACAGAACAGCAGAGAGGCTGTAAGGTATGGCAGAGAATTTTTAAGAACACATGTATGGCTACACAAGCTATGGGTTTGTTGCTGGGTCTTAACCAAGAGAACTTTCTAGACAGTCACTTTCTACTCAGTACAGTAAAGAAATATGAAAGCAGCTAATTGACGGATTGGTCAACTAATATTGATTTATTTGCAGCGTAGTGTCATGATGCTGAAAGGGTTAAACTCACAAACTAGCAATTGTTATCCTAAGATAACAACAAACCAAATTAAATTAAAATACCTTTTCAAAAGTACATAAGGTTTTAATCGTTTTGTCCATTTTGGCTTCAGTGTATGAGATTATTAATTCATTCAAAAAACAAATAATTAATTAATAACAATCTTTTAAATATATTGCGCATGAAGTGCTGACAGCATCCTTTGTAACTGTTATTCGTTTACTTTCTGTGAACCTCTGGCTGCAGAGAAAATAGTCCTCTTACAGTGTTTATTTTGAAAAGCCTCAACCATGACAAATAATTTGGGGTCAGCTTGGACACGCTCACGGCCTTATGCACTGGACAATGGCAGAAAATGTGAAACAAACTTGTTCTAGTTTCAGAGCAGTTAGTGTTCTTTTAAGCCACTTACCACGTCCCTTTTTCAAATCACAAACTTTTAATAAAGGTATATTGAGAAAGTAATGTTGTTTTAATGTATCCACAAGAAAAAAACAAACAAAAAAAAGTCAATACATACATATTTATTTCTCACTGAATCCTTGTTGTTGCGAAAATGCCATTAATTATTGGAGCTATAACTTGTATACAGAGTTTGTCTAATCTTCTTATAAAATGGGACAGTTTGGAGCACCAAATCACCACATCACTGGCATTGGAACCTTTTTCTCTGGAGTGACAGAGCTCCACCTAATGAAGCTGAAATGAGTTGGAGTTACATCAGTGATAGAGAACTAATCATCAAACATTAGTACCTGGCCTCACTAACACATTGCAATCCAGTTCTAACTAAAACGTTCCAAGATTGATTGGCCTTTGCAGCAAATGTGGACAACATCCTATGAATACCCTTTACAGAGAATTAATAATACAGACATAAAATAATCAAAATATACAGATACAGACAGATACTAGAGACACAGATGGTGCTGATCTGGAAATATCTATGAAGCTTTATATGTCCTAAACATGAACACTTCTCTCTTGAATTCCAGATGAGGGACACTAGAAAGAGTTATTCAGGAACAATGTCTAATACCCTGCAATTGTACTCAGCATTTACAACATGGAGCGTGAATGTTTTTCACACTGATAGCCAGCCCAGTGTGTCCGCACTGATGCCAGACTGGAATATGATTAGTTCATATTTTCCTTGACTTGAACAGAATTAGCTATTGTGAGATGTAATCCATGAAAAGTCCATTGTAGGTTTTATAGATGCACTAACAGTCACCCCATAAATAGGTCATCTGTCTGAACTGCAATGTGTCATATGCTCTTTCTAGTTTTATAATGACTTCTTTAATGAGGCCTACTGATCTTTCGGAAAAACACCAGCGCCATTTTCCAATAAAGCCCTTTTTTGCTTCAGAGCAAGCATGAGAGAAACAAAAGCTGTTTGTCCTTGTGGGAGAGAGGGAGCTCTTCCCATTACTCAAAGGATTTATTCACAGTTTTATTGGAAATTAGACTAGCATCTCTGCCGATCCAGTTTTATACTTTCAGCAGCACTTCACGAATCCTGTTTTTCTGATCCATTCTACAGCACTTTGTGCCATTTTTAACAATATATATGGCTTGGCTATACCCATTATAATTGCTCTTAAGGAGTTAAACATGCGTGTGAACCAACAGGATGATGTCTTACAAAATCTGAATCCCTTAAATGTGACATTCTTAATGTAATCAAAAAATGACTGATATTTGTACATGGCTGAAGTTTAACTTTTTTGTAATTTGTTTTTAGTGGTGTCATTAACACATAATGAATCATAGAATGTCCTTGTAATTAACACGATTATATTTTTTAATCACTTCACACCATTAGCTTTTATTAACTGTTTGAAATACCTCATTTGTAACAAGAGTTGTTTAGTTTTGTAGCACTCTGGGTCTTCATTTTCATGCAGTTAGTGCTCTACAGAATTTACAGTCAGCTTTACTTTAACTGATCTGAAATTGCAAAAGTAAGTCAATATTAACCACCTATGGAACAGGAATAGAGCAATATCCTCATCTCGGTTCATGTTTTCAAAGTTGTCACAACAACTTCAGATGCTCATGAGCAGAGTGAGAGAGAAAGCCTAGCAAACCGGGCCAAAACCCTTTGTTTTTCTTTAAAAAAGCGTTTTACTGATTCTGGGGCTTCATAAACACATTAGACCAGTTTCCAGAAGGCAAAACAGACTTGAGAGCTAGCAAAAGATGAGAAAAATTTAAATTATTATAAAATTGTGTTATTTGAGGACGGCATGGTGGCGCAGCAGGTAGTGTCGCAGTCACACAGCTCCAGGGACCTGGAGGTTGTTGGTTCGATTCCCGCTCCGGGTGACTGTCTGTGTGGTGTGTTCTCCCTGTGTCCGCGTGGGTTTCCTCCGGGTGCTCCGGTTTCCTCCCACAGTCCAAAAACACATGTTGGTAGGTGGATTGGCGACTCAAAAGTGTCCGTAGGTGTGAGTGAATGTGTGAGTGAGTGTGTGTTGCCCTGTGAAGGACTGGCACAGGGTGTATTCCCGCCTTGCGCCCAATGATTCCAGGTAGGCTCTGGACCCACCGTGACCCTGAACTGGATAAGCGGTTACAGATAATGAATGAATGAATGTGTTATTTGATTACAATCGTGACAAAAGTCATAGACTTCGGTTTATTTATTTATATGCTACACCAAAGCATATGTCCTGTTTAGGGGAAATGGAGATTCAACTCTCAGCTTAGGAAGGAACACTTTGCTGTATCATATAGTCTTGAGCAAGACTTCTAACATTACATCACTTTTGTTCCATGTAATAAAATTATTATTCATGTGTTCATAAATGCAAAGAAACCTATATATGTACAGTATAGCTAATATGCAAGTATTACTAACACTCCTACTGGCAAATTGATTTTAAACACTAACTGGGGCCTTGTGTGGTTACGATAATGCAAATTCAAGTCATGTTCTGCTGTATGACCACTGTTGTGTGGTGCTGGTGGTACTTTTAGCACTAAAAGTGAAGGATGATGCTGGCTAGGTGAGATAAAGACTGGAGATAAAGAGGCAGACAGACAAGAGTCTCAGTGATCTGATGAATGGGACACTTCACCACACAGAGTCTGTATGCTGCCACCCTGTAGTGCTGCTGCGCGTCTAACAAGTTGAGAGCATTTGCATTTGAAGGCTGTCTCTGCGTAAACAAACCCTCACCAACTCCCTCAGCATGCCACGCCATTTTCTCTGAATGCAGTGTTTGTGTGTGTGTGTGTGTGTGTGTGTCTGTGTGTGTGTGTGTGTGTGTGTGTGTGTGTGTGTGTGTGTGTGTGAGAGAGAGAGAGAGAGAGAGAGAGAGAGAGAGACAGATACACATTTTAGGACTTATCATTCATGACACATGTTGTATATGGCTTGTATTATTCCTAATTTCACAGGGTCCCCCCCTCCATTTCCCTGAGGTCAACCTATGGTGGCTTCCTGGGCTTCTGTATCAAAACTATAAAATATTTGTACATGGCCATTATCTTGCACCCTTGGATTTAAGCAGTTTCTGTGTCTGTAAAACTAATATATGTCAATGAGCTCTGTTCTGTATTGTGCCACATTTGAAATAAAAAGCCTGAAGAAAAATACTCCTAACTTTGGTGTGAATGGGCTGTGCTAAAATGCTGCAGACTGAACAGATGGATAGAAGTACGGTATTACAAAAACAATTAATTCACAATAAATCATCAATTACCATTTTAAATGTTTGATAAAGATGTAACAGTGTACATGGTTTGCTGCTGTACATATTTAGAAAATGTGCCCAAAAATAGACTTTTGAATTCTGTTTTGTGATTTCATATAGAATTTTTATATTATTCACATATTGCTCCCATATTTTTAACCATCCGAATTGTAACTCAGACATTGTTCTGAATTTAGATCTAACCATTCCTAATGATTTTGGGCCTTAATTCTAACTTTAAAGTCCCTAAAATATAAACCAACAACAATCATGTAGACTGTAAGTGGGTATGTATACGTTCCATTTCCTCTGGGCCTCCTGCTATGAGTCGATGGGTATTCAGGCACTGACACAAGCCAATGGGATGAATACACTTCCATAGGGAATCATGCAGGACAGCATTTTATAATTTGACACATTAACCTCCAAATGATGTTGGGCCTGCCAGCCCTGGGATGAAAGACCATCATTTGCGTGGGCCAAAACTGAACTCATTTAACACTCTGGTGATGTGTGAGTATATTAAGGGCTGGGATCAGAGGTCACATGGAGTGGGGCCCTCCACCAAATGAAGGGACTGGGCCTGTGATGTATAAGACACTAGCAGTCTCTATGGAGTTACGTTTAAAAAGGACATTTTGGGTTAATCCTCATTAAAAATGGACTCCGCTTTCATCTTAGCAGGCCAAAGTGACCCTCTGTGAACTTTTGTCCACTTCCTTTCAGACTGGGCTCTAGTGTATACCAGGGCAATTAGACCAACATTACAATGGCGCTTCGTTTGAGAGGCGGGGACGAGCTGTCCCATTGGTCTGCCAAGCCTTCAAAATCTGACTCATCATGAATTTCAATAGGGTGCTTGGAGTGAAAAAAAAGGGCAAGAAAATGCACCTCGCAACAGCAGCCAAAGAAATACCAGGCTTTCAGGCTGCGTGGAGGCCCCTAAGCTGCCATTAGATAAGAAAGCGTTTGAGAAACAAAACAAAAAACAAAATGGTTCTAAAACACGAAAAGGCTACTCCTGCATGTGCACGTTCTCACCAACGTTATCAGCATGTAGCTGAGGAAACAACAGCACTAATATTGGGAAATGAGTGACTAATATTACTTCTATGCAAAATGGCTGGGTATGCAAGATTACAACAACTAGCTGGAAATTGTGAAAATTCAGGAAGGATGTCCAATTACTGCAACCTGACCACCGATGGCCAATGCTGCCCTAAGAAAGGCTGTTTTGCAGAAACCTACACCACAACACTCACATGTGCCAACTCAAAACTGAGAGCATTAACAGTACTCTCCAAGAGCTGCAAATATTTCCTAAAGCCAGAAATGCTTCCAAGCTCATGGTGCACAAGGTTACATTGTTTTATAAAGTCAGACGGATAAACATTTTTCAAGGTTGTGTCTCTGTAATACCAGGAGGACTGATTCTCAGCCTTGTCGGGGGAAGTTAAGACGGCAGGTCTGGGCTCCGCAGACATCCCTCCACTGGTTATTTGATACTTGTTTTTGGGGAGAAAAACAATGAGAGTATTTAGTCAGATGTCACGCAGAGTCTAGTTTGTCTCTTTCGCAATTCAAACCTTTGTTCATTGGGGCTTTCTCTTCCGTCCCCTGGTAGCTCTGCTTCTCTGACTCAGTGTGTGTTTCCAATTACAAGGCCTCGAATTGCTCCTCTTTTTTTCTACGCTGAAAAATCTTCCAAAAACCAATGCTTCCTTATACATTTGTTACCACATGAAAAACGGACAGAGGGTGGGCAGCAGGGAGACAAAAAAAAAAAAGGAAATGAGAGAGAATGAGGGGTCCGTGATAAGGATGGAGGGGTGTACAATGAAGTTGTTGTTTTCATCAGTTCATGTGTGGTTTTCTCAGTTTGATCCTTTGTCCTGGCTCTGGCTGAGGCCACTTGCGTCTCACGCTGTGAGCACAAACTCTCTGAGGTATCAGAAGACCGCTCTCATCCAAGAGTCTGCAATGTCCTCTGGGCATTTCTTTATGGTTTTCTTTGGACAGTCTGCCTTTGTTTGGTTTCTCCGAGACGCTGTTTTGCTCTCCTACCTGTGTTTTCTGGATTTTTCCGTTTGCCAAATCTCCACTAATCGTGATGAAGGAGATCATGTTTCTCTGGGGGAAAAAAAAAAATAAAAATAGAACTTTGCAATCAGACCTCACAGATCTTTCAAAGATAAATCCATAGAGAGTACATATTTTGAATATATCAATTTATGTCTTAGCCAACACAGACAAAACCTCTCTAAACTTCTGTTTTCTTGGGATAATGAAGGGTTACAGAGTTGCTTAAAAGTTTCATAATTTGGAAACTGAGCAGTCCCAGCAGGAGGCATTCAGTGTGCTTTGTTCAGGATTTGGATCTTAATCAAGTGTTATTATCCAAGTTAGTACAGTGTGTTTGTCTGAGGTGAAGTTAAATCCAATGTTGACCAGGCCACTTAACAGTATTAAGAAACTAAATCCTCTTAGCCAAATTAAATATTTCAGGTAGACAATCTGGCCAATCATTTCTGCATTGTGCTTCTGGGGACTTTATTAGACTAAACATGAAAAAAACGAAAAGGACCAAGATAATCAGCTTCACTATAATATTCTCCTAATCCTCCCTCTCTTATCTAGATATGATCTGCAGTATAATTTATACCCCCCACACCCCTTTATACAAAGGAAATGAGTATATTTAATATGGGTAAGTCAATTAGAAAAGGCTATTTTAGGCAAGTTATTGAATACAGATTTGAAAATCCTGGACAATTCATTCCTCTAGGAACAGTCTGTTCAGGTCAGTAATAAGCCTAGCTCACGCCCCCTTTTCATTCACCAAATGGACAAATAAGGCTGTGATCCAAACCAATCACTTCCCACCCACCCACACATCTGGTATGAGGAGAGAAGACACAACAAATCGTATTTATGCAGTGGTGATTTAAACAGAACAAGCGGCATTGATCAAACTGCTGCATAAAATATTTCCCTTTCTGATCTGAAATGACTGGCAGTATCATTCATTTTGCCATTTTCATTCTATCCATATTATTTGCATAAGATTATCTGATGTAACTGGGCTTGGATCATCTCATAAATAAACTCTGCCAAAACACAGATGACCTCAGAGCTAGTTTAACTAATGAGATCCAGTCACTGTGCATGGTTACCCAGACATGGAAGCATGAAAAATGGAGATGTCAGGAACTTCCTGGTGGTTATTATATGGCATTGTTTATAACATCGGTCATGACACTAAAAAAATAATCTGTTCTTAATTTATATTGTGAATAACATGTGGTTTACTGCCACATTCCTTTAGAGTAAACAGAATTTTACTGAACATTAAAGTGTGTTTGCTTTTGAAATATTTCTCTGGAGTAATTCCAAAGGAGAACCACTATTGAATCCATAAGGAATCCTTGGATGATTATTTAAAGAACCAATTTTTAAAAGAACTATGCAGCAGTGAAAAAGGCATTTAAAGTTAAAAGCATGCCAATGTAAAGATTTTACTCCAGTTATATTTAATGGACTTGGGTACTCATGGGCTGGGCTTCATAAGTAATCTTAGTTGTTAAGGGTAGCTGATTACTGATTGGATCATTAACGGTAGCGGTTAGGTTTAGATTTGAACAAAGGGTGATAAGAGAACAAAGGGTGATAACAGAAATTTTGTGGCTGCAGGTAGGAAGAGAGTGGGGTGGGCTCTGTCTGAACCTCTAGTTGATTGACATAGGGTATTTTATGTCTTATCCTGTGTGTGATTATAATTTAAAAAATCATCTACATCCTTGAAGCAACTATATGAAGAAAAAAATAATTCCCATTATTTTTTTATTCATAAGTTGTTTTTTTTTTGTAGTATGAAATCTGGTAAACTGCCAAGATAGTACATGCAGTCTATATCACGAAACAATGTGCTTTTCCACTGCATGGTGCCTACACTACTTGACTCAGCTTGCGTTTGTTACCTGATTGACTACTATAGCTCCTACCTGAAATGTAGTTGGTGACATCACAAAACACTGGCAGCGTTGGAAACATATGGAAACCACAACAAGGGCAGTAGTCACGTTAAGCATTGTTTATGAATTCACATGTTGTTGTGGTTAGAACTGAACAAGGCTCAGACAGATCGGTAAAGCGTTTTTGTTCCTTGCTTATGGAGTCAAAAAAGGGTCAAAAAGATTATTACATAAATATTTGTAATGTCTATACGGTGCAAATATTTTTTCCACATTTTTGAATTTGAATTATTATTGTAGTTGTTGTTTTAAATTTGTGCATTCCAATACATTTGTGAGTATTGTTTTACAAACTCAAAAATCTTTAAACCCTTTTTTGACATATTTGCTGCACCATCCAGCTCTTGCTGGATTATTTTGTCGGCCACAAGTCCAATGAGGTTTTGTACCTCTTCAAAACCTGTGGCCTAATTTTAAGAATTGCTCTTGTGAGTCTGATGAAAACAAATGTGATTGCTACTATAGCTTGGGAATTAGGCTAGGTTCCTACTGGCCAATCAGAACTATGCAAGTTTTGTCCCTACGCAGATCAGGTATCAAAAGAGTACTCTGTTAAGAAATACCAGGTAAGAAATTTGACTAATGGAAAAGCAAATAAGCAGATTACAGAAGAGTAGTCTATGTACTATGCAGTGGAAAAGTGCCATAAACTGCAAAAGTCATTGAAGTCATTGTTTTTCTGGTACCAGTGTAAGTACATACTGTATGTACATACTCAGTCTACAGGAGCATACCTCTATCTATTCATATTTAGTCTTTAAGGAGCATTTCAACTTGGAATGCTTTTTTTTACGAGGCTCAATTAAGAGCAACAAATCAGAACAGAGCTCATTTACATATATCAGTCTTCTCAAAGGAAGTTAGAAAATAGTCCTGTGATGGTGGGTTTTTGTACATAAATCCACACAAACATCTTAAGTGGAGCTCTGAAACAAGAAAATACGTAGGATGTGGGCTCTTTCAAAATAAGAGTGCTAAAAATGATCCTTTGCACAATGCCATAAAAGAACCACTTTTGGTTTCCTAAAAAAAGTGGATGGTTTCAGTGGATAATTTTAAAGAATTTCCACAAAATGTAAAGCTTCTAGAAAAAAAACTCTCTTAAACTGGTATAGAGCCATTATGTTATGTGAAGGTTATTTAATCTATTTAAAAGTTGTTCATTCACAAATTCTCCTTCTCTTTAAAGGAACCAAAAATAATTATTTTATGGCACAGAAGACTTTGTTGCACCTTTCATTTAAGAATCTAGAACAATATTTTCAAGCCAAGTACCACGTAGGAACGTTTATTTTGAAAAGATATGGTGATGGTATTCTTGATCATTGTTTATCAATGCCTGGTAGACAGTTGGTCAGACGCTGGGGCCGAGACCAGATGTTTCCCTAGATGATTCAGTGGATGCCCACTTCCCACACAAGACAATGTCTGTCTACTTCTGGCTGCTGGTGGAATCTTCTTTTAGTCACTTTAGAGGATTCTTTTGTGACTGTAAAGGTGAGGATTTGCCTAAGCTCAGCTGTTCCATAATTGTAGGTGTACAATAGCATCTACCTGGAGCAGCACAATGCTACACTTGTCTCTATTGCTGTTTACAGTAGGCCTCTCCACACACCAATCTGGCAAAGCCATTTCAAAGATCAAACAACAAAAAATGCACCATTTCATGTGCATTGTCATACTGCTTGTATGTGTTCCAGTAACTAATTTACCACTGCTGTCAGACAACGCCTGATTCACTGGACTCCTGCCTCAGCCTTGATGACAGCACTCTGCTCTCTATGACTAGTTGGATATTTTGCCGTCACAAAGGGTTGGAAAGGTTTTATTGTTATCCAGAGACTCATCAGGTTGCGTCTATGTAGGAACATTTTACATGCCATTTTCCTGGTAATTACGCAAAGCCATGCACTTATTACAGCATCTATTTTTACGTGTTTTTATTTAGCAGACTGACTGGAAGGTTTTTAGCAAGAGACTGACATTTAAATTGTGAGTTCTTCACTATAAAGATTACTCTCACGGAGGAAGTAAAAAAAAGTTTACAACTGGTTGCAATTGAAAACTGGCATGTTTTTCCACAACAGGACATCCAGAAAAACATCCAGAAAAACTATATATATATATATTATATATATTGAATTGCACAGCTGTGTCAACAACAAAATATATGTTTGTCACTATGTTTTTTCACACTTCAAAAGTTTGGTTTTACAAGATGGTGGCATTTTCTACTTCACATAATTTAAGTAATCCCAAACACATTAAGTGATGAGGTGATCTTGGCTCTGGGAGCAGTCCTTTATTCTGAGAATATAAACAATATCACTGATTTATAATTTTTTTTAGTTTTTTGCATCTATTTCCTTTTCTTAGTAATGGCTTATTAACAACTATTAACAACTGGCGCAGCAGGTAGTGTCGCAGTCACACAGCTCCAGCGGCCTGGAGGTTGTGGGTTCGATTCCCGCTCCGGGTGACTGTCTGTGAGGAGTTGGTGTGTTCTCCCCGTGTCCGCGTGGGTTTCCTCCGGGTGCTCCGGTTTCCTCCCACAGTCCAAAAACACACGTTGGTAGGTGGATTGGCGACTCAAAAGTGTCCGTGAGTGTGAATGTGTCTGTGTTGCCCTGTGAAGGACTGGCGTTCCCTCCAGGGTGTATTCCCACCTTGCGCCCGATGATTCCAGGTAGGCTCTGGACCCCCTGCGACCCTAAATTGGATAAGCGGTTACAGATAATGGATGGATGGTGACAAATTTGATGGTCTACCAGACCTTCCATGAATGTTGCATGACTCATTTTCTCTTTATTTTACAAATTTGTGTTTGAAAAACACCAATTAAAATATCTTCCATACTTATGGTAGAGATTTCTCACTATAGCCTTTCTCCACTGTGTCCCACGGTAGGAACACACAGAAATAGAGCACTATTACTAAGACCAAGGAAAACTTGCTGCCACCAAACACAAGTCCAACTGACCCACATCAAATGTCTGTGGCAAACCTCACATGACACATTAGTTGCCATGCTTCATCACATGCCATGCTTTCTGCATTAGAGCTCAGGCTCTGAAACAGGCCTCAGAGGAGTCTTATACACAACTACGTCTGTCTTGTTTATGATCTATGAAATTGCTTATAATTTGTTTTAATGGGTATCAGCAAAACCTCAGTTTTTCATGTCTCTTCTTTAATAATTTTCACACTAAGTGACAAGCTATAAAAACAGTCTGAACATGATTTTAAGCAGCAACAAAAAATATAAAATGAAACAGATTAAAAAAACACACTGTTCTGTACAGTACTGTAATAGAAATCATTGCTTAAGTCTGAAGGCTTTTTATCCTCCCTGAGAACAAGTAGGGCCTCTAAAATAGAATTTGTAAATGCAGACAGTGTTCAGAATAACTATAACATAATATACCCAGCATAAAATGCGATGGATTTAGAGAGCAAGGGACTCCAAGGCTATCAATTTCAAGTTTACATGTGTTTCCAGAACTGAGTGAATTACTCCCAACTAAATTCCTAGAAGGCCTTCATTAAGGTAAACAGACATCTCTGGCCTGTTACCACACCTGAGAGTGGGTGTTTACCTTCATTGTTCTGAGGTAAATTATGGTGTCATAAATTACTGTTCATGTGCCTTTTTTTTTTTTTTAGTAGAAAGCTACATGTCTTTATGTGCTTGTGTGTGTGTGTATGTGTGGGTGCTAGCCTTGTGCAATCACAAACCACATGAATCAATTAGAGCATGAGGTTTTTAAAAGGAAATTCCACTCATTTAAACATATATTTCAATGCTTAAGGCAAGTATCAACAGGCAAATTTTGATATGAAATGTGTCACTGTAGGAAAAGTTACCAACAATATTTATACGGCACAAATAAGGCCATTCTATTTACAGTCCAAAACCAACAGAATACTTAAACACAGTCTTTTGTTTATATGCAATCTTGACAATAGAATATATGTTTTGTTTGGTCAATGAAGGATTTTCAAAAATTGTTATTGACCAAAATAGTCTGGTCTACTGTAAAACTATACCTCAGGAATCTGTGAAATTGCTTTCAGAGATATCCAATATTTTAAATGTCTGTTTCCTATCACCACGGTTAGGAAAGTCTCTGAGTGCTTATAACTCAATTTCTCTACAATTGGCCATTTCCCATTTAAACACTCTATAAAAAAAGAGCTGTATAAGCGAATACAGACAATGAATGAATGCATGAATAATAAAAAAAAAAAGCAAGCCATTGCTCCTGCTTTGACCAAAAATAACCGGTGCACACATTTGTGTTTTATTTTAAAACAAAATAAAATATATAACAGGAGCAAGGACCTTGAAATGGGCTTCAGAAACCAGCACAATAAAGACTGCCTGTGATGCAGATAAATAATAAGATACGAAAAGATAACACTTTCATGATCCCGAAGGAAATTGCAATGTCACAGTATTGTACATTAGTATTGTACAAAAGTATTAGTACTGTACATTAATATTGTAAAATATACAGTATTGCACAGTGCAGAAGAGAAGACATACAGAAATAACAATAAATAGAGCAGAGATATAGGAGTGTGTCACAGGAATAGAAAATAGTGAGGGTCTATGTACATGTGTGTTCTGTATATGATACATACAACTGCAGCCTTATATTGCATTAAGAAACATAAGTGATATATGACATAGGATATATATGATATATGATCATATACATATATATTGCACAACTAGTGAAAAATGTCTACATACATAAATGACAATGTGCATGACAAAAACAAGAGCAGCATAATCACTATTGCACTAATGAAGATATCAGTAAATATATTCTTAGTACTAGAAGCCACAGAGACAAAAATGGTAAGTCCAAATAGCGGAATAATAATGCAGACTAGTAGCAAGTCAGAAAATAGCAGTGACAATGAGTGCATCATGTTAGTATAAATGACAGTATTGACTGGACATGTAACAGTATTGTGTAGTTTAGCAAAGTTCAGTCATGTCCCTCCAGTAAGGATGTAAACACGTTGTAAAGCTTTATTGCTGTGGAAGAAACAACCTCACATGCCGATCTTTAGCACAGCGCAGATAGATCTTCCACTGAACGTCCAAAGGACTTTCTACCAATGGCTCTGTCTTTTATTGAACACTGCACAGGTGTTAGAATTCCATTCCAGTCTGTCATCCAATTGCACACCCAGGTACCTGTAACTACCAACCACCTCCACTTCCACCCCGTCAGTGGTAACTGGTAACAGGACAGGTCTAAGTTTCCTGAAGTCCACCACCATCTCCATTGTCTTAGTGATGTTGAGCTGCAGATGATTCAGCTCGCACCAGCTGATAAAAGTCTGACACCAGATCCATGTATTCAGCTTCCTGTCCATTCCTGATATACACCACAATGGCAATGCCATCTTGGATTTTTTGCAGATGGCATGTGCTGAGGTTGTATCTGAAGTCAGAGGTGTAGATGCTGAATGGGAATGGTGCTAATACAGGTCCCTGGCAAAGTCCTGCAACCACAGGTAAGGGGGCCACCAATCAGGCAGTCCATCATCCATGAGATGATAGATTCATCCATCTGCATCTGTAACAGTTTCTCCTCGAGTAACACAAGGTGAGGAGTTTTGAATACCCTGAGAAATCAAATAATATTATCCTCTGCAGGAGGTCCAGCACAGCTTTGACCAGTGATCTCAAGTGGCCCAACATCTGTCTTTCATCAGGTCTTCATCAGGTGTGAGGTCGGGGCAACTTGACGGAAGTCATAATGATGCCAGGTCAGTGAAAACAAATGCTGAATGAAACTGACCCTCATGATAATTATCTTTCAAAGTTACACTTCACTGATTCCTCACATTCACAGACTGATACAGACTGAGCACATTTAAATGTATTTTCATCACAAAAACCAACTAGTAAATAGATATTTCTTCACATCTTACAGTAATGGTAAAGTATAAATTATCCTGCAAGTAATTCACATTTGTACATACATAATTTACCAATTATTAGTAACAAGTATCAGTAAAGAAGGTACACCAGGGGTCAGTACTTGGTCTATTCTTTTTGTTTATTTTCCTTAACTGCCAAATTGACATTCAGTTCTTTCAGTACTATTCATAAACCTTTCTAAGACTCTCCTGATGACAAAAAAAATGAGCATGAACAAATAGACACTGCCAAGTCCACAAAATATCACAAGGGACAAAAGCCATAACTGCAGGTGGCAGCACATCACTCATTTTAAAACAAAAGCAAAATTACACAGGAGAGACATTTCATTCACAAATACTTAAAAATATCCCTTCTATAATATACAAGATTCATATACAGTACTGTGCAGAAGTATTAGGCACCTAAGATTATTATTAATATATATTTAGATTATTAATATATTTTTATATTTTAGAATATTATTATTATATATATTTAAACTAATGCCTTCTCAGTGAGCGTGGTTATATATAATCACAGTAAATACAAAAAAGTATAATATAAAACAAAAAAGAAATATAAGCTTTTTTTAAGTAGAAGTTGTGAGTGAGTTTGAAGAACAATGTTTTGTTCAGATTCTCCATGATGAATCTGTTAAATCAACAACGCACATTATTTAAACTCATTATTTATTAACTGGTAAAGCTAGGTATTGGATGATAACCTCAAATAATACAGACTGCCACCACGAGAGATTTGGAAAAAGTTAAACGCACACATTCACACACAGAGTATCACACTGGAATAATGTTATCTGGTTTTATTCTAATGTTTGTTTGTTTGTTTGTTTTAGCAAATAAACACTTACTGCTCAGATAGCTTTTCACACACACAGAGAAAAACACTATACAATATATTATTATACTATATATTACTATACGTATTACATCTAAAAGAAAACCTCTGCTATTTATAGATCAGTGTAAGGTATAGCAAATTATCTATATTTCAAAGAGCAATTAAATCAAACATCATTATCCTTTCAAGGGAGACTTTTGGACAGTTTTTTTTTTTTTTTTGCTTGAATGACTCAGATGCTGTGTGTTGAGTATCAGGTATATAAAACAATAATACTATTATCATATTTACAATGATTAAACATTAAATTGTTATAGATTATTAATGTACATATTTTAAATAAAACAGAGCATACTGCAATTAATAGGGCCATTTACAATACAAGAAATTACTTATATCATCATAGTCAGAATAAACGTGCACAAAATGGGCCTGTGTAAACCTTATCAAATTGCCTTACATTAAAAATTTCGGTTTAGACTTTCCTTTGAAATGTTGGAGTGGCCATAACATTAAGAGAACCTCCTTGTTTCTACAACTACTGTCTATTCTTGCAACTTCACCAACCTGAGCACTATTGCGGTTGCTCTGCATACTTTGTTTGCTCCCTTCAGTCTGTTCTTCAAATGATCAGGACCACCACAGGAAAAGGTAAAAAAGTGAGAAGAACAAAAAAAAAATTACTACAATTTCCTCTTTTCCATTGCAGGGCTAAGTGGTTCTTTAGGCCGTCTGGTACCGTTCCAAGTCATTGTGGACATGTTGGCCAGGTTCGGGTTTCTTTCTCCATTGCTAAATCAGGAGCAGGAAGTACAGCATCTCCTAATAATTATGTGAGTTAGCATGCTAAATAAATTGAGAAAGTGTTTGTTTGTTTGTTTGTTTGTTATGCATGCTTCTTTTGTTGTGTGTGTGGGTGCAAAGCACCACAGACTAAAGTTACACTCTGTGAGTACCACAAACAGTGGTGGAAAAAGAATCTGCTTATCTGCAGACACTTGTAGGATATGTGGCCAACTGGAGGACTCGTAGTTAGGGAATGGTAAAGCTACTAACACGTCATACAATACCATTTTTATTTTCTTTTTAATACTGCAAAAGCAGTACTTATTACTCAAGTATAAATTTGTTGCATTGCTGAATAACTTAATGAATCCCTACTGAATCATTTAAGTCCTCCCACAGAACAGTTCTGTGGCCCTGATTACAATTAGCTGACTGTGCTGACAAAACAGGACTCCGCACGGTTTATAAGCGTTCCATGCCAAACTGTGTCCATGTTGTAAAGCCACCGGAATGGTTACCCTCCATGCTCAGAACCATTAGGCCCTACAGTAGGAAACAGGTCAACCCAAGCTCCTGTATGGTCAGTGGAGCTCATAAAATGTGCAATGAGTGTAGATAGTGTAGGTGTTCCTAATCCAGTGATAATTATTTTAAAACTCATAAGAGTCAATATATTTAGCAGGCTGCTAAAATTAATTTAGACACATGGTATTTTCACATGCTTTTCGAAATATGTTTATTACAGACTTTGAATCACTCAGCCACTATAACATTTAGTTCATTCAAACACAGCAACTAATAAATAAAGAAAACCTAATTTTTAGTTGTTTTGAGAATGTTTTTAGAATGTTTGTACTCTCAAGCACCACTTTTCCTAATGCTTTCATGGAAGGTATAAAATACCAGCAATAAACACTTGTTTACTCTTATGTGTGATAATGATTTACCAGGCATTGCTGATGGAAATAGGCAGTCTACATAGTCACTGATATAATTACTAATATAATTATATAATAATTACTAGCCTAAACAGACATCACCAACATTTATTTACATTTTGTTGAATGAACAACAGTTATGACCTGAACTGGCTAAAATATCAAATGACATGTCTGAGCAGCCTGGGGTCTTCTAATAATAAAACATATGGCATGTGTTGTGTAAATACTTAGTAATTGTAATAGTAAATGGACCACCATGCACTACATGGCCAGAAGCTTGTGGAAACCCACAGTTCTCATTTATGTGCAGCTGCTGAAGCATTTCATTTCATGTTTTTAAGGTAACTACACAAGCTGTACATACATTTATGCTGACACTGGATACAGCTTAAGGCAACTGAATTTACTAATTAGAATGAGTGTCCACGAACATATGAACATAAAATACACCCAAATTAGCCATTGGTGAACTGGGTTAATTGGGTTAGATGGTAAAAGTATGTTCAGTGATGACTGACTTTGGTTTATTCTCTGCTCTGGCACTGAACCACAGCTGAGGCTTCCTCTCTGACTCATTCAGCTCTCTATTTTCTTCCAAACTCCTTTCATTCTGTCTCTTCTCATTTCATTCTAGCATCTCTCTCCATTCAGTCCTATCTAAACAGATTTCAAACCATCTCCTCCCATTTTTCTTTCTCATGCAACATGATTCAAGTGGATTAATATAAAACATAGGTCTGAATAAAAAGATCTTATCTTATTTAACTTTAAGGTGCTGATAATTGTACATGACATAGTAGCAACACAATGGTAAATAAATAAAAGTAAACTAATGCAATGCTTTTAAAAATTATTAGGAAAGAAGGGACAACATTTAAGCTCTCTTTCACAGCTAACTAAAAATAATTTTGCAAAGACAATTGGTCAGATAATGGTGTTTTAGAAATTACATGTGATTTATACCTGGTTCTTTCCCTTTTTGCGTCCTGATGTATACAAAAGTCCATTTTTGATTCCACTTAACTTTTTCTTTGTAGAATCTAACTGTAATGATGCAGAAGTAAAGATGGTGGCCTGAATGATCACTCCATGAAAGACTGTTCAGGGTAATACTGCAACAATTCAAGAACAATTATCAACTATGGAATTTCATCATGTAAAGTAAAAAAAATAATAATTAAATCTAGAGGACTCTCTGTATCTCAGGGACAATGATCAATATCCAATTCAATATTGATCTTTGGGTAAAATCCAGCATTTGTGCATTAGTGCACATAGCATATGTGACTTGTACATATATGAAGGCATCTTTGCTAAACAAGTCCAGACTTGTCATCCATTGAAAACAATTGGTGCATTATGATACGAAAAGCCCAACAACAGATAACCTGAGCTGCTGAGAAAATGAGAATAAGAAAACATTTCATTTTTAAAACTATAGCAATTGGATTATCTAAAATTTACAAAAAAGAGACATGCCTTCATCCCAAATGTTGGCATCAAATTCAAAATGTGCATATATTAAAAAAAAAGGAAGACCTTTCTGAGTTTCAATTTCAATTTGAAATGTTGTCTTTGAACAATTTTTGGAAATGAGGTTTGTAAACTAGATTAAGTTATCACATTCACAGGAAAATACAGAATATATATTCATCCTACAATATCTATGAAGGATTCAATAAAATCTAATATATAATAATAATAATAATAATAATAATAATAATAATAATAATAATAGTAAAAATACACTATGCTTCCTTTAAAACTTTGAACGGGGTTACACAGCGTTCTATTAATGTGCTACAATATCTTTTCTTTGCATTAAATGTTAATACATTTTGAAAAAAAATTTAAGCAGTTAATGCTCATATGTAATGCTTTTGTACTTCAAATGTAATGGCTGAAAAAGTTATTATCTGCTTAATTAACAAACAAATCTGTTTTTCATTTTGGAAAAAAAAAGTTGTTTTTGTTCGCTTTTTTTTCTTTCCGTTTCATGGTAGAAATAAATGACTGTTTTATCAGTCCTATATCAGGGTAATCTCATTAACAAACACCTTGATTGTAAGGAACATGATTGGAAACTTTACCTTTGGAATTTAAAAAAAATGGGATTTTTTTGAGCCAGATAGTACTGCTTCCATTACTCTATAACCGACCAGAGTCCAGCACTCAAACTATCCCTCAAAATGACAGGTATTATATGTATCTGAAATGTGAAGATATCTTTTCAGAGCTATGCCCAATTAAATGGGTTTAGTAATATCTTTCCAAAACTAATGTCTGCAAATATTTTAAAAGAATTGCTAAAGAGCAGAAATTTTTCATCTCCAACATAATAACTTGTCAATAGAAGAACAAAATTTTAAAATACAATGGAACATAGTATAAAAATAACAAAGTTAGTTTTGACCACTCCTATTGGACCATTTAATATTAAAATTGTAAACTATATAAAAAAATGTAAAAAATGACAACCTAAAACTGATCTAAAAGCAGCAGCATTCTTTTGAACTATCTGTGATGTTTGAATCTTGAATGTTCATGTGACAAATTCAAATAAAATTTTTGAATTAAAAAATGTTCCATAAAAACAAATGATGCTTGAGGCTCAAATTCATGAACAAATCTGCCAGCATTCAGTGTGCAGCATGGTTCAGTGAGTTTATTAATGACGTAGTGTAAGCTCCACCAACTGCAATCAGAGTAGCTTTTGGCAACATTCCTCTTGGCTAAGTTCTGTACACTGAGAGTTAATAATCTCTGTGGAGGGAACGGACTTTACCGTGTCTAAATCGATTAATCTCATGTGCTAAGCAAACATCCAAAACTGAGCAAGGACCTTCCTATCTCAGCCAATTTGGAGTGAATAAGCTGGTGACATGTCTGACTATTTGCTTAAAAGTGCAGCTACTAGCCACATCAGGTCAGAAGGCCACAGATCACTCGGAGACTTCAATCATAGGTGGCCTATAAAATGTTTATAGAATTCTGTATTTTAAAAACATATAATCATTTAAATCTTTCATTTTTTCTTGTGTAAAGGAAAAGATGTCAACAAAAGACTGTCTTGGAACAATCAAAGTACTCTAACTTCATGCAAGACAGACAAAAATAACAAAGCAATCAGATATCTCTGACAAAAGATAACTGGATTTTGCCTGAACAAACAAACATGAGCACATATTTAGCTGTGAAAACCTCATCTATGATCTATGAGATGTCTCTACTAGTGTGGGAGAAAAACAGTTCATAAATTCATACAAGTGTCAATGGTCTTCCTCAGAGTTAGGCTTAAACCGCTTATCTTTTCTCTGCAGGTGTTATCTTTGTTGAGTTAAAATGTCACACATTCATTCAACTAAAACCTAGACTAACAAAACATGCAGGATGTCCTGAAGCATTGCCAACAGCAGTATAAAAGATAACAAAATCCCAAAAAAGAAGTCCATAACATTGTTTATAGTGTTTCACTGGATTTAGTAAAATGACAAAACAAACACTGCAGTACTGGATGAGAGACAGAAAAGACAGTATTATCCACATCATGAATGGTGTACATACACATTTTTTAATGGAGGAGTTGCATTGTATATTTCTATAAATGCAGATGGTTCATAAGTAAAATAAATTCTATAACTGCAAAGGTGCTCTGTCAGATAACCCTTAGAGTCAGTGAACACCACTACTTCAATGTGCACTTTCTGTAGACACAAATGTTCGACTTTGTCTACAGCTTGTATAAACTCCATGGAACAGTGTGAAATTAAATGAATGCTCGAGTCCCTGCATGTCACAATGCCAAACATGGGGCTAGAGGGTTATAAAGCTCCCCAGCATTGGGCTGTGACAACTGCAAGCTTTTAGACAGCAGCTAATGCAATATCAAAGAATTGCTCAAAACACTTAGAGGAGAACACCAACTGCCATTTTTGTTATCAGCTAACAGGTGTCTGCAGTGGCTAACATCTCACTGGGTGACTGAGTGTGGCCAATCTTACTCAGCCAGAGTGGGATAGGCCCTAAGGTCTTGAACTTTTGGGGTTGTGAACTTGTGCTTTCTTGACGCACAGGCTCCTCTACCATCAATTATTTTAACTGGAGATTTCACAGCTGTAAAATAAATGTAGGGAATACTAAGTAGTAGTCTGCTGTTGAAAATGACTGTCCAATTTTTTTAAATTAAAAAGTTATTTTAAAAATAAATTATGTTACCACAATTATAAAGGTTTATAAACAGTTTAAAAATCTGTTTATTACATGGTTACTTATTAGGTTGTAAACACCTTAAAGGTCATTAGTGTTCGTTTTAATACAGCGATAGAAAGGGCAACAGTGACCACTTTTTTGGCTAATGCTTAAAGTGTCAGAAAATGTCAAGGTAAATAATAAGCTAAGACCTATGTGAATGTAATCATTTCAAATGTTAAGGTACATACCACATTATCGTCAGTGTCTAAAAAGACATTTTATCTGTGGTTAGTTGATTATCTGTAGTTAGTGTTTAAGTAGATAAACTTATTAAAATATATGTACTGATGCTGAAAGGCTTAATTTCGACTGGTGGAGAAGACAAATTAGCTGTGAAATTACATTGGTACCTACAGAATGGTGGCTAGATTACTGGGCCAGAGTGTCTCCAAAAGATCAGGTTTTGTAGGGTGTTCCCAGTTTGCAGTGGTTAGTAAATAGCAAAGGTGGTCAGAGGAAGCACAACTACTGAACAAGGTCATGGGCACCCAAAGTTCACTGACACACGTGGAGAGCAAAGGCTAGCACTGATATCAGCAGGACCCATTCCCACAGAAGAGCTACAGTAACACAAACTGCAGAAAAAGGCAACGCTGGCAATGAAGGCATCAGGACATGTATAGGTTTGCATTGCCGCAGTCTGGTCAGAGTGAAAATATTGACCCTTTCAGCACCAAAATTTCCAACAGAAGCTAGACCAATGAGCAATGGAAGAAAGTAACCTCATATGAAGTTTCATGTGGACAGTCTTTTATGTGTGTGTGTGTGTGTGTGTGTGTGTGTGTGTGTGTGTGTGTGTGTGTGTAATATGCACTATGGGAAGAATTCTAGGTCGAGGGGGCTGTGTGACGCTTCTGCTCGTATACTTTGTGACGTTCATGGGGGTGTGACTTTGGCACATGCCATTATCTATTTTAGTTCACATAGTTCATCACTGGTATTTTCTTAAACATATTTAGTTTGCAGTATTACAGTATTATTACTCACTACTTTATGTTTTCTATCAAGATGCCACAGGGAAGTCATAAGTGGGAAGCAGCTGAGATACAGGTGCATATCAATAAATTTGAATATTTTCAAAATGTTAATTTATTTCAGTAATTGAGTTCAAAAAGTGAAACTGATATAATATAGATACATTTCAAACAGAGTGATATATTTCTAAGTGTTTATTTCTTTCAATGTTGATGATTATGGCTATAGCCAATGAAAACCCAAAAATCATTATCTCAGAAAAATAGAATAATCAACACAAAACTTTAAAATGGCCCCTTAGTCTGGTTCAGTAGGATACAAAATCATGGGGAAGAAGGCAGTCATTGACACCCTCCTGCTGTATCTGAGCATATTAATGGAAAGTTGAGTGGAAGGAAATGTGAGGTAGAAAAAGATGCACAAGCAACAAGGATAACCACAGCCTTGATAGGCTTGTAAATAAAAGACCATTAAAAAATTACATGGGAGAATCACAAGGAGTGGACTGCTGCTGGAGTCAGTGCTTCAAGAGCCACTACACACCGGTGTGTTCAGGATATGGGCTACAACTGTCACATTCCTTGTGTCAAGCAACCCATGACCCAGAAACATAGGCTGGTATAGGCTGCAGTATATTTTTATTATTGCAGTTTTTGTAGCTATTTCGGCAGTGTGGAATTTCTTCAGAACAACACAAATTTTTAGAATAAATGCAAATTGGCATAGGACAACAGTTATGTAATAATTCATTAAACTAAATCAGTGGTGGAATGCTGGCAGATTTGTTCATGGATTTGGGAAGAAATCCATTATATTACTATAATGGATTAAAATAAATTACTACACACAGTTCTTACAATCATTAACCTTACTGAACATAATTTGTGATGTTCTTACTGTGTTCCTCTTACTATGTCCTAACAACCAACAAATAAATAACTTTACTGACCGGTCGTAGGTTCTGACTGGGTTCATCTAGCTAACATATTAATAACTTTGCTCCAACAGACAGAGCTGTGCTCTTTTAGTGATGTTTTACTAACAACCAACAAATTCTTAACATAACTAAACCAGACAGGCTCTTCTAACCAACAAATCAATCACTTTATTGAAACAGACCATCTTAACAACTTGACAATAACTATATATACATCTTTTTGTTTGTTTTTAAGTTGTTTGAGTAAGAGTATACATACCACTCATGCAATAATTCCAGTATGCAACATCCATGATATACCACATCTCAAAATAACACACTGTCAAGCACTTTTGTCTGAATGTGATCAATGGCAAAATGAAGAAAACACTAAAGTATTACTAGAGGAAGCTGCAAATTGCATGTAATTCTGTCTATAGGAGAACTTAGCCTCATCTGTCTCAAAAATTGAGTGAAGGTATTGAAAAGTGATTTTTATCAGAGTTTGTGTGTGTAAGGTATGAGTTCCTTAAATATGTCCCAAAAATACATGTCCCAAATGTGTGTAAAAATGCCACTTTGACCAAAATTTGCTTGTATCAAAAATGTCGGGATTCTTATATTACTGAGAAAATTTGATACATAACTGTGTTGTCAGCTTTTCTCTAACACTTTCAGAAAGGGAGTCCCCATGATGGGGGCTTTCTGTTATACAAACTCAGGTGCTGACCTGGCCTCCAATTCCTCCAGATCTCAGTCCAATTAAGCATCTGTGGGATGTACTGGATAAACAAATCTTATCCATGGAGGTTCAACCTCACAACTTACAGAATTTAAAAGATATTCTTCTAACAACTTGAAGCCAGATATCACATGAAACATTCAGAAGTCTAGTGGAACACCTGGCTTAATGGGCCAGAGCTATTTTGGCAGGACCTCCACAATATGGGTCGATGGAAATATTCACAAGTAATAAACAGCTTTGCTTTTCAATGTAAAACAAAAGAATGTATTTTATTTGCAGCAAGACAAACAAATGCCTTCTCTATGTACAAAGTCAGCCAAACTGTACTGTTCATTGAGATTTCTAGAACCACCGTCTGAGAACTTGATCCAGTGAAGAGCAGTTTGTTAATCTAATTGTGGAAAACTACCGCCCAGCTCTCAACAGAGCGGACACAGGCATTGGGTGTGCATGATGTTCTCTTAGATAAAACATCTAGGCTTAATTTGCTCTTCAAAGGGCTATCAGTGGCAGTGTTGACTTCCTATACAGGAATCTAGTCCAGAGATCTCACCATCTACACTGTTATGCAAAAATCATTTGATGTTCATGTCTTTTGTTGGCAGGAAGTTCGTAAGCTGCGTCATTTCAAAGAAGAAAAAAACGTAGTGTTGTTGCTTTCAATTGGTAACAGACGAGTCAAATTATCATTTTAGGACATAAATATTGCAATTTCATAAATTACATACATGCACATACGCAATATACACTGCATGGCCAAATGTATGTGGTCACATACTTATTAATAGGTGATATTTCCCCTTTTATGCAAGTAAGTGCTAATTTGGGAAGGCATTTTGACTATTTATGTCAATCGGCCAAAAGAACATGAGTGAGGTGAGGTTGGATAATCAGTTAGTTTAATTAGTTATAAAAAGTTATTCAATGGTGCTACATCATGGAACACCATTCTACTTCTCCACCCCACAATATTAAAGGATTTTATAATCCTCTAGTCAGCGTTTAGTACTTGGCAGGGTGGCCTTAGGCTTATTTGCAGTTCCTCCAACCCCATCCATTTAATTGGCAGCTTTTCTATGGAGACCAGGCAAGCCATGCTGTCACAGTTAAATGTCTGCATCCACAATCAGGACATTTTACCATAGTTGAATCCACAAATTATAAGGTGTTCTAACAAACTTTAGTTTGTGAGCAAACAACATAAATGACTGCTTATGAACAGTTTGGGAAAGTCTCTGATAGCATGCCCCAGGGCAGTGTACTGAGGATTCTGGTGTCTGTGAGAGAAAATAATGGGAGCTGGGTAAACAAGGAGGCCGGGCTACTCAGGCGGGAATTCTGAGTAGACATGTTCAGAACCACGGACAGCGCACAATGAGCATGATTGCTGAAGGATAAATAAGAGCTGCCAGGGATTTTGAGGTTTCCAAGAGAAATAAAACACAGCTATAATATACATAACACATGTTATAGAAACATTAGTGAAACTGGGTTTATGCTGATAAAAATCAGTCAGTATAAATTCCAGAGGGGAACCTGGCATGGGCAACTGTGCTGAGAAGAAAGTAAATAGGGCTACGAAGGTAGTCTGTTTACATTTGAAAAGTAATTCAATGTTTAAAGCCATGATCCTTGGTTTAATAAGCTTTCTTGCAGTTTAATGGTTAACCCATAATTGCACTAGTAATACTAATCAATAATACATTTAAAAATTGCAGGAATGTAATTTATTTTCAGTAAAAGTCAGAGTATGAAATGTATGAAAAGTGCAAAGGGAAGCAGTGTTACACTGAAGGATTTGCAGAATTTGGAAAATTAATAAAATGTCCTACAATATATATGAATCATAAATGTCCTACTCTGTGTACTTTCATTATTTTACAAATAATCACCAGATAGGCATTATTGAACATAAGCACTATAGTGTTATAAATTACTGTGATGCTTATGGGAAACAATGGTACTATACTTCTGTAACTTTTAATAATAAAAGTCAAAATGGGTCAATATTTGAGTTAATATTTCTTTGTAAAAGTACTGGGATGTGCAAATATGAAACCATAACAATAATAATAATTCAAAATCACAAATGCGTAAAGCAAACAAACAAACAAAAGATCTATATGATACATAGACAGGATAGATAGACAGGAGGTTTAAAATGTGATGGTACAAATCCACACACAACTCTACTTTCCAATTGCAGGTTTATCACCTTGTTTTGACTCTTGACCTGACTAGCCAATCAGAATGCTGCCCACTCACTAACCAATCACAACATTGCCCACATACAATTCCACATTTAAAGATGCTGAACTTCTGAAAGTAAATAAACCAGAAACAACAAGGTTGCCCCACAGTTGTAGACATTGCCTTTAAGGAGACCTTCCCAGTATTAAGACTTGACTTTATGTCAGAAAGCACCTGTAAAACCTGCCTTCCTTTCCTCAAAATTACAAAGCTGGTCAGCTTCTTATTCCCCAGCATCTATTTTTTTGGTTCCACTTTAAAAAGTGCAGGCACCTGGCCAGGTCTTCCTATCATTTGGGCTTTCTTTATTTAACTTAAGTGAGAACTTTTATTAAGGGAGAACACCATTATTAAGTAATCATATCCCAATATGCTTGTTCAAATCCTCAGCAGCATTCTCATTGGTTTGTGAGGGACCAGCATGTCAAAACAGTATAAATAATTTGCTGTTATAAAAAGCAGTTCACAGAAACTTAAGTGGAGCTTTGTGCACAGAGTTGAACCATCAAATTTAAAACCTCAAAATTATATTTAATATTAAAAGATTTTTTACATATTTGTGAATTATTATTACTATTGCCGGACCGCATATGCCCTTACTGATTTACAGACTGACACCTAATTTTGAAATGCACATGCATGAACTGTTAATTCAGCCGTATTTCACAGAGAGAACATAAAGTGGTGCCACTACACCACTACACCGTCTGTTGTTATTTCAGCCATATTTCACATTCCAGTTCGTGAACTAAATTTGGAACCATTCGGCAGTGACCAGAGGTCCTCTTTTCCCTGGACAAAAACTCATTTTGGGACCTAAAAATGCATGTTCAAGTGTTCAAGGGGTCTGAGAGTTGAGAGCTGAATTGGGAAACACTCTTGCCGCTTCAGCGCTGTAGGTCCACCATCCACCGCGGCAGCTCAGTGTTTTACTGGAGCTTTTACTGAAGCTCCAACACTGCAGCTCACTGTTTTACTGGAGCCTCAAACAGAAATGTGTTGAATTTTGTTGAGGAAATATTTATCATTGTCTCTTCTTTATGTTTGAAGAATGTTTCTGTGACACAGCCTTTTCTTTTCTACTATATATTTAACAAACAGAACGTCATCTTGTCTGTCCCTATAACGACATGAATACATATCTCACCGTTACTGACTTTCTGACGAGTAAATTACATCTGCACAGCTTTTTGTTTAACATTACAGGAAAACAGACACAATCTTCAGATTATTAAAGCCAGAACACCAGAGTAAGGTGTTACTCAAAATAAATGGGGCTGTTGATTTGTTACAGCACTATTTTATCAGCCGGACCCTTATAGAAATTTAAGTCAGTAATAAATATCTAGTTCCCAGTGATGCTCTATTCCTTTATCAAGTGTAGATTACTTGGTTTATAAAATGTTAAGGTGCTTGGTTTTAGAAATGTTCAAAAACAACTAATTTTATAGTTTATTACTTGTTATGATTGTAAACAAAGACATTGATATGAAGCACCAATGCTTCACCAGATCTTACAATGACAAGGGTATGTATTTTGGGCATTTCTGATTTTGAAATGACAGAAAAACCTCTGTGATAATGGCTACATGGATAATGGTGGCTCGGCTAAACTAGGCTTGTGAATATACAGTACAAGTCAAAAGTTTGGACATCATCTCATTCAATGGTTTTTCTTTGTTCAGTGAGGCAAAGCACTGAATCATGTCCCTTGTGAGGTGCCTTGTTAAATGTAAGTGTGTTTCAAGCCAGTTCCATAAGAAAGAGTGAAAGCACAATTGCAAAAATGGATGAGAGAACACTAGAAAGAATGCTGACAGTTGACACATTTCTTTTCATGTTATGCTTTCACAACTTTCCTGTAGGTTTTCAAATCCCATTCAGATTTCAAGACAGTCTCATAGTGACACAGGACCAGTGCCAAAGCTGCACTGAACCCATCCTATTGTCCAGTTAAATGTTTAATCACACAATTAAGAATCCTGGTTTTGTGTCCAATGTAGTCTTTTTCCTGTGCTCAGAGTTATCTCAATATTTACATGACACAGCACAATAAAATTAAATGTTGTTTAAAAGCAGTACTTTTATTGTTCACTGGTAGTTAATAAATGTTTGGTCCTATTTTATATCCAGACTTATTTATTTATTTATTTTCAAGAGATTTTTCTGCCTACCTCATCAGATGGAGTTTAAATGAAGTGTCTTCAATGGGAAGTGAAACTGCTTTGCCTCTTTAAAAAAAAACACTGGAAAAGGTCACACTGCTGATGTATCTGTAAAGAATAACACCCTTCTTTTAATAGAATTGTTTATTCAGCACTTTTCTCTACATCAACATCTTTAAAAACAGTTTTAGTCATGTTTAAAATCTACACTGCAAAAATATTTGAGGAGATTCAGAATGGAGCAATCACTTACACTCCAATATCAGTGTGTAATGTGTAATCTGGAACAAATTATAGATTGTTTTCCTTACTGTGATTTAGAACTAAAATTTCAGTAAAAATAAGTACTGAGTTGGGTGAATTCTAGAGTCCTTAAGTTGTGCTAACCTAAGAAAAAAAAATAAACATATCAGATCTTTGCTGTCAAACCTAAACCTATTTCTCTTTGTTTTCCCTTTAAAAAAATCTACGTAAATTTAAATCTCCATCTGCCATTTGCACTGTGTCCAGAATTCAGAATGCATGGACCAACTGTGATATCAGAGTATCATTATATTAGTAGCAGCTGCTATCCACTGGATGGAGAGCACATCTTGAGGCATGTCACCATTTACTCCCACCAACAAAAAGTTCAGAACGTACTACATGCTTTTATTCGTTTTTTTTTCCCCTAGAACAATCATGTATTTCAGCACGATTTACTTAGCACACTTATTACCTCCCACATGTCAGCTGCTGGTTCTACTCAGCCTTTTGACTACTCCATTACACTTTAAATCTGACAACACTGATTTAACGCTTGCATTTTACTACAGCTGTCCATACACACAGACATCTTTTAAAACCACACAGGTGTCAGATCATAGGGAACATCAGCACAGGCACACCTGGAACACAATGTTCTTCTTTAATGATTTGGAGGCAATATTAATTCACACATTCACTTCAGCTCTGTTCTGGAAGCAAAGCGTAGCTCTGTGTCTAGGAAAACTGAGCAAAGCTCAGTGCTGGATTCATTACTCATGAACATCTGCACTCAATAAGAGGCTCAGTAAAGAATGAATTACCACAGTGTTGCAGAACTCAGTGACATGTCAGTACTGAGCTTTATTACTGCTGAAGATGAGGGTATGCCACATGTCAACACGGCTCTTTAATACTAAAGTCCCACTCTTGATTCATAGACAAGGAATAGATTCCATCCTGGCCCTTTCCATGACTTCTCTTGGTTAGAGCATGAACCTTCACGTCCTGCATAATTAGTCACTTCTGCTGTGTCTTCTGTTGAGGACAGATTAAAATGAATAAGGCCAGTGATCACAAATGTTCAGTAATGAACAGTGGTCTTATTTCAGTCCTACAGTCCTAAAAACTTTTTTAAAACAAATAAATAAATAACTGAATTGTTTGGAGCAGTGCTGCCCAATTGAGGACCACAGGCCAAAGTTAAGTTTTGGGGGCATTTGATTAGGCTGGCCAGAATGTTACCTCACAGAGGGTTATTTTCCATAAAACATTTCTTCTTTTTACATTTAAATAATAAATCATAGTAATTTAACGTAATACACGTTAAACATGTGAAAACAACTAGTATTCTTTATTTATACATTATATCTTTTTAGACCCCTAAATACTTAATTACCTAAATACTGATTTAAGGGGGATAGGGTTGGATACTGCCAGCTGAGACAGGTACACATGAAAAACAAATAAACAATCACACAAATGCATATTCTTTGCTTAAAAATGTTAATTAAATTACATTTGAGCTCTGAAACACAGGCAGACACACTTCTGAACCTTGTCTGTTAATATAAAATGTAGCAAAGTCATGTCCATAAAGACAAGAAAACACCCTCCCAGGATTTTGCTGCTCTCACACCTCTGAGGCTGGTATGAGATGATCAGAGAAGCCAGGCAGTTGGAATGAATACTGGAATGGATTTTTTACTTTTACTTATTACTCTTACCCCCTCTGGTTAAAATCTACAACATCATCTTTCACTCATGAACCAAAATATTTGGGAACAATAGGAGAGCAACCAAAAGGATGCTGGGTAGTGACCCTTCTGTCAAGACATCCAAATAGTTGAGAAGAGAACGTTACCCAATTCATTCCTGATAAGTTCGAGTTAGGCCCCTCGGATCAACTGTTTACACTTTAGAAAACACTCTAACCATTTCCTACTCATTTCCCTTCTCCTCTCCTCTGCAGAGAGAAAAAAAAAACATTCCTTTGTGTGTCCAACTCCAGCCGTGGTGGGTTCACAAACTCTGGAAAAGCTATGTCATTTCTTGAAAATGATTAGTTACATCGGCTTCAAAGTATGTAACTATCTCAGGTCAGTCATGGATTGGGCAAATGTCTTGAAAGAGTCAGAGTATCCACAAAGGTAATAAAGCAACATGGACACTGAGATGATGCACCTGGCAAATTAAAAGAAAACAATGAAATAACACATGAAATATTTGTAGTGGTGGAAAAAAGTAAACATTTTAAAGATAACATCATGCAATATTTTTCATGAGGTTTGGGAAAGAAGGAAAAATATTCTTCTATATGTGAACAGTTTGAGCCTATATCCTTCAGATTACTATATGAACTTTCTATATAGCTCTGACAATCCTAAATATTCATAGACAGCTGCGCATTACTTAACAAAAGTCAAGGTCAGGAGCTTCTAAAAGCACCATTTCTGACTTCCAGTCTGACCGTCTGCTCCACCCTGGGACTGACAGGCTAAAGCCTGAAGAGAAACAGCAGGGGTCACAGGCTGGTGTCTTTTGTGGGTCATTCGGAGTGCACTGCTGAGCTTGACTTGAGTCATTACCAAAGCTTGTGAAAGTAAGCATTTCTAAACCATTCACTCTTTTGGTCAACTTTGGGTGGAGCAATGTTTGTTCACTAGGCCAAAGGGATAGCCAATACAACCACCTCCAAATCAGTGCCGAGGCAAAGAACGAGAGACTACAAGAGAGATCACACTGTGCAACCCATCATACTTGGTCTGCCACATCATGTTGTGTGTCAAGAGGGAGAGTCATTTCTCACTGTCTGTATTGATGCCTGTTTTTGTGACTGTATTATCAGCTATATGAAGTACTATTCCATGTCCCTGTGTCCTCAATTGAACCACATGTAATGCAGCAGGTGTTTATTCAATATCACATCAACAGTTTTGCCAAATCTGGATTTTCAACAAGCTCAGACTAAGAATATTTGTTAAGCCACTTAATGTAACACTGCCTCATTTTAGATACACTGTGAGAGTAAGTCAATGTGAGTGTTGTTTTAGCTATTGGTATTCTTTCTAGTCTATACTGAATCAAGAGAAAGTCTAGACTGATGACTATAAGGAAGCAAATACGCCTTGTTAGACATAACTAAGGCCTCCATACTCTCAAATTCACATTCACGTTTTCTTCCGTCTTGTGCCATCTGTGGCAATATTCAGATGATTCAGTTTCTGTGTAATATCCTCTCCAGAAGATTCTCATAAAGAGGAAGGATGTGGAAATAAGGACCTGTTAATTTTCAATATTACCCTAAAAAAATTGGCTCACATCACCTCAGCCACTGTACAGCTAGGCACAACTTTCATGAAGTTGGTCACATACTGGTGGTGTCACTGCATGAGGTTTCCATGACTGTGTTCCCAGTGTCTAATGTCTCTAATTCACTAAAAATCAGGTCATAACACATTAATATACCCTTAGACCTTCATTATTCCAAGTGGATATATAATCAGTTACAAGGAGCCTGTGATCAGTACTCATTTCTAGCACAGTGAAGAGATTTAATATTGTCCTTCTGGTTTTATTCTCTTTATTCACTTAATATAGAGTAAGTCGACTGACATTGAGGGAAGTCCATGGACTACTAGCCTGCAGAACAGATGTAGGTTTCCCACAGGGACAGAACCACGAACAAGGACAGCCTTAGGTTAGGTGAAGCCTTCTCCATTTGGGTTGATGCCATATTAGTGTCAAGATCACTAGTTAATCAGAAGCTCATAAAAACAGTTAATTACTTTACAGTTTTCAGTTAATTACTTCACAGCCCTGAGAGGAGAATCTCAATGAATTAGTACAGCTATAGATGCAACACCCTTCTCCAGACTACAACACAAAAACAAAATCCATTTTCCCCCCAAAGTTATATTTATTATCTGTATATCCTGCATTCTATTTTAAATTCTGATTTTATTGTACAGCTTTTTTGTCACTCTTTCACCAAAGCACTTATTGTCATACTATAATACATCTTCTGAATTTAGAAGTTGACAATAGACAAATACCTGTTTGCTGACAAAGCTCTGGATTAACTATAAGGCCTTGTTTTGCACTCCTCTTTCACCCTCACTGGGTCTTAACTCAATCATTCTTTTAGATTAATTAGTCTTTCTTCCTCTGTTCTGTTCTCAGGTTTTTTGTTTTCCTCCCCTTTTCTCTCTTTCCTCCCCATGCCTCCTCCCTCCTCACACTTTTTTCAGGGGCCTGGCTTGTGTGTGTCAGTGACTGAAAAGAAGAAAAGGGTCAAAGGTGGTTTATGTAGGAAACTCAAAACTGCAAAAGTCTTCAAAAGCATGCCACCCCATTTAGAGGAAAAAACAGAGACTTAGAGGGCCCACCTCAGACTTTGCCCTCTGTGAAGCAGACCAGCTGATGTCATAGGTCACATTCCATGGTGGAACTAGGCCAGCCCTCTGTACGATAGCAGGTTGCTGAATCATCTCGGAGGCTCGGGTAAGAATTTGGACAGGGGGGGCATTGTCTGAAAAGAGCTTTGTGTGATCTCTTCATCATTTTTCACAATGCAGTTCAAGTTCCTCTTGCTAAAGCCAAAATAATTCTACATCTAAAAAAAAAATGCTATTTTCTTTTCTCACTTGTTGGTTTACCAAGTACAAAACTGCCTTTGTTATGTAAAATACTTTAGACTTAATAGATTTGCTAAGAGAATAAATGGTGGTGATGAGACAATCTAAATGGGTTGTGACCTTCTGAAAAGGGACAATGGGGCTTCCGCTGTGGAAAAAAAAGAGGCCAGGACAACAAAGGGTGCAAGTGCGGCCACTGAGGTGTTGGGTTAAGACCAGGCAGTGGGGAAACCAGGGCATGACCACTGATTTATGTTCCTGTAACAAAATTTATAGTAGGAATTTTTTATTGTTTCTCAAAATGAACATATTCCAAATGGCAATGTGTACAAAATGTGTTTCTAAACAACTTCAAGGAAGTAATAAACGCGAAGTGAAACTCAGTGAAATGTCAGCCAAATGGACAATGGGTCAGAAAACAATGTTACTACACAAAACCATAAATCACAAGATCTATCAAGACTAGATCTTGATAGTATAATAAGGTTGTGCAATATGATCATATTTATTCTAATTATGATAAATTATGTCACATTACAACACAATGTTAAGTAAATGGCCAGAACTTAAAGAGGACTAACCAACTACATTTTTCAGTACTGAACAAAATGTAGGACTACATTTGAAATTTATTAAAGCAGGTTGTTTTCAGATTCTGATTTATTTATTTATTTTTTTGTTACAAGTAATGGCAACCTGAACCTCAGGAAACGAAGCATTATAAATCACATTAAGTATAAATAACACCTTTTGATTTTATATTTTGCAATATCACCTCCCCACTGGCTATTAATTCAGACAAACTAATTAAGCTGATAAAAAATCTAATATGAACAAATAAGAAGTTTCATGGATTAGCCCAAATAAATCAAAGAAATGTGTGTGAACTAAACCTATATGAGGAACAGCTGTTGAATAAATTTGTTGAATAAATCTGTTAGACAAGTTTGTGTGTGTGTGTGTGTGTGTGTGTGTTTGTGGCAGTGAGTGATTTGTAGCAGCAGTTGGGAGTTATCCACCCATACCACAACCTCCATTATATTTTCTTTGGCACATGCCATTTGCACAAGGCACACTATTAATAAAACATGAACCAGATTCTCTTCATACTTTCCTCGTTCCTCTCAGTTTCTCTCCCTACAAATTCTTTCATTGTCAAAAACTGCAAGGAGTTATGGATGATGCTCTGAATTCCTGATTTTGTAATGGTGCCTAACACAGGCATTACTGGAACTTTAGGCTGTTAAAGAATGCAGAGCAGAACAGTTCAAGTAAGTGACGGGCAAAAACAAGTCACCCTTATCTGCACGCTTCTGGAAAAAAAAACATTGAAAATGAATGGGAATGTCGGGAATAAAGTAACGTTAGCTGACTAATATGTTTATCTTCTTGGCTTCTGTGCATTGTTCTTTTTTCTCAGAAATGCCCAAGATAAACTGAAAAAAAAAAAACGGGATGAATTTGTTTTCTTTGTGATTGTCATGTACGGTTTTAAACCTGCAGTCATTTTAAAAGTATGTGTTCATATATAATGCATTGTGTTCTGCACATGACACAAGACATGCACAAGACACAAGACATGAATTGAATTTTATGGTAAAAGCTACCTTATCATTTCTTTTGTGTTACACAACTGTGGTTCTTTAAGTCTTCTGCATTAATGTTACAGTAGGATAAAAACATATACTTTTAAACAATCCTTTTGCAAATAATTAAATTCTACAGTTGTTTTATAATGTTTTATGTTATCAAAGTACAGACCATATTCCAGATTTAAAATAGACTTCAAATTAAATGACATCGTATGCAGATTGATCTAACCTGAAACAGAAGCGGCTGTGCAGAGTGAATAAACCTGGGTAAGGGGTTAAGAGACAATCATACAGTGTGGAAGACTAACCTTTTAACCTTAAAATCAGCCACTGAAAATGAGAGTAAAACCCATTAAGTACCTCAGGCTTACTTTTCTTCAAACTGGAAAAATGCCCTGCACTGCTCTCAGTTTAGAACTAGCAAAAGCTCCTGGGACCCTGGTACACGAATCTGCATTCCGGAGAAGTTGTGTGAGAAGTGAACTTCATAGAAAAGTTGCAAGTAAAAAGGCCATGGCTCAGAGGGGGAAACAAAACCATGTAACTCACCTATGCAAAAATACATCGAGGTCTGTTGCAATACAATAGCAGCAGATGCTCTGGGCTGATGAGTCGCAATTTGAAATTCCTGGCTTCAGCAGAACGCAGCTTGTCTGCTGAAGTACTTCTGTGTGTGTGTGTATTTAACAATGAAGCATAGTGGAGGTACCCTGCATGTTTGGAGCTTTTTTAGGCTGCAAACTGGTTTAATAAGTTGGCCAGAATTAATGGCTCCCTGACTGCTGAGAAGTACAGGCAGATTGTTGTCCATCATGCAGTTCCATCAGGGAGGTGTCTGATTGATCCTGAATAAATTCTCTAGCATGATGATGCTAGGATAGGATTGGATAGGATAGGAGAGCAAACACCACCACACATGCAAAGACCAACAAGACCAGACTAGAGAAAACAGCTTAGTAAACTAAAAAAAATGACTAAAACTGAGATACATGTTTTTCTTTGGACAGTTACTACTTCACTGTTACTACTTCACTGTACTACTACTTTTAATTCATAAATTAAATTAATTAATAACTACACAGCTTATCATTCTATAGAAACATGGGCTTTACATCCCCTTCCAATTTGAAGCTCCACTCTCTGCAGCGCCATGGTTTTGCCTCAACCAGGGGTCAATCACAGACACTTTTCTATACTGAACAAAACTATGAACACAACACTTTTGTTTTTGATCACATTTTCCATGAGCTGGCCTCAAAGATCTAAAGGCCGATTTATATTTCTGAGTGGACTCGATGCACAGCCTACGCCGTTGTGAGCGTTTATACTTCTGCGCTGGTGTCTGCGTCACTCTGCAATTACACCGCCACACCACTGTTTAGAGAGCAGGTCGTTGTTTGGGACAGAGCATAGTTTACATGAGGTGCCAGGAAAGTAACTAATACAAAGCCGGCACTTTTTTCCCACGTGGTAACACGTGTGGAGATATAGATTCCCAGAGACTTCGGTTCTGCATAATCCGTGTCTGTCCATCTTCTGACCAATCACAGTTGTTGCGGTCTGCTTTGACATAACACCTAGTTACATCTCTGGAAGGGTCCATGTTAACATGTTGCTTACAGTGTAGGGTCGACCCGGAAGTACAAATTGGTACTTTTTCTGTACATATAAAAAGCCTTTTTCTCTCAAATATTTTTCACAAATTTGTCTAAATTTGTGTTAGGGAGCACCTCTATTTTGCAGAGATAATCCATCCACCTCACAGGTGTGGCATATCAAGATACTGATTAGACTTAGGCTGGCCAAAACTACGGCCACTCTAAGATGTACAGTTTACCTTTACTGTATTAGGGATCTGGGGAGTCAGTATCTGGTGTGACCACCATTAGCCTCATACAGTGCAACACATCTCCTTCACATAGAGTTGATCAGGTTGTTGATTGTGGCCTGTGGAATGTTGGCCCACTCCTTTTCAATGGCTGTGCAAAGATGCTGGATGTAATCAGGAACTGGAACACACTGTCGTATACTCCGATCCAGAGCATCCCAAACATGCTCAATGGGTGACATTTCTGGTGAGTATGCAGGCCATGCAAGAACTGGTATCTCTGTCCATTCAAAATGCCATCAATAAAATGCACCTGTATTCGTTGTTCATAACATATGCCTGCCCATACCATAACCCCACCGCCACCATGAGCCACTACATTCACACTGTTGACATCATCAAACCGCTCACCCACTCAATGTCATACACACAGTCTGCCATCTGCCTTGTACAGTGAAACCGGGTTCTCACCCATGAAGAGAACACCTCTCCAACATGCCATATGCCACTGAATGTGAGCATTTGCCCACTCAAGTCAGTTATGACAACAAACTGCAGTCAGGCAGAGACCCCGATGAGGACGACGAGCATGCAGATGAGCTTCTCTGAGATGGTGCTGGTCTCAGATGATCTTTGAGGTGAAGATGCTGCATGTCCACCAGAGCTGTTGCCCGTGAATTGAATGTTCATTTCTCTACCATAAGCTGTCTCCAAAGGTGTTTCAGAGAATTTGGCAGTACATCCAACCGGCCTCACAACTGCAGACCATGTGAAACCACACATTCAGCATGACAATTGCACACTCCCTCAAAACTTGCAATATCTGTGGCATTGTGCTGTGTGATAAAACTACACATTTTAGAGTGGCCTTTTATTATGGCCAGCCTAAGGCACACCTGTGCAATAATCATGCTGTCTAATCAGCATCTTGATATGCCACACCTATGAGGTGGATGGATTATCTCAGCAAAGGAGAAGTGCTCACTATCATAGACTTAGAAAAATGTGTGAACAATATTTGAGAGAAAAAGGCCTTTTGTATTCATAGAAACCAGAGGCAATTGCTCTAAGACTGCAAGGGAAGCTCAGCTTCCCCTAAAATGTGAAAAAATAAGTGATCAAATATATTCTGTTGTGTGTACATGTCATTGAATAAAAATGTACTACAACGCGCTCAACTTTAGTTCAGATTCAGCTTCTTATCACTGGTAAAGATGCGGCTTTCCTCTCAATCATTCCCTTCACGGTGCTTTAAACAGTGAGTACAATTGCGAAGCAGCGAAGTGCAGCGAAACGAGACGAGTCATTGGATAAATGCTGGTATTTGTCCCGCCCATCGGACGCTCAGCATCTCTGGGGGTCTATGGGGCAGTGGGCTGGCCTCAGCTGGCCCGGACGCTCAGCTTCTGCATGATGATTGGATGATCTGTCTGAGGCTGAATCCATTTTTGATTGACAGCGAAATGAGCGAATCAGCGATCCTTTGGTGTAAAAATCCGTGGGAGCATTACATTTTCATACTGTTCTGAGTTGAAACAGACTTTCTTAATCCTCTTAGCGGCATTTTCTTTGTTAAAAACGACTAGCGACAAATCAAGATTCTATTTCTGGTGTTTTTTTTTTGTAGCTGCTTGTGTTTGGAGACTGACTTCTATCACTCTTTCTGACTTCTATCGCAGTTTCTGTCCAGCGGGTGCTGCTGAGCCCCTCCACCGTCACAAAGCACTCACAGGCGGACACACTTCACATGGGCCAAGGCCGTTTAAGCAGCCTAGCTCTGCTGGCCATTGAGAGGACACTAGTCAACTCCCCGGAAAAGACGCGTTGTTGGTACGACAGGGTCACAGATCATTTTCTTTAAAAGGAACGGAGGGTAGAATTTATATATAAATAAACCAACACATTTTATGATGTAGGCCGAAATTGAGCTTCCCCTCTTTGAAAGACCAGCATCCGCCACTGATAGAAACAGTCTTAGATCTTTGAGGTCAGTTCATTAAAAATGGGAGCAAAAACAAATGTGTTGTGTTTATATTTTTGTTCATTATATATTAGAGCTCTTTCTCAACAGGCATTATTCTCACCTTGATACAAAGACAGGACTTGTCAGGACTCTTTGTTCTGAGCCTAACACAGCCTAACCCGGGAGACATTTGGCAATATTTCCTAATAGAATCACAGATTTGTATACTGGTGGATGTTCCTTACTTTGAACAGAAAAGACACAATCAATTTCCATAAGTAAGGAAAAAATCAAAGAAAATAGTAATTGCATGAGGGTATTTGCAAAATACAATATACAGGTGCTGGTCATAAAATTAGAAAAAGTTTCAGTAATTTGATGATTATAACTGACAATTAAGGAAAACCCCAAATTCAGTATCTCAGAAAATTAGAATATTACTTAAGATTTTTAGAAATGCTGGCCAACTGAAAAGTATGAGCATGTACAGCACTCAATACTTAGTTGGGGCTCTTTTTGCCTGAATTATTGCAACAGTGCGGCATGGCATGGAGTCGATCAGTCTGTGGCACTGCTCAGGTGTTATGGGAGCCCAGGTTGCTCTGATAGTGGCCTTGAGCTCTTTTGCATTGTTGGGTCAGGCGTATTTCATCTTCCTCTTCACAATACCCCATAGATTATCTATTGGCTAGGGTTGCCAACCACTCAGGCATGTGTGCTCACTGCCCGCTAGTGTTCACTAGTGTGTGTGTGTGTGTGTTTCACTGCACGGATTGGGTTAAATTCAGAGAACACATTCCTCTGTGTGCAAGCACAGTGGCCAATAAAGTGATACTAATTCTAAAGTGGCATGGTGGCGCAGGAGGTAGTGTCGCAGTCACACAGCTCCAGGAACCTGGAGGTTGTGGGCTCGAGTCCCGCTCCGGGTGACTGTCTGTGAGGAGTTTGGTGTGTTTGGAGTTTGGTTTCCTCTGGGTGGTCTGGTTTCCTCCCATGGTCCAAAAACATACATTGGTAGGTGGATTGGCGAAAGTTCCGTAGGTGTGATTGTGTGTCGCCCCCTCCAGGGTGTGTTCCCGCCTTGCATCCAGTGATTCCAGGTAGGCTCCAGACCCACCGCAACCCTGAATTGGATAAGCGGTTTCAGACAATGAATATACAATCAGGGCAGTATGGTGGCGGAGTTTGGTGTGTTTTCACTTGGACGTCCACAGTCCAAAAATACTGGTGGACTGGCTACTCAAATGTCCATAAAAAGTGTCCAAAAACATGAGTGTGTTTGGCCGTCCTGTGTCTGAGTGTTTGGAAGAAGCTGCTTTGCTTGCCCTGATTTTTCTGTTATTTCTGTCTCTTCTGTTATTTCATTTTTTACTTCTGTTCTTACCACTTACTAACCATCCATAGATATATTCTATAGATTATCTCCACAGGATTATTTACTACAGAGCTATGGTTATTGGTTGATAACCCCCGAGATGTACATCCCGTACGTAGAGGATAGTCATTCATGTAGGGACCAATGATATTCGTCTGCGACCGTCTGAGGTAACTAAGGATAATGTTAGAGAGGTGATTAAACTTGCCCAGATGATGTCAGATGCCGTAATCTGCTCTGGTCCCAGCCCAATGCGGCGCGGCACTGAAGCCTACAGCACACTTTAAATCTTGCTGACTTTCCAGTTAAACCTGGTTCAGCAGCAAAAATTCTTGCTGTCCAAATCGACCCAGATTTATCATTCAATCAACACTAGCAGTATCACTAGGAGAGCTTTTTTACATCTTCGCAATATTGCCAGTATTAAAAATGCCTTATCACTGCAGGATGCAGAAACATTAGCACATGCCTTTATTACTTCAAGGTTTGACTGTTGTAACGACCTACTGTCAGGATGCACAAGCAGAAATTTAAGTAAACTTCAACTAGTTCACAGGATAAGCGGTTGCAGATAATGAATGAATGGGTGAACTAGTTCAAAATGCTGCATCCAGGGCCCTCACTAAATCTATAAAATTTGAACATATCAGCCCAGTTCTGTCATCACTCCATTGGCTGCCTGTTAAATTCTGTATCGATTACAAAATTCTGTTATTAACCTATAATGCACTACATAGGATCGCTCTTGATTACCTTCAAGATATTATTTCCTATTATGAGCCTCCATGATTACTCAGATCACAGAATACTGGATTTTTAATAGTTCCCAGAATTCAGAAGGCCTCAGCTGCGGGAAGAGCTTTTTCTTATAAGGGACGCCAACTCTGGAATGATCTTCCAGAAAATGTTCGGGACTCAGACACAATCGCACTCTTTAAAACTAGGCTTAAAACCCTTTTGTTTAGTTTATCTTTTGGTAGTTAATGCTCCCCATAGATAAAGGCGGCAGATCCGGGGGGTCCAAGGACACAGGGAATTATAGTAAAATGAGACGCTGGAGCTGTTGTTCCGCCACTTCACGTGATCATTCAGGTCTGTTGACAGTGGAGAGGAGGAATGCCTCTGGTTCTCTCCTTTTAGTTAAAGCTGTCATAGTCATGCTGGAGCCATTAGCCACACTGTGGAAATGTTCACATTCTTTGCTTTACATTCACCCAAACAGATCAAAAGTAACTCCATCCCTCTACCTTTTTCAAAGAAAATGGCCGCCGACCTGTCCGGCTGGACACTGAAGGATGACTGATTGTCGAGCTCCTGCTCCATGCTTCAGACCAGCTGCCCATGCTCCAGCCACCACCAACTGCTTGGGCCTGCCCCTGCATTGAATTTTTCATGGACTCCTAACTATTATTACCAGTAGACGGACCAGAGGAGGATAGGTCACCCCTTGTGAGCCTTGGTTTCTTCCTCAGCCCTGATGGAGTTTTTCTTTGCTCACCTGGGGGATTTTTACATTCTTTACTGCTTTACAGTTCATTATCTTTACTGAAATTCTGTGAAGCTGCTATGTGACAACATCAGTTTTAAAAATTTGATTTGTGAGACTGACTGAACGTGTGTGTGTCACCCTGCAAAGGACTGGCGCCTCCTCCAGGGTGTGTCCCTGCCTTGCACCCAGTGATTCCGGGGATACTTCCCAGTTATTGGTGCTAATCTGGCTCTGGTGATAATACCTTCAATTATCTCACAAAGCCCATTTATTGTGCATCATTTATGATTTCTAAAGCACTGAAACTCTACAATGACATTAATTAATTAAAGGCCCCAAATATTAGTGATGCAAATAAGTAAGATGTGAAAGTGAACAGGCTGAAAGACTCTCGATAAGGAATCAGTTCAACAATGCAGCTGGAATCGTTTACCAATACCACACTGAAAACCATCTGAGTTCATTCAGACTGAAAGGCCACTTGACATATAACCAAGCCTCTTATCAGCAGAAAGAATCAAAAGGCTAATCTTTGCTGAGAATCGTGTTATGTGGACCAGGAAAAACAAGTCCAAAGATCACTTCAGTGATGAATGAAGGTTTAAATTATGTGGGTGAAATGAGAAACACTATGTTCTGCATCCAAATGGGGGAAAGATTGAACCCAAAAAGTGTGAATAAGCCAGTTAAACTTGGAGGAGGAAGTGTTGTGGTTTGGGGGACGTTTTTCTTCAGTGGGAGCTGGGCCTTTTTACGTGGCAAGGTTACAGCTAATGTTGATCAGAATCTCATCTGGCAACACGTGGTTCCTTTCCTGTGAATATCTCCCAATCAGCCAGCAATTATTATGTAAGAAAATCCCTTATGTCACACTTCAAAACTTGAAACTGTTAACAAAGAAATAATTAACAACCAACAGTGTGTCCTGATCTGAACCGAACAGAGAAACTGGCTAAGAAACCCATTACATTGACAAACTGTGGAAAAAAACAGAGATTGTAGAACAAATTCAACCAGAGTAGAGTGAGATATTGGTGATGTCCTGTGGGTGCAGTTGTGTTGAAGTCATTTAAGCCAAGAGCCTCTAGACTATCAACTAATTTTGAAAGCTGTAACCATCCATTTGTTTTCTTGAACGCTTATTTTCTGCTACAAAGATTACTGCTCACTAATTTTTATTACAGGTTTTGTCTAATTTCACATTTAAAGCTTCTTCATGTTGTCATACATTATATTTTTATATCAGGAAATACACTTTGCCTACATCACGTCTATTCATATAACTTTAAATTAAGATAAGCAGTGTCTTTGAAATATATATAAATGTAAGTTGTTCTCTAATTTTGGTCTCTACTGTGTTAATATATACACTGTTGGATGGTATAATACTACATAATAATTTTAAGTTATAACAGTTACTGCATAATAATTACTCCTGTGCCTTCAACATTGCTATGTAATTGCAGGCGCCCCGCAGGAAAAAGCTCAACAAAAAACATGTCATGCAGAATGAAAGTACCATAGGAAATGACCACTGTGATTTTGTCCGACCTTTCCCCAGAATGTTGTGTGAAACTGAATGACTATAGCATACTGAGACTGGTATAGAGAGCTCAGCAACTGTCTGGGTTTCCTCCATATACACCGCTGCCTATGAAAGTGCTGGCCGACTTATACCAACTCAAATAACATGGCTCGGGCTATGTGCAGACAAGTAAACGTTCACTTAAGACCCAAAATTACACACCACACTCATGGCACACACGCACAGTCTGTCTGGTGCGTAGGACATAATACATGTTTACCTGCACAGAAAAGCCAGGCACATCTAAGAGTGATTGACTTACTAACATAATGACTGCCTTTGAGCACTAAAAGCTCTCTGATCCCCCTGAGGAGATTTTCGAAAAGCAAATATGAGGGGAAAATAAGATGTTTTAGACCATATGATGAGAATGCATTATTGTCCTGCTTGACGTTAAAGTGTGGTCAAAAAAAACACCAGGTTAAATCCCTCCAGGCAAAATTCACCAGAACTGACCGCTGTGGTTGAAACAAAAACATAATACCAGAGAAATCACATCATTGTCCTTCATAGTGATGTAATATTATTGGTCTATTTCACCTTCAACGTCACAATGTCAAAGCTGCCATAATGGTACATTTAAAGCTTAGGTCTCATTATGAAAAAATAAATGTTATAAATGTTTACAAGTTATATTTCTCACTATGTAATTCTCTAATGTCAGACTTTACAGAAAACGTTTTGAATCACTAATAATGGTACAAAGCACAGTTAGCAGCATGAACTGAGTAATGGAAAGGTTAGCTAACAAAAATGTCATTAACACTAGTACAATAGAAGACTTTCAGAGAAGAGAGGATTTAAAGCCTATGGAGGAGTTACCAAAATAGTTTTGGCTCAGAGAACAATGGGCTTGCTTCCAGGAGCTCAAATGCATAGTTTGTGAGAGATTATCAGAGATTCTAGCTTCTGAGATTGCCACTGGCAGAACATCAGTAATAAGGTACTCTCATAAGTAAAGTATGCATACACTCTTAAGTAGCAATTGACTTTAATGTTTCTCTGCTTGGACATATGTTTAAATCTATTGGTGTATTAGCTTCATTATATTAGGTTCAAAAGTGGTTTATCTGTGTTCAAACACTGTTACCTTTATTAGTTTAGTTAAAAATATTTATAGTTCTTGGAAAGGCCTTCTATTATAGTCTTTTACTTCTACACATTAATCAGGTTAATGTGTGTTGCAAACTCCAAAGTACCAAGAATGTATTTTTGGGTGGCAAGTTCCAGTATAGTTTAACATGACTAACAGCTTATAATAATTAACTTGATGAATGTGTGGCACATTCATCAAAATGCTGCATAACTACTTTTGACAAAGTACCAACACAGTACCAAGACAAAACTTTTCAAAAGTTAACAAAAAAGATTTGGCTAAAACACAAACATACTTAAGCAATAATACTCGAGCAGGAGTTCTATAACATGAGATAATTGCACTGGTCTTAAGCACGAGTCCGCTGGCTTTTTCTGTGAACACTGGATCTTTAACTGGGAAGATAGGGAAAATCAGCTGCATTATTCAGTGCTGCTCTTGGAAAAATGGAAACTGAACCAGTTCCCTGTTGGCTGAAAAAGTCCAGGCACCCCCACTGTCGCCTTGTAAGCGCTGGCGTCGTTGCTAGGTATTTTGCCGAGTGATACCAGAAGTGCTTCGGTCAGAGTGCCATTATTGTTCAATAATGGCACTTCTGGAACACCTCTCAGCCAATCGTATTGCCAGGTCAGAATTAATTGTGGTGTAATCATATTTAAAAAAGAAATTTGTTTAAATTGTGATATTTCAGCTGAAAAGTAAATCATAAATAAAGGTTAAGGAAAAACAACAGAAAGATCACTGCTTTCTTTTACTGGTTAGATTTAGATTTGGTTGTAGGTTACAGACAGGTACATATTAAAAGATTTGTTTTTTAATACTTGATGACATGACAAACTTTTTCATTTACCACAAGAGGAGTACAAAACAAAGCGTTAATCTTGAATTACCTTCTGGTCACCCATATTTAACCAATATGAGTGCAAGTCACTGCAAACTGTTAGGCTTGATTTTCAGGAGCCAATGTTTATAATATGTGACACACTTTAATATGGTCCTTGAAGTAGACCATTACAGTAATTGGATGGCTCCTCTTTTTCTATAACAGATTCTGTTGCAGTTGGCTGCTGATTTGCCCATACTAATAATGCCAATCTTTCTGGAACACACACACACCACGCTGCCACCCATCATTAGTCACAAAGTCTAGTGTGTGTCTCACAAACAGAAAAGACGTTGTCATCTGTGATGTGCAAATGCACCGGACGGCCTTGTGCTCAAGCATTTCTGGACACAGTTCTGTCTGCATTAGTGAAGCATTAAAATGAAGCTGACAGTCTTCTAGGGATGGCACAAGGGGAAGTTCGGGGACATAACCAGCCTGCCAGCCGCACCACTTTGTGCAGACAATTGTTTTGGGGTGGCCAAACGGTACCACAGCAATGCCCATTTTCAAGCAATTTTGCCAGAAACACTTGTACTTATGTTTGTGTGCAGGTCACAGATTTTGGGTTGTTTTAGTGGTTGCCTCAACATGCACGCAATTGCCACAGAGTAATTTGATAATTGCTGTTTTGTCTCCATTCTGAAGAAGTACTGTCCTCTTCACAAAAGCATCCAATCAAACACTCTAATGACCCAATAAAATAAACAACACTAAAACTTAATGAACAAATGCATACAAATGTATTGTCCACGGTCAAATGACATGTTTGTTGACTTACTGTTTGAAAAACACTTAATAAATCTTCTACAGAGAACAACTACTGTGTGTTTTATTGCACTATTTGTGTTTGCTGAATGTGACAGGTTGGGTTATATATAGTTTTCTTCCTCAATATATCAAACGCAATATAAAAATATAAAAAGCACAGATTTTCGCAGAAAATGCCATATTCAAGTGTGTTCACTCATCTTAAGGTGCTTTCACAAACATGCACATTTCACATAAGATGTAACAGCAGGGGTCTGCTAGGTGAAATGAGCCTAATATCAAACACCTTTCATACAGATTCATACATGCTGTTGCAGTACTCAGCAATCCAGCTGTGGTCAGAGGGTCCAAAGCACAGATGAGGAGGAAATGAAACCTCAGACACATGGCACTGTGTAAAGTGACGTGTGTGAGGTCTTGCGCAACACCTTGGCTGCAGCAGGGCACATATTGCACAAACAGCTTGACCAGTGAACACACTGAAATTTCTCACCGTTTCACAGGAGTTATTACTTCCAAATGGCTGTCAAGGGAGGTACAAGATACTCCACATCATGCCTCTGTTGCACTTTACAAACTGTGAAAACTGACTGAACAAAAAAAGTTATTGTGTTACTCCACTGACAAAAACACAAGAACAAAATGTGTGTATAAGTGATTCATACTGTACAAGTCAAACAGAGAGCAAGAAACAATAGAGTACTGTAATTAAATAAAATGGGCAAAAATGGCAATGGTAAAGAAAAAAAATACTGCTGACTGATGTCTACTTGATGATCAGAAAACATGTAATTTTTCAACAATATATAGTTAAGTCCCAAAAAAGTGCATTGTAGAAAATGCAGGATAATTTTAGGGGAAAATAAGATAGTAGTTTTGCTCAATGAATTATGAAGTTTAGGCAATTGTCAGTGCCTGTACATGCAATACCTAATTCTTCATTCTATGACTTTCCTTTGGTTGGAATACATGCGGTATTCTCAGACCTAGAGTCTAACCTACTTTTAATGAACACATTACTCTGGCTGTCCTACATATTAGAATAGGCAGAAATGTGCAGGTTACTATAATAAGGGGGCACATCATCAGTTATTCTGATATAATATGTCATCAAATATTAGTTTGAAATATAGTCCACATATAAACATATACTCAATGTTAATCATTTTACAGTAATCATCTGTTAATATGGACATGATTGCAGCATGTGTGAAACCATGCATTTACACGTGTTTATAAAAGGCAACAGTGATCTGACAGCTGACTGATGAATAAGCAAAACATGAGCAAGCTTCTGCCAGCTGTTTATGAGAATGAGCTGTCTTTTTAGGCCAGATGTTCTGTGCTGTTTTATAAATTTGAGCCCAAGCCAAAGACATTAAAAAACTTTGCGTGTATATATGCTTAGAATGCCCTTGTCAACCCCGAGCCCCACCTATCCAAATAAATAAATCTCTGAACAGTACTGTTGTATGCAAAAACTGTTATCAGACTGGCATGTTATCAGCGTAGCCCTAGAATGCCAGGTGTAGAAAATAAGATGCTAGGTTACTTGAGTGCCATCACTACTTGCCTATCATCATGATGCTCTTCAGTGGAAGAGAGGAATGTGCTACTTAATCCTGTTTATCTAACCTCACAAACACAGCACTCCACATTCAGAGACAATATGTTGCTAAATGTCTTGTAATCGAGAAATCAAGACTAATGGACTATTGAATTCCCAGCAATTCAATATCATGGGCCATGCCTGGTCATTCTAAACAAAGCTGTTGGATGTTTTTATTGAATCTGAATTTGACATAAGATATGGTCAGGTGTTATGGGTAATCAAGTAACGAGGACATGTGAAAAGATGAAAGTGAGTTCATGCTTTCTACTGCATTACTTATAACTGAGTAAATAGGTATGGGGAGAAAAGGGCTCAATTTAACATGTTGTAAGACACATTTTATTTTAAAGTAGTTATAAACAGATTCAAGTCAAATATACTTTTAAAAGTTCATCTGTTCAATTAGTAAGATGTTCACAATCACAGGATTCATACCTAGGCCTACTATTTGTTTCTCATACTATCTCAATGCTATATAACATAAATTGTGATTTATCTCACATTTCATGTTCATAGGTCCCCACCAATTTCAAGAGAAAATCTATGCCCTTGCTCTAAATATTATGACTTTTTTCCTCATAATTATTCTGACATTATTCTCAGAATTATAACTTAATTCTCTGAATCTTTTCTTTTCCAATGCTGGGACCCTAAATCTCTGTCGTAAGTTAGTGCTAGCTGACAGTTTTTGAGGTAACGTTTGCAGGGCAATCATCTGTAAGTATTTAGCTAACATTTGGCTACCTAGCCTCTTGTCTGTCTCTCTCTCTCCATATATTTTTGAGGTAAACCTTCTAGCGCAAATAAGTGACCAGCTAGAGTGCTAACCTTATCATATCCTTAACCTTAAAATCATTTAATTAAAGACTCTTATTAGCTAAAATTTGTGTTATCTACTTCTCAATTAAACAAGGTTTACAATATCAAAAAAAGGCACGGCTGCAACACGTTAACAGTTTCTCAGGAAACTTGGGGGCTTGTATTTAGCTCAAAATCTTATTTCCTCTTTAACTCCTTCATGTGAGCGTTAGTCCTTGGGCTCAAATGATGTTTTAACTCTTTTCATGATGGTGGAGGTTTCATTCTACTAGGGTATCTTGACCCCGTTACCTTTTAAATGCTACTTTCCAGTTGAATAAAGATGGGACCTCACTGTGTGTAACCACAAACCTGATAAGACAAAGCATCCCATACATATGCTCTCAAATGACTCTTTTTAAAGGGCAGGTATTCTGGTGATTTGTCTTAAGGTTAGCGTGTCGATATGGTTGCTGTTGATGCCTCGTTTTTCCAAGTTCCTCTGGAACATGGACAGATTCAACAGTCTAGGTTATGAAGAGTGGGACAGAAAAAAACACCTGAGGTTAAGACATAGTTAAGACATAGCAAACATATAATAGTTAGAATGCACACAAGATGAGCAGGAGCAGTGAAAATCTGAACACAAGCAAAGCAAATGTGAGTACAAACAGATCTCAGTGCTAGCACTAAAATGTCTAGTGAGCATATTATTTTGCATAAGAGCAATCCATCTTTTCTCACATTTTAAATAACACCAGAAATCCACACACATACATGGAAGTAGCCAGTTTGTATACTTCTATTTTTGTAACCTATGTTATTGGACAATACTGCCATTTTTGCACTATGTTCCATTTTGCAATTTGCTACTATTCACACTTCTGATAGATGCTAACTGCATTTCGTTGTCTTGTACTTGTACAGAGCAAAGACAATAATGTTGAATCTACCTATCTATCTATACAATGCTAATATTGTTAGTTATGATGCATCCCCATGAAGCACACACACTGTGAAACACGTTTTGGCTCTTCTGACATGCCATTCAGACCTTCAGTTTTTTTACTACAGTTCCTAGAGTTCTTACTGAAATATCTGTTACTTGCTTTGGTCAGAATACCACAAGGATCAAATAAGACAGCACCATTCTCCCCCTGTTCAGAACAGCTAGTTTAAGCACCTGGGGCCGGTTGCACAAAACACCATAAGTTTTCCCCTTAAGTATGACACATAAGGCATAATTTCTCCTTAGCTGAGGGATTTAATTAAGGGTGTTGCCCAGAATCCCTTAAAAGATTTCATTACGTAAGGAAATGTGTTAAGGGATTTGCTGTACTAACAGGTTTGTTAGAGGAGTAAAATTCTATTGTTTCCATGGAAACCGTTGTTTACATGCACTCAATGTGATACCCGTTATCGCCTTTGTTGTACTAGCTCACAAAGTTTTCAGGAAAAAAATGGAAGGAAAGAAACCAAGAAAACCAAATTGGTCAGATGATTACTCATCATTAAGCGTGTCCAGTGGGTTCTCCCAGTCGCGGAACACTCCTCGGGATACGTTCATTTATCGCCGTAAACTCGACCATGTTGCAGTTAAGACAGTATCTGTACCTTACGTGGCTTTCCTTAATTTGGTTACTAAGTTGTTTTGTGCAACAGTTTAACAAACTTTAAGGGATTCCTTAAGGGATTAGACAAAGATAAGGGAAAAATCTTAAATACATAAGTAAACATTTTAGGTAAAGCCTTATCTTAGACGTTTAGAACAATCTTAACTTAAGGTGTTTTTATGCAACCAGCCCCAGCTCCTTTAAATGAAACTGAGCCATAACTCACTCACAGGAGTTAGGAGCATGGAGCAGAATCCATTTTGCTCTTTATTCTCTGTTCTTCTTTTTGCCATTTTACTAATTATTTGAATTTTCATTATGTATTTATTTAATTATTTATTTATTGGCTGTTTAAACTTGTCTTCATTCTTCTCATAAACATGTGTCCATTGTTAATAAATAAAAAAATAAATGGATTACTAGATAGACTGGGTTGTTTTACTTCACCTTTTGTAAGTTGGTATGCATTCCATTCCAGATCCCCAAATGAATGCTATATGCCTCCATTTAAGGCTAAGTAACATTGAAAAAACAGATTGAAAACACAGCCCACACATTTGTGCTGCTACAAAATAGCAGCACAAATGTGTGGGCATGCCACTAAGCATCGGAATCTTGATGTATTAGTGTTGTTTGCATGTACAATAACCCCAAGCATAACTGTTTGATTGGGAGGACTAAATGTTAGAACACGCTTTGAAAAATCTCCATTTTGACCTTGTGTTGTTCAGAACTATGCTATAATCCATGCACCCAAAGTAAACACTTAATAGGAAACATTGGATTTTGTTTTGTAAAATAATCTTGCCTGTTAGCATGCCCAACTTGTCTGATAAAACGTTTTGGGCAAATGTTAATGCGGTGTTTTCTAACTTTTTTTCATTAATTATTATTATTATTATTATTATTATTATTATTATTATTATTATTATTATTATTATTTATTTTGCATTTGGCATAAATGATTGCCAGTCCACCTAAACTTAGGTGTCTGAAATTATTTTACATATAGTAAAAAAAATAAAAAATAAATTTAAAAAATGTGTTCTTTCTTTTTCCATTTTGTACTTTCATTCAAGGAACACTTCTTATTATTTCCTGAGTCCTATGTTCTCTATACCATTTTATTCACTTTATTTACATGTTGTTCACACTTAGACCGTGTTCTATTATATACTGGTTGGATCTGGAAATGTATCACTTTTGTGCAGTTTTGGCAACAGCTTGCTCTAAATCTGAAAACAAACTTAACCCAGATCAGTTTAAAAGGACAACTTAGCCTTCTTACATTCAGTTTGTCAGTGTGAAGTGGGTGGCATGGAGGCCCCAGACACCAGCAGGTCTCCACAGAAGAAAATGCACACATACACACATTAGAGTTACTCTTGGTTGGTCGGATGCACGGGATGCACTGAATGCCCAGCCAACTATTGAAAGTGGATTGGCAGCGGTCGGCCAGGCCAGAGAGGCTAAAGCCAGTCTCCTTGTGTAAAGCGTGCTCACGCATTCCTTGCCAAGTATTGCTGCTTCTAATTGCTCTAGTCTCAGTGGAGGGAAACGGGGTCATATCATAAGCTGGCCTCAACTTGTACAAACTGTTCTAAATTTTTAAGCTGTTTTATGTACCTTTGATTTATTTAAAGAAAAGCAGGATAAAGTACAAAACTGTTTTGGAAGCTTTCTCTTTTACCCAAAGGGCCTGATTTCATAATGAAATCAATTTCACTCCACATCTCTGCCAGTGTCGTGTTTGTCGGTGCAGGGCCACTGTATAAAGACGAGATTGTATTTCTTCAGTGCTCCACAAAGTGATCTAATTGTCAGTTCCCAATCAACCAGTAGCAGTGCAGAGGGCTTCCTAATTATGTAACCATAGTTTCTGACTTGTAAACAATAAGAGGGGCACTCTGTATTTTTCATATGGGCCAAAATTTTGTTTGCAAGCTATGGGTAGTGGGATGAAATGGCAAAGTTAATAGAGATGTGAACTTGCGTTGTTTTTTAATGTTTACTGGGTCATGCTCATGTGAGGGGTACAATAGATTCATAGTGCGTGTGTTTAAATGGAGCCACATCGCCTGTCCTAATGAAAACTCATTTCCATGGTAACTTCAGCCATTTTTATCTATGAATTATTTTTTGCATGCTTGAACATCCCCTGCCAGTGCAAAAAAAAAAAACCCTGTGCAAAAAGGTCATTTACTACAACTTCCGTAAGTTCAGCAAGTGCACTGGAGTGAGTCCAAAATGCTGACTTTTCTGAAATATTCATCTGTTGTGCAGAGGAACAGATCTCTAATTAAAATCTGTTGAACAGGAAGAGAAATGTGTAGAAGTGGCTTTAATATTTAAACGGTCACAAAGCACTTAATTAAACAAGAAGGTTAACCTTTGTCAACATTTGCTTTTGCTGTAATGCAGTCCAGGTTGAGCCTTGCAAACTTTCTGAGATCAATCACTGAAGCATGATTGGGTTATAACTATGCTACAGTGCTTTTTATTATTCTTTCAGTGCAATAACGCTAAATGCTATCACATACCCTATTTGTCTTACGATCTCTTCCTAGCTCAGCCTTCATGGTTGAAATAAAAAAACAATATTTAAAATTCAGAAGACCTTTCCTCGCAATTTGCTAGCTCTCCAGTCTGTTTGCGTGCATGAAAACGGTCTAAAGTGTCTCGGTCCTGTACGCTAGGCTTTCTCTCTCTCTCTCTCTCTCTCTCTCTCTCTCTCTGCTCCTGGCATCGGCATCTGGAGTTTTTTTAGACAATGATGAGAACTTCAAAAGTGGAAAAACATGAATTGAAATGAGGATATTGATCTATTCCTGCTCCATAGGTGGATAATATTGACATATTTTTGCTTTTTTGAGTAACTTTGGAAATGTCTCCAAACTCAGGAGACAGCTAATTGCATTAGTGAAAGGGCCACCAAACTAAACAGCAAATGAGTTACGAGTTTCTGTGGTAAATCAAATGGTGAATCAAAACTTAAGACAGTCTTTTCTTCCCTCAAGCACACCATTCCGCCTTAAAAGACATGGAGCATTTGAATGTGAACAACCTGAGAGAAATGTGTTTCCCCACAATCATAGCTGTTCCCTTTAAGTTCAGTGTATTTATGGAAAAGAAATTAATTGTGAATGAAAAGTTTCCATTTATGGTAACTTTGATGTAGCTTTGCAGTGAAGAGTAAATGATTAAAAAAACTATAGTTTTTTTTAGAAACTTTAAAGGAAGCCTATGACATCTACTTCAGTGTCAGCTCTTTCAGACTGCAAGGCCTCAATCAAGGAAGTAGGTGTCATGGGTCAACAACTGAATCATTATTTAACAAGAATGCTGAACTAACCATTTTAGCCCATTTTAACACCTTATAATGAACTAATTACAAGAATACTGATCCTAAGGACCTTATTATGCTGGTCTTGACATAAATAATAACAATAATATCCTGATATATTATAAATATATTCTTGGGGAAAAAAAGGGAAAGCGTGGCAAGAAAATGGCAAAAATAACCATTACTACACTCTTAGAAACACAGTACAGTCGAAGTACATTACTGGTCACTACAGGTACAAACAGTGGAAATGTACCTTTAAAGGTACAACAGTGGTTTTAGAGTCCAGTTTTGTTCCCTAAAGGTGCATTACATTTTCTTTTTCCAGAAGGAGCGGTGAATATTTTTAATCTTTCATTACAGAACAGGCTAAAATGAAAGAACATAAGTCCAGGAGATGAAATAGGACATATGAAATCAACACAGTTTGAAAATCTACAATTATAATAGAATAGGGTATTATTATGTTCCCTAAATAAAGGTATGAATATATACCCTTGAGGGTACGACCAGAGTGACAGTATTTCTTACAGTTTACATAGGCTGTAAACATGCCTCACAGTGGTCTCTAAATCAAGATTTTCAGTTAAAAAACTATAGGCAAAAAGTAATTTTGATGATCTATGTTGAAGGTGAGAGGAACTTTAGACAACCCACAGCTGCTTCTTGGCAGGGTTTTTTTAGAAACGTATATATTTTTCATTATATGCGCATTAGCTGACAATTGCTACATTTCTGCTACAAAGCTAAACATTTTATCTTACTCCTGCTGTATAACTGTGGTATATATTTTTTAATCATCAGGAGAATAGATCACTCTAAAATAGGACAAGGATAAGTTAGCTAACAGGCTATGTAGATGCCTTAGGCTGAAAGTGTCTGTGGTGTCCATTTTGTGTAAACAGAGTAAATTGCCATGTCAGGAATTACACCAATGCTAGCTTAAGGATCAGTGGCTAGGCTCAGGAATATCAAGTGATATGGTGATATCAGGGATATGTGGATATCACCAGGATTCCCAATTTTTGTATAACATATACAAATGGAATGGAATAACATCAATATAAAAATTTTGATTAAAAACAGCTGTATTAAATGCTAAAACACTTTAATGTTGTCTATTCATTTTGGATTTTGAAAATTATAAAATGAGGGTGGGACAAGATGGTCTATTGCCTACTTGTACATGCTATATAAACAAATTAAGTTGTTGTTGTAACAGATGTATCCCTCCTAAAACCAAACATGATCAAACATATAATGTCTGTAGGATGCATGTATGTGCACATGCCATCAAAGCAATGGCTTTTTAATTCTATCTCTAAGTATCTGGGAGATTTCCTGCTTGACTTGATCTGGATCGGAGGATTTCTGAGATAAATCCTAGCGTGCAAAGCAAGCGGCCTGCCGTGCAGAATACTCCCATGTTGGTTTCTCAGCGAATGTTTGGTCACACTTTTAGTGCAATTTGTTTCGTTGGCACACTTTCACATACTGCAGGCCAGCTAGTGCAGAAGACGCTAAAAGCTGCACTGAGGAGATTCTTTGTAAGCCTTGAGATCTACTAAATCATTTACAGCACACAGCATCTCAAAAAGATCCTTCAAGAAACATGTCCACAGAAAACTGTGCACGCACATGAAGGCACACTCACACATAAACACAAACATACACAAATACGTCTATGTAACTAAAGGCTATATTCGATAAAATGTTTTCTTTATTGATATTAAAAACGAAAGTACATGTATTGTGCATTTCGGACATTCTAGCGTGCAGAGGTTAAATTAATAAAAATACACACAGGCTGAGTGGGCTACTGACACTAACGTTGCATTGACAGGCAAAAGATCCCTTCATATTCAGCGCAAAGTAAAATTGGTAATGGTTTTCTGAAGGGCAGGATTCTTAAGGGCTCCTACATAAGCCCTTTATTACATTTGGCACAAGCCTACAGAAATGTTTATAAAGGAATATTCCAATATTCAGTTGTAAAAGTCTGCTTTTGTGTTTATTGGTGTAACCTTTACTCTGAACTGAAGGACACAGAACTTTATAGTTATGATTATAGGTTTAGGTTAGTTATGAAAGTCCAATGAACTGCCCTTCAGTAAAGTGTTACCAAAATTTCTTCCTGCTGTTCACACAGAAAGTAACCTGTTCAAAAAAAAAAAAAAAAAAAAAAAAGAATAGTGGATGCAGTCCTAGCACGAAGTAGGATAAAAACGTTATGTCTCCAGAAAAGAAATTGAATATAATAATAATAATAATAATGATAATAATAATAATAATCATTTTAATTGCACTGCTTTATTACACAACTGATATGGATAACCAGACAGAATATTGAATGAATGTTAATGCAAAGTGGTATAATGCAAGTTGTGATTTTGTAGTGGCTTCATGACATTAAGCAATGTATTACAGTACTGGCTCATTTTCCACCATGTGAATTGTCTGACAAGTAGGGGAAAAACATAGGATTCAAGTTCTCTTCTCTGCCCTTACTCATTAAGAAAACTAAACCCGCATTCTCTCCCTCTGTGCTGTCTCTTGTTAACCGTTTCTTCCTGAGTATTAAAACTGCTTTGAAGATGGTTTGTTAAGGTAGCCCTTTAGTAATTTGTTAAGATTGGTGTCATTTGAGTGAATGAGGAACCTGTCTCATCAAAGGCAGGATGTAGGGCGATGAAGAGAGACAGAGAGAGAAAATGAGAGAGTGAGGCAGAGAGAGGGAGGACAAGGGGGCAGACAATGACAAGTCCATTAGAGTAAAACGCCCCCTCTGAGTGACCCCAGCTCTGATGGGCATGCATCACTTCACTGCTCTTCAGTGCACACTAAGAAACTGACCAATTGAGCTGTCAATCGCTCAGCAAGGGAGGATAACTGTGTTAATAAATGCTGACTTTTACACATATCTGTTATCACAGAGCTGTCAGTAAATACTGCAGCTACAAATTGGCATAAAAAAGACAGCCCCCTTATGGCTTACTATTAACACCACTTGGGTCCAATACATGTGGCAAACACTGTACTCCTATACCTCTGCTGTTTTATCTTATATACATACTGCAAAGAAACTCAAGAATGACAAAACACAAAAAGGCAATTTACCATCTCCATTTTTCATTACAACTAAACTGGTTAAGTACAATCACTGCATACTGAACAGGTGTGATAAAAGTCAAGCTTGAGTATTGTTTTAATAACAGAAATCCATTTGGCAGATCAAGAAAAAAAAGCCATGCAAGAGAAACCAGGAGAGGTGAATGATGGAGAGTCTTCAAAGTATGTGCCTATTTTTGTGACATAACATGCCTAAGCAATCCAGGGTACTTCAGCTGTTAAAATATTGATTTTAAAATAGCTCTGTGGCAAACCAAAAGAAAAAAAGGAAATATTTTTGGTTCAAAGCATCTACAAAAAAAAAAAAAAAAAAAAAAAAAAAAAAAAAAAAAAAGCATAAACAAGTAACATGGGAAAAAAGGAGAGCAAATAAAATAATATCCATCAGTTGAGCATCAGTGCTATGTATATTACTGTATTTGGACCAATTTCTTTCATATATATTTTCATAACAAAATAAATAATGCCTTTATACAGTGCCCATATTTATACTTAAACAAACAACAAAAAGCTTGGCGGCTCATTACGCAAGATACAGCTCAGACTAAAAGAATATAACATGATGTCCCTGGAAACTAATTATATTTATATTTATATTTATATTTTATATTTATATTTATGTATATAATATATATATATATATATACATATATATATATTCAAGTATTTGTTTTTCAGGCAAAAGCATGTGAATACTACTGATAAACATTAAAAATAAATGTTAGTTGACATTATTGCGATTTTTTTCCCTTTGAATCAATATTGGTGCCTTCAGAACTGTAAAATGTCATGAAAAAGAAAAACAAAATCGAGACAAAACATAGATCTATTTTGCAACGACAGGAATGTCACGGTACCAGAAACTGAACAGGTTTTTTTTTCCTTTTCTCCTTGAAACATCATCATGAAACAAAAATAAGAAAAATAAAATAAAATTGAAAATAAAAATCCCACTTATTCCAAGTCCTTAACTCCCACCTCCTGCAGTGCAAGGCAAGGGCTATTTGCAGCCAAGGCAGAAAGGAGACTAGCTCTCCGAGTCCAGGCCTTTTACGTCATCCCTTCACCGTCCCCACACTGCTCCGTCCACTGAGCACAGAAACAGCAGCGGCAGCAGGGCACACGGCGTGACTGCTGCATGATTTAACGCCATGCATCATTCCCACACTGCATCTGCACATGGTGCCAGCCCCTACATGCACACTGCCGCAGTCCATATGCTCTTTTTCCTCCTTGTAAAAGTCACACTTTCCTTAAAACGGAAAGTTTAATAATTATTTAAAAAAAAAAGAAAAAAAAAGAAAAAAAAGAAAAAAAAGAAAAAAAACGTGCTTTTCAACCTCCTTTTCTTTGAGTCCATTCACAAAGCTAGCACCATGACATTTTTTTGAGCTACACGTTCATTGTTCATAAAAAAATAGTGCCTTTTTTATTTTTCTCAACAAGAACTTTGACGTAATCCGTGGCAATGTGCAATTTGCAGACTCTTCTCTGCGTTTTTGTTTGTGATTAGAAGGTGCTGGAACAGGAATCTAATTTTACAAAACAATTCCTTACAGTGTGGATGTCCCTTTATAGTTAGCGGTGCAAAGTAACTAAAAAGAATATGGATTAACTGAGAGATATTTCTGTCTTGGGAGAATGCTGTGGAATGCGATTCTTTCTTTTTTCATGCTAGCAGTTCTGATGTCCTCCAAAACTGACAAAACCACTTTCTGCAGCGGTGTCCTTTTGACTTTTGCAAGTCACATATCTCTTTCTTTATCTTTTCTTCCTTTGCTCCTCTTCCTTATTTTTAGGGTCCACCTAAAAAATTGCAGTTAGTCAAAACGCTATCTTCATTCCTTTTTTTTCAGTCTCATTTGTGATGTGCCTTTTGTGGTGGTGAATGAAACAGCAAGAGTAAAGACTGGAAGAGTGCGAAAATTTGTGTGGGAGGAGGGATGCAGGGATATAGAAGACTGCCACAGAAATGACGTCAGATACAAAGCTATGATCCCCTAGTCTTTTCTTTTTTCCAACTCTGTGCAAACTATCCTGGATTCACTTCTGGCTGACGTAGTCTTCTGTGGGATGCCATACAGGAGGGAGCTTGCTGGGAAGCGAGAGGAGAGGCTTGTGGGAGTCGGCCTGCTCCTGGGCCTTGTTCTTTTCTGCCTGCCGCCTGAACTTCCTTCGCAAGATGGCTGGGATACCCCTCCGTAGTCGCTGGGCAGCCCTCCGTTGCCACTGGTCGTATTTGGAATATTTCACGGTCACATGCTTTCTTGAGACATCCTGGAGGGAGACATCAATGAATGTGCAAATTCAAGGTTTATTTCTATTTAGAAAATACTTGTCAACACTCGTCAGCTTCTATTCTCTATTTCTTTAATAAACAATAGCAAACACAACACGTGGCTTTTAGTTGTTTTATAACAGTACACCAAAGCTTCAAAGCAAGAGCTCAGCAGTTTTGCCCCTGACAAAGTTGTGTTAGCCAAAACATTAGCCTATCTAAATTCTACTTTTCCCCAATATACAAGACTGTTAACAAGTCTGTTCAAACCAGTACTCCAAGGCAAGCCTTCAAACCACTGTCTGCCCCAATACAAACATGTTAAACAAAAGATACCAAGATGAAAGCTCCCACTGTGTGACAGAAAAGATAAAAAAATGCTTTTTTAAGAGCCTGTTTTGTTCTGTCACTCTATGCTCAGTTATGCTGGCCTTAATTGTACCATATCCCACTGTAGTTCCATAAAACAGTGGGCTAATCCTTATTGTTTTACAGAAAAAGGAGACTTGTGTGTAATTATAGTCTTTTCATCAGAGGTAAACTACCTGCTTGAAGAAACCTGCGAGTGACCTCTATTCCAACTCTCTTCTCGTTTTCCACTAGGTCAGCCCTTTTCAGGGAATACTTGCTTACAGCGACCAATTTCACTACACTTGTTTATATTTTTCTTTTGTCCCACATGAGAGGACAGGCGGTTTCTGCAGAAACACACTGAATTTTAGATGGTCAATTTGATAGGGCGGCCATGTGGTGCTGTTTTCCATGGTGGTGGATTACGTACCTGTTTTAATGCTGGCATCACGGGTATGACCTGAAGGGAAGTGGCTGAAACGTCCCTCTCTGACTTAGCGGGCTTAGCGCAGTATTGTTCCAACAGCTGAAGGTCACAGCTCCTAAAGCAGCACTCCTCTACGATTCCACGGTTCTGAGCACGTCGGCTGTTTGACCTGCTTATTGGTCTACCTGTGGAGAAATACAGAGTAAAGTTTGAGTTGGTGGGTGGAATGTACGGGCCCTGTGGATATACAGGCCTTATAGCTCACTGCTGCGATCACGAGACCTTTCTGATTCAAAATTTGAATGCTGGTAGTGAAACAGTGGTGAAATCCAATGAACACAAAGGGCTGAGAGTCTTCTTCATCTTTGTTTGAACAGGTTTAACCCTGCTAGGATGCATAATTGATCTGTTTGGCTTTCAGAGACATTTCCATGAATTTGTACATTGTTCCCACAAACAGAGGTCAGACGCTGTAGAACTCAGGAAGAAAAGAGACCGGTTGAAAGCCAAGAGACTTGGGATGAGTAAATATTAAAAGGGCTGGATATACTTTGACCTTGTCTCTCGCTAACTCAGCAAAGAGAGAGAGAGAGAGTGGGTGAGAGTGCAACGAAGGGCAGGAGAGGGGAGGAAGATGGAGGAGAAATGCAAGCGTCAAAGGGAAGAAGAGAATGTAGAAGAAAAAAAGAAAAGGGAAGAAGTGAAAAGTGACAAACAAGAGGCAATTACTTTAAAATTGAGCGTCCAAACTTTAAAAAAAAAAAAAAAAAAAAACCACGACAGACAAGATTTGACTGTATGATGGGAAACATGATTGAGGGCAAGTGGAACTGGGGGAGGGGGGAAATCTGTGCTGTCCTAAATTGGATAATGATCTCTTTGGGCAGTTAGGCCTCTGTGGCCAAAAGAACACAAAGGCCTTGTCTGTTTGTCGATGCTTGTGGGAGAAAAATGACAATTTTTTTTTAAAGTTACGCTATTGACCTCCTCTGAGCACCAAAAGTGAAAGGATAAGGAGGAGCTTAGTGACAGCTAATGAAGAAACATATATTAACTTGAAAATAAGCAACAAATGGCCAGGCTGTCTGTAATTGTCACGGTATGGTGTTTTCACATCAAAACAATGGTAACAGAGCTGTCATGGGTCTACTCCATCCTCTACGTAAGGAGACAAACAACTTGCAGCCTGGGAACATTTCTGGCGAGGTGAATGGAATGCCACTTGGGTACTATTACTTTCCCTGCCGGAATGTGAGAGTAAACAAACAGGCCATTGTGGCTCATTTAGCACAGCGCGCCTTAACTGTGTGCGTCCCCTTTCATATGCATTCAGAGATATGGAGGGAGAAAGAGGGAATGCGCACTGTCAGCACGCAGCCCCTAACACAGGAGACTCCGAGACTTAGAGCCCAGCATCTACAGAAGACCCAAAATAAGAGTTTAAATTTCCTATCACTGTTTCGGTTGGTGTCTATCTGCATATTGCAGTTGTCAGGACAAATCTTGTGTTTCCATGTTGGTTCCCCAAATGTATTGATAGGAAAGATCAAAGGGCATTCCAGTTGTGTGTGGATTTGGATGTGTTCCTCAAAAAAAAAAAGAAAAATCTCTCACGTTTTCCTTACGTCTCTCAATCTCTCTCACTCTGTTTTTCTATCTCTCTTCATGGCTAGGCCTCTATTCCACACACACACACACGCGCGCGCGCAAACACACATGCAGGCGCGCGTGCAGACACTCTCGAGAGCTGTAGCTTTCCAGCACAGAAACAGAAAGCCCATGGCCGAGAAGCTTTACTCACTGAAATAGAAGCCTCTGTCCTCGCACACGAACTGCAGCGCGTCCACCAGCTCCCCGCCGCATAACGTCTCTGCCGCGGCCACCTCGAAGACGCAGAGCGACAAAGCCAGAGCGCACAGCAGCAGCCGACTGCAGAGAGCGTGAAGTAGTGAATGGCCATGATATGCCCATTTGCAGAGCATTTAGCGCTGGCCCAGCTGGATTCCACTCCAGAAAACTTGCATTTCTTTAGACCATTCTTTTGAAAAGCGGAGGCCTGGCCGTTAAGAGTGACAGCCAATCGAACGGGCGTATGCAAAAGTTTGAATACCCCCCCCCTACTCAGATTACATGTTCTGTTGAATTTCTGAAGTAAAAAGTAAAAAGAAAGTTAGCGCGTCCTTTACAGGGGACACGTTTATATGTGACATTCTTCCAATTTAAAGGAGCACGTTCTTCCTTTGAGCTTAATCTGTTCAACACAAATGAAACACATTCAGAATGCATGCTTTTGTACAAACCAAATTATATATTATGGGTTTTTTTCTTCAGTATGTTAAACTCAACAGGTAAACAGATACAGTGCATTTGTTATAAAAAACATACACTAAGTTAGAATCAGTAAAGTGTTTCTGTAAAGAAATCAACACGTCATCTGTCCAAACTTCTGCACCAGAATATAACTCATCAAAATGAACCTTGCACAATAATCAGTCTCGTTTCGTATTTCACAGAAAATGCCAAACACTTAACACAAGCCCTAGAAATGATACAGAATCCCATGCCCAAATGTAGACCCCTCACAACATGGACAGTTACCTCCACGGTGCTCCGCCACAAAAAAAAAAAAAGAAGGACGACCTAGTGCTGGGTGCAAAGATGGGATTTTATCTCCTCGGGCCTCTCTTACACAACACTCAACAAGTTGCTAACTACTCAATAACTGAGCTTGCTCTGGGTCCAGACTCAGCATATAATTCCCAATGCTCCATGTCTACTTCAGCCAAAGTGCTGTCGCCCCCTCGTGACGAGTGGGGTCTCCTGAGTCACAAAGCCTCGGACTTCAGAGAAGAGACGCACCGAGCGTGGTGCACATGACAGCGAGCGTAAATACACTAGTCCTCCATAGTCTTGCATCAGAGACAGCTGTAGCCATGCACAGGATCTGCCTCAGCATGCGCATAAGTCCTAACTGCAACGTATGTGTTCATGCTCTGGTTAACATCTGGTGAGTTCCACTAGAAGCCTTTACAAAGCACGGCACACTGTTAGACTTTCTTCTGTTCTACCCACCCGCCCCACAAACCCAAGTCATCAGTTGCTGACAAAGTGCTCCAAGGGTTTACCTTATTTCTGTCACTCTCTGTTCTCCAGCAGGTGTGGCAAACAGAATGGTAGCTGTATTTTTGCTGCTCCTCCATGTCAGTGTTGTTCGAAGTACAAAAATATTACAAAAAGGAAAGGCGCGAGCACACACACGGTTTTATTTGGTAAAGACGTTGCAGGTAGTTTCCTCAGATGCCGCTGTGGAGATATTGTAAATGTGTGTGTGTGCGCGCGCGCGTGTGTGTGTGTGTGTGTGAGGTGAAGCTGTCCCAAAAATCAGGCGACAGGCAAAAAAGTTCTCAGAGAGGAGTATTATATAGAAAGCCCCGCCCCCTGCCTATTTTACTCCGCCTACCTTCTCACACCGCAGGCAATATGCGCAGGCGCATAGCTCATTTAGCTGAACCGATTCTTATAGCCTCGTCGATTCAGCTGTTCACTTTCGTGCTGAGGTGAGAGAAAGGAACGTTGAAGTCTTTAAATGTACGGTGTCCTCACATTGTTCACCTGTACTCCGCGTTACCGTGTATTCCTAATCCCTGACAACGGGAAACAGATTCACCAAATTCACCACATAATTTCACTGATTCGGTGGTTCATTTTCATTACACTTTTACATATTAGCTGTTGAGTCCACACTGTTAGAGTAGAGAATCCCTGCCTACTGGTAGGAAGTTCGTCTAAAGTCCGTTGTTTAACATTAACTTGGTTCAGAAATCTTTTTATTTCCGAAAAGGAAAGGATGAATGTATACAGAAATAGTGAGAAGTGATTATGCATGTTTCCAAAAACGAGGCTTAATCTTAAATATTACAGTGTAATGGTTTATGGTTTGGTTTCATGGGATTAAATAACTAATAGATGTGAATGATATTTTAAGCATGATTGTATCCATCCCAAATGTGCTGGATATTACGGCTGGTCTCAGAGTGGTGGACCCAGCCAGCAGTGCACTGACCTTACAACAGGGTTGGATAGCAGACTGAAGATGGTGATGGCAGTTCTCACCAACAAAGGGCCACCTTCCCTGGTACAATGGCAGTGCCACTTAGGAGCACTACCCCACTTAGTTTTGGTTAATAGTAAGCCACTAAGGATGCCTAGAAGACACAACAATAAAGTGTATGTACTGCAGGTGCTAATCGACCTATAAACAGATGAACGCAGCAACCTTTGATGACAACCCAGATAGCAGATACATTTCGGGCTAATCAGTACCAAATTTCTAGCATGTACAGCTCAGCTATGAGCTATAAATCCAAGTGGCAAGTGTTGTGTGGGCTAAACGTGGACCAACTATCATGAGCAGGGTTTGACTTGGGTTTTGGCACATGTTGTGTGGGCCAGATCTGAGATATGCTCCACAACAATCCTGGTATCTGCCCAAGATAAGGTGGAACAGTGGCTAAGTTTAAGCAAAATACTCCCCGTGTCTATGGGATAATTCAAGGCAAAATGTGGGCTATAAGAGAACTGCAGATGTGGGCCACATTTGAGCCAATCATTCATTGATTTCTGGAAGGGCTCCAGTGATGTTTCAGCCAGACCACCACCTCCATTTGCAGCAAATCACCTGAGGAGCAGGTGAACACTTAGCTTCCAGAAATAACATGGCTATAACATAGGGATTTAAAGTCCCTAAGAATTACTTTTTGAAATTGAACCTTAGCATTGGCAACAGGGTGTTGATGCTGCAGAGGTTGTGTCAGTTGGACTTGTGAATGGACTCAAGAATTATTGCAAAGAACCAGCTCAGAAGAGAGATTCATTCAAGAGATGGAACTCACTATTGCTGATCATACCCGCCTTCATTTCCTGTGATATCTACCTGCTTTATTGATTTTCACACAGCACATCGTGTCTTCGATGGTAGATCACTTACAAGCTGAGTGCACTGAGAAGGATGCTGAGGAATTATCAGGGTCTGAATTGAATTGGTTTGATTGAATTATGCTAAGTCTACCTGGCAATATCATCGATCACAGAGCACAGCAGTGGCCATTACTCAGTGCAGGCAGCTGCTATTGTTTGTGGGAAATAAAAGCTGATCTCCTGATGCCCTAAATGTTTTTTTGTTTTTTAATATCCAGTGCTCTACATTCACGCTGACAGTGAAATACAAAGTTATATTACTATACAAATAGCTTGTACCTTGTCAACTTTGATGTGTGATACAGCTACATTGATTTGATGATGTGTGTAATTTTCATAGCAACCTTTTATGTCAGCTGATGTAAATCTTCATAAACCTTTATAAATAAGGCTTCTTCTAACAAGTTGTCATAATAACGGCTTCATTCCATACCAATTAAATTATCATAATAAAATAATACACACTGCAGCCAAAATCCATTCTAAGACTATTTTCAAAAACGTATCCATGTCAACCATGCGCAGTCATGAAGATTTGTTGATTGTATTGTTCTGAAACCTTGTAAATTTGTTTGATTTTTAATTTACAGGATGTGATTTAATGCAGGCGCACTGAACAGGTTATACAGACCTGACTAATTACTTAAACCCAACATAATAGGAGTGTGCAATATCCATGTAGTTTATCTGAGTTCACCCATTAATAAAACGTGTGTAAAGTGAACATCATTGTTTGTTTAAAGTTATACTAGTTTTCAGTATAAGACTGGGGTGCTGTATATCAGTATAAGACTGGTGTCTGGTTTTCAGTACAAAATTGAGAAGCAGGGTGGACTTTTTCCAAAAAGGATCACGTCATGTTAGAATGGCGCCCCTACTGGATCTAAAGGACATTACTTCATCTGAAGATGTCATAAATTATCAATGATCTGAGTTACTGGAAGCCCCATTACGAAGACATTAAACCTCCCCTCTTTGCCCTCATATCATCCATCAGTTACAGTGAGCAGGAAGTCCTGTAGGTTTGTAGGACAATATCATAAATCATTCACTGCTCCTTTCATTCAGCTGCATTGTCATTCATTTTAAACTTATTGATTCTTGCTTCATTATGACTAGTTTTTGTAAAGAAATGTACAGATCTGAACAGCAATAATCAGATATTCAAAGACCTTTATGACTTGCACTTGCTGAACCATGCAGCCCTTTTACCATGGTCTCTAGTTCTGTTGTTTGACATTGAGGTCTGTAGTACAAGGTTATATTGCTGGCAGTCAAATTCTTTACAAACCCCCTTTTCATAAAATTTGGGACATTTTTTTTAAATACAGTAAACTTTAACAGATAAAAGGACAAAGGAAACATTTTCAGTGCTTTTAACGACAAACGTAGTTAAATATAAACTGGGTCACATCACCTTTTCTTTTAATTGTACTTTTAATTGTTTGGGAGTTGAAGATACCAATTGTTGAAGATTTGCTGTATTCAAGATCTGAGCTCTCTTTATGATGCATCATAGATATTCAATAAGAGACCATTCCAAACTGTTGGCAGGTACTTTACACACATGTACTGATGGTCTAGGTAGCCACGAAGTTGTAACTTGTGCCAAATCTCACCAAAATACCAATAAAAGCATCCGCTCCAACAGTACCTTCACATATATGCAGATCAATATCACAGATACTGATTATTACACTTTTTCTGATCAGAACATGGGTGGCTTTTTTTAACATTTGGCACAGAGAACCCCAACATCCATTTTTCCCCAAAATAAACTGAAACATGCACTCATCTGACCACCAGAACATGTTTCCACTGTCTTTCTCAATCAAAACTTGGAATTCATTTTAGAAGTTAAATAGAGAAATATGAGTTCCTGTAGTTTATATTTTTAAAACCTATGTTGTGATGAATTTTCTAAGACTAGATGTACACAATACATGCAAATGTTTGTAGGCACGCTTTAAAATTAGTGAATTCAACTACTGTGAGCTGCACCCTTTGTGGACTCACATATTTAATCATGCACAGACAGCATGAAATGAATTGGGTCACTCATGAGCCTAAAGTCAGAATTGTCAATGCCATGTGTGAGCTTCGAGTGGTATAAAGTATGATGTTCCAACAGCTACTGTAAAGATGTAGATAACATCGTTCAATATAAAAGTCTATGCATTTGTGGACAATTGAGTGGACGCTGGTGTTTGACTGATGGCATGTTCATCTGTTTCAGAAATCTTCTGTGGCAGTTTGAAAACCACTTAGAAAATCTGTCCCCCAGAAAATGCCTAAAGACTGCCATCTGGTGGCTTCAGTGTCTCAGTGATAAGAAAAGATTGTGGAGTCCTGGGGTTAAGTGTGAGTAGGAGAAACTCATTTTAAGCTCAGGTATTGTTATACTCTTTGTTGAAACGGCTGTATACATCATTCAGCCACTATGGAGTAAACAGAACCACTGGACACACTGGAACTGTGGTAAAAATCCACAATAAGTCATTATCACAGATGTAAGATTAACATAAGTGTGGATTAAATTAAACTAATGTCAATATCTATGTCAGAATCTATTGGAGAAGCTCAAGATAGGTAGAATAGAGCAGAGAATGACAGGGTACGTTTAAATCAGTGTCATCATTGCTTGAGATAAATAGTTACTTTTATTAAAATGTAAAAATAAAAAATAAAAAACCAGATCAGTCCTGTTCCTCGTAATAAATACACTGCAGACTGTACAACATGTTTTTGGCCGCTCAGTGTGGACTGTCTAATTTGAAAGAGCATGCAGCTGTGGGAACTGCTAAGACACAGAGTGGAATAACACAGTTCCTTTTAGACCAGTCCTCCCCTGAGCCAGATTTGATATGTTGTCATTGTGTGATTAAAGATACCCTCCAGTGAAAATCAAAATTTCCAAGTCTTCCAAATAGAGTCTCATACAGGCAAATTCAGACAGCCAGGATGTCCTTCCTCACAAACCTAAGGAACAAATCCCATCCAGTGTGGGGCAGGGCTGTTGAGTTGTAGGTCAGTGGTGGGGTAAAATTGCATCCTAACATCGTGACCTGCAAGTTTAATGACAACTTAAATAATAGAATGATCCCATTAAAATCACTGCACAAGTATCAAGCAGGCAATGTGATGTGTTTCAGTAGAAAACACATCTTAGGTGAAGTCTCATAATGTGGAGACAGCTTGTAAACAATCACAAATTTGAGGATATTTTGAGTTTTCATGCTTCATTATGTCATAACTTATTAATCATTTTACCTAACATCAATTTGTTACTGTCATAGTCTTATTTATGTGGCTGTACATTTATCTAAGGTCTGGACTAAACACAATTGACATGACTTTTATTTATGAATTAGGACTTTTATCTTTTTTTATGTAAAGCACTTTGAACTGCTTCTGTGTGAAAGGTTCTCTGTAAATAAACTTGCCTTGCCTTTAATCTATTTAGACTTTATAAATTGTAAAATATCATATTACAAATATATATTCTAAAAATATATCTAATAAACTTAATTATCAGCTCAAACCTCCCAAAATGGATAGTAAATTAACCCCATGATTAGGATCATTTCCACTGAATTCATCGGTTCCTCTTAATTATTTCTACTTATTTCTTCTTAATTCTATCACTTATGGTGTTTATAACAGATTCTGAACATAGCAGTCAAGACAAAATAAATAAATAAATAAATAAATAAAAAACATTTTAATTTCAAATGGGGCTTAGCTTTTAAGGAGAAAAGGTAGTGCCTTAAAATTCCAATTTGTTCTAAAGAATCAGTTTGTTTTCATCCTGTTTTACACTGTTATGCTAGAGCAGACTTGCTTTAAAGCTCTGCACAGTCATAATACTGAACCATTTTCAGTCAATTTGGTTAGACCACCTTTCACAGGCAGAATAACCTGAATTACATGTGCACACATACAGTTGTTTTAAATTAGTTAAACTCTGTAAATCATAAAACATTAGAGCATGTTTCAACTATGCATTTAAGGATGTTCCACAAGGATTTCCCAAAGCTGTCAAGTGAAGTAGTTACTGTAAATTGTGTGCATAAACTTTTGTGGTAGTGTTTATAAATGAAATGACGTGTGTCATGTTGTTTGGTGGGTGGTAGGGTGGAGGACATTTGGGAATAACATTCGTAATAATGTCAGATTCTCTGTATATTTGTCCAATGCCTGAATTTATGCTACAGTGTTTAAAATTCTGCAGTTCTTAAATCATCTAAGTGGCTCATTTATGGATGTTTAGAGCAGAGAAACAGACATTCATGGGCAATCATTTTAAAATGGTTTAATTTCCCATCCTGTTGATTTAATAGCAGCAGCGCTCAAATGCCTCATAGGCAAGCACAGATGAAATAATGCATTTGAATCAGCCACCACAATGCACAAAGCACATTACTTTCCACGTCCACCTGCAAATAATAGCCGAAGCGTGACCCCTTTGGTCACAGTAACAAAAATTTCTTTGCTTTTTACTGTTACTCAGAGATTAATTCACATTTGGAATTACTGCGTACCACACAGTGCACTGTGCGAGAGTTCATGTTGATGAAATTATGTTTACTCTTTGCAGGATACTTCACATTTTTCACACTCATGCCATATATTTGTATTGAAAATATTTATACATTCATAATTAGAAGGGATGCTTACATATAGTTACATACATCTATCCACAGTTCAGCAGTACATTTTTAGATAAATAGTAATCTTACATGTTATCTTTTACTTTTCTTAATAAATAGAACTTGACTTTCATTCTGTGAGTTTATTTTTGAAAAAAATTACTGTTTTCTTTTGACAAAAAAAAAAAAGTCTTTGGAAAGAAATTCAAACTTGAGGTCTGATGGTTGCCACTTAGCATTTTTTAAGCAACTTCAACTACAGCAAAAAAAAAAAAAGTACTAAAAACACAACATAAAGAGAAATGCACATGTTAAGCGTTGGCAGCAGGTGGCATGGTGGAGTATACTTATGCCAGCACATTTAAGGCATCTGTCAGGATCTTCAGGTCATCTTTCACCAATTCCAGCCCACCTCTGATCTTCAGGGGATTGTCCAACACCTCTATGCTGTTTGTGTAAGGGTCAAACCTCACTGAAAATGGCCTCTTGATGCCCGCAGAATACTCTCTGTCATGAAATGTAAGTAAAATGTATGAAGCAGACCTTAACGTTTATGTTTACAAGATTTAAACTTTAATCATGGCCATCCTACCAATACATAACATCATATTGGACAGTAACTACTGTATTGTATAAGATTTAATAAAATATCATTTGACCTCTTATTTCCTAATGTACTAAATTTGCCATAGACTTCATAAAAGCTGTCACTAGGACTAAGATAATAATAACTGTACCTGGTTTAGGGAGAACGAAGAACGGGAGATTGGACATGAAAGCTGATATTAAATTATTGCACAGATAAAATGAATTTGCTTTGAATTTGACTAAAAGGTGAATAACAGCAGATTTTAAGAATGCATATGGTAAACATATCAAAAGAGGCCAAAAGTATCCTATGGGGAATCAGATTGGATTAAATTGTATCTAAAATTTTATTCTACATTTTAAAATGTACTTCTAAAAGACTGTGTTCATGAAAAAACGTTATTTGCAGTTCAGTTAATTATATACAAACTATTAAGTTCTATTTTTAAAATGTAACTACTAAAAGGAATAATTGTGATTGACTTGCAAAATGAATCAAACTGGATTTTTGTTCTTTGAAGGTAAACAAACAAAAACCTAAAGCTTTATTTAAGTTTCTTTACCTCAACTTCTCTTTAGCATCTGAGAAGCTCTCGGACACAAAATAGACTGACTGGTAATTCTGATCTTGATATGGCTGCACAGCTACCCTCTCTGGGTCAAACTCACGGATCTCTGGCTCATCTGAGAGGGCATGCTGATGAGGAGGAAATCCAGAGAAAGGTGAATGTGTCATCATACAGAGACATTAAAATATAGCTATATTGTCTAAAGTAGCCTATGATCCAGAGTAAATCTTTAAGTCACTTAATCACAGTCACTTACCACAAGTTCACCATAGGAGGACAGAAGACCTGCTCCATAAGCCTTCAGTGCTCCTCCCTGCTTACACAATCCAAACTCCACTGTGAACCAATACAACTGAAACACACACACACAAATGAGTAAAGCAATAGTGCAATTAGTAACCTGGAAAAACTGAGAACTGAACAAATGCCACAGGGAATGAAATACTCACTGTTGACAATTTTTCAATGTCTTCCTCTGATGCACCAAGAGAGGCAAGACCGATGTTCTGGCAAGAAGCACAAATCAGACCAAAATTTGACATGAAACTTGCAAATAATTCTCCTAAACAGATAATTATTCTCAAAAACAGCAAAGGTTTCAATGATTTACCTGGGAAAACTGAGCAAATGTTTTATCAGCCAGCATAGGGACATGGCCGAGCAGCTCATGTACACAATCCCTACAAAAGAACATCATTTGTTTTGAATCACAGGACCCCTTTACACCTTTAAGATTTATTAGTGCTGTAGCATCATTTACACCATCTGTAGTAAACATTTTTTTGCATTATTATCAGCTGTTACAAATAGACATTTAGAAACATTCAGAAATTAAGGTTTTCTTGTTATCACAGTGCAATTTTATCTTAATTTTTAAATCATCATAATCTAAACACCAAAGATGTCATTTTAGAAAGAGAAATGTTCCATAGATATTTGTAATAAAATCTCTATACATCTATTTTATACTCATCACAACTCACGAAAGAATTTTAAAATGTCTGGCCATTTTTGACAACGATTGTTTGTTTTTGACAGTATACAATCCAGGTTTGAGGGATCTGACTGTTGAATATGTAGAGATAAAGAATTCTTACGGTTCTGGGGAGTGCATAGGTGAGGAGGCGTGTCGTATGTACTGCGTACACTGAAACACACGGAATGCCAAACTTGCCAAAAAATCTCGAGCTGAAAGAAGACCTGCCACAGGCCTCAGCTGGAACCCTGTACGCTCTGTGAGAGAGAGAGAGAGAGAGAGAGAGAGAGAGAGAGAGTTGCACCAAACTCTGAAACTCTATAACAATAATACTGCAGATACTAATTTGCTCATTACCTCTAAGAAATGCTGAGATGTCCTCTAGCTGAGGGATGTTATTGGGGCTGTAACCACAGTGTTTCTCCAGCAATTTGAATGCCTCTAAATACTCACTGCATGCATGAGTAATGTAGAGATCCCTGAGGGTACTGTACACCTCTTTCCTGTCAAACCACACACACACACAATCTGTCAAGATGTTCAGATTACTCAAAACAAACAAAATCACTTAACTTCACAGGTTTGAGGCGTGTTGCTTTACCACAGGTGCAGTTCAGGCCTCAGTGTGATCTCCATATCAAATCACAAACCAGATTACACACAGAGACAACATGCTAACATAATGCACAGCCGAGCAGGTGACCTGATTTGTTCTGTGTAAACCAATTCCCTTAAAGCCAAGCTGCCTGCTCTGACAGTGATTGAGTTAAAACAGCACGCCGCCATGGGCAGAGATCATAAATCCCACAAAAGTCTAAACGTTTAACCTTAACTAATCAGTTTATCTACAAGCGTGGTCTCAGAGAAGCACTATATGCGCATATTTACAGGCTCAGTCGGGTAAGGCTCTACTCTTTTATAAGCAGTTTAAAAACACATACCATGTTCCGGTTTCCTCGTCTGTGTACTCTACTCTAGGGATTGGTTCTCCACTGAAAAACAGACAAATACAATTTTGAACAACATTTCTGTGGGACAGGGCAGGAGAATCTGTGACATCTCGGCAAGTAAAAGCGTTTGAAGATATGACTGATGGAAACGTTTTGAAAAGATGAAAATATGACCTTCCTGCATTGCAATAAAGCAACAAGAAGGGTTGCTTAAAGTCTCAGTCTTGTTACATCTTCAGGCTAATTATTCAGTAAATGCCCAAACTACAGTTCAAACTGAATATCCCAAGGTTTTATAAATTATTCGCCAGTTCCAGAATGTGAATAAATGTCAGGGTTACACTTAAAGCCTTAAGGCGTGGTGCAAATTCCATTTTTGCCTTTGTACTTTATGTAGTTTAGTTTGATAATGACCACTTGACTATTCTTGAACAAGTCTAAAATGTCTAAAAGCAGCTGAAGAGTGTTTTACAAGAGTCACAGATTAGGAAGTATTCTGCATAGACATTTTTCAAATCAAAATATGTATCTTCAAAATGGTAACTACCAAAGGAAGCATAACCTGTCTCATTTCTAATGAAAGTACGTTTAAAGAGATTTTATTGCAGTTATATTTGGGGCAATTCTACAGGTCAGTTCCTAATGACAGTTTCACATAGTATCCACAGAATAGCGGCTGTTTTAAAATGAAGGGAAAAATATAGAGACACATGGACACATTATAATAATATATATCCTTCCCTTAAGATGCTGCCACTTGTTAAAAGGATGTGATATTTCACAGTGTGACAAGTGGCCTTCACTTACTGTTTGTATCGGAAAGCAATATCACCAATCTCCTTCCTTCGTTTTCTGTACACTGGGTCTGTGAATCCCTAAAGGAGAGAAAATGACATCTATGCTTCTATTCTGGAGACCAGACAGTACAGAGAGTGTACAGAGAGCGTTCTCTTCATTATAATGTTTAAGAAAGGTAGACACACTCACTGGATGATCCTGATCCAAATCTGGATCAAATTTAGTTACCAGGTGATGGCATTTGTCCAGTTCTGCAATTTTCTTTGGGAACCAGTGGACTAAAGAATTTAGAACAAAAGAATATTTAATATTTTAATATAAAACAGCATTCTATTGTATTAGCAAAAGCAGGCACAAGTTTAAAAAGTTACCTTTGACCTCTTTAGTGGTTTTGACGTCCTCTGAGATTCTCCTCAGGGAGCTGACTAGGGTGCTAACATCCGAGAGATGGACTTCACATCGGACAAAGTACTCCAGGTCCCCTAAACCTTCTTTAACCTTCCGACTGGGCCTGGTCTCCACGTGGTGCATTTTAGCTTCAAATGTCTATGAATGATTTGTGACACAAGAAACATGACTAAATGTAAAACAGTTCTAATCTATAAACCTGTAAATAATGGGGTCATTTTCCTTATCATAGCATTTGTTTTTTAAATCACTATTTAAATTCCAATAAGCCTTTCTTTTGTTGTAATTATCTCTCTCTCTCTCACACACACACACACACACTCTCTCTCTCTCTCCTCTCTCTCTCTCACTTTCTCTCCTTTCACTCTCTCTCACTCTCTCTCTCTCTCTCTCCGTACCTCGAACACTTTGAATGTGCGGGAAAGTGCGGGACTCTTGGAGCCGCGGAGGGTGAAGAATAGATTGAGCAGCGCTTTTCCGTCCTCCTCCTCGAACACGATGCGTTCGCTCACCTCAGCCGCCTCCGCCGCCGCCGCTGCAGCCTCGCGCTCTTTCCGCGCGTCCTCGATCAGACTCTGCCGCCGGCCCACGAACCTGGGGGACTACACACACACACACGCGCTCAAAGCTCAGGGATTTATCAAGCATTATTTCCCCCTGTGCTTCTAAGTATGCTCAGTTCTTCAGTAACTACCTTCCTGTTACACTGAGATACACAGGCGTAGTGTGCAAGTGTTTCAGTGTGTTGTGGAATGGAGTGAGATCACTGTCTTTTATGCAAGAGCGCAAAAACCACACTAAATCGAGCAAGTCAGACCCGACGAGCGCACACAATCATGAAAAACGAGCTAAAACAGCGACAGCGATGTAGCGCCGTTTTCAGTGCGCGCCCCCGTTTTCTCCTCGCTTCAAAAATTTGAGCTCGCTGCAACACTGTGAATGTAATTACAACAGTATAGTTTCCCCAGTGTGCTTCATCAAGATGTGTTATGAGTGTATTCTAAACTTATTTTTTAATATATTACTGTTTTTATGTATGGTAATGCACCCAAACACGATTTTAAACCGTTGTATGCTTAGCTGAACCCATGTGTGCTTTAAGGTCCTTTACACCTTTATTTGCTGCACAAAACATGGGAATTTATTTTTTAATTCAACCGAGAACTTACATTTACTTTTTGGCATAGCTGCTCGAGATGAGGGTAGATACAGGAGCTTTGCCTGAGGTAAACAAGGACTACTGACGTACAGACTGACCAATTAAATGTTTACAGAGAAGGTTATCGACCAATAACGGTAGCTCTACAGTCAGACCGTCCAATCAGAAGATTTTAGGCTACTTCACCACGCCCCCTTCTCACTCAAGCGACCCAATCGGAGTAGGGGAGGGCGGGACTAGTTTGTGAACGAAACGCTTCTCGATATTCAATGTAAGCTCTAGAAAAACAAAATCCCGGACGTTTTTGAAATTCTGACATTTTTTAAGTCTAAAAAAGAGGACATGTCCGGGTAAAAGAGGACGTCTGGTCACCCCAGGTTTTGGCCACCAGATAGCACTTATGTGCACGGTGCAACTAAGCTTCGAGTAATTAACCATTTTCAGATTCAAGAGCCATCATTAGGAATCGGTTACCAGGTTTTGAATCTGTGACGTATTTCCTGTTAAAACCGAGAAGCGAGCTCAAATTTTTTGAAGTGAGGAAAAAACGGGAGTGCGCACTGAAAACAGTGAAACGAGAGCGCGGAGCTACATCGCTGTGGCTGTTTTAGCTTGGTTTTCATGATTCTGTGCGCTCCTTGAGTCTGACTTGCTCGATTTAGTGTAGTTTTTGCGCTCCCGCATGAAAGACAGTGATCTCACTCCATAGTTGTGCAAGTGTTTCGGTGGATTGTGTAAGTGCTACAGAGGGTTGTGCAAGTGTCTCAGAGTGTTGTGCAAGTGTTTCAGTGAGTTGTGCAAGTTTTTTAATGTATTGTGCACAAAGATATTTCAGTGTGTAGTGTGCAAGTGTTTAATTGTATTTTGCCCCAGACGGCCTCATATTAGTGCCCCCTGTGCGCTCACACTGTCTACGCTCACTTGTAGACTACAATCAGTGAAAGTTCATGCATCTAAAGCTGCCCTGTGCAGGTGAACTCACTCCGTGGTCGGCAGCCCTCAGAAAACCCGTTAAATATCACGCACTTTCACTTTTACACTGAAGGTAAAATATATATATGCACAGGCAGTTAAAATGTGAGCTTAAAACCTATGGGCACACATCACTCGCTGAAAACATGGCACACACATTTACACTCTGTAAAACACACATCCAACACGTTCTCCATTAGTCTGATAAATCATTTCACAATGCAAATGACCATATAAGCTCACTAACGGTTCTAAACAGAACTCGTGGTTCTTTCCATGGTTCATTATCATCAGTGACAACTGAACCATCTTTTCATAAGAGTGTATGAACTTATACACAGTCACGTACACAAGACGAACTTACACAACACTGACAGTCACAACACATTAATTTAACTGTGAGTTAAAATCGAGTGTATGAACTTACGCATTATTACTTTAAGCATGTGAACTTATATTTAAAACATATACACGTATACTTAAAGCTCGTGCATTATCCCGTAGAGATGATAAACATTAATAAATGCACATGAACTTTATGCATTTGCACTTGACGCCTGTGAACCCAATGATTTTGCAAATACGTTTTATTAAGTTGATGTTGTGTTCGGGAACTCAGCGCGCGCAATGTTCAGTGCGTAAAGCTTTTGGAAACGGCACGAGCGCATCCACCTCCTGCCGTTAGTTAAAGCGCAGTTACCCTTAAACATGCAGAACAGGTGCGTGCATCTCTTCTACATCAACTACAGCACGACTGTGTCGGGGTGAAAAGTGCAGCGAAGAGTTGAGAGCTGTTACCGTGATGGAGTCGGAGCGCTCGAGCTCGGAGGCGGCTCTCCTCATGCTCTTGGTGGAGGATGTGGAGCTGGTTGAATTGGGCATCTCTCCGCGCTTTTTCTTTCCCTCTTTCCCCTCAGTGTTTCTGTCAGGTTCAGGTCTCTCCTGCTGGTTTGAAAGTGCTGGATTAGCTGGACCTTGTCTCTGGGGCGGTTGTGTCACTCGCTGTATTTATACAGAGCCCATTTCTCCTCACTGACGTCAAACAGCCGCTCATTGTCGCCGCTCATCGTTCTAGCTGCTCTCCTCTAATTTAAACCATTAACATGGCTCTCCGCCACCGACCATTCAGTGACCAGCACACAAGGAGCTTTACTAAGTTCAGACATATTTAGGTGGTCAAGTACTAGTTCACCTTAATGACATCTCCGCCAGCACGGATCCTCAGGAGAATTTATTTACCCAGTAAACAAACAAAACCAACCCGATTTTCTCTGTAATGGATTCATATGTTATACTATTGAAGTATATTAAAACGAAGTAGAATTTAATGTCTACATAGGCATATTAAGTTATTAAGTGGGTACAGCACATGGAATGACCCATTGTTCTTAAATGCAAAACAGGATGTCCTTACAAGTTATCTCTCTATACCAGGACAGGAAATGAAGTAAACAAAAGCCATAGTATTCACCATATATGGGTTAGACAATGAAACTGAAACACCTGTCATTGTAGTGTGGGAGGTTTCATGGCTAAATTGGAGCAGCCTGGTGGACAATCTTCATTAATTGCACATTGCACCAGTAAGACCATGTGCATCCAATGGTTCAAATATTGTGTCCTGAAGGCGGTGCCGTGTATCAGGACGACAATGCACCAATACACACAGCAAGACTGGTGAAAGATTGGTTTGATGGACATGAACGTGAAGTTGAACATCTCCCATGGCCTGCACAGTCACCAGATCTAAATATTATTGAGCCACTTTGGGGTGTTTTGGAAGAGCGAGTCAGGAAACGTTTTCCTCCACCAGCATCACGTAGTGACCTGGCCACTATCCTGCAAGAAGAATGGCTTAAAATCCCTCTGACCACTGTGCAGGACTTGTGTATGTCATTTACAAGACGAACTGACGCTGTATTGACAGCAAAAGGTGGCCCTACACCATACTAATAAATTATTGTGGTCTAAAATGACAGGTGTTTCAGTTTCATTGTCCAACCCCTGTATGTTGACACTGACCAACCTATATAAACTAAACCTGTGAGTTAACATGTGAGAAGACATTGCCTAAATTCTCAGCAAGTTATCCATTAGGGCTTGTTAAGATGCTATTCTTTTCATTGTAATAAACCTGATTATGATTTTGCAACGAAAAATGGTGTCGGCCTAGAAGTCTTTTTCAGCGTCTTCTTCACAACACTGAAAATTATCAACACTATTTCGCCTTCTAATTTTCTGTCAGCAGTAGCTTTACAAGGTCGAATGACTTCTTTTTTAAAAATAATTTCTTAACATATGTTTTACGATATATACACATCTCAAGATATACTATTTAAACATAGAATTTTATGATAATTTGTAATAGTATATATATAAAAGGGTGACACGGTGTCACAGTCACACAGCTCCAGGGACCTGGAGGTTGTGAGTTCACAACCTTCTGGGTTTCCTCTGGGTGCTCCAGTTTCCTCCCACAGTCAAAAAACACACATTGGTAGGTGGATTGGCGACTCAAAAGTGTCTGTAGGTGTGACTGTGTGAATGAATGTGTGAGTGTGTGTGTTGCCCTGTGAAGGACTGGAGCCCCCTCCAGGGTGTATTCCCGCCTTGCGCCCAATGATTCCAGGTGGGCTCTGGACCCACCACGACCATGAACTGGATAAGCGCTTCCAGATAATGAATGAATGAACGAATATATTGAATGTTAACCTAACATTTCAGGAAAAAAAACTCCTCTCTTCCGTTACAAAATAAAACAGCGAGAATTATTGAGAAACTGATAGAGTGCCAGACGGTATATTTCATTATGTGTGATATAGCAGAGCACCAAATTTGGCCGCTGTAAATTAATTGCAGCATATATCTGAGGGGTGAATATGTCCTGGGAAAGTTTATAGACAAAGGAATCTTGCTCATCACTTAATTAGATTATTTCATAGATGTAAAGAATCTCATAGAACGGCCTTATAACTCACTCACACAATCTCTCATGTATTCACAAAGATTCACTCATACTCTTTTATATACACTCACTCACATAAGTCAATTCACTGACATACTAACTCGCATACTCACTCACTCACTCACTCACTCAAATACTCTTTTACATAATCATTCACATACTTATTCACTTACTCATGCTCACTCACTTTCTCTCTCACACGTTTTCACTCAAATACTCACCCACTCCCTCATTCAGTCTCATTCTCTCACATATATTCACTTATTTGTATACTCACACTCATCCACTCACATGCTTCATTCATTCACTCATGAATAGGTATGAAGTGGCTTTGTCATGAAACATGATGATAATGAAATGGTATGAAGAGAAATACTATCCACAGCCACCAATGGACCTACAAATACTTGATAATTATAATTCCTTTTAATCAGCAAAAAGTCTGTCACAGTCTGTATAATGTGGAAATGGGAGGAAATGCATTTTAATAAGAAATGAATATAAAGTCGATGTATCATGTTTGGGTCTGTGATGATAAGCCCCTAATATGCCAGTGAAATCACCAAACAACATAATTACATCTATTTGTGTGTTAGATCTGTTTATTTTTGGAAAGTTATTAACATTTAATTAACTCATGACCAGTCAGTGGAATACTGACACTGTATGGATTTGTTTAGTGTCATCACCAGCATCTAAAACCTCACCAAGAACTTTTTCCACTGCCATGCACCTTAAACTGTGGATTTGTAGTTAGAGTATGAGCTACTAATCAGTCGTTCCACAGTATGAGGGGTTTATCAGTAAGGGAGGGGTCAGACTAGTTACATGAGGAAGGGTCATATGTCTCAGCGGAAATGCTGCAGTGGAAATGCTAAAGAGCATCAGTGCTGCCTGGGGCTTTGCACCAAAAGGGCTTCATTTATCAGGGGGGACAGAGGGACTGGAGAAGATAAAACCGCACGCTGACATTAAGACAAAGTGCACCGATTTTCCACCTTCTTCTCAATCAGATTTGCCATGAAATCCAGGTGCAAATCCAGTGTCGTTGGTGAGTCACTGGTATCTACATCGCTGTATAATCTCACCGTAAAAGATAGCTTTAATAGGTGGGCTAAAGTTTTGGTCAGAGACTTAGTGCTCAGCAAATGTTAAAGCATTTTTAGACGCCGTTAATTATTTATTTGGATTTGTTTAGTCTACAAACACCTTAGTGGATGTGCCCCCTGAATCAAACCTACTGTATACTCAATGTATTGCAGATAGACTCACCGTTTGATGAGAAATATAATGATCAATAACAACAACAATAATTATTATTATATTTATGCATAATATTTTATATTTATTAATAATTCTCGTTATGATACTTATTATAATTATTATTTATAATGATAATTTAAAAAATCATTATTCTGAGAAAAAACAATTACTTGGTAAAACTGCTTGGACAGCTGCTGCACACACCTCTCTCCATTCAGGTAATTGCATTAATAATGTGAGCATACGGACACTGTTTTTGTTAGAACACATGACATAGTTCTGTCAGTCAGTCTTGTGAAATAGTGTTTTATGGACTGAACTGCATCAAGTGGCAAAAGTTTGATACACAAAACCTAAAAAAGGAAATTAACTTTAAAAAGAGATATAAAAAAAATAATTAACATTATACCCATGTTTTGGGAATGGAAAAGATACCAGATTTCAAAAGGAATTTACTTTAAATGTGTCTAAATAGCCCATTTCAAACTAGTGATACCGCGTTCCATATTTGGGCTCTACACCTGGCTAGATGGATAAATGCAAATTGCATTTATTTGTCATAATCCTCCACATCTAACCCATTTGTGAATGCACACACACAAACATGAGTGCAGCAGGCAGTCCAGGGAGCAGCTGGTGGTAGTGTACCTCAGCTGTGAATTTAGGGACAGGATTTTTCCTTCAATCAACCCACCCCCCAACTGTCCTGTCAGGTCAACCCAGAAATTTTAAAATCCCGAACTTGCTTCTCTAACCATTAGGTCATGGCACTGTATAAAGTCTTCCAGACGTCCAGCGCTGTGCTTGGAACTGTGTTCCACGGAGTGATGGAGCTTCATACAATGCATAATTCACTACATTTACAATGAGCTGTAATGGCTTTTTTGACCTTAGTACAGCAGAACCAGACTCCACTATTCCTCACATGACAAAATGCATATGCCTCAGGACCCTTAATTTCAGAGGTAATCTCTAGCCAGATAGTGTATCTCCAATTCTCTGAAAAAAAAAAACATAGAGTTTATGTCCCATCCATACTGTAACTGACCCCTCCTGCTTCTGCTGGTCAACAGTTCATCCTCAGCAGCAGTGTGTTGATGATATGGACCAGGCGGTGGACTCCTCGCTGACTCACCACAGTCTCCACACCGTTCCAACAGGTCCTTTGTTGTGATTGTTGACAAACCTCTGCCATTCACTGTCGTTTATTCGCTCTTTTCCCTCTCTTTTCTCAAAGTTATAGAGAATCCCCAGCACCAAGGCTCACAATTATCGCAATTATGTATTGATTCCCCGGTGGATAATTGTTAGACAGTGTAATTGCAGTGCACCCAGCTGGGTGATTATTCCTCGTCCTCTTCTTTTCTGTCTCTCCCTCTCACTTTCTCGCTCTTTGTTGCTCTATTGTGTGTTGCCTGTGCGCCTCATTCGTTTTTGTGAGGGTCATTAGCCTCACAGACTGAGAAAAGCAACAAATAAATATTCTATTATCTGTAAATAAGTAGCTATTGAAATGATAGGGGAATGCTCCACAATAAATATAAATACATAAACAAATACATGTAACATGCAGGAGAATTGTGTGTGTGTGTGTGTGTGTGTGTGTGTAATAGTCATTTGGCTGAGGGGAAGAAAAATTTTCACATTCAGTGCATAAATTTTAACTTCGGGGTTCACAGCATAGTGATTATAGGTGATCTCAAAGGAGTCAAGTCATTTCACCAACAGTCTCTTTCATCTGCTCTGATTAATTTTCTTTTAAGACATTTTAAAACTCACTTCCTTTATAAATCGTTTGAGGTGTTTTTGAGTCTCTTGTGCACCTGTTCCCTGTCTCTGCTTCAGTAAATTTATAGCCGTTTCTCAAACGGCGCTCTTGGGAAACGTCATCAGTCGCAGCCCAAGTATTGTTTCGTTTAAAAGTCCACATCTAGCCAAGTATAGTTCAACTCCCCGGATGTGTTCTCGCTCGGCCTGTATTACTGAGGATGTATCAGGGGAATTACTTCTGTAGACTTGAGAGAGTCAGATATCCCAGAATGCATTTCGCACCAACCTCGACGCTATTCAATTTTTTTGCGGCACGGCGACGGTGACTCATTAAGTACGCCGGCGTTACAATTACATAACGACCACAGCGTCCTTGGGAGTTCGTACTCTCGAGCTGAACTCGCCAAGTTTGTACTACCAAGTACGGCAGTTAAAGCCTCACGTACTTTGTATTGAAAAACAGCCATACAGCCATTGACATGTATAATGCACTACATAAAGAGTGTGGAGTGATTTGGAATTAAATCTCCGTGTTTCTCTAATGGGCCGTGGTGTTTTAATGCCTCTCCTTAAGAGGTACTACACAGCACATTCACCCGTGTTAAATCAACACTACTAGTGTTAACAATGAGAGTGTTAAATTATTATACTAACAGTGTGAATGTGACACTAATAGTGTTGATTTAACACTGGTGAACTGGCTGGTATGATAATGCAGTCGTTTTCCTATTCGACTGGATGGGTATATTTTCAAAAACGGATTTGTTAAATAAACACCCTGTGCCCTGCCATCCTTAATAAAGTCCTCAGAAAATATACATAGAAAATAGAAGGGTGCTCACAAACTGATGCCTTGTTGCCCACAGAAGGTTATTGGTTTTTATGTGGTTGTTATGGTCATGTTTCTTCACCTATCAGAGGCCACATGAACTACACCAAGCTCTAAAGCCTGTAAACAGCTATCTGACTCGTTTCCCTTGGCCCAAGGCTAAAAAGCACTGAGTGCACCCTCATTTGATCAGGCTCTGCGGCCAGTCAAGCCTCTGACTCTTGTTTCCCTGAAAAGAGGAGGATGGGTTCTCTTTGATAATCTTTTTAGTTTGAAATGTTTCTGTGACTATTAGTAACATTGTGTTCCGAAATATCTTACACAGGACCCTGTTTAAAAACACTGGCAATAATTATCCCACATTAAAATATCAACATTTTGTATGAACATAATGTCTATAAGAAAGTATAAAAATATGAATTATATGTTATATATATAAGGGGATACTGGGACAGTTTTTTGTGAAGACTTGGTTGTACGTTGTCGATCATGCGATCATTAAATGAGGTTAGTATAATCCGTCACACCAACTCCTCAATCCCAAATATCCTGGCTGGAGCACCATTCCATGGAACAATATAACAAAAAACTTTTTTGCATTATGTCAACAATTGATAAAATGTAATAAAAACAACTAAAGTGTCTAATACATTCTTTATTTATAATCATTTTAATAATGTCTTATGAATGCATTATAAAGTTTTATAGATTCTAGAACATATTTCTAACCAAACCGCGCTCCAACTAACTGCAGTAGTATCTAAACTCTTTGATGCTTTATTCTTCCTGTTCAGTGTGATGTGTGGTGTGAGAGTGTAATTACCCATTTGCTTTCCGACATGTCAAAATACAGCTGCCAAACAAAATGGCTAATCATGTAGAGTGCACTTTCATTACACATGTAATTTGTCCGAGGTGGTCGTGTTCTAAGGAGGACGGTGCTACATGAGTCGTGATGACTGCGAGTTGAGTCATGATGACGGCTTGATGCTGGACCAGGATGCTTACTCTGACCGACTACTATAATGGTCCAAGTAACTGCTTGCTTATAACAGAATGCAGAGTTTGTTTGTTTTTTAATTAATGATTTACACTTCTCTCTGTCAAATACAACCCTCTCTAAGCTCTACTTAATCCAGCAAGTTAGGGGAAAGTTCAGAACAAACTTGTAGTGAGTGTGTGTGTATGTGTGTGTGTGTGTGTGTGTTGTGTATGTATGTATATATTTGGTTATTTTTTAATGTGTGTATTGAGCTGGTGTTCATAAGAAAATGTGGACCTGAGTCATAAAACAAAAAGAGGCCTCTTCATGTTTTTTCTGCATATTGTGGAAGGCCAGAATATCGAGATGTAAATCTGCTGTGAAATATGGAACAGTTTTTTACCCAGATTATAAATACTGATAAAAAAAAACAGTAAATAGCGGAATCAACCTTTAATCAAAAACAGAAAAGCATTTGCCTTTCTGTAGTCCAATTATTAAATAAATGAACTGAAACAGAATTTACACATTGAAGCACGTTCTAATTTGATCAGACTTTGTTTTTATATATATATATATATATATATATATATTTATTGCTAACTAAACAACACAGGTTATAAAAAGCATCAGCTTTTTATGGTCTAGCAGGCATTTCAATCTGTGGCCATTTGGGTTGAAATGAGGGGTATGTATTTTGGCTTAATTGCTTTCATTATGAGTTTTGTTTGCAATCACAGTAGAAGCAAGAAGGTACAGATAATAAGACAGACAGCTCTCACATTTCCTCACATACACATTGTCCACACCGTGTCTCAAATCATATATGAACCCAGGAAAGTAAAATATTATTTTATAACTGTCCATGTCCAAATGTTGAATATAAACATATAACCTCACTGTTCCCTCTTTATTGCTTCCTCTTTGTTTCTCTTTCGCATAAAAGAAAAGTCAGGTAATGCTGTCCTGTGTACACACAGTTTGTTTATTTTGTATAAAGTACACAGTGTAAGGTGAATTTGAATTACTTAAATATTTGTACACAGGGGCTGGTTTATAAGACTTATTCAGGTGCCATGTATCCTTATGGACCTAGAGTGCAGTATGTTTTTTGGCAAATTTTTGTAGAAACCTATATGTGACAGCAGGTTCCATTCCAGCAATTGCCCTTGTGCTGTGCCTGCCGAGCATTGCACTTTATCAAGGGATATCAAGAGTGGTGGGTCCCATGTTGCCCCATCTGTCTAAGCACTCTTGGTTTACATGGGCTGCTCAGCCACCAGGCACTAGGCATTTGACACAATCCCAGGCCTGGCTTCAGCGACAGAACACCTTAACCCTCTCCCAGGAAGGGTACACTGTTTGTTATCATAATAAGGGTGCCTCATGGATTGTCTTTGTCAGGATCTTCACTCCAGTCCTGTTCATCATAGGAGACCCTACTGGGAGCTTACACCCCCACAACAACAGGTCATTAGACCACACAAGCCCCTCCACTACGACAAGGCCCTGATCCACACCCATAAAAATAAAGGTGCTACAAAAGCTTCTTTGAGCGATATCATAGAAGGACCACTATTTGTTATATGAAGAACCATTTTTACTAATATGTTTAAATGGGTAAAGGTCCTTAAGATGGCTTGACGAGTGATGGTGAAGGTTCTTCACACTCATACATCTCTTACACAAACTTGGTTCTTCACTGAATCCATGCCTTTAGAGGTATACCTGTCACAGCCGACTGGGAGGAGGCCCCGGTGGTGGACCCAGAACCAACTGGAAGGATTATATTTCCCAGCTGGCCTGGAAACAACTGGGGTTCCCCCAGTGGAAGAGCTGGTGGAAGATGCAGGAGACAAACATGCTTGGGCTTCTTTGCTTGCCTTATTGCCACTGCAACCAGCAGAAAAGATGAAGATGATGATGAAGATGATGATGATGATGATGAAGATATATGGAACATATTGTTGCAGATTAAGTATGACGTTTGTCTGTTTTCGGGGTCAGGTCAGGTGCTGCGGTCAATGCAGTTAGGGATAAGGACTGAGACCCAATGCTCGTAAATACATTTGGCTCCTGTGACTCTGTGATGTAATAAAAGCTGTAGAATCCTCAGGCGCTGAGATCTGACTGACCCCAGACCCCCCCCCCTTCCCCATCCAGACCCACCCCCCACCACAGTAGAGATCAGACAGAGATTGTGAACACAGCCACCACACACACTCATACATTTGCACAGAAAGCTTTATAATATGAACTTTAAATTATGAGCTTTTATTTCTACAGATTTCCCAAATCAGAACACACTTACACCAACACCCATATGCTTCTTTATGCTTATACCTCTCCTGCAAAACATATATTGACTGAATCAAAGCATCTCAGTAATCACATTGATGTCCTGCATATTCTCTTTCTGTTGTCTCAGTAACCTAATGGTGCAATATACTTTAAAGAGTAACAGGATATTACTTTAAATGAAGTGGACAAACTTGAAAAGTTGCATTATTGACGAACACAGGGAGCTGAGTATAGACAGCATGACCCTGCATCCACATGGGTCTATTTGGTCCTGCTCAGTCTAAGTCAGCAGTAATGGGCTTTGTGAGGATCTTGATGAGACCCTGAGACACTTGTGAGAGTTTAGGGGGCGGTGACACAGATGTTTTCCACAGCTGTGGCCATTATCCAGAGGAAGTGACCATCGTCGATGAGCCAAAGTGTGTGTCATGTCTACGTCACAGACCAGGAGCAAGGCGCTCTCACAAGTGCCATTGATCTGGCCTTATGGAGGCCTCAGCTCTCTGGTCACGTCAAAACCTCAGAGGCAATTTTCTCATATCTGGCCCGATAAGCAATTTCAGACATAACATCTTATTTGGATTGCTTTGTTTCACGTCTTCCTTGATAGCAGGCCTTTTAGCTCCATGCAAAACCCATTGTGCCTGCTCCCATGTCACTTTGGAAATAGGCATGTCCCACCTGGTTATTTCACACAATTTCTCAGTCACTCAAATGGGAAATCTACAGGGAAGTGAGCAAAAATCCTCTAATACCCCAGGCGCCCAGGAAACGATTTAGAGGTGAATTTGATGCAAACTTTTATTGTTTCAACAATTGACAGCGCATGAATTCCTTGGTGGTATTCGTTTTTTTTAATAATAATTCCAAGTTCATCATCCTGTAATATTCCTTTGCCCCATGCTGCAGAGATCGCAAACTGCACTTTGTAAGAGAAGTGATGTTTGTTTAGTAGCGGCTAAGGCGCGCTGTCAGGTCTTGACTTCAGGGCGAAAACTCAACAGAAAAAAAAAGAAATCAATACCCTGTTCCTCTCAGGAGGGAGAATCATAGATTTGTCTTTGTGAATAATGTCAAACATTACCCCAGGGGAAGGATGTTTAAAGAAAGGTATTAAAGAACATTTCCTTTTTGTTTCATTTCTCTTTTGGGTTATCATATGTGCCTCCTGCTAAGCTGAATGGAGAGATGACAGAAAGGATAAGGGGCAATAAGAGTGGGGAAGGCAGCACGTGCAGAGAGGAGAAAATGTCAGAGTTTAATTAGGAGGTGCGTCAGTGAGGTATGGGCACTCGTAATTATCACATCCAGCTCCAGTCTGCCCTCAAGCAGGGGCTACACATGGTGCCATTATGAAAGGTAAATTCAATAAAGCGTTCACTTCCAAAGAAGATTCTGGACTGATGTGTAGTGCTGGCTGGGAGAGAGTCTTCTTGGACTTCAGCATGGCCTCTGGGTAAGATCTGCTGTACCGGCCTTTAGTAATCTCTTAACAGCTTAAAGATGCACTATGTGCAATTTTTTTTAGATCATAGAGACCAAGAGAGTAAAAAAAAAAATGGTCGGGCTCCATGAGCTGGTTACCTGAGTAATGTCATTTGGGGTGTGGTTCACAATGCTGATCTGCACAGCACTGAAAGTTAGTGAACGGAAAAGAGAGTTATTGCTGAATATGGAGTGATATAAATGGAGCTGGCTCACAGGGCACAGAGAGCTTAGGCCAAACAAGAGCAAAAACAAGCTCCCACTGAAACAACAGAAATATAAGATCTATTTTGAATATTTGGTTTCAGTTGAATTCGCCAGCTTGTTAGGATAAAATGGGCTTGCTTATTTTTAAAATTAATTCATTTCCTCCTTTTCATTCCATTTTAAGTGGTCAACTATATGAGGCAGAAATGTGGCCTGTTATTTGACTTACTCCACCTTAAATGGTGCAGTGAGCTTCTTTTTGGCTGCACTGTATATTAACCTAAAACAGGGTGACCAGATCTGAGATGGTGAAAAAGAGGACGCGTCTCAGTGAGGGGGTGTCTCGCCCCTCGCTGCCGTTGTATGCTTAGCTGAACCTTAGTGTGCTCTTAAGTCCTTTACACCTTTATTTGCTACACAAAACATGGGAATTTCTTTTTTAATTAATCCGAGAACTTACATTTACGTTTCAGCATAGCTGCTCGAGATGAGGGTAGGTACATGAGCTTTGCCTGACGTAAACAAGGACGACTGACGTGCAGACTGACCAATTAATGTTTACAGAGAAGGTTCTCGACCAATGAGGGTAGCTCTACAGTCAGACCGTCCAATCAGAAGATTTTAGGCTACTTCACCACGCCCCCTTCTCACTCAAGCGACCCAATCGGAGTAGAGGAGGGCGGGACTAGTTTGTGAACGAAATGCTTCTCGAAATTCTGTGTAAGCTCTAGAAAAACAAAATCCCAGACGTTTGTGAAATTCTGACATTTTTTTAAGTCTAAAAAAGAGGACTTGTCCGGGTAAAAGAGGACGTCTGGTCACCCTACCTAAAACATTAACGTTTAGGCTCCAGCCTGAAACAAAAACTATCATTTGTGACACATTAACATATCAGAGAGGTCACTAATTCCCTAAACTTACCATAATAATTTAATAACAACAATTATTAGTTTATTTACATCAAGTCTTGAATACAGAAAAAAAAAACATTCAGTTGTTAATAGGAGGGAGCTGATCAAAATGCAAAAAAGGTGTGTTTTCAGTTGTGATTTAAAAGAAGAGAGAGAATAGGAGAGATGGAGAGATTGAGGTAATGTGTTCCATAGTTTTGGGGACATGATACTGAAGGATCTGCACCCTGCAGAGATCAGTCTGAATTTGGGGATGGAAAGAATACTAGCGTCAGAGGGCCTAAGTGTACAGGGAGGGCAGTAAAGGGTTAGGAGTTCTGCTAAAAAAGGAGGTGCCAGACCATGTAGTGATTTGTACATGAGCAGGAGGAGTTTAAAATGAATGCGTTGTGAGACAGGTAACCGATGTAACTGAGAATAGGGGTGATGTGGGCCGATTTTTTAGAATGTAAGGGAATTCTGGCAGCTGAGCTTTGAACATACTGAAGTGTGCGGATGGTTTTTTTTTAAATAAGCCACAAAGGAGAGTGTTGCAATAATCAATACCTGACATAAACAAAATAAAAGAAAAAATGAGCAAGAATTTTAACATCATGTCTATGTTTATGAGCATGATTAGGTTTTGATTAGGTGCTCATTAAATCCAAGATGTTCAGAAAATTCATTATATTTTCAAGACTTTGGGCAACGTACTCATCTACATTACTTATTAAAAGTTGTGATGATGTAAGGTACTCCTTGCACTTACACATGGGGATATTATGCATCAGAATGTCATTATTTGTCATCAGGATTTCTTCAGTTGCTCAGTTCTACAACTTTTCGTATATAGTTTTACATAACTCTAAGTTTTACATAGATTGACTGAGTAAACTGCCACCAACAAATTCCCCGAAATCATTAATCTGACTGAAGAAAACATTATTGAATGATTTATGGAGGCTCTAATAAATGTCCATCACCTCTGGGAATATAAGGCCACCAGTCACTAATCGGACATGACACACAGTTTTCAGCAGCACACACAGCATATTAAGAGTGACATTCAGTGAAGCATTCTAGAGGGCTCCACAGTATTTATCATTCCACCAATAAAAAGCACTCGGAGGTACATCAAATATCCTACAACAAAAATATTCAATATGGTCATTTGCAATAGGTGTATTAGCCTGCAGCTGATATTTGACTCATATTAAAGACATTTTTTAATCTAAGGTATTGTCTTTATTTCACAGTTTGAGCAATATTTCATTTAAAATATGGACTTGGGCCGGCATGGTGGTGCAGCAGGTAGTGTCGCAGTCACACAGCTCCAGGGACCTGGAGGTTGTGGGTTCAATTCCCGCTCTAGGTGACTGTCTGTGAGGAGTTGGTGTGTTCTCCCCGTGTCTGCATGGGTTTCCTCCCACAGTCCAAAAACACACGTTGGTAGAGGGATTGGCGACTCAAAAGTGTCTGTGTGTGTCTGTGTTGCCCTGTGAAGGACTGGCGCCCCCTCCAGGGTGTATTCCCGCCTTGTGCCCAATGATTCCAGGTAGGCTCTGGACCCACCGTGACCCTGAACTGGATAAGGGTTACAGATAATGAATGAATGAATGAATGAATATGGACTTGAAAAATAACAACCATTTTAAAATACAAATGGTGCTATGACTTATAAAACTACCCAAACCCACTCTGGTGCTTTATAAAACCTTCTGTTTTTGTTTTTGTCTATAATCTTTTTTAATCAGTTTTAAAACTTTTAAATACAGTTTGGCAGCTTTTTCCTGCCTTCCCATTTAGGCAAGTGGATTTAAATGTAATCTTCTCATTTTAATGATGCCATAATAAGACCATATGATGTGTGCAGAACTTTCTTAAAGTTAAATGTGGTGTTCACAACAGTAATCAATAAATACTTTTTTAGAAGCAGTTTCCTCACCATTTGCTAACTCTTCAGTATGTTTGTGTGCTGAAAGCAGGTTAACCGTGTTTATGAAGCCCCAGTATCAGTAAACGTGTAAAAATACAAATGGCTTGGTCAGACACGCCAGGCTTCCTCCCTCTGCTCAAGGCAGAACAATAGCAAAGAGAGAAAATCATCAAAAGAGATGAGGATTTTGCTTTATTTCTGCTCCATAGGTGGGTAATACTGATTAAATTTGGCTGTTTCTGATTTTTTAGGTAGGAACCCAGTTTAAATTCAGAAGGTTGCTGCTAACATGAAAGTAAACACAGACCAAAAAAACCCCCCAAAAAACTCAACTCGAGTTACAAATGAGTGAAAAAAAATAAGTTCAACAAGTTCAACTTCAGCCGTGTACAAACTACAGTCAAACAACAGATAAAGCCGAGCATACGCGACCGAGGCCCTCTGTTTTTTTTTTACCCATTTACTGACACTCAGCCTACGTACATATTAAACCACTTTCCATCGCACACAGACTGTAGAGTGAACGATTGTGAGGAAACATCCTCAGAATTTTATGAAAACTGTTTTTGTATTACAATCTTGAACATCACAGTTAAAAATAATTTGCCGAATATTGCTTATATATCAACCCTAGGGTGCCTGTTAAAGCCTTTAAATTATTTGCAAGGTTCTCAAATATTTAAAACATTCCTCATGCTCATACAGTTCATATACATTAATGGTTCAAGAAACATTAATTGAATGTTTAAGGGGACCAAAATTGTTTTTTCTATGGCTCAATTGATCAAAGAACTTCTTTATATTGTACTTTAAAGACAGCACATGAAATGTCTTGATAAAAAATGTCTTAAAGATACACTCTTTAACCTCACTATGCAGCTCCTGTTAACAAGTAACGGCACTCTAAACACTAAGAGCTGTGCTACCTCCAGCAAAGTGACAAATGTGGAAGACGTGTGACAGCTGTTATCAGCCATCGTCACATGTTTAGAGCAAATACCATTCAGCCCCAACACCCTCACCCTCCCACTGACCAGCAGGAGTCCACTCTCTCTTTCACTCTCTCCCTGTCTCTCTAAACAACCACTGTCTAACAAATAAAACCCCAGACACTGTAGCCTGTTTGTACAGGCAGCTAATATTTGTCCAGGAGGCTATTAAGGTGGCTGCAAATGCCTACTGGTCATGTAGAAATAGATGTAAGCCCCATACCCCGGTCTGTGATACAGTCTGCTCAGTGAAAAGGCCCCTCACCACTCACAGGTGTCTCTCATTATACATCTGCTATCACGTCACACCACGCACATCAAGCTATCTTGTTGTTTACAAATTACAGCCCTCAGAACAAACAGGCTGTCTCCTTCACGCTGGAAAGGATACTGTCACCGGCGTTCATCGCATAGAATAATGTAACATTGTCACCACAGCATCAAATACAGCTGGAGATTTCTTTTAAATGGACGGGGATTGAGCATGTAAGCATTTGATGTAAACGCTGACTATTTCATTGTGACATTGTGATTGTGGAGGTGAGGACAAGGATAGGCTTATAGACAAACTAATCATAGAGGAATAGACGAGAGAGAGAGAGAGAGAGAGAGAGAGAGAGAGAGAGAGAGAGAGAGAATGGAGATGACATTAGGCACCAGGACAAATTTGACTCAATGTTGAGGTGCTGCTGAGAAAATTAAATCATGCATTCAGGATCAAATAAAAAAAAATAAATGATGGCTAATGCACTTATGAATTTCCATTTCAAACAGGGACATATAACTTTCAAATACAAAGCAATTTACAGATTTAGTCACTACTCTTATTAACAGATGAATACAATATAGGGCCCCCCTCCCCCTCAAAAAAAAAAAAAAAGGAATGATCAAGTATAGGCATTTTTTATTTCTCAACATTACGAGGTTTTTTACAGTAAACACAATATGAAACACTAAAATAATTACAATAATTAAACTTAAACAGAGGGTAAAAAAGAAGAACTTACATAGATGAGTTCAATTCCATCAGCAACAAAATTAAATTGAATTTAGGACTGTTTATTCAAACCAGGTGTGGGATTATGTTTATAAATATATTGGAGAATGCCACAAGGAAAGGGTTGGACAAGTATGAAATGCAACTTGTTGTATATATTTTATTTATTTGCATGTCATCACACTGATTTATGTAAGTGTCCTATAACACAAATAAATGCTACCAGAGCAATATTTCTTCTTCTTCTTCTTATTTTTTTAACATATAATTTCTTCAATTCTCAGCTCTCAACTCTCATTTCTCATTAGTGATTAGTTGGAGATTTGTGTGTTGGTAGTGTATGGGTAGTGTATATTTTAAGTTCCACTGTCTTTTTTTTTGGAGCTTGAGAGGGGCAGCATTTAAATATATTTATTAATTTAAACGAATGATTCACATTGTTGTCCTCATATTTGATTTTTCAAGGATTGCATTTTTTATTTTATTTTATCTTTTAAATATTACATGATTTAAGTTTTGCATTTTATGGTTTATTGTTAAGTTTAATATTTTATAATATGGTCAATAATTACCGCAATAATATAGCAATTATTTTCATTTTAAAACCTCTGTTACTCTAAATGCTAAGATATATATATATATATAACAGATATATATATATTAATTTCTTTATTTTCCTACATCATTGAACAGATTGTGTGAGACTTGATGATTAAATCAGTACAAGTGCTTGTTATAAAATCTTGTTTCATGGTAAAGCAGATTTTCCTGTGATGATGCCAATTTGGAAAAGCTTGTTTTCTTAAAATATCACAGTGATCTAAAGAACAAATTAGTAAAATCAGTCATCACTTTATAGCAAACATAAATATTACATTCAATGTTCATTTAAGAGTTGCATTCTTCTGAACACATAAACAAGTGAAACAAAATGATGTCATGGGTTTGTTTTTATATTACAGTGTCCTAAAATTAGAGTAACACAGGATTTTAAGAATTGTATTTTTTATTTTATTTTATCTTTTAAATATTACATGATTTAAGTTTTGCATTTTATGGTTTATTGTTAAGTTCACTATTTTATAATATAATTACAGCCACAATATAGTAATTCTTTTAATTTTAAAACCTCTGTTGCTCTCAATGCTAAGTCAAGTCCACTTGAAAATAAACCTTTAAAAAAAAAATCAGTGAAACCTCTAAAAATAGCTATTCCTAAACATTGCACAATCACATTTGATCTTCTGTTTGAACGGAAATCTACTGGTAAATGTCAGACCATGCACAAGACTGTCCAGAGACACCACACTCATGCCCTGGAGGCTGAGGATGGTCACTTCCTGTCCATTGCCCAGCACTGCCACTGGTTATCACAGATGGAATATAACAGCAGAGGTGACCTGAATTTGACCTCTCAACCTGGTGACCAACACAAACCCTCAAATAAGAGTCTGCAGGGAAAAACAGGTAGAATATCATCATTCATTCATTGTCTGTAGCCGCTTATCCAGTTCAGGGTTGTGGCGGGTCAAGAGTCTACCTGGAATTACTGGGTGCAAGGCAGAAACACACCCTGGAGGGGGCGCCAGTCCTTCACAGGGCAACACACACTCACACCTACTGACACTTTTGAGTCGCCAATCCACAATCCAACATGTGTTTTTGGACTGTGGGAGGAAACCAGAGCACCCGGAGGAAACCCACATGGACAGAGGGAGAACACACCAAACTCCTCATAGACAGTCACCCGGAGCGGGACTTTAACCCACAACCTCCAGGTCCTTGTGAGCTGTGTGACTACGACACTACCTGCTGCACCACCATGCCGCCCAGGTAGAATATCAGTGCTGTCCAAAAACCAAAAACAGATGTATATATATTAATTTCTTTATTTTTCTACATCATTGAACAGATTGTGTGAGACTTGTTGATTATATCAGTACAAGTGCTTGTTATAAAATCTTGTTTCATGGTAAAGCAGATTTTCCTGTGAAGATGCCAATTTGGAAAAGCTTGTTTTCTTAAAATATCACAGTGATCTAAAGAACAAATTAGTAAAATCAGTCATCACTTTATAGCAAACATAAATATTACACTCAATGTAAATTTTAGAGTTACATTCTGAACACATAGACGAGTAAAAAAGACATGTCATTTGACCAGGGGACACCAAAGTGTCCCTTGGAAATATTAAAAAAATGAAAATGGTCTAAATATATACCAGAAGGGCTGATGCTATTAAATATATTGACATGCAACTGGTGAAGGACATTTTTGCAAATAACTGTAATTACAGATGACATTTCTTCAAGCAGGATTATAGAACATAGAGCATTAATAGTGAAACACAATAAAAAAAATATTTTATATACTAACGTTATAATAATTCTATAGTACCATATGATCAGAAACCACAACATTTATTTTATGAAAAAATACCTTTAAAGTAATTGTATAGCTGTTTTCTTCCTCTCTTTGTGATGGAGCCGCTCTGCAGGTCAAAACCAGCTCGTGTGTCCATCAAAAGTATGCCATGTATTCTCTGTAGATTGACTCAAATGTTGGTAAATTGTGGAGCAGCTCATTAAACTGTGGTAATTCAGATTAAGCCAAGAAATGAGAACGGATGCAAACTGCAGTGGTAAATAAACAGTTAAGCTTGTGCCAAAAATATTTACAAGGCATGCGGGAGTGTACTGGAGCTTTCCAAAGATTTTAAAAATGTATTGCGCTTTATGGGATTAAATAAATAATTGCCTGTATAATATAAAACATCAAACAGATTGTAAAAGCCATCCAGACCATTTCAGAATGCTTCACTAAGGCAGATTAAGTTTAACCCTAATTCTGACACTGAGTTTATAGGATAATCATTAAAAGTCATTCAAAATCATTTTAAATCATAGATAAATGAAGACTGGATTAATATGTGGCAGGCTGCGTGTAACAGAGTGCTTTAAAGGCCTCAGGTAAATAGTTATTCTATATAACATATAAAATATTGTAATAGGGCCTTGTACATTAATAGTTGACCATAGTTCCTTACACGTCAAGTCCTGCCCACTTTCAAATACATTTCAAACACACTGTAAGGCCTGAGAGATAGTCATGTGACACCCAGCAATTTCACTGAAGCTATTTCTGCTGTCATTAAAAATGAAAATACAGTGTTACATTAAAAGGTTCATTCATATTCATTCCAAATGATTAGGTTTATGTAAATGTGTATATTATAGAATTATTATTTGAGCTTTTGTGTGTTATATTTACTCCTATAAACACTGTAACTGAGTTGAAAACAAAATGTCTAAAGTATATAGGCATAAGTATGCCTCCTTAAAGTATAAAAACACACACCAAAGAGAGATTAACTAAATACTCACCTTGGTGGTAAAAATGTAATGACACAATAAAAACTGAAATTGAATTCTGTGAAAACTGAATTCCCTGTAGCAGCCTCACGGGATCCAATAATAGAACTAATCTCTGTTCAAAACTGGCCTCAGAACTGTTCCTTTTCTGGTTTACCGTTGATTTGTTCAACATAAATTCAAGAAGTCTTCTAAAGGTGAAGCTTGGAATAACAGGCAATTTCACTCCTATAACTTTGTATTGAGTCTCTCACAGTAATGATTGAGCTTAAGCTCTTCTCTACGGAAGCATACCCACTCTGGCCCTTATCCCATCTGTTATAACTAAAATATACAAGGTCTTAAACAAATTTCATAGATGCTCCGTTTTGTAGTGTGTCTACCAAATATATTTATATATAGTCTACATATAGTTCTGTCTCCCAAGTTATGTTTGATCTAAAAGATTATGATTAAGTGGATATGATTTGTGAACATATGATTAGCATTAATTGCATGAATACTCTTGAAAACATTCTTTAGAATTATATCTGTAAAGTAAAATAAACAACAGCAGACCTATTTGATGCCATTACTGTTATTGTTGTTATTATTGTAATTTTTATTATTATTACAGGTGATCATGAGTTCCATACAGAGCAAACAAAGAAATCATTAAAGCGTCGTTTTTCTTTGGGGAGATTTTAAAGGTGATTTGCAAGAAATAGTTCTGTGTAAACGGTTGGAATGAAAAAAATAAAAAAAATAAAAAGAAGTCATGTGATAGAGAAATAAAAAGTTTCCCCTCAAAAGATTAAAACATCAATAAATGTTTTCTTCTTGCAGCTTAAAGTATCACTTAGATATTTAAGTTTTAAAAAGGTTTTTGGTAACGAGTGATGTTTTACGGTATAAAAGAATACATTGCAGATTGATACCTACCTCCATTTTTGTAAACAGTTCTGTCTTGACTGCCTTCAGCCCGACACATTTACACTTTCCACTCCGAAGACTGACGATCTGCTGGTGAGAATAAAATAGATTCTCTGTTGACCGCCAGAGGGCGCCAAAACACCACATCACATTTTCCCCAGTAGACCGCTCTGATTCTAGGACCCTGTGTACTGTAGAAGTATTAGAAGTAAATACGTTGTCAAATATCGGGTTTCAGACTGGAGTTCTATACAGAGAAAAAAATACACTAATATTTAAATATATACACGGATAATTAACTGCTATATAGCATGTATTTTTCCATAAAGTACACTTGCGTTTTTCTGATTAAATGGTCGTGTTTTTCTCGCTGTTTCAGATGTTGATGTTCCAGTTCGTGCAAACGAACGTTTGAAACCCATGCAAAACACAGAGAGACGGAGAGAGATGTGTGTGTGTGTGTGTGTGTGTGTGTGTGTGTGTGTGCGCGCGCGCGCGCGCGCTGCATGTGTGTCTACTGTAGAGCTGCACACATGGAGATGAAGGGCCGCCACGCTTTCCCTCGGTCTGTGAAGGAGAAGAAACTATGAACAAACGCCACTCACTGAACAGCCTCCGGAGCACAGAACTCGCTTAAACGGTAAAACGGTGAGCGGTTTAAACGTGACTTTATAGTTTTGTGTTTTATTTTAAACTCCTTGTCAATATTAGTAGTAAGAGGGGATGTGACGGAGGATGAGGCTGAAGTTGGCTCCTTCGTCGTATTTTCAGTTCCACCTTAAATGGTGCAGTAGCTACTGTTTGATTTAAGGTGGAACGGGAAGTTCAAACTAAAAGCCTGCTTCAGCTTCTCAGATAGTTGGAGCTAGTTACAACACACACGGTCAAGTTTAAATTTGAGTTGGGCCACAGCAGGATATACTTTACCCAATTTTAGAATTCTTACAAAAAATTAAGCCGAAACGTTTAAAAAAGGTTTTAGGAAAAGAGGAGGTTTCAATTACGTTCACATTCCTTTGCATCTCTTTGAATGTGGTTCAAAGCAACGTAAATACGACTTTGGCTCCTCTATGTGAAGTTTCTAACCGTTGAATATCAGTGTCTGTAAGTTTTCTCCTTTTTACAGCAGCCCACTGTCAAATTGTGTTACAGCTAATTTAAATAATGTATTCTTGAACGTCGGCATGACAACACGGAGTGTTCCACCTCAGAAACCAGGCTGTTGTTTGTCACTTGTAAAAGACTAACCGTCCACTACAGAAATGAGTTGTGTGTCTAAAGGGTGAAATGAGCTGAGTTATTCTTGGTGTTTTGTAATTTAGCTGTAGTCTTCAGCATTTTATGGGTCAAAAGTTTGTGTTCACTTTTAAAGTCCACAGACCTCCCCAATCTCTGTTTAAATACAAAAACACAGCAGTACAGGATGCTTTGTGACCACATTTCCTCACTACCTTAGTTTCACACGGGTGTGGTCCATTTCCTATTCAGGTCCCACAGCTTTTGATGGTTACAGCCAGAGGTCGGCAATATGATTATATCTCCTCATATCGTGTACTTTTTTCTGAACATTGTGTGGATTTCCTTCCAAAAACTTCACAAAGGACACTAATTTGTTAAATAAAATTCTCATTAGCTCTTTTTAGTTGGATGTAGTATAAAGTACCGTGTGGGGAATGAGCGTTATTGTACCCATGGTATTTGCCATATGACCTAAACATGGGTACAACAGTTCATAAAGGTTTGGGTGTATTGTCCACCACTTTTATGTCATCACTGTTTCACAGTGTAGCTATAACTAATTTTGTCAAGGTTCAAGGACATGCACTAATCCCGAATTTCCTGAAAGGTCATCAAAACAAAACAGTATTAGGTCAGAGTCTTCCCACATAGATGCTGTTTTCTTCCTCTCTTTGTGATGGAGCCGCTCTGCAGGTCAAAACCAGCATGTGTTTCCATCAAAAGTATGCCATGTATTCTCTGTAGATTGACTCAAATGTTGGTAAATTGTGGAGCAGTTCATTAAACTGTGGTAATGCAGATTAAGCCAAGAAGTGAGGCTTAGAAATGAGAACTGATGTAAACTGCAGTGGCTCTGGTTAAAGAACCATTAAACGTATGTGGAGCTCTTCTTCTAACTAAACCACAGGTTGTTAAAATAAGAAAAGTTTACCACAGAGAGATATTATTTTATTTCCTTTCTGGTATGTTGTATGACATGCCATTGTGTGGTCAGATAATATTAGTTGTCCAATAAGATTGTGTTTTTCATAATTTGAGATTTTTAACACAGATTTTTAATTATTATTATTAATATTAATATTATAATATTTTTATATATTGGCAGCAAGAGAACAGCCCACACATTTTGATATATGATTATTCAGATGTCTGTGAGGTATTGGTTAAATATGGAGCAGTCCCCCTTGCTATATTCATCCAGAGGAAGACAAGAAGTTACACCTGATAAGTGAAGCAGACTATAATGGCACTGGGAGGATGGCCTGTGAACTCTCAGTGCTTTTTTTTTCACTTATATTCAGCCAATGTGCTGTGTTAGAGCCTTGGGGCATTAAGACCAAACCATAGCCTAATTATAGATACTTATATAGAGATGTGAACATGTTTGTTTAGCTTGTAGATGAGTGTGGTATGAGTCAGAGTCTCTGTTCTGTTCAACTGGTTTCACAAGATATCATCTACAGATGTCCCTGAATTAGACGGTGAACTTAACCTATGTGGCTCTGTAGTTGTTCTGTTGTGATGTTTCACAGTGCGTAAAAGACAAAGCTTGGGAAAGAATGTAGAAACAATGTTTTTTAATATATACACACACACACACACACACTTCTCCCAGATATTTCATATACTGAGTTTGGTCTGTCTCCACAACATGAGTAGCCAGAATAAGTAGGACACCTCTGCAATAAAGCTTGCTAAACTGTGTTTGGCTTTAGTAGATTCATAGTTTCTAAGGGGTTTGTTTTAGTGAAAATGTTCACATGGATCATGGCATTTTTAAACAGTTAAATAAACTTGTGCAGAAAATATTTACAAGGCATTCAGGAGTTTACTGGAGCTTTTCAAAGATGCCCATTCTGACATTGCAGTCCTATGCCACTGATTCTTTTTCTGACAGAAGGTCATGTATCGTTAGGGATTAGCAGAATAGAGCATGTTTGCATTCAGTGATGCTGCTGCTTATAGGTTTCTTATTAAGGAACTCTGTGTTTTGAGGGGAAGGGCTGACTAAAGATAGGTCACGTTTAATATTTACAAGAAGTAGAGATGCCAGCTAGTTACATGCTGAGTTATATGAGGGTCCCAGTTGTAAAACTGCCTGCAGGTCTGTTAAATTATCTGTTGTGTTTTCCTGTTTACTTGATTAGAGCTCAAGACGTACGAGTAAGAGGATTAAATAATATCTTGAGTAAATGTTCGAATGTAAAAGTAGATTTGACAGATGAACAAATTGAAGGCAGCCAGAGGAAAAAGGCCATGAACTAGACTTGCTATATACTTACATTCATTTTGCTTTTATTTTGTGTTGAAATTTGCAAAAGCAAAAACATCAAAACCACTTTTGTCCAGTACTTAAAAGCAATGCCCATGACTATAATCAAAAAGCAGATTCTGTTAAATTCAGAAGATGTTTCCTTGCCATTTGCTAGCTCTCCAGGCCGTTTGTGCTGGACACTGGTGTAATGTGTTTTCGAAGCCTGAGTGTCAGTAAACGAGTAACGAAACAAGTGGCTTGGTCACACATACTAGGTTTTCTTTATCACTGCTCGTGGCAGAAAAAAAAAGTTGAGAATAGTGCATTATTATCTACTTCATATGTGGATAACTGACAATTTAAAATTTTTTATGTATTTATTTATTTTTTAACTATTTAGGTAGGAACCTTTTCTAAATTCAGAAGACTTAGTGAACACAGTCTGAACGTGTTACAGAACGAAACAACTCGAGTTACAATGAGTTTCTCTGGTAATTCAAACCATAAATAAAAACTTACAGACAGTCGGGATTCTCCTCAAGCGTATAATTCCACCTTAAAAGATTAAAACATTTAGGAACTATTCCAGCAATGTGTCTATATTTGAGCTGTGCATTGTTGCCTACTACATCTCGTACGTTGTTTTTAAAGTCCCTGGGAACCCATTTTGAAATTTTAGTTTATTTTTATATATATATATATATATATATAATTATAAACTTGGGTGTTATGGGACATTTTCAGCAAAGTTTAAATTAAAAAAACACAAAACAGAAATATAAATCTCTCCTCAAATATGACCAGCAATGCTCTCCTCTCGATGTAGAACGAGCAGTCCTAAAGGTGGGTAATGCTTATGTCAGTATTACCCTTACCAATCACAAAGCTACCATAGCCACGCCTCCTCTCTGAGTCAAAGAGACTGGCGAGCTAAATCTTAGGAGTCATCTTAGTGAGCTAGGGGTAAGGTTGCAGTGTAGAGCAGAGTAGCAGCAGGGAAGCCAGACCCATTCAGTCAGCAGTACAGCAAAGTAGTAGCGGGGATAGTAGGCATAATCATTTGGCATGTAACGCAGAGTAGCAGGAGGGCTGGCAGCCACGCTTGGTCGGCAGTACAGCAGTGTAGCAGCAGGGTAACAGCCACATTCAGCCAGCAGTGCAGCAGAGTAGCAACAGGGAAAGCACCAGTTTGGAGACACTCTAGAAGGTATCCAGTTCTTACAATTATTTTAACACAATAATCACACGAAACCACACAAAAGACATCCATAGGTGCATAAATGAGTGGCTGTATATTGCCAATTCTACCTGCCTGTGCTGTTTTATTGTGTATTTTTTGTAAAATGACAACTGCAGTTCAGAGGAAAAAGAGTCTCGAAGCTGTGTGTTACCATGGTAACGTAAACAGCATTCTGTTCTCCAGTGATAGAGAGCTGTCAGTCATGCGCTGTCATTAGTATTAGGCCATGCCCACAACATTCTCTCCAGGACAACAAGTGCCAGTTAGCTCAGCACAGCCCGACAGTGCACCCCCCACAGTAATACCGCATACTGCGATAATATTTTGAGACTGTATGATGATATGAAAAATGTGGACAGTCCATTTTGTTCCAACTTAAGGATCACACATTGTAGAACTTAAAATATAGAACATAGAAAAAATATAGAGAGCTCTGAGGAGTGTGATTTGGTCATTTATCATATTTCTGTTTTGTGTTATTTATTTAAACTTTGCTGTACGTTTCACATAACATCCGAGTTTAGAAAAAAAAAAAAAAAATTCAAAATGATTCCCAAGGAGCTTTAAGGTGCTATTGTTGCTCACTTTGCTTAAGTGTGCAATCTATAGCCTCAGGGTGTTACTCTGTATCCCATTCTACCTGTTGCAAAGTGTCTTAGCTTCAAGATGAAGGAAGAAATGAGAAAACAGGCTTGATAACTGTCCTATAAATACTTTAGCGAAAGAGTCAGTTTGAGGGATGCATGATTGGAATGAGCCAGGATCGAAATCTGTATATTGACACTGTGCACGTGTTAGATTTGCCCAACATTATAACCATTTTATAATTTATTTAGCTAAAGGTAAGGAGCTAAAGAAAATGTATGGAATTAAAGAAAATGAAAATGACTGAGAATCAAATTTCAGCTGTAAAAATATACTATCAGTGCAAACGGCCTTTAAGCAGGTGCTGAACTCAAAGTTACTTAACAGCTGCTACTCCCCTCAGACATTTTCACAACATCTTTAGTGAAACCTTTGGCTTCTTATTTTTCAGTAAGTGTGTGAGTAGATCTACTAAAGCAGTCTTTTGCTTTTGTGACTTGCCAAAGCGCTGACCTGATTTTTTTTTTTAAGTCTTTCTCTAATATTAATATGGACACAGTTTGCGGCAAATGGAACATACTAGCTGAAACACTCAAAAAGAGGCATATGGCTATATTTATGCGATGTTGTCCTACTAACTGATAAGCGCTGATTGTATTTCAGCAGTAGGCCACAGGCCTGTATTTTCTTCCTTTGCATAAAGGGCAGTTACCCAGTCATAGCCAGATCCTCTTTGATTTAATTATACAAATGTCTTCACACTGACATGTTTAAGGTCAACATTATGCTTCTTTATTTTTGCATTGGAACCACAAGGCCAGTTATGTAAACAAATGTGTGTGCTACTCAAAACCAAAATTAGTTTAGATTATATTAATACATTTTTGTGAGCACCCTGCGAAAAACTGGCACCCCCTCCAGGGTGTGTTACTGTGTAATCCTAACCCCTGCGCCCAGTGTTTCTGGGTAGGCTCCGGACCCACTATGACCCTGAACTGGACAAATAGTTACAAACAGTGAATGAATTAATAATACTACTTGGCTCTATTAATACACACAAAAAAGAGCAACTTTGGATTTTAAATAAAGTGGGGGTATTTGTGTCAAAAACATTGCAGCTCCTGGTTTTATCATCATTCTATAGAAATGTCTATTTAGCAAATGACTTCCCATTAAACCACACTGAACTCTCAGTGATCGAATTGTAAAGTATTGGTGGAATTCCTCTGTATGTCAGGTCCCCTAAAATTTCAGTTGTGTCACTGAGCTGCAGTGCTGCGGTAGATGACATGACCATGTTGCAGAACCAGAAGTTTCATTCTCACATAGAAGTGAAAGGTTCATCGACATCTTCTCTTGACTATGGGCTTCACTGGGATTTCACATGGAATACAAAGTTCTTTTTCTTTCTTGTGAAATTGGGAAGAACCCCTCAAAAAATCTGAATTTTTATGTTTTCTTTTCAATGCCTCCAGAAGGAAAATTATTTGTAATAATAAATATACTGAGGTTCTTTGTTTACATTGACCTTGGAATTCAATCTTATTTATAGAAAAACTCCACAAAACGAAAGCATCCAAAACAGCTTAAAATATTTCCAGACAAAAAATCCCACCTACACAAAGGCTGCTACAGATTTGCTGAAAATCATGGATCTAAATAGATAAGATATGTGAAACAGTAGCTGTACTGGCTCCCATGCCATAGCACATATTTCAGAGTGAAAGGGAAACCCATCATACCATTAGACGAATGTTTCAGATCATTTTTGGACTTCCCCTTCATTAATATTTTACAACAAAATGTATCCTTTAAAGGGCAGTTGTTGTACATGTACCAAAAATAAATAGTTGCATACAGTAATAAACCAAGAACATTTAATGAATGTCTGTTATGCCATGTGACATTAGGGATTACATGATACCATGGAATTTTAGTTAATGTTACACTGGAGTTTCAAAGATTTAAATGAATGAAATTATTGTAAAACGTCTATATTTAAAGGTCGGTGTAGTGTAGTGGTGCTTTTTAGGGTTGGCCAGTTTACCACCGTATTTAAAAATGTGAATGGTATCTCAAAATGAGGGTGGTTCTGTTGATTTCTATTCTGTGTCTTTTAAATACAAGGCCATATACTTAATTTATGTGCATTTAAAGCCCTATTCGGAGAGGATTAGTTTTACATGGAAAGCTGGGGACATGTTTTTTTTTTTTGTACTGAGATAGGCCGAGTAGGGTTTAAGAGAGCCACAGGGAGGAAGTGCTGTGGAAGCTCACTCACTGGTGATGTCAGACTTTGGAAAGAGGTGGGGGAGTAAACACATGCCCAGTAGTCCCCCACACTTGTGAGTTTAGAGAGAGGAATGAAGCTGAAACCAAAATACTCAGAAGATTCTTCACTCACTTTATCTCTAAATATGTATGTTTCGAGCATCAGTTCGCTAGAAGACCATCAGCTGTGATGGGCTAAACCACAAGTGCCAGTTAGCTCAGCACAGCCTGACAGTGCGCCCCCCCCCAAAGTAATACTGCATACTGCGATAATATTTTGAAACTGTATGACGATTTGAAAAATGTGGATATCGCACATCCCTAGTGTATTTACATCAGTGTCTAAATCAAGCAGGCTATTTTGTTCTAGGCTTATAGTATAACAGTATAACAGAAAGCTCTGCTTAAGTGATAGTACCACTCAACATATTTTGATAATTTACTATTTGGTGGCCTCCCAGACAGTCCATTTTGTTCCAACTTAAGGATCACACAATGTAGAACTTAAAATATAGAACAGTCACTCTCAAACCTGGTCCTGGAGTACATGCATGTTTTTGCACCCATGTTGTCCTTTCACTAACAACAGTATTGATGGTCAGTTTTTTCTAAGGCAGAGAGGAAAGGTTTAGGTTTCTTTTTACTATTTTCATTTAAATAAAGAGAACTGACTAATTACAGAAACTCGTTTTTATTGCATATTACAAAAAATTGCATTATTTTTCTGTTCCATTTCAAATCCTTCCCTGTAGCTTTTTAACCAGTGGATGGGAAGAAGCAAACCTGGTCTTGGGCCCAGACTTTGATAAGGACTAAGTTGTGATGGCTAGAAAATTGGCCCAAAGCATCTCCTAAATGGCAAGGATTGTGGTGTATTCTATATATGCAGTTGTTAGTCAATTCCAAAAGGACATCTGGTTTGCTGCAACAGATAAGCAACTCTAATGAAATTCTTAATGCTGGGGAAAATGGCATGCATTCCATCTTGCTGCATGTGGGGCTGTGCAGCCACAGAAGGGTCACGTTTTCCATACTGACACATGTCTGCCACTGAAAGCACCTACACTGGCCATATGAGAACTCAGACCATGAGAACTGGACCATGGCACAATGGAAAATGGTGGCCTGGTCTGATGAATCACATAGTTTTCACAGCGTGTGTGCGTGTGTGTGTGTGTGTGTGTGTGTGTGTGTGTGTGTGTGTGTGTGTGTGTGTGTGTGTGTGTGTGTGTGTGTGTGTGTGTGTGTGTGTGAGTGTGAGTGAGTGTGAGACTTACCTGGGGAAAAGGTGGCACCTAGTGCAAACCTGTGGAGGCAGTGTGATGCCCTGGGCAGTGTTTTGCAATTATACTTTGGCATGTACCACCTACCTAAATGTCTTTTGCAGTCAAAGCCCAACACTTCATGGCAGTGGTACTCACTAGGTGCCACACTGTAAAAACAGTGGAATGGTTTGAGGAAATTTCCTATAAATAAATCCATTCCTGCATCTTTGGGATGCGCAAAAAACAAGTTCTAACCATGGAGGTCCCATGTGTTGCAATGCACAGGATTTAAAGAATTTACTAACATCTGGGTGCCAGATACAACAAGACACTTTCAGAGGTCGGATGGACAAGTAGAAGCTGTCTGGCAGCATGAGGGAGACACACACAAATTTAGGCAGTTGGTTTTAAAGTTATGGCTGAATTGTGTACATATTTAATTTTAGAGATTTCATGTAGTACAGACAGTAATTTAAGTTAATGTACAATTATGTCTCAATATTTACATGATTACAAATCATGCAGTGAAGATTCATTTAACCTCAGCATGTTAGCTAACAACTAAAACAACCACACGGCACTGTGCTTGAAAACAGTGGCTGTTTGCACACCAATATCTCACAAGCAACCTTGTTCAGTCTATCCGAATGGGCAAAATGTCGTGTTTGTATGACTTTGTCATACCGTGTCTGCAGAGACCACAAAAATAGGTGTTATTTTTGGATGCCTGTTGTCTATATTCCTATACATTTCTTGATATATCATATATTCAAAAAAAATATATGCTTTTTTTGAATGTGAGAGCAGAGTGTAAATAAAGGCAAAATCTCATACAAAATTTGTATAAGAGGAAGCTGGCTGGCTCTGAGTTGACCTTTATTTTCTGATTTGCTGGTTTTCACTCAGCCATCAATTCCCTAGCCCTAGTCCACTCTGCATTTTTTAGCTTGATGAATAAGTTATACACATGCAGCCAGCACAATTTTGACTCTTTTTCCTCATCTAGTCCAGGGTTTACAACAGATATGCTGGAGACAAATTGACCAAAATGTAAAAAACAAACAGTATGTAATTCAGTTACGTATAAATAAAATTATGAGCTGTGGGACATGCTGTCGGATTAATAAATTCATTAATGAGCAGGAATGAAAACATTACAGTTTTAATATGATAAGAATTTTCAGCATTTCCATTAATTGCGGTTAAATGATGTTAATTATCAAGTTGGCCCAGTGCTTTGATGATTGGTTGAATGGACAGTTTAAAAAAAAACATAATGAGAAGTAAAGATTCGTAATGCAGCGTTATGTGACAAAAAATTTTCTTTAAAAATTAAATGTTTGCCAATGGACATTCTTCTACATATCTTTTAAAAATAATCAGCAATAAATCTATACATTACATTATAAACATTACAATAGGAACAAGGAAGCCTTTAAAATAGAAATACAAATAATACTTATAGATAGAGTAATAATACGTTTATTTAATGGGCACATCAGTGTATGTTTCTTTCTTATGGAGTGCTACGGGGAACCTTGAATATTCATCATGATGGCAACTTACTATTAATTATTGCTGGATTTTCTTGTTACGATTTAAATGGGTAATCATTATATCATATATTATATCTGACACTTAAAGTTGAGTTTGTGCTTCTAGACCACAGACAGAATTTTGTCACGTATTGTTACACCACATGACTAAGCTCAGTCAGGCTAATGTGCAACTGTCAGCATGTTTTTAACGTGTGGGCAACAGATGAAATGCCACCTGTCCAATTGCAGTGCATTGTCCCTCATTTAGACTTGCTGATGATGTCAGCTGGCATCATGGTCATTCTAATCTGGCCTGTGACCAGAAGTATTTGTTGGATTATAGGAGCAAGATGTCAAAGGATTTGAGCTGTGGTTTTAGTTTACAGTAAGACCAGAAAGAAGCTGATGGACAGACCAGGAGAAGGAGAATATTGAGGAGTTGTCTGTGGACCAAAGCTTTTTTGATCTTTTAGAATACACAGTGGAGCTTGTACAGGTGACAGAAATCTTTTGTTGCATTATTAATGCTGATTTATATTTGGTTTTAAAATATTTAGGTTGGGATGCAGGAATATGTGTTACATGTATACTGCACACTGTCACTGTAAATATATGGAAATAATGAGATTGTTTCCATGAAATTCTGAACCATGTGTATTGACCCATTTGTCATTAGATCCTCTTTTGTAAGTCGCTTTGGATAAAAGCATCTGCCAAATGCACAAATGTAAATGTAAATCTTGACAAATGGACAGAATCTGTGTGTTTTTGACAGCATATATTGTGTGTTGATTTAAAAAAAAAAACATGGTGTGCCGCCACCAGTTGGGAGCACAATGTAAATTGTCCAGAGACTAGGCTGTCATTCATTTTTACAATCCAACAAATTATAAAGACTTTATAAACAATCCAGGCCTCTTGAAATGCAAAGTGCTTCTCATTTACCACCTCATAAATCTATGGTTAAACTGTGGAAATTATGTTTTGCTTATTCAAAGCAGGGAACAAATGTTAATCTATATGTGTATGATTTAAAATTAATATTTATCAGTATAAAATTGATAACAGAATCAGAGTAATGTTTTCACTTTCCTTATGAAACCACATGGAGCAAATCCCATTCAATAAAACTGAGTGGGTTACTGGTAAGAAAAAATATGTGGTTTTGTAATTTATTTATCCCTCTTTTGCCTATATGGAGACTCAAATCCACCACTATATTGAGAATCCAAATAAGGAGTTAAATCTGTAACTAAACTTTCTCAGGGAGAAAGTGTTGTCATGTTTGAAGAAGATCCAAAGACCTGATGTGATGAGCGAATGGAGTAAAGAGACAGGTGTTGTTAGACACAGTGGTAGAAAGTTGATTCTGTACAGCCTTACTGACTTGCTGAGACCACCCAAGCTACTGGCGCATACATGGGTCAAACTATATTGCTTTTCCACAAGTTAACAAAAAGTTCTCTGGGGTCTTAACAAAATGTCTGTGTCTGCTTTGGTCTAAAACCACAAAGATCAAGCTACACAGCACTTTTCTTACACAGTCTGACCGGTTTCAGCCCCTGTTGAGAACGAGACACTGTTTAGTCCGTTTAAACATGAGTCCTCCAGAAGTGAGGTGTGTGGAGCATTGAGAAAATAACCTGGATTTTAGGCCTTTTTGCTTTGTTCTCTTTTGCTTTTTTGCTCCTCTATTTGCATTTTCATCATATTTAATCAGTTATTTAATCAATCATGAGTCATGCGTTTTGTTTAAAATAACAGCATGTAGAATATCTCTGTCCAGAAAACCAACCAAACATGTATTTGCTGTGCATTTGGCTTAAAGAAGTATGACAGACAAAAATGACCATCTGTCAATAAAGTATGGTTTTAAAGGTAGAAATAATAATGACCAAAATCATAGTTGTCTGTTAAAAATTTACATTATATTGGCCTCAAGGTTTCCAGATGGGCAAGAACCTATTTGTTGTTACTAGGCAGTTTATGCACATAGGCTGTTGTTTAGAAGCTTGATGTGACTTGTCTAAATTTGCTATTGTAATTAATGAAGTTGTTCCAAGAATTCAACGTACTGATTAGATGGCGAACATAAAAGCATATATTTGAATTTTTAGCTGTATGATATAATTGTTTCTCTTCTGGTACTTACAATACATAACATTCTGGTATAAGAGTAGATTTACTTGCCTTATACAGTGACTACACTAATACCCAGTGGTCTGTAATCTAGGTCACAGTCTAGAGAAATTCTCACACTGGTTTCTTACCCATATTCTTCCTCTTTGCTGCATGTTGTTGGCTGTATCTGTGTCTGCGAGCTGGTCTTATTTTCTTTCAGGAATGTTTCGGGCATGTATAGTATGTCTTTTTAGTTATTTGGGGTCCCATACATTAGTCCTATATATTAGTACCCTATCTCAACAAAGATTAGAACTGAAGTGTTGGACTGCATTACTGAAGATCCTAAAGTGGTTCTGAATGATATACACATGTCCATGTTTATGTCTTATTTTTGGGTGAAGTCCAACAACATGGATTTCATGGAGCCTTTGGTAGAGACTGAATAATGGTTTTAAGTGGGATTAAACCTCTGCATCTGGGCAGGCTCTGAGGCTCCACTGTGTAATTCACAGTTCTGTTGCTCAGATGTTACATATCTGTTGCTAAGATCTTTTGGGTTTTATGGTTCACATTCATGGTTGTGACACGCATCTATCATTAATGTGAACAGATATAATAAGTGCACATTTCATCATCAGTCTATCATCGTATTTTAAATTTTATTGAATAATTGCGAGCTTACTGTTTTGTCTGTTCTGTCATTTTGATCAATTAGACATTTTTGAACGTAAACTGAATACTACATTATCAATATCTGCATTGTGACAGTTACTGACAGATAAGAAGGTCTTTATGGTAGTTGTGATAAAGCACAATTTAAGAAAAAAGACAGATCCACTTTATTGTTGTCTAAATAATAGTGCACTGTCTGAGATTTAACACATTTATATAGAAGGAAATTGTTAATTACAGTGTAAAGATGTAGTGGAGTAAAAGTGTCCCATTCTGAAGTCCTTGTTTTCATCCTCTGCATGACAGATAGTCCCACCCTCTGGACGACAGATAGTCCCACCCACTGGAGACATCCCCAATGACACCAACACTGCCCACACTTTCTTTTTGCAAGACATCGAATTGCACTACCAAACGTAGGACAATACAAATTGATTAAACGTAGGACAATACAATCATCCACATATTTCTCTACTCAGAAAAAAAACCCAGGTTTTTCAACATAAACGGAGACTAATAGAGTGAGACAAGACAATCAACACTGGACTGTTTTTTTTTCTGATATGGAGAACACTAAGTTCTGCTGAAAGTCTCCAACCGGACTCTGAACTCACGGTTATTCTCCTTAAAGCGCTCTCCCGGGTCAGTGACTCCTCTCCCTGCTAATGTGGGGTAATGGTGCATTAGGAAAGACTGCTTTCACTTCTCCAACAAATTTGTGTTTGGTAGATTATTTCTTTGTTTAATAATGCTGCTTGGCGATAAATCTTATACCTTTGGAAAGCATGTTCATTTCCCTTTTAAATGGTGCCACATTTGTAAGGAACATGCATTAGTGGGATGAGCAGTACAGCTAAATATGTGGGTTGCACTCATGAAAAATTTGCCAAGCCATCTCTGCCATTGCCAAACAGCTTATTTTGCTGTTGCTATTAACACTTGTTTTGAGCTTCTGGTACCCCCACATGCTGCCAATCAGGTGCCTGTGAGCATGGGCCCTGCTACAGAGGTCAGTCTGCTCCAAGAATCTGCATGCCACGTTTGACTGATCTGGAAAGAGCCTGTGCGATAGGGCAACTTCAAGCTAGTGTTCTGCAAAACCAAGTTGCAGCATTATTTGGAGTGAGCCCTAGTACCATCTCCAAATTGAAGACCAAGTTCCATATAACGGGGGATGTCAGCGACAGGCTGCGTAGTGAGCGTCCCAAGGAGACGACACCCCAAGAAGATCGTTTCCTCATCCTGTCAGCACTTAGGTACCTTATGTTGTCTTCTACAGATTTGCAGTCAAGGTTTGCAGGACGATATGGCTGATGGCTCTCTGCCCACACAATCTGGATCAGACTGCACGCAGCCAATCTCCAGTCTCATCAGTCTGCCAGGAGGACTGCCATGACTGCCCTTCACCATCAGGCTCGTTTGCGCTGGGGTTGGCAACATGTGCACTGGAACTTTGAACTGGAATTTTGGTGGAGGCAGTGTGATGGTGTGGGGCGGCATCCCCCTCACTGGAAAAATGAAGCTTGTCATCATTGGAGGCAATCTCAATGCAGAGAGATATCAAGATTAAATTCTGCAACCAGTGGCAATCCCATATCTCCACAGTCTGGGACCGAACTCTGTCCTCGAAGATGACAACACTCACCTGCACAGAGCGGGGTTTATCAGAGACTACCTCCAGAATTTGGGAGTGGAGAGGATGGAAGCATCCTGACCTCAACCTCACTGAACACTTGTGGGATCAGCTTGGGCATGCTGTTCGTGCCAGAGTGACCAACACAAACACGTTGACTGACTTGCGACAAATGCTGATTAAGGAATGGGATGCCATCCCACGGTAGTGTGTGACCAGGCTCTTGACCAGCATGAGGAGGAGGTGCCAGGCTATTCACAGCCATTTTCACCACTGCAACTGGAGCATAACTGTGAGCGCATGATATTTTTGTACTTGTGTGTGTAGAATTGGATTTATGCTGCTGCAATGAAGAATTTGTAAAAGTGTAACTGTTAAGTTGTATTTGTGGGAGAGGGAAAAAATCTACAGGTTTGCAACTCCTGAAGAGATGTTCTCTGTAACTTCAAATTTATTGCTACACATGTGTGACTATTTTTTTACAACTACAAATTTCACTGTCACAAGTGCTCAGGGGTTTTGCACCAAATATACCTCCATATAACAGTCTCATCTCAAAAATATGGAATAAAACCATGGCATATGGGTCCAAAATACAACACGGCATTTAGTGTCCAAATACGGGACGGTTGCCGACTCTAATCACGTCCCTTTGTGCTTCAGCTCTGAATCTGAGTCACGGGAATGTGCATTTGTGCGGAACAGTCAGAAAGGAGTGTATGTCTGCTACGGTGGCCAGCAGAGTCAGATCACAACATTTACAAAGCTACAGGAAGAGGAGGGCGTGAGCTTGCCGCCTAGAGAAAACGGATAGGACTTGAGATCGAGCCCAATAAAGCCCATAGAGATAAGTAAAATAATGCTGTGATCAGCCTAGTAGTTACTGGTAGCATCGATTCCAGTTCGATTCCACTGCTGCTCAACTCGCCATGCCTCATCCAGTCACTTTTTTTCTGTGCTCCGGACTTGTAGGAGCCTGGCTTTTCTATCCTCCCGGCTAAGGGAGAATGTCTGATTTTTATCAACTACACACTGGTGAGAAGAGCTCACTCACGCTGGTGAACAGTTCTCACCACGTCACTGAGTTTCCTTCACAATGACAGAGAATGACTACATTTTGCATCAAAAGAGTGAGTACCCCGAGCACATTAACCACTCCTGTTCTCCCTGGACTTCTATATTCCACTCAGCTGGTGTGAGTCAGGGGCACTTTTTTTTAGCTGTTGCTCCCAGCTATGAGACGTTAAACACGACCGGATGTGGAAGAAGGCATGGCTGAAGGAGCATTGATGAATAACTCTGAGATGCTAGTGCCACCTCTGGTGGCAAAATCTTGGATAGTGCACATTTTAAGGCTACTGTGAATAGGCCTATTTGGAATTTGATGAGTGCATTGGCCAGTTTTGGGCTAGTGGCCAAGAGTAAAAGCACATTAAGATATTAGAAATCTATGCAGAAAAGCTGAGGTTACGCCATCAGGTTTCTGCTAGAGATGGAAAACATGCTATTCCCCAATAGGAATGCTTTGTCCATCTTTGCACAGGGCACACTGTAATGTTTTAATCAATAACATTAAAAGTTCTCATTCATTCTTTTTTCAGATTTTGAGATGAAGAAGGACATTGACACATTAATATCTGAAGAACGGGCAGAAATCATCTCAAGATATGAAAAGGTTTGTAACATCTTCATTATTTTTTGTGCTCTAGAATTATCCAAGTTGGACTTCAAGTAACATAAACTGTTCCCTGTGAACTGTATGATTTTGAAAGGATTTTGTTAAAGGAAATAAACCTGCAGCAACTAGTTTGAGGGCTCCCGTAAACTGTCATTTCAAAATGACAAATCAGCCAATAAAACAGACAACAAATGTTTGTCTTTGGGATATCAGTAGTCCACAAATCCACAAAATTCACCTATAAACATTGTACATACAAGTACACAATATTGTAACCAACTCATCCATATTTTGGCCACATACACTGGTCTGTCTTATTGAAGCTTGTGGAAAAGACATGTTAATCTGTGGTTCAAGGGCTTAACTGGTCAGTTGTATAGTGCTCTGGACAAGTCTCTGTTGGACACAACAGAAATAATAGATTAATAAGAAGCTCATTACCTCATTAGGAACATCCAATACCTTAATATTTTTATAGTAACCATTTGCCCTAGAGCCTTTTCAGTGAGATGCACTGTTTTTTTTATGTCACATTTGATTAAAGTCAGGAGGTAGATGGGGAGCCGAGGCTGGATGGGAGTAAACAGTTTTGGGCTTCTTTGTCCCAGAGTTGGAGAGGGAGTGATGAAGACTTGCTGTGATGGAGCACAGCTGTGTGTCATACTGTATCCCCATGCACATTTGGCAGCTGTTGATGGCAGTGTTGAAATGGTTAGCTTGGAAGAAGAAAGTCACAATAAGGAAGGAAAATGGGCTCCATGAACGCTTGTTCTTTCTTAAATGCCTGTCACTCTAATTATATTATGGACTTATTAAACAATATATAGGCATTTCTTCGATAATGTTTGCTGACCTCAGTATTGCTTATTGTGTTTACTGGGATGTTTGTTTGCATAAGAATAAACATCACAAGCATTTTAGCCACTTGCCTTTTCTGTTCTTTGGTTTTCTCTGGTCTCTGTTCTGGAGCAGTTATGACAATTTCTGTATTATATTTATGCTTTATTTATTTAGGATAAGTATATATTTGCTAAAAAATTTATTGGTCTTTAAAGAGATGTAAAAGCATTCATTTGTTTTTATATTTTCATTATGTCAGTGGCAAAATCGGTCTTAAAATGACAATAATATACAACAATATACAGATCACAAAAAATGGCATGACAGGCCTACTTCTCATGTACTATATTTTTCATTCATGGTGTCTCTTCAGATGATTTTATAACCAATATGAATTGGCAGCTGGTTTTCACTTTGCAGCAGGATTTCAGTATATAGTGACAACATTAATATTGTAATTTATTTACTACACACTGAGTTTGTGACACTGCTTGCAATATATTTGCAATATTACTTAGTTGAATGTCATTGGGGCTGCACGGTGGCACAACTCTGTGAGGAGTTGGTGTGTTCTCCCTGTGTCCGCGTGGGTTTCCTCCGGGTGCTCCGGTTTCCTCCCACAGTCCAAAAACACACGTTGGTAGGTGGATTGGTGACTCAAAAGTGTCCGTAGGTGTGAGTGAATGTGTGTGTGTGTGTGTGTGTGTGTGTTGCCCTGTGAAGCACTGGCGCCCCCTCCAGGGTGTATTTCCGCCTTGCGTCCAATGATTCCAGGTAGGATCTGGACCCACCGCGACCCTGAACTGGATAAGCGCTTACAGATGAATGAATGAATGAATGAATGAATGTCATTGTTTTAAAGTACTTACAAATCTATATTCATCACCTATGAATTGTCAAGGTTTTATGAAAATCATTGATTAGAAGGCTTATTTATATACTGCAGCTTTATTACATACGCATTATAATAACAGATTGATTAAAAGATGGAATAATGTGTATATATGTTTTTTGCAGAAAATCACATCTTCCCATGCTGCAAGTACAACCTGTTTTCTTCAGTGTGTGCGTGTGTTTTGCATATTACTTGCTCCTGTTTGTTTACCCTAAAGCGCTTATTTGAATGGTTACAGGGCAGAACAGAGGGTGTGCACATTAACCCTTGGGAGGATGCCAACTACAATGTCTACAAGGTCACAGATCGCTTTGGCTTCCTGCAGTAAGTCATGATGATTTTCTTCACTCCCTAGAAACCATAGACAGATTTACTGTAGATGCTTATAGATGAGGTTACTGAGAAACAAAACAGAGGTGGAGGTGTGTCATTAATCACTTATTAAATGAGCTGTAGTTGGCACACACCCGACTGCCTGTGTTGTCTTAACTCTTTGGAACATTCCTGAGTGATTGATGTAGAGATTCTGCTGCTACGGAGGAATGTAGATTTCTTTTTACTTTACTGATCACATTATCATACATACTGCAATATATCTACAGTAGAGGCTATGCTTGTTTATTTACATTTTTTTTAATTATTTGTATTTAATTTTTGTCTGCCCAGTGAGAAGGAGCTGCCAACTCCAAGTGCAGTGGAGGAGAAGGTTAGATCAACTGCCCTTTACATCCTACGCACATCAACTAGCACAGCATAAATATTGCTGTACTCGACATGTTCATCATATTAAAGTGGCAAAATCAGTTCATTTTGAGCAGTTTAGTGTTGAAGGTCTCTTTCAGGATTGTTTTTTTTTTTTATGACGCACAGTCCATGGTAGATGATCAATACATACATCATTTACATATTAAATGTTAAAGACACAGTACAGGAATATTTGTAAATCTAAAGAATAAAAACATTAATTATGCTCTTTTTTTTGTCTCAGTAAATAAATTAATATAAGGCTTTTTTGTTACATTTTAGGATGCATTTAATTTGAAAGAGATAATTTCTAAATTTATATTCACAATTTTCATTATTTGCCCACAGTATAAACTTCAGGAGATTGAAAGGGTGAACAAGTGGCTTAAGATGGTGAAAAAGTGGGACAAGTACCACAACAGTGACAAGGTGAGGACAAAATCTACTCTATAGGCATTGTTGCAGTGACCAAGGGCACAGACAATAGGTTCCATTCCAGTGTTTCCTCATCCTGTGTGTGTGTATGTATGTGTGCGTATGGTACAGATGATGAAGCGTGTGTACAAGGGGATTCCCCTGCAGCTGCGGGGCCAGGCCTGGGCTCTTCTTCTGGATTTGGAGAAGGTGAAGAAGGAAAATGTGGGGAAGTTTGAGGTAAGACAATGGGGGTAGGATACATGTTTGGATTGTGCAAGAATAATTGATGATTGATGAGGCCAGACATTCTTGAGCTTTGTTTTTCAGAGTATAGGTCCTGTTTTAGTCCTGATGTGATGGGTATTTTTATTCCACTGGATTTCAGTTGTTGGATAAGACTGAATAAACAAGGCATACACAACAACCAGCGATTGGCAGTGGCACTCCTATAGAGAATATAGTGTGTTAAAGAGTTGTCTAGATACAGGGGTTGGACAATGAAACTGAAACACCTGGTTTTAGACCACAATAATTTATTAGTATGGTGTAGCGCCTCCTTTTGCAGCCAATACAGCGTCAGTTCGTCTTGGGAATGACATATACAAGTCCTGCACAGTGGTCAGAGGGATTTTAAGCCATTCTTCTTGCAGGATAATGGCCAGGTCACTACGTGATGCTGGTGGAGAAAAACGTTTCCTGACTCGCTCTTCCAAAACACCCCAAAGTGGCTCAATAATATTTAGATCTGGTGACTGTGCAGGCCATGGGAGATGTTCAACTTCACTTTCATGTTCATCAAACCAATCTTTCACCAGTCTTGCTGTGTGTATTGGTGCATTGTCGTCCTGATACACGGCACCGCCTTCAGGATACAATGTTTAAACCATTGGATGCACATGGTCCTCCAGAATGGTTCGGTAGTCCTTGGCCCATCTAGCACAAGTATTGGGCCAGGGGACTGCCATGATATGGCAGCCCAAACCATCACTGATCCACCCCCATGCTTCACTCTGGGCATGCAACAGTCTGGGTGGTACGCTTCTTTGGGGCTTCTCCACACTGTAACTCTCCCGGATGTGGGGAAAACAGTAAAGGTGGACTCATCAGAGAACAATAGATGTTTCTCATTGTCCACAGCCCAAGATTTGCGCTCCTTGCACCATTGAAACCAACGTTTGGCATTGGCATGAGTGACCAAAGGTTTGGCTATAGCAGCTCGGCCGTGCATATTGACCCTGTGGAGCTCCCGACGGACAGTTCTGGTGGAAACAGGAGAGTGGAGGTGCACATTTAATTCTGCCGTGGTTTTATGTTTTTTGGATACAATCCGGGTCAGCACCCGAACATCCCTTTCAGACGGCTCCCTCTTGGGTCCACAGTTAATCCTGTTGGATGTGTTTCGTCCTTCCTAGTGGATTGCTGACATTACCCTGGATACCGTGGCTCTTGATGCATCACAAAGACTTGCTGTTTGGTCACAGATGCGTCAGCAAGACGTGCACCAACAATTTGTCCTCTTTTGAACTCTGGTATGTCACCCATAATGTTGTGTGCATTGCAATATTTTGAGCAAAACTCTGCTCTTACCCTCTGCTAATTGAACCTTCACACTCTGCTCTTACTGGTGCAATGTGCAATTAATGAAGATTGGCCACCAGGCCGGTCCAATTTAGCCATGAAACCTCCCACACTAAAATGACAGGTGTTTCAGTTTCATTGTCCAACCCCTGTACAACAATTTTGACATAGTTGCCAGTCCAAAGTGTAGTAATGCAATTACTTTACTAAAGTGATAATGCATAAAAACAACTGCTTTCATTGTCTGAATGCTCAGAAACATATTCATTTAGCATTAATGATTTTCACATATACACAGCATTAGAATATTAAGATCTTTAAATTAGTTGTGACCAAGTAACTGAAATTTGGTCGAAATTTTTCATGTTCTGAAATTATGATTTATAATGTGATTAGAAAATACAGTGCAGATGCACATTAATTTGGGGATGTGCAGCACCTACAATCCTATAAACTGAAATAAAACCAACCACAGCAGTCAGTTTTTTGACTCTCTAAATTGGCAAACAATTATATGAGCCAATTTTGTGCAGCTTCATATGTAGAGTGCAGGCACATTAAAATGTACTCTTTTCATTCTGAGCACAACATAACGCCAAACCCACAAGCAAAGGCAGGGTTTGCTGTGTAAAGCAGACAGGAACAGAATGGAGAAATGAGGAAACTTGCAAAACCAGCAAAAATGAATGGAGAAGGAAGAAAAAATAAGTTGAAACTGAGCTTGTTTGCCTCCCTTGACACAGCCGCTTTGCACTGCCTCTGAGCTCTTGATGAGCTTTGTGTGTCTCATTCTCGTTTAAAAGAACAGGTGCTGAGACCACTTGTTCTGACCAGAGCTAAAAAACAGGAGGAAATGGTGCTGTGACATTTAATTATTTTGAATTGGGTAGAATATTTAAAACAAAGGGAGAAACATACATTGTGCTCTTTGGTCCTTTAAGCATATTCTCACATACCCTATGTTATGGGACAAAACTCTTTATCTGCTCTTTATCAATATTGTTCTGAGTTTGTAGCAGTCATTATTTCCTGTGCTAACAGTAACACAATCATTTGAGTGACTAGTAGAATACTTTTTTTTCCACATGTATTTCAGTTAATTGAAATAATATTATTTCATCTGCCTTAGATGATGAAGAAACAAGCCAGGACCTACTCCACAGAGATTAAACAGATAGACCTGGATGTCAACAGAACCTTTAGAAACCATATAATGTTCATGGATAGATTTGGAGTCAAGTAAGTCAATGACTAAGACTTTTCTCATAAAAAAAGAATGTGTCTTCTGTGGATGCACTGTAAGAAAAGGATTTGAAAGCATTCCAAATGTTATGTCTCACTGCTCCAGAAAGTCAGTGCTGTTTCTCTGCATCTGTTTACATTAGTTTGGAGTCCTTTTTGCCATTGTGTCTTGGCTCCATGTTTTTTCTGCCTTCAGGTGCATGTGAAATGAACAGTGTGGACCTTGTAAAGGCCTAACCAAAATAAGAGCCACTTCCTCTGTCTCACCGCCTTTTTTTTTGTTTGTTTTCAACTTCCTGAAGTCAGCGAGGTCTTACAGGAAGTGCAGACCCACGATTCACTGCCATGATGCCCAGAATAAACACAGTGTTTTCATCCTCTACAAAAGACAATTTTCTGTTGTGGGGAAATCCAGTTCTAGTCATTTCCTTGCTTCACTAAAAATTATGGTGGCATATTTTGACTAGAATTAAACATAGTTTGAAGGGAAAGGAACATACATATGGTGAAAAGACAACAAATAGGAATGTCCAGTGGGTTGTTTTTGACATTAAGAAGTGTGTTAATTCCAAACTGAATGTTCGTTTGTCACATACAGCGGTCTGTTCACACAAGGCTGGAGGATATGACAAAGTTTCACACTGGTGTGTGAGGCTTTGATGGCTTGCAGTGGAGGAAGTGCGCGGAGATTACATCAGCGCAGTAGCTCACTGCCACACTTCAACAATTAAAAAAAAAAAGCTGGGTTGTCCCTATCTTATTTACACCTCCCTGACTACAGGACCAGAACGCTAGCTCAGAGACACATCTGTTGTCTGTTGTTTCCCCCTCGAAGCTTGTACAACAAAAAAGAAATCATTTCTTTCCTTTGGCCTGTGTTCAGCTACTACCCACCCACAATATTTATTATTAATACAGCTTTCACTTTTGGAGGTGATAGTTTATGCATGAATAGTCCTTTGCTGTTGCTGGGTTAGTTCCCCCTTCATCTGAGGACTAATCTCACTCTGTCATTGTGTGCGTTCACATTCCCCGTGGTTTCCCTAACACTAACGTAGCACAAGCAACATACATATAATTCATATGAACTGGTTAATAAGGGGTTACATTTTTTTGATTATCCATTACGATTCTTTTTACAGACAGAAAGCCTTGTTTGATGTACTGACAGCCTACTCTGTCTACAACACGGTGAGTGTGTGTGTGTGCGCGAGTGCGTGCATGTGTGTACACCTGTTGTCATGTCATGTACATTTTCAGAACAAGATTGAGTCGTTTAAAAAAACAGGGAGCTACAGTATAATCTACAATATTAAAACAACCAAGATGGTCCTTAATAAAATAAAATTAATAAAATTTAATTTTAGGTTACTGAGGGAAATGTATAAATAATTCAGAAGGGCACAAATTGGGGAACAATTCCATTTCAGCTATTTGTATCCTCAATTCTCAAATGATTAAAAAGCGTAATATAAAGCAAAGTTGATTTAACACAATGCAAATCATGCCTTTGTCCTAACATTTTTGGAGTGTGTTGCATCAAATTTAAAAGGTATTTTCTTTAGGGATTTTCAGATTGAAAGGTTTTTAATGTAAACAGACCAATGCTTAAATGATTTAACATAACTAATGATGCTAGTCTAGATATGTCATATTTCAAAAATGGTGTGTGTGTGTGTGTTTGTTTTATAACCATAACTGAACTTAATGGGAAGAAGTAAAGAGCTGTAAATCCACATATTTTTCAAATGTTCTTGGAGCCTTGTAAAATTGATGGTTTTGAATCATGTAGTTCAAGGTGGCAGGCTTTTTATTATCTGTGGTGGTCAGTACAGTGTTCTTGTAACTGAAAGTACTCAGAAAAACTACCTGATGTTACTTCAAACTGGCTCAGCTGAGTGAGAAAGGATGGACTAAGCAGAGAAATAAAGTACATTACCCAAATCACTAAAAACTCATCAGAATTGCATATTAAGAAGTTATTTCCACAGAAACATTCGCATAGTGCCTTACATATGGCTTAGATGTTACTCTACAATTTTACCTTCATTCAGTACCTACAGATATATGAATATGCATCTGATTCCACCTCAGTCTCCACCTACCCCCTGCCATTCACCTGCTGTTCAAAAGTCCCATCCTGCAAGTTGATGGGATTGGTGACTTAAAATCCTGGGTGTCTGGATTCGCCTATTTGAGACTATCTTAGAAACATTGCAAATTCTCAGACATGCCATTAACTACCATAGGTCTTCTAGCATAGTGGTTCTCAAACATTTTAGACCAAGTACCACCTATTATCAAATCAAAGCCTCCAAGTACCACCTATCAATCCTATGTCTTGCTTGAATATTTGTAATTTTCAGTTGTTTTAAAATAATTTTAAAAAATTATAGAGCGAATATAAATGATTAGGCTTAACCAGATGTTTTAAACACAATAATACATTTGTGAAAACATAGAATTTTGGGGAAATGAGCATTTTGAAAGAAATAAAACAGGAATAAACATGAAGAGAGATCGATTTAAGGTGTGCTTTAATATAATATAGCTGAGAACATCATGGCGCATTCTCTCTATTTATGCCTCTAGATTCAGTCCTTCTGGGCTTAGGAGTATTTTGTTTTTGAGTGTTTGTCTCAGTTTTTCTCGTTTACACATTGCCGTATGCAATAAAATCCAAATTACTCACGTCTGTCTCTAGCCTTTGCTTACATTGAGCAAGAAGCTGAAACTGGGCTTTATTTACATGAATTTTGCAAAATACTGGGAGATTGCTTTCCCTCCCTGAAAAAAAAAAAAAAACGGGGGAACGCTGCACCAGCCCTTCTCTTACAGACGTACTGAATAGCATTTCTTCATAGCCCTACTAGCCCATGTTGTTGTTCTTTTTTGTTTTTTGGTTTTTTTTACAGAAAATACATTTACGCTAACAGATTAATTATGAAAACTGTGAAACATTATGTAGTTTACTTTTGAACATTGTTCAGTTTCAGATTTTCGGTTATTAATTAATTATATAATTACATAGTAATTATTACGAGGTCACCTGGCGAACCACCACTTGGTGCCTCACACACCACTAGTGGTAGGCGTACCACAGTGTGAGAACCACTGTTCTAGCTTATTAAAAATACTACATGGACATGTTAACAATTGATTTTCACTAGAAATTGACATTTCTTATAAAGGGGAAAGCATTTGTAACATGGGAATATAATGCTTACATGAGTAATGTTTATTAAGTGCATGGATTTTGGGTTTTCTGTAGGAGGTCAGCTATTGCCAAGGTATGAGCCAGATTGCAGCCATTTTGCTCATGTATCTGAATGAGGAGGATGCATTCTGGGCCTTATCCCAGCTGCTCACCAACCAGAAGCATGCAATGCATGGTAAGCAAATCTGATAAAATTCAGTGATAACAAGTAAAGCAATGCAACCCTATCCTTGACCTGTTGTGTTTGTCTTTGTGTTGGATAACAGTAATGATTTTGCAACATATTTTTATTTTATCACGTTAATGATTCTCAGGATTCTTCATTCCTGGCTTTCCCAAACTACTGCGATTCCAGACTCATCATGACCAGATAATGGCCAAAGTCCTTCCAAAACTCAAGAAGCACCTGGTAAAATTTTCTCACTACTCTTCTTTAGTTGGACAAGAAATTTTGTCTCATAAATTCTGTCAAATGCTCTTGACCTCTTTCAAGCTTATCGCTTTATTTTTTCCATTTTCCTTTTTGTTCCCTGTCTTTCTCCTCTCCAGGATAAGGAGCAGATGACCACTGGCATATACACCACCAAATGGTTCCTGCAGTGCTTCATTGACAGGGTGAGGCATTTTACATACACTGATTCACTTAGTGACTCTCTTCCAAATGATTCTTTTAGTGAATCATCAAAGCAGTAATTTTACTGTGCTGGATCTGTACTGTAGGAATGCCACATACATGTCCTTTTCTAGCCTCTTGTTTTGAGCCTAGGATTGTGTATTTATAAATCAGACATTGCATAATACTTTGCAAAACCCCTTGTTCCTCTCATGAGTGTCTCTATTTGGAAACGTATCTAAATGATCACAGATTTGTGACTATGATTGAATACGATTTTTTGTCTATCTTTTAAATCAATGATTCCTCTTTTGGGTTATTTTCAAAACAATAGCAGTACTGTACTATGGTAACAGAAGCATTTCCAGATCTGATTTCCTTATTTGAATGAGAGGCAGAGTTTTAAAGTGTTCACTCTCTGAGTTCCCTTTTTTTATGATCCATTATTTAACACTTTGAGACCACATGCCAAAAAGAATTTAAATGGTGTGACCCATGTTGCAGCACACTGGAGATGCTTTAGTTTTCTTGTCTGGGAAAGGCATTACATCATTCCTTCACAGACAGATCTCTCTCTCACACACACACACTATGGCATTTTATCAAACAAAACTGAAAAACTCTTTCTGAATTTTTTATTTGACTTGGCCAAAAACCAAGACAGACTATCATTTATTCATGCTGATCCATGGATGTGTCTAGTCTGGCTGTAGTTACTGTGCATGTGTGTTTTTATATTTCCATTGCTCATCACTTCTACCTTTGCTTGTTCCAAATAGACACCTTTCACACTGACTCTGCGACTGTGGGACATTTACATACTGGAGGGAGAGAGGGTTCTGACTTCGATGGCCTACACTGCCTTAAAAATCCACAGAAGTATGCATGCTGTTACACTCACTTTTAGTTCATCTGGACTAAAAAATAGGATAACTAATGTGTCAATAAGCTGTGATATTGGTCTCAAATTAGACAAACAGCCCTGTGAAAGAGTTAGGGGATGAGTCTGCTCATTCACTCATAGATTTTTTTGGCAGTACAGAAATACAACCACAAAGACTAGAATGTTTATTTGGGCTGTGTACTCTGGCCTTTAGTCTAAAGTTGTTTCCCATCCCTGTGGTTCACAGTGGTTAACAGCAGTGTTAGTCAATTGTTTACCTTATTATCAGATTCACATCATATACCCTTTCTGTATGTACCTTATGTAAGTGTGTAACAGTGCTGTTTTCTCTCAGAGCGTATGTTAAAGATGCATTTGGAAGAGCTGCGCGAGTTCCTTCAGGAGAGCATATCATCTTCCTTTTATCAAAGTGATGATCTCGTCATAGAGCAGCTACAAGCCGCCATGTCTGAGCTACGCAGAATGAAGCTGGATCTTCCTCCTGCATGTATGTTTGTTTTGTTATCTTTGTTTGTATGTATTTTTATGTATATATTTTCAGATTGGGCTGGACCATGTATATTGTTGTCTTTCACTGTGAAATCACTGTTACTTGCTTGAGTCCTTTTTGTGGTCATACAGATTCAGTAATGCTTTGAACATGCCCCACCCAGCTTTGTTTAAATAGTAAAACTGTCCTAAATTATTTGCTCATGAAGATGGTTAACATGTGCACATTCTTCACCAGAAACACATTTGCTGCATGAAGAGTGTCTGGTGTGTTTGGAATTCTTTGTTGTGGTTTGTTTAAAAATAGAAATGCAAAATGGATCAAATTATATTTAAAAGCGGTCAACAAAAGACAGATTGCTGGGCAATCACTTCAGGGTTTGTTTTAATTAAACCAAACATTCAGAGTATGAGTTCCCCCTTAAAGGAATGGTTAAATATATCTGAATTTAAAAGATCAGTCCAGAGAATTTAGCTTGTATTTGGTATTAATTATTCACAAATGTTTACAACACTGTGAAAATAAGAGTGGAAATAGTAATTGTTCTCTTTTGTGTACTATATTCTTTCAGCAAAAGGAGATGAGCTCCCAAAGAAGCCGCTGGGTGTATGTCGAGTCCCTCCACCAGATAAAGACAGTTTTCAGACACCAGCCAGTCTTCACATAGAGGAGACCATCTCCCAAAACCAGACGCCTTCTGCATCTTCAGCCAGCCCAGTGATACTCTACAGACAAGAAAAGGTTTCAGAGCCCCAAATTCTAGCTTCACATTCACAGCCTGAGTCTGAAGGACCAGAGACTAGAGCACACATCCCAAGTGGTTTTGCTAAAGAAACGCTGGAGGAAACCAGAGAGAGTGCTGTCCCCCAGCCACGTTCAGGTGAATCTGATTTCCAGGGAGATGCGAGTGACTGGCCGCCCCCATACCAGCCTTCAGAAACAGATGTGTCTAGTGTGCACTCCCTAAACCTCCCAGAACTGCCCCTTCCCCCTCTTCCAGAGCCAGGAGTTGAGCTTTCACCCCTGGAGAACACTGCATTTCCACCACCACCACCTGTGACGACTCATTTAGACGTTGCGCAGCAGGATCTGTGCTCTTCGCCATCTTCCTACAGAGCCCAGCGACAGCTCAGCAAGTTCCCTGTCAACTTGTATGTGCCTCCGTCAATGAGCGATCGGCGGCCCTCCAACACCTCCAATTACGATAACCTGTCTGAGGAGGAAGAGTCCGTGGAGAAGTTGCTGGAAATTGCAGCCACCTTTTTGGGGAGCCCTGAAACAGGCAGAGAAATCTCCAACCTTCCTCCTCTTCCAGAGAACAGTGCCACTCAGCCTTGGCCCCATCCACCAGGGTTCTTTTATATCCCTGACCCAGCTCCACTTCCTCCACCACCACCGTGCCCCACTGCAAAGCCCCCACTCCCTCAGGAACTGGACTACAAAGGGAAAGACAGCTGGGTCACGCCAGACTGCATCTTCCCTCAGCCTCCTCCTGACTTTGCAGATATACCATCCCCTGTCCCCTCCAGACCCAATCAGGCCAATCGAGGCCAGAAAAACACTTACAGTAGCCAACTGGCACCACCCTTTATCCCAGTAAAACCAGCACAGTCCCCCAAACCCCCTCCGCCCCGGCTGTCTGACTCTGGCTTTAACCGGATGCACATCCCTAATCACCAGCTGCCAAAACCAGTGACCTTCTAAGGCAGGAAACGTCTTTTGCGCACTTTGGTGTCACTGCAATAAAAAAAAAACATGTCCTCTTGTCTCCATGATGTGAATTTTACAGTGGTCAGACCTTCCTGTTGCATAGTTTTTTCCAGCTCTTAGACAGATGTGATATTTACTGCCTTTTTATACCTTAAAATTTTCATTTTGTACCTGTTATTGTGAAGTTTTTTGTAGTTTAATGTAGCAGTTTTGCCAAATGAAAGTTGCATCTGTGTGTTGGTGTGTTTACAGCCACTCAGGTGCAGCAAGTATTGTTTGTATATCTGTTTGGCTTATTTCGTGCCTTGTAAGTTTTTTTTTTGTACAGTTATCAGTGTTAAGACAATGTTGTAAACACAGGACGTCAAAAGAAGTCTGTTGATCTGTTTTGTCTGTTTTAGTGTGCTAGGATGATATCCATATTGCTTTTCTGTACAGTGTGCAGGCTCATCAGTCCTCTCAATAATACCTCATACTCAACCCCTGCATGTTGAATAAGCCATCGCACTGTAAGTAATGTGTATTTATATGAATAGCAATGTTGTGTTGCTTTATGCAGCGTAGCGTTTCTTAAAATAGATGTCCTGTAAAATTTAACACACGCCTAACTGTTTTTACAAAGGTTTGTATGTTCATGTGTGGATATTCAAGAGAATTCATCAAAAGGAGCACATCACAATATTAGAAACTTGCCATTGGTAGAATTTTGGTCATTTTTTTTTATGTTTGTGATTTTCCTCTTTCAATGCTTTAAGTGAAGACCTGGCGGAAGTTGCTCAGTAGCAGAGAGCGTTGAGGAAAACTTCCTACTCAACAGTGCCACCCTGTGGAAGACCATGCAATATTCTTCAAAACCTAAATGCTTTGAATGTAAATGTGTCTCTACAGTGAACTTGTACAGAACGTGACCCAGGTGGTGAATAATGTGTTTAAAAAAAAAAAAACTATTATTGTTGTTTTATTTCTTTTGCACTTTTTGTTTTTGTAAAATGATATTTAAGAGCTTTGCTTGTACCCCTTTCAAATCCAAAGATGTTTTTGTATTTTTCTTATGATGCTATGCAGAGTTTCAATACCAAAAGAGATTTTTTAAAAAGAAAAAGTGTTCTGTTTTATTTCCTATTGGAAAAATAGACATTTTCCAGATGGTATATTTCTTTAATCTTCACATTATTGCTTTCCATTCAGTGCCATATTAGAACAGTATATACTTCATTATTTCTATTGTACACAAATGAGAGAAGCTCAGGTAAGTGCAACACAGCAGTGAAGTACATTACATTGCAAGAATCCTGCGCCCTCAGCTGTTAGTAAAGTGCAAATACAAGGCACAACTGGATTAATTAAGTACATGTTTCCAAAGGAATAGTTTACATTTATCCACTGACTTTAAAAATTACTTACACGCAGAGTCCTTCATTGTGCAGAGCTGACAAAAATAAACCGCTGAGGCGTTTCATTTGGTAAATATAAATCACAGCAACATGGGTCAGAAGAGTATAACTTCACTTTCAAGCATTGTTAAATATATCAGCCTACAGCACGCAAAACAAATCTACACTTCCATAGTGAGTAACATAAAATATAAAGCATACCTGAATGTGAACGATTAAAAGTGTTGCAGCATGACAGACAACGTCCTACGGGTCCTAAAACAAGTGCGTTTCTCATCCAACATTCGGTACAGGTTATTAAATGAGACTGCTCAGTAGTTTGAGATCGCAAGGCCCAAGGCAGCTCAGAATAGGTCTCACTACAGCAAGTGCAAAGTTAGATCATCAAACAGCCCTTTAATATGTAATTTAATAAAAGGCCCCTCAGTCCATACAATGGTAACATTTTTTTTAAAAAATAAAAAGTGACACAATGGAATAATTGTGAAGGGAATTGGTTAATGCACATTAAAGAGAGTCAAAACACCCCTTCCTTCTATTCTCTTACCGGTTTGTGACTGAGGTAGCTGAGCATTTTTGCATGAAGACAGGTGGGAAAATATTTAATAACAAATATTTTAGTGTTATAAACTATGATGAGTCATGCTTTATAGCTAGAAGATGAATTAACAAGAATGTTGACTTTAACTGAGAATTATTTACCTGTTTGTTTATGTAATGTTTGTGGTACTTACTGAGCGGGGTGGGGGAACACATTTTTAAAAAAATGTCAGAAACCACATGTAGCGGAAGCTGCATCTGCTGAGTTTCTGTGACTCTACTGAGCAGCCTCATTGGTAAAGAATATGAGTGGCCGGAATATGTGCCAAAGATCTCCAGTTTTTGTTCACACCAATTCTGTGACTTAGTAGATCCTGGGCATGCTTATAAGAAGAAAAAAATTCTCTGTTCCTGGTGAGTTAAGCGTTAGGTGCGTGTCACATGGTAGTGCAAGAAGTACAGGCAATGCCATCACCTAAAAGCTAAGGTTACTGATTATATTTGAATATAACTTTCTTTTTAGTTCACCACTCAGCATGGTCAGCCACATGTTTGTTAGAAGGCAGGGTGCTGTCTGAGCTTGCAAGTGTATTGCATGGAACACTGTCGGTGAGGCTGAGAGAAAGTCTTTTAGGAAGAGATTGATTCTGGAACTTCAACTGACCGATGACTGGTTTACACAGGACTCTTTGGAGAACTTTGAGGTATGTCAGCTTTTTACAGCTATATCCTTAACTGTTTGAAGAAGTTGCTTAGAGACGTAACACTCTCCTTTAGTTTGGCATCATCCTCTGGGCTGAGAGTCACTCCTGCCAGGCGAGTGGATCCGTTGATTCCCAACACACAAGGCAAGCTGAGGAACACCTCGGAACCTATTCCTCCCCAACCCTGAGACAAAGCACACAGTGATTCCACAAAGCAGCAGGATATAAGAACAAATGTAAACCTTGTAAAGAAGTTTCACATATTGCTCTACATTTCCAGGTACTTAAACAGAAAGCAAGCAGGGTTTCACAGTGGTTTGAAAGTGGTGAGTTTCAAACTGGTTGTAATAAGAGCAAGACTTTGGAGGCCTTTTAAATCCTCTAAAAAGCACCCTCATTGAACAATACATTTTCAGTGTACACAAATCATTATGAATATGTTGCCTGGCGTCTGAAAGAGCTCTCACCCCTCACTGCTGTTGTATGCTTAGCTGAACCTTTGTGTGCTTTTATTTGCTACACATGGGAAAACATGGGAATTTCCTTTTTAATTCATCCGAGAACTTACATTTACGTTTCAGCATAACTGCTCCAGATAAGGGTATGTACACGAGCTTTGCCTGAGGTAAAAAAGGACTACTGACGTACGGATTGACCAATTAAATGTTTACAGAGAAGGTTATCGACCAATAACGGTAGCTCTACAGTCAGACCGTCCAATCAGAAGATTTTAGGCTAATTAACCACGCCCCCTTCTTACTCAAGCGAACCAATCGGAGTAGGGGAGGGCGGGACTAGTTTGTGAACGAAACGCTTCTCGAAGTTCTACAAGCTCTAGAAAAACAAAATCCCGGACGTTTGTGAAATACCGCACGGACATTTTTTTAAGTCTAAAAAAGAGGACGTCTGGTCACCCTAAATAAAGCTTAATCAATAAAAAGCACCCACTCACAATGGATTCATTAATAGCCCTTAAACATAATAAAAGAGCATTAGATAGAAGACCAGAAAATAATAGCTTGCCTGGAACCAAAATATTATTTTTTCCCGCAAACTTTTATTTTGAAAATGTGCCACAGAGATTAACGTGTTTTGGCAGTGAATCAAACACAGTGGGCCTTCTTTCAGCCTTCGTTAAGGCTCGAGTGTTCAAATATAAAACTGCTCCAATCATCAGCTTCCGATTCACCGTCAGAGTCTGGTTTATAAAGTTAGTTTTTACCAGCTCTGGGCTTGAGGTCAGTAACAAGAGCACAACAGATAACAATGATGGCTAATTACAGTTATAAAAGCGGCTTGTATATAACTGTTAGGGAAACAGAGGAGGATCTGAGACTTAGTTAACGTTAATATTAGCTGTTTTCAAGTTGTGACATGCAGCAACTTTAGTCTCTGGTTGTGTCCCAAACTGCACACTGCTGCACTAAACTGAAGGACTGGCGCCCCCTCCAGGGTGTGTTCCCGCATTGCGCCCAATGATTCCAGGTAGGCTCTGGACCCACTGCGACCCTGAATGAATGAATGAATGAATTATTTCTGTAGTGTAGTATGTAAAATTCTGTAGTGTGTTGTTTGGGACACAGCCTCACTCTCAGGCGTTAATGTTAATTAAATGCTATACCACATAATTATATTATAAATGCATTATAAATATTTACTGCCTCATCTACATAGGAATCAGCTCTAATATTTTGGGCGTGGGGTGGACTTTCAGGAGATAAGCCCCCTCCCCCCACCCCCACCCCCCATGCCCATGCATTCCTATGCCCTTGCACCTGCCTTTGCTCCTTTTTGCACAGATTGAAAAGCGAGAACCTGAAGCACAATTTAACTGCCATGTTCTGTATTTTTTAACTTTGATGTTAATGTTGTATCAGGTGTTATAATGTTAAGCTACTGATTTAGAGACAGAAGTTAAGTTAAGTTACCTAATTCAATTAGAAAATTGTAAACTTGCATGTGTATTATATTACAAATTTTTTTGGGGCGATATGGTACCGGTGGGGGGCAGAAATATTCCTTCGTCTGAAATGGGGAATGATAGAAACGTTTGAGAACCACTGATTTAGTTGCTGGGTATACCCTTCCTCTTTCAACTGTGCTAAGCAGAACCAGCTTTTACAATTCATTGGTTTCTTATCTCATGCAAGGCACTATTCATTTCAAAGCACTCTGAACAACCATCAGTGACTGAAAATGCAGAAATGTATACAAACACGACATGCACCATTAACCCTTTGGGGTCTAAGGACATTTTCTCAATTTTCTGAAATTCTCCTTTTAAGTACTTTAATAATAATAATAATAATAAATGGAATTTTTAAAGCGCTTTTCAGTAACCCAAAGACGCTGTTACAATCAGATGAACACATAAAGACAATCACATCCATAACACTACACAACATACAATGATACAAAACAGGAACAAGGTTTAAAAAAAAAAAAAACTTTCATTCATTCATTCAATATCTGTAAGTGCTTATCCAGTTCAGGGTCGCGGTGGGTCCAGAGCCTACCTGGAATCACTGGACGCAAGGCAGGAATACACCCTGGAGGGGGCGCCCTGAATAAATATATTCAGCTCTCTCAGAGAGTTTGAACTGTATTTCTGTGCTGTGCTATCGCTAAGATATTAATAGAAACATCACAAATGGTCGTATTTGATGCGCTGGAGCAAAAAATATTATAGCTAGGAAGGATCTTTACACAGCTATGGATATCTGGCCTATTCCAGAAATCAGATTCTATAATAGCAATTATGTTGATACAGAAATAAAAGCTACAAAACACTTTAGAATAGAAGCTTAAGAACACACCCCAAATTAATTATACTTCAAACAGAAAATGTGGATCTGGAATCAGTTTATATGACTTTGCAATCACAATAAAAATATAGCAACACATAGCAAATTAGGTTTATAAACAAAATTTACAAACTTTCAGCTGTTTGCAGTAAACAAATACAACATAAAACATTTAAACAGCTCACAAAAACTAATATAACAGGTGGTTTCTCCAAACTCAACACAAAATGCTACTTTTAATGACTACTTCAGTCTCAGAAATATTCAACCCTTGAATAAAATCCCACATAAGAGCACACGTTTGCGAATAATGTGTTGTCACAAGCTCATCTGATGCAACTAATCAAAGTCTTCATTGGATGCATCAGGTAAAACATCAAATACCTGGACTGGCTAGGGTTTTTTAGACTGTGACATTTAATGGCATTTTAGAAAAATGGCCAAGTCAAGAATGTTGTCCATAAATTTAAGAGGCCCTAGCTTGCACAATCAAGCTACACTACCAGGAAATAACAGAAAAAAGAAGCTTTCACTGGCTGCCACCAGATTTCTGAGGAGGCAGGTAGCCAAAAACTCGCAAGTGACTACAAAGGTCTTACAGAAAGATTTGGTGGCAGTAGGCACTGAGGTTTCAGTTTGCCTATATGCTCAAAGCCATATAAATAACCCCCAAAGGCTCTGGTATTGTGTTCTGGGGAGTGATGAAACATAACTAAAATATTTCAGACCTATAGATCCGCCTGATGTCTGGAGGAGGAAGAATGAAGCATACACTGAGAAGTTCACGCAGCCTACAGTGAAGCATGGTGGCAGCTTGGTGATACTCTGGGGCTGCTTTGCTTCTTCTGGCACTGAAACACGCAGTGTGTGAAGGGAAAGACTGATTCAATCAAGAAGCAGGAAATCCTAGGAAAAATCCTTCGGCTTTCTGTGAGGAAACTACAAGCTTGGGCATCATTGAAACTTCTGACAGGATAATGACATCAAGCATACCTCCAAGTCCAGCAAGGATTTGTTTTAGAAGTAGCCATGGAGCCATCACATTCACTTGACTTGAACACCACAAAAAATAAAAAACTTAGGTTGGATTTGAAGAAGGTGGTTGCAGCACACAAGACCAAGAATATTAGCAAAATGGAGGCCATTGCCTATGAAGAATGGGCTAAGATCCCTCAGGAATTGCAAGGCATCAAGTTTGCAGCATGTCATAAATACAAAAGGGTGCTCTACTAAGCACTAAACACACGTCATGAAGGTTGAATAATTCTGAGATTGCAGTAGTCATTAAAAGTGGCTGACAAACAGTGTTTGAATTTGGAGAAACCACTTGTTATATTTGTTGTGTTGAGCTTTTAAATTGTTCTTGTTTGATTGGTTTATTGCAAACCACTGAACGTTTGTAGATTTTGCTAATAAACCTCATTTGCAAATGGTGCTGGAAACATTTTGCAGCTGTATAACTGGACAGATGAATGGACTGACCTGAGCATACATTCATCAAGCTTCTTAAATCTGGAGTGTTAATTTGGGATAGATTCCTGTCTTATTTATTTGGATCTTGTGAGAGCAACAGATCCTAAGTCAATGCACTCACTTGAGGACACTTTATGAATACATGTCATCTGGTAGGTCATTTAAAGTCTGAAAGGCTTGATGAATATGGGTCTAAGACTGATGTGTGCTGTGACTTGGAAGCTCACATATTGCAAATTTGTGACTGACCTGAGCCAGTGTGCTGATGGAGTGTGTTTTCCTTCGGTCTGTGAGAATGCTGTGAGTGATGTCAGCAATAGACAATCCCACTGACATTGATCTCTGACCTCTCCCCTTCAGCATCTCAAACCCCCTGCAAAGTGTTCACAGAACACAACAGCTTAGCACTTATACGTGTTGAGATGAACAATATTTGGATCATTAATCTATAAATGAGGTTCAGTGAAGTGCTATTCATACCTGTCTATCAATGGCTTTGTTGTACTGGACACTGGGGTCAACTGCTGTTTGTCCGTACCTGATCCTATATTACCCCATACAGCAACTAATCACAAAAATCAGAGAGATCCAAAGATGACGTACAGTAGACTCTCTGTGTTATAACTTTTGAGAGAATCAGGCAAGAACTCTGAACACTTTCATAAACTCATTATTAAAAGCATGGAAATAAAAAGCAAAATTAAAAAGAAAATGCATATGAACTCACCCTTGTTATCAGAGAGCTCTCCAATGACCCAGGCCTGTTTGCCTGTGCTGTTGGCCAACAGAGAAATATTGAGGATGTGAGAGAGCCTCTCTGATTCTAGGTTACAACCTGCACCGATCACATGCGTTGGTGCCAAGCAGCTCTGTCTCCATGCCACATGTGTCATTATGTCCACTATGAACAAGAATAGCAACATAGTCAAATACACACTAGAGGCTGTAGCGTAGTGGCTAACACCGCTAACGGCTAGCACTAGCTAACAGGTGCTAGTGCTTTGCAAAAACATTTTAATCAGTTAGGTCTACTATTAAAAATATTTTTAATTAGAAATTTAAATTAAATTTAATTATGTAAATTAAAAAGATAACTACAATAAATCTAACTGGCAAAAATGTTTAAAGCAACCACAACTGTATACGTATAACCCTAAAAATCATTGTTAGAGGTTAATTCTTCATAGCAACAAACTGCTCTCTGATTCTTTATGTCACAAAAGCTAGCACCTAGGGTTTGCTAGACACTACTAGCATTGGGACTCTCTTAACCCCAAAGACCCCTGGGAAACATCTTAGGATACATGGCATCATATGAAATATTAAATGAGAATATGTATGACTCTGCCAAAAAGCTAAAATTGTGTCATGGTTGTATCTTCATGTAGGACACTAAATAAAAACATGCATCCAAATACATAAAACAGTTCAGTTAGGATATACAGAACCTAGTTTATGGAATGGCTGTCCAAAAAGAGGAGGGTGTATCACACATATTACAACAAATGCTTGAGGAATATATGAAGGTGTGCTTCATAAACATTGGATGTATTTCTTGTATAAAGATTTTCTGATTCAGTGAACCAAATTCTCAGTGACTGTTTTAATTTGGCAGGCAAAGAATAACATGCTAAGTGTTTCCACACTAACCAGGCTGAGAGGCAATAAGCAGCACTCCAGTGGGGCTGAGGCGAACAAGACTAGGTATGATGCGCCGGTACATATCCACGTTAGTCTGCACAACACTTAAATACGACTGTTCCTCACTCCAGGCATTTGCAGTCAACACCAACACCTTGGAGCCAGCTGAGGCTGACAAATCTGCAGAGAAAAATACCCACATTTTCCCTCTGAGTGTTGAGTTGCAGAGAGAAAAAAAGAAGTTGTATTTTGTTACATAAACCTGCATGGCCTATGACACAGCCAAGTCATGTGAGTGGAACTGTGTCACTTGTTGTTTTGTTCATATTTTAGGAGGATTTGTCTTTGTAAACATCAATAAATATAAATACAAACTGAGACAATATGAAATACTGAGCATCATGAGAAACAAAAAGAAATGAAAATGAAAACTAAAAAGTCAAATTAAATCGCTATTTTTTCGAGTGATACAAATATTTTAGTTCCAAAAACAGGTACATGTTATACCACACCTGATCCAACAAAGTGTTTGTTATTTGAATAATTCAATAATTATTCAGATTCAGTACGATTTAGTGATATCTCTAATGCTTTTACAAACGTTCTCAACAGCAATTTGAGACTGTGGCATGTTACTCATACAGTAGCCTCTGTGTTAAATGCTGATCAGTATCAAAATGTATATGAAAAACTACATTTGTGAAAACTGAGTACGAAATAAGCTCCAAATTATAATTTACCTTTTGAGATTTCAACGTTTGGCAAATTGAAAATCTCCAAATCCAACATACCACTCTTAGTTGGCCTATCTGGAATGTCAATTAAAACCAGTTTGTCTACAGAGCCCTTTAACAGAAGAGAGAGAGAGAGAGAGAGAGAGAGAGAGAGAGAGAGAGAGAAAGAGAAAGAGAACACATGAAAGTACAAATTTTAAATCTTCCAATTTAATTTTTTAAATTATTATAACAATGTTTTATATATATATAAATATTTACTTTTGCCATGATACTCAACACAGCAGCCATTCCCAAGTCTCCCCCTCCAATCACAGACACTTTATTTATACCCTGATCAGGCCGATTCCCACCTATGTAATTAAACAGGTTTATTAATTAATAAAATATCATTGTAATTATCACAATTTGTAATAAAATTAAAAGGCTTTTAACAAATAACCTTAGCACTATAAATGTAACAAATATATCAACAAACAAAATAACACTAAACATAAAAAAAAGTACCTTCATTTAAATTTAGATGGGAGACAAAAGCAAGTAGTTCATTAGGGTCATGTCCATCTCCTGCAGATTTCATTCCAAGAGGGGGATCCTCTTCAAACTTAGTGATCATCTCCTCCAGTAAAGCAGTCACAGTTGACTTGGGCTGACAATTGATAAACACAGTGAGATAAGAAGTGCCTCACACATGTCTAGGCAGATTTCATTCGGCACGGAGGAATGAAAATACCGATATACACTGAGTGATATTTTAAATAATATCTTACTCATTTTCTTAACCTATGAAGACAAGCCTGTTCATGTCATATGATCCTAATGACTCAAATTCTGTATTACATTCATCTTGTGTAAATTCTCTTGCAAATGTCCCTAAAACTGCATTAAAGGAAAGCTCCAAACTACATAAGAACATTTAAGAAAACAGTCATGAAGCTAATGTTGAATTATAATTAGACAAATTGAAGAATGTGCTAAAAACCAAAATTCCACAGAACCATATTTGAACATTCACACCCACATTATTTTATATCCCATAAAACCACTTACGTGGTCCCAGTTGTGGAGGGCCGGCAGGAAGATTCTGCCCTTTGCGTTCACGTGTTTTCCTTCTCTGATCATCATGTTTGCAGTGGGTCTTAGGAGGCAGATGGGCGGTGTGAAGGGAAACGAATCCAACAGCCATAACTGGATTGGCAAGTTGTAAGAACGCCCTTGAAAAGGTTAAAAAGCGGGCCATTTCATATAAAAATGGTTTGCAAAATGTATCTCAATGTGCTGTTTTTAAGTATGAATTCCTATTCACAAAGGCCCCAAACGTTTTTCATGAGAGCCAAAGTCAAATATTTAATTATTTGTATAATAAATATTTGCAATATGCCAAGAGCTAAAAAGACAAGATATTATACAAACAAAGAAGTAAATTTCAGTTTGTGTTTTTTAACATTTCACAATGTTTCAACGCAGTTTCAAAGATAGGGGTAACTTAGAGGGTCAAATCATTCACTGAGGCCAATTCAGTTGAGTGTTTATAACGTGTGTTTACACATGTGCATGCTAATCGTAATGAAAATAATTTAACACACGTCCTGTGAAAAAACAAAAAATATAAGTTTAAATTTGTGACAATAAAATGCACCATTACGGCCCCTTGGAATAAGGTTCTATCTGATTTTTCTCTTAGATTCATTTGTTCACCTATTCTTACTCTATGACCACTTACTAACATGATGGAAGATGTTTTTTCCCCTATTTGAGGTACTTTTTTTAGACTTGTGATTGAGGGGAAAACTACAAGATTCTTCACTCAAAATCAAATCAAAAATCAATCTTGTAATTTTAAGGAAACAATAAAATAAGGATTAGGATTATTGCCAAGGATTTGTCAGTCCCTTTTGACATTATTTTCAGAAACTCCCCATTTGCCAAGGACCTCAGGTTTCTGTCTGTTTTTCTACTGTTCTCCGGTGCATGTTATGAAAACTCGTTTCCATCATTGAAACCCAGTGCTGAACCCAGAAACAGAGGCTCTATTCTATGACCGGTCAGTGAAGCATCACAATGATTTTGAAGTTGTGATACTAAGGTAAAAATACTACTAAGCCTTCTTTCAAGTAGCGTGTTTATATAATAATGATTTACTGACTTACCAATTGACTACAAATACGGTTTTCAATAGGCAGAAATGGGTTTCCACAGCACACACTATTAACCCACTGAAAAAGTGTTTACAATTAATGTAAATATACAAAATTAGTGATTTGTCTCACCCTTGTAGTTGACAGGGATGTTTCCGACTAGTTTGAGCAGTTCTCTCTGAGAGCTGTCACTGAACGCTGTGGAGAGAAAGAGGGAAACATTTAACAAGTCACACTTAGAACCAAGAAACTGAATGACATCATGGTGTAATGGCCGAGATGGGGACTCACTGTAGAGGCCAGTGTTTGCTTTGATATCAGGATAAACACGCTGAACTCTCTGGAGCTCATCAATGGCAACATCTCGGAATTTATACTGTAAGAGAAATACAGTCCAGTGACAGAATGACTCGATAAATCTGTGCTGTTTCAGGTCAAACCGGTTGTTTGTCTCTTAAGAACTACCTTCAGTGACCAGCAATGAGATAAGACTTCACTAGATACCATTTTCAACATCCTCACTAAACTCTCACACTACCTGACACCCTCAAAAATCTTTAACCCACCTTAGAGAGAATCTTTTTAACCGGCTCCGTGTTCAGGTCCATTTTAACAGAGAGAATTCAGCGCTGTATCCTCCGCTACCCTCAGCTCTGACTCCAGAATCACTTCCGCGAACCAGGAGTACGGGAAACTACAGGGAACTGTCCTTAAAGGGCCAGAGCTTTAATATGATACAACACAGCTGCAGCTCAAATACCAGGAAAAAAAACATTTTATAAGCTCATAATTTAATATATTTCAATATATTTGCTCATATATTTTATATTCATTACAGTTAAAGTGGTATCCAAATCTTTTTTTTATTATCAGTATGTTTTAGCTCATGAAATTCAGTCTCAAAATATTCTAAGAGTCAAAAGATGCAGGACACTCTTTTATTTCTTTGATATGCTACATGACCACCTTCCCATTGGAAAAACTTGCTCTTGATGGTTCATACCTGACTGATACAACATTTCAGTTCAGAATTGATTACTCAGAGTCATCCTCTGCTCCGTTTTTGTGTGGGGTCCCACAGGGCTCAATTTTGGGCCCATTGCTATTGTCCCTGTACCTACTCCCTCTTAGCTCCATACTTAGGAAACATGGCATTGCTTTACACTGCTATGAAGATGATAGCTAAATCTATGTGCCACTAAAGAAAAAAGATAAGTACTCAGTTGGACCACTGTTAAAGTGCCTTCAGGGCATAGAAGCTTGGCTGATGGGGAACTTTTTTAAGCTAAATGAAAATAAGACAGAAGTGATGGTCTTTGGTGGCACCATTTGGATCCTACCAGTAGATCTGAGTTCTTAGGCTCAGTACACAGAGCCTGTAATCTGGGAGTGAAAATGGACTCAAAACTCAAGTTGGATAGCCAAAACAAAGTCAAATCAAGCTTTTTTCATCTGAGGCAGCTGGCCAAAGTAAAGCCCGTTGTCTCGAGACAACAATTTGAGATCGTAATCCATTTGTTACCACTTACTTTAACTCAGTTCATGGGGGTCAGTGGGTCCTCTCTTGTCTGTTTACTGTCTGTACAAAATGTAGCAGCACGGCTCTTAACGGGCACACGTAAGCATGAGCACATATCCCCCATCTTTGCTTCACCTCAATGGCTGCCCTTATACTTTAGGGTCCATTTTAAAATTTTATTACTTACTTTTAAATCCCTAAATGGTCTTGCCCCATCGTATCTTTCGGAGCTGTTACAGCCCTACAATCCCACCCGCTCCTGAATGTGCCCAAAACCAACTATAAGATTAGAGGGGTCCGGGCTTTTGCTGTAATGGCCCCTAAGTTATGGAACAGTTTGCCCCTGTACATTAGACAGGCATCCACACTGTCTGTTTTAAATCACTTCTTAAAACTTATCTTTTCTCCTTAGCTTTCATCACCTAGTCTGTTAATTAAATTTGTTTTTGTTTTTATTCTGTAATGTATTGTTATATTGTTTGTATTTTTTGTACAGCAGTTTGGTCTTTTGTGAAAGTGTTAAAGTGCTATATTAATAAAGTTGGATTGGATTGGATTGAACCAATATGGCGGCTTTTATGGCAGCCATGTTCTGGACATAGCCTAAAAGAAATGCCCCCTCTCCCATTACTTGCCGGGGTATTCAGATAAAAGGGTGTACTGCGACTTTTGACTCACCCTGTATAATTTCAAGTCTGAGAAATTTTCTATTCACAAAGTATAATACTGTGCTCTCTGTCTAGTTCAATACATCATATGAAACTACAGTCATGGGGAAGACCACTGAGTGTAGAAAACTTCACAAGGGGTGGACACAGGATGGGCTACCATGCAAAGACATCTCCAGAAGGGGCTACAACAGCATTCATGAAGGAAAACTGACTGCCTCCATGCTACACCCCACTGATGCAGTAAATCATGGTAAAGGAGCACCAACCAGGTATTGTGGGTATAAATAAATTAACCTACTTGTCAGAAGTTGGATATTTCAGTATTGTACCTCTGTTCTGTTTGATCTTATGAAATTTTCCAATAATCTGAGATGCTAGATTTCTGATCTTCGTGACCTATAAGCTATATAAGTATAAGCCAACAACAAAGGCTTGTTCATGTCACTTTATGTGAAACGAATATAATATATACAAGTTTTTGAATTATAAACAAAAATATTTTAATCCAGTATATTCTAATCTTGTTCTTAGATGCAATGGGACACTTATACATTACATCTACAGCTTTTCTAAATCCATAGTCATTAGTATGGGGACGATCCCCCCTTTGTAGCTATAACAGCTTCCTCCCTTCTGGGAAGGCTTTCTACAATATTTTTAAGTGTGTGTCTGGGATTTTTGTCCATTCCTCCAGAAGAACTTTTGTGATGTCTGAAACATCACATGTTGGACAAGTGGGTCTGGCTTGCAATCTGCATTTCAGTTCATCCCAGAGGGCTTTGTTTTGGCCCGTCATATTCTTCCACCAATTATGTCTTTAAGGACCTTGCTTTGAGCACTGGGGCACATTCTGCTGTAACAAAGAAGGGCCTTCCCCAAACTGACCCCCAAATGCTGGTAGCATATCCAAAACCTATACATATGCTGAAATATTTTCCCTTAGATTTCCCTTTACTGGAACTAAGGCCAACCCCTGGAAAACAAGCATATAGCATAATCCCTCCTCTTCCAAACTTTACATTTAGCACAAGACAGTCAGTCAGGTAATGTTCACCTGACATTCACCAAACCCAGGTCCATAAGATGCAGAAAGTGTGATTTGTCACTCCACGGAATATATTTCCACTGCTCCTGAGTGGCATGCTTTACGCCATTCCATCCAACACTTACATCCCTTTCCCTTAGGGGGGAAATATTAAATAAATAAATAAATAAAAAGAAGAAAACTCAGAGGCCCTTTAATTTGTGTGATGCTGTTGAAGTGCACTGTCTACTGACAGGCCAAAGAGTTACATCTTTTCACTTTATCTCACATACAACCACCTGGAGTAGGGCTGGAACCCACAAGTCTGCGTATATCTTACAAGAAAAACATGTAAATTTGTCAATTTGTTTTTAGTTTACTATATCATTTGAACACAGCAGCTGCTCTACACATTGTGTCAAAATATCATGATGAATAGAGCAATTGGAAAGCCCCAAAACTAGTTGTAATAAAATCCTTTACTTTGACTTCCATTTAAATTTAAGTATTTTCTTCTACTAAAAAAAACACTATTTTGGAGATATTTGTTTTTCTTTGGACAGAAATGATAAATGAGACATATACATCAAGTAGAGTATGTGATAGCCTTTCCACTATCGTTCCTTATTTGTTTCATTCTTGTTCCCATTAAACTGTCAATGACCAGACGAAGACTGTTTTCCGTTGAGTTTGTGTCTAACATGAGAAGAAATATTCTCTGCACAGTTCAAATCTTGATTTTGTCAGAGCCAAAACATGAGCAAGTTTGACTTGCACAAACATCACCAAAAAGCGGTTTCAGAAGTGTAAACAAGTATTATCTTGTTTAAATATAACGTGACCATTCCTCTGTAGAAAAGTTTTTCACTCACGAAAAGCAAGGGTTTCATCATCTTCTCAGAGTGGAACCCACTGCTTAAAACACCCCCACACTATGACACCACTACCGTCATGCTTAATTCACATATGTACAACTACCTTAGAAACACTTTATGACCATTAATGTTCATTTGTCCACACAACTCCACTGAACTATTGAGTCTTCCTATATTTAAAAAAAAAACTCATTATGTCATTGATAAAGAGCAAAGCATTTTTTATCTGATTTTATCCTCTACGCAAAACAATACAACATCTGGTTAATTTAATTGTACTGTATGTTTTATTTCCCTCTAACACATGGTCTTCCCACCCGCAACGTCACCTGTTGTTTTAATAGCTGATGGTGAAATAAATGCTGTGCCTTTAGAGTCTGCAATGTAGTTTCTGTAGATACCTGTAGATGTCTGTCCTTCCAGGGTGTATATAGGAAGACTTTTTTTTAAGATTTTGTAAGAATAAATACTGCATCAAAACCGCAATCAAGGAAAGGATCCATTTACACACTCAAACTGATCTCTGAATTGTCACTGTTCTATACTTAACCACTGCCTCTAACAAAATAAAATATTTTACACAAGAGTTAACTGATCATTCTCAAAACAAGAAACAAAATTGAAAACTGTGTGGCAGTGTGTTCTTCAAAACATTCATTTCTTACGTTAAAGAAAAACTATGAACTACATAAAACATTAACTTAAAAAGGGCTAAATATGAGAGGTCCATGATGTAAAACCATCTGAATTGCATCAAGACCCTAAACCAGTTCACATTAAGCTTGTAATATAAAAAAAAAAATCACAGGACAACTAAATCTGTCAAATCATTTTTAACAAGAAAAAAGTAAATACATCGCAAAAAAACTGCAGTTTCTCATTTCTGTCATCAATTAAATAGTACAAGTAGTAAAATAAGTCTCCCAGTCTGTATCAAATCCTGAACAAATAGTGAAGCATCTCTTGCTTGTGCACTAAGGCAACAACATTATTCCGTTCTTATTGATATAAAATGTTAATAACTCATTATATATTAATTTCTCAACAGCTCAGCTATGAGAGATGGGCTTTTGATAGCACAAAACAGTCCCCTATCTTGGCTGTATGAAATAAATAAATAAAGTAACATTAATTGCACAGTGGCACAAGGAAGTTTCAAATCTGATGCACTCAACTCTTCACTCCATGGCAGTCAATCAAAAATAATAAGTCAAGTCTTTCTTCGTTTTGCTTTCATTGCTTGTTGTCTTTTCATCTCCTCTTCCTCCAAACGCATTTCCTCCTCGTCTTCCTTGATACCCAAGCGTAAACTGAAGTAGAGAAAAAACAAAGGTGTATTAAAGTACACAGTGGTGTTTTTATGTCCATCTCGATGCGCAAAGAGCTCATGTGATTTTCTTTTAATCGACTGATCATGTCAGTTTTCTCCTTTTGGCCTGTTTTCGTTTTGTGTCTTCAAGCTCTCGACGCTCTTCTTCCTCATCCTCAAGCACAGCACACCGCAGGCTGCCAGGACATGGCACCAACGCAGGACAAACAAAAGAGGCAAACATTACCACACATGATGGTGCAAATAAAAGGCACATATACCTTGGTCTGCACACATTCTTTAGGCTGAAATAAATCATTAGGGTCCAGCTTATTTACCTTCTTGCCTCCTCCTTCTGCTGTTCTTTCCAACTGCTTTCCATAAACTTCAATGCATAGTCACTCTCATCTTTGTATCTGTTGAGATAAAGACACAGAGACCACAGCCAGTTTAGGTTACATCATCACTTCAAGTGTCTGCTGTTGTCTTTAAATTCCTTTCTTTTTAATTCCCCCACAATAACAAACTTTGTCCCCTTAAAAATGTCCAGTCCACATTTACAAGTCACTGGTTAAGCTAGGTCTAGCACAAGTTAAGACCACGGTGCCATGTGACTGACACTGCATTATTTAATGTTTTTGAGAGGCATCTTATTATTCATTGTTTCTGCAAAATTAAAAGATTAAAATGCTGTGATATGTTTTCCATTTAATGACATGGGATTGAAAATTGTGCCAGGTGTGAGACTTTCTTAAAATCTGTTCTTGGAGGAGGAGTATATACAGTGTGAGTAATGTTGGAAAGTATATTGAATGACTATTTTTGTGCGATATAAGCCCTATTTTCAGTCTCATTCACTGAACAGAAATGCGAGTAATTTAAAATAAATAAAATATTAATCACATCATTGTGCTAACATTGTGCAAAATTGGTGGAACTCCCATTTAAAATGTTTAAATCTGTAAAATGCCCTTTCAGATAAACTAAGCAGTTCATGATCCAAATTTACAAATAAATGATAACTTACTTGGTCCGATCATAGCCAAAGATTTCCCTGATATGCTTAGAAATTTCATCTTGCTCTTCTCCTTCATCATCAATGAAGTCCTCCATTTCTGGGTCATATTCATCTTCTTCATCTTCATACTTACGTTTGTAACTAGATGTGATTGGTGGCAGAGCTGGTCCTTCAAAAGACAATAACAACAACTCACGTATAAGAAATATTAATGCAATTCACTGCAGCATATGGAATTGATACTGAGACGACAGTGGGTCAGAATTGCTGGAAACATACTGAGGAAATTGAAACATTCAAAATTATTCTATATTCTATATCAAGGCCTAAAGCAGAACTAAATAATGACATTTCATTTAAAACCCACCATTAGGACACTACCATTTAGAGACTTAATTACTTGTATTCTATAATACAACTATTCTGATTTGATCAGTTCTTACCAGGAGGTCTGACCAAAATTCTATGGCCTGTTGGTCCTATAATTGTTTTGGGGCCTTGTGGAGCTGGAGGCCTTGGAGCCATGCCTGGTCTGGGTGCAAAGTTCTTAGATGAAATTGTCTCTGACACAACAGTACATTGGGGTCTTCCACGACCCGGGCCCATGCTGTTTAGTGGCCGTGCAGGCACACTGCCAACAGGCCTAACAGGTCCATTTGCAGAAGGTTTTCCTCCTCCAGGTACAGGATGACCATGCAAGCTACCTCCAGGTCTTGGCTGCTGGATCCCTGCCTGTTTTGAGGAGCCACCACGTATTGTTCCATTGCTATTTGGTCGAGGGTTGGGGTTGGCTCCTGATCGCATCACTTCTCCATTTCTAGGCTTTGGAGGAGGTCCTCCCTTACTTGAGATACTCTGTCCTGGTCTGAGTTGCCCTTGGCCTCCAGGCCCTTTGATCCCTGGTCCTTGGCCTGGCATTCTAGATGGGTTTAAATTGGATCTAGACGGGTTCCCAGAACTACTTGACTTTTCGTGAGGTAATCCAGGATGCACCTTCTTAGAGGTAAGGTCACTTGAGGTGTTTGGCTTATGGCCTGATTGGGGCCTGGGAGCTGCTTGCTTGACTGATACTGGGGGAAAACTCTTCATGGCAGTTTTACCACTTAAGGCACCTGAGGAACTGGAGCCGGTCTTGGAACCGTTTCCAGGAAATGTCTTTGTAGAACTGTGCGGCCGCTCACTAGGTGCAGGGTGCTTTGGCATTTTGCTCATTCCACTGTGTGGTTTTTCACTTGAAAACTTGTGTGACTTGCCGTCCCTGCTGTCCCTTTCACTCACCTGTTTCTTATGGGAATTTGAGGTGGATTTGCTGTCTTTCTGCCCTGAAGTTTTATCTCCCTTACTGTCTCTCCCTTTCACTTGTTTCTTCACTTTGCGTTCCATTTCTAACTCCCTAATTTCATCTGCAGTGCGAAGTCTTTCTTCAGTTTTCTTCGCTACAGGTTTTAAATCAACAGGTTCAAACTGTTTTTTCTCTGCCAGCTTTAATAGGTCTGCAAAGTTTAAGGGTGATGGAGCAGCTTTAGTCTGTGCAATAGGTTTTTTGTGTGAGCTACTCATGTTGCTTGAAACATTACTGCGAGCCTGAGGCCTCACTGGCACAGGCACTGGCTCTGGCTCTGGCTCCGGCTCAGATTCGGAATTAGATGCTGCATATTCATAATTGTCCTCATCATCGTAATCATCACCAAATTCCTGCATGTCTGCAGCCATCTCTTCCTTAGATCGCTTTTTCTTGGGCAGCTCTACAACAGGTATGCCATTATAGCCCTTGAAGTTGTCCTTTGTGCGAGATGCCATGGCACGCGCCTTTCTGTCAGACTTCAGTTCTACTCTCCTAGCCAGAAGACATTCTTTCTGCTTCTTTTTTTCCAGCTCTGAAATTAAACATTACAAATGAGAAGTTAGGGAAATTATTATCATCTTTTTTAAAACCACCTTTAATGTTAAAACTATTCACTTCCCAGTCCATTTTAAAACATGTTGTGGAAACGGCAGTCACATTATTTACATATTATGGATTATGCTGCATACACCTCTATACATTTGTGATAATGTTATAAGGTAGACCTGCCCTGGGGCCAAATTCTTACAAAGCAAATATCATGTGGGTTTTGCTACCAATAATTTATAATCCTCACGTGAATCACTTAGAATTCACTCCCTCGTATTCTTTTTTTAATTTGAATCCTTTTGCATGATGAGATGGGTAGCAATTACATCATTTTTATGCATCAGGGAAAGAGAACCCACACCAGACTAGACTTAAAAACTGTTGTACTAAAAGGTTAGGAACAGAACATTTGAATTCTTCTTGCAAGCTTTGGCTCATATTACCTTGTTGCTGCACCTTGCACCATTCCTACAATATCTTAAAAACAATAATAATAAGATCCACTTAATCTACATTGTACATTTTACACCTGTATTTAGTCCTTTATTCATTTTTGTTTGAACAGAATTGAAAAGGGGCTAAATTATAAGCTGAGAAAGCCAATTACTTGTAAGTGTACCTCAGAGAAAAATCGTATAGATTAGAAAATATAAACGGCATAATTTACCCATCTTTTTTTGCTCCACTTCCTTCTTCTTCAAGAAAGCCTGCACTGCAGCCGAATTGACACCCTTCACTTTGGGGTCTTTTTTTGGAGGACCGGGCTGCAAGCTATACCTCTTCTACAAAAAACACAATCAGACATATGAAAACTTGAACACACACCATTGCAATCACCACTAGTAAATTTATCACATAATAGCTGTATTGTAGGGATGTTAGATATGGCAAACAATGTAATAATATCACACTATATCACATACATCATATTTTTTAAAAAGCCCAAGGTTGGGTGATATCTGTATAATCTTCTGCATATTGTTTATTACCGCTGCTCTCCACAGGACAGACTGGGGCTCAACTCCAAAATTAGGCAAGACTCCTACTGCCCTAAACAACGTGACGTCACGGACCACGGTGACCATGCAGTGGTATTAGCCCCGCCCCCAGATTGGTAGTTAAACTGCCTTTTTATGATAAAGGGGGCAGTCTGGCAAGTTTGTCAGAAAATAATTATTCATGATAAAAATCACACGCCAACACCGTGATAAATTCACATTGCCGTAAGTAGACAGCAACTTACCTGTAAGCTGCTACCGCCCTGTTTTTCAGAAGCCAAGGACAGCACTTTGCCGAAGTCCATGATGGAAAATAAGAGTCGACGGGGATCTTTAACAGCTGCAGCGGTCTGTGCTAAACCGAGCACGACTGAATGTATTGTCGCCCAAAATCAGCTTCTAAAACCGCACTCACACGCCAGCATTTTATCTACGTGTTTCTCTGACGGCGTTAGTGATTTCTAGAAGGAAAATGAGCTTCCATACCGACCCTTAGCAGCATATTTCACCAGCTCTGGTCAGTTAGCTCACAAGCTAACGTTAGCTATCTAGCCTAGCATATGTGAATCACAAATCCACAGGTTAATGCGAAGACAATTCTAACCATCTAGCTAAATCCGGGTTGTCGACATCCACGGAACGTCGACCAAATACATATTCTAGATGATTCTATTTTCATACAGAAATGTAAAACGAATAGAGAGAGAGAGAAAGAGCGCAAACACGTCTACTTCTAATCCGTCTACACCAGTTCTTTTAGAGATGTGACGTTCGCGGAGGAGTCGACTCTTTGATTAGGTGAACGCCCGGAGTCGACTTGTATTGAAGAGCCGACTCATGGGTTTAAAATCAAGATCACTCGGGCTGATTTTGTAGTTCGTTCTCATCCAGTAAAACAAATGTTAAGCATTTTAGCAACATAACGTATCTTTTTTGTCATTATTTAAGTAGAAATGAATTTACATAAAAACTAACTAGCAAGAGAATAAAACATGACATCCACATTAAAAAAATGATAAATTTGTGTTATGCGGTTTTGCCCTTCAGGGCCACCATAGAAATGAGAATAATGTTTTGTTCAAAAAGCTTAAAATATACGTATATATACAAATGCAATTAAAGTTAATTGAGAGCCTGGAGAATCGGTTAGTCTTTGTGAGTCGAGTCAATTGAGTTGATTCCAGTAAATGAGTCGGAATGCCCATCGTAAGAGCCGCGTCATCCAGTGCGTGAACAGATGTAATATCCGGAGGGGTCTGTCACGATGTTGTGGACCCTCCGTGTTACAACACAATTCGTAAGTGAGTAACATTTAAAGGCTAACTGAACGAAAACAGCCAATTTCACGCATTTAGCTTAAACGGTTCGGTTTGTCGATGAGTTTTATAAAAGTAACATTGGGAGAATGCTGGACTCGGCCAGTGCCACAAGGGGTCACAATTCAAAGTTTAAAGATCTTTAAAGATATTTTACGTGGGCTGTAAGTATAGCTGCAGTACTTTATTCTCTTTTTGTCGTTTCATTGTCATTTATCATCTCTGAGTCAGACTGTGATGGCAAAGTAACCATGTGTCATAACAAAGGTATTAGCTAGTGCACATAGGTAGAATGAGAGAGTCCTTAAAAGAGTCGATTCTCCCACTCCAAACATTTAGGAATCGACGCCAAACATTTAGTGTCGATTCCTAAATTCCTCAATAGGGAGATCTTCACCTGGAATGTTAAGCTGTTGCCGTGGAGAACACCACATTTTTTTAGAATTCACTCATCGCGAGAGTGACTGTATTTTGGATAAAGTTAGAAAAACTAAATGTTTATATCCCATGTGCAGCTGCTACCATAAGAAAATCACCTGCAAACACAACTGATGATCCACTCAGTAAATTTGGCACGGATTACACAATCTCCTGACATAACTATTTCATTATATTTGGGAGTGCTTCTCCAGTGGCTGTGTAGTGGACATGGGGAAAATTCACTAAACGAGGCTCGAACCCAGACTCCCATGGTCCTGGGGCTCTGGCAGTGGCCCCACCTGTCACACCTGCGCCACACTCAATGAGGAGAATACACTTTTATTTATAATTCATTTGGTTTTGTTTAGTTTTTGGCCTAAAAACCGTGGGGATATGCCCGCAAGTCAGGATTTTCATTTAGCCCGCTAAGCCCAAAGTAGCACTGTCCAATACACATTTTTCTGAAATGGAGATTATGCACTTGTTTATACTATTCTGTAGAATCGACTCTTGAAGTCGATTCAATTGATTCACATATTTAAGAATCACTCAGAGCCGACTCTACGGCTCTTCGAGCGCAGAAACCAAGCGTGTGTCCGAGGAGCTTGTAAATAACCCGAGAAAATCCCTCCCATAAGTAGGCGTCCGCACTCTCTCGCTCAATCTTGTCCTATTTACCGCGAGGTCCGCGTTGTGATTGGTCGGGTATTTTAACTACATCCTATCCGTGCGCTTCCTTTCTGCCCCCGCCCTCAGCTCCAGCTGATTCTCTCCTCCCCCTCTCTTCATCATGAACTGTCCCAAACAAGAGAGAGAGAAAAACATTTTTCTGCACAAAGGAGCCTAAATACTCTGCGGTCGCGTTTAACATCCGCTGCTTTTTCTCCCCCTCTCTCCTGCTCCTGAGACCCAACATGGTTTCACCTGTCACTGTGGTGAGTGCTCTGTTATTATTCGCCTGTTATTCAGGAGGCTTCTCCTTTGCCGACACAAACAACACTACCAGCGATGCCGTGTTCCTCTCGTGCTTTAAATGATTAAAACAGATCAAGACATAATGATCTCATCTGCACCTCGGCTCTTATCTCTCTCTCTCTCTCTCTCTCCTGGGGTTTATAGCCCGGCTGTGTGTTTCGGCGACTGTCTGCAGCTGTGATAATGCAGTAGGAGCACACTTTGTTCTGCGGGATTACAGCACCAGCACCACGGCTCTAGTCAGGAGTATTTCCCTTTGAACGCAGATATAATTCAATTGCACATCATCCAGCCTTTTATATCAGAATAAACAATGAACACGTGACCACCAGCAGCAGCATGTCCTTGTTTGTTTGTTCGCTTGTTTATTCATTTATTTAAATACACGAGCCTTCGTCTCCATCCGCAGCCGATTAAACATAATTATTGATCCGTTAGTAGTAAGTTTGAGGTCGTGCAGTGAGAGCAGCCTCTTCCTGAGTTTAAAAGCGAGGTTTCTAGAAGCTTGTATCTACAGCCTCGCTCGAGTCAACTCTGGATTCTTCCCGTCAGCCCAGCATCGCCGAAAAAAGCTATTCTCTCGATTTCCTTATTGTTTCAGTTCTTTCAGCCGCTTTCAAAGGACTCGCTCTGAAAGGAAGCCCTCATGTGACAACGCTTTTTTTTTTCCTCCTCTTGGTTTTCCTCGCCTCACGCATGCGCAATACCCTCTGTAGTGGAGTTACAACAATCTCAGCTTCAGCGAAGGGACTCTCAAGGAGCAGTGATTCAAAGAAATTCAACACATTCATTGAAAAGTCTAAGACTATTGATGGGTAGCTTATTGTCCTACAGATGAATGTTGGGTATCTATTGTCAGTTTAATATAATAGGAGGTTAGAGGGACCCTCAGGCAAAAAAATGACACATATATGACCACAATGTATGCAGATTTGGAAGGCTGCGGGACTGTGTATCCCATTTCTCCTCTCTGATTTCTTTATGCATCATTGCCATAGACTTTGAGTGTCAAAAGGATTTGGACTAAGCATAAAATTACTTAAAATCTTTACTTAATCTACAGATGAGGACCAACCCAAACAGATATTTTATTTTGTTAGAGTGTTGCACCACGATGACAGAGAGCAAGGTATTAAGGTGTGAATATAAGATCAATGCATTGGACGATTAATTGAACAAGATGCGTTATGATTGTAGTGTGAAACACAAGTCTAACCAGGCACCTGTAGAGAATGCAGGAGAAAGAAAGAATGGTGGAGAAAGAAATACAAAAAAAGGATGTAAATCAAGAATTCAGTAATTCTGTCTGCTACGGAGTAGAATCTAACACGACAAAATGTATTTTAGTTATAGGCCACAATACCTCTTTAATGTATTGTTATTTTTGATGTGTGTGTTGAGGTGTTATTAATAATTTAGTGTAGCAACAGTACAATAACTTTCACACTGATTTCCCTCAGCGTGGGCTAGTGTCTAATTTCATTGTTTTATTCCAGTAACTGCCCACTGAATACTTCTTACAGGCAACTAACTGTGATTCTCAACCACTTCTGTCAATCATAACACATTTACACCATATGGCGTGTAAACTAATTGAAATCAGGCACACGCTGGAGCACGCAAAAAAAATCTTACACATAGTAAACCCTCTGTAATTTTACATTCAAAATGCTGTTGGCTGTGTCCTTTTCCAGACCTGCAGAGGCTTACCCTGACCTTTCCCGAACTGCAGGGGTACAATCTGATTAAAATATATGCTTGCTAACAATAGCCATTTTTTCCAAAGGAACAGCACAACTTCAACCCCCCACTTCCTCCCTTAGGCCAAGGAATTAAAGCAGCCAAGATTTCTGACCAGCCAAGAGCAGGAGTCCTGATGCACTGTGCACTGAGGGACTCAGGGGAGTTTGCCTTCCTGCTTTTAGGTGTCCCTATTATCGCTCCTTTTTAAAACAGCCATTGTGAGACACTGTAATTACACAGAAACAAGGCATTCGGCACTTGTTTCGACAGTGAAATGAAATATAAACCTTGCGTTTACCAAAGCTTCAGAAAGACACTTATTAGGAACACAAAAGAGAATGGAAAATATCTTATCTAAGAGGATTTTTTTGGAAGCACCCTCTTTTTGGGAAATTTAACTTAAACCCCTCCTTTCAGTGTTAATCTTTCAGGCTTTGATTTGGATTATAGCTCAGCTTTGAGGGTGCTTTGATTATTCTTGTCATTTCCAATGCTGATGCGTGGCATTTCACTTTCATTTCTATCCACTCAGAAAGATGCATTAGCGGCCGTTCTCCTCATTCCCGTTCTCTCCAGGAGCATGCCTGTGGGCACGCAAATGGACACAAAGAATAGAATATTCTGATATGCTGTGAATACTAGATAGAGTGTTCTGGCCCTGTGCTGGAGGCCTCCAGCTCAGTGGGAAAAAAAGTGGAGCAGAAAAGACAGAATTACAGTCACATGTCCCACAGAGCTGGAGTTTTTAGAGTATGCAGTTGGGGAGCCCTACCCAATGTAAGTTGATGTAACATTTTTCAGGGCGCTGTGAATAAGAACACACTTTTTGTGACTGCTTTAGTCGATGACGGGACGGTTGCTGGATCGGGGAACACAAAAAGCTTAGTGTCGTAACCTCACCCCATGTGTAATTGTTTTTAGCTGTCGCTCCATCTACCCCACTCTAGGAGCACTGCGCAGTACTTCAGTCTTAGCCGTGTTTATTGAAGGTAAATATTGTGCTGCTGGGGTATGGACAGAGCAAACAAAACAGTAAATCATCACCCTCTTATTCATTGTCCTCCGTCAGTGCCAGTGTACTTACTTGGTTCATTTGTTTCGTGGGATTATGTGTTTGTTTGTAGCAGGGGACATATCATGGCCTGAGCTGAGCCAGGCTTCTGGAATGAGCCTGTGCTTTGTGAGATGGCCCCGGGGGGGTTAGGCAAGAGAGTTTTGTAATCAGCTTCGTCCCCTTCGCTCAGAAGTGCTGGGATGCAGCTAAGTTGTTTTTGTAGGTTTCAGAGCATAAGGTGAAATGTCTGCAGGACTGCTTTGCTTTGAGAAAACCCCCACCCCCACCCGCCCTCTCCCCTGACCACTGCCAGTCTGATCTAGAACACTGTGGACTGGACACCAAGCCCGCTTTTTTTTCACCCTCCTGCATCGGGTATTTGATTCATATACTCTATGTATCCCCCTTTGAATAGGCTTGGTTGATTATACACTATTATTACAAGTGTGTTCTTAGAAAGTTCTTGATTATGTCATGAACATGACAGTCATATTGAAACTGTCACTCACCGAGAATCATTATGGTGCCTGGGATGAATCATTAAACCATCTCAAACAGATGGTAGACAGTAGTGCGTCACGTATTGTCCACATAACCCTTTCCCTATTGTCTGTTGGATGGTCTGTGTTTTAGAAGTTGGGAGTTATATTTGTTGTACTGTAGCATTTAAGGGTGTATTATGTAATAACATTCATGACACAGTTGTATAAAGTATTTATTTTTAATTCATTGTACATTCAGCATTACTGGGTGTTCTCAATTTTGCATTCATTTCAAAGCCAAGAAGAAAACCATGGCAACATTGTTTTTTTTCCCCTAGGAAACAAGATGTGCACACAACATTTTTGGCAAATCATAAAACACAAAATGTTTTCTCTTCCACTTCCACAAAGAAATATATGACCTGCATGTCCAGGAGAATTTCTCAGCTTGCTTCAGTGAACTATAAATGATTGATGTTGAATGGTTGGTGATAACTACAACTGACATAACCCACCATCTCTTCATAACCCTTCAAGTTCTTCTTGTAATCTATGCATTTAAAGTCTTTTAAGCAGTTTGCAAGTCCTTATTATTGTTCATATCATTTCAACATGTTTACAGTCATCAACCATAAACCAGTGTTATGAATTGGCCAATGATCTTTAATCCAGGTGTGTCATGTGCTTTTTTATCCTGTCCTTGGCGTCCAGGTGAAGAGCGAGGGCCCAAAGCTGGTGCCGTTCTTCAAAGCCACCTGTGTCTATTTTGTGCTGTGGCTGCCCACTTCCAGTCCCTCCTGGTTCAGTGCCCTCATCAAATGTCTGCCCATCTTCTGCCTGTGGGTTTTCCTACTGGCCCACGGCATCAGCTTTTTAGGAGCGCACTCCAATGCCCGGAAAATCCTCGCAGGACTCATATTCTCAGCTCTTGGAGATGCTTTTCTGATTTGGCAGGAGCAAGGCTACTTCAGCCATGGTGAGTTCCTGATATTGCATTACTCCAGCACGGACGAAAACACCATAAGTTCTACGATCTGTCTGAGTAATGTTTGTTTATTTGAGCTCAAGCTTTTTGCTTCACCAGTTGGGAGCTGTTCAGTATTGATTGCCATAGCTAAGTAACCACTTAGCCCATTTTAAATTTGTACTTAACAGCTCCCAACAATTGCGGCAACTGCTCCAAAGACAATTCAATGTTAAGTTCAGTTATTAATTATTAACGAGGCAGTTAAAAGTCTGCTCAAATTTCTTGACTGTGCTAGAAGTTACACATTTCTGATCACGTAGGTAGTTCCAGGTGTATATCTTGGCTAAAATCATTTTCACAGCGTTTTTCTGTCATGGCTAATGTCATTAATTAATCAAGAACACATGAAAGCTTGACGGTGGCTGCTTCTGTTTTATCTATGCAGTGTAAGGGAGTATTCAAAACAAAAGATGTTATCAAACTGTCATGTCTTTGTGTGTACAGGGCTGCTGATGTTTGCCATCACTCACATCCTGTACTCATCTGCTTTTGGAATGAAACCACTCAACCTATGGGCAGGCCTGGTAATCGGCACTATATCTGGCCTTTGCTACACTCTGCTGTACCCCTACCTGTCCCCCCCTTTCACATACCTTGTGGCTGTTTACATCGCACTCATCGGCTTCATGGGCTGGAGGGCCATAGCCGGCGTCCAGCTGGCTAACGACCTGTGGACCTGGACCAAACTGTCGGCCTGTCTGGGAGCTGTTCTGTTCATGGTGTCTGACCTAACCATCGCAGTCAACAAGTTCTGCTTCCCTGTGCCACACTCCAGGGCCATCATTATGGCTACATACTACGCAGCCCAGATGCTGATTGCCCTGTCAGCCGTGGAGTGCCAGGACGCTGATGTGGCCAGAAAGAGAGTGTGAGGAGCCCTGATTAAACCTGCCTCACACCAGCAACCTACAGAGGGCGGCAGCTTTACTTGTTTGGGTCCAGTCCCCCCCCACCCCCTCAAAACCCCTCACTCTACAGCTCCCTGGTCCTATCGTGGTCCCCAGCATGATTCTGTTTGAGTTGTTTTGTTTCATAGGGGTTTAGCCATTTTTGGATGGTGCATGAGGTGTGGAGCCTTCATGCTTGATTCGTCTTTGAGTTTGAATGTTACCTGAGCAGTTTATTTCCTTTTAGTGTTGTGCTCATTATGAAGCCGAGAAAGGAAAACTGAGTTTGCCTGACGAAGAGATTCCTCTTAATCTTTAACTGTCACTGTGTTTTTCCTGTTGCTATGTAAAGTGGAATTCTATTTAGAGCAGGATTCCACTCCTAGTGACTCGCTAATTTCACTCAAGACAGCCACTCTGCCTTCTTTCTGATTTGCTTTCACCCTCTGCTCTTCTCTTGTATTTTAGAGAGTCCCAGCTGGCCCAAGGAAATCAGAATCGTGACTGTGTTGTAGCTGCGGTGATTAGCTTTAGCTACTCACTGACACATACACAAACACATACACACAAAAAAAGAATGGGATACAGTATTTGTGTAGCTGGAGCTGCTTTTATTTTCGGGAGCTGGTTATCCCGTGTTATCTTGGCGCTAACAGACATAATCAGAAAGCAGCATGACTTTTTATACTGTATATTACCGTAGGTGAGAGAACAGATAACCCCACGCTCTGTCTCAGTATGTATCCTGTCAGTATTCTGTAGGGATTTTTTTTCTGTTTGTCTTTTGTCCTTGAGACATTTCAGTGTTTGTCCTGCAAGTTTTATTTGTTCACATGAACCCATGCCAACACTCACACCCCCCTACCTCCACCTCTAACCTCTACAAACCTGTAGACACACACAGTCATGATAGTCAGGGTAGATTTCTTGCTGTATATTTTAAGCTGTAGTCCTATATCTATGCTTGGAGAGGCATAACAAAAGGTTATATGATATGATAGAAGAGCCTGTTCTTACAACTGTTTTTTTTTGTTTGTTTTTTTGTTTTAAAAAGAGCTCTGTCAAAAAAAAAATCTGATGATGTCTGTATATTTAGTTTAAGCATGTCATATGACCACCTTACAAGTCACAGACATTGACACAAAAGGGACTTGGCTGCATGAACTAAATACCAGGTCAATGCCCCTTAAAAGGGAACGGTTACTTCAGGGGAATTTAGCACTTCTCATTACAACGCCTTCAGTCATTCCTATTCAATCATCCAAGCTGTACCACATTTCTGAAAACATTGCATTGTCAATCCTACCACCTCATGAGACTGGGTGAGGGGCTCACTCCTTCATTCATTCCCCTAAATACTCACTCTTGTTTAGAAACTGCTCCACAAGGGTGTGCTATTGAGTGCTTCACATCAAAGGCACCGTGTCCCCTTGTTGTGTTTTGTGTGATGTTATTGTTCAGGTGTATTTTTACAGATGCTGTGAGAGGTTAGATATGTTCTCTTTGTAAGAAGCAGAAAGAGCTACTCACTATATTTGTCTTGTTTTACTGACAGGTCACACCCTATTCAGCTGATAACAGAGAGTCCACTCACAGGCAATTGCGTTGCACTGAGTTATAACTTAGAGACGGACGGTAATATATCTTACTCTGTATTTTCTTCTTGTTTTCTGTCTGCTGTTGGAGATCCGTGTTTTTAAGAGGGAGAAAAGCCAGGACATGCATAATTAACAGATGGACAATCCAAGAACAATCCGACTGATCTATATGACCACATGCTAATTTTATTTAATTTATTTGTTTAAATTTTTTTCTGTTAGATTTAATGTTAGTTTCCTCTTCCCCATTTGTATTGCCCCCACCCTCCCACCAACCCAAGCCTCCCCCGGCACAGCAAAGTCTACAGATGCCTCCTCCTGCACATGATCTGTGAGAACGATTATGCTACATATTTAAAAAACACTCACCCCTGCAGCTGTGCAGTGCGCCTCAACTCACTTGGAGGAGAACATTATCACTTGACTTGTGCGTCTGAACAACCGAGAGAGTCAGTTTTACAGCAGCGAAAGACAGGGTGATTTCCTCTGTCATATCTCTGCCTGCCTTGGCCAACAGTGCTATGGACAGTGTATTGTACAGATCATCAGCCCTCTGCTTTATCCTATGCACAGGATATTTTGTGTTGTTGCAGTTTTCACCAGTCACCCATAAAAGGGATCAGCACCTGGTCTTCTGTCACTGCTAAACAAGGGAAAACAAACTCTGATGGAAATGCAATCGGCCTCTTTATGTGTTCAGCTGTTTTACTGCAGTGAAGAAGTGAACAGGCTTTTTTATTTTGTTTGTTTTGTTTTCCCCCTTCCTCGGTACATGCGATCGTTATGGTAAAGCAGCAGGCAAAGCCTGGGTTAACAGTGATGTTTTCAGCCTCCCCTCCCCCTCACATACAAACGCACATCATACAGTACATCCCGCATGTACATGTTTAATTATGTATGTATAGTTTTTTTTATTTATTTATTGCACTTTTGTCAACATTAAACAATGTAATTTCAGAAAATCATACTTTATAGAAACACATTGTTTCAATTGGGATGACAATTTTCACAGTAGTTTGAATTAAAGTTTGCATAAAGCTTTACATGCGCGCGCGCACACACACACACACACACACAGTCCAGTCTCACTTGTCCAAGTGTCATTGTGACACTTCAGTTCAGAGCTGAATTTTGTAGGCTGTGCCTTCCCTATCACTGGTCACGCTGACAGCTAAACATTTGCTTAGTCAGTCTAAATAGCATCAGTGGCAGCATTGTCAGCAAAAAAGAATGTCTCATCCAAGACATCATGTGTTATCCTGCCCAACACAATGTTTAGTTGCAGTCTGAGGAACAGACCAAGTATTTAGAGATGACTGGCGAGGGTACAGTAGGTCATGCTGTAACCGACTGCTCATTCAGCAGCAAGAGCACTCATTTAACCCCTTAAACTGCAGGCACGTTGGCTGTATTACTCAGTAACTACTACACATTTGTGTGTGTTAGGAATATGTAAATATAACCTGAACTGATTTAAGGGCAGGTGGCACGGTGGCGCAGTAGGTAGTGTTGCAGTCACACAGCTCCAGGGACCCGCTCCGGGTGACTGTCTGTGAGGAGTTGGTGTGTTCTCCCTGTGTCCGCGTGGGTTTCCTCCAGGTGCTCCGGTTTCCTCCCACAGTCCAAAAACACACGTTGATAGGTGGATTGGCGACTCAAAAGTGTCCGTAGGTGTGAATGTGTGAGTGTGTGTGTTGCCCTGTGAAGGGCTGGCGCCCCCTCCAGGGTGTATTCCTGCCTTGCGCCCAATGATTCCAGTTAGGCTCTGGACCCACCGCGACCCTGAACTGGATAAGCGGTTACAGATAATGAATGAATGATTTAAGGGCCTTTAGAGTTCAAGCGGTTAAAGAAGCTATAGCCTGGATTAGGTTTGGATCTAACTTATTATGATCAAGCAGGCGTTTAAATGAATATTCCAGTGTTTTTCAACAATTTTAAAATAGAGACCATGTCCAAAGTAGAGTCTTAGACTTTGGCTGCATTTTGTCATTCTTATGTTTCCTCTGACTTTCCCCTTCCTATAGGAAGTAGATAATTATATACATCCTGAAAAAAAATGACTCATACATGAGGGTGATCTCTATAGACGTGTAGAGCTGAGGAAAACGATATTAAATATGCACAAAAGATCCCACAAACATAACAGAAGACTTTTGTCCGGTGTTATGCTAATGCTCCAGCTGTTTCCCGTTGTTTATAACTGAATACAATCAGTAGGTTTTAAGTTGCTTTCCAATTATTTAGAGAGTTTTATCTGCGACAATCAGAGTCCTATCCAGCAAATATGAATCACACCAACTAACACTGGAGTATTCCTTTAAAGGCGGATCACGTGGAATAAAGGAATAATATTCTGCTTATGATCAGCGCTTGATGTGTGTGGAGCTTTGTTCTTTAACGTGTGGTTTTGCTGTGGTATGTGAACAATGCAAAGATTAAGGCTAGTGTGAATGTCTATGAGCTGCTGTAGTAATGCAGTCGAGCTAAGCTGGGTTTCTCCTCTGTCTGCAGAAAGTATGCACCACTCGTTATCCCCTGCATGCATCTGACCTGGGGAGGGGAGGGTAGATAGGCACAGGCAGAGGACAACGCAACTCCCTGATGCAGTCTCCCCTTTGTGTAAAGTCCATCCTGTTAGAGGAGAACAGGTGCTGGGAGGCATGCGGCATGGAAACCCAATCCCAGCTCTGAGTAGAGGAGGAGATGGGAGACAACTGAGGGGCACAATGTTCCTTTTACATCTGTCCTCCAACTCACAGAAGGCCTCAAGCTACCCCCTGCACCGCTGATCAGTTTACACCCCCCGTCAGCACCGTTACTGTTCTTCCTGTTGTGTTTAGAGACAAAGGAGGTGCAGGAGAAAGCATCACCGAATGCAGTATTGATGACCGTGTGTGTTTGGGGGATAGCTGTGCTGGCGCTGGGAGAAAATGTAAGACATCAGCAGAGAAAGAGAGAGAGAGAGTGCAAGTCAGTGATGTTTGACTAGCACACGACCCTGTCCTGAGCACAAGAATGAAGAGCTGAATATGCACTTTGGTTTTTGCTTTTTTATTGCTAATTTGCCCCCTCTCTACCGCTTTGTTGTAATATGGTCTCTTTTGGTACCCATTAGATGGATTCTATTTATATTTCAGGGTTTTGTTTCTTTTTTCATTCAGGACAGAGAGTGATTAACATACATTCTGAAAAACACTGACAACACTTCATTGACAATCCATCACTCTGAGGCTGCACTCTTACGAATAAAGGATGGGCAATGGATTTCTCTTTAAAGAGCTTTGAAATCTCTAAATAATGTAAAGGATCTTAAACCAGTCGATCCCAGTTCTCAACACATACAGGGATAGAGCAAAGTTATGGATTGTCTGGTTGACAACCACTGATCTACACTAGTCCATGACACTTTAATGCCCGTTAAAATCATAAAAAGAAAATATAAGGATACCTTTATTTATTAAGAGTGTGCACTTCAGTGTGATGAGTAAGGGATATCCAGCTGGATGCACAAGCTTCCACATTCAGTTGATCAGACTGTTTATTTCTTATTTAGTTTAGTCTTAACTGCATAATTCATGAAACCAAACTGTCACTGGGAACAATCTTAAGGATTTTCAAAGGACATAAACATCTTATTACTTACAAGTGTGTGTTACTATAACAGTCTTTACGTTGACTCATTCCTACATGGAACATTTCTGGTTCTGCGTAACTGGACCTCCTTGCCTTTCTTGAGCTGAGCGATGTGAGGAGAAGCGTTATCTTAAGGCTGAATCTCAGAATTTATCTTGCGCTCAGATTCCATTAAATGTATTCCACACTTTTTTCAAAATGTGCATCATGCAGTTGTTGAATTGTGTGTTATTCTAAGGGTTTGATGTGAAAGAGTGGATTTTAGAGAAACTAACCAACGCTGACAGGAACCCTGGGTTGTCTGCAACGCACATACAGCCTTTGCACTGTGAACCAATGCACCAGTTTTTAATTTCCAGGAGTGGTAAAAACATTTGCATACTAGTTTGCCTTACAGCATCCTCCTTGTATACCATTCATTCATTTTCTGTGACCACTTATTCTTGATTATGGTCACAGGTCTGGAGCATCCCCAGAATCATTTTGCATGAGGCAGGAACACCACCATGAACTTTTATTGTCTGTATACAAAAAATATTTCAGACCAAATTATTCCTCAAAAGTCAGTGCCTCAGACATCAGGCAGTCACCCGCTCCTGTGAGTTTTTAAGCGAGTTTTTCTAGAATAGAGCATTTCTTACTGAACCCTTTTTATTTACAAAGATTGAGTTGATTTAATCTGATTTAATTATGCGTATATTTTGAAAAATGAATGGAAATCCACTTTGTGGCTCAAATATATCTGTGTTCACCAACTAACTAGTTACATAAACTGTAACAGTTTGTATAGTTACTTCTTGATTATGTCAAATCAAATGACTTACTCTGCCATAGTGGACAGTAGTATGTATAACAAAAAAAAAAAAGTATATAAAATCTTGAATATGACACACTGGGTGCAATGTGGTGCTGTTCTCTTCAGGTTAAAGGTGCACGTTCATTTGAAACTTAAAGCAAGTGGAGCCAGGATGAGTTCTGAGTATGTAGATAGTATCAACAGTGTGACATTGTGAGATTTCTATGATAAAAAGTGGCATGTGTAACCAGCGGGAGTATTGTGACCTTTTACAAATCATAATCTGTGTGTGGAAAGAGTGTGGTGGTTTTATGACAAGAGGAAAGAGAGTTCAGATTTTTTTTTAACCAATAATAATTTAGCCTATAACATTGTAAAGTATGGTATTGTGTTGTGAATGAATTACTGTTCATTTGCTACAGTTTCAATATTTTGCCTTATTGTCATAAACGTCCACTATTATTATTATTATTATTATTATTATTATTATAATTTTTGGTCCTTTTATTATAGTTCTGTAGAAAATGACCATATTACTCATTCCCTGTAGTGAAATTGCTATGAATGTGAACCAATCTATAGAATAAATAAATGCAATGACAATGCAATAGATAAGTATGTGTCCGTACGTCATTGATATGTTTTCTGCACTGGGGCTTTATCCGAACTAAATAAAACTTGCCGTTAATTCCCCCACCTTCAAGGATAAGCACCAGGAATCTGGAGCCTGCTCAGTGAAAGTGGAGAAGATCATTATTCAAGTCACCTTCACACATTGACACCACTCAATCAGCTTGACATCCTATCTGAACATAAGTGTTCGGTGGGGGAGGGGTATCAGATATCTGTCTCCAATGTGAATCTGAGACAAATGTGTGTGTGTGTGTCCTTGAACACACTGTGGACAAAACTAAACGTTCGTCCAAAATGATGAATGTCTGAAAATGAAACTGTAAATGACTATGTAGCATTAGGAATTAGGACAAAGACAATACACATAAATATTATATATTTTCAGTATTTTCATTAATTGTTTACTCTATGTATCATATAGATTTAATTCTTTCAGAAGATTTGTCCTGGTTAGAAGCTGGAGGCATTTTCTCATTCTCAGATATTTTCAAACATATTCACTGCTGTTGAAGTCTGTACTCTGGGGTCTGTTTGACGTATTATTTTAAAAACAGCCTCTAGATTTGGTTCACAAACATTATTTTTTCCTATTTCCTATTCTCAGTGACGGCTTCTGGTCAGATACACATCATTTCAGATCCACAGAGCTCAGTTGTCCTCTTACAGAAGGATGGACATAAATACCTGTGGTTTTCCAGTGTGAAGGAAGAGTATATCATGTCTTGCAAATGAAAGTGGAAAGTTTTTAATTCCACAATATTTAATTCCAATTCATTTTGGAGCATTTCTATGTGTCCATTCCTCATGAAATTTTCACACAATGTGGAGGAGAGCTGCTGTGTGTATAGTACATGTTTTTTTCTTTGGATAGCAACTATACATTAGAGTTTAATCAGTGCTGCTGATCTGATGTTGGTGGTGTTAGGAGTCCCATTTACCCATCTTTAATCTTCAGTTTTGGAAACTCCAGTTTTTTTTTCCACTTAATTCTCTTTGACATTCCCCTTCCCCTTACATAAGTGGATTACCTTATATGTAATCTTCTATGACTTTCTCCTGAAAAGTGAATTCCTTGTGTAAATGAGATACTCTGACTCTGATAAGCTCCATATATGTCGATGACACAAAAGGTATAAAAGTGACTGTGAACTACTCTGGTCTGTTGTGCAAACACAGAAGACTGAAGTAGTTTCTGTCTTTTAAATCTCATGCCTGTCAGAGAATAGGGGAAGGCCGTGGTGTATAAACTCACACTGAGGCCCTTTCTGTGTGTCGGGAGAAGAGAAGTGGGCCTGTGTCTGGCAGGGAGAATGTGATTTCCTGTGTAGAACCAGACTTTGAAAGAGAGCACTGTGGAGTAGAACACAGGATCAGGTTGGAGCCCTAGTGAGCTGAATCTCGATAAGAAGAAAGCTTGCTGCTGAAAACCACAAACAGTTGCAGCGCTTCAACACCTTCCATTGCCAAAACCTTATAGCAAGCCTGACCTCTCGTGGTCATACTTCAGAACTACAGTTTCAACAACGTTGAAAACTAGTGCCACATCCACAAGATATATGTAGTAGATGGGAATGCCATATTATAAAATGACCTGTTGGGAGCATTAGAGGTTTTTTGTATAACAGTGATGTTATGTTCCTGGGTGGAGTAGTTTGTGTTTCTTTAGAGCTGTGGATTTGGGAGTAAAAATAACGGTCTACAACTGGTTGTCCGTGCATCTGTTAACGGTCAAGATATTACAGTGTAGTTCCGTTCACTGTTAAAAGGGTAATCTGTCATTATCTCAGATTCTTCTTCTTGTACTAATACGTTACACCCTTGTTTAAGATAGATTCTGTACCTAACCTAAATATGGCCCAACCGTCGCTTCCTCAAGAACGAGAGCCACACTACTTAGCCGTAACTGATTTGTTCAGACACTACAAAACAATTTGATCTGATGTGAGTTGTGTTTTATTCAAATTCATATTGTTTGCTGTGGTTTGACTGATTACACCTTTAAGCTATATAATAAACCTGTTGACATCCATTACGGGCTTACTGAAGGTTTTTTTAATACAAGTCTGGACATGCTCACAGCTATGTAATTGGGCTGAGGTGAGATTTAGGCCTCAGGGAACAAACTGGTATTTTCCACCCAGGTTTTCGAGGTATGCTTCGCTGCATACTCATGACCATAATGCACCCCTGTGAGTATATTATTATTGTTAATCTTTGTGGTTTTTTTCCTCACTCAGCTTTCTCCCATGCTCACCGTGGAGCCGTTTCATGATTAACAGCTCATGTTGTCATGTCCTTTGCCTACACCATGCAGGAAGGTCAGTACCAAAAAGCTGACCAGAGGAGTTAATGATCTGTTCATTTTCCTGCATGACTTACTAGAATTCTCTGAACATCAGCAGCACAAAAGACATTGCATTTTCTGGCAAATTGCTGGTTTAATTGAGGAAGAATTACAAGGGTATGCACATGTGTGTAATTATAAATATATCTCCAATGCATTAAGGCTCCAGGGTCCTGGAGTTGTGGATTCAAACGCCGCTCCGTGTTACGAGGAGTTTCGTGTGTTCTCCTAGTGTGTGCTTGGGTTTCTTCTGGGTGCTCCGGTTTCCTCCCACGGTTCAAAAACACATGTTGGTGTGAGTGGGTGTTGCCCTGCGAAGGACTGGCGCTCCCTCCAGGGTGTGTTCCCGCCTTACGCCCAGTGATTTCGGGGAGGCTCCGGACCCACGGTTATCCTGAACTAAATAAGTGCTTACAGACAATGAACGAACGAATATTCCAAGACAATTTCAGAATATTGTACATCGTGAAGTTTTAGTGATCAGATATACATGTAGTATATCATTCCGAAATTCCTGTATAATTCTATTGTTAAGATTCAGATCTACAGAGATATCCAGAGAAATTTACAGAAACAGATATCTTCATAATGGCAGTGATAGGAAGCAGACGTCATTTCATATAAAGGTATTACATTAAAATGGAAATAAATCTGTAGTTTGATGCCTGAGACATTGTTTTATGATAGTTCTGACATAAATTTCAGCCTAAAACATGTTACTGAATATATGGTGGAGAAGTACACGCAGAGTGTTGCATGTTGTTGTTATGAATAAACCCCATATATTTTTCATGGTTTTACATTTCATAATGAATTAACAAATAGAAATGTTTACATCTTTACAGTAATTTTTTAATGTCTTTAAAGTTAAGGATATTTTAGCGTTTGTGTAATATTACAATTTTATTTTGTTTTTTTACCTCAAAAATGTAAAACCTCATGAAAAAGTCATGTACAATCACTGCTTTGTTTTGGATATTTGTATTCTAAACACAGCAGCCCCTGGTTGCTATCACCACCACTGTTTAGCAGTCTGAGTCAATAAGTTTCTCTGTAGTTAAGTATGTCAGTGTTTAATCTGCCTGAGTGCAGCACAGCAGATTTCCTTTCCGTGTTCAAGAGAACGGATGTTTCCTATTTTACACTGAAAGGTCCTCGTTTCTGTTCCACATTCTGCAGTACCAATGCAGCTTTTCAATGCTTCTGACTCTGACCTCATTTACCCCCTCTTTTAAAAGAATAAACCAGTGACCAGCCCACGCTTTGATGATAATCTATAAGGAAAGTAAAAGTAATATTTACTGTTAATGAATAAATCCTAAATAAAGAACAAATTGTTGTTAAATCTTTCAACTCAGGAGTCTCTCATTTTGTTTTATCATATGTTCTATTTAAAGCAGGACACTCAAGATAAGACCTTCACATCTTTTCAGATAATGAAGACAATTGCAAATTATGGCTTAAAAAGCTGCTTTGTCTTTCAAATCAGTTTCCAACTGAGATGCTTCTTCAAGAACTGGCTCAGAGAGATTTGAAAATATGTGCTTGTCACTGAAAAGAAACAAAGAATTGTGGATGTGAGCTTTGGCTTTGTTCTCCTTAGATGATGAGCTTTTCTTTGTGAGGATCCTGACTTAGACACTCCAGCACTCTGTTATCATCTTTATCTGTAGTCGGTGGAGAAAAAAAAGACATTAGTCTTTGGAATCAAAGCTCTAAAGTAAAGGTTTGATTTTGGTCAAATGAAAGAACACACCAGTCAACGCTAAACTAAAATCAGACCCAAACGTATATTAATTCAAAGCTAATATTCAAGAGAGTATTCTGAAGCTAATGTGATGCAAACTCTTACTTATCTTGCTTCAGATTTTCAAAGAAAAGTTAGAGAAAAGAATGACACTGTGAAATCAAATGAAGCCGTGTTGCTGTCACCTCGCGCGGGTGTGACGTGATTTTTCATATCCTAATATCACATCCATCATTAAGTAATTGCCAAACGGTTTTGAAATTTCTGTGACCTACATACCAAAGACCACCAGGCTGCACTGGCACTTGGCTGAGCCCAGTTTATTCTCCACTAGCAGAGTGTAGTGTCCACTGTCCTTTGCTGTGCAGGTGGGAATAGTGAGGGTACAGACTCCATCAGCGCTGCTCTGCCAATATCGTGGATTGTCTGAAATGCTCATATCCTCTTTAAACCAGGACACCTGTGGCATGGGGTAGCCAAAGAAGGCGCAGCTCATGGTGCAGTCATTGCCACGGCGCACAGCATGGTCTTTCAAGGGCAAAAGGAACCCAGGCTTGACCTCGTGACGCTTAGCGGGGTATGGCTTCAAATATAAGGTGAAGTTTTCTGGAAAGTGTTTGAATTCATTTGGTTTAATAACTGTATGTAGTATGTATTTATTACTTGAATAATAAGCTTTTAAACTCAACAGCTTTAACTTCTCTTAGATTTACCATTTTCCTTCTCAATGGTGAAAGGCTCCTTTGAGTCCAGAGGGTCACTGTCCCCAGTCAGATTGCGGGCGATGACCCTAAAGTAGTACTTGCGTCCGGGCAGGAGGCCAGTGACGGTGAACTTGCTGCTGAAGATGCGCTCTGTGGCTGTGAACCAGGTGGATGTGCTAGTGTCTCTCTTGAGAATAATGTAATGGGTGTGTTGGTCTTCAGTCAGGTCAGGAGTGTGTTCCCAATGCAGTGTCACCGTACCCTGGACTTCCTCAACCACTCGCAGGTTCTTAGGAGGTCGAGGAACATCTGGAAAGTCACAGAAAAAAGGTAAACCATGAGCCAAAGGTATTCTGGGAAACAGAGTAAGAAATTAAATTCACAGTCTGGTACGATTCTTCTACTTTTACAAATGAATTTGATATATTTTTGATACACATTTTCAAAACATTTATTTTATATTTATTAAAAAAAATTAAGCTATTAACACAGCTCTACCAGTGACCCGGACACTGATGTCATAGTGGCCCTCTCCACTGTCGTTGCGGAGGTTAATGCGATAGACTCCTGAATCTGAGCGCTGACAGGAAGTGATCAGGAACTGAGAATAGTTTTCTCCCTTCGTGATGACCTCCCGACCACTGACTGGAACCCCATCTTTCAGCCAGGTGACCTCTGGGGAGGGAGAACCCTGGAAATACAAGAGACATTTCCATTAAATTAATTCCTGATTCATTTATATTTAATTACTACTATGTTTTATTTATTATATGATTCATTACTGAACTATTAGCTGTATAAACTTTTCATTCTTTTAAGGTGTCCTGGGTGAAAGCACTGCCGGTTCTATAATACAGTTTAAGGCAAATTTTAACTGTAAACAAAATGTGGTCAAAAAAGCAAGACTTGGTTCGTGGTTCTGTAGTTTTTGCACTGCAGTTATGAGGCTAATGCAATTAACAGTTAAATAAAACAGATTAGTCTATCAGATCTCAAAATTCAAATCTAAGGTTAAAACATTTAAATATCCCATATATTTTCAATGACTACTTTAAAAATATGCAGCAGAGAAGCACACTTACAGTGAAGGAGACCGGAATACAGAGTGTACACCCAGCACGCACCGTCATCTGATTGTTCATTTTGCCCTGAATATCAAACTTTGGAAGCACTGTGCAGCATTTAAAAACAACAGAGGATTACATAACAATAACCGCTCAAAACATGTGTATGTTTTATTGTTCTTTTTACAAAAAACTAAGGGTGTTTTTGTCATGAACATTACCTGGTGGTGGCATAGTCAGAGCTCCTTGCTCCAGCTCGACCGGCTCTCCAACACCCCCCTCATTAACAGCTCTGATACGGCAAAAGTACTTAATGCGCTCCTGAAGACCACTGATGTGGTAGGAACAGCTAGTGATTGGAATCTTAGTGCATTTTGTCCATTCTTTCCCATTGTCAGGGCGCACTTCTAGGATATAACCAGTGGGGTCATCTCCTAGTGCAGGAAGACCCCAGGCCAGAGAAATGGAGGTGTTAGAAGAGTCTGTTACATGGAGGTTCCTGACCAAGCCAGGGGCTCCTGAGAGAGAGAGAGAGAGAGAGAGAGAGAGAGAGAAGCTCAGAATGAGAACCTTTAATGTAAAGGTTTTTTAAGAACTGCTGTCCAGTGAAAAACATGTATCTCCAAAATAGTATGTTTATAGTAGAAGCAAAAAAACGTCTTAACTTTCAATGGAAGTCAATGTAAAAAAGATTATATCCCAAGTAATTTTGGAGTATTTTTATTGGTCCATTCACCATCATCCATCATTTTCACACAATGTGAAGGACACCTGCTGTGTTCACATGATGTAGTGAAATGAAAATTGACGATCATAGAGATGTTTTTCATTAGAGAGTGGTGATGTGTAAATGATATGTGCAAGTGTGGAGAAACATTCAAATGTTTAAGAGCCCCACATGATTTTAAATTGATTTAACAATTTATGGTTCTTTAGCCCCCCGCTGGATTATTGCAGCACACAAAGCAGAGAGAATAAAGCTCACGTGTGGGATCCTTGGCCAGAACTGAGTTAGATGCAGCGCTTGGAGTCCCCTCTCCAGCTCTGTTAATTGCACTCACTCTGAACTCATACTCCATATCCTCTACAAGACCATTTACTGCACACTGTGTGCCTGAGAAGAGAACGCAAGATAAACAAAAGTAAATGATTAAACACCTTGATGGTCAGAACTATTGGACTTGGAATGAAAGGATCCCTCCTATGAGAGATTAAATTAAAGTAGGAGGCTGTGAGATCTGATATATGTAATATACAGCACTATTTACAGTTATTGCACAACACCATGAACACAGTACAGCCACATTTAACATGATTTGGGAATTTTAAAAATGCTATTTAATATAAGGAATATATGAAACAATGTTTTGGAATAGTTCCAGGACAGAGATGCCTGGACACCTTTAATATTGGTTCAAATTCACTACAGAAGCCACTATTTTGGAACCAAATCCTGAGGAGGCCTTAATTTTTGGGTCCTGAAATAATCATGTTTTAATTCGGAAAATTAACGTTGAACACTATATACAGAAGGCTGAATTAGACTGTGCCTTTTATTTGTACTGTGTTACAAAAGTGGGTGGCACGGTGGCGCAGCAGGTAGTGGGGGACCTGGAGGTTGTGGGTTTGATTCCCGCTCCAGGTGACTGTCTGTGAGGAGTTGGTGTGTTCACCCTGTGTCTGCGTGGGTTTCCTCCGGGTGCTCCAAAAACACACGTTGGTAGGTGGATTGGTGACTCAAAAGTGTCCGTAGGTGTGAATGTGTGTGAGTGTGTGTTGCCCTGGGAAGGACTGGCGCCCCCTCCATGGTCTATTCCCGCCTTGCGCCCAATGATTCCAGGTAGGCTCTGGACCCACCGCGACCCTGAACTGGATAAGCGGTTACAGATAATGAATGAATGAATGTTACAAAAGTTAAACTAAATTTAGACCAGAGCTTTCATAAGACCCCTCACAGCAGATCCCTTGACCAGGGGCCCCTCTAGGACCTTCTTGTTGTCCAGTTTTCCTTTCATACTGGACTGAAAGTGCTACAGTCAGGAGCATGAACAACAGGTTTTCCTTCCTTTCTTATTTACGTTCTGACGTATTTACTTCCTTACCTTGGATCACTTCCTTGCTGACAGACACCCACATGGTGCTTCCTTTCTTTCTGCGTTCAACTACATAACCCAGAACAGGAGCTCCACCATCCTGAGTTGGAGCAGCCCATGTCACAGTCACAGAGTCTTTAGTCACATCACTGATCTGAGGCTGAGAAACCACCCCAGGTGGCTCTGAACAAGAAGAAGCGTTATTACAGGAAAAAAAAAGTATACATTAATTTAAAACCCATTATTGTAGCATCAATAGTAAACACTTTTTTTAATATAATGTATTTTACTTGTTTAAATAATGTCTGAGGGTTGGAATGTTGAATTACACTGTGACATCTTGTCAAAAACTGTTGGTTGTTTTTTTTATTATTGCACAATTTTCACACCAGTTTAAGTCCATTGATTATTTAGGACAGCCCCAATTACACAATGCTTCCAAACTGGGAGGATGAAATTAAGCATATGGTTCTTCCAAGACATCTTTTAAAATGGAATTTTGTCACAGTCACTTCTGAACAAAACAGCTTTGCAACCCTCTGATTTTCTTCCAAATGAAACCTCAAAGAAAATAGCAAATGCTTCTGGCCCTTACCAACAGCTTCCCCAGCAAAGACCTGGTCTGTCTCCAGAGGGTCACTCACACCCTGAGAGTTGATGGCTCTGATGCGATATTGGTAAGGCTTCCCCTCCTCCACTGTGTCATTACAGAAGGTTGTGGTGTCTCCATCCACCTCTCCGACCTTGAGCCATGACTTCTTTCCAGTCATGCGTCTCTCAATGATGAAGCTGGTCACCTTTTTACCCCCATTGTCTCGTGGCACTTTCCATTTCATGGTAATGCATTTACCACTACATTCCAGAAACTCTACTTTGCCTTGCGGAGGTTTGGGACGGTCTAGAGGGTGAGAGAAATACATCCTCAGCATTTTAAACCTGAGTTTAGTGACCTGGAACAATCTAAGGACTTCTCATTATGTGAGACCATGTATTTCTCCCATTATGTTTCGTAGTAACATAGACTTTATCATCTATTCATCTATTCTATCATTTACAGACTTTATCATCTATTCAATTTCCAGTGAAAACAGAAATTATGTACAGGTTTATTCAAAAAAGAGAAGAAATTACTCTAAAACTACATAAAGTTGCTCAACACTATGAATAATATCTAAACCTATCTGTAATTAATTTGTCTATTTACATTTGAACATCCTTCTGCATTTTTAGCTCATTATGTACACCATCTAAGACCGTAATTTGAAGATTTTGGACTTAACAAGTTAATTCCAATAAGAGTAATGCAGTGCTCTGTGGGCAATATTTGATTAGGAAGATAATGCCTTCTATGATAAGATGATTAGCTTAAATACACTACTGAGAAGATACACACATACATCCAAAACCAAACATCTGTTGATGTTGTCAGAACAATAAGCTATCCCCAAAAGCCCAGACCTCAGCTTCACTGAGATCCTGCAGATTTGAATGGAAAATCTAATAAACACAAAGCTGGACAAAATATACACTGAAGATTGTGAGATAATATTTAATTGTTGAAGATTCTGTGCAATCTTCTTTTAAAGGAGTCATCTGTGTTTTTTCCTGATGCTGAAACCTGAAAAACACTCCATATGTTGATCATAAAGTAAATAAAGCTGTGATTGTCAGACATCTGCAGGGTAATGCATGTTTACATTTGGAAACATACTGTCAATATACAGTGCATTAATATGTGTTTTGTTTGTAGGGGCTCACCAATCACATTCAGCTCCACAGTGGCACTGGCTGACCCACAGTCACTCTTCAGTTTGAGCATGACCTTCCCACTGTCCTCTCTCACACATTTATGAAGCACTAAAGTGCTGGAGTCTACACTGCTCTCCACAATGGTCCTGCTGTCCTCCACCAGCTCCAGTCCATCTCTGTACCATGCCACTTTAGGGGTAGGTTTGCCCTTGAAAGGGATCTTGATACTGGCTGTTTCTCCAGCTTTCACTGTGACCGGCTGTCTGGATAACATCTCCAGCACACTGGGATCAATAACAGGAGGATCTGCAGGGATGTGGGTTTTTTTTATTTTTGGGTCACATTCAGATGTTTGCTTAGATTTTCTTTAATAAATTATTCACAGCACTTACATAAAGAAAACACACACATATTTAAATATGCTTTGCTTTGCTATTTTATATATGATGTTAATGGATTAAGATTATATCGTGCACATAATAATGAGTATATAATGAGCTGTCTTGCTCCCTATTGCCTTTATAGGAAGGTGTGTCAGTAGGTAGCATCTCAACCAAACTTACACAACATAATACAGCCTAGTTTCTTGTTTGCTCTAGTTTCTCATAAATATACAATCATTCCCACCTTCTAAATAACAAACAACTGAGCTAGATATTTGGCTTTTAAAAACATTAGCACGAAAATGCAGCTGTAACATTCATAGCTTATCATTTAAAGGCAGATTGGCACGATAAATACAGCTACATTTTCATGCTGTTGTGACTGAACCTAAACTAAAATAAATCGAAATAAAAGAATACCATTGGATGGTATTCCAAATGGTGCCTAGACAGCCCCCTGAGGGCTGAGACAATGAATGTCATTTAGATCCCATGCACAATATATAAACAGAAATCCTATTTACGGCATGTCTTACCGGTTATTGTGAGCACTGCCTCACTCTCTGCTCCTTTGGCCCTGAAGGTGTATTTTCCCTCGTGTTCATCTGCCACGTGTCTGAAGACCAGCTTATGAACAGCACCCTGCTTCACCACCTGCACCCCCCTCAGATCCGGCACCTGCAGACATCAAACACACACACTTACACTCAGGAGCCTCCTTTAAACCTTTACAGTTGTATTGGTTAAAGCCTTATACCTCTTTTCCATCTTTTAGCCAGACACCATCTACTTTCTCATCATTCAGAACTACACAGAGTTCTGTGGCTGAGCTTGTGGCACACTGAACATCTGACATGCCTCTCTTCACTGTGGCCAATCGCTCTACAGACATTTGTACACAGAATAGAAACAAGAAAAGAGAGGAGAGTATTGTTTCAAGGTACTGTGTCTATTATGTCTGTTCATTGATACAGTCAGTCATTCAATAATCAACCCATCATCCATCCACCTACTCATCTCTTGCGCCATTCATTCGTTCATTCATCCATTCATCCAGCCAACTATCCTTTCACTGACCTCTCCATCCGTCCATTCATCCATGCATTCATCCACTTGTTGTCTTATTTTTCAAAATCCCACAACTCTTCACGGTTAGAAAGCATTCTCCTCCCAAGGCCACTTTACCTTCCACGGTGAGGTTGGAGGAGCTGACATATTCATGGCTGTCGTTATCTTGTGTGCAGACGATAGAATATTCTCCGCTGTCTTCAAGCTCACAGTCTTCCAGGATGAGCTCAGCCCTCTTACCCTCTCTCACGTAGATGTAGCGTCGATTCTTAGTGATGTCTCTTCCATTCTTCAGCCACCTGATCTCAACATCCTTGGAGCTCATCTCAGCCTCCAGCACGGCCTTGCCTTTCTCCCTCACACGAACATTCTTCAGATGGCTCATAAATTTAATGGGGATACCTAAATAGACGTAGGAACTCATCAGTTATTGTCAGTGAATTTTATTCATTCTTTTGTCAGTTGTTAACCTAACCACTGTGGACTCCTGTGGCCAAAAACAAACAAACAAACATGGTCTGGAATGGCTAACACAAGAAAGAGTCCCAATGGTTCTATGACGTATTGATGGAATTATTGGGTCTAATAATGAAAGAACATTGATGGATGTAAAAGGTGAAAACTATATTAATTGTTTATATAGATTTAATGATCGGATGGATGATCTTTTAAGGTATTGGATAAGTTGCATGACTTGTGATTCATAAACATATTGGTGCTGACCTCGCCAGTGTGTGTGTGTGGATTGAATGTTGAGTGTTGATTGTGAGGTGTCCTTGGGTTTCTAGAAAGGTGCTGTATAAATGCAACGTTAAATAAGACCCTGAACCTGATGAGCAGTTGCAGACAATGAATAAATGAATGAATTTATATTTATTTGTATATATATATTCATCATTTGACCACAGGAGATTTACAGAGTACAGAGTAAGTAAAGGGTATGTCTTACAAACAACTTACAAATAAGTCGCATAACTATGTTCTGAATCCATTGTACTTCAAAGCATAATTATAGATTATAAAATTGAGTTAAAAGTATGACAGTTTATGCAGGTGATTATTACTGTCATTTTTTTATAAATAAGGAATACAGCTACTATATTGAGTTCACTGCAGTTCTGAATGTAATTATAGACCCTTTAACATTATTTACAGTGCACCTACAGAGAAGGACATGGTCAGCTACTTTCATTACATGCTCTAGCAGAGTTTCATGGTGCTTTGTACTCATTAGGTTCAGGACATGTGAGCTACCACAATAATCATCATCACATACTTGGGAGATATTTTACACTCTTTAGCTTATATGTATTGAATTAGAAAATGATGAAATGAATTGTAAGATACCAGTAATAACCACATAGTTCTAGTATCATGCCCTTTACTTACTCAGTACTTATCTTATGGCTAACAGGTACATACTCTGTACTTACCCAGTAATTAGTGGGCTATAATTTAAAGTGTTACCCTAGGTTCTTGCATTCTCCTTTAAAGCTGCCATAATGGAGAATGTGTTCTGGACATTGGTGATGTGCAATATATCACTTTATAATAAAGGAGTTATTTAGGGTTAGAGAGTTCAACTCCATGTCTCTTACGTTCAATAAAAAGTGGTGCTGTGGTGGTCAGCTCTCCGATGCTAATGGTATAGTCCCCGGTGTCACCGGGGCGTACATCCTTGATCTTTAAAATGTAAGTGAGGCCGTCCTCAGAAGCAGACACATCGAACTTTTCATCTCGCTTTAGCTCCTTCCCTTTAAACTTCCACACCAGAGGGGTGTCAGCCTTCTTCGAGAGGCGCACCTCAAACACACCGGTCTGTCTCTCCGTCACTCGCAGGGGCTTCAGATCTGTCAGGAACTTCAAAGGCTCATCTAGCATTGGAGAAAAAGAAGGGGGAGTACGGATGGAGAGATGAAAGCAGAAGAGAGAGGAAGGAAAGGGTGATGAGACGGTGACTTTGCTTTATCTGATGTCATGTGGTGCGGTGTCTTTTACACTTTCTGTATTTGTCTGGGAGAGTGAACATGAAGAAGTGTTTTGGGTTTAAATATGAAAGAGGGCTCTTGTCTCAGGAAAGAGGGGACTGTGGAGGGAGCTACATGCCTATGACATTGAGCTTGGCAGGCAGGATCTTGTCTCCAACTTTCAGAGTGTATGTGCCACAGTCAGCCAGACATATGTTGGTGATGCACAGCATGTGCTTAGTACCCAGCTGTTTAACTTCATACTTCCCCTGAGAGTACTGAATCCGCAGTAGCTCCTCGCCCTGAATAAAAAATGAGTACACATACACACACAGTGTACATTAATGCAATATTCATCATTTTCTTTGTGTTTTTAATGTATGAAGATCTTATCATTGCTGTCACATCTACATCTTTTAGCTTCAGGCACTATTTGCTGCCCTTGGAAATGGCCAAAATTACAAGGAATAAATCTCTTTACGTAAATTAAAGTTTCTTTGCTTCTCGCACGAAAGTACTGTAAAGCAAAGTTGGCAGGGGGTGAGGGGGTGGATGGTTGTTAAATAATTTATATTGCATATTTTAATTATGACGTATTCATAACTATCCATAATATATCCAGCAATCAGTTATAACAGTATCATTGAAAACAAGAAGCCACATGATAATTCACTCTATATAATGAATGAGTATCTGAAAACTCATCAAATTGCTGCTCTTTTATTTATCTAATTGTTTACCTTTGTTTACCTACTGTAGTTTCACACAAACTGTAATTAGGAAACTTTGAAAAACAGGACCCAGTCCCCAAATGTCAGACCAAACTGGCATTGTTGTGAATTTCACATTTTGAAAATGCGTGCTTTCCTGATGATAGACAGATCTGCATTTACCTGAAACCAGAACATCTTGATATTAGGATCTTTCAACTCCAAAATAGTGTCGAAAGCAACACTGGAGCCTGCCTTTGCTGTTATATCCTCCAAGGGTTTAAGAACCCGCACCATCTGGTGACAGACCATGATCAATATATGCAATCAGTGTGACAGATTCATCAGACTGAGGTGTCAACAAACAGCGGAACGCTAAAAAGTTGTATATCAGCATAATGACTGGTTAAACATTTAAGTGAGTGTAAGCTAAAAATGTCTGTGTGATGATTCTTCCACTTGTGTTTAATACCCACATCCACATCCACTTTTTTCTTCATCTCTTTAAGTTTCCTGAGGATTCCTCTGAAGTCCGTGAAGCCGTATTCAGCACATATGCGCTCGTAGTCCTTCTTATCGGCTCCAGTCAGAATCTTCAGCATCTCCTCCTCAGTGGGGGGCTTCTTCTCCCGCTTCTCCACGCTCCTGGAGCACATGAACATGTTTCTCAGCTGCTCATGCAGCATAATGTACATCCTTCATAATAAGAACTGGCCAAAAAAGCACATGAAGTGAAACAGATGGTGGATAATGCGTGCATATCTTTATTTACTCTTGCTACTTTTGCTGAGATTATCAACAGAAACCTGGTTCACAAATGTGACTGCTGAATATGGCAAGGTTTTTGGGTGGAGTCAGGATTAGGATTAAGAGTTAAGCATAGCTTTATTCTAAATAGTACCAAGGTATAAAATTTTACAGCAGAAAATCGTTTATTTATTTAACGTTATATTATATAACCTGACTGCTAAGGAAATCTGGGTCCATTTTTACCGTTTCTTCAACTTCTTCTTAAAGTCCAGTGCTGGATCTTGGAAGGAGAAAACATTAAAGTCAAAACATTTTACAGTAACTGAAGTCCTGAAAATAAAGATGCTAAAATGTAGTGTTTTGGAGTGATGCCTTTGAATGGGCATTTTATTCCCCAAAAGAATATTTAAAAAACAGCCTTTTTAAAGTTTACACCCACCCCCACCATTAAAATATTTAAATATATTTCCAAATATTACTTCATTCTCTATTGTACACAATGAATTAATGGTATTTTTATTGTGCTGTGTTTACATACATAGGTTATTGTAAGATGTCTGCCTGGGGCTGGGGCGAGGCTGCCTGCTAAGCCACCCCCAGTCACTAGAGGGAGACAGAGGCACTCTTAATTTGGGGCAATTGGTTCCACCTGGGCTACTCCTATTTAAGGGAAGCCAACACACACCTCTGTGCTCAGTCTTGGGTTTCTCTTTTCAGAGTGCTGTGCAAGTCTGGCTGGTAATTTGGTAAAGGCTCTTGAGTTTTCTCCTGGGTCACTCTATCTTCTGTTTCTCCACCAGAGCTTTCTCTCTGGTTTCTCCTGGGATTCAATATTATTATTATTTTTTTTTTTTACCATTTTTTAGTATAAATAAATAATTAGAAATAAGTTGTTTTCTATCTTTAATTTCTTTTGTCTCATCTTGTCCCTCCCTTTTGTTTTGGGAAGCTCTCTTGCCTTTGTTTTCTTTTGCTCAATTCTGAGCTGATCAGTTTTCCCCTGACATCTTAAGTTTTCCTCTCGTGTTTCATTTTGTCTCGGTGTTCCTAACTTCCAGAGTTAGGGTTGTTTGTGTGCCTCTGCACTTGAGGCCTATTTCTCTAGTGTTCTGTTGGTGGCTTGCCCTGTTTCAATCCACCGCTGGGTGAGCTGCCACATTAGTTATCAATAAGTTATATTTAAATGGAATGTCTGTTTTATTAACTCATTTTTTTTAAAAAAAGGCTGTCACTTAACTGTTTCTATTTCTATTTTCATTTAGGCCCCTCTTGAGCTCATGGCATGTAACTTATTCATCAATAATAATCCATATCAATAATTTAAACACTAAAATAAAACTTGTATCTAAACCACAAAACTTACTTTCAGTCACAACCAGTGACACAGAGTATATAGCATCTCCATGGTCATTTGATGCAATGCACTTGTATACATCAGCATGCTCCAGAGTCAGGTTTTTAATCTGGTTTACAAAGGCAAAACAGACAAAAAGTAAACCACATATATTATGCGAAGTTATGATTTTCAAATCCAGGACAAAGCTGAGTAAACAAGAAAGGCTGCAGTACGTCTAACGGCCAAAAGGGGGCAGTCTGATATTTAGGGATTATTTTAGCACCACCGGCGGACTTCTCCACAAACAGATGGTGGACAGAAGTATGTATGTCAGCTTCTACGTTTTAATTACTTCCTAACAACAAGTTAAGCTTCTCTGAAGGCACCAAGCTGGAGAAGCAGACAATACAGAATCTACCTGTTTACTTCTCTAACTGTTGATTGATTACGTTTCCTTCTTGATGGATGTGAGAGATGTTCATCTAGACAGGAGCTACAAAATCACTGACACTAGGTGACATCATTTAGGTGGATGCTATTTACAGCCTTTAGGTGATGCGGATTTTAACGGCAGATAGAGGAAGTTGTTAAGCCAAAATTACATTAACATAAAAGCACTAGGAAACTGAAAGCACTAGGAATTCAAATGGCATCATGTTTTAAAGATCACTGTCTTTAGGATGATGAGGATGCACTAAATGTCTGGATATTTGGGAACACATTCTAGTAATTCGGGTTACTTTAAGGTACATGTAGTACAATTGTGCACACACATGTCTAACCTCCAACAATCACCACAGAATGGAATCCCGAAGCAACTGAGCATGGGTGATGTTAGTTAGGCTTAATTACATTGGTTGTGTCATGTTTAGGGTGACCAGACGTCCTCTTTTACCCGGACATGTCCTCTTTTTTAGACTTAAAAAAATGTCCGTGCGGAATTTCATAAACGTCCGTGATTTTGTTTTTCTAGCGCTTACATAGAATTTCGAGAAGCGTTTCGTTCACAAACTAGCCCCGCCCCCTCCTACTCCGATTGGTTCGCTTGAGTGAGAATGGGGCGTGGTGAAGTAGCCTAAAGTCTTCTGATTGGACGATCTGACTGTAGAGCTACCGTTATTGGTCGATAACCTTCTATGTAAACATTTAATTGGTCATTCTGTACGTCAGTAGTTCTTGTTTACCTCAGGCAAAGCTCCTGTACCTACCCTCATCTGGAGCAGCTATGCCGAAACGTAAATGTAAGTTCTCGGATGAATTAAAAAAGAAATTCCCATGTGTTGTGTAGCAAATAAAGTTGTAAAGGACCTAAAAGCACAGATCGAGACGTGTTCTCTTTTTCACCATCTCAGATCTGGTCACCCTAGTCATGCTGTTTTTATGGCATGCCATCCTGTGGAGATTAAAATGCTGTGTCCACTATTTTGTGCTATTTTCTTAATTCACTAATATTAAAGGGTGTCTACAAACTTTGGGCAAACCGTGTACATTGATATTCTTCTGACAAATAACAATACTCTGTTTACACTATATTTAAATAAAAAAAAAACACCTTACTGAACAATTGTTTTTATATATATATAATCTCAATAAAAAATCAATGAATCTCATGAAAAGCTTGTTAGCAGCCCTCATACAGACACAGTTCACTGCTTCCTCACCTTTAACACAAACAGCTTGTTAATGTCATCATAGAAGGTCTTGGCTTCCTCTCTCAGTGGCTTGTCACCCTCTCTGGCCCAGGTAACAGTTGGTTTGGGGTTTCCAGAGACTTTGGCTTTGAAGACAGCTTTATCCCCTGCAGAGACATTGAGCTTTTACTCTGAGGAATAATAATAGGCAAATTATAGTGCTGGAATAAGCATTTGTTTCACCTGTTTGACCTCCCTTTCACCAAAACTCTGTTTCAAATTCAGGGTTATCTTTTTTTTGCTGGCACCTGCCGGACAGCACTTTTGTGTTTTTGCTCCGTATCGTGCCAAGTCTGGATTGTCCTATGTTAGAAATTCGGCATTGAAGAGTCAGGAGACTGGAGTTCGGCGTTGACTGGAGTTTATTTATACATACACAGGACCATGTATGAGTACAGCTGGATGATCTCAGTCTATCTCAGGATGATCTGAAGTTTGGAAACTGGAGGTTCAGAGGTTTCCTTCACATGCATGCAGAAAAGCACGGGCACAGCTTGGTCATCAGTTTGTCACCAGTTCAGTCTGATCCCAATCCAGTCTGTGACTGTTGCCAGTCCAGTCTGTTCCCAATCCAGTCTGACACCAAATATTTTAGGAGGGCCTTATATACATTGGAGTAGTGGGGGAAGGGAATTGGAGGAAGACGAGGAGTGAGAGGAGGGGTATGTAGAATGAGGGTGATGAAGAACATGTAAGACAGAGGAAGGGGGGAAAAGGTGAGAGAAAATGGAAATCAGGTGAGGGATAGGAGGAAGAATAGGGGTGAGAGGAGGGGTAGGTGTGATGAGGGTGATGGTCAAGGAAATAAGGAACATGATGAGACATGAAACTATGATAGTTTCTCTCACCTATAATCTATAATTCAGAAGTAGCCTTTCTTTAGCTTTCCAAAAGGAGTTCACCATCTGCGTTACAGGCAGAGTGTTTTAAATGGTTGGATATTGACTAAATGGTCGTCTTAAGCAGTGAGTCTGTGGGCTTTTTTCTTTTAAAAGTAAAATTAGGCTATTTGCCTTGGGATATACATGTACAGGTCAGAGGTTTCAAAGGAACACATGCTGCTGTAAAACTTGTGTCTAAGTATATACGTTTTGATTTGTTCCTTTACCTATTTACCTTAGTAATATATTGTATTATCCTGTGGATAATTTGTGTAACTAGGCACATGGGCCGTTTGCTTTCAAATGAAGTAATATCCTTGTTTGATCAGTTTACCTTCTTGAGCTGTAACAGGACGTGGTTTGTCTTCAAAATCTGGAACACATTCTCCAGCAGGGATTTCAAGGCTCTTCTGCACCTGACTGAATGACTCCATCACACCTGAGATCCTACGCTGCGCTCCTCCAGCCTCTGTTGGGTACAAACACTCAAATGCAGAAGACTCAGACACAGGAACACACTAGATACACAACCTTACGTAATATTTCCATTTGTAAATTGCATTGTAAATCTATTCACTACTTAATCTGGATTCTTCCCTGTGGGACTCGAAACCAGTATAATGTACATTCCAGCTTCTTGCAGCAAATCTCCATGAATTATTTGTGAATAGAAATATAAACTTTTAATGAATGCCTCCAACCAAAACTGCAAGGTCCTTCTGGTTATAATTATCCCATTTATTCCATCATTGCCACGCATATGAGGCAGGCTTAGCCAAAGCAGAGCTGGATGAACATCTGCCAGATCTGATGTGACAGAGTACCGATTTGGAAAAACAACACAATGTCACTGTCTGTCATATGGTGTAGAATCATAACAGCCCCTGGCAGGAACCACTGCCACAGCAGAAGACTTCAAGAACTGGAGTAGTTCAAGGTTGCACCCTGTGCAGTTTAGCTCCTAGTTTGCAAGCTATAGCTTGAAACATCTGTCTACACCCAACAGTTCTGTGCTGTTCTACATGAGTTTGGACATCACCTCCCCTTACAACTGAAGATATAAAAAGAGTTTCAGTCTGAACGAGAGAGATCAGCCAAACAAAACAGACATTTAACACATGTAAGCCATAAAACAGTGACAAAAACAGGCTGTTTAAGTCTTAGAGATAAAGAGGTTGGAATATAGCAGTCTATAAATACATTACAAAGTAACATCTCACAAACATATAAACCAAACGTTTGTGAATATGTATATACTATAACGCAAGCAATGGGAGTTGATGGTCAGGTTCGAGCAAGTGCAGTGTGACTTGTCTAGTCCAGTCTACAATCCTATTGCCTCTTGTGTATGTAATTGCCACAGAAAGTATTAGTAACTGTGTTATGTATAATGTGGCTGCCCTCTGGAATTATGAAACTGTCTGATAATAATAAGAACCGAAAGAGAGAATACATTGTTCATGATGCCCGCTGGAAAGTTAAATGTTTAAAGCTCCAGAGAGGTGATGTCCCTGGTTTAGATCTTACCCTCGAGCAGCCTGGGGGTGTGGGAGACCTTGCACAGGCGTGTGGAGCTGAGGGAGTAGGAGCTGGAGGTGGCGGAGGAGGAGAATGAGCTGGAGGCCATGTGGAGCTCAGAGCACTGCCCTATATTTCCTTCTCTGGACTGGATCACCTCAGTGGACATGTCCTACACTGACCTTTATGACTAACAGAAGAAAGACAAGAAATGAGAGAAATATCTTGCAAATACACTCCACCAGGTAGATAAACCAGCTTCCAGTTTATTATGTTCAACAACCTTAACTCTCTTGCTTGTTCCACTGCTATTTTAACAAGCCCTTATCAACTTGCTTCGCTGTTGTATTGGGATTTTCTGAAGCCATCTTAGGCAAAGTTTGATGGCCCCTTAGAGCGGCAAATAATTCAATTTAAGAATCTGAACCTGACACTTTCCCCTAACTTAGAATAAAAGGTAGAAAAGAATTTAACAGACAAAATAGCTGTTCACATCATCTGAAATACCACACCACACTCCGAAATACCACTTGGCTGCACTCTGCAGATTTACAATTGCTAATCGATCAGTTGCTACACAGTTAATTTATAAGACCACCTCTACTCCAAACGTGAGAGACCATTAAAAGACTATGGCTGACCAAGTATTATTTGTGGGACGTATTATTAGTGGACCATTCCCAGTGCTACAGTAAGACCAAGCTATTGCTTTAAAGGATGTATCCTTGTAAGGATTTTAAACAATGGTAATAAAAAGTGAATATTGGTAATGGAGAGAACTGAAAGGAGAACCGCACAGTTTTCAAGGCCCAGGTGACATTTTTTCACTACTTTCTTTCTGATCTTTGGATTGCTTTTAACCCGCGTTCAGATGAGGTCCTCTTTTCATCAGGCTTCAAAGGGAATATGGCAACAAGAACAAAAACGATGTGGCTTCTTTTTTTACTCTCTCTTCTAAGAGGATTTTGCTGTTATTCATAAGGGCACGAGCGGTGGTGTGAACATGACTCATTTCACGAGTTTGACCCTATCGGGCTATCTCATTCACATCAGGCAGTGAAAAGCTTTCTGAGCAGCCAATGGACAAATAGCCAATTGTAGAAGACAGCCTCATCTGTCTTTTGAACTGTGGCTCAATCCTACTTTGCTGCGTTCTCCCAGATCGAGAGAGTGAGAGAGAGAATCACAGTAAAGAACTTACATAGCCTTGTGAACCCTTGCTAATGATTATGAGAAAAGGATGTTCAGGTTGTTCAGCCTAAACCGGACCTTCAAGCATTCAGATAATCTACAAGATCAGAAATGACTGGATGCTGGAATAAAGCAGGGGAAATCAGAGTACCTTTGTTTAAAGTCACATGCCATGCCAGGAGTTAATTGAAAGAATTAAGAGTAACAGAACATGTTTATGGCTTGTTCTCTTTGTGCAAAAAAACCTGGCTAATTACCCAAGAGCTAATTACCCCTTGGAGACAAGCTGAACGTTTTTCCATGCTTCTAAGTGTGGTTGTAAAGCCCACGGTTTGTCATTCAGAAATATTAACATCTGAATCAACAGTGGAGTCATAAGCCAGAACACTTAATTCATAATTAATCAGAACATAAATATTTGATATTTATTTCAGTGCCTGAATGAAAACATGAAACTGTGAAAAGTAGCATCACCCATTATTTCATCAGCACCCCTGAAGGTCTTTGGGATTACAGTGTGAAGGAGACAATGAAGGAGACATCTACTGAACTAGAATAATACATTACAACACTGAAAAACAGCAGAAGTATGAGAATACCTTTTTAGATGAGACCTTGTTCCCTCAGTTTATGGGGAGATCACCTGGTTCTTGTTGTCTCTCTTTTTTGCTGAGGTGAGTGTGCAGGTTGTGGGTTTTCTTGGTTCTCTAACAGTGTAAGGCAAAGCTTTCTGTTGCAGTTGCTCTTCTCACAACTCTGCTCATCGCAGCTAGAGTACAAATAAGGCTGGATGTGGGAGAATGCAGGTCTGGCCATTACAACATCCCCTTGTGGAAGATTGACATTCACTGACCCATCTTCCAACTTTACTCATTCCTCCCTACAGACTCTGAAAGATAGACAGGGTATTTCAGGCCAGTTACCAAGCAAATTATTTTTAAATTAATCTTAGAACCTGTTTTAGAGACAACAATGTAAAGTCATCCTTAACATTGAGAGTTATATATATATATATATGGTCAACATTCATTGTAAACTCATAACACGTTATGTTTGGAGCAGTTCCATTAGTTCATTCATCATTCTTAATTCACACAACAGAGCTTAATATCTGAATAAGGACTTCATTTTGAGGTATAATGTGATAATAATTATTTATTAACATGTAGAAAGGTGTAAATGCTTAAAGTATATCTCTATGGCAACTATGACACTAATTTCCATGCAACAAATTCTCTTAAAAGCTGTACATTCTCAGAAAATAGACCCTCTGATAGAACTTTAGTTAGTAGCAGCTTTATTTAGATGGTCATTTTAATGGTCAAGGCCTGTTCTGAGTGCCATCCATTCCTGTGGCAGCAGGATATTCTGTAATTTCTCAAAGGAACAGTAATGTTCAGAAAGATGACAGGGTTATGGGTGGGGCAAAGAGGCTGAGGGCATTTTAGATGTCTTTGACCTCTGTGTAGGCCTCAAGAGTCTTTGATTCACAAACCATTTCCATATTTGGAAATGGATGTGGGAGTTTTTTTTCTCGGATGACTGTACACGTATTAACAGAAGGTTTCTGTAATATTAATATTTGGTTACAGTGATAACATTGTGTGTGCATAATAAATATATATATATATATATATATATATATATATATATATATATATATGGTTATTCACACGCACACAAACACACACAGCACCACCTAGCAACCATCAGTTATCTTCCACATCTAACAGTCCAAGTCCAAGGACACCTTATGTTCTTCACTTAATGCCACTAGCAACAGCATCTAATTTTAGACTTGTGCAGAACTATGGAATTGTCAATAAATTCAAAAAACAAAGTCCTAATTTTTTAATATGTATTTTATTGTTTGACCTGTATGTATATAACATATGTATATGTTAGTAGAATTACACAAGCATTTTATTTGGGGTGATTTTATAGGATAGGGATATACAGATAATGAGATTTACATACCTTCACAAAAATCCTGGCCTTGGCCCATAATAAGCATTCATTTATTATCCAAATGAATGAATTCAGTTCAGGGTCACGCTTATTCAGTTCAGGGTCACGGTGGGTCCAGAGCCTACCTGGAATCATTGGGCGCAAGGCGGGAACACACCCTGGAGGGGGCGCCAGTCCTTCACAGGGCAACACACACACTCACACATTCACTCACACCTACGGACACTTTTGAGTCGCCAATCCACCTACCAACGTGTGTTTTTGGACTGTGGGAGGAAACCGGAGCACCCAGAGGAAACCCACGCGGACGTAGGGAGAACACCCATAATGAGCAAATTGAGAAATTTGTTATTATTATGTGAATAGTAATTTATTATTGTTGTTTTTTTATTCTTGTACATTAAGACAAAAAAACAAAACAAAACAGGATAACTCCCTAAAGGTATGTGAAAAGACCACTGGAATCACACAGCTCCAGGGACCTGGAGGTTGTGGGTTCGAGTCCCGCTCCGGGTGACTGTCTGTGAGGAGTTTGGTGTGTTCTCCCTGTGTCCGCATGGGTTTCCTCCTGGTGCTCTGATTACCTCCCACAGAACAAAAACACACTTTGGTAGGTGGATTGGTGACTCAATAGTGTCCGAACGTGTGAGTGTATCGCCCTGTGAAAGACTGGCACCCCCTTCATTGTGTGTTCCTGCCTTGTGCCCAATGATTCTGGGTAGGCTCTGGAAACACTGTGATTCTGAACTGGATAAGTGGTTACAGACAATGAATGAATGAATTTGTGAGCCCAAATGTGAAGCAGAATCTGTTAGATTTAGATTAGAACAATGATTAATGTTAGAATTGAACAAGTGTTGTCTGGAAAAGTGGATTGGCAACTGAACATTAGGTACAGAATAATTTATATTATCAGACAGCTTTGTGGTTTAGGCTAATGTTATAGGCTCAGTGGTATGTGTCAAAATGTAGGGAAAGCGGCCTGGTAATCTGCACCTGCTGGAGTCAGACACACACACAGAGAGAGAGAGAGCTACTGTGTCTTTAAGTTCAGCCTGGTGTGGATGAAAAGGCCAGCCTTATAATCCACTTGACATTTCTGCAGAGGTTAGCCAGATTACAGTAATGTCACACCTGCTTTGGATATGGGTGAGACAAAGGGAAATAGGATTTCCCTTGAGAGCAGTAGGTGTCTTAGATGACCAGAAAAGAGAACTTGTGACAAAATTTCATTCATACCACAGAAATAAACTCGACCTTGCTCAGAGACCTGCTCTCTCTCTTTCTCTTTTTCTCCCATCATCTCAGCTCCAGTGTCACAATAATTGTAGCTCTGATGACAGTTAGGCATGTTGTCAACTTGTGGCCTACAATCCCCTCATGGACACTCACCCTATCCTTCCATGACTTTCCTCGCGCAGCCGACTCATCTCACACCTCTCAGTTCGGTCGTGTAGCTATGCTTGTCTCTGCCAATGATGAGGCAAATGGGAGATGAGGTGAAAAAATGACAGCCGTGTGGTAGGTATCATGTACTCTGCCAGTGATAAGGATAACCTGAGGCCCTGCTGGCAAAGCCTTTCACATTCCTCATTAAGAGCTTAGTCAGTACTAACAGCCATTTACCTGTCTGTAATAAACAGATTATAATTCAAAAGCTATGAGAGCGGATCAGACACTTTGCCGACAACCAGCACAGTCTGTTGCCTCTTAAATACAAATGCAGGGTGATGAAGGGTCTTGGCACAAAGCTAATGTGGTATTTAGTTGCAGAGGTGAGATTAAATTTTTGTCCCAAAACCTATGTGAGCTTGCAACATAATTTTGGATCTAATAAAAAAAAAGCCAAGTAACATGTCTTTAAAAATTTTTGCTGGCTGATTATGGCACATTTCCTACATAGCAAATATAATTCAATAGCAATAAATATCCACAGATGTAGAACCTGTGGTGCGAAATTCTGAGGTTATTGTGAGAGCTGAGGGGAGTAAACAACAGTTCCATGCAGTAAGGCAAATGGGTGATGTCATTACTGTCTATCTACTGTGAATCTGAAATCTCCCTTATGAGGCTGGATGTTGTTTGGAAACTTACTGCTTTAGACAGATGCATGTGTTGACAGTGGCTAATAAGGAAGCTCACTGGGAATCAAGACAATCCAAGTCACTGTGTCACAAGACAGATTAGGCCTGATTAAAGTCATAAGTTGACAGGATGGTTTTAATTCTCAAGACTACCCTGGTTTAACTTACAGCATGGCTCTCTTGACTTATGATTTGACAAGACAGGCTATATATTAAGATGGGTTCTAAGTTAATTAATGTAAGGTATATATCAATAAAGATAAGACCACATTGAAGTCCAATACCAAGTCAGAAATAGATTTTTCTCATTTGAAACCTAAGTCAAGACAGGCTAGATTCAAGTCCCAAGACAATATGCTAGTCTCATGCCAGCTGGCAGATCAAGACAGGCGAGTTTCAAGTCAATACAGGGAAGACTGAAGTCAAACAGCAAGTCAAGACAGACTATCTGCCAAGACAGGTCATATCAATCTCAAGTCCCAACTCCTGAACTCCTGAGTCTTAAACAATTCAGAATGCTTGCCTCACCAAATAGAATGACATTGCAAAGACTGTGCAGAGAGACCATATTACAACAAAATGACTCCCAATTTGGATTATGGTGGTCTTGAGTGTTAGGCCAGTCTTGAGGCCCTAGTGCAATAGACTGATGTAATTAGACAAAATCTTTTTTAATTAGTCACACTTGAATCTGTGAACATTTGAGTCATGTTAAAGCTGTGAATCCTTTCCATTCAGAACCTTTGCTAAGTTATGCTTTTTCAGAAATTAGCTCTGCTGTCATCTACAGGAATGAAGTGCATAAAAAGAGAGGTCGATAATGAGAATGCTCAATGTTTGTACTGTTGAATTCAGTAAGAATCCATGCCCAGTAAAACTTAGCTTTTCATGCAAAAAACCCAGGATTACAGGTTCAGTCTTGCATAGAGCAAAACAAATTACCCTGGGGGTCAGAACTGTAAGAAAGCCAATTTCAGAAACTTTCATTATTTAGTTCATTGTATATTAAATAGAAAGAAAATAATTTCTCCATCCCACTGTGCTTTATTCAGGATGAACTAGCAGAGAGAATATCAATACATTTTTGCCAGACCACCAACGAGTTTATGAGTTAGCTTGTGACCCAAATTTGGAACCGCTCTGCGCTTTTCCACTTATATATACTGGTTCATGAAACAGAAAATTTAGTTCCCAGCTGGAAACAAATAAGTGGAGGTTCTTCTGCGCAAACCATGGCTTCAGAGTGTGAAGGTTCAGTAACTCAAGAAAGAGCTCAGAGCCTCACACACAACGTTATCGCCCAGTGGAGCTGGACGGGGTCATTTACAAAGCTTCATAAAAATAAATAATAGACAATAAAACGGGAACACACTTTTTTTGTGTGTGGTTCTGGGGATGTATTTGGCTCTGCGTTAGTTACATTGACGGCTTGGAAACTCAGCAACATTTACACAATTATTATATATTTCATGTGAGTGTCTTTAAATGAAATATTGTAAAGGAAAGTGCTGGGGAGACATTTTGTGGTGTTAGTGTGTTTATAAAACTCTGTGCACAGACTCTTTAAACTTCAAGTGTTTTACTCTAACCTGTTACACTGAATAAATAAGAAATTGTACTTCTTAAACTCAACAAAATGTTCTTGGTCTTCTTTGTTCTTTGGTGGTAGATCATCTAGTATTTATTTTGAAATGAAATGAACAAGAAAAACATTGATGTCTGTGTTATATATTATGAACAAATCTTTGTGCTCCTTTTTTTTATTTCTACATTTATTACCTGCACTCCATATTTTCTGTACAACACAATCACATAAAACAACCCTGATATGAAGCACCAAAGCTTCTCCAGACGTTCCAATCACAAGAGTATATATTTTGGGCTTTCCTGTTTTTACACAGCCAGAGAAACTTCTGTGACAAAGGCAATATCGCTAATGTCAATCTGGCAAAGCTAGGCTTGCCTAGTTTTTTTTTCTTGTTGTTCAAACAGCAAACTCTCTGTCTGAGTTGCTCTGTATTTAGCTTTTAAGTCAGTGCAAGCAGTTACTAAAATATCTTTAGTTTCAAGAGCATTTCTTTTTTTGAAATATGAGTCATACTAAGATGTCAGCTTACCAAGATGTCTTGCTACCTGCTAATTAAAGTGATTTAAATTTAAAACTCCTTTTGGTTTTTCATGGCATGTTTGAATATTCTGGATTTTCTCTTATCTGGACACACTGAGAATTAATGAGGGTCTGATCTGAGTCATAAATTTATATGAAGGATTTCTGCTGAACCTGATTTGACTGTTGCATGCTAGACAAAGCGAAGCTACTTTTTATGCACTTCATCATATTTTCTTCCAGCTTGTGCATAGGGCTTATTCCAACCCATTCAGTCCACACAACTGTCTGTAGAGCTTTACTGACCAGTACCAAATACTGCAGCAACTGATGTGGTTGCATGCATATGGTCCACACCCATCATTACATGAATGAACTGCAACATCAGTCTTTCCATGCCTATATCTGTCTTTATGGATTCTGACAGGGAAAAAAAATAGCATATCATTAAAAGTTTAAAAGACAATTAAATAAAGGCATTTTTACTATTAGACCTTGCAAACAAGATTCATGAAAGAATGATTCTTTATTATTTTGTATTTTTCTTTACATAAAAAATCTCACACATGATAAACCAGTTTATGCTCCAAAGGGTGGCCTTGTGTAAAATCATCTTAGAACAGAAGCTGTGATACATCCAGGCCACAGATAATGGCTGTGTTATAAGGTGAAAAGGATTAACATAATCAGAAGTGCCATTAACATAATCATAGATCTCGGCGGCATGGTGGCGCAGCATGTAGTGTCACAGTCACACAGCTCCAGAATAATGGGGTTGTGGGTTCAAGTCCCGCTCTGGGTGACTCTGCAGGAGTTAGGTGTGTTATCCCTGTGTCTGGGTGGGTTTCCTCCGGGTGCTCCAGTTTACTGGCGGATTGGCGACTCAAAAGTGTCCGTAGGTGTAAATAAATGAGTGTGTTACCCTGTGAAGGACTAGCACGCCCTCCAGGGTGTGTTCCTGCCTCGTGCCTGGTAGGCTCCAGACACACCATGACCCTTCACTGGATAAGCGGTTACAGATAATGGATGAATAATCAAAAGTAAATTTATATATGTTAATAATTACCCTAAATAATAATAATAAAAACACAACACTGGCCTTTAGAAGTATCATTATGTTTCCCTAATTATACAAACTGTGATGTTTAATTTTTTGAATATCAGTTCAGTAAATTCCTAACCCAGAACCTTTTTTATTTTTTTTCTGAATAAACTACTGCTTTGGTCTAAGTATCTAAATATTAGTCATGGACAAATGGAAAAATGGCAATGAAACATCATCAGTGGCTTATCTATAAAACATGTCCTGAAGCTTCTTTATAAATATTAATAACAACTCCACAAAGCCTGCACAATGTGTGCAGTTATCCCCTCTGAATTTTCCTCCGTGTACCCTCAGTTTCTATTCAAATCACGTGTACTTTTTTCTATCATCATTACCACATGGCTTTAGTCATGCGTTATTTTATATGAGGCAGTGCTGTTATTACTGTCAGAGTTAATGCACCCTCTATTAAATAAAGGCAGAATCAAATCATAGGGTTTAGTTAACCGTGGTTGCTTTGAAGCCATCAGAGTGCAACATGCTGCATAAATCCCACCTCGGCTAGTAAAGAGGTATGGTTTATTTCCCACCGGTTTTCCGGAGAGTCACATGTACTCCGCTGAAGACTGACTGTTGATTTGCTGAAGGATAGCCAATCCTCACACAGAAGGCATGGCTTGTCAGAAAACAGGCGTAAAAGTATATTAAAGGTATTTAGCAGACGGTTTAATGTAGTAGGGTTACTCCAAATCTGACTCCAAATAATGCCAGGAGCAAGAGTTGGTTTAGTGCAAATTATTCCGGAATAAAACATTATATTTCGTTCAATAATTTTATAAACATATGTGAATATCTGTACCACTAATACACGCATGCATATGATTCATTGCTCCTGTAAACGGGGGTGGTTTCAAGTGCTGCAATTTTGAGACGAGGAGGTAAGAGCGCAGGGTTTGAGGACTGTCCAATGGCCCACAGTTCTTAACATAGGGAACACATCTTGAACAGAGGCTTAATGTATCACAAAGCTCCGCATTGTGGAATTACTTTGGGCTACTGTGAGTCATTTTACTGATGAACATTCCAAACATCAAAATCATTAAACAAACAAATACATAGTAACAGAAATATATTTGGAATGTACGTCATGACGAGTACAAGAGATAATCCTAGACCAGAAGGGAGGGTTTATCGTAAACATGTATATGGGGGTAATACACGTATATGATACATAGATAGTGGAACGGGGACAAGAAAAATCGATGGAAAATGTCAGAAATATGAGGCTTTAGTAAGAATGATTTACAGAAATGTAACATTGTTTGCGACGTCAAAATGGAACAAGAAGTAGTGTCGCTGTCACACAGCCCCAGGGCGCTGTGGTTGAGCGTTCAAACCCAACCTCAGGTCACTGTGTATGAGAAGTGTCCTCCTCGTGTCTCAGTGGGTTTCCTCCGGGTGCTCTGGTTTCTTCCCACAGTCCAAAATCACACGTTGGTAGTGTGAGTAAATGTGTGAAAGTGTTAATTAGAATAAATGAATGAATAATTGAGGTTGACTAATACCTAAAGCTGTCAAATTCATTAAATATTACGCAGGAGTTCAGCCTATTATGGCAGATTCAGGACTTCTGTAAGCCAATCCTGGAGCAGGAGGCGGGGCCTGTTGGAATACAAATGGGAAAATACACTGAAAGAAGTGCTTTGTTGCCCATATTCTTAACGTGTACAAATAGGCTAGAGTCCAAAAAACACTTCAACTATATTAATTAAAAAGAGGGAATTATAGCTAGTAAATAGTGTCACAGAGCAATTGGACATTGTGAATAAAATTATATTTGATAAGTGCCACATAGCCTATTGTCAGGCTGTATTGTCAAAGGAGCCAAATATAACGCAGGTGTAGCCACTCTCCGCCAATCGTGGCAGGTGCAGGGCTCCTGTGAGCCAATCCTGGAGCAGGAGGCGGAGCTTTAGGAATACGGGTGGGGATTAAAAAACAACACAACAGCAGCGCTAGTAATGTTTTCCTATGGCGCTCCTAATGTGAGTGGACGCGCCCCCTGCAGGTGGAATGAATGAACTTCACATTCCGGCTCCTCCCAAGTTCGGTTGCCCGGCAGCGTCATGGATGCTCTGTCGACGAGCGGAGGAACCGAGAGAGGGACCCAGCGGCGGAGCTCAGCGAAGAGTACAGGGAACCGGAGCGTCCGCAGTAAAGCCTCGTGTCCGAGAACAGCCACGTGAAGCGGGGGAACTGCTGTAGAAGAGCGCCGTGTGTGAGAGAGGGATGCGGAGGGGCGGCGCTTGTGGAGAGATGAATGAAAACACACTGCGCTTGAGCTGAGCCCGCAGCTAACAAACACAGCTATAGCAGCAGCGAGCTTGGTTATTGTTTGTTTTGTGGGAGCATGTTGGACAGGGGGTCTTGAAGAGAGGTGGCGCGTGCGCGTAGGCTGCTCTTTAGGAGCCAGTCTAGGTGCGAAACAAATGGGGTCAAATGCTTACAGGCGGTGCACTTAGCTCTGTATCTATCTCACTCAGTGAGATAGATAAGGAGAGATAGATGTTGACCCAGGGACGAACCTTCCACGCGGGTGACACTTCACCAGACTCACGGTGTCTTAGTGTATTTATATGAATGTGCTTTATATATTTACTTATACGGCTCTAAACCGTGAGTTAGTCACAAAGACGCCTGTGTAATTCGTGGAATGGCATGTGTAAAAGTACAATAGCCTCCACTTTGGTTTAGTGTTTTTGTGCTGCGCTTCCTGAAATACCAGTTACACATAAATTAATTTCTGATTGGTCTCTGGTCAAGGGGTGTCAGTGTCTGTTTTGTTCGAGGAAGCCACGCTTCAAATGCAGCCTGCAGCCCCGTATCGCTGCGTTATGTTATCACAGCGCCACTCATCCCTCACGCGTTGTTGTTACGCGTGATCCTCTGGTCTCGAGCTGTGACTGTCCGCTCAAGTGCTCAGTCGTTATGCGCTATTTTGACTGCGCGTATTATGCCTGATTAGTCCACGGTGGCAGTCCAGTTTAGAGCTCTGTTAGTGTCCGTCCACGCTGTTTAGAGCCAACAGCGCCATGTAGTCGCCTCGAGAGCTGAAAGTGAAGGCGCTGGGTGAAGTTCAAGGTGTGCGCCGGAGCGCAGGAGGGAGGAAGCGAGGGAGGGCGGGGAGGGGGGGTGGGTGATCCCTGAGCTGCGAGCAGAGTAATCGGCCACACTGAGAGCGGATTTGGCAAGATTAGCCACGCGCTGCCGTTCTGTTCGCCTTCCCGCAGCCGCTGAAAGAGGCTCCCGCTCTGCGCGCGTCTTTACGCACGGGTCCCCGGCGCCGCGCACACGAGGGCGCGTCTGCTCTGACTGACCGGGCACTACAATGACTCTGAGCACCGAGAGAGACCCCCGTGTCAGCAGCGCGCGCGTCATACCGTAGTAAAACAGCGCGAGCTTCTGAGATCCTGGACCTGTTGACAGCTTCAGCGCGGGAATGATGCTGTTTCATAGACCAGCCCATGCTCTGCTGGCCGGGCTTTGCGTGTAGGAGCCCCCCTGTGAGCCCCCAGGTGAGCACGCCCTGATCCTCTGTGAGGATGCTGCGCTTCCCGCTGAAGAAAATCAGGAAGCAGTTCAAGCTGCTGCTTCTGCTGGTGCTGCTCACCTTCGCCGTGTGGTTCACGTACCTGCACATCAACCAGGGCAAGGCCATCAAACTCCATTTCAACTACGGCAAAGGTAAGGAGACGTTTGCTGCCAGTGTTTTAAGGCAGTTCTCAACCACAGTTCTGGAACCGGAGCTCTGGTGTTGCACATGTTCGTATTCTTCCTGCTGCCAACACACATAATCACACATCATCTCATTAAGAGGCAGTTTCTGAGCATTAGTGGGTGTTTTTTTCCACACAAACAAAATCATGCTGAGCTGCAGAGAGTACACAGGAGCAGAGATGAAAACCTGTGTTTTGAGCCGTCTAGACCAGATGTCTAACTCTTTCAGCCTCAGCCTCTCAGTAGTGCATTCACTGCTCAAACTTGATTTAACCAATTAATAAATAGCTCTTTGTGATGGTAGCGTGGACTAGCAGGAAATCACCAAAGAGGGTTATGAGATTCTAAACGTTGAAGGCTTGTGTCCAGCACAGTTCTGTATTTTTCTTACTCAAATATAAGCAATATTACATGAGAAGGAGTGCTGTTAAACTGAACAACATCAGCCCAGCTGTGAGTCGGGCATTCAGTCATAGGCATAAGATATTCAGGCTAACTGCTTGACTTTGAGTTTGATATTACTTTTATATACCATTTCTGCAAATGCCATGTATTGTTTATAATAGGACAATTTACATTGAAAAAACATATATATATATATAAGAAACCTAAGACAGATGTAGAAGAATTGCGTGAAGTAAAGGGGACTTTTCAAGCAGCCCTTTATCCTGTACTTTATGTAGGTCTACATTACCACAGAACACAGATCATACATCCATCCATTATCTGTAACCGCTTATCCAATTTAGGGTCGCGGGGGGTCCAGAGCCTACCTGGAATCATCAGGCGCAAGGCGGGAATACACCCTGGAGGGGGCGCCAGTCCTTCACAGGGCAACACAGACACACACACATTCACTCACACCTATGGACACTTTCGAGTCACCAATCCACCTGCAACGTGTGTTTTTGGACTGTGGGAGGAAACCGGAGTACCCGGAGGAAACCCACGCGGACACGGGGAGAACACACCAACTCCTCACAGACAGTCACCCGGAGCAGGAATCGAACCCACAACCTCCAGGCCCCTGGAGCTGTGTGACTGCAACACTACCTGCTGCGCCACCGTGCCGCCCAACACAGATCATCAGATATGGAAAGCCCAGGAGAAAACCTCAATTGTCAGCATGTACACATGCATCACTGCTTCACAGAAAACTAATGCGACCATAATATGAAAGAAACAACATGTTTTGATTGCACTAGTACGTTAAATTTGAGGGAAGTGTGAAGTCTGTTTGTTGTGATCTGCCCCTCTGAAGTCTGAGATCATGGGGTATATTGAGTTATTTTTTAAATTTGTGATGCATCTTATATCGATAGCTACCAATTCAGAGTTGGCTTTTTACACAGGATGTAAAGGGCTGTGTTGTTTGATCTGTATGTGTTTTTCCATCAAATCCCCAGAGAACATTTCTGGATAGATTTGTTGCAGTATTGCATTGGATTTCTTATTTGTTTCCTCAGATATCTGATCTATTTCTGCTGATATCAGCCTGTCACCGATATCTGGTATCAGAAGTTTCCATCTCTACTCCTCAGTGTTTAGAAAGTGTCTGAACAGGGAATTCAGTGAGTTGTACTGGAGTTGATGACCCCTGCAGGTCAGAGGTTCCTAGGACCAGGACTGTGAAACATTGATCTTCCACAGTTGGGCCCATCTGTGGTCTTGAAGGCCTGCCCTGCACTGACACACCTGATTCAACTAATCCATGAATGGCCAGATTTAGGTGTGTGTAAGGAAAGCACCAGCCTCCTGCAATCCAACCCTCCGGACTCCAGCTGGGCACCGCTGCCATGCTTTGCATTTGGGATCTGAACACTCACAAAGAATGATTTGTTTGTCTGAGTTTTGACTCTGTATCCCAGTTTTGAGTTCCGCTCTCAAGTTGTGTTGTCTTCTTTAATGTTCCAGTTGTGCCTTTTCCCCATATACGTTCAGACAAGACGAAACAAAGCGTGCAAAAGCATTTCCACACAAATTAGCAATATGTTTTCGCTGCATTTGTCATGGGATAGGAACGAATGCAATGTGAAATAAGAGAAGGATGGAGCTCATTAATGATTAAGGACTAGATCATGAGTACTGATGCTGGGGTCTTGCTGTGATGTCAAATGTAAGCAAATCCATCAAACAGCATTGTAATTATTTTCTACCAGTCATTTGACGTTATTTCAGAATGTATGGCTTACTATAGCCTGCAGCATTAGTTGAATTACAGGGCAAAATTTGTGGCTGCTGAGGTTTGTTAATTTATCTGCTGGAAAAAAGAGTGGGTCTAAGAAAAGAATCTGTCAGTGTTTCTTATAATTGAACATGATTTAATGCAGTAAAGAAGCTTTCAGCAAGTCAGTGAATGCAATAAGAAGTGTCCAGTGAGTCAGTTCTGTGTCATTGCATCATACTCTATTTCTGCTGGAAGAAGCTTTCTACATGTTGAGGTACTACTGTGTGCAATATAGCATAATGTCCCAGCTGATAGGTACGTGACTGGCACAGTGAAGACTGGACTGCATTTTGCCTGCAGTAAAGAATATTTGCTGAGAGACTGAGTCAATACTGAGCTAAAGACTATCTGTTTTTCTCTCTGAGTGAGGTGTGGGGAAGCCTTTCCTGACTTTGCATAGCTGCTTCTAGCACGTACGCTCTCTCTCTCTCTCTCTCTCTCTCTCTCTCTCTCTCTCTCTCTCTCAAACACACACAAAGACAGACTGTCTTCTCTCTCTCTTGTTGTACATTATTAGTGATCTTGTCACAGCTTGTGCTAACCCTTTGTGATTTCAGGTCAGGCTAATTGTTGGCAAGGCAAAATGTTGCATACTGAACAGATCAACACTGTAAAACTGATTAGTGTTTCACTTAGTATCATTTGTGTCTGCATTTCAGTGCTGGAGTAGCACAGACCAAAAAAAAAAAAAAAAAAAATGGATGTTTGCATGTGACAGTATTGCAATATGTTTTAACATTAATTTGCGGATCAGCAGCTCCTACCAACCCACAAACTGTGACCCTGTCAGTTTTGTATGTTATTTTTAAGTCTGAAAACATGGGATAAATCTAGTAGTTCTGGTATTGTGCTGAATCTTATACAAATAAGTGGCACTTCAGAATTGTCCCACCTTCTTGTTCCAGTCTCTCCAGTCACAGCACGCGACCCATGTTTATGAAACAAACACATTGAGTGTACTTTAATAAGAGTACTGATTAAATGTGGTCAAAACTGAATTAAAAGTGGAACTTAACTGAGCTGTGGCTCATTCTTATTTAAAGGAACAGGCACCAAAACGTGTTGTGCTGGTTTAGATAGGGTAAAAGTACTGTAGTACTGTGTCGTTTGGTCCAAAGCATTTCACAGACATTTCATTTATACCCCAGTGAACTGTGTAAACTTGTGGAGAAATGTATAATAGGGACCATTTACTATGTTTATGTCACGTATCAATGAAGTTGGTAGGGTAGCCAAAATCCACAGCCCCCAAAACTTGAGTTGAGAAAATAAAAAGTACTAGATAAGTGTCCATATGTGTGAGTGAATGTGAGTGTGTGTCACCCTGTGCCCCCTTCAGGGTGTATTCCTGCCTTGCACCCAGTGATTCTGGGTAGGCTCTGGACCCACCACGACCCTTAACTGGATAAGCGGTTACAGACCATGAATGAATGAATGAATTACTATGTACTAATTATCGTATAAAACACATCTCATGTTGCAATACATCTTTATATCTTCAACATCTAGCATAACAGTGAATGGACAACTACTCTTTTATGGAAGTTTTGTGGTCTACAACCAAATGCTAAAGGACTGAAGTGTGTAATGTGTCTAATCACAAAGGAATCAACAGCTAAATATAAAAAAGGAATAATCAATTAGTAGCTTCATATAATAATATAGAAAAGAGTAGGTATATGATACAGTGGGAGGTACCACTTGCAGTACCAAAAATCAACTTAGGTTTAGGATTAGGCCACAGAAGTGCTATTTGCATTAGCATTATTTGCATACAAAAACAGTACCGGGATTACAGCTTTGTGTATAATCACCAGTTCAGCTACTAGAATGAAGGACATCCAGTACCGAATGGCTTCTAAGTTGGAGAAGCATATCTATATTGCTAAAGGGAAAACACACAGAAGGTGAGTGTGCTCTGCTCTTTCCCATGTCAGTTAGCGCAGCGCTATAGGGCAGCCCTGATCCTGAGTGCTTGTCTGACAGTGGCTTTTGTGTGTGTCTCTTATAAAGGATCCTGTTTCTCATTAAGTGCTGCTGAACCCTCTTTCTGTAGTTTGGCTCTTTTCTCTAACTGCCCCAAACTGACCTCAATCATATCCTCAAGACCTCCGCTTCTGGCTGCACTAGCCTTTGAGTGGCCGCCAAATCGCACTCCTCACAAAAGCCGAGAGCCTCTCTTTTTCCCCGCGCTTGCCTGTGGAATCATTCAAGTGCAAATTGCTCCACTAATCTTATATTAGCTCAGAGATGTCTATGGAAAATAAATGTACACCACACCACAGTGTATTGAAATACAAATTAAAAAGCAACCAAGCTTCACACGAGGTGATTTCACTAAGGTTTAATGAGAGATTGTGGCTGCTCCCAAATGCCACATTTCAGTTTTACCCTGAGGCTTTCTATAGCCACCTTATTCCAGTCAGAGTAACAGTGAGGGCTGGGACTTGTGAGGGACAGTATAATGCCGTGTGTTCTAGAAAGCACTACTAACTTATATCAAGCACTCCATGTCAAGGCTGTAGACCCGCTTTTTGAGTATTTAATCTGAAATTAAAATGATTATTTAGGTTGCTTTTCCCCTGCACTGGATCGGTTGAACTCGACTCAGCTCAACTCACTTTTAGTGGGTCACTTTTAGCGGGAACTAGTGCATCAAAAACCTATCTCTAATGGAAACCACATGCTTTGAATGCCACAACAACGTTAGCGGTAAAGTTAGGCGCTGATTACTCGTTGTGTACTCACATGTTGTTTAAGCTTTTTGCACTGAACACGGCTCCGCTCCCCAGGTCTCACAGATTAGTTTTCCTTCTTGTACGTTTTTCATCAGCCACCTACCCAAGGAGCCTCTTCAGAACACCTTGGGGTAATGTTACGAGCTCCTGTTATGAGTCAGATAAAAATAACTGTGAAACTGGCAGTAACTATAGAAATTTTACAAGTGGTGAGTTGAAATGCTGGAGCTTTGCATTTTGTGGTGATTGACAGGTCTCTCTGGCCAATCAGCACTCTGCAGGGTTTACACGTCACGATTTAGTACCTACTAGCTTCCAACCGAGCAGGGTCTAAAACAAAGTACCTGGCTCCAGGGACCAGGCACCAGGTTTGGCCAGTGGAAGAGCAAAAGAGCGGAGATGAGTCGAGTTAAATGGAGTAGGTTCCATGCAGTGGAAAAGCACCATTAAAAAGTTTGTTCTTACTTTGCTGCAGTAATATTCTGTGGAAATCATTTGTAATACATAAAAGAGGGTTTGATGTTACTCAGCCAGTGTATAGTTAACTGCCACTCCACATCATCTCTAAGGTGTTGTTTTATCACTTCAGAGAACACAGTTGTACTGTTCCACTACTTCCAATATATGCAGATACAAGGCAGCTATTTTCTGCTGCTGCTGCAACCCTATGCAATCTCATTTATAGGATTCTATCTATATACAGTACCAGTCAAATATTTCAGCACATCGTCTCATAAGGGCTATTCACTGTATAGAACTGTGTACCAGCCCCTACCTTTGCACAGCCCAAGTGATGGTCTCAAATACATTAAGAAGGTGTGGAGTTCTACAAATTAACTCTTGACAAGGCCACAGCTGTTCACTGAAAACCATTCCAGGTGACGACCTCATGAAGCTGATTGAGAGAACGCTGAGAGTGTGCAAAGCTTTCATCAAAGCAAAAGATGGCTACTTTGAAAAATCTAACGTATGAAACATATTCTGTTTTTTTAACTATTTTTGTTTACTACATAATTCCATATGTGTTCCATCATAGTTTTAATGCCTTCCATATTCATTTACAGTTCCGGGTAGGCTCCGGACCCACCGTGACCCTGAACTGGATAAGCGGTTATAGATAATGAATGAATGGATATTCATTTTCAATGTGGGATATAATAAAAAAACAAAGAAAGCCACTGAATGAGATTATGTTCAGCATTTGACTGGTACTCTATGTGGTAAATTAACTACGATTATAGTTCAGTTTCGTAAAAAAAAAAAACACTCTCCCCAAAGTTTATTTGAGGTGTGAAGTAAAAGAAAAACAGCCAAGCCAAAGGCGTGGGCACATAGGAGGCAGTGTTAGAGTGGCAGGTTGCTTCCATGGAGAGAAGGAGCCTATGGGAAAGGTCATGTGAACGAGTGTGATTTGAGCTCAAAGGCAAGAAAAACATCCCTGCTCTCTTCTTACACAGTGCAGGAGCTGGAAGGTCATGCACACAGAGAACTGCTTCACTGACTATGTGCCATAAAGTGGAAATCCCCGCTTTTTCAAGGGTTGCAATGCATAAACCCAAGCTTTCCTTTTAGCATGAAAGTGCGCATTAATGGAATGCATTTTCAGCACACGCCGTGTCGGAGCGTTAACACGAGCCTTGTGGCCGTCACAATAATAAGCAGCATCATTTACAGCCTCAGTGGATTTCAGTTGAATATGAAGGTTGTGTGCACACATAGTATTCTGATTTCTATAACAGAACCTGTGGGATGCCACATTTTTCCAGCTGCCTTCATTAGAAAACGAAGCAGAATGCAATTTCGCATGTCATTTTCCAGCACAGTCTCCCAAACCAATCCAGTGGCAAAAATCATCAAATTCTCTGCTGTGTCTACAATAGGAGTGCATACAAATGGTGTGGCAGGTAATAATTGAATTCTGTATTCCCCCATGTTGAGTAATTTAGGTTGAACTGAGAAGGAGCCCACCTGTGTATTGCATAATAAAAAAAAAATGTCTACCACCAGCGTGGTGTCTTTGTTAGTGTTTTAACTCTTCTCATAACAGACAGAACGCAGGTCATTCTGTGCAAAGTCCTGTGTTTTGAGCAGAAGAATTTTGTTTCTTTTTTGTCGTATGGATTTACAGGAAAGTAGAGGAGAGTCGAACACAGAAACTGAGATGTACATTTGTATATATGGAGAGACACAAAAATGTTTTAAATTGGGATACTGGAATTTTAATCTGCGTATACAAAATGCATCAATTCATTTCCTTTAATTAATTGCTGTCTAACAGGATGTCACAATGTGCCAGAAAAGGCAAGAGATGTCATTTTTACATGCCTGCTGCAACATCCTCAGTTCTCTGATTGTTAACATACAACATGGTGCCTAAAAATATCACTAACATAAGCACTGTGATTCGGTATTTGAAGAGAAATACTTTTCTTAATGAATATAATTTTTTATCATATTAATCTGATATGAGCAAATTCTATAACCATTTTAAAATATTCAGTTAATCATTTAAACAAATTGTGCATTAAACTTTGCCCTAAAATAGGCAGAATATTCTCTGTAGAAACAGATCCCAAAGTGAGCTTTAATATGCTCAGTTTAAAGTTCTATTGCTGTGAAACAATTCTAAAATTATGTGAAACCGTGCTACTCTCTCTCTCTCTCTCTCTCTCTCTCTCTCTCTCACACACACACACACAGAGTCAGTGTCAGAAAGAGAGACAATAGGAAAGCCTGGGTTCTTCTACCCTTTGGGTTGTTTGTGTTTGTCTGGATCTAGCCACCTTCCAGACACTCTGCTCTATGCAAATGAGTTGTCTGTCTGGCCCACAGCCATTTCCACTCTTGCCTCAGGATCATGCTGGCTTTACCTCTGCCAGACTACTTTCACACCTCCTGCACTGGACTGTTACCACCTGCCATTGTACACAGTGATGATATGGCCATTATAGACCATTACCTTTGATCTTCATCTTAACCCTTTTTCACACTTTTTCTTTCATAAAACAGATAATTCTCTAAATTCTGATTAACAGAGCCATGTTTGAAACCAGGATACACAAGCATATGGCCACTGGTGAACGGGTTGAAAAGGGAAGTGGCAACACATTGCAGAAACTCAACTGGAGTACAGTTATTAATATTAGAACAACAGAATGCTGGATGAATACTGATGTTGCGTGATTAGCTCTCGATCACTCCAGCTCATTCTAAACATATTCATAACTCCAGAGAGAGAACAGTAGGAGCATATCTCATGACCTTAGTCTCATTCTGTTGGCCATGCTTTTTATGGAGATTATACAAGCAGTTTGTGTCGAGTTGAAAGTCTGTTTCAGCGATGGGTACATCTTAAAGTAACAGAATTTAGTAAGGGCTGTCACATTACATTTGGACATATATTATTATAACCATTGGGATAAATTACATCACATTAGGCTTTTCTGTCCATGTTTAATTAGAAGAAGAGCATAATTAGTCTTGTTTAATTGGATTTAGTGCAGCACAGTGAGTGGAACATTGATTAAAAAGCATAGTAATAGGTTTTTATAGAGTTTTATTAATGTAAACATCACTGTGGCAGTATTACTGTTTTCTGTTTCTGCTTCAGAGGAACTAAATAGTGTAATACTTAAAATACATTGTGAAGTTTGTTTTCTGCCTACCTTCCGTTCCTAGCGGCAATGGTTGTGAACTGATTAACAGTAACGTTTAGACTTTGTGATGGAGGAAATTGTAAAATAATAACTACTTGATGAACATTTTTGGGCGGCACGGTGGCGCAGCAGGTAGTGTCGCAGTCACACAGCTCCAGGGACCTGGAGGTTGTGGGTTCGATTCCCGCTCCAGGTGACTGTCTGTGAGGAGTTGGTGTGTTCTCCCCGTGTCCGCGTGGGTTTCCTCCGGGTGCTCTGGTTTCCTCCCACAGTCCAAAAACACACGTTGCAGGTGGATTGGCGACTCGAAAGTGTCCGTAGGTGTGAGTGAATGTGTGTGTGTGTCTGTGTTGCCCGGTGAAGGACTGGCGTCCCCTCCAGGGTGTATTCCCGCCTTGCGCCCGATGATTCCAGGTAGGCTCTGGACCCCCTGCGACCCTAAATTGGATAAGCGGTTACAGATAATGGATGGATGGACATTTTTAAACTGTATATGTAGATCTGTACTCTTACTGATGTTTTATAAGAGCAAAGAGACACACAACTGTGTTTTCACGATTTTACCTTGGATAAAGGGGTTTTATTCCATTTTTGCATGATGTCTGGTAATCACTGCAGCATGTGGCCTCTCATGGCTTATTGCTTTATTTGTCATGATGAAAAATATCTCGAGTTTATATAAAGCCGTGCAGCTGTGTATAGGTGACTGCAGTATGATGCAGCTCTGCTGTCACGAAGCTAATTGCTTTTAGAAGCTTCTGGATTTCAGTGATAGGGCAAGGTGAGCATATGCGAGAATAAAAAATATATCATATGACTAATTATTTTATGCCTCTCAACTGTAAGTAGACACCCCGCAACACACACACACATACGCACAATCATGCCTGAACACACATTGAGAAAGTATTATCTTTCAGTATTCTGGTAGAAAGCTTTTCTGCATTGAAGCTGGGATTATTTTACAGTAAGCAAAGAAGAAGTGAGATCGCAATCAATCATCAAAGAGAGCCTTCCTTCTACTGATCCCTGAATGGGCTTTTGTTGTCATCGTAAGTGAAAAGGTCACCTTTCCATTCTGCTGTCCTCACGCTCGTGGGATGAAAGCATGATTATTCATAGAAGAATGGATACGAGCATTCTGTGAATCTTGCCATTGTGAAGAGTTTAATTATCATTAAACTCATTGTGAGAGAGTGATTTGCTGCACTCAGGTAGACAGCACATCCTCCCCCACATCCACACACACAATTAGGCAAACAAATGTTATAAATAGGAGTGTAAATCCCTGACCTAAATACAGTTTTATTGCAGCCCTTTAGCATCTTCACCACTATTTGATGCTATTGTTGTTGAGTGGATATTTGAATATGTGGAATATTACGATAAACACAATTATATTTTTATTTTGGTGTAGAATGAGTGCGTATGCTATTGAATATTATCACAAAAATCAGTGGAATATGATCACAAAAAACCTTTGTGAAGTCAGTCTTCATGTACCTTTTAGCCCATTTTATCTTCACATTTCCATATTTTAGTTCGTTTGTTTGCCTTGTTTTCATCTTGGACACTGTTTTCATTATTTCTCCCAATTTACAGACCTCAAATATTTTCTTGCTGGTCGACATCCCAAGCTTTAAGCTTCCAACAACTTGTGTTACACATGTTTTCTTTTGCCCATCTTTTGCTATTCTGCAGAAACTTCTTTACTGTGCAATGTTAACATTTAATTAACGTGGATATTTCCAATGATGAGGTTTTTAGATAGAGCTTTTAATATTGTCTCCTTTTCCAATGCTGTAAGATCTCTTTTTTAATTATTAATCTCAATTAATAATTGTGAACACCAATCACAAGTATGCAAACAAAAATGTCTTGGTTTGCTGTAACAATAAGGGATGTTGGTGAAAGTATGAGACACCAATTATGGATGAATTAGAGATTAATTCATGTGCTAATGCTGCAAAGTTAGTCAAAAATACATGACATACGTGCAATAATTCTGAACACACTACAAGACACATGCAGCATAAAGGCCCTTTGAGGCTTACTGCCAGACTCCGGTTAAGAGGAGCAGAGAGGTTATTGATGAAAGGGTGTCTGTCTTGTTGAACCATCTTAAAATCCCACTGCCCTGCTTTCTGACCTTAGCTTTGAACTCTCATCACACTCAGAGCTGGAGATAGTTAGCAGGAGCAATCATTGTTCTAAAGCATCTTAACACATATGTATCCCCCTAATGGTCATGCTGATGATGATAATGGGCAGAAGAAGCACAAGAAAAAAAAAACACTGAAAGAAACCAAGAATCCACAGTAATAGTGATCTTACTCAATGTTTCTGAAACATCAAATTAAACGCGATGCACTGGCTCAGCTGCAAATGAGCTTAGGTGGAACTGTGATGTCTAGAGTGATGGAAAACCAGTCAATAACTGTGGAGTACAGCACCTGGCATCACGTTTGTTCTCATGGCAGAATGCCATCGTTTAATGTAAAGATTTTTAGAAGAGTGGAGACTGCCTAGAAAGTGTAAACTAGTCATTTCAGAAGAAATGTTGCATGAACAAATGTCTACAAAACATATACGATCGGTCCCAAAACACAGTGAGCTGTCTACATAGAGAGCATTTTACGTCATTGTGTGTGTGCTCCTGACACCTAGGCTGTTCCAATTCTTTGATACCTCATTATGCTGCCTACTGAGATACCTTAATCTGGCCGAATTTTAAGGCAGCGTCGAACCGCTTCTCAGCCATGAAGGCAATCCCATGATGCAATGCAGGCACAATTACCATCTATCTCGCTACTCTCCCAAAGCAAAAATAATTAAAATTGTGATAAAAATGGGAAGACTAGAAACCACTGCACTGAGGCGACATGAGCCACTGAGCTAATTAAACACCGGTTGCGTGCAGTGGGCTGGAACAAGCAATGATGCAATCACTCACTTACTAGTGCATCTCAGTAATCTGCCTCATGAAGACAGTTGTCTACATAGTCAGTACCTGCTGAAGCAACTCACTAGGTTTTGGGACAGACCTATAACTCATGATACAAGTAAGACAAGCTGTAAGATTAAGAGAGATTCTTTGGACACACAAAAAAATATCTCTGACGAAAGCTAAAGGCTAATGGTGCTTTTCCACTACATTTGTACCCGCCTCGTTCAACTGTACGCACTTTTTGGAACCTGGTTCAGTTTCCACTACCATAGCCCCCCTCTATCTGGAACAGTGGACTTTGGAAGCCACAGCAGCAGCAGTGGTAATGCTAAGCTATTTTTATTAATCGTATATGTAGGTTTATTTTTTTTGTGGGATGAACATGCATAGCCACAAGTCAGTTCAGACCAATGGCTGTAAGTTTCAGACAGGTCACTAGAAGGTTTTGTTGAACCATCCGGCTCATGAGAGATTGTTTTTTTTCGTGTGACATGAATCCATGGAATGTTTTCTTCGCTTTTTCCATTTGTCACTGGTCCAGTAGTAAAGGGTTTAGTTCTGGTTCTGTTGATACCATGGTCAAATCTGACAAAAAGAGGACTAAATTATCTGAGTGGTTAAGCACACCACTATTTTTTTATAATTTCAGAAGAATGTGGTTGTTTAAAATTCAGCAAAAACAATGAAGAAACAAAAGAATCACTGTGTGCATGAGCTGTTTTTCAGAGTTCTTTCATCAGTTGTTTACATTTCAGCAAACAGAAAGCAATATATTTTTTTTACGCATGTGATGTTCAATAATAAAAGAGAGCCTCCTTTAAGAAATGCAATGGAACTTTGTGCTGATAACACTTCTAAGGTGTACACAAACACAAAGTCTTTGGTCCAAAAAACTTTTACTAAATGGTTTTCTTCTGCTTTTGCTAAGACTGGAGCTGAAACTCTGAGTACTTTAGGTAATTTCATTCTCTTACAAGTAAGTATTTCTTCACCAAGTACATTTACATGACACACATTTGCCACAAAAATGTTAAAAACAATGATACATTGATGTGTTTATCATTTTTTTCTTTGATTTTGTGAAGATGGTTCTGTATTGCTGATTATTAGCATCCCTAGGGCTACAATTTGAACCTTAACTTCCATTTGGTTCTCATCTGTGTTGAGAACAAAAGCACACTAGGGTGTTTTTACACATCTGCACCAGGTTCTTTCATACCTACTTTACTTTGTCTGGTCCTTCTGACTTTACAGTTTGGTCTGAACCAAAATAGCATGCGTGAAAAATGCCTTGGGACCAACACAGGACATTGAGGCAATATAAAAGACAGAGATGGAGGTGACCAGACAAATTGCTCACTGCCTTCACACCAAAAAAAGGTACAGTGACATCACCAGGTCTCTGTGGCAGAACATAAAATCAATGTCCAACAGCAGCGGGACTCTGCATTTAACTCATTTTACACATTTGCAATTAAGGTGGGCAGTGTACCTACGTAAATGTGTGAGTAATTCGCATAACAGCAGCATTTTCATTGCTACATCTACAATTGTGGGGAACTGTCGTTCTCTCTGATTTGTTTACATTCAGAAGCTCTGCACAATTTAAAGGGGAACAGTTTGTTTGAGGAGATAAATGACTGTACGTGGCTAAATTTGAAGTTTTCTATTAGTTTTTACTAACTGTTTGAATTACAACAGAAACTCATTTGTAATTTGTTTAGTTTTGTAGCACCCTCAGCACTCAGAATTTAGAGTGGGTTCTTACCTAAATAGTCTGAAACAGCAAAAATAAGTTAATATTACCCACTTATAGAGAAGGAATAAAGCAATATCATCATCTCTTTTGCTGTTTCTCTGCCATGAGCAGTGAGAGAGGAAGCCAAGGTTTTTTTTTTTTTTACTCATTCCCGGGCACTGGGGCTTCATTAAAAACATTAGACCATTTTCCAGTGCAAATAGACTGGAGAGCTAGCAAATGGTGAGGAAATCATCTTCAGAATTTAAAAGAAAAGTGTATTTGAATACAATCGTGAACGTCAACTTTAATAGGCACTTTTTAAACAGCTTCAATAGAGGAGGATTATTGCTAGAAGAGGTATTATACGTTTTGCTATGTTTGAGCATTACAAGCTTACACCTCACCTCTCTCTGGCGTGGCTCCGTCTGGCCTGGTTCTGGCAGCGTGTCAGAGGCGGAGAGACAGGGGAGCAGCGTTAAGTACCACCTTGCAGTCTTCAGCTGCAGGGGGCCGTCTTGATTTCAGAGTTTCATTCTTTTCTCTCCCCATGGGGTTGCCTCAAGTCCAGCTTAACTACACAGCTTAGCAGCATGGCAAACTAACAATAGCTTGGATTTCAGATTCCCCAACACTGCTTCCACAGCGAGGGGGGAGAAAAATAGGGGTACGGATAGATAACTCAATACAGGGCTATTTAATGTGAACTGAACTGCATGTGTCAGGTTCCTAACAAATGAAAAAAAATGATTGGCTATTGATGTCCGCACTGACAAGCAACATTGCACTTCAGTGAAGACCTGGCCTCTGAAGCAGCTCTAGTGGGGCAGGGAAAAAAAGACACTTTCAACAGTGGAATGTATACTGGGAAGCACTACGGCACTTCTAACACCCAGCAAAATATAGGTTAGACTTACACCGCTGTGGTTTGCTTCAACCCTGTGTCATGTTTTCTCTTTGCACCATCCTTTCAACAGCATGTGTAGCACCAGAGTGTTATGCAGTGCAAAACATAAGAGTAGCACACCTACAGCTATATAAGTCAGTTTTTGTGCATTACATAAATTGTCAGCAGACTGCAGAGAGGAAAGAGATTCGCAGTTACTTTTTGCAGATATTAGCATGCAGAAACACACAGAGCCAAGCTAATATCTTTCAATAGGATTTTGACTCATGTGGATTTGTTTTTACAGAGCTGAATGACAAGGCTTATTATGCCTAAACTACCCAGATCAGGATTCAGCAGCACCTACACAGGGTCAAGAATCACTGGGCACAAGGTGGGAACACACCCTGGAGGGGGTGCCAGTCCTTCACAGAGTGACACAGCGACGATATAAAATGTGCAGAAATCTTTAAAGACAGTTCTTGATATATAATATATTTTAGAATTTTGTCTACAAACTCTGGCTTTTCTCTTAATGTAATTGCACGTCTGACTTGGAGTTCTGCAATTAGTAGCTAGCTAGCACACAACGTCCAGTCCATTTCACCAGTTCAAATGTTTGTGACATGTTTGAGTCCCAAAAATTATGCAAAACAGTGCATCAGACATCTTTTCACCTTTGCCTTGCTCTAATCCTGAACAGTTAAGAGCTGTTCAGAACAAGTGATCTTAGCAGTGACAGCCATTTCTGCTAGTGGGATCATTTGTTGTTGCTCACAAGGCTATTGGGTTTGATGTGTGGAATATAGAGCAGGAGTATTTTTAATAAAGGCCTTCAAGTTTAAGGTTTTGATTAGTTTATTGTAATGTATATGAAGGTTACTTTCTTTTGGAAATTGTTATCAGCACAACATCAAATTCAAAGTAGACTCCAGAAGAAATCTAGAGAATTATAACTAGAGTGCACTAAGAATACTGTAAAGCTCAGTGGAGTAGCACCAAGTCTGGGACTGATTTTCTTACAGTAACATTGGTGAGAGTGTGCTCATTAATGAAATCCATGATTCAGAAGTGGATTTTTGTGTGCAGAAATTTGTAAAGAAGAGTCGTACTTATTGTGGCTGCTGTATGTCTATGACTTATGGATATGATCATTTCTGATGTTATTATTTGTTTGTCTCTCAAAGGGCAGTAACACAATGCAAATCATCTGGCTATTCATGCTATAGATGGAATATTGCTCGTTGTACATAAGTGTTTTGATGAGTTTTTTGAGTTCTTAGTGGTTTATCAAAGATATATATGTTATATATATGATATCTTTTATATGTTTGTAAGAAGCCCCCATAGTATACTGTGCAAATGGCTTGGACATTCTTTCCAAAAAAAAAAAATAGTGTAGAATAAAGGAAATAACATAACATAATTTTTAACATACATACAATATAATCATTCATTCATTCATTCATTGTCAGTACCTGGAATCACTTGGCACAAGATAGGAACACACCCTGGAGGGGTCATACAATAAAAATACTTTTTTATTATTTTTAAATTAGTTACAGTTAGAAATACATAGGCTTTAGGTCAGGACCTTTCAGTGCACTTGGTGCCTAGATTTGTGTAATAAAATATGATGCTTAGGAGAGCAGCACGGTGCTGTCACTCAACTGTTGGACTTGTGGGTTTGAGCGCCGCCTCGAGTGACTGTCTTTGGTGAGTGTTATTATGTGAACTGGCTGAGGAAAAAAATGTCCATAGCTGTGAGTAAATGTGCGCTTATGTAGTACCCTGTGATGGATTGGCCCTACATCCAGGGGCTATTTCTGCGCCTGGTGCACAGGGCAGGGTCTTGGTCTATCAGGAAAATGAATGTTGCTTAAGAACTTCACTTACACATTTGTTAATCCAGATGCCCATCATTGACAGCTGAGCTTCATTTCTCATTCAGCTTTTAAAGAACTTATGTGTTTGTGAACCCTTCCACCCCAGTCACCCTGCCACATCTGTCAATACTGATTATTCCAGTACCTTCTGATATACAAATTAAGCCCTGTCTACTGCCATTCCGGAAGCTAGAATGAGTCATGAGCTTGAGACAGGAATTTGAAGCAGTTTCAAAGGCTAGAAGCTCCTTACTGGACAATGGAGCCTAATCCGAGTGCGTCTTGTAGTGGGCCTAAAGCCGTGCTAGCTGAAGTTAGCGTGGCAAGGAAACAATAGCTGTGACAACAGCAGCAACTAATTACATGCCTTTGTGCTATGAGTTTGCTGGGGAAAGAGATTGTCCGACACTAACATTGCAGGGCAAGGCCTTTCCAGAAACCATCCCAGCCTAATTAATATAGAAAAGTGGTCATTTTGATTGCTCTACAGAGTTGCTGCTCCAATCTCTCCAATTCGCTGTCGCTTGCAACTTTGTGCAGCTGTCAAATAGGTCATGGCCACGCACCAAATCACAACCACAGACAACGTGCAGGAACTTTGACTCCGATTTTTTCTCTCTGACTCAGGCTACCATTTGCCCATCATACACACACACACACACACACAGATATGCACACACACACACACATGTAGACACTTCGCAAATGAGCTGTCAGGCTTACACACATTCTCATTTTTTGTTTCTACATCTGACTCAGAGATTCACCTACATCAGCAAGAGCATCACACTAACTCTGTTATCAGCCCGTCAAACACTCACACCTACACACAAACACAAACACACACGCACACACACATAATCAAATCATCCCTTCTTTTGTTTTGGGTTACCCAGAATAGGCAGGTGACAGGCTGTCAGAAAAGATAGGTGTGTAAATATATATATATCAATATGCCAAAACATTTAAAAAAATGCCACCTTTTTACTCTGATTTCCAATGGTCAAGGGCATCACAGCGCTGGTGTGATTGGGGTGGTGGATCATTCTCAGCGCTGTAATCACACTGACGTTGTGGTGGTGCATTTGTGTGTGTTGCGCTAGTTTTAAGGCCTTCAATGTCACTGCTGGAGTCACACAATCAAAAATATCTCAACAGCATCCAGTGGGCAGAATTTAGTGACCACTTATGAAGGACGTGGAAGACGACAAACACAAACTGTGCAGCAACAGTTGAGCTACTGGCTCTCACTTTACATCTAGAAGGTGGACCTCCATGGTACATGTGTCTAATAGACAGTGAGTGGACACAGTGTGGGGTGAAATGTATGGTGAAAGGGCGAACAAAGGTATGCAGAGCTACATATGGAAATGTACTCCAGATATTAGCGTGATGTCGAGTAATACTTCAGGTAATTTTATACATTTTCTTCCCTTCAGTCTATATCCTGTCTTATTCTCTCTCTCTCTCTCCCTCCCTCTATCACTCACTCACTCTCTCATTCCCTCTGCCTGTCTGTTGGTTTTGGAGCACCTTGTTGAATTTGAAGGCCATTTGTGAATGACCCGAAGCATCCCCTCCACCCCCACCCGTCGTCTTCCACATCCATCCTGCTGTACACAGCTCCAGTTCTGACCAGACGTTCAGAGTAAAAGTGATGCTGATCTGGGATCAGATTCTTGCCGGTTTGATCTAATGAATTTGATTAAGCAGACAGATGGAAGCTAAGCCCAGATCAGTTTTGGAAGCTTTGGTGCATATGGGTGCTGGGTTCTGGCACTATGCCACTTTGCTGATGAAAGACATTTTCTCATTTATTCTGACCTTGAAGCAGCATCACCTTTTGGAATACTGACCTTTTCCATTACCTTCTCTATTATTAGCTAGGCATTAAAAACCACAATGTCTACTCTGAGCCATCTTCTCATTCATATGCTTGGAGCCTCTCTGCCCAGAGCTCTGGCCAGCCCAGAGGCTCATGCCTGTCTCAGTTTGGCCCAAGGAGAGGAAGCTCCTTGTTTGCATTTTGATTCAACTCTCGGACAAAACAGCCTGGGTGAGAGATCCCATCTTCGTAAATTCAGCACCCGGCCCAGACTGTTACAGGAAAACAGAATAGATAGATACATAGCTTGTCAAGGTGTATCTAAGCCAATATAATCCTTTAGAGCATGGGGGGTACACTTGTTCTTTACTTGCTGTCTATTTGCATTGAGACGGAGACTTGTGAGCACAGTGGGGAGTTCTCAGTTGTCTGATGGTCCTGTTGGCAGCCTGAAAAATCCACTGATTCGTGAACAAGGTGTGTTTGACATTTCACCCTTGTGGGAAGAGGGAAATGCAGGCATATCCATCTCTCTGAGAGATGGGCTTGCCATCTATGCCCAATGGACTTTCTGGCAGCTGCGGCCTTTACACGCAGGCTAAAAATGTCTCTCCTCTAGCTTAAAAAATATGGCTATCCCATGTTTTCTCATAAGCATGTTTATATACAGTACTGTGACCAAGTCAGAGACTGACCTTTATGAATGTCCAGATAAAACTGCCAGGTATGCAGCGTGTTTGAAAACGTTAAGCTTTTATAAAGAAGTGGAAAAGACTGAGAAAATAAGCTTCTTTCAATCTTTCAAAACCTGCCACCATCTGATAAACTATGCATAAAACTTTCTTCTTTTAGAGACAAGATCTTACTTCAGGAAAGAAAAAAAAACCACAAGAGTTTCTGTCCATTCCTCCACTGTGAGAAGACAACTCTCAACTGTTGGTCTGGAAGAACGTAACTGATTTTCTGAATGTAAGAGATTGGACTGTGCAAATAATTACATCTCTGGATCACACTAAAATATGTCTTTTGTTTCAAAAGTTAGTGAACTGTGTCTGTTTTATTTGCTTTATTGGGAAAATACATTTGCAATGTTATTGTAGCTTTTGGGTTTATAGATCCTCTTTCCTCATTTAAAGAGGGAGGGCCCACGTGTTTTATAAGTGAAACAGAGTAACAGCCCAGTGGCATTATAAAATGGCTGTTGAGGAGAAAACCTTTTGTACTTTGGCTTTGTCCATCTACCATTTCTCTCCTATTGACTGTTAGAGTCAGTGTTAGTTTCAGTGTTTATTCTTCCTCCGTATGTCTAAAAAGACTCCAGAGATATGTTCCCTGCCATTCTCTCGTCAGTGTCACATTGCTAATGCACTGCTAACACCTACACATGCTTCTAGTCAGTTCTTCTGTGTTTTTTCATCGCAGCGCTCCCTGATCTGTACGTTGGAGCATCTTTTTATTGTCTAATTGAGATAGCGGACCTCATTGTGTTATGCGATGTCTTTGAAGCTCAGCTCTGTGGGTGGCTGTAGGATTGCTGCGCTGTATAGAGCTTTCCTCTGTTCTAACGCTGCCACCAAATGATGCATCGGCCCACATTTACTTTCTGTCAGGTCATTACTTAATTAGGCGACTAAATCTGTGCAGACACACTGGATTAATGTTTTTCCCCTTTTCTCTACACTATTTTTTGTCTCATTTGCCTTGTTTATGAGGCATGCCGCGTCATAACACATATAGATTGCTAACTGCTTTTGCCACACATTCTCATTATTAGTCAGGCCTTTTCGTGTGGCAGGAAGTTGTCTAGTCTATGGTCAAATGTGATGGTATCACAGGAAATCTGATTGACTTGATGTGTGCGTGGCTACCATGATGAATGCAGGCCTCTGAAGAAACATTTTATGTGGAACATCATACTGTAAAGGAACTCTCTTATTTTCTGTGGTGGTAAAGCAATAAAGTGCTATTTACCTAACACCATATCAGACACATGACTTGTCAGTGTTATTACTTTTATTTTAACTTTCTCAATGCATGTTAAATACATTGCATGTTTTTAGCAAAATACAGAAACATCTTTAAACATGCACAGAGTCATTTATGTATGCATTTTAATCTGGGATTAAATCATGGCCAAACCCACCTGTAAGATAGGTGTCCATAGGTGCGAGTGTATAAGAGATTGTGTGAGTGTGTGTCACCCTGCAAAGGATAAAGTGAACCTGCATTGTGCCCAGTGATTCTGGGTAGGCTCTGGACCCACCGCGACACTGAACTGGATAACAGAGTAGGAATGAGTGAATAAATGAAGCCAGCAGTAAGAACTTTGTGGGGGTTTGCTGTCATGAAAATAGTCTGCACTAAAGGAGGCCAAGTACTAATAAAAAAAATCTTCACATAAGTATTAGCAGCATAATCAGTAGAGCTGATACTAACAGTTTGGGTATCCGTGCGCTGTTTGAAAAACTGTCACTGCGGTTCACTCAAGGGCACATATTCTGTACCTTTAATTATGGAGCATAATTGTACTATAATCACTAATTATTGTAGATTTTAAAGTTGTTTTGATTTCATACGCCCCCTTTCACCTCCAGGACTGATATTATGTTCTTTTATTTTACAAAGTTCTATAATAAAAGACTACAAATATTGACCTCTCAATGTAATGTACCTTTAGGGACCAAAGCTGGACTTTAACACCACTGTTGTGACTTTTAAAGGTACATTTACACTCTTTGTACCTTTAGGAAACAAATGAGGTACCTGTGTGGTGGTGTTTTTTTTTCCTGAGAGTGTATGAGAACAGAAACCCTAGCATTGTGCCATTTCACATGACAAAACAAGATGAACTTTATCTCTACAGTAAAGAGCTAATGTATTTTCCCACCCCAGTGCCTTTTGCATTAGCCTTGACTGTTAGTGAGGGGACTGATTTTTGCAGTGTGCTCTAAGCTCATAGCAGGGAAAGAGAAGAGGACTTGTCTGTAATGTGTAATGGAGTCTGACCCGAGGCCATAGTGCTGTAGTTGGAGCGGGCTTTGATTGTCTTCTTCACACCGCTGCAGGAGAGGCCACGCTGCTGAATTAGTTATATCCTAAAGATGATATTTCTCTGCCGTGGTGATTGTTAGGGGAGGTTGATGTTTTATTAAGCAGAGGTGTAGAGGCCATTGGGCCTGAGGGGGGCTTTTTTTTAAGCTCAGACTCTGCTGAGCTTCTGAGCAGTGTGTGTGAATGTGTGTATGTGTGTTGAGGGCAGGTGAAGGGGGACTGGGGGTAGCAGAGGCACTAGACTGGACCCCCCTCCTGCTGTGCTTGGTTCACCCGTTGTATTAGACCACATCACATTTCAAGATTAATATAACGCAGAGTGATGTGCTGCGGTTAATGTTGAAGCCAATAAAGATTCAGTAACTACGGAAGGCTAGCAATCAGCCTGAATGAAGTTTTGCCAGATTCTCCCACGACAAACTATTAATTTAATGATGTCCTTGACGGGACATGATGGCTGTTGGTGTGCAATATTGTGGCATTAACATCTGGCACAGACTGCACTAGCTTTCAGCAACACACTGCATCTATAAGATCCATTTATGCTGGAGGGCTTGCTTCTGCTAAAGCTGCTTTTGTGTTTCTGCAGAGGAACATGAGATTTGCTAAAGCCCCAGGGCTACAGGTCACGGTGTTTGTTTACATCTACTAAATGAGGACGGCTATAGAAATGTTATACGCTTTAAAGTCAAGCTTTTCAACGCTTGAACATTCATGAGGCTCAGGAACCAGCAATGGATGTTGAGAGTAATGTGAGGATGTTGCTTTTTTTTATGGCAAACAAATACAAAGCTCGTTATCTCACTTTACAAAATGGACTGTTAGCCAAGTAGGGTTCAAATCTGGAACAAATCTCAGCTCCACCTTGGCCTCCCAAATGGAACATTGCAAGTTGATAGTCTGTTAAAACATGACGCAGCAGAATATCAAAAGTGGCTAAACTGAGTCCCTGCTCCACAAACACACTCTATACACCCAGACAGTCTCCGTCCACTCCACCAATAATCTCTCCCTCTCTCAACTGGCCTCCATGTGCATTTTGTTTTTCACTCTGCCGTTCTTACATCTTTAATTTCGTAGCACATTTGCATCTATGAATACCGAGTGAACACGAGTTTATACCAGACCTGTCTGTGACCTCTGCCTGAAACTCTCTCTCTTTCTCTCTCATTCTGCCACTCCCTAGCACTCTACCCTTCTGAGTGCACTGTATTATAAACATAAATATCTTCACAGTCTAGTTAAAAATGTTTCTCTATTTTTAACAATTTATTTTTTTATTACGTAATTGAACATAAAAGCTGTTTTCATGATGAATGGATCAATAGAATCTTTTATACTTTGATTTAATTGAAAGTTAAGAGACATGTATTTCATTAGACAGTGATGTTATACTAGACGGCCAAAAATAGACATCCACTGATACAACTTTCTTTGGAAATTGAGCATTAATATGTCCCCCCAGCCCTGTTTAGTGTAGCTTTGGTTGTTCTGGGAAGGCTTTCCACTACATGTTGAACTAAGTTATTATCACAAAATGTGGTGGAAATATAAATTCACACAAAATCTTAAAAAGGTTGGCAACAAATGCAAATGTTAAACAAATCTCAGTGTTACTAAAGCTATGTGACTCAGTTGCATTCCCTGATTAAGACTGTGTGGGAATTTTGTACTCCATGGTGATTGACAGTGGTGTAGCCATGGCAACATAAATAACCCATCAACAGTTGCCAGTGGCTAATGCGAGTGAAAATGTGACCACATTATGCAAACACTGAGCATTTGCTAAATTACTGTGCTATAACTCAGTAGGTGAGATAAGTGACAATCGTATAAACAACTAAGAACTCAAGCAACAGGCTCCTTTGTCTGATCTTGTTTTCTAAGACAAATGACAGATGTGTTAAGGATATCTCTTTCTTGTTTTTTCTTTCTTATGGTTGTCTTCTGAGTGGAACCAATAAACAAAAGCCCAATAAACAGCCTTTTAATTGAGGTAGCTGTCGCTACACTGTCAGAAACATTATCACTGTGGTGGTACCTCTAACACATTTGTACTTTATTCTATATTAATTGTAGATTTTTAAATTATGTTTATTTCATACGCCCAATTTAATCGCCAAGACATATTATGTTGTTATTTATCACACAGTCCTATAATGAAATAATACAGATATTCAACTCTCCAGTATGTAATGTACCTTTAAGGAACACAACTGGATTTTAAAGGTACATTTACACTGTTTGTATCTTTAGTGACCAATAATGTACCTCTACCATATCTTTTTTTCTGAGAGTGTAGTTGCATAAGGAAGCAACAACATTGGTAGTAATGTACTCTTACAAGCATGTAAATGTGTCCTGGGATATGTGGCACTTCCCCCTCCCAACCTGAAGATGGGGAGACATATTTGGCAAGTGGAATTATAGAAAACGTTGGCAATGGCATACAAAGTATAACGTTATTTAAATTCCCTACCCCTACCTTACTGAAACATTTGACCTGAAAGGACTTCATAGTCCTTCTCAGTTCAAACCCAACAAAGGAATCACAGAAGTGTTATGTTCTAAACCACAAAGTGTTTATTTAATAGTATACACCCTGAAGCTAACAGTGGAAAATTAAAACAATTATAAATTAATTCACTGCCTCTTTAAATACATGTCAAACTGTTTCTCAGGTCTGAAAGCAAAGCAATTGGACATACACACAGGACCATTCAGGAATTCCTCCAGGACCTAATATGTTAATCCTTTCTGCAATGTGTACATATTTCGGTGCCATGTGTAGATTATAGAGCCTTCACAGATGAGTGATAATCTGGGCTGGCTGGAAGAGGGCTAGCCAAGGCTGGGCCAGCATCCATTTCCAGAAGATTGTTTTCTCCAGGCTGTGAGCGTCAAGGCTGCATAAATCCTTTGAGAAGAAAGAGTTGAGCAGAATAAATAGTAAACAGAATGCATTGTAGCCAAATAGACTAGCCTTCCCTCTACATCCTTCATGCCTTTTACTTTTCTTCTAAGACAGTTAATTCATATGCTACACTGATTTTAGGTGAACGTCTCTTGTTAAAGGAATTGTTACATGATAAGCTTTCAGTTAATGCACTTAAGTATTTTTTGGCATGCCTTCCTATTTTCAGGTATGCTAAACATGCTTTTTATTGTCATTGTGCAACGTACATGGAAATGTTCAGAGCACAGCAGATTCACCAGTGTTAAATCAATACTATTAATGTTTAACCTGACTGTTAAAAGTTAAAGAACTTACTGTTAATTTATCACTGGTGAACTGATTTGAGGGAGGAGACAGTGCTGTCCATTTGCTCCCATTGTCCCCAATTTCCTGCCAGTAGTGACGACTGAACTAGCTGCCTTCTGGTTCAAGGCGACTTCTCTAATCATTAAGCTACACTGTCCCCTTTCTGAGTGTTCTAAATGGGATAAAATTCTTTTTTTTTTCATGCCCAGTTATAAAAATACAGCTGTAAAACATTGTTCCACTGTATTTTTAAAGAATGGTGTATGAACACATACATACACACATTATTTTTTCTATACCATAGGTACAAATATTGTCTTCAAGTTCAGTTTTGTAACAGATCTAATATATTGTCCCAAAGTAAAAGTTATTAGCATCTTTGTATCTTTTCATAACTGCACATTAAAAAAAAAACCCTGGAGTCAAGTCGAGTTAAAGAATATAATTGCAGTGGAGTAAAGTACAATTATGATCCCTATCTGAAGCAATTGAAGACATGCCTTTAACTATACAGCATTAATGACATGCCTGTAAGTGTACCACTCGGGTGACAGTTTTTACTTAGTTTTGCTGACTGTATGCATAACATACTCCATAGATTTTAGACTTTTGCTGCTTCTCATTTCTTTTGATATTCATTTGTTTTTTCCCCCTCTTGAAGCAGGTTCTACCGTGCTAACTAGCAAGCTCAGGCTGTCAGAAAAGAGCATATGTTTCCATTCTCAAACTGACATGTAAATGTATCTGTAAAGGACAACTGCTGCTGGTTTTGTCCTTTTGTTTATACAGGAGTGTTCACGGGTGACACAGTGGTACAAAGCATATTTCTGGTTCTTCTCTAGTTTTGTTCTCACATTATAAAAACACATGTTGGTCGGTGCATTGGCTGTGTGAAATTGTCTACAGGTGTGAGTGTGTGAATTACTGAGTCAGTATGTGATGCCCTGCAATAGTCTGGCACCCTGTTCAAGTGTGTTCCTGCCTTGTTCCCAATGATTCCAGGCCGGCTTCAGACCCGCAGCAACCTTGATCAGAATAAAGCAGTTGCGGAAGAAGAATGAATGAATAAATGATTGAATGAATGATTGAACTCAAAAAAGTCAGTTTGAATATTGAAAAAAACTAATTTTCTTTAGGAGGCAGCAGAGTGGCGCAGCAGGTAATGTCACAGTCACAGGGACCTGGAGGTTGTGGGTTCGAGTCCCGCTCCGGTTCGAGTTTGGTGTGTTCTCCCTGTGTCCGCATGGGTTTCCTCCGGGTGCTCTGGCTTCCTCCCATGGTCCAAAAATACACGTTGGTAGGTAGATTGCCAGCTCAAAAGTGTCCATAGGTGTGAGTGTGTGTCGCCCTCCAGGGTGTGTTCCTGCCTTGCACCCAGTGATTCCAGGTAGGTTCTGGACCCACCGCGACCCTGAATTGGATAAGAGGTTACAGACAATGAATGAATGAATTATCTCTGACATTTAAATCTGTCATGAAACATCGTCTCATGAAGAATATTCATAACAATTTTAATGTAATATCTTTCTGTGAGTGTTTGTAGGATTAATAAACTCTTCAGATGCCTTGTTCCTATAACCACCACTGTGAAGAATCCAGACTCTGGTAGTTTCTCTAGAACAGAGCCCTCTGGATGATTATACAGATGTTTTAAACTGTTTAACGTATGTCTGAATGTGTCTTGAATGGTCGAAGATGTAAGTCTGTCAGTATGTTCAGCAAGGACAGGAACTGACATTTTGAAAGGGTGAGTTTGAGGCTGAGTTGGGATTATGGCACGCAGGCTGACTCCAGACATGAGTTGAGAGCTGATGGTTGGGTGCATTGATTGACCCATCTCTGACCTTTCCCTCTAGTCTGCTTCTGGCTTTTTTTCCCCTCTTTTTTCTTTCTTATTTCATCTCCCTCTCTGTTCTCTGTTGAGAATTGATAAAGCCTCTTTCTGAATTCAGTAAAGCCTTTGTGTCTGTGGGTGTGAGTGAATATGAGCGTGTTTAAATACTAAAAGCACGGCTCTAGGAGCTGCTGACTGGCTCGTGGCCAGGTCACGAAGAGGAGATGGGATGGGGGCTGTTTGTCTGTTGTGGTAGATTGATATTTTTTCTCATTTGGCATAAGAGTGTGAGGCCTTTACATCTTTCTCACTTGATGGGGCAAGTTAGAGGACATCTGAGCACAGATGCCTCTCTGTGAATCTCTCTTTGTCTAATGCGCTCTTTCTCTTTCTCTCTCTATGTCCTTGTTTCCCTTCACTCCCTGTTTATCTGCCTCTCTCTTTTGTCTCTTGCATCTCTTTCTCACCTAATCTGCTTCTCGCCATCTCTCTCTTTCTCACTCTCACACACTGTAGACCTGTTAAACATTAAAAATAAATTATCTTAATATTTTTAAGTAAACTGAAATGTCAGGAGTGTGCAAACACATTTGCTTCAAGTTTCTGCTGCTTCATTTAACGCTTGATACAACTAAAAATAATATGCATTTCTGCTTCTCAATACTATTAACTCAGCACTCTGACAATTTCTGTTTTCTGTCCCCTCTCAAATGCGCCACCCCTCTCTCTGTCTCTCCTACTCTGCACCTCTTTCTCTTCATCTGTTTTGGTATCTCTCTCTCTCTCTCATTGTGTGATGGTGTTGAATGCTGCATTCTTCTGGCTCACTCTTCTCTCCTTGTCTCTTCTCTCTGACACATCTCCCCACTGCAGGCTCGGTGGGGTTTCCGCTGGCGTGCATTAATTCAGCTGCAATCTGCATGTGTTTATTCACAGTCATGGAGCCGTGTGGAGGTGATTTCAAAGGCATTGTGTGACTGGGTGTTGTTCAGCTGTTGGAGCAGCAAAGAAAACCATGCAGGTGACATCTTAATGAGCAGGGGTACAAGAACATAGGGTGCACACTCACACACACACACACACACACACACACACAGAGCAATAATATAGCACATATACACAACAAAACAAGGAACCAAGAGTTTGGCCCCATCATTCACTCAGTGTCATATCGCATCAGTGTCATCAGTGTCCGCAGTGTGAGGGGCTTCCAGTGAAAATGACTCTTTACCAGATGAAAGTTTTTATTTGTATTCACTTTTTTATTTTATTTTGTGTTGTGGGTTCTGTGAGGAGTTTGGTGTGTTCTCCCTGTGTCTGCATGGGTTCCCCCTGTGGGATAATGAAAGACTTTCCTCCTATCCTAAAGCCTTTAAGATGTTTCACAAAATCCCTATGCATATAGATCCCTACGCATATAGATCCCTACGCATATAGATCCCTACACGTATAGATCCCTACGCATATAGATCCCTTCGCATATAGATCCCTACACATATAGATCCCTTCGCATATAGATCCCTACACGTATAGATCCCTACGCATATAGATCCCTACACGTATAGATCCCTACGCGTATAGATCCCTACGCGTATAGATCCCTACGCATATAGATCCCTTCGCATATAGATCCCTACCCATATAGATCCCTACACGTATAGATCCCTAGGCATATAGATCCCTACACATATAGATGTGACATAATCTTGAAAAAAAATGCTTGCTTTTGGAACAAAACCCTCATATCTCAAAAAATAAATTATAATTAAAAGTTTTATTACATATAAATTTACATAGAGCGCTTACATTTGTCGATCCTGAATTTTGAAGATACAAGGTTTCTTGTGTGTGTGTGTGTGTGTGTGTATTACTGTGAGAGTCATCACTTGTTTGTTGTGTGTGTTTGCATTTGAGCGGATTCTGTGCAGATAAATGTGAATCTGTTTGTATATGTGACTAGATGTGTGTGTGTGTGAGAGAGTGAGAGAGAGAGAGAGAGAGAGAGAGGAAGAGAGAGAGCACTGACAGCAGGGCCAGTAGGTGGTATGAAGCTTCGTTAAGACTGCTGCGGATGAGGCTGCCATGACAGCTGCTGCCTACAGGTGGTGAGAGAGAGAGAGAGAGAGAGAGAGAGAGAGAGTGAGAGTAATGGCAAATGAACAAGAAGATGAGGAAAGGAGAAGGAGACAGAGGAACACCTGTCATAACTGCAGTCACTGTGTGCTTTTTACTTCTGCACATTAGGGAATACTTGAAAGGGAAATTCCAGCAATTTTTATACCTGCATAATTAAATGGTTACGATGGGAACAAAGTGATTCCGATTGGTTTGATGTGAAATGCTCTGTTCTAGAGTAGCTTACCAAGTCAGAATTCTTCATAGTATTAGTGATAGGAACTAGATGTTTTAAATGTGTAATGTCTCTAAAAGCCAATCAAAAATGTGCATAATTTGGTTATGAGAACACTACTTAATGCTTAAGACACAGTTTCACAGACAAAGCTTTAAGATAAGCTTTGTTTATTTTTATATACATTGTTTTATGCATAACTGAAAAATGGTTATCAGTTGTTTGCTTTTTATGTATTTAAATGTGTCCTCAGGATTCACCAGTTGCTTTATCTACAGTAAAACATTAAAACTCAAAAGACTTACCTTGCTTTGCGCTTACACAGAGAAATGTACTATATTACATGCACGTGAAGGGCCGGTGCCCCCTCCAGGGTGTGTTCCTGCCTCACGCCCAGTGATTCCGGGTAGGCTCCGGACCCACCGCGACCCTGAACTGGATAAGCCATTACAGACAATGAATTAATGAATTAATTACAACCATAAACTGTTAAACACGGCGTTATTCATCATGGTTATACTTGTTTTTTTTCGTGCACATTGTAATAGATGGTGTAGATTTTTACCAATTAATTTTGTCATTGAGTAATCAGTCTTAACTAAATCATCATAACAGCCTAAATATAGACGTGTGTTCCAGTTTTTTAGACTAAATCTTGCTCAGTTCCTCTGTCCTGTTAAACACTGCATCATCAGTGCACTCCATCTTGCACTTATCACTGATGGAATACAAATCAGCACCATTTATGAATTATTGAACCCAAGCAGGAACATATTTCATAAACGCAGCAAATTAAACAGAGTACAAAGTGTGGGGCTGGTCATGAATTACAGATTTCGCCTGCCACGGTGTGTTGAGTGGATGGAAGGGATCGGTGGTGTGTGTGACTGTGTTTGTGTGTGTGTGTGGCTAGGGGAGGGCCTGATGTCCTGTGTTATGTGACACCCACAGTCGGTGAAAAAGCGACAGATTGCAGTGTCACCAGTTTAAGCGTTGATGACATAGCCGCTGAATGATGCTCACGGCTGGTTCCCTCCAGAGGCTAATAAATCAGAATTGAAAGGACGATCACATGGCATTAAACTAAGTCAGCACTTTACTTTGGGTGTCCATGACAGTGTTCTGCCAGGATGTGTTTATGATGCCCTCCATTATCTTTTATGTGGAGAGAGTTTATTTCGTTTATTCATGAATGCAAGTACAGGCTTATACGCTTCTCCTTCACCTTGCTTTGAGACACACATACACACGCACACACACACACATACACACACACACACACATACACACGCACACACACACACACGCACACACACACATGATTGAATAAGAGGAAGAACATCATCATTACTGTGAAATGATTGTAATCAGACTGAAGAGAAAGAGAGACCGTGTGCAGATTTCAGATATTTCTGTAATCAAACACTAATTGCTGGTGACACATGCCATAACAGTGGAGAGGAGAGGTGAGCTGAGGAGAGGAGAGGAGGAACTGGCTGGCAAAGTCATCCCTCTGCTGCTCTACTTCATGACTCATCCCTCTGTTCCCTTCTAGTCTCCCTACTCACTGACTCTCAGGGCTTTTTGATGGCTTTTGGAAGGGTTAAAGACTCAGAATGCATACCCATTTATACTTTAAGCTGCTTTATTGGCCTTAAAAGCCCAATGTCACATAGAAGGAACTTAAAAAAATCCTTTTTTACTTTCCACTCTGGAATATCCCTTTTTTTTTACCAGAAAAGTTCTCTGAAGCCTGACCAACTAAATATAACTGTGTTTACACTTTGCATTTATTTAAACATCCATATGTTTAGGTGTTTGACGTACACAACACCCGCCTCACTCTGAAAGCCCTCCGCATCCTTCTCACCCACTACACAGCTTCTTCACCCTGCTACCATCAGGCAGGAGACCAACAGACTGAGGGACAGCTACATCCACCAGCCTGTCAGTGTGCTCAACTCTCTCTGCCTGCTCTGCCCTCCCCCGCCCCCGCACACGCAAACTCTGGATCCTGACACCCCTCATCAGTACAGGTCTTTGCCTACATCAAGAACTGGTTATGCACACAACACTTTAAGCAGATTATTAGTTCATCCAATTTGCACTAACCATACCTACAGACCGTAATGTGTTAGGAGCCACTTGTTTTATGTCAACATCAGGAATATTTATACATTTGTTTGCATCTATTACTGTCTATTAGAATGCATTTAATGTTAAATGTTTGTTGCTGCACCATGGGTCTGAGAGTAAGGAAATTTAAATCCTCTGTATTGACAATAATGAGCAGCATTTTTATCTATTTTTTTACTGCATATGTTCAGATCACTGGGCAGCATGATGGCGCAACAGGTGGTGTCACTGGCAGCTCCAGGGTCCTGGGGTTGTGGGTTCAACCCCCAGCTCAAGTCATTCACTGTGAGGGGGTCTGTGTGTTCTCCCAGTGTCTGCGTGGGTTTACTCCAGGTGCTCCAGTGTCCACCTGAAAACCGAAAACACCTTTGTATGTAGATTGGCTCTGCAAAAGTGCCAAGTAGGTATGAGTGTGTGAATGACCATGTGAGTGTGTGAATGCCCTGTGATGGACTGGCGCGCTGTCCAAGATGTGTTCCTGGTTTGGGCACGTTCTGGATCCGCCAGTTGACAGGTCAATTGACAGGCTGTAAACTACTGTAAGTGTAAAACTATGGGGTGAAAAGCCAAGGCTAAGAAGACAAGCACCAAGTGTCTTTTAATGATTCTCTGTTAATGTACGATAATAAGATGTCCTAATGTGTGCCTTAGCTGCTGCTGGGTTTTTACACATGCATGCAAACGAACAGAAATGAGTCATATGACCATCTTCTTCATGACTGTTCAGTGACTCTCTCATCATCTTTTTCTAATACTCTCTTACAGCCTTAGTGTTTCAACAACTGCTCTCGTGCACAGCAAATTCACCAGCGTTTAATTAACTCTGAGTTCATTTATCACACTTACAATGTTAATTACACACTAATAGTGTTGATTTAACACTGGTGAATTTGCTGTGTGTCGGCGGCACGGTGGCGCAGCAGGTAGCGTCGCAGTTAGACAGCTCCAGAGACCTGGAGGTTGTGGGTTCTCCACGTGTCTGCGTAGGTTTCTATGGAGGTATATGGTGCAAAACCCCTGAGCACCTGTAACAGTGAGATTTGTAGTTGTAGAAAATAGTCACACACGTGTATCAGTAAATTTGAAGTCACAGAGAAAACCTCTTCAGGCCCTAAAACTCCGTCGTAGGTGTCAGCAGCAATGCCGAATGATTTTTTCCCCCTCTCTATTTGGCGCCAAGGGACATGCGCACCAATGAACTCCTCTGATTGGTCAGAATGGTTATTCCCCAAACAGTGCCTGCCTCCCAGTTCTACAGGTACAGATTAGTTCTGCACCAAGCTCCATCTGATATATTTGGTGCAAATGTGAGAGCGTGCGGAAGTAGTCACGTGTGAGTGAAGAAGACAGCATTTGAGACTCGTAGCCGCAGATTCAAGCAGGTGCAGTCACTGACTTGTGTTTGTGAAAGAGAAACATCACCCTCAAATAACTAAAATATATATATATTTCTGAGGAGATTTTCTACAGGTGTGTAACTCGCACTGCACAGATTCACACGTCGGTTTGCGAATGTGCAAGTTTTATACAAGTGTGCGAATTTGTTATGTACCATATGTACCGCTACAAATGGAGCAAAACTGTGAGCGTATGATAATTTTGTACTTGAGTGTATGTGTGTGTGTGTGGAGAACTGGATTTGTGCACCTGCAGTGAAGAGTTTGTAAAGGTGTAACTGTTAAGCTGTACTTGTAGCAGAGGGGAAAAAATCTACAGGTTTGCAACTTCTGAAGAGATGTTCTCTGTGACTTCAAATTTACTGATACACATGTGTGACTATTTTCTACAACTACAAATCTCACTGTCACAGGTGCTCAGGGGTTTTGCACCAAATATACCTTCATAGGTTTCCTCCGGCTGCTCTGGTTTCCTCCCACAGTCCAAAAACACGTGTTGGTAGGTGGATTGGTGACTCAAAAGTGTCTGTAGGTGTGAGTGTATTAGTGAATGTGTATGTCTGTGTACCCCCTCCAGGGTGTGTTCCTGCCTTGCGCCCAATGATTCCTGGTAGGCTCTGGACCCACCGCGACCGTGAACTGGATAAGCGCTTACAGATAATGAATGAATTTGCTGTGTGTGGTGGGGTTTTTGTTTTTTTTAGAAAAGAGTAACTATTAGGAAAAGACTTTTAAAAATGACCCATGTAGGTGTGGATCAAGCTTTTGTCGCTCACACTTTCTCTCATGCACATGCAGAGTATGTGTGGACTTTGCAGTTGTTTGATTGAGATGCTACATAATTAGCTTTTACACACATATCTTTGCTGCCTGGAAAAAAAAACATGTATCATTTGAACACAGCAGCTGTCCTTAACTTTTCATGATGAATGCACCAATAGAAATGGTCCAAAATTACTGGGTATAAAATCTTTTATCACTGACTTCTATAGAAACGTAGGAAGGCTTTTTTCCCCTTTTCCTATAAAGTTATCATTTAGCAGATACAGTGTTTTGGACACTGACGATACGTGCCTCTATTTACAGAGAGAATACTTTGCCATAAGCACTGCTTTCTCTCTCTTTCTTATTCGATATATTTTCCTCTGTCTCATAGTCTCCCCCTCTCTCCATTCCTTGACATTTACTTTCTCTCTTTCTCTGCCTTTCTTCCTTAAAGCAGCTCTCTCTCTCTCTCTCTCTCTCTTTTTTTTATAGCTTTTCCATTTCTGCAGTCCTTCAATAGAAACACATTTGAACTGCCCCATAATATTTTCAGTGATATGTGTTTAAATACACTGATGTTTGCTTTGATGTCTGTATATATGTGCAGTTTGAACTCCGTTAGTAAAGCACACCCTCCTCACTGCTGAGCTCCCTTAAATGTAGGCTCTGTGTGTGTGTGTGTGTTTGCGAGCGATAGAGAGAGCGAGAGGGAGAGTGAGTGGGACAGTATTGACTGTGTGCTGTGTGTGTTGAAGGCTGGAGTTAAATGGAGCTCTTTGTACGAGGGGGTAAAGCAGTAAGCTTGGACTTCATTCACAGGGTTTGGAGTCCAGCAGTGTGTTCTGTCCTCTAACAAGACACACATTCATCTGCAGCCTGGCCACTGCTCTGGACCTCAGTGTGTGCCTGTGTTTATGTGTCTCAGAGGGACGCTGTGTTCGATACACCTCATTCACCACAGGCACCCAGTCGTCTTATTCTGTGTGTCTAGATGACGTGTGTGTGTATATATTTTTGATTACCGAAGGTAGAGGTACCCAGGTACCATGGTATTGGGCTGGGCGATAGAAGCACAACACAAAGCAAGATTTGCTTCTTAAATCTAATCGTTAGGCAGAGTTCCAGGCCATCAATTTTGATTTTTCTACTCACATTGGCTTCCTGTTATAGTAACAATGCAGACGCGAGTATGCGGAGTGCAGACATGTAATATTCGTCCTTGAACAGAGTTGCATATCCTGTCATTTTGAAATTTGAAAAAAAAAAAAAAAAAGCAAAACACCTACAATGCAATTGGGGGTGTGAAGCTGGAATCAAATTTCCTGTGCTTTTTGCTGTTGGTTTTGCAGAAAATATGTCCTGTTCAAATCAGATTTGCTGAAAAAAAAATCTGATTTGGTCTGTGTGTATGAACAAGGCCAAAGGCGAAGCAGTAGAAAAGTTCACACCCTTAACTAAATCCAGTAAAACTTGACTAAAGATGTTCTCTTTGTAACTAAACATGCATTAGATGAGTGTTCATAATGAACTGGCAGAATCCATAATATACTCATTGTGATGTAATTTATTTTATTAATGTTAAATCATCACAAACAACTTTTTTTGCCTAAATTTGTGTCCATATTTGTGCAGATATCTGCATGTGTCTCACAAGAACATTGGGCATTCATCAAAAACAAACCTTGCCACTGATTTTAATGACAACAGTAGAAATACACTGATATACAGCAGCACTAACACGTGGCACTGTGGCGAAACGTGATTTTGCAAACCAGACCTCTCCCAGTTATCAGCATGATTTGAGCATTTAAAGTGGCCAAAATATGCCCACTTTTACAAAAATATGCATATGACTGACATTCAGAATATTTAGAACCATCCTACATATTTTTTTATAACAGGAACAAGACCACCACAAAAATACAAACTTGTAGGAAGTAAAAGCACAGGGATTTCTGGTGTGGAAACTAATACATGCTTCATATCTCACTTTTGAAAAGCTTTTAACTGAACTTTGGAAACTTTTTTCTTTTTAATCCAAGTTTATATTCCCTCCTATATTCAATTTATATTCAATCCTAGCAGACTTTCTGAGATAGCACTGGAGTATTTTAAACCAGTGATGTGTATAATATAGAAGCGGAATCTCACGCTGAGTCCTGGTGTCAGGTTGATATCATCAGAAAATGCTGGATGAGATGTCGGAGGAAAAATGAATTGGGTCCAGTCTGTAACCAACTGAATCATCATACACTCTCGTTATGGGATGTCCTGTTGTTCATGACCATGTCCATGTGTGCTAGTACAGGTGTGTATATGAAAGTCTGCGTGTGTGCGTTGTGTCTGTGTGTGGGTGTGTGTTTATGAGGTATTCAGCCTCGCCCCGTCAGAAGCTGCGTTATATTGAATGTGATGGAAATGTTTTCCAATTGCCTGGCTGGTTGCCTTGGCAACAGCTTGCCACTAGGCTGGGCCTCTGTCCACTGGGCTGGAGAGGTGTGAGGTCATCATGCCCTGTGCCATGTGAGAGAGAGAGAGAGAGAGAGAGAGATAAGGACACAAGCACAAGGATAAGGATAAAACACAAGCCTAATAGATGCTCCAGGAAAGAGTAAAGAAGACAAGTGATACGAGTGTTATTCTTTTTTTGTCTTCCCTATCCCCTCTGTTCATCACCCGGTGCCAATGTAATTACAAACATATCAGCCCTAATCCTACCATCCACCCCCACACACAAATGTGTACCCCTCTCTCTCTCTCTCACTCACACACACACACACACTCACACACACACACACACTCACTGTGTCCACCTGCAGCCTCGCATCTCTAAGTGCACTAGTTCATTCGTTTAACGGTGTAGGGTGAAGTGTTCACCAGCTGCTAATCATTCTTCCATCGAGCTCTTTGGCTTGATCTGCTTAAAGTATTCCATTAAATTAATCTACTCCTGAAAAAAAAAAAAGCTAAAGCTTAAGCCATGGAGCTGTGCTTATCTACTGCTCTGTTGTTTTTCTGTCTGTGAGGTTGATAGGACCAGGGTTACTATTTAAAAAAACATTGTACATTTTTAAATGATTAATTTTAATGAGTGTCTGTCTCTGTCAGTTTTTCTGTGTTCAGGGACAGATTATTTTCTCATGTAGCCCCTGGACACAAGGGTCTTTAATAACACTAAAACAAACCAAGTGAGATACAACATCATTCCATTTAATTTATTTTACATTATTTTTTTGCATACAATTTGTTTGCTTCTTGGAACACAATCACCCATAATCTAGACCATCCCATAATAATGACTTCAGCAGCACCATGTTAGTGGACAAGTATGAAACTTAAACAGAAAAATGGATTTATATGATCCTAATATCTTCATATAATTTGGCCATAGGGCGGCAGGTAGTGTCGCAGTCACACAGCTCCAGGGACCTGGAGGTTGTGGGTTCGATTCCCACTCCAGGTGACTGGAGTTTGATGTGTTCTCCCTGTGTCCGCGTGGGTTTCCTCCAGGTGCCCCGGTTTCCTCCCACAGTCCAAAAACACACATTGGTAGGTGGATTGTTGACTCAAAAGTGTCTGTAGGTGTGACTGTGTGTGTTGCCCTGTGAAGGCGCCCCCTCCAGGGTGTATTCCCGTCTTGCGCCCAGTGATTCCAGGTAGGCTCTGGACCCACCGCGACCCTGAACTGGATAAGCGCTTACAGATAATGAATGAATAAATGAATTTAGCCGTATCTTAATTAGTCATATAGCTATTATTATTATTTTATCTGCAATGGATGGTGGCAAGAAGAACATCTGACAATTTTTACATTTTTATGTACAATCCTATTACATCCTCACACCGTGTGTTCAGTAACGGGGGCTACAGTAATCTTACTGAATATAGACTAGCTATTCTTAAGGTGGTGAAGTGTTTATCATATTCTTATTTAAATGTGTAATAAAAAAGTTCTCTTCTGTTATTATCACAAAATTGCTTTGGTCATATATGAACACCTGCTAATGTAAAAGTCGTGCTGTAGTAAAGACACAGTGAGAATGAAATTGCGAGAGCGAAAGTGTGAATCATAGAGGGAAAGAAATAGTGAATTTTAGAAGGGAGGAAGTGCGAGTCGGAGAGCGAGCGAGTGAGATTTAGAGCTGGAGAGAGAATGTGAGAGTCAGATAGGGAGAGAAAGTGCCAGTCTGGGAGATTCGGAGAGTCAGAGAGTGGGAGAAAATTTGAGAGAGACAGAGACTAAGATGAGGACAGAGAAAGTGTGAGAGAGCGAGAGCAAGAGAAAGTGAGAATCTGAGAGAGAGTGGAAGTGTTTCAGTGAGGAGTATTGAATGTTCAGTGTTATTAAGCTATGTGAGGGATGTGGTGATGTGTCTGTGCCTGTGGTGTGTGGACAGAGGGAGTTTGGACCCCTGGCCCACTGCCTGTGACTCAGATTAAAGGAAATTAAGGAGCTTTTGGCTGCGGCTCTGTGCTCTCCACAGCTGGACTGATGTGCACAGATGCAGCCTCTCAGCTCAGAGCTACTCTCAGGCAGCTTATCACTCAGAGACAAGAGAGGAGAGAGAATCTCTCAGCACTCAAGTGAGTGAGTATAAGCCGTTAGGTGGTAAGATCAGATGAATCAGTGTAAATGAGTAAATTAACCAAAAGGATACATTCACGGTTTAATTCTCCAATGGAAAAATGAAATAAATAGAGTGTATGGACTAATAGGATGAAGGGATGAACATATGAACAAAGAGTGGATTGGTTAAACACATAAATGTGTAAATAAATGAACAGATTTATTAACTTAATGAAAGAGTAAATCAAAAAAAGGAATGAATGGAAATGAATGACCAATGAAAATGAATAAGTGACTGAATGTATGAAATAGATGAACAAAAAAAATGAACAAGTGAATTGTCCAAAAGTGTCAGAAAATATGAATTAATTTTGAAATGAATGAGAAGAATGAACCAGTGTAAAGGCAAAAATGAATGAACAAATTATGGTATGCACAATCGAATGAATGAATTAAAGGAATTTTAATGAATTTAAAAAAATGAAAGAATGAATGAAAAGGGAATTACCAAATTCATGTATTTCTGGAGGGCAGGTAGTGTCACAGTCACACAGCTCCAGGAACCTGGAGGTTGTGGGTTCAAGTCCCGCTCTGGGTGACTGTCTGTGAGGAGTTGGTGTGTTCTCCCTGTGTCTGCGTGGGTTTCCTCCGGGTGCTCCCGTTTCCTCCAACAGTCCAGAAACACACGTTGGTAGGTGGATTGGCGACTCAGAAGTGTCCGTAGGTGTGAGTGTGTGAGTGAATGTGTGGCACCCCCTCCAGGGTGTGTTCCTGCCTTGCGCCCAATGATTCCAGGTAGGCTCTGAACCCACCGTGACCCTGAACTGGATAAGCGTTTACAGATAATGAATGAATGAATGTATTTGTGGATAAATAAATGATCAGGACTGGTGAAATATATGTAGCATTTCAGCTGTAATTAATCTTAACATTTTGTAGATTAATTCGTGCTAATGTCCCTTAGTACGGATGGTTAATGAATCTTCCCTGCATTTAAAGGCTAGCAGAGAGCAGCAATGTTCAGAATAAACCAGTGAAAGTATCAGTGTTGTGATTGTGGCCGTCAGAATGCCTGGGTAGTAGCTGTCTACACAGAGTCTGCACTCCGGTAAATGAATCTTTTAATCTCTCTCCAATCTCTTCTAGCTTCCCTCTTTTCTTTAATCACCGCTTCAAGTGACCTTTCCTTCCTAAGCCCTCGGCTCTGTTTTCCAACCTCAGACCCCTGCAGTAATCTGTATCGGCTAATTAGAGCAAATAAACGCCACTGATGTTTTCTCTGACAGCTCCGCTCTGACTTAACACAGCCTCGTCTGGCTCAGATAAACAGCCTAACAGCACTTTTTCCCTGCTGAAGGTGAAATGGCTTCAACTGATCTTGTGGTTGGTGTAGTTAACCCTCCACACTTCGGACTAGCGTTTCGATTCCCAGTTTCAGCAGCATCAACTCACCACAGTATTTTAAGGAGTGTCCTTGGGTAAGACTCCTAACCCTGTATTAGTCTTCCACGTTGACAGTTGTACACTCTCAGAATAAAAGGTGTGGTCTGACCATCAATATGTCTTGCGGCACAGGACTAAATTTAATTGTCATTCACGGGAGCATAACGTGGAAGAATCCCACAAACACTATTATTGTCTGAAAAGTTAATAATCACGAGATAATTACAATGCACAACAAACATAAGAGGAAATAGAAAACAATCAATAATGAATTAAACTCATTCTAAATATTTGCATCTCCATGTCACATTTGCAAGGGAATTCAATGTTTTATTCACCCCCTAGTCCCTTTAAGTTATCTGTACTAGTTTTGAATTCAGTATAAGCCCCACCAGTCCCCACCCACTCTACTCTCATCAGGATGCCTCAGGTGCCTGTAGTTCTGATCACTTGCAGTGGCTGAAAGGGGGTCAGTGAGAGCTGCTTGGATGAGTGAGAGATACAGAAGTGTCTTCCCTGAGGTGGAAAGAGTACTAAAATATTCTACTCAAGTACATGCAAAATTACCGGTATAAAAATGTAGTCAAGTAAAAGTAGTGCATTTGAAATACACTCAGAGTAAAAGTTACTGAGTTCCTTTTTAACTGTGTGTGTGTGTGTGTGTGTGTGTGTGTGTGTGTGTGTGTGTGTGTGTATGTGTGTTGGGGGGGGTTCCTGTGTAGCAGAAAAAGGACAAGTGGATATACATTTCAAACCAGATGGTTTTAATTTAATGGAATGATTTTACAAACTAAAAAAAACCTGATATGAACATGACTATTAAAATAGTTAAAGTTATATCTATTCAACATCATATTCCTATTAAAGGAATATTTCAGTTGTTTTGAAGTGGGTATGTATGAGGTACTTATGCCTAGTCAGTGTGTTATCCACAGTAGACAGCGTTCAGCTTTCATCCAGGTCACTGTCTTCATCCAGTCTGCTTCTGTGAACTGGAAGGCTGCTGTTGTTAAACTGGAAGACTAAGTTGTCATGGCATCCTGGTGCTTTTAGATACAGAGCTATAAAACCTCAAATAGAGAAATGTCCAAAAGGTTCAGTGAAGTATGTTAATACACACATAGAATACGAAAGTAAGGGAGATAAAATAATAGGAAGTAAAACAAATTGGTGCAGATCAAGTCATAACACAAAGGCTAATAGAACCTTTTTATAAGCTGCTAATTCTTTCTTGGCAAACACAGCCTACTGTGCATTATAAAGACGTTGCCCTTCTTGCACTTGAAGCCAAAGTGCTCCCTTAAATATGGCCAGTTTGGTTAATTTCTTTTTAAAGCAACTCAGAATTTGAGAGTGTTTTGCATTCAGCTGGGTCTACACCGGGAACGGACATGTCCATGTGCGTATTTCTTGTGATTTTAGCGGTAGACTTCTTTCCATCATCGCAGTATTTTTTTCTTATATTTTTACTTACATTATTCACTTACATATTTACATTAAAATGTAGTGAAGTACAATAATGTAAAAAAAGGTAGGCAGGTAGTATCGCAGTCACACAGCTCCAGGGACCTGGAGGTTGTGGGTTTGATTCCCGCTCCGGGTGACTGTCTGTGAGGAGTTGGTGTGTTCTCTCTGTGTCCGTGTGGGTTTCCTCCCACAGTCCAAAAACATACGTTGGTAGGTGGATTGGCGACTCAAAAGTGTCCATAGGTGTGAGTGTGTGAGTGAATGTGTGTGTTGCCCTGTGAAGGCGCCCCCTCCAGGGTGTATTCCCCCCTTGCGTCCAATGATTCCAGGTAGGCTCTGGACCCACCGCGACCCTGAATTGGATAAGCAGTTACAGATAATGAATGAATGAATGAATATTAAAAACTACCTTAAAAAGTACAAGCACGCAAAAAACTACTCAGTGACAGTAACATGAGTAAATGTAATCTGTTACTATCCACCTCTGTGTACCTGATGTAGTTCTAAATTATGAATTTGATTTGCACACTGAAGTGTTACATCTGTAGTCTGATTCACTGCTTTCTGCTCACAAATCTACACTTTCTTTTCATGTGTGGCATATTACAGAATAAGGCATAGTACAAATAAGGCGTAGTACAAATCAAGATAGAAATGAGTCTCAATTACGTACATTCACATTTTCATTTTCTCTGGTACTGGTCGATTTGAACACAGAAACATGGCACATTTTTCCAGCTTTTAATTTGAGAAATCTAAAAACAGAAATGAAATGATAAGTGTTACGTCTCTTCCTTGGGCCTCAGTGCATTTATTTGGATTTTGTGATGGTGGTACGTTTTAAAACACTCTGACCACTGCTTAGCGTATTTATTTTTAATAAACTCTTGGGTTCCTTTCAGTGTACAGCATGCGTTTAAGTGCATTGTCTTGTATGAAATGAATCTCATGGGTTTTTAGCATGTGAAATAAAAGCTCCTGATATATATTCTGCTTATAGCTAAGTGCATTTAACAACATGGGGATGTGATGCTCAGAGATGAAAAGAAAGAAATGTGGAAGCTTCTTTGCACATGGATGGTAAGAATGGAAGTTGAGAGTTATTACTTTCATTTTGCTGTAGCTTTGAATTAGAATGAAATACTTTAATAAAGAAAGATGCACAAATCAATGTAAAACTCTTTGGTTGCTTGCCATTGTTACTATTATTGAGAGGTGTTAATAATTAGAATTGGTGTGTAATTTACCATAAAAGCATGTTATATATACACAATGTTGAAGTTAAAGTTGTCTACCCATGATAATACCAGTTTAGTTGAGCACTCACTGTGTCACATGCATCATTTTTTATATGCAGTGTTTTAGTATGAACTTGAATCACTGATCAATAACTCCAGATATTGATTGTATGCTTCATTAGGACTAGGTCTGTTATGGTTTATGAAGAATATTTCAGAGCATTCTCAGCATCTGTAGAAATGTGATTTTGAACATTTGTGTTGTGGTTTTAGGTTTTGCATAAACATAACCATAAAAGTTCATTAAAAGTATATAACTTGGAAATACATGTAAATATTTGAACAATTGGTTTTACATATTAAACTAAATGATTTAGATAATTCATGCATTTTACTCTGGAACCTGGAAACATTCCAGTTACAGTGATTTCTAAAATGAACATCGTTTACATACAAGTTGCATTCCATATGGTTTACGTTTTCTTTGTTTCATTATCTACCAAAAATTTTAGCCAAAATATTACAAAGTGCCATCTTTCAGTTCACATGGTCATTTCATTAAATTTTACATACACAAATGCACAAAATACACACTGAATTCGGCCTTGCTTAAAGAATGCCACTGACATGTGACCTGTAGGTGATAAATGACATTTTAAAGAAAATGTAGCATTATTTAAACATTGGTTAGTGCTTCATGTCAGTTAGTGAGTGATAAAAAAGCCTGTTGTTTATACATAAAGCAACACACTCTCTCTCTTATTTTCTCTCTCTCTCGCTCTCTCTCTCTCTCTCTCTCTCACTCTCTCACTCTCTCACGCTCTCTCTCTCTCACTCTCTCATGCTCTCTCTCTCTCTCACTCTCTCATGCTCTCTCTCTCTCACGCTCTCTCTCTCTCTCACTCTCACGCTCTCTCTCTCTCTCTCTCTCTCTCTCTCTCACTCTCACGCTCTCTCTCTCTCTCTCTCTCTCTCTTTTCTCCCTTCTCTGTCACTAGCCCCAGGGGTGAAATTGTCGATTGGCTCTCATTAACCTGCTGACTGAATCTTAATTATTTTATTAAAGCTGTAACAGCTGATCGCAGTGAGAGGCGCAGGTCATTCACCTCAAGTATCTCTCCCTCCATCTCTCTCACTCTCTCTCTTAATTTAAATTAAGGCAATTTTTTTGCATGAAAATTGATTATTTGTGCATTGCCAAAATTTGAAAGTATTTAAGAAAAAAAAACATTAAAATGTACAAATGTAAATAAAAATGTACAAAATTGAACATATTTGGTCTTGAAACAGTTAAATCTGAAAGGAACAACACTGGAACTAAGTGTTTCTTATTAAAAAAAATCTGTCTGCCTGTGTGTCTCTCTCCTCTCTGACCCTCTATTCCATGTAAAGCCACTCTTGTCAGAGGTTGATGAAAACATGCTCCAGTAGAAAACCCTTGAACCACACTCCTGCACTTTAAAAAACCCAAAAACATTTTGGACCACATCCACATAACAGCAGTTCTCAAACTATGGGGTCACAGTGGTGGCATTTACGTGTGCCCCAGTTTTACAGTTTGTTAAATTGGCTTTAGCTATATATGCAGCTGGCAGTTGTAATTGAACAGTAGTCAGATTTGACTGGCACCAACCAATCACAAAAACGCCCATTAAAGGGTCACCATAGATTCAAATCAAATTACCTCTGGGTGAACTTTGAAAAAATGCTCTGAAGTGGACCAGTGGATGGTGGACGGACTCTGCTGTGACGCTTATTTGTTTCTATAGTGACAGAGAAACACCCACGTGGTGAGCAGATAAGTGTGGCCGGATGGAATCTGTCGAGAAATGTACAAGCCGATAATTAATATCAACATGAAATCAGGAGCCTGGAACCCAGGATCACTATTTTGCATACTGTGATGTGGCAAGTCATCCATGCCTGTAGCACAGCTGAACCTAAGGGGGGCTGCAGAGGCGGAATTCACAAGATACAATTTCATGTGCATATAAATGTAATTTATAAATGTAAATATATATAAATATCCACAATTATTGCATCGGGCGGCACAGTGTTGCAGCAGGTAGTGTCACAGTCACACAGCTCCAGGGACCTGCAGGTTGTGGGTTCAAGTCCCGCTCCGGGTGACTGTCTGTGAGGAATTGATGTGTTTTCCCTGTGTCTGCATGGGTTTCCTCCAGGCTTCTTCCCACAGTCCAAAAACACACGTTGGTAGGTGGATTGGCGACTCAAAAGTGTCCATAGGTGTGAGTGTGTGTTGGGTCTCTGAACCCACTGCAACCTGAACTGAACTGGATAAGAGGTTACTGACAGTGAATGAATTAATTAATTATTGCTCATTGCCAGAGTGGAGAAAACTCAGGTTTGGCTGGTCCTGATATGTTGGGGTTTAGGAGGAAAAGGTTAATAATATCTACTTTGTATTCACCAGGCAAATTTTACTTGAACCGCGACCCTGAAATGGAGAAGCGGAGAAGAAAATGATGATGATGATGATGATGATGAAATTTTACTTGATTAATAAGTTTGAGAATTTTCGCAGGTTCGCCATGTACTCTTCGTTAAAGTACTTTGTGTTTGTAGAAACAAGCTTATTCAAAATTTCTTCCCAAATCTAAGATATTTATGTTGAGTTCTTTTTCACTTAGCCCTAGTAAAACTACTTTTCCTGTAAAGCTTTACTCTAGGTGTTGGAACATTGCTGTAAGGGTTTTAAATTTCATTCATGAGAGTAATAGTAGGATCAGATATGTTAAGCATATGTGGGGAAAGCAAAACAAAGAGGCACTCCAAATTTAGCAGTAGAAATTATATTAGTGGCTCACATATGCAAGATAATTACAGGTCATATAGTTCAGAAGTAGCCAAGAGATGATTTTGTGGTCACTTCACTTTAGCGTTTGATACTGCCTTGAATGAGCTAACATTAACTCCAGAGCCAAATCTTCATTATTCTTTACTTAGTTCGAATGTGCTTGAACTTAATGTAGGAAGCAGAGCAAAATCATTATGGCTTATTTTATATATTTTTCCATGATTTCTGACTGTGGGAGGTCACATATGCTGACTGAAATGTCTTGTTTCACAGTGTTTGTGTTGGTAGACTTTTGGACATTAATGTGAAAATGCACTGAAAATACATTTTTGTTTGTTAGTTTTTAAATAATACACCTCCTTTAATTTCAAAGATGAAACATTAAAGAATAGTGATGTAAGTTTTCAGATACCAGTGGGTCTTCTGGAGTTTCAGAGAAGGCCTAATAATTCTGGGAGCTACACATTATGTGTGCATGTTTTATATGTTGATTTTTATTTAAAAGAGTCATCAAGGTTGCATGTAAACTCTCCAAGCTTTGAAAAAGTGATAGTAGTTTATGTTAATTTTGATACTTGAACACCAGTGTATATTCTCACTACATAATGTGAAGCTTTTGTTTTTCCTAGAACTTACACATCCACATTTTGAAGCTGGAGTTTCTAAGTCCAGTAGTTTGCATTCAAAGGCATGTCTAACTGTCCCATTCCCTCTTAGAAACAGTTTACACAACACTGGCAGCTTAAATCTTTCACTGTTGTCTCACTTGGCCTACTGCACTGGCAACATCTGACAGCAGTTATCAAACCAGCGCAGATGCTGTCTCAGTATCTTGTGGTAAACAGCAGCAGGTTAGGATCGGGAGGAGCAGATACGGGTTTTTTGTTCCATTGTTTCCTATTATTTTGCAGTTGTTCCCACTCTGGGCCTTTGAAGAGTTGTGATTCCTCCAGAGTTTATAGAGAACACACCTCCTACATTTCCTGGTGCGGATTTGGACTGATTGTTTCTTACTGAAGGATTTGAGGAAAAATATGATTATACTGGACAATATCATGACGGTGCAGTGCAATTATGTTTACATTTATATCTATTGTTTTGTTCAAGAAGACTACCACATCCACTTTTTGTATGCTGAGGATATTGTTTCAGACTGGCAGTTAGTTGTGGTTGTGACACTAAGCACACTTGTTAAAGCACACTTTTTTGGTAACATCCGATTGGTCCAAATCATCACAGACATAGAGGTGGGATACTGAGTTAAGATTCGCCTTCAGTTTAAAACCCGGCGACTGTACGTATTAAAATGTTGTTCTCTTTAACATTGCAACAGTGATATGAAATCAGTTAACATTGTTGAGAGCTCCTGTCCACACAGTGCATTGCATATTCTGTTGCCATTGGGTCTCACTTCCATTGGGAGCCTCATGTATATTTGATTGGACAGGGCTAGGTGAGTGGCAGAAGGCCAGGAATAAGGTATCCTCCTCTGCTCATCATAGACCTGCCCTGCTACTGCAGATTCTACACAAACGCACTGCCTCTGACATCCAGCTCACACAGCGTTCCTCACTTTAGGCAACATTAGGTCCTGTTTACCACATTCCCACTTCTTTTTGTGTTTACTTTTTTCATTCATATACAGTTGTGTTCAAAATAATAGCAGTCCAATTTGACTAACCAGATAATCACTGTTTTTGGTATAAAATATATTACCACATGACAAACAATGTAACAGTTCGTGCAGTAGATTCTTAGAAAACCAACAGCCTCAGCCTTCGTGATATGCATGCTCTTGTGTCTGTGTATTTGCATAATTAATTGAAAGGGGTGTGTTCAAAATAATAGCAGCGTGGAGTTCAATTAGTGAGGGCAATCATTCTGTGAGGAAACAGGTGTGAATCAGGTGTCCCTTATTTAAGGGTGAAGCCAGCACATGCTCTACATGCATTTCTCCTTGAAAGCCTGAGAAAAATGGGTCGATTGAGACATTGTTCAGAAGAACAGCGAGCTTTGATTATAAAGTTGATTGGAGAGGGTAAAACTTATAAAGACATGCAGACAATAATAGGCTGTTCAGCCAAAATGATCTCCAATGCTTTAAAATGGAGAGGAAAACCAGAGAGATGTGGAAGAAAACGGAAGACTACCATTCGAATGGATTGGAGAATAGTCAGAATGGCAAAGGCTCAGCCAATGATCAGCTCCAGGATGATCAAAGACAGTCTCAGGTTACCTGTGAGTACTGTGACAGTTAGAAGACGCCTGTGTGAAGCTAATCTATTAGCAAGAAGTCCACGCAAAGTCCCACTGTTAAAAAAAAAGACATGTACTGAAGCGGATACAATTTGCCAAAGAACACATCAACTGGCCTAAAGAGAAATGGAGAAACATATTGTGGACTGATGAAAACGGATGTTCTTTTTGGGTCCAAGGGCCGCAGACAGTTCGTCAGACGACCCCCAAACTCTGAATTCAAGCCACAATACACTATGAAGACAGTGAAGCATTGTGGTGCAAGCATCATGATATGGGCATGTTTCTCTTACTATGGTGCTGGGCCTATTTACCGCATACCAGGGATCATGGACCAGTTTGCATATATCAGAATACTTGAACAGGTCATGTTGCCTTACGCTGAAGAGGAAATGCCCTTGAAATGGGTGTTTCAACAAGACAACGACCCTAAACACACTAGTAAACGAGCAAAATCTTGGTTCCAGTCCAACAAAATTGAGGTTATGGAGTGGCCAGCCCAATCCCCAGACCTTAATCCGATAGAAAACTTGTGGGGTAACATCAAAGATGCAGTTTCTGAAGCAGAACCGAGAAATGCAAATGAATTGTGGGATGTAGTCAAAGCATCCTGGGCTGGAATGCCAGGTGACAGGTGCCACAAGTTGGTTGACTCTATGCAACACAGATGTGAAGCAGTTCTAAAAAACTGTGGTTATTCAACTAAATATTAGGTTAGTGATTCACAGGAATGATAAATCCCAAAAAAAGAGTACATATTTTGAGTTAGTAAAGACAAATGCAGATACTGCTATTTTTTTGAACAGCCCAATGTTAATTGTTTGGTATTTTCTGTAAAGTAGTTAAAAAATTATTTAAATTTCTCTTCATGTTTTGATTTGGAAAACAGTACGCAATGTTCCCAATGCATGGAAATAAAAACTGCTATTAAGATTTTGTGCTTAATTAATGTTTTTAAACACACTGCTATTATTTTGAACACAACTGTACTTGTAGTAGGTAATGTGGTATGCAGTGAATTGAACATTTGGATTTTAGTCACATACGATGTGTGTGTGTGTGTGTACAGAGTGCCTCCTTTAAGTTCACCCATTCATCCCAATATTCATCCCAATAATTAATAAATAATTAGGAAAGTATATTAGAAGATATCTGTACTCACTTTGCACAAGTTAGATTCAATTCATAATAAAAGAAATCCAAACTCCACAATGATGCTAGACAGAAATTCTTTTTTGTCATCCATCCATCTATCAATCCATCCACCCATCAAATAGGCTTTTGAAAGTAAAGCAAATATTACAGAGTTCTCAGACGCACCTTTATAGACGAGATGTTAAAAAGGGAATTGATAGGGAGGTTGCTGTAAATTGACACTCGGAATGAAATGCTGTTAAACATGTGGTGGCGCCAAACATAACTGCACTTATATAGCTCTATCAGGTAGCATTTGCTCTTGGTGCCTTTTATATTTAATGGCAGGCTGAAAGGATGAGTTATGATGCAATCTCCAACCGGATCCCGAAATGATACAGTTCTCTTTAGAGGCTAACTGGAGCCAGGCATTTATTTGATCTGGTCTCAGTTCCCGTGGGTGAAGGGAAGTCTATTGATATGGTATTGATTGAGACAGGGAGTGCGTTGGAGGTCTGGAGGTGTGTTTGGGGCTGTGTTTTAGCAGTGTGCCCACACGGTCCCTGCTGAGTTATTGGACGTGGCCATAAAATCACTCAGGCGGCATTTATTGCATGTTTCCCGAAAACCATAATATCCCATTATGTTTTTATGGCTGGCTTTTCTCTTTGCAGCCCCCTGTTTAGTCATTTCTGTTCAATATTGTGTTTGCTGCTTTCAACTGCCTGTGTGTGTGTGTCTGAGAGAGAGAGAGAGAGAGAGAGAGAGAGAAAGAAAGAAAACAGAGAAAGAAAACAGGGCTCTTAAGCCCGCTCGGTAATACTGTTCTACTGAGAATATATTCAGTGGATTCTGACAGTTGCTTAACAGGGCTATGTGCCCAAACCCCTGTGAATAAATGTTAATTATGGTTTTTAAGTTTTTGATCGCAGTGTTTGGAAGGGTGAGTGACACCTTAATGTGTTTTTTTGGCTTTTATAAATAGCTGCAGTGTTAACACAGCCAAAGCCCCAGTCTCCTCCAATAAAGGCATGCTTCCAGATTTGCATAATATCTGCTTTTCTGCTCTGAATGTAAATAGTGGAATTTGTCCATTGTCCATCTGCTGAGGTTACACTCTCTCCGTGGGTCACTCTTTCCCTCCCCCACCTCATGCCAAGACCCCAGTGAGCTGTTAGAGTGATTTGTAATGGAAATCTATATAGGCAAATCCTATAATCCATCTGCAGTGGGTCAGCGTGCTGGAGCCTGTGTCACACAGGTGATAGAACACACAGTTCCCCCAACACCTGCTTTTTTATGACTGCTTTTCTCTTTATTCAATTGAAAGGTAGGCTGGATAAACAGGGAATATATGCTATGTCTCGTCATCAGTGAGACCACAGCAGAATGTCTGAAGGTCATGAACCATAATACAGATCATTCTACCCTTGGTCTTGGTTTTTGACATTCCGACTAACTGCTCAGTAGGCAGGCATCATTCATGCTTCTGTGCTTTGTTTACGGATATACTGGTTGCATTACTCTTTTTATTTTATGAGCTGGTCTTTAAAACTTGCAACAAACATTGTGTGTGATAAATGCTTGAACATGTTCAATATTTTCACTTAATTCTTTTAAAGACTGTAGACTCTAAACTCCACTTTTGCACACATACCAATCGGTTATTCATTCCTTCATTCTTTCAATATTTTGTAGCCACCTCATTCTGATTAGGATTATTTTTGTGGATTATTATTGTGATTCTGCAACCTACCAAGAATCACTGAGTGCAAGGCAGGAACACACTCGGTGCCAGTTAATCGCAGGACACTCACACCTATGGATAATTTTACACAGCCAACTCATCTAACCATATGCATTTTGGACTATGTGAAGAGCCATACAGATAATGTTCTAATAATGTTGTACACATATATTCACTGATCGTTACTGGTGTAACAGTGCGTGCTTGCCTTGGTAAGGAATGGAACCAACAGTGGAACAGCAGTGTTACTAACTGTGCTGTACCTACTTCAGTTGGAATGAAGTTTAAGTTGTGCACTAATTTTGTTGTAGAACTGCGTGAAGTGTTAATATCCTGTGTATTGATAATCTACAGAATAATGTTCCCATACATATTGTTTGCAGCAGATCAGAGATGATTGGACATACCTCATAAGAAATGATGCCCTTCAAAAAGTATGTAACAGAATATTATAGATTGAAAAATGCACTGAATATTAACACTTCATTTACAGTTCAGATGCTTTTCCAATAGCTAATTTGCATTTTGTTTTTGTTTTTACAGTCATTGTAAGAGTGCTCTTATTGTTTTAAAATCATGTTTCGAATATAAACAGTATGTCTTACTATGGTTGTGTATTCATCAATATGTAATCTGGATTTTAATAACATCATGTTTGTTGACTATTTTACTCTTATGTTCAGACGGAGAGAGGCAGGCAGAGGGGACTGATGCGAGTCGTAAGAGAGACTCACGCTCTTCAGACGACCATCATAAGAGTGAGGATAACAGCGACAGCCGTGAGGAAGATGCTCTGGTGAGTAATTAAAGTACACATCCAAACTCAGGGGCTCTGATAACTACTGAGCAATAGCCCTGTGTAAACACAGCTAATTACAGTGCTCAGCAAATGTTTGGGAGCACCAAGTTCATATACATGTAGGCACACGCACACACAGACACACACACACACACACACACACACACATAAAGTTGAATCATTCTCAGTGCTGCAGTGACACTGATGTGGTGGTAGTGTTGGTGTGTGAAGTGTATGCTGTGCTAGTATGAGTGGATCAGACACAGCAGTGCTGCTAAAGCTTTTAAGCAGTGTCCACTGTCCTCTATTAGACTCTCTTACAGTTTTGTTAAAGAAAGTAATTCATTTACACAGATTTGTAGCATGTCCTTGTTTGTGTTTGTTGTTTAGTAGCCTGTAGTTTTTCTTATAATAATTGAAGTAAAGGGGTGTGTTCCAAAAATATGACTGAAATGCCTTTCACTAAGAGAAAGCATGGTGGCTTTTTGTACGTTGTATACTTTTTGGCAGAGATTTTTGACTTCTGCAAAGGCATTTTAAAAATTGAAGGGGTGTTTTAAGTGCTCCTGTCCCCTAAATACTGTGATAAGCCCTATGGCTGAGTGTGGCAGTTTGATGTCCTGTGCTGTCCCTTGTGTCCTGCTGACCGGGGAAGAGGTCGGCACCACCAGTAGCATGTGAGGACAGTGTACAGTATGGAGAGAGGGAGCTGTGCTGCGGCTGCAGTTTTAAATCATTGATATTCTGCGCCTCCTCCTCCATGTGCTTTAAAAGGCCATGCACCGCATTTCCATACCTCCTACTACATTGAGTAGTTGGATGAAGTGCATGATAGTGTGCATGATAGACGGAGTAATATAGATGTGTGCTCATGTGTGCAGAAACTCATCAAAAATTGGAGAACAGTGATGTTAATTATTTTCAAACAGCAGCTCTGGGGTTTTCTTGTGTCCCCTTTAGATTAATATTTAATTCTGTGTTATTAAATGGGAGTGGATGGAGGGATTAAAGAGTTCAGAATAGAAAGGAGATTATACTCCTGATGATGTGCGAACAAAGCCAGGTTAAAGCTTAGATGCCACTGTCATTACTGCTCTGTGAAGAAAGAGGCGACTCTAGCTTTAAGCTCAAATTCTCTATGACACACGATTGGGAGTTGTTCAGAATATACAGTCAGTGATGGAGCAAAATTGCAAAAAAAAATCTTAAAGAGCCTATAACATGAAAATTTTCTGTAAATATTGTTAAAAATTGTATTCCTGTGACGATAGAGTCCAAATATAGAAAAGGGAAAAAACAATACATTCGAAATTATCTTTGTGATGTCAATAAAAGTCACAAGCTCCAGCAGTTTAGCCCCAACCATTTATATTGAAGTTACAAGTAGTTGGTTGCTTTTGGAATGAGGTACAATACAGGGACAGGAACATTCTGAACATTGAAATATACAACGATCAGTCATGATATAAGAACCACTCAGAGGTGAAGTGAATAACATTGATTAACATTTACAATGGCACCTGTCAACGGGAGGGATATATTATACAGCAAATGAACAGTTAGTTCTTGAAGTTACTGTCTGTGAAAGGAGAATGGTCTGTGTGACTTTGAGAAGGGATAAATTGTGATGGCTAGATGATTGGGTCAGAGCGTCTCTAAAATGGTAGGTCTTGGGGGATGATGCTGCTATGTAGTGGTTAGTAACACTACCTGGCATCAGAATACACAGTGAATTTCATTTTGCTGTGTATGGGGCTGCAATGCCACAGACCTGTCAGAGTGTATATACTGACCCATATCTACCATCGAAAGTGCTTGAATTGGGCACGAGCATCTAAACTGGACCATGGACCCGTGGAAGAAGGAGTTATGGTCTAACAAATCAGGTTTTCTTTGGATCATGTGGATGGCTGCTTTGGGCATCATATACCTGAAGAAGATGTAACACCACAATGCACTATGGGAATTAGTTAGTTATTAATTTCAATGAGATGTGCCACAACAGATGAGTTTTGCAAATATGAGCTCCAGGTGAATGTATTTCACCTGTGACGTTTCACATCAAGTTACTAATTTGCATCACATTTGGTGAACTGTAACTCATAAATTTGTGTCCCCAGTCAGCCCTGAAGCTGCTCTAGGTGTGTGTCCTCTGATGTGCACTGTACAGTCACTGACAAAAACTACAGATGTACCACACAGTCTCCACCCAGATTTATTAGTTCATAGCAAATTTTAAAAAATCATTGATATGACACAATTATACGTTGCGATTTCATGGAGCACGTCTTGAACAAATTCACATTAGTTATTTTAATTAATGGCATGCTTTTGTCCAGATCAAGTAGAGAAAAAAAAATGATGGAATAACTTTGCAATTTGCATTTCTTAAACAAATACCAGAACAAGTCTGAAAATGCTAATTAGTCTGCAGTTGAAAGCGAAGGCTTCTGGACCATAATAAGCTGTTGGATTTGGCTAATTGAAAGAAAACAAGGCCCCAGTGCGAGAGTTATCAACTTAAATATTGGAAAGGATTATAAAACTCCCTCAAGTAAGAACTCTAACATGCAGCATGGCAGATAATGTTGGTTGTTCCCAGTCAGCTGTGTTTAAATTTGCAGGAAGTATATACAAAATGGGAAGGTCATAAAATAGAATAACAACAAATTAAAGCACAGCTGATACCATGTATGTCCCTAATGAGTTTGAGCGCCTAAGTACCTGCTGACCAAGTTTCTTGTATGCACGAGTTTGGCCTGTGGGTAATGTTTTGGAATAAATGTATTAGGAAAATACAGGAAAATAAATAATAATTAAAAACAAACAAAACCAACCAACCAAACAAGCAAAACAATAGGGACACAAGTGCTGTGGAAAAATGAAATGCACAGCAAAACCAAAGAAAAACAAATGAGAGGAAACAGAGGTCAACGTGTGTGACGGAAATGAATGGGATTTACATAAAGTGCTCAAAGTGTATTAAAATATTCAAATAAATGGGCTATTTATCTTTTAATAAAAATGAATGTAATTAATGTAAAGAAATGTTATTCAAAAACTAATCCTTGGGTCATGTCTGTGCATCCTTTCGTTAAAAAAATGTAAAATGTCCACAAAATGCAAAGGCCTTCAGCTGTTTTCAAGTGGCATAAAAACATAAAAACAAGAAAAAAGTTTTTTATAAGACAACTTTCATTCATCCATTCATCCATTCATTCATTGTCTGTAACTGCTTATCCAGTTCAGGGTCACGGTGGGTCTGGAGCCTGCCCGGAATCACTGGAAAGGCTGGGGTTCAGTTCCTTACTTGAGTAGACACACCATGCTAGACCAGTACGACCTCCACCAGGACTTCTTCTGTAATGCTATTAGAAATGTAATCAGTTCTGAGTTTGAGCAGACGCCTCAAATCCAAGTGTATTGATTACCCCATTGTGTGAGAAATATCTTGAAAAGGAATTTGTTTTTAAGTCTTATATGGTCTGTTCCTCCTTCTGTGAGGATAAAGAATTGTTATAACGACATAGTAAAGGTAAGAGCACTTAGGTGCAGAAGGATCTATCATATTTCTCACATGAGTATCACAGACACATGTTAAAAAACTTCCATGGCAGCAGGTCACCACAGCTCCAGACATGCATGACTCTTGTGCTGCTGTCTCCATGGTAACATGGAATGATGGGCCTGTTCTTGGAGGATCCTCCCCATCCGGACTCTGGAGGATGGATTTGTTGGTGTGATGGTGGATGGGTGTGTGTGATATTGTAACAGCAGATTTTAGCCTCAGGGATGCACCAGCATCTCTCTGAACAGCGTGTGGGTCTCCCTCATTCATTATTAACCAGGCCATTTACCAGCTCTATGTTCATGCTGGGCCTTCTGCATATGGTTGAAACACACACACACACATACACACACCCTGAGAGAGAGAGAGAGAGAGAGAAGCACACACACACGCTTTCACACTGTCACCTCCTACAGTATTAAACTACAAAAATGCAAAGTGTTATGCTGTAATGGTAATTAATCAATTTCTAATGCACCAATGTAGATTCAAGATCTAAGGGTTTTCCAAATTCTACAATGGAATTCCACTGTTTTCTTCAATATATACCTATTTATAAACAGTTAGCATGTAAACAAAGTCACTAAGAGCTGTTTGATGTGGTGTAGTTTAGAGAAACTAATTTTGTGCGACTTGGTCACAGCTGTTGAACCTGACCTTTGGATTGTTTAATGCCTATTTATGACATAAAATATTCTTCACAAGCTTGGTACAGTATAGATTGTTTTCTATTAGCCTGAAAGTAAGCCATTTAACTAAAACATATTTTAATATTCATGCAAATTTTTGCAAATCCACGCAGTGTCCTAAGTATATTTATTTGTTCAGATTTGCTGTTTTTTTGCTTGTGAGAATGTGAGGAGTATTTTATTGTCCAGTCACATTCTATAGCTTTCTGCCATTGACAATAAGGCTATAAGCTGCTTTCAAACAAACAAACAGAGAAAAAAACCTGTCTGAGGGTATATGTTTTCTGAAATAAGGAGGCTGCTGTATTCAGTAAACAATTTCAGCACAGCAGTTAATGTGGGGGCGTCACACAACAGAAACAGGATGGAAGTATGATTACGTTCTTGCACCTCAAATAGGTGGCTTTTTTTTCCGTTCATTCATTCATTGCCTGTAACCCTAGGGTGACCAGATGTCCTCTTTTTTAGACTTAAAATAATGTCCGGGCGGAATTTCACAAACATCCAGGATTTTGTTTTTCTAGAGCTTACATAGAACCTCGAGAAGCGGACTACAAAGTAGTCCCGCCCTCCCCTACTCCGATTGGTTCGCTTGAGTGAGAAGGGGGAGTGGTGAAGTAGCCTAAAATCTTCTGATTGGACGGTCTGACTGTAGAGCTACTGTCATTGGTCGATGACCTCTGTTAACATTTAATTGGTCAGTCTGCACGTCAGTAGTCCTTGTTTACGTCAGGCAGCAGTCATGTACCTACCCTCATCTCGAGCAGCTATGCCGAAACGTAAAGTTTTCGGATGAAGTAAAAATTAAAAAGTTTGCTTGAGCAGGGTTGCTTCTAAAAGATCATTTTAGATAACGCAGTTCCAGTGCTTCACTGCCCCTCTAAGGCTCCAGGACCTTAAAATGGCTGGCTCTGACCTGACTGGCCAGGAAGAGTGTCATACCACCTGGGCATTGTAAAACCTCAGCCTGAAACCTGGATCAAAGGTCTGGATTTGAAGAGCTCTGTTCTAATTCATTTGTCGTTATTTTGACCACAGGTTGATCAGTTATTCATTATTAGGTCAGTCACTTAAGTGCATCCCTGTGAACCGAAATTGACCCCATTTAAAATCACTCTTCAGCCTACATTTCTATTTTTCTATTTCTTTCATTTTCTAGTTGAATGTACTATTTTATTAAACGTCTTTTTTATTTGTCTTTTAAACTTTAATATTTAATTACCTTTTAACTACTGTAATATTTCTGTACTGATTTGTAATGCACTTGCAATTGTGTACAAAAGGGGCTCTATGAATAAACTTGCCTTGGCTTGCCACGCCACAGAGGGAAGAGAAAATGACAAGCAAAAGAAAGATGTGGTCATGACGAGGTGGGCTACATTGTCTTATCTATACATTAGTGCTTCTGTATGTAATGCATAATGATAAAGGCTTAGAATACTCCAGCTAAACTAATCCAGCTGTAATGACGTGTCAGTGGTCTTGCACATAACCCCCTAAACCTCTTTCACCTTCACCTTTAATTATTAAGTCAGAAGAATTCTTTATTATCTTCCCTTTGCTAAAGAGCTGACACTGGGTTTTAAGGTTGTGTGTGCGTGTGTGTGTGTTGTTTCCTTTTGTCTCATGTAAATTAATGGCATGGTGGCTCTCCACCAGGTGGGCAATTTCACCCTAGCTCAGCAGATCCATCACAACATGCAGAGAACTGGCCCTGAAAATGTCTGAGGAGCCTAACGTTCGTCCTCTGGGCTTTCAGGCCAACATCTCCTCTCTGGTGGAGCAAGACTAAACCTGCTGCCAGCTAAGAAGCTCTAAGTGCTCAGCTCCTCTGAGTCAAAGTACAATAGATTTCAGTCAATATATGGCTGTCCCTGCATTGTGTGTGAACACCTGCTTAGCAATGAGGATCACTTTGTGGGATCTTGAGTGAGATAATGGTTCCATTGGAGCGCTAAGTGCCATTGATTGGTTAAATATGCTCCTTGCAGAGACTCCATGACATAATATGGCCTGCTGGAAGAGTGTAATTATTCCTCTGGCAGTGAAAATGCCCTCCACCACGTTCTGTGCTTGGCCCCATATCGAGTCCTTACCTTTGACACACACAAATACTGCTAATGCCTGGACTTAGAGCAGAGGTCTGGCTCAGTGAGAGTGAGCAGAGATCACTTGGATTATACCCTGGGCTGTGGGATTTTCTTTTCCAGGACAGAAAATGAAAAAGAGAAAGACAGTAAGAACAAGTGTGAATGCAAGTGTACATGTAGCACTGTGGCAGTGTGGCTGGGCTATGGGTGTTAGAGTGTGTTTGAGAGAGGTGAGAGAGAGGGAGAGGGGAGATAGTGTGAGAATAAGGTAAGAATGATTCCTAAAGCCAGGATTTAGGAGATAGAGCAGGGATTAGAAGGGTGAGGAGATGTGACACTTGCTGCTGTGTTGAGCCCGAGGTGGCTGGGAAGGATACTCTCAGAATGTATAAATGGGGTCCCCTTCACCTGACTACATATCAAGTCAAGAGAAGTTGTGAACAACTTTCTTTGCCGTCTCATTCTTTTTTAGTTACAGACATATCCAAAGCACCCCAGGTTTTGTTATTTTATGTATTTGTTGGTTGGTTTACAATCTACATTGTTATACCTCACCATATAGATACATTTATAGCATATTGCAGTATCTTCATATGGCATTTCAACATGTCTGTAAATACACTTTTAAAAATAAAAATGCTACAAAAGGTTATTTGAACGATGCCATAGGAGAACAACTTTTGGTTCCTTAAAGAAACATTACTGTGAATATGTTTAAATAGCTAAATAAGCTTCTTTAAATAGCTAAATAAGGTTCTTCATGCATTCATTTCTTAAACAAAAATGGTTCTTCTATGGCATCACTCAAAGAACCTTTTGTAGCACCTTTATTTTTAAGATCGCTTTATCATTCAAAGGTATTATGGATGGAGAATAGAGTGAGTGGCACTGCAAACCTCATAGAGTTGCTATCAGAACGAGGTTTATGTCAAACGTCTTCTTCATTTTTCAGCTTCTTGAGTTACACATCTGAAACCTATAGCATTGAGTTGTCTTCTCAAGTGAAAGGATGGAAGGAAACACCTATAGATCTTGAGCTTCTCACTCAAAGATGAAAGTTTAAGGTACTCTTTATGTGATGGTGACTCTTTGATGGTGTCTTTCTAGTTTACCAGGTCTTGCACAATTGTTAGGAAGCCGTCTTTTTTCTATAAATTGATCTCCAGAGTGGAATTGACTCTGATACATAAATCAACATGTATTGGGTTTAGAGGCCCACACAGTACAACAGAATGATTGAACAACAAATAGAAGATCATAACCATGTTAAACTTCAACTTCAACTTCAATAATCTGTTAACTATTTGTTCCAATAGCTGTTAACAAACTGAAGTATAATGCACAGAGCTTAATGTTGTTCCACTGCAATGAATGCTTTCCTCCGGGCAGCTGAGGCCTGTCAGTGTATCAAGTTCCTTGGCACAGTTCATCAAATCTTATGCCAACAATCTCAGGATAATCTTTGATTCAAACTTCAAATTTGATGAAAAAGTAAGCGCTGATGTTGGACGAACCAGCTTTGAATAATTTGAGCTCAGTATCATTTTGTTTTTATGAATGTTGCCAGACATCTCTATCTCAGCCTGTCTTTGTTTTTCTTTTGCTTTCGCTAAGATTTTTCTTGTATTTCTGTGATCGAATTATTGTGACTACCACTCACAATGTAATACTATTACCACAGTGTTGATATACTGTATGTCCAAAATTTGTAGATTCCAGCTGCTTTAAATGCACTCATTTCTGAAAGAGGTGTTTGTCTCTACAGAAAAGTATGCTTCAATAGAATGGGATGCTTTGGGCAGCCATAGATGAGCATAAATCACCCCATCCTTGGGCAGTGGAGCAGTGGAATCAGTTCCCTGGAGTGATGAAATATCATCCTGTAGTTTGAGCTGAATTGGAGTGGGGATTGTGATCCAGAATTAATCATCCTACATCAATACCCAACCACACTAATGTTCTTGAGTCTGAATGTGTTCAAATCCTCACAAAAGTGTTCCATCAAGTCTAAAGCCTTCTTAGAAGGAGGCTTCTTCAGCAAATGTGTGACAAGCTTCTATAATTTCCCTTGATTTCAGAAGAAACACTCAGTATCTACAAACGTTTGGCTGCATAGTGTATGTGAGAAAAATATCAAGTACACTGCTTAAGGAAAATGTGAGTAGAAGGTCTGAAATAGAGCTTTTGAAAAGTGTATGTATTGTCCAACTAGTCACAAATAGTTTTTTTAAGCGTCCTGTCATGACCCTTTACTGACCAGTAAAACAGAAACACCTGAACCTTCTGTCTGGCCTTCTGTTCTCTTGCTTTTTCTCTCTCTCTCCGTCTCTCCCTCTCTCTCTAATAGAATTGCAGGTTTGCTGGCGATGGTAAATAAGACATGGGGTTGATATGTATGCTGATTTACAGCACCCACTGGTCAGAGGCCGATTTTAATCATACTGGCGGGATTACGGCCGCTCGTAAAATGAAGCATTTGGGCCTTATTGTTAACCCAAAATTGCTTTTAGGGCCATAAATATGGGGCAGCCCGGCCTTGCTGATGCTTTATGGATGCGGGGAAGGCCTGTCACCCTGACCACCACCCCAGGCATGACAGATATCTCGGAGTCCTGTTTGGCCAATAAATAAACGTATGCTTGCTGACTAGTCACCTGCTGCATGCACCGAGGGTGGACACTGCTGTCAGTGAATAAAAGCAGGCATCCAGCTCCACGGACAAATGTCCCAGCCAAATAGAGGATTCGGCTTAGTAGCTGAGGCTGCCTGAAGCCAAAGAGGGGATTATCAGGAGGGACGCCTGCAGGGCTAGCAGACATGTCTCAATTAGCTTCATACACACAGAGCAAAACACACACACTGACTTGTCTAATTAGCCAAATTGCATTGTTAATACCTGTGGTGAGTGGGCAAGAAAATGCATGCTATGCTGAGGTGTGTTTATATGCTTATACAAAGGAAGAGCTGAGTGCAGCCGGTTCAATTATGCAGTGGCTTTGCGCTCTTGTGCTGGAGCAGGGCTAAAGTGGGGAGTGGCTATTAGATAAGAAGTTAAGTGATGCAGACATGCCCTAAACTCTTAACTGTATTTTCTCAGTTCAGTTCACACTGCAATGCAATGAATTGTCTTCTTCCAAAGAAAATAAAATAAAAAAGGGATCAAACACAACAGCAAATCCAACTATTTATTATTTCTAAAAAATTACTAATGGCTGTTTCTACCTCAACCCAGCACTTCATTACTTCATTTTCAGTTTGCAGTGAAGCTATAGCAGAACCACATCTCAGTTACTGTTGCAACAAGTGCCATCAGCATGGACTCATTTTCTCGATTTTCTGCTCGTTGTTGGACACTTCAGTTTTTACTGTGCAATAGATGCCTGAAGCTCTGTCGGTATCTTAGTCCACACATCAGCTCTAATAGCGTCAGTCAACTCTCTCTCTCTTAGCTTGGGGTTAGACGTGTTATCACCTCTGGAGGATGACGAATGACTTGCTGCTCATTTTTTAAAATGGAAACTTTTTTGGTCAAGTGTAGTTAACTTTTCAGTGGGGCATGAGTTTTTCAGTAGCTTCACAAAATAACCAAACACATTCAATTACTAAAGGAGCATCCTCAGGGAATTTTTGCAGTTTTAATGTAAAGGATGATAGATAATAACACAGCCAGGTCTACATATAGCTGGAAAGTGTTTATACTGTAATGTAAAATATGTATGAAGTCCTCACCCTGCGCTCCTCTTACAAACAAGTTCAAATCTGGAGGGGCTTTTTAATAAACTGATTACCATCTTGTTAGAACAGGAAAAACTTTAAGATACGCATGGCAGGAGTGCTCCAGTATCAGTGTTGGGAACCACAATGTTACTGACCTAATCCATGTGCCTCAGCCTTTCACAAGACATAACTATAGTCTTTTGTTCTCTCGTGCTGTTCTGTGCCCCAGAATTCTCTTAGGTCTTTCATCTTCCCACAGAATAAGACGCTGATTATCGAGAATGCGATAAACATCAGCTCTCTTATTTTTGCTAGGTGTTACAAATCCGCACGACCTCGAGTTATAAGGTTCCACTACCTCAGCATCTACCATTCTGCACAAAATCACTTGTCTTGATTATTTGACTAATGTCTGAGGGTGTCACTTAGCTGACGCGATGCTGTGGTCAGGTTTGTGTGAAGTGGAAAAGGCTTTCTCGTGAGGCACGGAGCTAGCAGATTCTGCCCTGCTGCATTTGCTGACACACTCGACTTTTCTGCTGTTATTTTCCACACATGCATATGCGGCCCTGTCACCAAATGCCTCATTTAGTTTCCTGACATGTGGTCGTTAACGGTGACAAATTAGAAGCCATTGTTAATAAAGGATTTGCATGCAAAGAACGCTGCGTTTGTGATCCGTAACCACATACATGTGTATACTATTACCATCCATTCTAGAGGCAGAGTGAAGTCTCGGACTCTTTCCCTGGATTTAGTCAGTTTAGGAAGTGGAGGTGGAAATCATTAAAGGGAGTTTTGCAGTTCAGCCATGTTTTAAGTCAAACTCTCCTTAATTAGCCCAAGGCTTCACAGAAGTCAGGGTCTACAGCTTCTGTCAGTGTGATCAGAGCGAAAATACTTGCTTAGACAGAGAACTTGCAGATCTAAACCTGAGTCATTCCTCCTCTCTGGTGTGAACTGGACGTGTCTGAAGTGTTTCTTCAGGGATTTGTTGGGGCTCCTTAGCAAACAAGACTGGAAACTTTCAGAAGGACACTGTGGTGATGGAGGAGGGGGGGGTGGGGTTTATTTATTTTTTGATGTCATAGCAAGGACTTAGTGCTCTGTATTTGTCACTCAAGACCAAACCTCTGGAATTTCACACTGGTGTGTCCGTTCAACCCGTTCAAACTTTCAGAGTCAGAGGGACTGAGGCAAGCTCTGCATTTTGTGCCCCACCCTAGTTCCGCTGCTGTTGCTTCTCTCACATTTATTTTTGCTCTTGCTGGAATCTTGTTTACAGTCTAAAGCGCATGCCACAAGGCAGTGCAAATTCCGGCAGATGTTATATGCCTTCCTTTCTTTAGGGAGCATGACCACCAGCTTAGTTAATGGTGCCCAGCTTCTGGTTATTCCAAAGTAGCTTTTCGTAAGCGAGAAAGACAAACCAGTGACCTCCACTTTCTCTCATTCCCTCATCCTGCACACGTCCCAGAGCACGGGTCTTCTCTATCCCTTTATCTTATCCAGTGAACTCAGTCTCATTCTCCAATTTGCCCCAGAGATAGAGGAGTCTGAGGCTGTGATTGCTTCCTGACTGCTGAGTTGTTTTTAGAGCCTGCTGGTTTAGCAGAGCCCTGAGGCAGACCAATTCCTCCCAATCCAGCAATCCAGACTCTCCCACCTCCTCTTCCTCCTGTGCTCCTCTCTGATCTGGTGCTCCTCTGGCTAATAGGATCAAATCGAAAAAGGCATGGCCTGGCCCACGGACAGGTCGCCAAGGCCTTACAGGGGAGCCAGAGGCTATCTTGCTGTCTTTGATGTGCCCTGCCACGTTGGAACCTGGGAACAGTGGGATTCATCGTCATTTCTAAATTAGACCTCTGCTGGGCGGCGAGAGGCATATCTGGAATCAGATTAAACCCCGAATGAAACTCTCAGCCTTGCAGGTAGCCCAGAGGGGTCAGCACCTGCTTTGAGCCATGCTCGAAATGAGGATTGGATGGAGGCCCTGAAACCAATTAACTTTAGGACCCAGGAGAGGGCCATGGCTGGCAAGATGATGTTAGGAATCTCAGCTGTAGTGCAAGGTCAGTGCTCAGGCAGTCACCATGGATGCTGCCCTTTCTCTGAAATAAAGACTTGTGCTGTTTCCATAGCTAGCAACTGTAGCAAAGTGCGTGGAGTTTACATACATGGGTTTCACTAAAAGCACTTGCGTTTCTCATAAGTCTTCTTCCCTCTCCAACACCCACAGGTGAGGGCAACAGGTCTCCATGGTAACTAACCTCTTGCTTGCTTGCCACTGGATCTAGCCAGGGCTGCAGTGTCAACAGGTACTTGTTCCAGCTGTGCACTGCAGTAACTAGCTTCACTAACTAAGGTGCTCATTAAGGAGAGCTCATTAGGTGTGGATGTTTGCAAAAGTTGGAACAAAATGAGGGCCACAGATGTGCACCCAAAGTGATATTGAGAATAGAGTCTGGGCAGCGTGGTTAGGCTATTGGGATCAATAAAATAAGTGCCCATCAAAGCCGGCTCCGATTTGTAAGACTAGAACCGTGTGATGTTCCTCAAAGGAATTCTGCTCTCGGGAAGAATGCCCTTCCATATCACAGCATAAAAGGACAAAAGTGAAGGATTCTTTCTATAACATTCCCAAATGTTTGAAGTGTTTACTACAAAGAAGAGTGGAGTTGACACGAGATTTGGCAACCTAGCAACATGGATGGATCTAGCGCAATGAATAATTGATGGGAAAATCTTAGTGGGTTTTTTTTTTTCTCCTTCTCTTTTCCTCCGTGCTCGGATGCATGTTTCGGGGCTATGCATTGACTTGTGTTCCTGTGGGATAGCTTTGTGCTTTCTTTCATCTCTCTCTCTTTTTTTCCACAGCAGTGAAGGACAGAGTGTTATTGTTACATTACTTTGTTTCTAGTTTCCCGCAACTTCTAAAAAAGGTTTGTGACGAGATCTAAACCCAGTCTAATTGGACCTTTTTTATTGTTTTAGAAAACGCATAATCCCTTACAAGACATAGATCCAGTCTAAACATGGAATTTCAATTTAATGGTTATATGAAATAGCCTTCATAATTCCCATAGCTGAGGGAGAAGCTTGGCAGAACTGTAGCATGCTACTAATGATAACAATATTTTGAGTAATTATTGAAACTATCATCTTTGGCAGTTTCATAATGATAACACTCATTAAAGATGGGAGCTGTGGACCTTGAAGAAGCCATACATGTTTTCAAGGAAGCCCTACTGGTCCCAGTGATAAGCAAACGGGTTTGAAACACCCTGAGGTTTCAAATAAAACATGAAAAGATTGCACTGAAAAAAAAAGCTAAGGAATTCAATTAAACAGTATTTCTCCTAATGAATACAGAGCACATCAATGTCCTTCATGCAAGTAACAAAGGAGTGAGGTGGGAGAGGAGAGGGGTGTGAGACGGACAGCATGTCCTTCCCTTAATGTCAAACAATGATCACTGTGAATTCAGGACAGATAGAAATAAAGGTCAGCTCTTCAGTAAGCAGAAGCATGTGTATGGGGGAGATATTGGAAACTGGTGGCATTTCTGCTCTGTCTCCCGAGCTGAGCTGATTTAGTGTCTGTACATGAGGCCTATATGAGAGTGCTCAACAAATCTACATGCTGTAATGTAATGCTGTCTCAGTGAACAAACTCTGGATCCAAACAACTGAAATCTCTCCTTGTATTCTGTAGTTTCAGCCTCAGACTTTTTATTCTAGACATTATTTGTATTGGGTTAAGATGGCCACCTTTCAAGATGTTTCCAGTGGTACTCTCGTCTATGCAGCAAGTCTTCTACATACAACATTTATATAAACAAGTGCAATTCAAAGCCAAATCCCACACATTGAGTAGATGTTTAAAGTAGTCATATGTGTATGGCATACAATTTGGGCCAAATCCTTTTAGAATTATTTGCCTGGTCATGTAAAAAAAAATCACAATTTGTTCAACTTTTACAAGTACAAAGTCAAGATGCCTTGGCAGGAAGCTTATCGTACAGTGCTACATGTTCTAAGCTAGTTACAGTGCTTAAAGCCATGGCTAACGTTTTTGTTGAATTTAGGAATGAGTTCTAACAGCGGAACCCCTTCATATGTAAATAGCCATATATGATTTCTTGCTTGTTTTCAAGAAGGAAACCTTGTTATATCTAGTTAAACCTACCTAGTAACAAATGAGCATGCAATTACTGACTCCACACAACTACAAAATATATTACTGTTACTTTAAGGTATGCTGTATAATGTATTTATCTTAAAATTACAGCTTTGAAATCATTGGTTTTTCCACCTATAATAGGGACAGTAGAACCTCTGTTATTGCTACTCAGGGCACAGCACTGCAGAAACTACACTATGTAACTTTTGGATTAGGGTAGGAGGGTTGGTTTGTTCAACATGTATAAGTTGTTACCGTTTTGAGTTTCTGTCTAATAAGCTTTTCCTGTCAAAGTAGGGGGAGAAAATGTCTAGAATTACTGGCAGTACTCAGGTGACTGACTTACCAGGCTCTTAGGTTCTCTTCAAGGTCTTCTTCTGAACTGATATCAAGTTCAAGATTTAATTTACAGTGCTCCCTGGTAGTAATTCTCTTTCAGATGCTTAAGCTGTAAAATATTCATCAGAATTCACTACATTTGCTTCTAGACTTAATATATTTAAACCACTAGCTCAATAATGATGAGAGAATTGTAGCCCTCAGGCTAATGGACTCTAAATATCTACAGCTTAGTTATAGAGGCCAGGACTCACACATTGGTCACTGTTGTCCGTGTGAGTGAGTGACTGCACTTTCCTTTAGCAGTGGGCTCCACCGGCTGCATGGCTGTCTGTCTGTTTGCACTTCATAATGCACTGCCTCCTATTGAAAAAAACAAGCCATGGCCTTCACTTCACATTGATTTTTACCATCCTGCCTGCCCAGTGATTGATCTCCCCTGCAAAACCATTGATTCCCTTTGCTCTCCCTCCAAGCCCTTCTGTCCAGAGACTACAAATGGGCTGTGGCCACTTTTCTATTGTTATAAATGGTAGCTAGCGCTCCAGGCCCCTAAATAAACGATGGGGCATTGCTGGCTGTCTCCTGTGCGCAGGTTGGCTCACGTTACATTGGGTCTGAGCCTTGGTTCTTCTAGTGTCTTCCTGTTAGTCTGAGAGGAAGCTACGTTCTGGGGCTGGGTTGCTTTCCAACTTTCTTGGATGGCCAAGAGCCAACATTTGCTACACTTAGTAAGACCTCCAACAGCAATTCCAAATGAAACTGCAGACTTTGGGACAAAACCGTGTGCAAAGCATCTCCCAGGTGCTTTCTTAAATCTTATTTCTAATACAAATATACACACCACAATGCCAAGGAGATAACTGGAATAATTAAAGAATTTCATGTGCTGTTATACTTGGCTGTGGCCCTAAGATGCTCTTCACTGTGGCTTGGGAGTAATATGATTACTCCCTTAATAATAGTATGATTCTATTGCACCTGCTATTACATAAGGTATTTGCATATTGCTCTTGTGTAAGGTGCTGTATGTGCATCATTTTTGATGACAAGAATCATGTGACACGTGTATCCAGGACTGGTGTGGGGTTTCAAACCAGAACTACTTTACAGTAAATTATACTGTTATATTTAAAATGATGTATAGACATGTGCACAAGTTTGAGCTCCTCTGGTGTTACTGAATGAAAGTATATATTCTCTATGTTTTACATACACAAGTGCTCTTTATTGGCTAAATATAATGATTTGAGGATATATTAATAGAGAATTTCTCCTTAGCATATTAGGATAAATTTAATATATGTTTACATTCATTCATTCATTATCTGTAACCGCTTGTCCAGTTTAGAATTGCAGTTGGTCGAGAGCCTACCTGGAGTCACTGGGCACAAGGCAGAAACACACCCTGGAGGGGGCACCAGTCCTTCACAGAGCGACACACACTCACACACACCTATGGGCACTTTTTGAGTCGTCAGTCCTACCAACGTGTGTTTTTGAACTGGGGTGAAGAAACCAGAGCGCCTGGGAGAACACACCAACTCCTTACAGACAGTCACCCAGAGTGGGACTTGAACCCACAACCTCCAGGTCCCTGGAGCTGTGTGACTGTGACACTACCTGCTTTTATCCAAAATATTAAACTGTAAGCTTGTTCTCTGTAGAACACTGGCTTATTTTCACTTAACAAATAAGAAGAACATGTCATTTGAGGGGTAATCAAACTTTGCACACAACAGCAAGTGTATATGTCTGAAAAACCAGACTAAGATGAGCTCAGTTTACTAGCAGAAAGGAATGGTATCTACTTTATATCTCTTCATTTTACCTCTGTAAAGCTCATTTTGTTCAATGGTTGGTGCTGAATGGAGCACCTTTCATAATCTGTAATATTGTATACAGTAGCTATTGATTTTTCCCGAAGGATGCTTCTTGATTTATTTTGTCATTAGACAAAGAAATGGTTCAATATTTCTCAGCTGAGGTGACAAAAGTCATTATTGATGTACAGGTCGATGGAGTTATCCCAACAATGTTTCATTCAGATTTATCGACAGCCTTTCTTAAACACTGTTATGCTGTCAGTGCGAATTGTTTTGGCATTTTAGCCCTAATCATCAAAATCCACTGTAATATCAGTGACCATTTGCTTGATTTGATTAATGTAAAAGGGAAAAAGATAAGATAATACTCCAAAGCCTTTATATGTACATTACATTCACAATATGCAGAAAATGGCCAACAACATAGGAAACTATTTGACTGGTACTGTATATGTGGTGGAAACAACTCCACTGAATAATTAGGGGTGTATACATACTTGGGTTTTTGTTTGGTTTGGTTGTGTGTGTGTGTGTGTGTGTGTGTGTGCCTGCATGTTTGAATAACTATGACAGTGTGGTCTCATTATTCCATTTGAGTCCCATTTTCTATTGTGTGTGATGAGATTTAGGCAACAGCATGTCCTCATTTTCTCCACTTTCCCCACAGTAAGGCTCAGCCTGATCTGGTGTGTGCATGCACGTGCATGTGCGTGCGTGTGTGTGTGGCTCAGTTTTATGAGGCTGTGTGTTCTGCAGTGGTGGTGTGCATTGCTACTTAAAAATAAAGCCTGACACAGATCTGCTAATAGATCTGCTAATGCTGTGCTGCTAGAGTCTAGCACTGTTTGTATGTGTCAGTGCATGCTAGTGTATGTGTGTAGCAGACAGTACCACATTTCCCCTTTAACGTCCACAGAGGATTGAAAAGCTGTAATCGGTTCCTGTTGATTTGAATTGATTCACAAAAGCCTATGACAGTTTACTGTCATCGTGTCCTTTGCATGATGATAATGAGAAATGAGAATTAAAATTCTTATCGTGTGTCTCTCCTGGTCAATCTGTTCAATGGGAAACAGCCTGAGGCACACACACATTTATATGTATAGATTATGTGTACAGGGCTTAACGTACTAAGACATTTGCATCAGTCTCAGGTGGAAAATATTTTCATTGTGGCCTCGTGTTATCTACAAACTTGGTGCATGTGTCCAGTGCACGCTTATTGTGCCACATACTAACACACTCGTTTCAGATTGTCTAGTGTGTTGGTGGCCCTGTGTGTATGCATTACGATAACCTATAGATCACTGAATTGCTGATTGAAAGAGATGACCTATATATAACGTTAACTGCTAAACGTAAAATTAAGCAAACTGCTCCCTGTAGGAAGCTCCAGCACAGAAAACTCATGAATTTTTGAAAACGTATTTGACTGCACATTCTCTGCCATTTTCCAATTCTCTTGTTTTGCACTTAGAGAGTAAACTAGCAAACAAATATGAGGCTCGCTCAAATGATTATGACAACATAAACTGAATCAGGCCAAGCATTTTCATGTTTTATTAGCGCCCGAGGGAAGACACTGCATATTTATACAGCTTTGATGCTTCACATTGAAATGCTTAAACTTCATAAACTTGGGTTGAAGACTGCAAGCTTCATGCAGCTTACTGGCTCTCTGGAGGCCAGGGCCCGGGTAACAGCGCTATTACATGCCGAATTATTCTAATGCTTATATCGCAGCCGTGAGCTGTATGCATGTAGCTTCTAAGCTCCCAAATGTAGTTAAAGAAATGCCAGCTGTTGCCTGAGCTAGACCTCGCTATGCTTTGCCACTGCTGATGTAATCTTTCATGCAGTGAAATGTGGGTCTTTCCTTATAGATGGTCCAGTACTAACTCGTGTTGTAACAGACGCAAATGTGCTTAGGCTGGAGTTGCTATTATTACAGAAAAAAATGTGCTGGCATCAGTATTATTACTGCAACAACCGCGGTGGGTCATTCAGTGATTAGAGGTAGATCTGTTGTTTGTTAAAGAAGATAAAATAGTAAACGTTTGCTGAAGAATGCAGATATATACGCTCCCTGACACACCCTGAAATGTAATATACATTCAATATACTCACTGTCTGTCAGGCTCAGGGGATACTTATTCTGTAGCTAGGTCTTCCCCAATCCCATAATGCTGAACAGCTGGGAAGGTGAAGGCTAGCGCATTCTTTCTCTGAGACATATGAAACCAGCCACTCCTTAACTTCATTGCACAGCTCAACACACTTCTAGGAGAACACTGACTACCCTTGCTGTTATGTCAGCATACGTGGGGATAAAGGGAATGCCATCCTACGCTTTCTGAACATCATTGTGGTGGTCCCTCTTGCAGTCACTGAGGTGGTAAACTCACTGACACATATTCAGTACTTTTAGTTAGAAAACATAATAGTAGCATATTCTATATGTGTACATATGCTGAACCTTAATGTTATTTTAATATAATTACTCTTTGGCAAGATCAGGTTATGCCTTTGTTTAATTTATGTACCCTTTAGTGCAAAACTAATGACACATATTGTATATTGGTGTATTTCTATATGTTAAAATAAATAAATAGAAACTGATACTAAAATGGATGGTACGGTGGCGCTGCAGGTAGTGTTGCTGTCACACATTGGCTTGCGGGTGTGTTCTCCCTGTGTTCATGCAGGTTTCTTACGGGTGCTCCGGTTTCCCCCCACAGTCCTAAAACACACATTGGTAGGTGGATTGGCGGCTCAAAAGTGTCCATAGTTGTGTGTGTGTGTCGCTCTGTGAAGGACTGGTGCCACCTCCAGGGTGTTTTCCCAGTGATTCTTGGTAGGCTCCGGATCCCGCAACCCTTAAACATTGCATATTATGTCATTTCACCATGGACGTTCAAAATTTGGCATAAAACATTATACTATATTTAAATAGTTATTTGTGTTAATATGTTAATCATGTTTTCAGTAGTGATGTATTGAAAAAGCAGGAACACTTTAGGACATGTATGTGTTGGTTTACTGTGTGTAAATTTCAGTCAGGTCAGTTCAGCACACTTTACTCAGTGCATGTGTTCAGAAAATACAGAAATACAGTGCATTATCACTGCACCTCTCCAGCAGTGATTACATAAGTACTGCACTGCTATTCTATGTGGACAAATATTCAAGATGGAATTCTTCCCATTGCGTGAGGATGGAACTCTCTCAGTGAAGCTGCAGGAAGGGGATTGGGTAAAGGTGACTGATTTCCAGTGGCTGGCAATCAGGTGTGTGTGTCGCTCAAATCAGCAGATTGTAGCAGCAGCAGCAGCTGAGCTCCTGCTGAGATTCGGAGATTGTGTCACTTTGTCTCTCTCTCTCTCTCTCTCTCTCTCTCTCTCTCTCTCTCTCTCTCTCTCTCTCTCTTTCTCTCTCTCTCTCTCTCTCTGTGCAACCCTTCTCTCTCTTTCTTTTCTCTCCACCACTCTCTCTCTACCCCACCCCCCTTCTCCCTATTGGGATTGGTAGGGTGAGAGTAATGTGTCAGGCGAGTTTGTAATGCAACTCATCGGAACGCCCTCATAGCACCATCCATCTCTGACCACAAGCAGCAAGAAGCAGCACAGATAGCACTGCATCACACACACACACATACACACACACACACACACACACACACTACAATTGTAGAGGTGCAAAAGAGCAAGTCTTATGGGGGCCAGATGTAATCTCATACCAAGAATATACATCAGGGAACAACTGTGGAAGGATTTGGCTTAATGTTGATAAGAACATTATTTTTTAGGATCTGAACTATGGAATTATTGAGACAAAACCTACTGAATCTGCTTTTCTGGGCCATGTACAGCATTAGGATTCTGGCAGAGGTGCAATATCACTGTCAATGAGGTATAAACTATAATTAGGTTAGACGCATTGAACAAATTGCAAAGACTGTGATTACAGTTCTAATCGTTCAAGCTTTTGTACTGTCACATTCATTCATTATCTGTAAGCGCTTATCCAGTTCAGGGTCGCGGTGGGTCCAGAGCCTACCTGGAATCATTGGGCGCAAGGCGGGAATACGCCAAATTCATTCACAGGGCAACACACACACTCACACATTCACTCACACACTCACACCTACGGACACTTTTGAGTCACCAATCCACCTACCAACGTGTATTTTTGGACTGTGGGAGGAAACCGGAGCACCCGGAGGATACCCACGTGGACACAGGGAGAACACACCAACTCCTCACAGACAGTCACCCGGAGCGGGAATCGAACCCACAACCTCTAGGTAGCTGTACGCTACCTGCTGCAAAATGCAAAGATACGGATGCAGATCTAAGTGAATGAGAAGTACAAAATGTAGACAATATGCTAATTTGCTAAAAATTAAACATAATACACAGTGTACAAAATGGTTTGCAATCTCTTTATATTACATTCAAAAGCTGACGTCTGCCTGAAGATTTACAATATATTTTGTTTAAATCTGATTTTGTACTGCACAGATGTTTTAACTCAACAAAAAATTAGTCTGGTGTTTTTGTCCAACAGACAACAAGTTTACAATTTATACTATAAAAACAAACGAATAACAACATAATTTTGCAATCTTGCTGTTGTATACGACCTTTGGACTGAATTATTGTGGTGAGGATTCACAAGTACTTATTCTATAGCGAGTGAGTTGCTGTATCCTTTGTGTTATTGGTCACACTCTAGAAGTTTAAAATGCACAGACTGTGGTTATAGGACAGACTTTAGAGGGAGAGCCTTGTTGGCATAGCTTTGTTAGTGGAAGACATTTTCCAGGATGTCTCCAGACTTGTGTCATTGTTACAAGACTACAAAACAGTCCTGTGCATTATTTAAAGTGGTGTCCATGATGCATTCATTTAAAAATGCTGTTGGAATCAGTTATGCAGATATTTTAGCACAGCTGCTCAGTCACCTAAACATTCTGCTGTTTCACAGTGCAGTGAATATATCTCTCCAAATACTGGTGTGAAAAAATAGTTATGGTTTAAAAAGTCCATCATTTTTTTGGACAGCTACTTGCAAAAAGTGTAAGTTTGTGGAAACCCCTCATTATCAGCTACATTAAGGTGCACACATTGTAGGCAAAATTTTTCAGTGCTGTATATACAGGGGTTGGACAATGAAACTGAAACACCTGGTTTTAGACCATTAATAATTTATTAGTATAGTGTAGGGCCTCCTTTTGCGGCCAATACAGCGTCAATTCGTCTTGGGAATGACATATACAAGTGCTACACAGTGGTCAGAGGGATTTGAAGCCATTCTTCTTGCAGGATAGTGGCCAGGTCACTACGTGATGCTGGTGGAGGAAAACGTTTCCTGACTCGCTCCTCCAAAACACCCCAAAGTGGCTCAATAATGTTTAGATCTGGTGACTGTGCAGGCCATGGGAGATGTTCAACTTCACTTCCATGTTCATCAAACCAATCTTTCACCAGTCTTGCTGTGTGTATTGGTGCATTGTCGTCCTGATACACAGCACCGCCTTCAGGACACAATGTTTGAACCATTGGATGCACATGGTCTTACTGATGCAATGTGCAATTAATGAAGATTGGCCACCAGGCTGCTCCAATTTAGCCATGAAACCTCCCACACTACAATGACAGGTGTTTAAGTTTCGTTGTCTAACCCCTGTACAGCTTTTAATACAATGGTGCACATGAGCTTATTATCATCATTTCAAATGCCAAATGTGAGCTAAATAGTTATAAAGCCCCTCCAGTGCTGTAACTGCAGTTTCTGAAATCTCCTTCCAGTAACTTAGGAATACTTAGGAATGTCACACACAACAATATCTGGTTCCGTTTTATTTCTTGTAATAATTTGGAACATCATCTATATATTTTAATTGGCTCATGAAGAATATTTTAAATTAAATCACATTCTATATCAATTTGTAGATAATTACAACCAGGTACCTTCTAAATTCATCATGGTCTGACTGTGATCTGAGTCCAGTTTTCTACCTGAAAACGTGTTTAGTTTGTTATGTTGTATATATATTACGTATGCATTGAGATATTTTATGAAAAGTGCAAACATCTGCAGAGTGCAGTTTATATGTGATGCTATTAAGTCAAGAAATAGCATCACTCTATGAGCTCAGGAGGCTTTTTGTGAAGTGTCAGACACACAGCAATATGGGCTTTTTTTTAATTGCATTTGTACTCAGCAGCACTGAGATATATCCTCAGAAATGAGCCCAGGAGTGTCTCTCCATCTGCAGTGCTACTGTGTAAACGGGGACAGATGTGTGTGTGTGTGTGTGTGTGTGTGTGTGTGTGTGTGTGTGTGTGTTAGAGATGGTAAGCTCAGAGGCTGCCGCGCTTTTTCTTTGTCCTTCGCTGTCTTTCGAGCGTGATATGCATTGATTACTTCAGAGAACACACACACACACACACACACACACACACACACACGCACACACACACTCAAAGCCCGCTCTGACCTAAAAGTGTCACGTTTCTTCAATGGTCAGTCCAATGGCTGCTAATGATGTTAGCACATGAGCTCTCAGGCAGATGAGCCTTCGTCACCTCATCATCATCATCCTCTGCTCCTGGGTGTAATGGAGTGTTTCAGGACTCAGCAATGCAACTGCTCACACTTATTCACAGTGTTTCAGCTCAGTGCAGAAGAGTTTATGTGAGAGACAGAGAGAGAGAGAGAAAGGGAGATGTATGAGAGAAAGAAAATGAGGTAGGGTGAGAGATGAAGAATAAGTGACAAGATAAGAGAACAAAATTAGGAGACACAAGAGAGAGAGAGAGAGAGAGAGAGAGTGAGGCAGGGCATGGAAAAAGAAAATGTGAAAGATGGTGACATTGAAACAGAGATTATTGGAGAAAGGGAGAGATGCAAGGAAGAAAGGATGGAGAGACAGAATGTAGAGTGACAGAGAGATACTTGAAAAGACTGAAATAAGAGTGGGAGAGAGAAACAGGCAGAAAGAAGGGATGGGGCTGGGGCAGTGAAAGAGGAGTATAAAAGAGGAAAATGAATAGAAAAGTAATTGCGGGTCCTGAATGTTCAGATGGAGCACAAAGGCTAAATGGACTGTTATTGTGAGGACCTTTTGTAAATTGAGTGCACAAAACCCATACTGCACATACACCGAAATGGATTAAGAGGCACAAGTGTGTGTGTGGACAACACAACAAAAATTGCCAAAGGGAATGCTGAAAGCTGAGGAGGTTTGTGAATTGTGTATAGCACTTAATTTTTTTTTATTTAGTATTCACACACACACACACATTTTCTCTTTCTCCCTCTCTCTTGCTTTTTCTCACAGTCTCTCTCTGTCTGTTTTGTACACAAAGGAAACAGGACAGTTTTATCAAGGGCAAAGATCCAGAGAGATGGTAAAGCATTAAGAGAGGTAACAAGTTTACCATGAGTCATTAAAATGGCTGTAATAAACATCGTACATGCCTCCTCTCTGATAAAACTCCGGACGGTGAAAAACTAGAGGACGAGTGAATTACTCGTTCCTGAATTGTAACGTGGAAGTAGAAAAAAGTGAATTTCTGAATTTAAAAGTAAAGCTATATACCTGCAGCTTCCATTATAATTCCTCCTCTTATCAGCCTCACTTTTCTCATGGATTATATATTTTTTTTATTATTTTGATGATGCTGTCCCCAGGAGAACTTTTAATACCTGCACCAAATAACTGATTCGGTAACTCTTTCATTTTCATATTGTAAGATAATTACCCCAGGACCCCATGGATATTTATTGTAGTAAATGTCTATATGACATTTTCTATATATTTTTAAAAATCCAGATTTATCCCATTTTAGTTCTTAATTCCACCTGTTGACTAAATCTTCCCTAATTGCACATAGCACCACCAACCTGGGAGCGTCAGGGAAAGCACATGCTAATGTGAAGCCAACTGTTGCTAACAGAAACCCACTGCACAGCTCAATTAAACTGGAGAACACTAATGGCCCAGATCTGTTACGCTAACTTACAGACATTCACACTGGCTAGCAGTGTGCCTGTGATGAGGCAAGGGGGTTAGGGCCTTCATATTCTCTCAGAGAGAGCAATTCTAATTGGCTCCACAGGACCGCTGATCTTGGAGGGCCTGAGAGATCACTAGGGATCAAACTGGCCCCATGATAGGGCCAGCGTTTACATCACCACTCAAGAGCCCTAAATGTATACAGTTCTATCATGATACTTAATGACAGAGCTGTAAAAAGCCGTCATGTATAGAAAAACCATTGTACATGTTCTACAGATTGTCACTGCGCAAAGAAAAACATGTCCAGTACCAGTCAAATGTTTGGACACACCCACTCACAGAGGGCTTCCTATGAACTTTTATAAGAGAAGGAAAGAAACCTTATAACTTTCACTGGAAGTCTATGTAAAAAGTGAATAGTTATGTAAAGAATAGTTGCTGAGTTGAAATGATGTAGTAAACGAAACATCAAAAAAGACGGAGATACATGTTTTTCTTTGGACAGAGACGATATCGAGCAAATGGGGGTCCTGTAGCCAGGAAAAGACCACTGTTGAAGAGCTAGAGGATGTCAGACCCGATCATGTCAAACACACATCATAGACAGTGGATTGAACAGAGAGAGCCATTAGTGAGGTTAGACAGACAATAGAGAAAAGGGGTTGTCAAGCTAAAACATGTACGTCCTCCATGTACCTCACCTCAAGACATTCATCAGTGATATTCAACAAAATTGTTTGAATACAGTAAACAATAACCTCATTAATACAATGGTTGTGTTTATGTACATTGCTTGTGGATGTAAGTTGTTTAATGTTATTTATTTGTTTTAATGTAAAATAAATACAACGTGTTAATGAATGTGACATGAAAATATGAGAGAGAGAGAGAGAGATTTGACTGGTGCAGAGAAAAGGTCTGGAATGTTCTACTGCCTAAGGGTGATGCAGATTAAATCTCGTGGTTGTCTCTCTTACTTTTATGCACGCACACACATACTGTATTCATTGACTGGTCAAGGATGACCACGCATCCCTTCAGTTGTACATCATACACACATACACACACACACACAGAGAGAGAGAGAGAGAGAGAGAGAGAGAGAGAGAGAGAGAGAGAGAGAGAGAGAGAAGATAGGGAAATATCTAATGCTACTGTCCTACATAAAACGTAAATATAACATACCATTTAAAAACATTTAAACACAAGACATTGTGCCACAAAGCATCAGAAAACAGCATGGTCACACTTTTAAAGGTCAGTCTATTACACTATTAATGCAGTGGATTTTTCTCCACATCACTACAGCTAATTAAGCATTTAATGCGGTGGCAAAAGTCTTTTCCAGTCTTTATGATGAGATTTCTCCATGCTGTTTCTCCAGAGTTATTGATATGTAAAGAAGTAGATCTAACAAAGCTGATCATTTGTAGTTTTGTGATTATGTGTAAGAGTCTATTTACATTTTTTTGCAGATTTTAAAAAGAAGAAGTGTAAAAATTTGAAATAAAAATGAATTAAGAATTACAAACTTTTATTTTGTAAGGCCCCAGGAATGATTAGCCCTTTTGTCAAAGGCTAGAAAGACCTGACGTTTCCCCAGTTTATGTTAATTATATTTACATTTACATTTAGCAGATGCACTTATCTACAGTGATTACACATTGCTTTGTCATCTCACCAGTCGAAATGCACTCTTAAGAATGATGGTTCTACAAGGGTCCTGTATAGAACATTTGAAGAAGCTTTTGAATGATTAAGGGCTCTTTGCATCATAAAAGGGTTCTTCAGATTTGATGGAGAAAGTGCTATAGATGGTTCCATATATAGCACCTTTTCGAAAAGGGTTCTTTACACTGTCAGAAAAACTGTCAATCTGTTGGTACCCTCAAGGGGACATATTCAGTACTTTTAGTTAGGGAACAATTGTATCTTATGTATACAGATTCCTGTATACAGAATGTAACAAAACTGGACTGGACAAAGAAGGCGCTGTTGTACATTTACAGTGTGTGTACCTTTAGTAACAATAATGCACTTCTGCTGTACCTATGGCACCAAAATGCTTCTTCTATTGTTGCGATGTCAAGCTTATAACAATGGAGGAACTGTTTTTTGGTGCCATATAGAATCTTTTTCTAAATGCTATACAAAACCATCTAAAGCACATTCCCCATCAGTCTGAAGAACCCTTCAAACAAGCAAAAGGTTCTTCAAGTGTTCAGGGTTCTGTATGGAACCATTTTCTTTAATAAAGAACTTTGTAGAACAATTTTTAAGTGTGTACGTCAAAATTCCAAAACAGAATAAACATAAGTGTAAGATGAATCCACAACCGGAGCTGAATTTTGACAAAGAGAAAAGCAATTCAATGCATGCAAGAAAAAATCAGAACTCATAGAGCATGCAGCCAAAACATTTACGAGAGGTTTGCGCGCCGATGGTGGTCGATCTTGACCAGAGGGACATTTCTCTGTTAGAGATTTGGGATGATTTAGGGAATGCAGTTCAGCAGAAAAGTCATCAGCAGTGCTTGGGGAGTAACACTAAGCCTATTACCCAGCTAATAAATCAGAGACCAATGCCACAATAAAAAGCTGCCGAGCAAACCCAGCTTTGTGAGCAGATTATGGCAATTGAGCTTTTCGGGGTGGCACGCTTTTATACATTTATATAAGACTGCTAGACAGGCTGAACAAAAAAGCTAAATTGATCAGAGATTCAGGCATGATTTAATTTAGCCTCCTCACTTTCATATCAGCCAAGGAAAGGCGCGTTCCATTTACTGAGCAAGTTTCACCGAAGAGATGTCGTACACAGTCTCAAGACATTCCAGCCCACCCTCCACTGCACCATTCCCTTTATAAAGGGTTGCGATGGTTGCGATGGTGTGAGCTCTGTTGCATAACTCCTGCAAGTAATCATTTGTCAAGCAGCTAGAAAGCGTGTACCTTTCTCACTGCTTGGCTCATTTGAGTTGCCAGGCCAGTGTATTTGTGTAACAAATTAGTCACGCTAGTCCGCTTCCATAAAACGCTTGCTTAAGCATAATTGGTGGTCGTTTTTTTTTTTTTTTTACAGTCAGCTCAAGTCAGCACACTTGGTTGAGGCAGCCCGATGACTCATCTCATACCCTTACATTTCTCAACATATTTTTTTGTTTACATATTATTTGATGTAATGTATAAAAATATTGAAGCATGCTATTCACTCCTTAGGGGGCGGCACGGTGGTGCAGCAGGTAGTGTCGCAGTCACACAGCTCCAGGGGCCTAGAGGTTGTACGTTCGAGTCCCGCTCCGGGTGACTGTCTGTGAGGAGTTTGGTGTGTTCTCCCAGTGTCCACGTGGGTTTCCTCTGGGAGCTCCGGTTTCCTCCCAAAGTCCAAAAACACACGTTGGTAGATGGATTGGCGACTCAAAAGTGTCCCTGAACTGGATAAGTGGTTACAGACAATAAATGAATGAATTCACTCCTTAGTGAATCCATTTTAAATTAATTGATTTTAGGATTAGGATATATTTGTCTTTTCAGCTTAAAAAAGTTTGGCCTGACCCACTGAAAATGTAGTTATAACAAGTTTTTCAACACATAGAGCTTGAACGATGCACAATGTCAGCCAGTCAAGAGGAGTCCTCTACACTTGCTAGTCTTAAAAGCAGAGTAACTACAGTGAAACCAAGGGAAGTTAAGGGAAGTTAAAAAATGATCATGTGAAAATAAATGACTCTGTTTGGTGCAGTCACAAGGTAAACAATACTAAGAAATATAGAACACAGGCCGTTTAATAGCAGTTGTCTGATAGATTTATGAAACCTTTTAGCACTCAATCTGTCAACTGGTGTTGCACTGTCAAGCAGAACATTAACAATGGAGTGGAAGTGGCTGTTCAATTTAGGTTCGGCCCTTAGGGAGGTCAGTCAGATGGCAGGGTTTTGATCAGAAGCAGGACGTCCTGGCCTTTGGGGGAAATACCTGACTCTTACTGACAGCTGTGAGGTGACAGCTGAGAGTCTACTGTGAGTGTATGTGTGTTTGTGTGTGTGTGTGTGTGTGTGTGTGTGTGTGTGTGAGTATGCTTCTCCCTGTGATAGATCTCATATGAGAACCTACTGACTTGGGGCCTGTCATTCTGGGCCATGCTGACTCTAGATCAGCAGCATGTGTCCGGCTGGTGGAGCAGTGCTGAGCTGATGGCCCTACCAGCTGTCAGTTGTTTTAGGTGTGTGTGAGAAAGCAGGCCAGTGTGAACTGAGTTGATAGAACTGAAGTTGGGGAGAATAGTTATAGATATTCAAATATACATATGACTTGTGACAGTATTAGTTTATGTAGTCACATGATTAATTATGTGTGTAGATGGAAATAAAATAATAATAATAATAATAATAATAATAATGCATTATTTTGCCTCTTCTGACTAGAACGGCCCAAGATGAACTTCAGGGTGTAATGACATTAGTCAGTTAGTGACATTAAAATATTTGTCTGCGACTTCTGGGTTTGACCATTTATTTTGTTTAGACCCCACTGATTTATTGTTGTATTGTTGAATTTATTGTTGAGCTTCACCCGTGTAAAAACACAGTGAAATTATCGAGCTATCAGCGTTCAAGACAAAACAGAGAATGAGTATTCAGTGACTAACAGATCAGTGTTAATGAGTGAAGCTCATTCTCACCAAAACATTGAGCAGAGGTGTTATTATACTCTGAATATATATGCTATTGCAGCTGAAAGTGTAAACAGTGTTATTCTGCTAAACATTCTTTCAGCATGTGTTCATCTATTAAACCTTCCTCTAGATGCAGTGTTTTATCCTGTAGCATTATTTTTGAGACACCACCGGAAATTTACACCGGGATTTAATGGAAGAAATACTAAAATAGGCTGCAAACTCTAGTAAATCAAGTGAAACATGTAATCAGTTTTCTTTTACCGCTAAAACACTTTTATATAAAAATCAACCAGCAGAACACCACTGATCTGTATTAACAGATTTTCTTTAGTACCAAACCTTGATATTCCCTGTATCTCTGCACTCAGTAGTAGAAAAGGATGTTGAGACCAGCAAGTGGCAAATGGTTGTTGCAAATTTAGACATTTACATAAAATATATAATAATAATAAAAATAATTATAATTATACAGCTGAGGAGCAGGCTTTTGGTTATAATTCACTGTGATTGTGTTGAATTGCTTATTCATTCAAGGATCCTTAAATCTGCTGAACAGGATCAGTTGCAGGGATTTATTTATTTTTTTTTGGATTATAAACAATTAAAGATATTCCTTCTTGAGATATTTTAATGATATTAATTTAGTAATACGTACATTAGGGTAACAAAAATTGTTAGAATGTCCTTGCCTGGTAGCTAGTTCCAGAGGCAAGCTCTCAGTGCTCTGTGAAGATCCACATCTCCTCTGGAGAGTGCTCAGTTATGATACTTGGTGTCATAATAACGGTGTAGGAAATGTTGTGAATTGTCCGCACTGTAAATAACCAACACCTTGAACTAAAGTGGCACTTTCTTTCTAAAAGGGGTCTCTGGAATCTGTTGTGTAGATGTTGAGCACCGGGTGGAGGGGGTGTTGGCCTGGTGGATTGAAGGGTGGACAATAAATACTATTATACCTCGTCCATTTTATAACCAAATGTCCATGTTCCCTCTGTTTTTCCATCACATTTTGACTCTTTCCATCCCTCCATCCCAAGGCTTTAGTAGGCAGTCTTCCATGAACGGGAGCCAGTGGGAGACACCTATTGCTCTCGCTGGGTGTATATGTGAACTACGTCACTGGAAACCATATGAGATGACCAATTGCAATGATGACAGGTTCTTTCTGTTTCCCAGCTTGTGTGCGCCTGTTCAGTGTCTAGGATGAAGTCATGCATAGTATAGTTACTGTACTCATATTTCACAATATCATTTTAATTTGATCATTTTTGGTTAACATCCAAAAGCCGGCTGCAGCATCTGGTGAATGCAGAATTTAATTTCTCAGACATAGTCTCACAAAGAAATCAAGGGGTGCGTTAATTCGATTTGCTGTGGGTTTTTTTTCTATTGCTCTGTGATGCAAAATTGATCATTAAACTGAGGAACATATATTTGTAATCCCTGATGCAGGTAGGAAGAGTCCGGGAGCAGAACCCCGCTGATTAAATCTATTGTTGTCGAGTTAACACAGTGAAAATGGAGATTTGATGCCAGTTCCGTGTTTCTGTTTGCTCCAGCTCTGAAGGATAATTTTTTTTCTAAAGTGGCTTGTGCTGCTCATCAATTACAGCTGTCATTTGTGGCCAGGGTGTGGAGCTGCTAATTGCTTTAGCATGGTTTCTTTGTCCCCTAGGCTGTGATACACTGGCCTCTGGGGCCTTTGTGCCTAAACGCTGTGGCGGCGTATCTGAGGGTCCTATTAATTCTACTTTAGATGAATTGGAGTCAGTCTATCAGGCGAGCTATCGACTGCATCGCACCCTTATTTACCTCCCCTTCCTCTGCCTACTGTGGAGCAGCTTGCATGAATAATTCAGCAGCACCGAAATAATCCCACACTTAGTGCAAAAAGAGCGCCTTTGTTTCCTCCAAGCGACAGGCATGCAAAGTGCTGTTCTGCTTCGGGCTTGCAGCACTGTGTGATTGGTCGATTCGTTAAAAGGGCTTCCTCTTGAGTCTAACTGCAGCGATGGCAGGGAAACGTCAGGGGGGAGCTACTCCTAATATTTCAGTCTGAGAACTCTTTGAAAGCATAGCTGCTGTGACTGATGCAATAAAATCCTAAAAATAAGTCCATTCTACGTGCAAATGTGAAGAAACCTTTGTGTAATTGCTGTATTGCACACTGCATGGGTTATGATGCAAAATATATGGTTATATTGGTTCTAGGTGAGGTGATGGCGTTTTCAAACATTGTTTAATAATGTCTCCCGGCTACATGTATAGGATATCTGCAGTGCATTGCTTTGTCTGAGTGGAAACATAAAAATTGTTAAGTATGAATTTTGTAGAATTAGTGAGGAGTGGATGAAGAGCAGCAGTTTACTGTTTTTTCAAAAACTCTCAATAGAAAAACATGCCCAATCAAATTGGAAGGCTCTGTAGTTGAGGTCAAAGTCACTTTTCCCAATGCACAGTGTCGGCTCCAGGGGTATATCCTTCACCAGCTGTGGGCTGTGTAACAGTGAAGTGAGGGAGCTCCATCCTCTGGGATCAGCTGGAGCGGCATTAGTGATCTAGTAATCAACACCAGTAATACTCTGTTAAAAGTTCTGTAAAAATACCTCTTATTTCTGAAGAAATTTTACCACAGTTCTATTCACGCATGAGGGGAAGGGTACATTGTTGGAACTTGTGTCTAGGAAACAAGATCTATGGACACCTCTTGAGTCATAATCTTTATGTCCTGCCAGGCAATGACTTATTTAGGAGAGGTCCTATTCTCCAAATGAGCTACGAATCCTTTGTTGATAAAACAAGCAGTGACCACAGGAGACCTCTTATTAATTTCTCTGCCGGTGCGGGCAGTCTCACGCTGTTCGGTTTTCAAAGTGCTGGAAATTGGAGAGAGTAGTGTGTTTACTGTTTACGCTTCCTTTCAGACACACCCACGCACCCAGCCGGGATGAACAGAGTGTGAATAAAGTGTGTGTAATTAGTGTGAAACACTGCAGCCCTTAAGGGAATATGCAGAGGTGAGTTGTGATGTAATATCCTGTCCCCCCCTTGACTGCTCCTGTCTTCTCAGACTCCGTGGAGACCAGTGGATCTCTCTTCTTTAACTAATGAATGAAGCTTAAAGTTTGTTTAAACAGTTGTTATTATGTGAGAGACCTTTTGAGTATTGACACCATTGTAGAACAGTTAGTCAAAACAGTTCAATCTGATTGGCTGAGGGACACATACACCCATGCTGGTATTAGCAATGCATTCATTCATTAATTGTCTATAACCGCTTATCCAGCTCAGGGTCACGATGGGTCTGGAGCCTTTCCGGAATCACTGGGTGCACAGAAACACACCCTGGAGGGGCCGCCAGTCCTTCACAAGGCGACACTCACACACATACACTCACACCTATGGACACTTTTGAGTTGCCAATCCACCTACCAACATGTGTTTTTGGACCGTGGGAGGAAACCGGAGCACCCGGAGGAAACCCATGCGGACACACAGAGAACACACCAAACTCCTCACAGACAGTCACCCAGAGCGGGACTCGAACCCACAACCTCCAGGTCCCTGGAGCTGTGTGACTGTGATGCTATCTGCATGTTAATTTTTCCACAGTGAAAACTGACTGCTTGTTAGAGCAGTAAAACTTGGTTTACATTCAAATTAATGTTAACGGTTTAGGATACGGCGGCACGGTGGCGCAGCAGGTAGTGTCGCAGTCACACAGCTCCAGGGGCCTGGAGGTTGTGGGTTCGTTTCCCGCTCCGGGTGACTGTCTGTGAGGAGTTGGTGTGTTCTCCCCGTGTCCGCGTGGGTTTCCTCCGGGTGCTCCGGTTTCCTCCCACAGTCCAAAAACACACGTTGCAGGTGGATTGGCAACTCGAAAGTGTCCGTAGGTGTGAGTGTGTGAGTGAGTGTGTGTGTGTCTGTGTTGCCCTGTGAAGGACTGGCGTCCCCTCCAGGGTGTATTCCCGCCTTGCGCCCAATGATTCCAGGTAGGCTCTGGACCCCCGCGACCCTAAATTGGATAAGCGGTTACAGATAATGGATGGATGGATGGATGGTTTAGGATACAGCACATGTGTAGTGTCCGATACAATGTTTGAGCCTGCCTGCAAATAGCCTGCTCCAACAGCTCCTGCGGGCTAAGCAGGAATGCCCATAATTTTCCCTGTTGTCTTGACCAGGCTGAGTTAGTTAGATTGCCAAACCTATAAGTAATGCTGTATCTTAGAATTGATTCAGTGGCTGCTATGTAGAAAATCAACAGAATATTTTTGTAGACACCAAATAATCTGAGTCTGCGCTGATGAATTCTAGAGTTCACACTAGTCACCTGTGTACTCCAGTTCAAATCACTGTCTGTGTGAACTCCGAGGTATTTAAAAGAGCTCGCCTGCTCAACAGTGTGGCAATGCGTGGATACAAGGTCAGGGTTGCAGACTGACCAAAGGTCCACCAACACTTGTACTGTCTTACTTGTGTTAATTTGCAGTTTATGTGCATCACACCAGGCCACAAGGTATTCTACAGCAGCACCTTGAGTGTTTGAGTTAGAAATTCTTGTTAATGGACTGAGTAGGACAGTGTCATCAGAGAACTTTACCATGTATTGGTTTGGCTCAGTGCTAACACGATCATTAGTGTAAACAAAAATGGCGAACTGACACTCCCCTGGGGGACACCAGTAACCAGAGTTACATTTTACATGTTGTGACCTATCAGACAGAAAGGAGTAATACCACTTAATTAGGAATGGGTTTACATTCGCCTGGACTAACTTGCTGAGGAGACGGTATGGCTGTATTGAATTAAAGGCTGAACTAAAATGAAAATTAGTCTAGCATATGCATGTGGACATTCGATATGCTTCAAAATAAGATGCATTAATGTTACTAATACTACTGTCAGTTAGCACACACGATAAAACAAAATGAGCAAATTAGATAACTTCTGTAAGACAATATTTAAGAATATCTGAAGAAGAATGTGGCACATTACAGAGCAGATGGAGTTGTGATGAAGGAACAGCTAAAGATGAGTCTGAAGTAATTTGCCCACATTTTAATCAAGTTTGCCGTTTTGTGTCTTACACCACAGCAGTTATATTCCTGCACCTCTGAAACAGCTTAAATAAAGCAGCGCTTACATTCTGCTATTTCCAGTTCAGCTTACTGTGCAGCAGTTGCGTTCTAGTGCCTAAAGTCCACCTTAAATGCTGCAGCATTTACATTATTTATTTAATATCTGATGCTATATTTGCATGACAAGAGTCTTGCCCAAAATAAGGCCCTATAGAGCAAGAGAACTCAAGGATGCTTGCCCTGAACCTGTACATTTGGAACAGACTCTGCCAGACTGAGTCAGTGCCACACATTATTGGTCGTGTATGCATATTGCAGATATTGGCAAGCTAAATTAATAAGCAAATATTCATCAGATTATTTTTCTTCTCTTCACATTGGTCAGAATGCTGTAAACAAAACCATCCATTCTGATTAGTCGATTTAATTGGCAAAAGAGTAGAACACTTTTAGTCTTGTGCAGATTTGGGTCTGGAATAATCTGTCACTTTAAATAGGTGCATTATTTGCCTCTCTCTCTCTCTTTCTTTCTCTCTCTCTCTCTCTCTCTCTCTCTCTCTTTCTCTCTCTCTCTCTCTCTCTTTCTTTCTCTCTCTCTCTCTCTCTCTCTCTCTCTCTCTCTCTCTCTCTCTTTCTCTCTCTCTCTCTCTCTCTCTCTCTCTCGTTGCACTGTAATTTGATGACTAATCCTCCACTACTTTATGACTTGTTTTTTGTTGTTAACAAAACACTCCCTGTTGAGAAATTTTGAAGCTCTGCAATTTGTGTTTGTCAAATTTTCTGCCTTTCCACACATAAATTTATCTATTCATTTTCGTTGATCAAAGTTAAGTTTATTTCCCGTGGACATTTTTCCTCCTCTGAATCCAGTGATATGCATTCATGCGAGTGTAGAGATATGCTTAAATCAGATCCCATGTCATTATGATTTATATGGAACCTAAACCCAGTTATTATTCAGTGCCTTATAATAAGAGGCCCTTTTCCATACAGATTGCCTTTGCTGGTACATTGTTTTTTTTTCCTATTTCATTTCACAGAGTCATTCCACAGCGAGTGTCTTGTGTGGTCCAGCAAAGTCTCTCCTTTCTACTAGCCTCTATATCCTGGTCAGTGTCCTCCTAACCTAATTTTGTGTTATAAATTAAGTTAAGACCTAAGCTCTCCATCAGTGTAGCATCAATTGCAGCCTATTGGGGCCCATATAGAGAAGCCCAAAATAAAAAAATAAAAATAAAATATAAGGCAGCTTTGGTCAGACTGCAGCATTTACCAGAGCCTGAAAGGACGGAAAGTCATTTGTAGTAGTGGGAGCACTTTGCTGTTTCGAAGCCATTTATTCTCAATTCAGCATTACGGAATTAAAGCCCGCACAAACTCCATCTGCACACAGTGTGATTTACTCCTAATGAATGCTAATGGGACGAGTTGTAAAATGTGACGAGCATAATGTTCCTGTCTCTCCACGAGGAAGATAAAGACGAAGAGAAACGAAAACTTTTCACAATAGAACCCGTAATCGCACTCATGCTGGAGCTGCGCTGATCGCTGCTGTTTTAACTTGGAGCTGTGCCATAATGGATGAAGACATTTCAGTCCAGAGGAGCACTGTAGCTGAAAGCATTTGTTTTCAGATCTGAATCAGAGATGTATAAGAGTGATGACACAAGCCACTCAGGTCATTATCCCACCTATTACTGGGTTGAGAAAATTAAAATTTGATTTGTGGAGGTGCCATTTTTCTGCTGTGTTAGTGGATCACCCCAACGTGAAAAATGTGCCCCAGACTCTCATTTTCAGACCAGCCCTGTTTACTCTTTAACGAGGAGAATTAATTAACCTCATTGATATTCCATGCCTACTACAGCTCCAGCTGCTTCCTGACGCCCAGGATCCATCTCTGAGCTTGCTTCATTCTCTTTACCCAGCCAGAGAGAGTTTAGGATGGAACTGGGGTTAAAGCAGTTAAATAAGGAGTGACATGCCAGTCAATGCTGACCTCTGATAACTAAAAAATACAGAGTTGGGCAGTTAGTTTTCTCCTGGAACTGTGGTAATCTGTCTAATGTTGTTGTGTTGGTGGCAGTTTGAAAAGAAGCAGAAGTAAGGTGTTGAGCTCAGTTTCTCGCAGCCAGTCCACCTACGACTATGTGTTCTTTACTGTAGAAAAAACTGGAGGGCTCAGAAAAAACCCACACAGACTTAAAGCAAATACATTACACACTCCACGGAGAGTGACCAAAAGTAAGGATCAGACCCAGGACCCTGGGATCCTGGGGCTGTGTGGCTGCAGTACTAACTGCAAGCCATGTTCCACTTTGGATAATTTATTCTTTACTACTTAAAGCAGTATTTTTTTTTCTACTTTTATTATTCATGGTCTCCCAGCTTCGTTATGGTATGAACTCAGTTCAACACCAACCTGCTGAAATCTGACATATGCTCTCTGTCAAAAAAATGGGTTCAAAATACTGCATAAAAATGCAGAAGTGACATTCTATGCCCAGTTAATGCCATCATATCCTGTGGTGAAGCACTTAGGGAATGCTGATGCAATGCCAAGACAAGGAGCACTGTGCATTGACACAGAGCCAAGTGTACGACAGTTCTCTGCACTAATGGAAATGTTTCTCTTATGGGTTTAGCATTGATTTCAGCACATAACCCCGATTAGCTAAACTGAGAAAATGTTTTTGGTTGAATAGAATTAGAAGAAAGACGTGAGGTGCGTAGATACAGGTGAGTGTTTTCATTATGTCAGTTAGCGGGGGAATCAGAAAGGTTGTTCCTAGCACTGCACACACACAGAAGAACTGTTCTGTGTGTAATGTAGCACATATGAGCAATGTCAGCTGTCACGTAGGCCCATCATTTTTGAAGACAGACCTTCATCTCCCACACACTACCTTTAAAGGTGAAATAAAGTGCTTTTTATTCTTTCTGATGTACAAGCGCAAACGTCTCATTGGTGACAACATTGTTCTACTAAAATACTTCTTTATGATTTCCTTTGGGAGGGGTTCCTGAGAGCTGTGTAACTTTTGTAAAATATTGTTGCTGTCTAAAGAAAAAACATATATCTCCAGAATAGTAACTTACAGGAGAAGGAAAAACAATAATTTCAGTTGAAGTCAGGGTACAAAGCTTTTATTACAAGTAATTTTGGAGCGTTTCTATTGTTGTATTCATCATGAAATTCTCACACAATGTGAAGGACAGCTGTTCAAAGGATTTATTACAGTAAAAATCCAGATAAATTGAGATACATGTTCTTAGAATAGCGACAATATTCAGTTGCAATTAAAATGATTCAACCCCCTACTACAAATTACGTTTATTAGCAAAAATTACAAACCTCCAGCTGTTTGCGATAAACCAGTCAAACAAGAACAATTTACATAGCTCAGGATTTCACAAGTGGTTACTCCACATTCAAAACAAAAAAAAGAAAAAGGCACTTTTAATGACAACTGCTCTCTCAGAATTTTTCAACCCCTAAATAGTGTCCATCATAAGAACACACATTCGCAAATCATGTGTTCTCTTTGATGCAACTAATCAAAGGCTTCATAAGTTGCATCGGGTAAAACGCATCAAATACCCGGACTGACTAGGGGATTGTTGACTGTGATGTTGGACTGCGTATTAGAAATATGGCCAAGTCAGGAGAGTTGTCCAAAAAGTTACAAGAAGAGACCCTCACTTCCACAATCAGGGAACAGAAGATAAAATGAGAGCAAAAGCATTGAATATTGCTAGCGACACTTTTGGAAGCACAGTTTGCAAGTTCAAAGTTAAAGGAACACTGGCTACACTACCTGGAAATAGCAGAAAGAGGAAGCTCTCACCAGCTGCCACCAGCTTCCTGGGAAGACAAAAAACCCTCAAGTGACTACAAAAGACCAGAAGCAAGATTTGGTGGCTGCAGGTGCTGAGGATTCAGTTTGCGCTGTAAGGTATATACCATACCAGAACTGTACACTTCTACTGACCCAATAGCACAAAAAAATTGGCATCAGTTTGCTCAAAACCATATAAACAAGCCACAGAGGTTCTGCAATTGTGTTTGGTGGAGTGATGAAACAGAACTGTAGACTGTGAACACTGTCGAAAATGTTTTGTGGGATTTGAAGGAGGCAGTTGCAGCATGCAAACTCAAGAATATTAGTGGATTGGAGGCAATTGCCCATGTGGAGCAATTCCTCAGGACCGCTGACAGAAGCTGCTGTCTGGCTATGTTTGCAGCAAGTCATTACAGAAATAAAGTAACTTTACTAAGTACTAAAGACACATGATTTGAAGGGGTTAAATATTTCTAAGACTGCATTAGCCTTTGTGGCATTTTGTGTTGAATTGGGAGGAATCACTTTATATGTTGTGTTGAGCTATTTGAAGTGTTCTTGTTTGTGTCTGGTTTATTGCTAACAGCTAAGGCTTTGCAGTGGAGAATGAGTAATATTGATTGCAACTGTAGGTCAAAGAAAGGTAACTACATATCTATCAAAGGTATGTGGTAAGTTACAACTTTCTTAATACATAATATGACCAAAGTTCCAACATCATTCAAGGATTGAATGCTGTAAAATGAAAAATATTTGAAAATGATGTAGCATAGCTTCCTAGTGCCATCCACATGTATTTGTCAAAGCATTTTCTTTGCATTTTTGCCTTTTGTTCACATATAGACTGCATTGTAGGTTACTGAAAGTGGATCTTTTGGTAAAATGCCCAGGGTGAAGTCATCCAGAAACCGGGTTTAGGGTGTTGTCGTGTAAACAGGAGTTTTTACCTTGTAACACAGTTTCATGTGTGAAAGACGATGCTTCTGTTACAGAATAAACTGCTTCTCTGGTACATTGAAGGGTAAATGAGTATTTTTACAAAAATGGAGGATAATACCGTTAAAAACATTCCTGCGTATGTGTGGACTACACCTGAATGTTCTGCTCTTCCGGAATCCAGTATATTTCTCATTAAATAGCAGTTCCAATTGCCACAAAATTATTTGCAGTTTCTAATCCTAATGACACTACTAGAGGTTCGCCATTTAAAAAACCCACTGTTTATTTGTAGAAGATTTAGTTTCAGGACATATTCCAGCTGAATGGATCTGTGTGTGTGTGTTTCTAGCATCTTTTGTGTGTTTTTTGTGGGGTTTTCTTTCATCATCCCACGTTTCTACAGGATTATGGGTTTTCCTTGTAATTTCCTCCTGCTCATTCTCTCCTGAATAATATACTGTACTTCAGCATTAACCTCCATGTTTGTTCTTCATTTATGTGAGATGAGCTGCATATGAGATAAATGTCATGCTATTTGTAGTATGGTTGACATGGTTACTGTTGTATTTTTATTTTTAGAACTGCACATTGGATACTATTCTCTGCTTACAGTGATGTCAGATAATCTTAGTCCACTAGTACTAATGATCCTGCTTTTCATTCCATGTGAATATACATCCCTTCATCTTCAGTAAGCACATCCACACAGGGCACCAGTCCATTACAGGGCATCGCATACTCATCCAGTCATACACACACCTGAGGACAGTTTCACAAAGAATGTGAACATGTGCTCTTAGGTTGTGGGAGGCAATTCGAGCACCCTGAGGTAACTCATGCACACAAAGATTACATTTTTTTATTATTATTATTATATTATAAGAACAAAACCTGAATAAAAGTTTAAGAGTAGATTTTAAAAAATATTTAACATGAATTTTTTAGTATATTGTATGCCCTACTTGAGCTGATTGTGTTAAAGCCTCTGATGAATCATTCTGATATACCAGACAGTGAAATCTTCAGGTAAACATAAACGTTAGAGATTTAGAAAAAAAAATATATAGAGAAAATTATTTAATAAATATGTGAAGGAGTGTGAAAATTCTAATTTTCTGTTTGAGCTTGTGTTCTAAATCTATTATCACTACCAGATCTTTAAGTGGTCTAAGGATTCTGGACATCTCTCTAATCATGTCAGGAGCGAGGGGCGGATTGAGGGAGGCGGACGCACTCGCTAAAACACAGCTTTTTAATAAAGGAAAACAACAAAACAGAGACCTTAACAAAACGAAAACAAACAGGGAGCTAACCAGGCTAAACTAAACAAGGGGAGCTAAACAGGGCAAACGGGACTGACAGACTAAAGAGAAAACGAAGGAACGAGAGAGGAAAAGAAACTACGACACGAAACAACGACTAGGGAAACAAACACGGAGAAACTGTGGAGACAGACGGACAGACTCGAAAACACGACCGACTAGACATGAGAAAAGTGAAATGAGAAATGTACGACAAACAGGACGTGACACAAGAGGGCTTAAATACAGACACAAACGAGACACACCTGGACAGATAACGAGGACGGGCTGACACATGACATGGACGAGGAGGCGGGACGAGGGCGGAGACAAGGATATAAACAAAACATAGCCATGTGCGAATAAAGCACATGGCGGGGACAACAGACTGACAGGACGAAGGCGTGACAGATGCCCCCCCCCCAAGAACGCGCAACTCCCGGGCGCGTACTCCTAAACCCCCCAGGAGCTGGCACTGGAGAGGGCACGGAAAAACAAGACGGACAACAAACCAACGGGTGACAGGACTCAGGACAGGACGGGAACAGACACAGGAGCTGGGGACACGACAGGTGACTGGACATTGGACGGATACGGGAACTGGACGTGAGACAAGACAGAGGGTTGAAACAGGGACTGGACAGGACTGACAGGGGACTGGACAGGAGACAAGACAGAGGGTTGAAACAGAGACAAGACAGGTGACTGGACATTGGACGGATACGAAGACTGGACATGACTAACAGAGGACTGAACCGGGGGTTGAAACATAGACTGAACAGGGCTGACAGGGGACTGGACAGGACTCACGGGAGACGGGACTTGAGACAAGACAGGGGGTTGAAACGGAGATTGGATTGGAGAGAAGACAGGGGACTGAACGCTGGACGGATATGGAGACTGGACGTGACTAACAGGGGACTGAACATGAGACAAGATAGGGGGTTGAAACATAGACTGGACAGGGCTGACAGGGGACTGGACAGGACTCACAGGAGACTGGACTGGACTTGGTAGGGGAACAGGGACCAAGACGTTTACGGGGACAGACATGAATACAGTAACAGGTACAGGGACAGAGACAAAGGCTGACACGGGTACTGGGACAAGGACAGAGACGGGAACCATGACAGGGACAGACAAGGGAACCAAAATAACAGGGGGGTGCCCAGGACTGGCTAATGTCTGTGGGGTAGTCTGAGGAACCAGCCTGGGCACAGTTCTGGGGATCGGCCCTGAAGTCCTTCGGGCCGACCTACGGACATGGACAGGGGAGGCCGTAGCCACAGTCACCGGGACAGGAGAGGCCGTAGCCACAGTCACGGGGACAGGAGCGGCGGGTGCCGCCGTAGTCTCGGACACAGGAGCGGCGGGTGCCGCCGTAGTCTCGGACACAGGAGCGGCGGGCGCCGCCGCAGTCACGGACACAGGAGCGGCGGGCGCCGCCGCAGTCACGGACACAGGAGCGGCGGGCGCCGCCGCAGTCTCGGACACAGGAGCGGCGGGCGCCGCCGCAGTCTCGGACACAGGAGCGGCGGGCGCCGCCGTAGTCTCGGACACAGGAGCGGCGGGTGCCGCCGCCATCACGGACACTGGAGCGGCGGGTGCCGCCATCACGGACACTGGAGCGGCGGGTGCCGCCATCACGGACACTGGAGCGGCGGGTGCCGCCATCACGGGGACTGGAGCGGCGGGTGCCGCCATCACGGGGACTGGAGCGGCGGGTGCCGCCATCACGGGGACTGGAGCGGCGGGTGCCGCCATCACGGGGACTGGAGCGGCGGGTGCCGCCATCACGGGGACTGGAGCGGCGGGTGCCGCCATCACCGACACAGGAAGCCCCGCAGCAACGTCCACGGGGGCAGGGGAACCTGCGACGTCTTCCTCGGAGGCAGGGGAACCTGCGACGTCGTCCTCGGAGGCAGGGGAACCTGCGACGTCGTCCTCGGAGGCAGGGGAACCTGCGACGTCGTCCTCGGAGGCAGGAGAGGCGCGCGTCGCGCTCACGAAGACAGGGGTTTGTGCTGCTCGCCTGGCTCGCGCTGGAGCTGTAAAGGGTTTAGGGGGTTTCACAGGCGCACCCATTAGATCACCTCGAGGTGCGCCCCTGTTAGCCTCAGACCTCAGAGGTACGGAGGTGAGGCTAACAGCCCCTACCCTTAACGCCCCCCCCAAAAATTTCCCCGGACCTGAGGGGGTAATCCTCCAGCGAGGGGGGGACTCCAGCACGCTTCTTACGCCGACTCTTTCGACTCGCGCTGGCGTAATCACTCGATTCACGAGCTGCCTCCTCCTGTAGGCGTTGATTAACGCTGGCGTGTATCTGCCGGAGCCGACTACTCCATATTGCAGCCCTGTCGAACATATTTGCTGTGCTAGCTGCGTCCTGGTGGTCGTACATTCTGTCAGGAGCGAGGGGCGGATTGAGGGAGGCGGACGCACTCGCTAAAACACAGCTTTTTAATAAAGGAAAACAACAAAACAGAGACCTTAACAAAACGAAAACAAACAGGGAGCTAACCAGGCTAAACTAAACAAGGGGAGCTAAACAGGGCAAACGGGACTGACAGACTAAAGAGAAAACGAAGGAACGAGAGAGGAAAAGAAACTACGACACGAAACAACGACTAGGGAAACAAACACGGAGAAACTGTGGAGACAGACGGACAGACTCGAAAACACGACCGACTAGACATGAGAAAAGTGAAATGAGAAATGTACGACAAACAGGACGTGACACAAGAGGGCTTAAATACAGACACAAACGAGACACACCTGGACAGATAACGAGGACGGGCTGACACATGACACGGACGAGGAGGCGGGACGAGGGCGGAGACAAGGATATAAACAAAACATAGCCATGTGCGAATAAAGCACATGGCGGGGACAACAGACTGACAGGACGAAGGCGTGACAAATCAGTGAATTCAGCTGCATTAACATGCACCAATTATGAAAACAGGTGTTCGAATGTGTTTGCACAGTTTCATTAATCTCCACAGAAAAACATTGCCGGTAAATGACGGTTTTCTGGAACAGTTGCACATAAGATCCTAAAGCATGGGCTAGAGAGGTATAAAGCCCCTCAACACTTAACTGTGGAGCAGTGGGACTGTGTTCTCCGCAGTGATGAAGCACCATATAAAACCTCTGAGATGAGCTGAAGTGGCGTTTGTCACTGATGTTTCTGTGGCTGAAAGCTATAAAATCCTTACAATAATGTTCCAGCATTTAGTGTACAGCCATACCAGAGGAGTAGGGACAGTCACTGCAACAAAATTGGGACAAACTACTTTTTAAAGCTCTGGATTTCAGAAGAAATGTTGGATGTTCATGTGTTCCCAAATATATAATATACACTGTGTAGCCTACGTGTTGTGGAGTTACTGCCAATGGCTGTTAGCTTCTATTGTACATGTGGTTTGTGCTAGTAGGTCTGGGCTTTCTCTTGTAAGCACAGGGACACTTCACATTTAACCAAACATGAGTCACACAGCACTATTCCTTTTATTCCATTTCTTCATTCCCATCATTTCTCTTCCTTCGTGTAGCTGCTATGTCCAAGCCTGCTTTCAAATAATACAATTTCACCAACATCCCAAAGGTTCAGTGAAGTGGAAGTTGGAGAATTTCTCATCATAACGATCAAAATGGCTCAGAAATGCAGCTTCGTTTTTTTTTTATTATTATTAATATTGTCATCTGTTATTATGTGATCATAATATGGACCTGATTTCTCCTTTCTCTCTTGTCTTGCTCTCTCTCTCTCTCTCTCTCAGGAGGATGAGCTTCATGGTGATGGCACTAATGGCAGAGATCAGTCTGAGATCCGGAAGTCTCTCGCTCAGAAACTCAAGAAGTTGCCATGGAAACCTGAGGTAAGGGCACACAATTGCTCTTTACTATTGTTATGAATTTAGCACTGGGATGATCACCACTATCTGTGTGTGTGTGTGTGTGTGTGTGTGTGTGTGTGTGTGTTTTATACTAAATTTTTTAAATACTAAATGAAATACAGTATAATTGCATTTGGTTAGTTTCACGCTGCAGTCGCTAAATTTACCAAGCTGCACACATGGGCATGTTGAATGGTCACAATTTTTGTGTTCTTTATGACTGGTTTGTCTGTATGATTTAAAATGTTTCACAGATGTCTGGCCAAAAGTATTCTGTAGTTGATGCCATGCCCATATTAGGAATTCTGGTGGATGTTATAAAAGAAACCAATGGCATTTTAGAGAATCTCCTCCAGTGTTAAACAAAACTGTTTAAAACATGACAAGTTTTACCAAATTGCCTCTCTTCCTCTGGTCTTCACTGCACCTACTGAAGTAGGAAGTAGCTAAGAGGTCAAAAGATGAATTTTGCTACATGCTACTGAAATTTCTGTACAATAAATAGATATCAGCCTTGACAAACTATCACAAACATGCCAGTAAACGTTGTCTAGTTTTGTGGCCAAGTGCTGTAGTAGAGGCGTACAGTTTGAGTAGCTAGTGATGTAATACTCTTTCAGTTTATATTAGGCTTACTTTGTGCAACATAATTTCAGTGGTAACAGACTTGTAGCATGGATGTAGCATTGTTTTGAATGAAAAAAGAAAAAAGAACAGGGCACAAAACATATTGAGTCTGGAACAGCTGCGACCGCTGCATGTTCAGGAAATGCTCTGTGCACCTGAGCAGGGGTGGAGTGTTTACATATGTGAAAACAGACCTAACTAAAGTTGAAATGTCTGCACCAAACAAGGCTGATGTGAAAACACTCTCATTCTCTAATTCAGCAAAGAAAGCTGACTTATCCATGAGCTCACGCTCACAGCTCTGGGCCAGAACTCTGGGTCAGAGCTTTGAGCAGAACACACACTGAGAGCTGCCGTATTAGTGGATTAGCTGAGCTCAGGCTCATGGCCGTGTGGATCCAGTGAGCCTTTGAGGCTGCTGGGCTCCAGCATTTCTATGGCTGCCTTAGTCTGAGTAAAATATCTAGGCCTGGATCAGTTGCCTCAGGTTTCTGTTTCATTGGCTGCTGATTGCCCACTTCATTGGCCGTGTGCTTTCTGAAAACCTATTTCAGACAGAGATATGTCATTTTAGTGCTGTGAAATTACCTTTCTAATCATTGTTGCCTAGCCGCGGCTGACTCATTTAAAATAATGTGAATCAAGCCTGTCTAGTAATTTTTTGTGAATTTGCAAAGCATGGCGGCAAATCAGCTACTAGATTTCCAGAATCATGACTGACAGCTAAGCTTGCTGTGCCACATTTGCTACAGGTTAGTGATAGAAACACACCTGCTATAAACAGTGCGCGTGAAAGTACTTTTATTCCTTTAATGGAGTCATGTTAATGGAATAAGATATGACTTTCCTTTTTTTAATTGTTGTTATTTTTGCATGATCGTGCACAGCCTTGTATTTGTAATCCTTATCCTGCATTACGCAACGGTGCCTCAAAGCTGAAAGTTTGAAGGCAGCATACACTTAATCCATTAAATACAGACTGGTGCTCCATCAGAAGTCAGTGCTTTTTTTTCATTTGGTTAGCAGAGTATTTATTTGTAGATGTTTTTGGCCCTTTAGCGCTTGTATCTTCTCAGCATGTGAAGTATGTGAAATCCTCAATGTTCCCCTTAAAATATATGCAGATGGTTAACCAGTTATATTCAGTCGAGCAATTGGACCGCTTTTTTTGGAGTAAAGACCCAACTCTGATTTTAAAAATCTTTGTTGGTCTGAATGTAAATGAATCCTCACAGGAATGTTCAAACATCTAATATAAAGGTTTTCTCATGAGAGTAGAGGCAGGGACTGCAGGAGATAAAAGAAAATCTTTTACATTTTATTCCACAAAAAGCATTGGATGAGCACATATTACAAGCTATGTACAGTGTTCTGAACTGATTCTACAAGAGACTCATTTTGCTGCAATGTCTGTTCTGGGTACAGTTCAAGGTTTTGAGACTAAGACCTTTTGATTGCTGGCTCACTTCTGCTCCAAAGGCTAGAAGCCAGACTTGACTTGTTAATGTGGTTTCTGGCAGCGTGTGCCCTGCTGTAATCTATACAAATGGATAAATGTATAGGCAAAAATCAGGTTTCCAGATAGCTGCTGTTATGTTATTTCTTTTAGCTGTTCCATGTACCTTGGTCTCTGGGCCCATGTCCATATTTTCACCATGAGGGACTGGGAGAGTAAATCATGTTGAAGAACAGCTGAAGAGTTGGTGTGGTGATTAGGGTGGTGGTTTTGCATGTGTGTGTGTTTGTGTGGATGGGTTTGTATTAAAGGGCCTTGGGGCTGAGCGATGGAGATCAGGCACACCACAGCCAGAATGCCAGCATCTGCCAAATGTCATTATACTGTAATGAGCCACTGCTGGAGAGGTGCAGCGCTGCCGGGCCACTTCTGCAGAGAATTACCACATGCTCACCGCTTCACAGTCAAGCAAACTTCACTTTCTCACCAACAAAATGTTGGTGTTTATACTGAGTTGATGCTGGTTCTCTTGTACTAGTGAACCTTTTAAATACAGATCCCCATTTCCATGCGTTTTAAATCCAGTTATCTGGGTGTGGAGGTTCCCTAATCCGTAAACAGGTACAAACCAAATGGCAGGACATGCTCTTGTTTAGCAAATATTGTTTCTTTCATTGAGGCCATTTCTAAATATCCAGGAACAATATCTTTTAGCTTTAAATGGCAGAAAATTGACTTGACGTGGTGATGCCTGGCAACACAACTAGCTACATGCCAGTGGAAATGGGGCAATGATAAAGCCAGAGCAGAGCACTATTAACATACACATCACATGTTGTAAAGTGACCCACACATTAAAAGGCATTCTCTAAATAAAAATGGGTAATAAACAGCATAGATAAATGTTGTTTGTTATCAAAAGATTGGTGATATCTCAGCCCAAGAGACCTCTAGGATAGCCTTGCCTTTCCCCTCATTATTCATCAATTACTCATCTACATTTGTTATCTGATATAACAATCTGATCATTGCTCTATTCCTCCAAGAGTGTTGAGCTGCCAAGTAGTGTTGCATTGGTTGCAGCTTGAAAAGAAATGGTGGCTGGCCATCAGCCTCCCAGCTTGGTATCCTTGAAACATTGCTCCCATGGCTCAGAGTTTGGCACCAGTGTTATTATAGGTCCCCAGCAAACCTTGCCATTCATCTCTATACTAGCACTCTGTCATGACCAGGCTTTCTTCCTGAGTCACTTAGGATTTCTAGAAGTTGGCTTTTGATAATTATTCATTGATTCGTTGAATTTCATTCAAAAAAGTAAAGACGTCTTGACCTCAAAACTGAAATGTGTCCTGAGAAACGTGTTACGCATCATAATTCCTGTTTGTTATGTGTCACATCTCATAACTCAATATTATTGTGTTTTTTTTTTTTTTTAATGGTATTCTGCTTCCACACTACTGGCCCAAAACTCTTTGTCTGAGATTCAGATCCCCTGTCGCCTGCTTTTGTCCTTGAGGTCCAGTCTGTGACAGTGGTGAGGACGTTTTGACAGCTGCATTGACCGCTGACCCCAGCAGCCCATGGGTGAACAGATGACCAGGCACAGACTGGACTCTCACTCTGTTATTTATAGCAGAGAGTGATTGGCAGGTTAAAGCTCTGGAGAGGCTGGAGCGAGTCTTATCGAGGCCATTCAGCACAATCTCTCATTTAGACATCACCATTCATCCCATTCACATCGGACGCCAGTCAAAGAGGAGTTATTATGAGTTTTTATAAGTCCTTTATTAATGCTGCATGAAGACAGGGACAGTGAGGTGTACTGGGTGGTGTTTAAATGCTTGGGAAGAGTTATATATGCGTGTTGTAATGGTTTGACGACTGATTAAAAGCTGGTTTTACTGTTTCTTGATTCAGACATCTCTCTCTTTCTCTCTGTCTCACCATACATGGAAAATGCACAATGATATGGCTTGTTCCTTTCATCCCATCTTCTTTCTTGCTTTCTTTCTTTCTTTCAGTCTGTCTCTATATCTCTTCTGCTGAATTAAGAGCCAGTGTAGTGCAGCAGTTATTCAGAGAATACCTCATTAGATCATCAAGGTGAGTGTGAGGGATACTGCAGCTCTCTGCTGGGCACTGAATACTGTGTGTGAAGGTGAAAAGCGATGCACAGGTGAGAGCCGGCGTGTGTTTAACAGCTATAAATCGGTCTCATCATCTGGAGCACATTGTCTCCATCGTCTCATCTTCGGGAGCTCATTGTCTCAGCGGCGATGCAGGGTTTATAATGGTGAGGGATGCTTGTTAAAATGCAGTGGTTGTTTGTCCCCGGAGAGCAGACATGCATTAGATGCCCACAGATGTGTGATTGTGGAACACATCACGTCACACACACCCATCCCATGGAGGATTATCAGTGACAAATGCTGCGACGGCTTGTCATCCTGAAGAGTGGCGGCCCATTTGTCTGTGTCACCTGGCAACCTGTTTTTAGACGAGGTGATTTCATCATGGCGTGTGGGCGGCAATGCGTGGGACAGGTGGCTGATGTATCGGAGCTGTGGGGGAGCTCTAATGCTATAGACGTGCTGCTGAGCTGTAGGACCCATACATACATCCTCAACAGAAGAGTAAAGTCAAGGTCATTGCTGTGTTATTTTTTTAACCCATGTTTATTTGTGCAGCGATTCAATACTGTTAGAAAAAGACTGAATGTGGATGGTCTGTCATGTTTAATACCACACTGAAAGGCCCAGTATGGCATGTTTTACTGGATAGCTGTCTGCACATGTTCTGACATGTCATCTAGTTCATCATATACTGTCTTTTTGGAAATCGCCTCCTGATGATCTTTTATTATTATTTTTTCTGTTCTTTCTTTTACTGTTTAAATACTTTTAAATGTAACTTGACTCATCTTCTGGAAAGACATTCAAGCCCAGAACACAAGTTTAAGACACATTACAACATGCCTTAAAGGACTCTTTTTGTCTCTTTCTTTATGCTTTCAAGTGTCAACTCCACTGTATTCATAGGTATTACTATGATTTCAGTTTTGGGAGGGCATTGTGATTATATGGGTGTGTAACACCAAAAATGTTGCTTTTCCTAAGTATGTAAAGCTGTGTGTACTTAAATTTTGAGGGAGGTGTGGGGGATAGCGTTCAAATTTTTGTAGATGCCCAAGTAAATAATACATTTTTTATTTTGATTTTATAATGAATATTTATGTGACTCTCTCTCTCTCTCTCACTCACTGTCATGCTCTCCCTCACTTTCACTGACTCTCTCTCTCTCTCTCTGTGTATCTCATTATTTCTCTCTCTGTCTCTCATTATTTCTCTCTCTCTCTCTCCCTCTGTCACATTGGTATTTTTTCATAGATTTCTGTGCAATCTCACAGAGGGCATACCTTAAGGTACACGCAGGATGGTCCAGTCTAGCTGCAGTTGCAACATTTTTCTTAAAGATGTTGACCCAGTGGGGCGGCACGGTGGTGCAGCAGGTAGTGACTGTCTGTGAGGAGTTGGTTTGTTCTCCCCGTGTCCGCGTGGGTTTCCTCCGGGTGCTTCGGTTTCCTCCCACAGTCCAAAAACACACGTTGGTAGGTGGATTGGCGATCGATTGGTGTGTGTGAGTGTGTGTTGCCCTGTGAAGGACTGGTGCCCCCTCCAGGGTGTATTCCTGCCTTGCACCCAATGATTCCAAATAGGCTCTGGACCCACCACGACCCTGAACTGGATAAGCGGTTACAGATAATCAATGAATGAATGTTGACCCAGTGCCAAATTTAAAAACAAAGCAGCAACAATAAACAAGAAATCAAAAAGGACACAGGTGAAAAGGATATGAAGGGAGGAATAAATGCAGCGAGTGTCAATGTGGTGTGTGTACCGCATGTGTGTAGAAGTTTAAAACCAATGAGAAAGCAGTGCATGAAAATCATGAAAGCTCAGAAACTTTATTTATTTATTTAGTTCTCCATTGGCTGGGCAGATGGTTCCTGTGGGTGAGTAATGTCCACGCCAGCCTACACAAAGACTCACCCCCTGGTAGAAAAATATGAATATCACATTTTAATTAGTACTATAAACTAAAGCCTCCTCCTAATCCTGTTATCAGATTCACGAGGCTGTGAGGGGTTAGAATAACCTGATGTGAAAATAGTGCACATCTCTCTCTATAAAGGTTTGGTTGGACCTAAAAAATTTTGGAGCTTAGATTAAATATATATATATATATATATTAATGCTCAAGGTACTGAGGTCGCTTAATTAGTTCTGGAAAACATATGACACACCATCTTACCCCAGACATACTGGAGTGATTCCTCTTCTATAAGAGAGTCTGGTCCTTTTTTCATGTCTGTTATGATGATGCTTGTAGACATCTCTTTGCAAGGTGCACCACACACACACACACACACACACAAACACTCTTGTGTGCAAGTGCTACATTTGGAGCTCTGTGAGGCTAAATATAGAGCCTACATCTGGTGAGAGTGTATGTGCGTGTGTGTGCATTAGTCCCCTGACAAATGGCAATGGAAGATGTTCTCTGAGAACCTAGTTCCACCAGCTTCACTCAAAATACCTGCCACATGTTGAAGAAAAAACCAAGCAACCAGCAGAAAGACACTAAAATGTGTACTCTGTACGTCCCTGTAGTTCTGTAGCTATATATAGCAGTAAACATTAATCCAGGTTTGTTCTGTCAAGGTCTGCTGTAAAATACACACAATGTTAATCTAATATTATAAAACAAACTCCAGCACTAGCCTGTCCCTGAAGGACACTGACCAGTGAGAGGCACTGCAGCAATTAATTCAGTTAATATACTCCAGGCACAACATAAAATATATTAATTCCCATTTTGCAAAAGTGCAAAGTTTTAATATAAATATTAGATATTAGAGTAACATTTTATGAATAGGTGGGACCTCTTTTGCTGATGTACATTATGGTGAGGTTATAGTGAGGTCAGGAGAATACAGTTGCAATTTTGGGGAGAGGAGTGGAGGGCGGGGGGCTTGTGAACCCCTGTAGCTCAGACCTGAAATTGAGGACAGATACCTTATGACAAGCATAGTGATGTTCATGGACAGTGTTCCATTTCATTTCATATTTTTGTAAGAAGATGAATACAGGGGGTTTAGAAATTTCTGAAAATATACTGTAGTTCAGCACATGCTTCAAATGTGATTCTTTATGATGAAAAATCTGTTGTTGTATGTGGCACTTTTAAGATTTTTTTAAACTGCTACTTTTGAGCAATTTTAAAATTGGCCAAAAAATGATGGTTGATATATTTAGAACAAACATACATTTTACTCAGCCATAATTCTTTTTTAATTTATAGAATTATATTTCTGGCGTCTTTCTTAAATACAGACTGGTTTTAGATGTGTAACTTTCCATTGTGGATCATGGCTATTGTGTCTGCATCACAGTGTGGTATGAAATAGAACTAAATTGGCCCACTTACACACTGGCTGCATGCTGAGGGAAAGTGTGTGTGTGTGTGTGTGCGCGTGTGTGTGTGTGTGCGTGTGTGCGCGTGTGTGTGTGTGTGTGTGTGTGTGTGTGTGTGTATGTGGCCTGCAGGTGGAATGACTTTGGCTTCTCTTCTGCAGGAGAACATTATGGTCATTAGGAGCTGACATGTCTTCAAAGCATCGCTTTACACAACAACAAACATTCTCTCTTTCTCTTTCTCTCTCATTCTCACTCTCACTTGCTCATTCATTCTCTCTCTCTCTCTCTCTCTCTCTCTCTCTCTCTCACTTACAGACACACACACACACACACAGACTATAAAAATAGCCACAGTTAGACTAAACCATACATAACCTCATCCCCACTGCCAGCCGAGCAACAATGAATGTAAGGCGTAAGGGATGTGCAGAGATGATTAGAATGTGTGTGTATGTGTGATAAGTTGTAGTAACTACAGTAAAGTCAATCTCAACTTTGAGAAAATTTGACAGCTTTCAAATGTGCAATACCAAGAGGATCACCAGAACTCACCATCACATAATCAGAACTTACAGCTTTTATCTTTGAGAGACGGGAGAACATCAAGCTCCACTCTTTCTTGAGATCTGAGAAAACCTACGGGTGTTTCTGTCCATCCTTCCACTGTGAGAATGCGGCTCAGCACTAAGGACGTGTAGTTGTCAAGGAGCTTTGACTGTGAAGAAACAGTAACAAAGAACAACACTTGAACAAGAACACTGAAACATGACAGTTCCTAAAGTTTCATGGGCTAATGAGTAAACAGGATTGTCTGGACTGTGAGAAACAGAAGATGCAAACAGTTCAGTCAAAGAAGTTGTTTGCATCTTCTGTTGCTATTTACTCATTACAATGAACAGTGCTCCGGTTTTCTAGAACAAGTTTTTTTTACTACACAGTAAATTCTCCAGTGTTAAATCAACACTGTTAGTGTTAAATTAAGACTGTTAGTGTAATAATGTAAAACTCTCAGTCTTAAGTTAACACTAATAGTGTTGATTTAACACTGGAGAATTTGCTGTGTAGTGTTCTAATGTTTGTTTGTTTTGTATATATGGGCTAATGAGTAAACAGGGATGTCAGTACATACAATTGTTTGTATTGTGACTGAATTTTGACTGGATTTTGGAGGTGAGGAAAAATACGCGCCTTTACAAAGTAGGTTTTATATAAAGAAATGAAGATGTGATTAAAACAGAGATGGACACTAAGCACCGAACTAGTTTTATTTATATTTGATTGCTTAGGAATTTAAATGAAGGTAGACCTCTAACCGTTGCATTCTATAAAATACATCCAGGCATTTACCTGAATAAAACCTTTGTAGTTTGAAAGATAAAAAACCCCTGTAAGGAGTCTATGAAACTACAGCTCATAAGCTACTATTTTGACAGTGTGTATTTATAGATGTCCAATATCAGTGTTAATCTGCGTGACCTACTTCAGTCACTACTTGCAGCAATAAAACTCAGACAGGAAAGTGTTCATAGTGGCACGGACAGTTAGATTGGTACAGTTATCATTGCATGGTCATTTGTATGAAACCCAAAGAAAACAGAAGGAATTTTCCCTGACAAAATCAGCAAAATGGCTTTTTGTAATGTGATCTTTACAAGCTCCATAACACCCTACGTGTCTGTTCATCATTGCTGTGAACATTTAATAGCACTCAGTCGCAAAAACGTTATTAAGGTCATATACTAATGTTAGGGGATTAGATTTGGATCGCAAACTACACTCCAGCTCATCAAAATGGTATTAAACCGAGCTCAAACTTTATGCTGGGAAGATTTTAACCAGTGTAGTCAGTGCATTGGGCATGGGTACCTTAGGCACATGTGCTGTAGAGATTTTTGTTTCAGTGATTTTTTTTTTGTACAGAGCCTATACAAGCTTTGCATGTGTAATTCAATCTTGTGTTAGCAGTGGGAACACCTGTATTATAAATGGTGTCTAAAATCTTTAGACACTGTATACTGTATATAAGAATCCAGACAGGGCTTCTCATGAAAGCTTCAGCTGCTTTAAGGTGTATGCATGATTTCCCCCACAGCGTTTACCATTTCTACAGAAAAGTATGGCCAGTAAAATAGGCTGCTGAGGCACTATGGCCACTGCAATTGTTAGAGGGGGATAATAAAACCTTTCAGCACTGAACTGTGAGCCACAATTCTATATTTTTGGGATGAGTTGGATTGGCGTTTGTGATCCAGAACTGTTCATCCAACATCAGTACCTCACTAATGTTACTGTGGCTGAATGCAGTCAAATCCAGACAGTACCAGCATCTGGTCTAAAGATGATTAGAGACTGTTACTGCAGCAAACGTGGGACATCCTCCGCTGTACCCTTTACACTTGTATAAAAACAAGAGTGTGTGTGCATGTGTGTATTAAGGCTGCAAGGCATGTCACAGTTGCAGGATGTAGCATCAGAATGACAATATGATATTTTATTCATATTGTGAAGCCTGTGTGTGTGTGTGTATGTGTATGTGTGTGGTATATATATATATATATACACACACACACACACACACAAATAGTAGCTTACTTGTGTCTGCTTCTGTATGTTAGCAACATTAATTTCCCCCGACACTGGAATCCAGGACTGGCAGAGTGTTCCCTGGAGGGCTGACATGTTAAAGATAGGACAGAAATAGAGCAAGAGGCTTGAACACTGCACACAGACACTTAATGTAGTGCAGTGAAAGAGAGTGCAAGAGAGACCAAGAGAGATGTGTTTGCCTGCTACTATGGACAGTGTGTGGTGTGTTGAAGAAGTGTGTGTCTGATTTTCGTTCATTGATTTCATTTGGGAGGGAGCTCAACAAGGGAGAGGGGAGAATCAATGCCAAGTTATCAGCAAAGAATAAACAATAACTCCCTGCCACTGGCTTCCTCTGTCAGAGAGAATCTAGTCCCGGAGTGAGGGAGAGAAGTGAAGCGCTGAAAAATAAAATGCACACAACTAAAAGCACAATCAAGGTTACTGGATTTGGTTTAATTCACATTGGAAAGACATTAGACCAGGCCATATGGATGCAGTTGAGGGCCTGCTAGCTAATGCTGATCAATTTTGACTCTCTATCAGTGTAGCAGGCTTTAAGCATGCGCTGAAGTTTCGAGCTGTGCACTGGGCCTGAAATATTCACACTCCCCTGCAGCCTCCAGGATCCGGACGCTCTGCTGTTTGCCACACTTTGTTTTGTTTGTTGGTTTGTTGGTGCTGTTTTGCTAGTATGACTCCAGGCTTAGATAAAGCCCAGGCATTTACAGTTTATGGAGCACACTTTCAGCTATGTGTGTGTGTTTGTTAGTGTGTATGTGTGTTTGTGAGTCTGTAACTGCCAGTCTGCATCTGTTTGTGTTTGTCCTCGGGCTGTCACGATTACTCAATTATCATTTACATTTATAGCATTTGGCAGATGTGCGTAAATGTTACTAAGGTAGGCAAAAGTACAATCCAAGTCCCGCCCAAGGACTTATTTGTATAGTATGGTGTTTTTGAGTTGGTGGCCATGTGGAGAGCAGTGGTGTTACTCACGACACTGTAATCAATATACAGTGTTTCCATTAAATGTATTAAAATTGCTACCACTGTTGCATCGGAATGTTCTGCAATGCCAAGAAATCCTGATTACACATCTCAGCAGCAGGCTTTTATTTTGAAACAACAGATACAGGAAGAAGAGGGAAGAGAGAAATGTATAGATTAAATGTGGCTAGCGTTATGTTTGATAAACTTAACAGTTGAGAAGAACATTTGTGAAGTAACATAAAGCCCATTGCACAGTAGATCACATGTGCCTGGAAATCTAGAAAGAGAAAAGCAGAAAGTATTTTGGTAAACAAATGCTAAGGCCATGTTTTCTTAGCTATCAGTATTCTTCCTATTTCCGACTGTCCCCTAATTCTGGCCATTGCCGTATATGGTGCAATTCCGCTCTCTCGCTCCTCGCCAATCGCATTGGGTAAAATGATAAAACATACGATCAAGCCCTAGTAGGGCATTTAAACATCAGTATTGCACGAAATCACATATCTAAACAATATTTAAATATCTCTAACAGTGTTGTAATTCTTTGTGGGCAAAACTGCATGTGGAACACAACACATTTCCATTTCGTGACAGATATTTCCCTCAGTGTAAAAGTTAGCTTACCGGTTAGCTTCCTTTTCTCTGAGGGGAAAATCTACCGCCATTGTAATCTTTACATGTAGAGTACGAATACTAACACAGGACAAACATGATCTCATTGTGAACCTCTCAAAACCACTGAATGTGGTAGCAGTTGTCTTGTTTGACTGTCACAAGCAGGGGAGGTGGCCGAAGTTAGGGGACACCAATAATCTTAGCAGCATTGGCACCTACTTACACAAAAACGTCTTTATATAAAAACATATATACTGTCAAAGTCAAGCAAGTCTTGGACATTAATCTACACATATTTGACTCCTGAAAAATGTTGATTTGAGTGAGTAAAGTCCTTTTATTTATTTACAGTTAGCTAAGATTTCCAATATTGTAATTAAAGTGGCCGGAAGTTGGGGTAATTCGCTAAAGTTAGTATCCTAGCCCTGTACAGCTCATAAATTTCAACTCCACAATAAACATTTTATGAAAAAGGTAGTAAACTGATACCAAACACAATAAAGCCACTGTCCACTCATTTTTAATGCAAAGGAATAAGCATTTAATCAATATATATTCACTAAAGCAATTTAATAGTATGTGAAAGCCTAAAAAAATCAGTGGTGGACAGAAGTAGAGCCTGTGTGTCACGTCTAGAACTTTTGCCAAAGTTGCTAGTAAGGTGTAGCTTACCCTAAAGTAATTTTTAAGACAGAAAGTATCAGCTAACTCAGAGACATGTCAGAGAAAATGTAAAATATTTCATTACAAACATCTCCTTGCAACTTCTTAGTGAACAAAACAAACAAATATTACAAATCACATTTACAGTGGAATTATTACAAGTGAGATGCATTACGTAACTTATCTCCATCAACTAAACCAACTATATTTTTATATCATTATACCTTTTCCTATCACATTGCATTGAGACACTATAGGGGTTGTAAAACGAACCTCAAAATGCTAATCTGAATGAATGCAGTCAAATCATCAAAACAATGATATAACATCTAGTGTAAATCCTAGTCATATAGGTAGAGGCTGTTCCTGCTGGTCACAGCCCTCAGTAAAGTTGTAAACGCAGGCTAAGCATAGTGCAGGTTCTGTAGCAGGTGCTTTAGCTGGTGTTTAGCTAATGTCTCAGGACTAAGATAAATGAGACGAAACAGAACGGCCATTGAGACTCTGTCTCCCGTGTTTATCTCTGTTCTCTGTACTGATCTGTCTCATGCCAGTATCAGGCCGATAATACAGAGGAACTCGGCACGGATCAAACAGAAAACACTTCACAGAGCCGGCCATTTTTCAAGAGGTTTTGTTCACAGTTCTCTTGGTCCCTTAAGAGCTCCCCAACTCTCTCAAGTTACTCTTCTTCCTTTTTTCTTTTCTTGTGCCTCTCTTTTTTATCCCCTGGCTCTCAAAGTACTGTTTTGTTGTGTTTATCAAATGTAGTGACGGTCTGTCTCTGTCTCTCTTTCTCTCTCCAGTTTAAGGGTCAAGCTAACCTCCATGTTTTTGAAGACTGGTGTGGATCCTCTGTTGCTCAGCTCAGAAAAAACCTCCACTTTCCTCTCTTTCCTCATGTGAGTATAGCTTTAACAGCCTGGGTTTTGTTTGTGAGGTGTGTTTATTTGTGTGTTTGTAAAGGAGCACAGGATTTAATCATGACATCACTTTACACCACATCCATAGTGCCCTCCTGGTAAAAATAAACAAATAAGCTTCAAATAAAGATTACATTTTTATTCATATTATGAAGGAGCCATCAAAAGAATGAGCAGCAAAGAATGTTATTTACAGCCTCTTTTGCTGATATTTACTAGCGGGTGCCAATATTTGTGGGCAGTGTAGATTGAAACACTCACCAGTAGCCCTCTTAGCGAATCATTGACTTGATTATCTTCTTATTGCTGTAGGTCAGTTTTAGTACTGAGACTGAGACAGATCCGATAACAGCATAATAACACTGCATCAAATATAACAGCCTTTATGGATTTATCAGTAAAAGACATTCTCTCTGTCTCTGTCTCTCTCTCTCACTCACTCACTCTTTTTCTCTCTTATCTCTCTGTCACTCTCCCTCCTCTTACTCTTTTTAATCTTTATCCCTCTTTCTCTTACTAGCTCTTTTCTCTCATTATCTACCCTGATCTTTCAATCTCAACTCTCGGGTCAGCTAAGTAGTTTGTTTGGGCAGTTTTTTTGTCTAATGTGTTTTGTTATTTTATTTATTTATTTATATATTTTTAGTGAATATAGAACTACAAGTTTTACAGAAAAGACATTAAAATACATTTAAGATAGAAATGTAATATAACATGCATCTACAAATGTTTGGATATAAATTACATTTAATGCTGTGTTTTTTCTTGTAACTTTTTAATTGAATTTGTACAATAAATTTGGCAAGTGTTATGTAGCTAATTTAGGGACCAAAGTTTTGTTCATTTGGAAAAAAATCCCTGAAACTGAAAGTTCAAACCTTGACATTGAACTTTGAAAAATATAAAATATATGTATTAATTAATTAATTCAGTCATGTATTGTCTGAAACCACTTATCCAGTTTGGGGTTGCGGTGGGTTCGGAGCTTACCCAGAATCACTGGGCGCAAGGTGGGAACACAATTTGGAGGGGGCGCCAGTCCTTTGCAGGGCGACACACACTTTCTTGCACACACTGACACTTATGGAGACTGTTGAGTAGCCGATCAACCATCCAATGTATGGTTTTGGACTATCGGAGGAAACCAGATCACCCGGAGGAAACCCACGCGGACACAGGGAGAACACACCAAACTCTCACAGACAGTCACCTGGAGTGGGGCTCAAACCCACAACCCCAGGACCCTGGAGCTGTGTGACAGCCCTCAGTACTAGTATGCTGCCATTTATAACAATGTATTTAAAATTAAATTGATCGTAGGACAAGTTTTTGTCTGTTTAAGTAGATGTTTGATTCAATTCTAGAATTATTTTGAATAGATAATAATAGATCATAATTACACAGCGTTTTATTTACATGCATCTTTGTTAGTGTCAAAACACAGAAAGCAGCTGCACTATCCTTTAATGTGGAACGGGAAATCCAATTAAGGAGCTGTGGAAAAAGGAGTTGACTTCACCAATGTTAACATTTCTTATCTGTGCGCTGGAGTCAGCAGCTGGTCTTGATGCAGCAGATGCCATTGCCAGTAAAGTGCTGGAAAAATAAATGTGGCTGTAACTACACAGTCTGGCAGAGTTTATCAATCTTAAACTGTGATTGGTGCCGAATGTTGTCAGAAAGAGCTTACTATTCAGAAATTTGTCACTAAAGTCAATGTTTTACTCTGAATATTGTTCATGGCGTATAGAGTGTTAAGTGATATTTCTCATAGTCAACACTGAGGAAGGTCTTCCTCCTTCTTTATGCTGTCAGTCATTATGCCACGCCTTTCTCAGCTGATGACCCGCCTCCGACGCCAGAACAGGGTCAAAAGTCTGAAACTGAAAAACAATTATCTGAAATTGAAAAAAGACCTGTAACTAAAAAATGAAATTTTTATTTGTTTATTCAAAATAATGCCAGAATTAAATCAAAATTCTATTAATTAAATCAAATTCTATTTAAACTACAAAAATAAAATCTTTCTCCTCTTATTTAAATTTTTAATTCATTGTTTTATTTTTTTCTCAGTTCAATCTTAAGACTTGAAAACTGTTTCTTTTTCAAATGAGATTTTTTTCCCTAGATTACCTCCATAGTGTATGTCATATTTTCCCCTCAGTGGAATATGTATTAACATATTTTCCGTTTATTATTATTATTATTATTATTATTATTTTCCACAGTGATTTTTTTCTTGCTTCCCCAGACAAGAACCATAGTGAAGAAACTGGCTGTTGCTCCAAAATGGAAGAACTATGGCTTGAGGATTTTTGGATACATTCATCCATACAAAGACGGTAATCAGTTCTGTACACTACACACCCACTTATTCATACACACACACACACACACACACACACACACACACTCTATACAGTCAACCTACACACCTGTGCCCTTTTAGAGCATTCAGATCTCTGCCCATGACCAATGTATTAGTGAAAGCAGCTGCTGCTGGGCTTTTGAGCTGCTGCTCAATACATCAACATTCCAGCCTTTACACCCTACACTCTCACACCTGCACCATCTCCCAACTTCACACACATATTCTGTATGAATTTATAGTCTTACTCCCACACCTGGACACTCACACAATGGCCAGGGGAATATTCGTAATATAGTCCTGACTGTCTGTCTTTTTACCTTATTTCCATGTGCTACATTCTATCTTTAAATATAGCTTACATTCTGCCCTTTGGTATTTCATAAGACATAGACATGGACAGACCTTGGAATGAAATCCCTATAAATAAAGATATATTAAGAATGTTTTTACTAAAGGTGCAGTAATTCGCTTTCTGCAGTGTTTCTTCTTTATGCTTTGAAAAATACGTTATACTGCTACCCGAATATATCATAGATTATATATCAAATGCCTTTATCTATTGCCACCCTCGTGTGGGGGAACCGCTCTATGGAACATGAACAGGTTCATTCAAAGTCCTGAATTTATTGACATAAAAAGACTGCTACTTTTTAGAGGTAAAATGACTTGTTGCCCTTTAACATACGGAGTTCTTATGACACTAGCGATATCATCTTCAAATATATCCTGTCCATATCTCACCTTTGCTAGGGGATTTCCAGTTTGCGGTGGCGTCTGATGATAACTCTGAGTTCTGGCTGAGCTCAGATGAGAGTCCACTCAATGCCAGGCTGCTGGTGTACGTGGGGCAGGTTAGTGTTTCACCACGCAAGCACACAATGTGTTTAAGATTACAATAACTTTACATATTGATCTAGCTGTTTTGTTTTTGCAGAACACAATACCACACGTAAATATTTGTGACAATAATATCTTGGGAATAATGCCAAAGTCCACACATTAAATCCATTTGTTATGATTTCAGCACTGATCAGCGCCTAACCCTTCAGCCTCTTTTATGAAGTATGTGTTTTTACCAAAAGTCATTACCAAAGTGAATACGTCTTATTTCAAGATATTACACGCATTTAAAGTGTTTTATTCTCATTTCATTCAAAGTTAACAAGTATTTTTTCTCCTGAATTATTCTTGAAGCATCATTTCTTTACAAAATCCGATCATTTCACTAAAAAGATACATGTAGAAATACCATAATGAACATATTTGAAATGTTTTATAAATAGGCCGTTTTAAGTTTTACTGAGGAATTATTCATCAGCAGATGTTTCTTGTGGAGTTCCACTAGAGTCACTGTAAGGAAACATGCTCTTTTCTTTGTGCATGTTACTCTGTGATAGAGGCATCATGAAACATGAACTACATTTCTGTAGCTGAAACAAGGATTGTCGGTCTAAAATGCGTCTTTGATTCACATATAAACTCAGACAATAAAGTGGCTTTTTAATCACTGAAACATTGCTAAAGTACAACTGTTTTCTCTCAGACTGGTGCAGAAATTTGTCCATGTGTTTGTTGTCAGCAGAACTGATTAGTCAAATGTATTCTGAATGGCTTTGAACATCCTTTACATTTACTTTACTACTACAGCACAGCTCCTAACACAAACAAAACATATCAGTTCTGTTTTGAGAACCCTCCACTGGCTGTCTGATTTGTTTAGGATAGATTTTAAAAATTTTAATATATTTTCCATTTTCTTATATGGTTTATCTATTGTTTACCTCACCGATTCCAGTCTGTTAAAGAACATTTTCAGCTTAAAAATGTCTTGAGTTAGAAGCAATCTCCTCGTAGCTTTGGTGTTAAAATGAAGAAACAGAATTTAGACAAACATCTGGGGTTATTGTAAACGTGTGTTTCATTGTTTGGGGAAGTGTTTCTCTGTAGTACAAACCCTGAGCTGGGTGTTTAATGCCACAGAATATGTCATGTTCTCTCCTAGAATGTCCTTCCTAAGATCAGTGAGTTTACTCACACACAACAGGTAATTGCTAATCCATCACCTCCCCAAACACGCAACCTAATCCCCTGACTTTCCTCACTTCCTCCCGTACTTAAAGGAACAGTCTGTCATTTTTACAGCTAAATGTTTATAAAAGGAATGATTTAGATATATTTTTTTATGTTTTCTGAACAAAGTGCCACTTCTATTTGTGAAACAAATTGCTTTGCACTTTATGCTCCAGAGAGTAGGTCAGTTTTGCGGGGCCATGTTTAAAATAGGAATAGTATGGAACATCTGGCACATACTGTCTGCTAGGTTTCGATTTAATGGCTGCTTCATAAAATGAGGAAAAATCATTGGAGAAAATAATTTTAATCCTCCTTTAGTAACAGATCAGTGCAATTCATTCAGAGATGACCGAACACCAAACTAAATGTGTGGTATGCTAAATAGGGCCAGTGTGATGTGCAATTAACTGAGTAATTAAATTTGAATTGATTTAATTAAGAAGAGGCACATTTCAGAGCTAATGAAGGCCAATTCATATGAACCTTATATCTCAACCGTGTGGTACTCACAGTTCTGACATTTCTTTATGGACATGAGAAGCTTGATTATATCACAGAGCGCCTGAATGTTTCTGTTCATAATGACTGCAGCCACACTAAAGCCTGCCCATGGTTGGGTTTGCCTTTCAGCAGCAGTGAGATTTTACAGATTCTGGGTTCTCTGGCAGTGAGAAAGTAAACATCACATTTCATCTCCTGCTGTTCCACCAGAGGGCCCGTGTTAGTTTAAATGGAGATAAAGTGTTGAAATCTGTAAAAGTGAGATTGTCAGTATCAATGCATGACAGAATGTACTTCACCAGCCCCGGCTGTGACTGAAATGAAAGATACAGAGAGGACAAGCCACAGAACACTTCTTTTGTGTTAGGAGGGTTATACATACGTCAGCTGTAAGCTTTTGATTTCTCAGGAAATTAATCTTTTCATAGGAGATTACATTTGATTTTAATTTAATTTACATGATTTATATATATATATATATATATATATATATATATATATATATATATATATATATATATATATATATATATATCATCTAGTATTTTAGATGAGGTTTTAGATGAAGTGTTGGTATTTAGTGGCTGTGTTTTTTAAACTAGTGGAGAGTGTAAAGTACACTACATTCACATTATGTAGGTTACAGATTTGATATGGAATGCTAACATCTTAAGGTTGGACAATGGAAGTGAAACACCTGTCATTGTAGTGTGGGAGATTTCATGGCTAAATTGGAGCAGCCTGATGGACAATCTTCATTAATTGCACATTGCACCAGTAAGACCATGTGCATCCAATGGTTCAAACATTGTGTCCTGAAGGTGCCGTGTATGAGGACGACAATGCACCAATACACACAGCAAGACTGGTGAAAGATTGGTTTGATGAACATGAAAGTGAAGTTGAACATCTCCCATGGCCTGCACAGTCACCAGATCTAAATATTATTGAGCCACTTTGGGGTGTTTTGGAGGAGCGAGTCAGGAAACATTTTCCTCCACCAGCATCACGTAGTGACCTGGCCACTATCCTGCAAGAAGAATGGCTTAAAATCCCTCTGACCACTGTGCAGGACTTGTACATGTCATTCCCAAGGCGAATTGACGCTGTACTGGCCACAAACTGAGGCCCTACACCATACTAAGTTCACCTCTTTCTCTCTCTATTGATAACTCAAGTGTATCTCCTTTTTCCCTGGTTCGTAATCTGGGTGTCATCCTTGACTCAACACTTAACTCCATAAATGTTTACCTCCATGCCCTGCTGACTCTAGTATTTCTTTGCTAATTCATGAATACAGAAGTGGCTAGTGAACTTTCCTTTAAGCTCCACTCTGACCGTTGTCTCCATGGTCACAGCAGGGACATGTCCAATGGGAGGCCAAGGGTCTCTTCATGATGGAATAGCATTAGCATGGGTGTTGCCCTTTGTGGTCTTTTCCTTGTGTGTGTTGCTTTAATTAAATTGTACGGCTAGCAGCTAATCGTTAATTAAATTTCCCTCTGTGATAGGGCCTGGTGAGTTGAGGTAAGCAGAAAAATATACAAGGAAACATAGGTGGTATGGAGTACAATTAGCTACCCAGCCACTAGCCTGTGTGTGTGAAAGAAGCAGGGACAGTGTATTGATTCTTTCTTGGCTGGGAAATCTTAGCACACCTACACCCTCTCTCTCCCTCTCTCTCTCTCTCTCTCTCTCTCACACACACACACACACACACACACACACTCACACATAACTGAACATTCGATATCCTGCCATGGAGGTGTGTGATCGATTGGTAAGACGAGGTGGCATGTGGCCCTTTGTCTCAGTGAATAATTGCAGCCTGTCCAGAATTCAGAGTGATTTCCTGTAGGCCACAAAGCTGATGGACTAGTTTCACTGCTCAGAGAGAGAGAGAGAGATAGAGAGAGAGAAAGAGAGAGAGAGAGAAAGAGACTCTGAGGGTCCCCACATTGAGGGGCAGCTACTAGAGTGGAGGCAGAGCCCTGAAACGGACAGTTGTCTGGAGGGCTTACGTCTCAATAGACTGGTCTCTGTTTAAAATAGCATGGCTGCCGGGCTGAACACGCTTTTCTATTCTGCCAGCTCTCCTCTACGTAAAGGAAGAATGAAGTGGGAACAAAAAAGACAGGGGTTACAGAAGGAGAGGGAGTGAAAGAGAGAGATAGACTGTGAAAGGACTGAAATTTCACATATATAATGGCTCTCTGGCTCTATTGCTTCCCCATTCTCCACGTCTGCCCCTTTCCATTTATGCAGGATTCAGGGTCGCGCTGGACTGAAATGAGTTTTCTTAGGGTAAATCCCACATTTGGAGGTGGTTCACATCACTCAGAAAATGCAGGAAATGCCAAAGGTAGCCGTAGCTGTCCATTTTTTCCGTTTACAGAAATATTTGTGGTTTGATGTGAGAGAGGGAGTGAGAGGTCGGTATGCTTACACCTCACACGCTGCATTTCTGACCGTCACTGCCTTGAAGTCGCAGTAGGGAGCTGAATTAAATGCCCTGTTTGTTGTGATGTATGACCAGCCCTGACAGATTCTGACCTTAAAGCAATAGTTTGACCAAAAACGAGGAAAAAATATAAAAAACGGCAGGTCTGCCCTTAGTCCTTTGCCTTTATTTATTCAATCAGCCAAAATATGATGCCTGGTTTCATCACCCCTATGGGAGGTTTCAGACTGGAGCGTGTCTCATCAAACCTTACTCTCCGGGGTTGGATGAGTGACTAAACAGAAGGCATCATTGACACAGACTGATCGGTGGATGCTCTTTGGCTTAGTTGCCAAAGAAGCATGTTGCGCAGGCTATAACGTTCAGACACAGGGCTCATTATACCATAGATAACAACACAAAGGTGTCACCTGAACACTCTCTAAAGCTGCCAAAGAGCCTGCTTCAAAGCCGGCTTTCTCTAACCTCATGAAAATATACATACTGGCCGTCAAAGTTCCCAGCCATTTCCAAACCCACACACACACAAACGCCCCATCAGAAGAGCATTAACTAGCAAAACACACACACATGCACACTTTGTAGGCAGTAGGCATAAACATATACCCGTGATCCAGCCAAAGCTAATTACATTTACTGCCAAATACAGCTCTGTCTCTAGCCAGGATTAAAGCTGGACTGTTGATGTTGTGTGTGTGTGTTTGTGAGAACCATGCCTCCTGCTCTCGGCGAGACCTTCAGTACATTTCCACCTGCACAAAAATATTTATCATCTACCAGAGGATCAAAACATCCCTGCTGACTGCGGAGGCCACTCCAAGCTCACAGTAAAAACTTCCATACACTCAACTGGAGAGCAAAACTTCACTAAGGTCAATGTGGAAAAGATACATAGCTCTCACACACTCTGCCTCCATTTGAGAGCTTTAAGAGGGGCTTCTATGACGAGTGCATACTGCTCCCACTCACCCACCCACACACAAAGGTGTGCATGAAGCAGAATATTATTCAAATGTAATTTGGTGTTTTCCGTGCTCTAATACACTTCATTCAACCAATCAACTAATCATCAGCCCCTTCATGAGTTCAAAAGTGTGGCAGAACACAGCTTGGAACCAAATTCAAAGCTTTTGCCTAAAGGTTCATTCAAAACACACATTTACACAACCATCAGTAGATCTGCAGTTTGATTCCTGGTGATGCCTGGTGGCCATTGGCTGGTGTTAGCAGCAGTTCGAAAAGAAGTGGTAGTCAGCTTGTGATTGTGTGTGAAAGAGGGATTTAACACCTAGTAGATGACATTTCCCAACATTTCCCATTATCTCTACAGAAATGTCTTCCTATATCTCAAATATAGGGGCGTGTCTGATATGGGCTCTTTAAAGGACCATTCTTTGAATAGATTTCACATGATGCCAAAAGAGGTTCCCCTCTAAAGCTCTTCTTGGTACCTTTACTTTTAAGTATGCACTTGTGCAACCGTGAGTTGTTTCCAACAGCTTTGATTCAGAGGAGAATTCTAATGTAAACAAAGGCTGGCCTGCTGTGGTGAGGTCTCAGGGCTTCTATTCTGGATCGGTGGCGGCAGGGCTCTAATTAGAGGTGCAGTAGCAGAGTCCCACAGAGGAAATCAGCAGTCTCTCAGCAACAGCAGGCCACTGAGGGCACTGTGCGGAAGCACGTGAATGGAGCCACGGGAACAGAGGCTCTTTTGTGACTTTGGACCAGTCGTTTTATACTCTCTCTCTCTCTCTCTCTCTCTCTCTCTCTCTCTCTCCCACCTCAGTCTCAGATTCACTTCCCCCCCTGTCTCTCACTGTCATTCCCCCTATTCTCTTTATCTTACTCTTTCTATATGTTCTCTGCAACCCTCTCTATTTCTCTCTTTCTCTTTCTCACTCTCATTATTTATCTTTCTCATTATTGCTGCCTCTTGATCTGTCAGCTCCACTGAACACACAGGAGCACTAATGTGGTTCTACAGTTTCAGACTGCAGTCCACCTCTTTGTCTGCATACTTTCTTATCCCTATTTCACCCCTAGCTCTTCATTGGTCAGAAGGACCCCCACGGAGCAAGTAACTGCTGTGAATGATCCACTCATACCAGCTCAACACACACTAACACATACACACCACAACATCAGTGACACTGTAGCACTGAGTATGATCCACCTCCCAAATCATACCTGCTCTGAGGTGGGATCCTGACCATTGTGGAGCAGGGTGACGTGGGGATTAGAAAGTAAGCAGAGAAAACAGGTGGACTGCAGTCTTTAGTTGTAGAACTACAAATGCTCCTGTATGGTCAGTGATGCTGATAAAATGGACAATGAGTGTAGATACAAGGTAGGCGTTCCTAATCCAGTGATCAGCCAGTGTTTATATCTGCTCTCTTTTCACCTCTCTATCACTCTTTCTTTATCCTTTTAATTCTGCTTGCTGTTAATCTGTTACTCCCTCCTTTTGATTTATGTCCATCTTTCTCTCTACTTTTCACTCTCTCTCTCTTGCTCTTGCAATCACTCACTTTATCTCTCTCTCTCACTCTCTCTCGCTCTCCCCTGAATCAGTCCTTCTATCTTTATCTGTCTCTCCCAGCTCTCTCCTCTCCACCTTTGTCTCGCCTCCATTCGATCTCTCTCGCCCTCTCTCACTGCTTCTGTTTCTCTTCTGGTGTGTTGGATTGTATCTTTGTGTCTCTTTGCTGAGGCAGTCTGAACTCTCTGGAGAACGGTCTGTTCTAAGAAACCGAGTGTGTGTTTGTGTGTTCCTCTTTGTTGCACTGACAGGTGCGGTAATTACACATTTCACATTGCCTCTAAATGAACTCGGCACACAGCTCAGTGTGAGAGAGAGGAGCTTGCTGGTGCAGTGCTCAGCATGTCAGCTGCGTATCATAGGCTTGTTGTGTCCTGTGTTTCAGTTAGAGATTAAAACTACAGGCCTTACAACACACACCTACACACCACATCGTTCACATTATACATTTGACCTGCTCATAATTAAAATACGAATGACTGTCACAGAAAACAGGGGTGTGTGACTTAATTACACGAATAAATGCCCTAAATGTTTATATTTACTCATAAGATTTCATATACGGGAAACCAGTGTGCGTTTGCTTGTTTGTTTCAGTTGGGGTCTGAGTGGACAGCTCCAGGGGAATTCACCAAGTTCAGGTCTCAGTCCTCCAAGTCTGTCCAGTAAGTACACACACACACACACACACACACACACACACACACACACACACACATATATATATAACCGGAGTTCCCAGAGGAAAAGCATGCAGACACGGAGAGAACACACCAAACTCAGCTACAGATACTCACCCAGAACGGTGCCTGAACCTACAACCGTAGGACCCTGGGGATGCTATACCTGTTATGCCACTGTGCCACCCTATAATTTCTGTTTTTTCTCTTCTTCTTCTTGCTCTAAAAAAGCAGTTAAATATGTCAGTGTTTCAGGATCCAGCTCTTACCTTGCTGGGCACATATAACACATGTAAATGTACAAAAAGAATACATGAGAAAAAATAAACTAGAAAATTGTGTTATATCCCAACACACATATTGCCCATTAGAGCACAGTTTACACATCATTATATTAACTGTGTTACCCTGAACTGTAATCATCATTGTGTCTTGTGTCTGACTCCTGTGCCTTGGCCATTTTTTCACGTGTCCTCTGTGCCAGTGCACCTGGACACGCTGATGTTGTGATGCTGTGGCTTAGTTCACTTGCTCCTGACTGGGCTGGCAATTAGAGGAAATGGGCTTTTCTTTGTGTGACACTGCACTGCCTTTAATCACTTCCTCCGTCAGGAAATGAATCTGAGGAAGCCGGCTAATGATGGTTTGCTTTGTGATACAGGACAGTACAGTGGGTGCCATTACTTGTACATTGGTAATTTAGCTGTCTTTATATCATTTACTACTATCTTCTTTATCAGTGGATATCCAGGCAGGCTGTGAACGCATCAGGAGCTCTGTAAAACAGAATAAAAACACAGGAAAGTAGCGTTTGCATTCACATCATTTGGTAGCAGGACTTGTTGCTACCGGAGGCGAATTTGTTAGGAGTTGTGCGGTAGGACTCTATAATGTTGTATAATGGTGTGCTTGCAGGTAAACTAATATAATTCTTTATTACAATAATGTGTACTTCAGTAAATCTTGAGGTGATACACTGTCCTTGTGTTAAAGATTACATAAAGCTAAGTCTCTAATGAGCAGAGATTTTATTAAAAGCACTTTCAAAAATTAATCTTTTAAAGCATTAGCAAACTGATTTGTGATCTGACCTTGGTCTGGGCCACTTCCGATGGAGCATAAGCTAATGGCAGCATGCTGTTGCTCAATGCAGAGTGGACGAGGGCTTAATTCTCTGGAGATCCAGCTCAACATGTTTGTCTAAAGCTTGCTAATCTTGTGGATCCATCTGCTTATTAAAGGGCACAGAAAGTACATTTCTGTGGTATGGTTTGTTCCCACTGAGGTCCACTCATGATGTTTGTATCGTGAAGGTTGTATCCAGTATATCGTCACTGTCCAATGAATATCATGTATCTAGGATTTTATTCCAAATAATTTTGGAGCATTTTTCTAGGCCAATTGGTCATGACATTTGACCATGACATGTGACTGCTCTGTGTTCAAATGATGTAGTCAACTAAAAATGGATATACATGTTTTTCATTGGACAGTGATAATATGTAAATGACTTCAGTTCTGATTGGCATTGCAGTGAGTGTTTGATTCAGTTATATAAATAACTATGAGATCAGGTACTGATGTAGGGTGTTAGATCTGTTCACCAGTACCGTTCCAGCCGATTTCAAAGGTGTGGGATGAAGCTCCATCTCTCCAGAGAATGTAGGTCCGCTGCTCCAATATATTATATATTATAAAAACATATATAGAGAGTATCTGTAAATGCATTTTAGAGCGAGAAATGTTTTTAACAATATATTCATTTGTGCATATATTAAGTGAGGATGATACATTTTGAAACAAAGCTAATTTAAAAAATATAATCGAATGATTTCATTGAAAATATAAGAAATCTTAATTTCCATTATAATGGTTTTTGGCCAGAACAACCTCACTTTAAACAGGTTTGTGAGTACTTCAAAATGGATAAATTATTGATAACGTTAGGTTTATGTAAACAGGAATTATGTAAACAGACATATTATTAAAATCTGTCACAGCACTCGAGTTATATCCCATGAGATTTGGTTGCATTCAGCAACACTCACATTTAAGTCCAATACATTATTCACTCTGTGTACATTCTGATTAGAATCCTCATACCCCCACTACTCCACCCCTTTTTCTCCTAAGGTAGGGCTGAGAAGATATGACTAAATGCTGGAAGACCTTCACCTCACACTTCACTCAGTGATCACAATGGGACACTTTCTAACATGCACACTCAAGTTTTGGGAATGCTCCACAAGGTACTGCTATTTAGTGCTTCACATCAATGACACTTTGTGTGCCTCTTATTTTTGCCATGAGTCAAGGACAGCTAGAAGGCAGACAGATGTGATAACATGTTGTATTTTGATCATTTGTAGTTAATGTTCATTTTATATCAACATGGTTCTTGTAGTATTTTAACTCAAATGTTTATAGAAATAACTGGAAATTATCCAATAATGATACATGGGACCTGGAGGTTGGGGGTTCAAGTCCCACTCCGAGTGTCTGTGAAGAGTTTGGTGTGCTCTCCCTGTGTCTGCGTGGGTTTCCTCCGAGTGCTCCGGTTTCCTCCCATGGTCCAAAAACACATATTGGTAGGTGGATTTGGCGACTCAAAAAGTGTCCATAGGTGTGAGTGTGTGTCGCCTTGTGAAGGACTGGTGCCCCCTCGAGGATGTGTTCCTGCCTTGCACCGAGCAATTCCTGATAGGTTCCGGATCCATGAATGAATGAATGAATTATAAATATTTGTAGAGTATAGTCACTTAGAGTACTGGTGAAGTCCACAGGAGATACAATGTCCTAACATGTCATATAATCAATTATATAATTAGGAAGTGTGACTAAAATTAAATGTATATTTAAAACTAGTAAAATAGCAGCAGCAACAGTCAGGATTCAGCACTGAAGGAGTCACTACAAAAGTGCAGCCAAATAATAACGTCTGTTTCAAATTTCTTATACACGCTTCAATTTCCTGCAGGGGCATAAAGGTTAATGTCTTAATTAGCTTTGAGCTAATGTAATGCTAGAATCCTATAGTGGTAATTTATTTATTCATTCATTATCTGTAACCTCTTATCCAGTTCAGGGTCACAGTGGGTTCAGAGCCTACCTGGAATCATTGGGCGCAAGGCAGGAACACACCCTGGAGGGGGCGCCAGTCCTTCACAGGGCAACACATACACACACACACACACACACACACACACACACACATTAAGTCACATACTCACACCTACGGACACTTTTGAGTCGCCAATCCACCTACCAACATGTGTTTTTGGACTGTGGGAGGAAACCGGAGCACCCGGAGGAAACCCACGCAGACACGGGGAGAAAACACCAACTCCTCACAGTTATTTATTTATTTATTTATTTATTTATTTATTTATTTATTTAATGTATTTACTTCATTTTTAATGAGTTTTGACATTTATGATGCAAACAGAAAACTATGCTAATAGATACAACTGGTCATTTCATTATGTTTCAGTAACCTACAGTTACAAAGTCCAGCTCAGTAATTTAGCATTTTAAACAGAAAGCCTGAGGACACTGTTAGACTGGGTTTATCTCAAGACCTGTTAATGCAGAAATACAACAAAATACAAATGTGTTTGTAATGCTTTTGCTATGTTTTAGCTATATGCTAATATACTTCCTGTAACAGTGTCAACACACTCCTACGCTACACCTTCTGCCCCAGAACTTTTCATTGGATTTTACTGAATAGTCACCAGTAAAGACTATTCATCTGTGAATCACAGAATAAAGGCATACAGGGATAAAACTATTGTAATATCATCGCTGCCTGAGGCAGCCTCTTCAATCACTGACCTGTTAGAAGGAGTAACGGGTTCTAGTTAGTAAGATAGAAAAGTATAGCTCCTAAGGGATGATGGATTTATTACACCCAACTGGAGGTTAGCATCTGACTGTGGTTTAGCATGAGCTAGTGTACTGCTCCCATCATATTTCCTTCCCCAGTGAAAACAATGATTGATCTGTCAAGAGCAGTGTAGAGAACAGAGCAAGAGGCCGTTGATGGGAATTTCAATGGCTCTGTCCATCACAGCACTGAGCTCCATTTGCTACAATAATGAGAGAGCTCTGCACCCTGAGCGGAAATAAAGAAGGAAGGAGAGAGAGAGAGAGGGAGTGAGACCTGAAGAGACAGGGAGAGAAAGAGATGTGACAGAACTATGACAGTAGTTCAAGAGAGTTATTATGTAACATAATTTAACAGTGGGGACTCTCTCAGCTGCCTGTTACAGTGTGTGAGAGCACCCAGCGAAGGTCCTGCACATATTAGTTTGTTCTCTCTCTCTCTCTCTCTCTCTCTCTCTCTCTCTCTCTTTCTCTCCCCTCTCTGTGCATTGACTATCCTTAAACCTGGCTTTGTCATCCATTGATCTTGATAGCTGATGCTGTATATAGGTATCCAGCAAATCCGGATGTTCTCACAGCCAGTGCCTATGACAGAGTGCTTTATACCACTCCAGTTGTCTCTTGACATTGTGAGTAGTGATCATCCATGTACCTGCTTGGCCATGGAAACCCAATCCAATAAGCTCCCGACAAACAGCTATTGTGCTGGTGTTGCTTTCAGAGGTGGTTTGAAACTCAGTGAGGAATTTTGTTATGCAGTACATGCCTCAGCACTTGGTAATCCTGTTCTATTCTAATCCTGGCCTACCGCTGTGATTTGAGCTGTGTCATTCTGTGCTTAATTGCTTTGTAATTAGTTTAATGTTGGTCTTGTGGGCATGCAATATGAATGTAGACCCTATAAATAATCAGTTTCTTCCCTGTGTCTACATGCAGAAGTGTTCTGTTTTTGGTAGTGATATCCTGCCTTGAAGAAACCCAATCTTGAACAGGTTAAATTAAGTCTTGGTCTTTAAAAATCACAAAGCTGGTGTCACTTATCCTTCGCACATGGTTTATGAAAACTGTTCCTCAAAATGGTACCACTCTTCAAGTCAACCTAGGAAGGAATATGTTAAGGAAATCAGTTGTTTAAGCAGCCATGCACAGATCTCACTTTTATCTGATCTGGTTCACAGTTTGTAGAGTTTACTCAGAAGAGTTTGTTTTTGTCAGACTCATTAAACATGGCAGGTATTTTTAAAAAGATTGTTAATGACAGTCTATTATGCAGGAACAATGGTCAGTTCAGGCTTATGGGCAGTTGCAGTAGAGTGTCCCGATCTATCTGTAAATGTCATGTTTTTTTTTTAATCATTAACTTATGCCAATATAATTATTATATTTAAATTCAGCGGGTCCCCGACTTACGAGGTTGATCCATTCCTACGTTGCGTCGTAAACCGATTTTCGGTGTAAGTCGGAACATAACGTAAACATTACGTAAATACTGTACGTAAATAACATACTGTAAGCACTTATCCTATCCTAACACCTATCCTCTTCGGTCCCGAGCCACCTAATCGTGTATTCTTCCGCCGCGCACACCAAACACGAAGTTCGTGTTACGACGTTTACAATACAAAACCACTTAAGTCGAAACAAGGCTTTATACAGTAAAAGGGAGATGTGTCATAACCACGAAACATCGTAACTCGGGACTGACGTAACCCGAGGAGAAATTAAGTACTGAGTTACCATAAAATGACAAAAGAACAGGAGAACATTTTAATTTTGAATTACAATTATACTAAGCAAAAAGTTTCTATTTTTTTTTAAATAGTATTAATTATGCTTTTAACAGCTAATAAACTGTGTGAGTGCAAATGAATGCAAAATTAACTGGTGCAGTGGAAAACTCCTTGTTTGAAATGTGTTGCAAAATTGTGGTAAACTGTATATTTATTTGTCACAAGACTCTCAAAACTTGACTTGTGATTTGATGTTTTTGAAGCATTATTGTGGGTTTTGGTTTCTAGTAATAGTAGTTATATATATATAATATATAAATGCAAATAAATGCCCAAGGCCTTTGCCAAAATGGCTGCAGAGTTAAGAGACAGTCTTTAATGTCTTTAATGACTTATGTTTGAGTTGCTGCCTTTTCAAAGCACTGCCAAACTAAACTAAACAGTATCTACTGAAATATCCAGCTGCTGAGGCAAAGCACCTTGTCATTGGCCATATGTTCACAGCTAAAGTGATTGTTGACTGTATATACACATACTGCAGCACTGCTGCCTGTGGTAACACTTCTGCGGAGGCTGCGGGAGCTAGAGTTTTTAGCTCGTCTTAATTCGCCTCTGGCCACCACCTGCTGGGCCCGTCCCTTCACTTAATCACATTTCAAATCTCTCTCTAACACTTCATAATGTGTCTTATTTCATCTGAGTCATGCTCTGCGCCTCTCTGTGAGGGAAAACATCAACTTCTCAGGGAAAGAAATTCATTTTGATACATGTTTTTTTTTTTTTTCACAGCTCCCTTCTGAAAAGAGCAGTGATGTCCTCTGGCATATTAATGACTCTGCAGTTCTGATGAAGCTTTTTGTAGAGAGAGAAAAAAAAGGAAAGAATAAAAAAACATGATCCAAATGCCCCCACACGAACAGTCACTGCCTCGCTAATCACACTGCATTATATAATTCGTCCACAGCCCAGAGGCGGATTAACCGATACAAGAGCGCTAGACTTCACAGTTCCATGCTCCTCTGGGCATCTTAGCTGCATGTCTTTGAAACGCTGTGAGGGAACAGAAAGAGGCTCTGAAATATGGATGGATCTCAGGATCGCCTGCCCAGAGGCGAATGGGACGTCAAAGGATGAACCTAGAGGAGCCTTTTCTTTTCGGATCCAGGTGTGAAAAGGGGGAGAGCGGCCAGAGAAGTGTGGCGGTAAAACAACGTGTGTTAATAAATGTAAATACAAATTTAACTGCTTAGCTAGCTGATAATACCAAGTAAAAGTAACATACTCTTAGGTCCCACCACAACAAATTAACAGTTTAACGTTTCACTGATATTATTGTTGGTATAAAATAAAAACCATGAACAATACTTGTTTAATATTTGGGCTGGGGCAGTTAGCAGTGTTGATGTGGGTTAAAACTGGGCAATGACACATTACAGATTGAAAATATCTTGTTGTCATAATACCATTTGTCTATATAAGTGTCTGTCACCTTAACACTTTGATTAATGAAAGTGATTAATGTAAGAAGAAAAAGAGAAATAAAGCTGGTGATTCAGATTAAGGAGCAGTGGGAACATTCATTCATTATCTGTAAGCGCTTATCCAGTACAGGGTCACGGTGGGTCCAGAGTCTACCTGGAATCATTGGGCGCAAGGCGGGAATACACCCTGGAGGGGGCACCAGTCCTTCACAGGGCAACACAGACACACACACACACACACACACACATTTTGGAGCATTTCTACTGCTTCATTTGTCATGAAATTTTTGCACAATGCGATGAACAGCAGCTGTGTTCAAATGATTTGATAAAAACTAAAAATCCACAAATATGGAGATATATGTTCTTACTGGTGTTTTTTTTTTTTTTTTGTTAACAGCGACAATTTGCAGTTTGGTCAAATTTGATACTATCTAAAAAATGCAGAGTGTGTCAATTACTATAAAGCCATTTCTCACTGTAAAAGTATGAGATTGATGTTGCCTCCACAGATAATAATATCTCACTGACCTGTCTAATGAAGGAGAAGGTGGAAGTAGATATTTGGAGCTTGTAAACTTGTAAAGCTATTCGAGTGGGAAAAATCAGACATCACATATCAGCGGGGAGGCAGCTTTAGTAACTCATTTGACCACTCTGCAAACAATTTAGTCCTTAGTGGGACACTTAATTGTCTACCGTCTACTAGATCAAAACAGAGGCTCTAGGAAGGTGTGCTGTAATTCGGCAGGAGGCCCAGGCGTGTTATACTCCTCACACTGAAATCTTGTGCTATCACTGTTAGCGCCTGCTAATGACTCACTCTGATCCTTGTGCTGTTTTCTGGGTTGGTGGATTCTCCAGTCCCTGGAGGACATGGGGCTGGCGTCTATTTCAAACTCTGTGAAGTGTTGTGGCTGCAATCCCAGAAGTATAGCATTTCACATGGAGATGACTCACCACAAATGCACAGCTATCGAGCAGGAGCTGCATGAATTTTAATGATACTGTAGCTCCCTCAGTCATGCCGGAATGAGCCCTCTGCCTAGATTTAAGTATGGTAGAGGTTTGATTGAAAAAATGGCAGATTTTTTTAGTACCTCGGCAAGGGATTAGTGGTACTGGGACTCACCTGTACATGCACTTGATTTCTTATTCTTTTTGGCCATTTCTTTTTGGTAGAAGGAAAGCCCAGGATTATTCTACACAGCGTACATAAAAAACATACATAATCATAACATAAACACAAACATACATGGGCATAGGTATTGCAGTGCTGGCTGGTGAAAAAATATTCTTCGCAGTGTGTACCACATTGTCCGTTTCAACAATCATCCCAAGTCTGAAGGACACCAAAGCTCTTCGAAAAATCAGCCATTTAAGCTGTTATTAATGTGCTCAGATGTGTGGTACATGACATATATGAATCATACATTATGGAGCAGTTCTGAAACATAAAGATATTTTAGCAAAATCACTTAATTATCATTATCTAGAGAAAACCTGGGTTCAGGACTCTGATTTATCATCAATAACCATCAGGTCTTTACTTCACAATGAACTTACTGCTTGGGGTGAGAGATGAAGCGCTCCTGAGGCATCAGATTCGAGGATGCTGATTGGCTACATTTATTTTGCTATGCTTGTATTTCCTTTCAACAACTTTTTTATGATTTGCTGCGCTCCTGTCATTCACCTGAGCCAGACCAGGCTCATGGCATATCAGCCAGTGCAGCAGCACAGCCAGTGGAACACTGCTCAGTAGCAACAGAAATATTAATCAGTCCATTTTATATATTAAACTTTACATTTGTAACATATTCATATCTTAATGTTTATGGAAATATGTTTGGTTTTTTTTTAAGTAAAACAATTATATTTCCACCAGGGAAGGTGGTGCCCTCTATTGACCCTGTTTGGTTCCCTCTTTGCAGCCTCCATTGTTCAGAAAGAATTATTCCTCCTGAGGCCCCCTTGCAAGTTTGAACTAAAATGAACTTGTCATTATGCAAATTACAGCAGCATATGTTTTTAAAAAAATTGGCAAAATCATCTAATTTGTACAGAAAATGTACTGTGTATTTTTAACTGGCTAATAAAATGATCACGACAGTAATATCTTCTCCTCCTGTCTGCCCATATGAAGAAAACACATGGTCCTGGTCTGGGGGGTGCCTTCTGTCCTTATCTGCGAGTCCATAAGCAGCTGAAATTCCATGATGCTAAATGAAGAACATGTCAGAGAATGTAAATATAAACAGTTTTATGACAGAGTCGTTTAAATATTTATTTTTTGCCATCTCACATCTCATCTGCACCCTGTAATTCCTTCGCTGCAGAGATGGAATATCCATGCACTAGATGTCTGAGCACAGCTGCTAGGATTTGCCTTCATTCAGCCCCCAAAATGTTAGTGAGGTGCTGAGTGATAACTGGCTCAGGATCAGCAATCTAATTCATCCCAAATGTGTTTAATAGGACTCAGATCACTGAGATACTTTTACATGAAACTCAGCAAAACACTTTTTATGGAAACTTTGTTGTGCTGAAACAGGACAGAGGCATTCCCAAACTTTTGGACGCACACAGTTGTGCAGACTGTCCATATACTGCAACTAAGGGACCCATTAAAATAAGAGCTCCACACCATTATTCCTTCTCTATCAAACTCTATTAAACTGGCACCATGCATTCAAGCAGGTAGTGTTCTCTTGGTATCCATCAAATCCCATCAGAATCCATTACAATCCATTCAAATTCATCATACTGCCAGATGGTGAAGGGAAATTCATTACTTCAGAGCACAGCTTCCAGTGCTGCAAAATCCAATGGCATTGTGCTGTACATCTCTACCACTGTCCAAGTGTTTTTTTTTTTTTTTATTTTATTTATTTATTTATTTATTTTTATTTGCTTTGGTCCTTGTAATATACGAATACAGAGTCACTAGTGTTGTGTTTATATTCATTCTCAATCCCAGATGAGTGGAGTCCATCTACGTGCTGTGAATTTGCATCAGCGAGGTCTTGGTTTACACAGGACTATCAGACGGCTGTCCTATTAACTTGCACGGATAGTAGTGGTAAATATTCCAGAATATAATTATTATTTGCTGGATGAGTAATGGAAAGCTGCTGTTTTTCTCCCTTTTGGTTGTTGGCGAGTGGCAGAGGACTCTGCTGAGAAAGCTGGAGGGAAATGCTGCTGTGAAGAACTGAAGAGATGTATCTGTGTGTGGAACATGAGTTTAGCAACCAGAAGAGGTGAAGTGAGGTGAACCTGATGGAGAGAGGAGCTACGTGATAGGAGCAGAGAGGAGAGGAATTGAGGGAGGTGAGGGAAAATGGGAGAGGAGATGGAAAAGAGGAGATGAGATGAGGCTAGGGCAGAGGCCAGGTTTGTAAAGTTGATGAGGTCCAGAGAGTCGTGAGCTTAAACAAGAGGAGGTAAAGACTCTGTGTGCCAAGCCTGAGGTCCAGTTTGCCAACAGCTTTGGCCACGGTATTCCAGGTAGACCTTCTGCATGCTTCCTAGACACACACACACTCACACCCAAACACACCCACATATTCTCTGCCCTGCATCCTCAGAAACCTCTGAATAATTGAGAACGCAGCAGCCAGCTCGGCTCTGTGAGAGTATTAAAGGCTGGCACAGCAGGAGGAGCTGCTCATGCAGGACCCTGGGCCTAAGAGATCTACTCCAGCTCCACAGATGTAGACTTTCGCTGTGCAACAGATATGTCCTGTTTTAATACTTCTGATCTTTTTTGAAATCTGCAATAATGGAAGAAAAATCAGTAGGAATGATCAAGGCCAGAAGTAAAAGTTATTATTCTGCTGGAGAATGTTCCTGGTCTGAAAAGGAACCGTTCACAGCCTGGCCACAATGTGAATTCATGCAGTTTACACTTAAAGAACATTCCTGGGATCGTAGTTATAATACAGGCAAGGCAAGTCTATTTATAGAGCACCTTTCATACACAAGGGCAAGTCAAAGTGTTTTATAGAATCAAAAGAAAAGTAAGAAGCAGTTAAGACACAAATTTAAAAAAAAAAATAAAATCATTTAAAATAATTATAATAATGCAATTAAAGAAAGTACAGAATTAAAATGATTCAAACAATTAAAATGATACGACAAAAGGAAAGACATTACGGAGAATCACATTCAGTGGAAGACTAAAGTCTGATACAGCTGCACTGTGCTAAGGAGCAGTGTGTGCGGTCGTTTCTTCCCAAAGCAATAAGGCTGTACAATGAGTCTCCTTGCTGCAGGGACACGACTGATCACCTGCTGTCTGAACTGTGCTGAACCACACCATTCTGTTACACGTCCAGTGCATACTGAGCCTGCTCAAATAGGAGTGTTTTTAGTCTTGACTTAAAAGTGTCTAAAATTGGGGATCTTTTAATGTTCTCTGTCATCTAGTTCCATTTAAGGATGGCACAGTAGCTCCATGTTTACCCTTCACCTTTTAAAGTACTTAAGGCGCTTTTCCACTGTATGGAACCTACAAGACTCTATTCGACTCGGCTCAGGTCTTGCTTTTCCCACTGGCCAAATCTGGTTCTGATTCCTGGAACCAGGTATTTTTTCAGTCCCTGCTCTCACTGGGTTCCAACCGTGCCTAGTAGGTACTAATTATTGTACTTATTGGACTCACAATGGCAGCTCACTGTGTTTTGAAGAGGTTTAAATGCTCCTTGGGTCAATAGCAGACAAAAATGTCCAGCCAAACATGCAACAAGAAAAACAGAAAAAAAATTACTACCATCGTTGTTGTGGTTTTCAAAGCCTGCAATTCCTGTTAGAGACAGGGTTGTGTGATGTCAACAGCTCCATTTCGCGTGGGAGCTGAGTTACTGGAAAAGCAATGAGTATTAAGCGAGCTGAGCCGTGCTGTGTCGAGTCAAGTCGAGTAGAGCCGGGCTCATGCAGTCGAAAAAGCCTAGTTTCATACACTGGTCGTACATTATTAAGACATATATAGACAGGAACTTTAAAGTCTATTCTGTATCAGACTAGTAACCAGTGTAAGGATTTAAGAACAGGGGTGATGTGATCTCTTCTGTTACTTCTAGTGAGAACGCTGGCAGCTGCCTTTTGAACCAGTTGAAGCTGTTTAACGTTGTTTTTTGGAAGCCCAGTTAGGAGACCATTACAGTAATCAGTCCTGTTAGAAGTAAATGCATGGATTAGTTTCTCCAGGTCTGGTTTAGTCCATTAACATTAACATTTCTAATCTTATGATGAACAAAACAAAGTGTTTAATGACATGATATTCACTTTTCCATGTGTTGTTGTTGCCTGTACCTTAGAGTACAAGATTGTTTTGAAGTGGTGGGCTAGCACAGGGGGTAACTCCACACTCATTGGACAGAAAATGAAGGGCATTCATGTCCAGGGAGGGGTGTTAGTGCTGCATCAGTAAGAGTCCTTGGTTAATATTCCTAATACTGGCTATGTCTGACTCTCGGCGACGATGGCTTCAATTCTCTCTGAACCACTCCATTGACTGTTCTGTTTAATTACGCTAAAACACCTTCCTGACCTTCGTCTACTTCCATGGTTTTAATAATAGTAATGGAACAAAGCTTCATTGGAGTAATGCTCCATAATCCTGCATGCTCCATAACATTTCACTGTCCATAACGCCATGTTGGTTTTAGTTATAAAGGACTTCACGTTAAGTGCGCTTCCAAAAGATAAATGAGGCAGGGAAATAGTTTTTGAAAAGGCATATTCTAATGCAGAAGCCCCGCTTTTTCTTCCACTAACAAGCTTCAACAAAGAAGATATTTTAAGTCTGATTTTTCCCATTCCCAAAATAAACAAGTTAATGAGTGGTGCTTCTTGGTGAAATGTTTGTGGGTTTATGGGCTGTGCTCTGTATTTTTCAGAGCTGCTCTAATAGAGTACAGTAGCAGTGGGCCAAGCTCAGGCTCACACACTTCCATCTGCATATGGCTGGCCTCGTATCGTCTCAGTAATTAAAGGGAAGACTAAAGACTAGGCCCGCAATTAGATGCACAATTAAAGACTCATCTTGTCTAAGTCCCGCTCTCGCTTCCTCATTCTCTCTCCCTTTCCCCTCTCTCTCTTTCGCCTGTTTTTATCTCTCCCTCAAACCCTCTCTCTCTCTCCTGCTCTAGTTCTGTTTTTGTCCTTCTTTCCTCAATCCTCCACTCTCTGTTGATGCAGCTCTCCCATCCCTTTGTCTCATACATGCTTCTCTGTCTCTCTCTCTCATGCGGTGTTACTGTGTCATTTGTCATAATAAGTGTTGTGGGTAAGTTGTACTGGACATACTGTCCTTCATCAGCGTTTTTCTGCTCCCTTCTTCCTCTCGCTGCAGTTCAGTTTGAGTGTAATATCTGTCAGGAGAAAAGAAAAGCTATCTGCAGGGTGTATGTAGTTAAAGTTAATAATGAGTTCCTCTTCACCTGCACAGTCATTTGGATGCTGTTCTCTCTGTCCCCTGCTCTCTACTGTCCCACTTCTGAATGTCTCTATCTTCAACATCCAGACAGAGTCTACTGTCTTTATAGAGCTTTTTCTTTTTTCTTCTCTCTCTCTGTTTTTTTTTCTCTTGTTCTTATTATCTGGGTGAGGTGGGTACTGTCTTCTTGTTCTCTTTTCCTGTCACTGCACTACAGGCCCATTGTGGTGTGTGTGTGTGTGTGTGTGTCTATGGGTATGTGTGTTTAAAAGCAAGACAAAGAAAAGGATACAAAGAAGGAAAAGGAGAAATTGTTTTCATCAGGCCTTTTATCTGCTAAGTGGTGTCTGCACAAGGAATGTTATATTAAACAATTGCACAGTTTTGCACTCCAAAGTTAATTAAAGATTAAACCGCATGACTACAGTGAATGCAGTAATAGTAGCAGATCTGCTACATCTCTGCTCAAGTAAGAGTATTTAGTTGTAATCATTGACTGTAGGCAAATAAGTATAGAGCTCTGTCTTAGTGCTCCTCGTAGTAAATCTAGTAGTAATTGCATTGACTGCATTCTTAAGTGCACAATACTAATCACAGTATGCCATTAGTAAGGGCAGTCTGCATCTTTGTTATGTCTGATGTAAGATTGAATTTACATATAGTGATATCTGTACTTACTGTTTCATAACTACACTGTAATAACTATTATTACTCTCCAATTACTCTAAACAACTGTCTATTAACCGTTAGCTTCTCTCTAAGAACCCTTAAATGCAGTCCAATAATTGAAAATATAAAAGAAATATAAAGGATGCAATAAAGTTAAAACATTCTGACTGTATTAAAGTTATTTTATGTGTATGAAGCATTTACAAATGTGTATATGATGTAACTCAGATCCACCAAATGTGTTGTATTTGTGAAGTTGTTTGGTATTTTGCTGTCTGTTAATTAATATTTTCAGTTTTAAAATCAAATTATAGAGTTTCTTATTATTACATTTTTAAGATATTTTAACATGCATCAACTTAGATTTTGCATCGTATAATTTCACAAGTGCACGTTGTTGTTGTAACAGCTTCTTTCTGTTCACATAATTACACAGAGGTACTAACTTTTGTAGAATTGGTTTTGTAATTAAGCTGGAACATTTAATGGAAATGTCCATTTGAAACACAAGCACAATTATAAAGCCCCACTGGCTATAGAAATATCTTTGAGAAGCTAAAAGTGAAAAACAATATAAACAGCTCTGAGGCACAAGCCCTTATCTGTGTATGGTAAGAAGAGCAGATCCAGAATCCAGTATAAACAACAGTATATTCTTGTCTCTGTCTCTTCATTTTAAACCCAATGCTCAGTAAAACATCAATCAGGAATCAAAGCTCCTCCATTGCTATAGTTTTGTGTTTGCTGTTTACATTAGTGTCATGAGAGAAATCATTCCACCAAAAGACAACCCCCAGGTACCCACTTTCATGGTTTTTGTATGTGATGCATAAAGTACACAGGTACACGAATACAATAAAATATAATAAAATTCAATGCAATATATACAGGGGTTGGACAATGAAACTGAAACACCTGGTTTTAGACCACAATAATTATTAGTATGGTGTAGGGCCTCCTTTTGCGGCCAGTACAGCGTCAATTCGTCTTGGGAATGACATACACAAGTCCTGCACAGTGGTCAGAGGGATTTTAAGCCATTCTTCTTGCAGGATAGTGGCCAGGTCACTACGTGATGCTGGTGGAGGAAAACGTTTCCTGACTCGCTCCTCCACAACACCCCAAAGTGGCTCAATAATATTTAGATCTGGTGACTGTGCAGGCCATGGGAGATGTTCAACTTCACTTTCATGTTCATCAAACCAATCTTTCACCAGTCTTGCTGTGTGTATTGGTGCATTGTCGTCCTGATACACAGCACCGCCTTCAGGACACAATGTTTGAACCATTGGATGCGCATGGTCCTCCAGAATGGTTCGGTAGTCCTTGGCAGTGATGCGCCCATCTTGCACAAGTATTGGGCCAAGGGAATGCCATGATATGGCAGCCCAAACCATCACTGATCCACCCCCATGCTTCACTCAGGGCATGCAACAGTCTGGGTGGTACGCTTCTTTGGGGCTTCTCCACACCATAACTCTCCCAGATGTGGGGAAAACAGTGAAGGTGGACTCATCAGAGAACAATACATGTTTCACATTGTCCATAGCCCAAGATTTGCGCTCCTTGCACCATTGAAACCGACGTTTGGCGTTGGCATGAGTGACCAAAGGTTTGGCTATAGCAGCCCGGCCGTGTATATTGACCCTGTGGAGCTCCCGACGGACAGTTCTGGTGGAAATAGGAGAGTTGAGGTGCACATTTAATTCTGCTGTGATTTGGGCAGCCGTGGTTTTATGTTTTTTGGATACAATCCGGGTCAGCACCCGAACATCCCTTTCAGACAGCTTCCTCTTGCGTCCACAGTTAATCCTGTTGGATGTGTTTTGTCCTTCTTGGTGGTATGCTGACATTACCCTGGATACCGTGGCTCTTGATGCATCACAAAGACTTGCTGTCTTGGTCACAGATGCGTCAGCAAGATGTGCACCAACAATTTGTCCTCATTTGAACTCTAGTATGTCACCCATAATGTTGTGTGCATTGCAATATTTTGAGCAAAACTGTGCTCTTACCCTCTGCTAACTGAACCTTCACACTCTGCTCTTACTGGTGCAATGTGCAATTAATGAAGATTGGTCACCTGTCTGGTCCAATTTAGCCATGAAACCTCCCACACTAAAATAACAGGTGTTTCAGTTTCATTGTCCAACCCCTGTACATTTTTCATACAACCACCTGTTGAGCACTTGGGAGCACTTGTTGTTATTTGCAGTAGCTTGCCCCTTTTTTTTGCTTTTAAGAAGCCTATTATTACATTTTCTTAACGGTCAACAGATGTAAACCTGTACCCAATAATCAACACATTACAAAAGCACCACTGCTTTTCTTTAAAATATACTGCAACTGCACTGAAATAGCACCATTCCATGTCAGCACAAATTATAGCACAAATCGCTTCTGTACGTAAATAGCAGCCAATGACAGGCTGATCAGTGTGTGTGTGTGTGTGTGTGAGAGAGAGAGTGTCTGCTGCAGTGCCAGCACACCTGCTCTGATTGATGAATGCTAGCAGGATATCAGAGCAGAGCTGTGTGTCAGGCACTGTTTGCAGGAGGAAGCTGCTTTGTCTAACACACACACACACACACACACACACACACACCCGACACATCTCTGTCCTGAAGGAGCACACACAGTCTTGCCCTTGTACATTTGCATTTACATTAACATTCAGATTTACATTTCATTTACTTACACATTTACATTTGCATCGATGTATGTCAACAGTGCTTTTATCCAAAGTGACTTGACTTGTACAATGTGCAAACAGTGGAAGCCAAGCAAAGATGGAGTACCCAGAGAATCTATAAGGATGTGAGACCTTCAAGACAAGACTCCTGTTGTAGGTGTATCTCATGAAATAAATACACATAGAGAAATTAAAGGCAGTAAATACATATTTTAAATATAATAAATGTTAAATGGTACAGAACTAAACACCAAACTCAAATGTTAAGTGCAGAGAATGTTTTTGTGTATCGTTGCTTTTGAACAAAAAAGTAATTTAACAAGGACGCAAAGTGAAGTGAAGTGATGTTTTCTGCAATGTCCTTGACCACTATCCTTCCCTCAGCTATTCTCTTCACTTTTCTCAAGAGATGGTCATTCTGTCATTCATACGTTTTATACACACTCATTGATTTCTGAAAGGTTTTTGAAAATTGATTTCTTGTTTGGTTTCCTCTTCACTCTTTCTCTCTTTATCGTTACTCAATTTGTTTGTCCTTGGTATTGCTAATTTTTGTTACTCTCTCTCTCTCTCTCTCACACACACACACACACACACATGCGCACACACAAAATAAAAATGCACACTCACAAACAAAACATTCATGTTCACATCTGAATTATTCATTTTATGCATTGGCCTTCCTCATGAATATTAATGAGCACATTTACTCTTTAGAAGCGTCCTTTTGTAAATACCATCTCTCAAATTGCCAGGGTGCGAGGAAACCAAATAAAATAATTAGAGCATGTAAATAAGAGGAGGAGCCTCATGCCAAACCCTGGCACAGCTTTTCAGAACTCATTTCTGCTCCTCGTAGATGAAGCAGTATGTCTGGCTCTGCGTGACGTGAGAAAGTGAGCGGAGGTTGTGTTTGGAGCGGCGCTTTGGGAAGTGTAACGGGGTGTAAAACCAGATGAGAGGCTAATTCTGAATATCACACAGCAGATGTGGGCCAATTGGACGAGATGTGTTTTTGATTAGACGACTGATGCTGCACAGGATGGGGGTGATGATTGGTGGGGGAGTGATGTGGGGAGTGTTCAAAAAGCAGGAAAGGAGCTCATTCATTCCAACCGAAAATGAGGAGGCCACAAATGGAGTTGTTTTATTCTGTCATCATTTGGCATCTCTTCCCCATTCTGAGCTGCACCACATGCAGAATGTTTTCCTGTTGTGAATGTGAATGTGACTAGTTAACACTTTATTTCTGTGGCTCACGGTAGCTGCTTGGTAGATGCCCGCTGTATCATTTCCTGAAAGTCTGAATATCTGTTAAATTCACAATAATTGCACCCTAAAATGCTAAACCTAACACACATCCTAGCCTTAAACCTAATACCTGGCTTTACACAGAGAAGTCTTCAGAGCTTTTATTTGCTTGAAAGTAAATTTCACTCTATTTATTTGTGTCCCCACTCCCACTATAAAAGAAAACCCATCAAGACACCTTTGATTCAGCTTCAACAGAGACTTTATGAAGCATTGCATTAAACGTCCAATCAAAATGCACATATTTTACCACATGATTTTCAAGCAGTATAATTCCAGTTGATTTTAACTGATGTATCAGGGAAAAAAATTGAAATAATTTTTCTGGTAACAATTTATTTTAACTAGCCAGCCGGCTAATGTTAACATGACAGCTGTTTTCAACAGCTGTTTGCACTCATGTTTGTTCTGCTTTGTTACCTTGCTATATTGTGATCTACTCAGCTTTGTTATTCATTTTCTTCTATTAACATAACAAGGACATACAGTGTCCTTGACTCCTAGCTCTGAACACCACAGCCTATGGAGCAAATGAAGGCATAGAGAAACAAATCACAGAGAGTTTTATACAAACAGCGTGTTTGACAAATATGAATCACAAACCTAATATTTAAACCTAACACTCACTTTAAACTAGGGAGATATTTTAGATTTCAAAGAGAGGACACTTGAGGCAGGATGGCACAGGTTTTAGGGATGAGTTCTTGGGGTAAATGTGAGTGGTGAAATGATTGGTGGCACTGTGGTTATGTGTATATGGTGAGGCTACAAATAGTCGATGTATGCATCCGAAATGTTAATATATACATAGATACTGTTTAACAAAACAGCTAACAAATGCTAATTCCATTCAATGTTTGGCCCTAATCTCTTATAAAAGCAAATAAAAATGTTGAAATAACATTCAAGAAACTACCTGAAACTGATCACGACAGCCAACCTGATTAAGCTACATTTTAACAGTGATGTTTTTCAACATTACTAAAAGCAAGCACCATTACATTAATGTACACATATAGACATTTGTATATAAATTTGTGACTGATAAAATGATAATGTGTGTAAGTCCATTCACATCCCCATTTAATATGCTGAGCAGCCCACTCACACACTGGTGTTCTGGCTTTAATAATCCTGAGATTTTGCCTGTTTTCATGTAAAGTTACACAAAAAGCTGTGCAGATGAACTCACCAGAAAGTCAGTAGGAGTAAGATTTGCCCAGTGTATGGGTGTTATATGGACAGGCGAGATGACTTTTAGTAAAATATAGAGCAGAAAATGAAAGGCTTGTGGCTCACAGAAACGCCTCCACACATGTAGATAGGACTGTGATAAATTACCATAACATCTTTCAACACATTTCTTCAGGAGCGTCCAGTAAAACCCTGTAATCTTAAGTGCAATTTGGCTGCATTTCTCAGTGAATGGGGTTTAAGCTGTAATGATGTATGTATGTGAAATCGTGTCTCAGTTCTGATCTTATCTCTGACTCCAACCTCTTCAACACTTAAACCTTCAAGCCTATTTTACTCGCCCTTTAACAATGTCATCAAACTTAATCAAAGTGCACATTTCAAGCAAGACCATAGGGCTTATGGCTAGAACTAGAACGGGAGACAACTGTAAACAGTAAATGCCAAATCCTGGACATTTTTAGCGATTTAGCGATTTAGCGATTTTAGAAATACATCCCAGAAGCATTTTTTAGGTCCCGAATAGAGGATGCACTGTCAGGATGCTGTAATGCGGACTCTGTACCGATCCGTTGTGATGAAGAAACAGCTCAGACAAAAACAAAGCTCTCCATTTACCATTCAATCTACATCCCAACCCTCACCTAGGGTCATGAGACAATCTAGCTTTGGGCAATGACCAAAAGATTATGATCATGGGTACAAGTAGCTGAAATGTTAAGGAGTTTGGACATCTAGGAGAGACCTCCATGCTGCTCCATGTTGAGGAGCCAGTTGAGGTAGATACGGGCATTTGGTCCTGGTGCCTGCTGGACACCTTGCTGGTGAGGTGTTTCAGACATGTCCAACAGGGAGGAGGCTCCAGGGAACACCCAGAACATGCTGGAGAGATTATATGTCTCGGCTGGCCTGGGACCTCCTCGGTATCCCCCTGGAAGGGCTGTAAGAAGTGGCTAGCAAAAGGGAAGTCTTGGTTTCTTTGCTTTGACTGCTTCCCCCGCAACCTGGACCCGAATAAGCAGTAGACCCTAGCTAAGCCCCTTTCACACATGCATAGTAACACAGAAATGTTCTGGAGTTTACCCAGAGGAGCTGTATGTGTGAACACAAACGCCTGCAACCTGTGAACATCTAAATAAAGTGTGACTTGCTAGAAACGTACATAAACTGAAACAGAGAAGTTCGTAAATATCAGTTTTTTTCCTCCCATCTCTTACTGTCTTCACCTCCATTTGCTCGGTACCAAATGGGAAAAGTTTGTATGCTGTGAATGGAAATAGTTCAATTTTAAGAAGCAATCACACAGGAAAAATATTTCAGTTGGGGATTTCTGAGGATGGATGCACAGGAAAATAAACTGATGTGAATATTTTCTTTCTTGTCTCTCCTCAGTCTCATCGCCTCCAGAAGATACTACTTTGAGATTCTGCACAAACAGGATGACAAGGGTTCTGATCATGTGGAGGTTGGGGTGAGTCACAATGTCTATATTCTACAGTACATTCTGCCATAGAACTATTGCAGTGCTACACATCAACCCAGTGCTGGTGACAAATTTACAGTCTCTGAAGTAATGTTTGGACGGCTTTATATGTGGCTGCCGTCAAAGTAATAATTTTATCAGAGTAAGTCTCTGATATTTTTAGTCATATCCAAATTTATAATACTATTAACATTTTGCAGGCCCAGCTCTTGTTTCTGTAAAAGTTTCAGCAGTTTTACACTGGCCTTTACACCCACTTCTTAAAAGCGCTAAGACAAAGACAGTCAAGGCAGTATTTTATATAATCATATATATCCAACTGTGGGGAGTTGGTGTGTTCTCCCCGTGTCCGCGTGGGTTTCCTCCGGGTGCTTCGGTTTCCTCCCACAGTCCAAAAACACACGTTGGTAGGTGGATTGGCGACTTAAAAAGTGTCCATAGGTGTGAGTGTGTGAGTGAATGTGTGTGTGTGTATGTGTCGCCTTGTGAAGGACTGGCGCCCCCTCCAGGGTGTATTCCCGCCTTGCGCCCAATGATTCCAGGTGGGCTCTGGACCCACTGTGACCCTGAACTGGATAAGCGGTTACAGATAATGAATGAATGAATGAATGAATATATATCCAATGGTTTGAAGGCAACTCTATAATGAGTGACCTGTTTAGTCCCTTTACCTTTGACCCATTATAGACACAAACATTCAGCCAGGCACAAAAAGCTTGTACAATGATCTTTGGGCTCTAGATCAGTGGAACTGCATTCTCTGTAGCAATGGACCTTATACCTTTGGGATGAGCCTTTGGGATGAGCTGCAGCTTTCAACGTGTGTTTGAGGACCATGGGAGGGAACCGGAGCAACCTTAAGAGACCTGGAGGAAATAAGCCTCTAGAAATGATCATGTAGAGTTATAAACAGTGAACTAATACTAGTGTAGCCAAAAATTAAGTAAGAGTAACTGTATTATTGTAACAGGCCCTGATTAGATTTCGTTTGGTTTGTCTTTAAAATTTTAAACTAATGACACATTGCATATAAATACTTCTAACTAGCCATGTATGCATCTGAGTAGAAATTATATTGCATTTTATCATGTGTTTTGTACTTTGTGAGCAGAGTCATTTTTGTTCTGATAGCGAGATACTGTCGAGCAGAAATACGAGTTTCTGTGGTTATTCAAGTCATCAACATTACAGATGCCCTTTGCTAAAACTACTTATCCGACTAGAAAACTTTCCCTGTCTTATGAGAGCTCAAATCAGAAGGCTGATAGAGGAGAGCTGTTGAATGAAATGGTGGATTTTGGGTAGTGGATCAGCTGGGGGATTTCTGTAACTTATCTTCTAAAGCTGATTTTCTGGGCCCTGTTTGAATAAACAAGGACTCTGTCTCTCACCCTTGTGAGCAACACAGAATAACACTCACAAATGACAGACTTCATATATTCAAGGCCCAGCCTCCGGCTTTTATTGCTGTCTCTGTCGGATGATGCTAATGTGGGTGTTAGTGTGTTTGTGTTGTGTGGGGATAAGCCACTGTAATGATTTCGGCGTGCAGGCCCACAGCCGGAGATGGAAGGGAGCACAAAGGGATGATTGAAGTGATTTATACTGGCAATACGACTCTTTAGTTCAGAGGCAGAGCAGACAGCCTGATCTGTTTCAGCTTCCCCGAGTGTGACACAGTCTCTGCTAGGCTCAGGATGGAAATCCTTCAAAACCTCTGGGTTCAAACTGGGGTACGGCACACAGGTCTATTATGCATTTGTTTGTTTATCTGTCTTTATCTTATTCAGAGAAAATGCTCTGTCTGGCACTAAAAACAAAAGGCCTCCTTTCATTCCCTGCAATCACAGCATTGTTTCCATCACCCCTGAACTCGGGACACTCAGGAACTCACAGAACTCATAGGAGCTCATCCTAAAACGATTGGCTGGAGTTCCATCACTCTGTAGAAAGCAGTTTCATCGCTCCACAGTCCAGTGCTTGGCTCATGTGTAGCAGCTCCATATTGTCCCATTCTATTCGCTATTGTGTGTTTACAGTTGAACACCTGTACCTGCAAGAGGTGCACCTTAAAAAAGTTGATTACAATCAGTGATCAGAAGCAGTGTTGACAAATGAGAGTATTTGGGTGAATATATTCACTAGATGATGAGATTTTACACTGGATGTGTCCCTAGAAATCAGTCACACAGTGATAATAAACTGTGTGTTCTTTGTATGTTGTTTTTATGCACAACTTCTAATTGCCCTGGCTGCAGATTCAGGTGATAAAGCAGAATGGCTAATGGATGCATTTATAATGAGAAAACAACCAGTGAATATTCACAGAAGGCCAGTTGGCTCCAGCGCTGATTACAGACAGGGAGCTGTTTCAGAGATGCATGGTGATTTTGGAACTTTGTGTTCAATTGATTTCCTCCCCACGTAGGAAATGGAAAATGAGGAAAAAGAAACTAGAGTGGATTTGGACAAATAAATGGAAATAGAGAAGCAGTCCATTTATCCTTTCCATGCATGAATTACAGGAAATCACTTTGACAGGAGGGACATGTAGAAACGGCTGAATAGAGAGCGACATGCTTTTTGGCCTGTGGATATTACTTGAGAAAATGAGCACCGCTCTATAGCGAGGCAGACAATATGCTGTACTGTACATTTGCACTGAAAGTAAAAGCAAAAACCTTTCTGTCTGGCCAACTACCTGTCCATTCACACTTTTCTACCAGGCCTCATCTCGCTTTTCTCTTTTCCCATTTCTGTTTGAGTCTCCACTGTCATTGCGTGTAGGGGACTGAGGGTGTATGAAAGTGGAGGAGTGGAGAGGCAGGAGGTTTTAGAGTTATGGGAATTTGCTGTTAATCTTGTACCTAGTCAATGCGTGGTACAAGTTCAGCTTTGAGTTTCCTCCAACTGTTGGTGAAGGTTAAGGCAGCCAAAAATTAGTGTGGGATTATGGGAAATTTTAATTCTCTTTTTTAAAATGACACACATTGACAATTTGGTAAATTTGAGGGTATTTTAACTAATAGAACAAAGAGCATGGACTTGCGGAGTTAAAACGTTTGACTTTAGGTGACAGTTTTTAATAAAATGACATTTTTAAAAAAAGGATTAATTAAAACCAAAAAGCTACTGAAGGTAACTTCAAAGAAATAGTTCAAATAAAAAGCAAGGCAGCAGAAGCATATGCTGCTCCACCCTTAATAAAAGCGTGGGTTCACATGCTCCACCTGCTACATTCTATAGGCCTCTGTGGCTTGAGGTGACTTCATAAAACTTCATTATGAAATAATGGTAACAACAGCTTTTCATTCACTGCCACTCCCTGCCTCACACTTACATGGAAAACAGAATCCTGGGATGTGTGTGTGTGAGAGAGAGAGAGAGAGAAAGAGAGAGAGAGAGAGGGAGTTTTAAAGAAGCTGCAGGGAGGAGAGAGAATCGAGAAGAGAATGAGAACAGGATCATTACTCTTGACATTGTTATTGTGGCTTAGCAGACTGTGGCTGAGAACATTGTCTATTAATGAACTGTTTTATTGGCCCAACCTGATGAGCTCTCCAGAGTCCTCCCAATTAGCCGTTAGCGTCATATCACTGCCAGCACACCGACATCGCACCCTTTCGCTCCACAAATATCAAAATCCTATGCCTTGGCATAGACAGCTGCCTCCTGCTAACATTGACATTAACTACTTTGAGACTTTTAGCCCTAAATCAGTCTTCTGATACACACTATTACTAACTTCCTCCCGAGAACAGGCACTTAGACACAGAACTGACTACGTCTTTCACATTACATGCTACATTGAAAGAAGGGACTGGGGTTGGACCTGAATATTCACAACAAATTCAGGCTCGTTAACATAAAAGTCCTCATACGAATCAACCTAAAACAGCTTACTTACAGCTTCATACCTCAAATTAGACCAACTCCACAAAACTTCTACTTAACCCATTCATACACTGTGCAATAAGTGCGTTCTCAGGCGGCACAGTGGCACAGGTAGTGTCGCAGTCACACAGCTCCAGGGACCTTTACTTTACCTGGAGGTTGTGGGTTCAAGTCCCGCTCCGGGTGACTGTCTGTGAGGAGTTGGTGTGTTCTCCCTGTGTCTGCGTGGGTTTCCTACGGGTGCTCCGGTTTCCTCCCACAGTCCAAAAACACACATTGGTAGGTGGATTGGTGACTCAAAAGTGTCCGTAGGTGTGAGTGTGTGTCGTCCTGTGAAGGACTGGCGCCCATCCAGGGTGTGTTCCTGGCTTGCTCCGGACCCACCATGACCCTGAACTGGATAAGAGCTTACAGATAATGAATGAATGAATGTTTGTATTGTATTAAATCGTGGTGTATATCTTGGTGTATTGTGTTTTGTGTGCCCTTGTGCCCTGCTGCAAGCCGTTTACCACCCTGTAAGCAGTATGCTGAGGCTGGAGAGCCTTAACATATTGAGTCTTAGTACATAAACTCTAAGTAAACCAAAAAATCTCAGTCTCTCTCCCCCAACTCCCTCTGACTCCCTCTGACTTTATTTAGCGTATCCTTCATCTGGTGTTTCACATTATGATGCTACTGACAGGTACTGAACCAGATTGAGTGAGAGGAGTTTCGTGTTCCCTTCAGTCTGTCCTCGGTTTGTGTGGCTTGGCTTTGAGTGCTGTCTCCCAGCTAGAAGCTCTGACTTTGTCTTGCTGGCTCATTACTTCAGTAGGGAGGTGGTGCGTGGCCCACAGTGAGGCTTTAATGAGCCCCCTCACCCAGCTTCCATGGCTCTGACCGTACACCTATTATCGGTATAGAAAGGACCAGCATTCTTGAGTCATAATTGTTTCATCTTATTTATATGTAGCACATCGGTTTTGTTGAGGCTTAAACAATGGCAGTAAAGACTGATCTCTTCATCTATTAGCATTTTTATTAATTTATTTGCATGTGTTTGTGCGTGTTTGTCATGTCATCACATTTGCTTTGTGTGGAACAAGGTTTCACTTTGTTTACTCATTTGTTCATCCATCTGTTAAAGTGCTAATAAGCCCTGGTTGTCAGCTCTGGAGCTAGAGGCAGAGCAAAGGAAGCACTTCGGACATGACTAGCACTTTCAGTGCTTTGTGAGTAGCGCTGGCGGAAATCATCAGCATGGTGAGAGAAATGAATTTTATCACATTAGGAGCCAAAAATAACAGCCTCATCGGCCCAATAAGCCCAACGGCAAGGACGCACAGGCAGAGAGAGAGAGAGAGAGAGAGAGAGAGAATGCAGCAGTGCGTTCCAGTAATGCAGATTTCACGCAGATCTGCGCAATCACTGATCTCCAAAACATTGCATCATGGAAAACAGCACGTATGTGATATACGCTGGCATTGTGGAATTGCATCTTAAATGTGTCCTCAACGCTGGAGCCAGAGAGATTAGAATCAGGCGCCGTCAGCCGTTCAAATAGCTGCGAAAACTCAAGAATAGCATCTGAGCAGTGTTTCATAACTCCTCTCCAACTCCGTCTCTGCCATAGCCTGCAAAAGGTTCCAAAATAGTTGTGACAGTAGCAAGCAGTGTGAAATTTTGAAAAACATCTTAAACAGGGGATGTAATCATGCCTGGGTGTACTAGGAGCTCTTTATGAGGGAGGATGGGTTGAGGCTTGTAACTTTGTTAAAAATTGTACCCATGAATAATCCACTTTAAAGCGCAGTAAGTGGTTGCAGATATTTTTCATTATTTCACCTGATGTGAAGGTAGAATAGACAACAGTGAAGGCCCAGTAAAGAACATGGTAGTGAACATGTTGCCTGTCTCTGTGTGTTTACAATGTGTTATAGTCATCAAATTTAAATTGAATTTACATGATGGTTGTTTTATAATATAATAATGATTCTTAATAAAATGTGTTTTTCTAAGAACAGAGTATTTACTCAGTTTGTACCAGCATTTCACATGTCATCCTAACATTTTTTTGGAACTGAACCTGCATCTCAAATTGGATGCTGTGGGCAATTCATTCTATCAAATGGAAGAGAAAACTCAAAACCAGCATCTGAGCAGTGTTTGATAATTCCTCTCCAGTAGCTGTCTCTGGCTTTGCTGTGATGTTGCGGTTAGAGGACAGTTGTTGCGTTTTCGTCTTTGTTCTTTCATCGCTCAGGCTTCCTACAGTGGGTCTCCCATGGCAACACGCGGCTGTTCCATGGGCTTTGATTGGTGGAAGGGCCTGAAGTCAAGAGCCAAAGACAAAAGCCACATTGAGCCTGGAGAGTGTGAGTGCACTGGGTGCCTGAGGACTAAATGATACGAGTGATGAGGAAGCTGGAGAGCAGTCGCACTCTTTTGGGTCTTTTAGGTTCGGGTGAGCTGAAAGGTGTTCTTTCAAGAAGAAGAAGAGTGTAGAAAGAGACAATAACCCACCTGTTGAGGGTGGGATTTGAAAGATTAAAACACGCTCTGAACATTCTGAATTTTAGGCATATTCCTGGGGAAACAATATCGTAAAATAAGTATGCAATACTTTGCACCTGTTCTGAATATACTTATCCCTGAGCTTTTCTTGCAGAAGTGTTGTTTCATAGCAACTGTTGCTTGGTTGGTTGGGAACAAGGAGATTTGCTGCCAAACAGCCCCAGGGTCTTGAGGTCCAGGGTTAGGAGTCTGGTGTGTTCTCCCTCTGTCTACAAGGGTTTCCTCCAGGGGCTCTGGGTTCCTCCAGTAATCTAAAAACATGTTCTGAGGTGGACTGTCTACACGAAGTTGTACAGAGAACCGCACATCAGAGCATAAGAGTGTGTGGTTGACTGAGTGAGTGTGGGATGCTCAGCAGTGCCCTGCCCAGGGTGTGTGCTTGCCTTGCGCCCAGTAATTCTGGATGTGCTCCAGAGAACCTGAACAGGACAAAGTGGTAACAATAGATGAATAAATAAATGAATATTGCTATTTTGTATAAAGCTTTTATATTATTATTATTATTATTATTATATAGGAATTTTAAGTATCATCTGCATGTCATGGATGTAATTATCTGAGGATTCAGAAATTGGGTAATAATCTATTAATAGAATCAAAAAAAGGCCAAAATAAAACAACAAATAAATTCCAACTTAAACCCATAGATTTAGAATTTGTGCTTCAGGGTGATGTAGACTCTTTTATAACGAGCCTCTTATTGGTGTAGCATGGCGTACCTGCTTGAACTGGAAACCGAACCCCTGTCTGCTTTGTTACTATGTATTTTCACTGTGTATACATTGAATTATTAAGATGTATTTATGAACAGCATTGCAGCACAATATATATATATATATATATATATATATATATATATATATATATATATATATATATATATATATATATATCCTGATGTGCCTGCATTATTCCCTCACAATGCACCGGAAATGAACATTGAATTCATTACGGCTGCTAGCTTTAGTTGTAATATGTTTGGTTTGAAAGCCGTGGGACGTAGTAGAACACTTAACAAGGGGAGGATGAAAAAGAATATGAAGTTCAGTGAGGAAGAAATGTTAATGAATACAGCGTAAATACATTACTTCCAACAAAAACATTGTATTGCAGTGTGAAACAAAACAGCCTGCGCAGTGTTCTGTGATGTGTCTTTTCACTTGCACGTCTGATCCTCAGAGCTGGGTAATGTTATTCTACTAAACCATATTTTCCTTTGTTCTCATGTATTCCTTTGTTGTTATAGTTCATGTACGGACATGTCTCCAGATTATCTTAATATTTTAATGCTATGATGATGCATCATACTGGATGAAATACTGACAATTTCAGCAGCCATTTCAATTTTTGTATGACACAAAAAATATGGTGCATTTTTGTCCAAAGGGCGAGCCTCCACCCATTCTTCTCATAAAGGACTTGTATTTTAGTGAATGCTGTTTTTCAGCATGATTGTAGTTGCCTAAGTTTACTTTGTCCTCACTTTTTTGTTTGCTGGCGTGAACAGAAACGCTGATATGCTGCTTAACAGCTTAACGCTGATAAAGTTAAACATCAAATATTTTGTGTCTGTACTGTTTTTCAGTTAAAGATGTGTAAAGTGGTCAAATCACTGCTTTCTCTTCTTTTTTGGAGCTGAGGTTTTTCCATAAAAAGTGATTCAGATTCACACCTGACGCTGGTTTTTGCAGGCAGTCTGCATTCTAATATATTTTATCTCTTTAAAACCTCGTTTTGTGAAAAAAAAGGTGTCCTTATTGTGAATTGCTTTGCATCTGTTCGGAATTTATTTGCATAAGTATTTGGCAAAGCATCGTCCCGCTTCAGCGTGCACATCTACAGTGCTTTATTAAGCTCCAAATGTTTAGTGACGTTAATTCCCTTTTGCTCGTGGAAGCTCTTAACTGACAGTGACAAGGTGCCTTACAGAGGACATTTAGCATCTGATGCTACAGACACTGTAGATGAAAAAGCTGTGATATGTTTTAGCCTCTCCCTCCCTCTGTCTTTGCCAGGAAAATGCCCTGGCCTGTTTGATGGGAGTAACACTGTCACAAGCCCTTCCTACCAGACACAAACATGATTAAATACTGCATGGCTGCCTTTGTCATTTTGCTCCTCTCTTGGTACATTTTATTATTTCCCTCCTGGTATTGATTTTTTGGCCTTTTCTGAGACAAGGTACAGAGCAATGAATAGTCCCTCTGTATAACTCCCACACCAACTGTCAGCAAAGACTTGAGGCGCAGTACAAAGACCGCAGCCAAAGTCAGAGCTAATGCATCCCTGACACAACTCTGGAGCTTTTTTGCAGTTTAGTAACTTTTTTATTTGTCCCATATAGAGGCCAAAAGCTCAGATTATGGAATCCTCCAATGACTAAGACACCCACATTTATCATTGAGAAAAGGCTTTTAAGTGCTAATGGATTTCATCAATACACTCCCCTAATGTGATGTGCACATTACATTGTACAGACTTGTTTAACAGGCGATGCGGATGGAAAGAAAGGGCAGAGAGAGAGAGCAAGAAATAGAGAGAGAGAGAGAAACCTTCACGAGATTTAAAGGTCCCCTACTGTTTATTTTTTATTTTATTAAACACTTTCTTTGTTGCTGTTTTAAATATGCACTTTTTTATTAAAGAAAATGACTTTTTTTCTCCAAATGTCACTGAAACCTTAAGGTCATTAATTATGAGTTAAATATGAATTTGACATATGAATTTGAAATATAAATGTTGCTTTATGCAAGCTGACATTTTTTGTGCCTTTGACTGACATCACTACGTTAAGGAAAAGTAAGGCTACTATTATAATTAATCAGCCCTTCAGCAATAAGTTTAGATCCCCAGCTTGGTCAGGAACTCTACCCTATACCATCAAAAGCCATTGGGCTAGACACCTAACGTTGCATATCCTACATTAAAATGATTCAAATTCTAATGGGCTAGCTTTGAAAATTTCATCATGGTCACATTAGGTGATAGGGGATATTTATCAAGCCGGAGGATTATAATTAGCTATTAGCTATATACTGGTTTGTAATTTGCTAATGAGACAAATTTAGAGCAAAATTACACAAAATAATTCAACCCTGGACTGGAGATGGGTGGGGTGGAGCCTCTGCAAAACATGTGACAAAAATTCTAACCTTAAAAATGAATTTTAGCAAGCAAGCTAGCAGATCTGTTTGGTATTGCTAGATTACTAATGCAGCTAGCTAAAAGTACATATACCAGTACTATAAAGGCTCACATGTAGCCTTACTACTAACATGTTATGGGATACATGAAGGTTTGGACATGAACATTCCTCCTGTCCATGGCTTTTTTGTATAGAATAAGTTTATGATTGGCCCAGCACTGTGTTTTGCTCAGCTGTCAATACAGACCTCCAGAAAATGAACTGACCTTGGGGTTATATTTGGGCTGATATTGTTTGGAGCATTAATGCTATAAGAAATGAAGCACAGCCACTTGTTTGTAGTGCAGTCTATTGGTTGACAGTGTGATTGAGTGACTATTAGGCAGCAGCACAAACACAGTATTCTTACTAGTTGTGTTTTGTCTGTGCTAGCAAAACACAGATTTAGATTTGTGAAGTTATATTTCCATTTGCGGAAGACAGTAGACAATTGGTCTGTTTTTTAAAATAAACCTGGACTTATAGAACAGCTACAGTCATTTATGATGCTCTTATAAATGAGGATGCCATTTCTCACCAGTAAATAGTTTACATGGGGAAACAATGGGGGAAAATGATTTTCTTTTTCTTTGGGGGTCATACTCTGGAGGTCTGTATTTGAAAATCTATATTTGAAAATCTAATAAGAATGGAAAAAAGATTTCATTTGTCAAATGCTGCTGCAAGTGACTCCTGGAAGTGTTACAACACATTTTCCCACTTAATTCGTGTTGGCAAAATCAGCTCATGAATCTGATTTGTCCAAAGGGACGTGGTGGTTCAGGTAAATGTTCTGGAATAACTCGTGGGTAGGGTGGAAGGAAATAAATGGAAACAGAAGACAGAAAGTTTAAGTATGTTGGCTCTGGGTATTTGAGGCAGCTCACAGTTTGTGCTGTGTCACAGTAGTAGGGGCAGTGATGGATGGTGCGGATGGCGTCTTTTGAAGTGTCCTGGGTGTACAGTAATGTTCCAGAATACAGCACACAGCCACTCCGTCTCTGTCCTACTCGACCTTCAGCCTCCTGCAGACTGTACCGACATCACCTCTGTATATTGAATTCACTCTGCCAAATATGAAATATGTGAGTTTAAAGCAGAACTAGAGAAATGAACAGAACAAAGGGAAAACAAAAACTAAACACGGAATTAGAACAATGCTAAGAATACATACTTACAACACTGAAGAACAAACAACAATTCAGGCGTTTATATTCACAGGGAGGAATACAAGGAGCACAGTATGTCACCACAATAACCAGTTACTCCCAGGTGCAACACATGTCAGGGTGTTTAGCAAGGAATGAACAAGGACAGAGAAATAAACAAAACCACATGAACAGGAGGGAAAGAGGGCCGGCCAAGTCTGGATGTTACAATATAGCAAAACATTAACAGAGCACTGAGCAAAGTGATAGAGTCCTCCCAGTCCTGCAGTGAGCACAGAGCAAAACATCTAAACATGCCCCAGGACTGCCGCTCATCACATCAGCTACACATGACTACACCCACTCACTGCTTGCTTGTGAGGCATAGGGTTTAAAAAGCGTAATGACTTAACGAAGCTGTCGACAAGCTTAAGACAAAATAGAAAATAAATATTTTGTGAGGAAGAGAGGCTGATATTCAGAATAAAGTTGTTTCCCACCAGTTTGTAAAACCATAATGCAAGCTGTGGTTGTATTTTAATTCAGTGTGGTTAGACTTTACTTCTAGAGGGCTTTTAACAACTGGAAATATTACACAGCATCTTTACAGAATTCTGGGTGACTGCCCCAAGTCAGTGCTGCTCAGGTGACAGTGGCAAGAAAAACATGAGAACATGAGGAAAAAAGCTAGAGAGGAACATTGATTCCAAAAATGGACCCATTGTCCCCTAGTCAACCCTGAAAAAAGAGCATGATTGTTATTAATGAAAAATGATGGATTTACATTAGTGGAAATAAAAATAAGAAATAAAAATTTTGGTTACACTATGACATTCTTCTTACCATAGATGCACTTTTTATTTTTACAAATACACACTGCAGTGCATCTGTTGCTCTTCATATTGTATTATCCCCTTTCACCCTGTTCTTCAATGGTCAGGACCCCCACATTACCACCACAGGGGCTGTATGATTTGGGTGGTGGATCATTTTCAGCACTGCAGGGACACGGATATTGTGGTGATGTGTTAGTGTGTGTTGCGCTGGTACAAGTGGATCAGACACAGCAGTGAAGCTGGAGTTTTTTTTAACTCCAGTCTGTCCACTCTGTTTGTCCACTTTGTAGATGTAACACATTAACACAACCCCACCACAGGGCAGATACTTCAAGACTGTTAAACAGATGATTTGTTTTCATTGGTTATTACTTTTATTAAGACAATCAGCAGCCAGACTTAGCTGTCAATGGAGTCACAGTCCCTCCTACAGGAAGTTGTTTTGTGCACGGCATTCAGAGCAGCAGGTCACTGGGAACTTACAGCTCTGCTTTCAGATAGAGCTAACGTTAGCTCTGTTTCCTTGAGAAACTACATTTCATTCTTGCTCAACACATCTGTTATAAAGCCCCGCCCCCCAACAACACAATTAGTGAACTGGCTCTGCAAAAACCAAAGCATTAACGTTTGCATTTGTTTATTATTATAGAAAGACTAATTATCCTTACTCATGACTGAACCAGGCCCACCCAGAGTTCTATTTCTGGCTAGACCACTGTACTGGAGGGTGAAATGTAGCTTTTAAAGTATACAGAGCAAAAGATGGACTAAAGTATGTAGCTGTAGAACTACAAAATGCTCCTAGTTGTTTAGTGGAGCTGATAAAATAGACTATGTCTTGTAGTTGTAGTGTTTGTAGAATAGTAGAGTGTTATTTTGATTTGTGTCTTTCACTCAAATTTTCCCACCCTTTGCATACCCTGTGTGTGTGTGTGTCTGTGTCTATGCATACATGGCCACTCACCTGCTTCATTCTTCTCTGACCAGGTGTGTTTCTGTTAGAAGAGGAATAAAACCAGGGAAAGAAAATGTGATAATTTTAACACAATTGTGTACACATCTGTCTGTGTTGCTCAGTCCTCATGAAGGTTATGGCTTGGTGTGTGCATAATGTCAAAGCTCCTACCTGTATGTGTGTGTGTGTGTGTGTGTGTGTGTGTGTGTGTGGTTGCTACCTCCATTCTCAGCGTGGAAAATGCCCTGTCTTACCTCATTAGCAGAAGGATAACGAGAAGTGACGTGGTAATTGCTGAATGTCTTTAAAAGACTTGTAGCATGTCAGTTGCTAGGTGAGTGTGTCTTGCCAGAGGACCACACATTGTGTGTGTGGGTGTGGGTGTGTGTATGTGTGGGCATGTGTGTGTGTGAGTGTCAGGGGAGTGTATTTAGGGGTCCTTTTTTGTGTGTCAGTACCTTGGTATGAGGTCTTCAACATATGTGTGGCTCTCTCTCTATGTGTGTGTGTGTGTGTGTGTGTGTGTGTGTCTGTGAGAAATATGAGGGTGACCTTGCATGCTGTGAGTATGAGGTAAAAGGAGGCCAGTGCAGTGTCCTCTTCTCTCTCGCCCTTTCACAGTCAGGCTTTCATCCCCAAAGGCCCTTTCCTAAATCAATACTGTACAGTGCAGATGTGAAGACCACACTCATCTTCTCATCTTAGTTTGAAAAAGGTTTCTCTCAAGTGCTTGCTCTCTCTCTCTCTCTCTCTCTCTCTCTCTCTCTCTCTCTCCCTCTCTCTCTCTCCCTCTCTCTCTCTCTCTCTCTCTCTCTCTCTCTCTCTCTCTCTCACACACACACACACACAAACACTAATTCTTTCTCTCTCTTTTCCCCACTACAGTGGCGCCCTTTTCTGCCAGGCCTGAAATATGAGGTCATTGATTCTGCCTACATCTCTCTATACACAGGTAAACACAAACATGCACTGCACTATTTAATAATACAAATGTACTGTATTATTATTATTAAAAGGAAAAATGAGGAATGAGCTATGATGCTTATTATAGTGGCTTTCAGCTTAAAGCAACACTAGGTAGTAATTTATATTAAAATAACAGCTTAAAAATCATTGTGATGTTTCACTGACCTATTCTAGGGAGAACAGAGCCTTTGCTATTGCCACTTTGAGCTCAGCACTGTAGAAACTCCACTATGTAAATTTTGAACGATGGTATGAAACCACCCTTGTCCTCCTTAATTTTAAGAAATTGCTGTAAAACTTGACAAAGAGAAAAAGTACCAAATGTTTATTTACTTTAGGTTTATTACACAAGCTAGAGGAGCACCTTCAGCTAAGGGTGCATTATGCCACAGGCTACAGTGAAAAAGAATGGCTCTAAAGAGAGTTAAAAAAGTCATCATGTGAAGCATCCTAAACCCTCATGCTCTTGCTTCAAACCTTGTGGAGTTGTTAAGTAATGTCAAATAGACTTGCTTATGCCTGTCACTGTGATAACGAGCCCGTCTGCCTCCATTTTGAGGCTGGAGTTGCTCATAAACACAGGCAGAGATGGCACTTCATCACTGAGATGGTGGTAGAAGTCGTGACTGAGCTGTTTCCAGGTTCTGCATTTGCTGTTATGCACTCAGGGAATTGGGCCCTGCATGTTATCAGGAGGAAAGCTACGTGACAGAGCCATGTCAAACTCCTAGAAGTGATAGAGCAGTTTCCCCCCACACTAACAAATAAAGGTATTAAACTGTCACTGAGCTGGTACCTCTCAAGGGTACGTCTACAGTACCTTTAGTTATGGACAAGAATTGTAGCGTGGTAGCGTGATACTTATATTCAAATATTTATGTTGTCCTGGAATCACCTTCAGTGGACTGACACTTCAGTGGTCCTGTCACAGTTTACTGGGCTGGTATCTTTTCACACTCACTGGGGTGGTATATTTCACGGTCACTGGACTGATACATAGTGTTTGGAGTTATTCCATTTACATGTCATTTTATCTTTCACTGTCACAGAGCTGTTAGTTTTCATTTTCACTGTTGAGGTGCCTTCAAAGCTATTCCTTAAGTACTTTAATTTAAAGAAAAGATTTGTGCAGTTCTGTTTTAAAATTTACATTCCAGTTGTTTATTTCATACACTTTATAGACTCCAGGATATTTATTTTTACATTTTCGGTAAAGGTAATAAAATTATGTAAGTTAAACAGCTTAAAAATATATGTCTTTGTTTCCTTAAATGTAAAGTATAGTGAAGAGCATAGGTTAACATTTGGGGAAAACGTCTGGACTTAAAGGCCACTGTTGTACATTTGAAGGTACACACTGTCTGTAACTTTTGTAAATAAACTTTACTTTTGTACTTGTACTGCACCCATTTTCTGATAAAACATTTACTGTAATCAGAGTTTGAAAGTGATGTGAAACTGAAATCAGGAAGTTGAAACTATTTGGACAAGGAAGAGACAATCCACATTTCCAGAAGCAGATCTTATCACTCTGTGGGTCTTAACTGTCCTTCATATCGTTGCCATGGGAATGAAACTCTCTCCTGAGAACTGTATTTATTAACTAAATTTTTCCCTGTTTCTTCCTCTTCTCCTGTTTAATTCCTGTCTGTACTCTGGAAGCCTGACTGATTTGGTTAGGCACTAAATATTGCAAAAAGCTGAACTCATTCATGCTGTTAATTTGACAGTTTAATTTGTGTTTATGCGTCCATTCCCACAGCAGTTTTATGGAGGTGGGAGAAAGGGATTGTGGGAGACAGGTTGCTTAGCAACCAGCAGCCAGCAGAAGCAAGAGTTGTCCATGTTTAACCCTCTCCTCTCTTCTCTGGAGACTTGTAGCGTCTATTGTGCTTCAGAAAGCGATTGCTGCTTATTGGTGCTTTAGAACCCCCTCCTCTGAAAAGGCTTAGACACTTTCTTAGCTCAGTGACTCATCCAGTTCACCTGGCCCTGCTGTTCCCTCATCTACAGACAGGCTTTATGATCCCAAATGTGGGAGGTTAATACGGCAAAGTTCAATATCACAATATTTCAAAATATTTACTATTTCATTCATCCATTATCTGTAAGTGCTTATCCAATTCAGGGTTGCGGTGGGTCCAGAGCCTACCTGGAATCATTGGGCGCAAGACAGGAACACACCCTGGAGGGGGCACCAGTCCTTCACAGGGCAACACAGACACACACACACACACACATTCACACACTTTGGAGTCACCAATCCACCTACCAACGTGTGTTTTTGGACTGTGGGAGGAAACTGGAGCACCCGGAGGAAACCCACGCGGACAACACACCAACTCCTCACAGACAGTCACCCAGAGCAGGAATCGAACCCACAACCTCCAGGTCCCTGGAGCTGTTGACTGCGACACTACCTGCTGCGCCACCGTGCCGCTTTACTATTTCAGAATATTTAAAATATATTGCATCAGACAGGATCTTGTAAGCACATAAATAAGTACTTAATGCACCAGCATAAAGTGAAATACTGTGATATTATTGTAAATTAGGCCTCTATGCTTGTAAGTAGCCAAATTTATATATTTACTATTTTGTATAGCCAATTTTAAGAAGGGGTGTAGGTGGTCAACAGATTTAAGTTAAATGTGGCATTTATAGGTGTGAGTGTGAAGGAAGACATCTTCAAAGTTACCATAGAAAATTTTCATATCTTCACACAGAACACTGGACTTGAAGATGTTATCCTGAAGTGTGCGTCCTCATATGCTGCCTCTTATATATTGCATTTTTCCAGTGCATACAGCATCGATTAAAGTGGCTGAAAATGTGCACTAGAGCTGAAAGAGTGTCTGGATTTTGTGACCGTGCTAAATGAATTTGCACCATGCCAAATTAATCTTTAAAAAGAAAAAATAAAAAAACTCACACCGTTAGCTGTAGCAAATTCCTCTCTTATTGCCTGTGTGGCTGATGGCTAACACAAAGCCTCCTCTGTGAAATATACAGCCGGTCGACACATCTTTATGAGCTGCCACTCACACCGTTTTTGTATGTGCTCCACTGTGCTTGGAGAAGTGAATTAAGTGCCCAGTTCTATAAATGTGACCTAACAGCTAGACCTCTCATTTGGCTGGCATCACTGCACACTGACAGCGAGAGAATGAGAGCTAAGTCGTCCCACTCTCTGAGACCAAAGTCAGTTTTGGTCTCACGGACCCCTGGTTACAAAGAGCTGTAGCCGTCATTGGATTTCAGTTGAAATCCTGTGAAACAAACCAATTAAATAAAAGTAAAAAAGTACTTTAGACTGTTTATCTAGTGTTAGCCATGGAAGGCTCTTACCATAACACTTTTAACTAAAAGCAATTTTAACTATAATAGAGTAAGGTAATATATTGTTCACTTACTAAAGTTACTGAATATGGACCCTTGAGGGTACCACCACAGTGATAGTTTTTCTGACAGTGTATATGCTACATCTATAGTGAATAGTTTATTTACACAGGTAATAAAAAAAGGCCAGAAACCCTGACGCAAAATACACATGCTCAGCTCACCAATGGAGTTATGAAATAACAAGTTGGGCACAGCAGCATGATGGAAACTCCTCATTAAACCCATTCCACACCCTAGAAATCCTTCCCTCTCACTTCAGATTCCTGTAAAAATAAACTGCGTCTTTCTGCCATTTCGTTAATTACTGCTTTCGGGCCAATGTGAAGATGGGTGGGGGAGGGGGAATCTCACTTCTGTGTCCACAGCTAAGCCGCACAGATTCCTCCCTTACCTTCTCCACCCCTGTCTCAGGCTCAAATCTTCCATTATAAGGGTATACAAGTTTTTATTGTTATGTTTTTATTTATTTATTTTAATAAGATTTTTTAACATATCACAGAAATCTCCTCAAAATCATGGTCTGCCCGCAGTGCCTTACCAGTGGAGCATCACATTAGTCAATATGGGTTTCAATTACCTAACCTAGCAGAGTTGGACAGTTGGTGTTCTCCTCCGAGTGTGTTGAGGTGTCCAGTGAGCATGTACAAGGTTCTGTAGAAGCATTAACTCTCCCAGCGTAGTACGATCAGTGACTCAGTGAGACCTCATTAGTGGGTGGGAATAGCGATGACAAGAAATTCAAATTGGAGAGAGATTTGGGTAAAAATAAAAATGTGTTCTATGATATTATATTAGACAGAGAGAAAAATAGAAAGAAATGTATTGGCCCTGAGGGAAATCAGACCGTATTTTACAGAAGTTATATACAGAGATTAATTTCTTAAAACATTCCAACAACTTGCATATTCTTTCTTCAGCAGCTTTGCAGCTACATTCAGTGTGCCCTTAGCTGCACTGGTTGCACATTGTAAAATAACTGAGCAACCTCGAGCTCGCCTTCTGAAGCCTCTGTGGGCTCATTGAAACTGCCTCTCTCTTTAATTACACACTCCGACTCCAATTAGAGCACAATCTGACACGCACATAAATCAGGCCTCTTCAGAGAGCTGGGATGGATGATGGATGGACGGATAGTTGGTGGATGATGGATGGATGAATGGATGCATGGATGAACGGATGGATAACTGGATGTGTGTATGAACTGATGGATGGCTGTGATTAAAGCCCACTCTCTTTGATGGTAAACCTTTGATGTAAACAGAGGATGGTCAGCAGGTAATCATTATATCTCACTGCTGCTTATTTAACTCGCTTTTCTGGTGAACTACTAAATCTGTGTGTAAACCATTCAAGCAGCTGGGTGTTATTTAATTTAATGTGAGGCATCCACTCTGAGGGATGAGACATAGCGTGACCGTTAGCAGCAAAGTGATTGGTCACAAGGCTCATCTGCATTTTGCAGCCATCTGTGACATTAGTATTGCATATTTCAATATTATTAATTTACACTATTTTACAAACAGTTTCACACACAGGCAGTTTAATAATCTCTCCTGTTAATGATGTGTTATTGACATATAGAATACAATTCTAAGCTGAAAAAGCTGAAAATCCAAAGAAATATTTAATTTAAATACTTTTGTGGGTTTTTTAAATACTAATTCTGTGAAAAAAAGACAATGCACAATTTCTGTCACATTTTTAGACAGGTTTCAGCAAGTTAATTGAATAGGTTTGGAAAAAGAAAGTATTTAAGAAACAAAGGAAACATTGTATATATTATATAATGTTATATTATAATTTATTTTGAGTTATAGAAAACAAGGTAGTATGTGGAATGCCCTGATTCATCACCCTGGTAAAATGTACTAATATTAACATACAGCCTCACTTTTCATTAATGCTTTTTTTACTTTTTTATTATTATAATACATTTAAGGTGTATTATATGGTGGTGCAGCAGGTAGTGTCGCAGTCACACAGCTCCAGGGACCTGGAGGTTGTGGGTTCGATTCCCGCTCCGGGTGACTGTCTGTGAGGAGGTGGTGTGTTCTCCCTGTGTCTGCGTGGGTTTCCTCCGGGTGCTCCGGTTTCCTCCCACAGTCCAAAAACACACGTTGGTAGGTGGATTGGCGACTCAAAAGTGTCCGTAGGTGTGAGTGGATGTGTGAGTTGTGTTGCCATGTGAAAGACTGGCGCCCACTCCAGGGTGTGTTCCTGCCTGGTGCCCAATGATTCCAGGTAGGCTCTGGACCCACCGCGACCCTGAACTAGATAAGCAGTTACAGACAATGAATGAATGAATTAATTTTATTCTTACTTTTAATATCACCATAACTCATTTTTCAACAACATGCTTTTTTTAATATCAATGATTTTTTCTGGGTTTCTGCCATTCAGAAATATATAATGCTGCATATTAATATTGCTATTGTCTTATTGTTATTATTGTTGTTGTTGTTGTTTTGTAAAGCACTCTACATTGCAGTTATCGGAAATTTGAGTTTGTGTCTGGTGGCAGATTTGCAAGGAGAGCATAGAGTTTGAATGAGTTTTCAGTAAGACATTTGGTTTGGTAACAAACAATAAATTGTGCAGCTCTAATTTCTTCAAACAAAGCAATCTCAAACTGCAATCAGATGGTAATCGGACTGGTTCTGTCCAGCTTGGAGAGAAGGAGAAAAAACATGAGAGCTGGCTAATGTCAACTGGCATTTTAGGTCATGCCTGGGCCCATTTGTAATTCAATGGAATGACTTCTACACTACTCCCGGAGGAGTGGACTAGAGCTGCTCTGTGGGACTGGAGCTCATGGAAATTTCAATCTATCCATTAATCAATACAGGCCTAAAACAGTGTACACCTGATACCCCCTGTTCTCTCTCTCTCTCTCTCTCTCTCTCTCTCTCACTCTCTCTCGCCCTGTGTGGTGTTTGTGTGAAAGATGAGAGCAGTCTGAAGATGAACAGTGTGGATCACATCCCTCAGACGCTGGCCAGCCGCAGCCGAGTCCAGGGGGAGAGTCAGCCCAGCAGCCGGCACGGCGCCGACATGCTGAAACCGGACCCCCGTGACACCTTCTTCAACAGTGAGCATTAATCTGCCTCTTTTTATCACCGTTTCTATTATACAGTCTCTTTTGTTTGCTCTATTAGTCTTGTGGTGCACTAAATGTACTGCTATAAAGGAAGCCTTCCCCTCCTCCTCTGCCTCTGTCTCTGCAGCACCAATGATTGACCCGTCTCGGCTAGACAATGTGCTGCCCTCCTGTCTGTACTCACCCACTTATGTCGTTAAAGACTTCCCCATCGCCCGCTACCAGGGCCTGCAGTTTGTAAGTCTCAAACATACACACCCACTGACACACAGTGAGTTTTAGTACAGGGTCAAGGTATTGAGTGACACATCATGTGGTAGCTGTCCCATTAAAAACATGTATCTCAATTGTTTTACTGCATTATTTCAACACAGAAGTTGTCCTTTATATTGTGTGAATTTCATGATGAATGGACCAATAGAAATGCTCCAAAATTTGGAATTAAATTTTGTTACATTGATTTACCTTGAATGGTAAGAAGGGATTTTCTGTAAACTTACAATTTTAGAGATGTGTTATTTGGGATGGCACCAGTATGTTCTATACACACACATACTTTTAATTTTTATGTAAAAGCTCCAACTGCCTTCTATTCTGTGTCAAAATTTCGACTAAACAAACCATCCTTAAATTAACTTTGAATAAATATAAATAATAGATACATTTTTAGAAAATAAATCACTGAAGCATTTTCCAAAGGTAGAAGCTCTTTGTTGATACAGATATTGAAAGTCAAGTTCAAGTCAAGTTAAGTTTATTTATATAGCACATTTGAAAGACAGTGAATGTCAGCCAAAGTGCTGCACAATAAAAATCAACTAACAAAACAAACCAAATAAAATTAAAAAACATACATATAAAAGAAATAAAACAAATAAAAGAATCTAACAATAAAAAGTTGTGGAGAAAATACTGATGGAAAGACAACATAAACCAAGGCAGAACAAATGGCTAAAATTATTTAAAAAGACCCAAAGGCCAGATAAAATAAATAGGTTTTCAAATTGGACTTAAAAGTTACTATTGTAGGGGATTGCTTTATAAAGAGTGGGAGACTGTTCCAAAGTCTTGGAGCAGCTACAGCAAATGCTGTAGGTCTCCTTTTAACTTCAACTGAGAGCGAGGGGTGTCTAAAAGCAATTTGTCAGAGGAACGTAGGGCACGTGGGGTAGATCGAAAGCAAAGAAGATCTTTCGGAGCCAAGCCATGGAGAGCTTTAAGACAAGCAGTAAGATTTTAAATTCAACTTTGTATTTCACTGGTAGCCAGTGCAACGATGTCAACACAGGGGTTATCCTCTCCTTTTTCTTAGTACCGGTCAAAAGCCTTGCAGCTGCATTTTGAACAAGTTGCAATCGTGACAGGCTTGAATGAGATATACCCAGGTACAGAGAATTACAATAATCGATACGGGAGGAGAAAAAAACATGAATAACTGTTTCCAGGTCTTTAAAAGACAGTATTCTCTTAAATGAAAGCTTTCTCACATTTATTTAAAATAGAATAATCTAACAACATAATGAATAGATACATAATGTCACTGTCATAGCAACCTTTGCATTTCATTTTTCATTTATTATCTGCTTTATGTAGAATAAGCAGTATAACACTGAGTTAGAAGGGTTGCACTGTTGTGTTACTCCAGTTGGCTGTTTGCCTGAAAGAGACTGAATAGTTCTGCTTTGATGCACCTGTTGCACTGTACCCTTTGTGAAGGCAGAAGTGCAGTAGCAGATGTTGAACAATGCTGCCCCCAGTTGGTTTGTTCATTTTAATGCAGGGAGAAGCACTGCTATATGGTCAAGCGTGGAATATATGCAAAATTCTGCCTTTATAGACCACAGGCCATATGAGTACATCTGCAGTTGTTAGTATAAGTTGAATGTTTGAGTGAAAGTGCTGATATACTTTAGATACTTAGCTTTGGAACTACTTTCCATATCTTCACTGTGTTGAAAAAAATGCTGCAGTAATCCAGGCCTTGAAGATTTCCAAAAAAAGCTTTTTGTTTATTGTTTGCTTGTTTGTATCATAAATTTTGTATGCACGCGTTTTGTGGTATCAATCCATATATTATTCTATTAATGAAGACCCCTGTGTATAATTGGGAACTTGTAAAAGCGCAGAATCTCCTGTGTGTCATTCTCCTCAGGTCTATTTATCCTTCGTCTATCCTAATGACTTCACCCGGCTCACCCACATGGAGAGAGAGAATAAGTGTTTCTATCGAGAGTCACCCATTTATCTTGAAAAGTAAGTTTCCCTACGGAAATGAGGAGAGAATGGCAAGTGTTAGTCCATCAGACGAATCTTGGAAACATGTAAAAGCTGCCTTCAGCAGAATTGTCTGCAAGCACAGTATCTTGACTTCTGGAATGGTATACTCTATGCTTCCACCAGAAAACAAAAGCAGTGTTCTGTGAAGTGTAGAGGTCATTCATCAGCTGGGAGTTGACAGTGAATGCCTAGTGTTTGATTTGGTTCTTACAGCAATATGTTTTTCAGGTTTGGTTTCTACAAATACATGAAAATGGATGAGGAAGAGGATGATAGGCCATTCTTCTTTCCTAACCCTGATGGTGAGCACCCGTGTGTGTGAGTGTGTGAGTGTGTGTATGTGTTTACATTGGATATGACTCAGATCAGGGATCCAAAAATAAAATGAGCTTTATTAGAGCAATATTTACATAAGGTGTTTCATTAGAGAATGGCACATTCACATGGGCACAAGGCTCTGAACTGGAGCCAGTAATCGAACAGCTGAGATTGATTTAATTTACAAACAGTGCACTACCTTATTGCCTGGAAGGACAGTCTGAGGTGCTTTGTGGAAAGCTGCCAATTGAAAAAGTGTTTCAGCCTCTGTGAGCCATTAACAGCGTCTGAAAGAGTGGAGGTCAGAATTTATAAAACTGTTTGTGTTGGCTTTTTACAGATTTTCTTGAAGAGGAGGAAGGTGTAGACCCTGAGGATGAAGCAGAGATTGTTGGCACTCCTCCATCAAAGAGGACCACTCACCCTAGCCAATCGAGTCACACTTCTAGCCCCTCCCATAAAGCAGGACACATGTCAACGGGGAAAGAAGAGGTGGAGCTAAAGACCTCAATGCTGAGGAGAGAACAAAGGCACTTCTTGCACAGGGAGGAGTCAGTGGATAAGAGGAAAGGGGCACAAGACCCTGATGGACAGGATGAGGGCGCAGAACCAGAGGACTCGCAGAGCGAGAATGTGGTGCGCAGTCGCTCTCTCTCTTGGATCCGCAAAGATCCAGGGGAACCAAGGAGAAAGGGTAGACATGATGACCGATCCCCAAAGCTGAGCAGATCAGCCCTGCTCTTCCCTCAGAAATCTTCCCTTGTGGCTCTGACCAGTCGAGCCAAACAGATCCTGACCAACTCTGCCCATGCTGAACGTTCTGCCGGTGACCGTGGTCATGACGATGGCCACAATCATGGCAACAGCCACCCTGGTAACAACAAAGAGCACAAGATGGAGGACAATAAAATCTACATCACCAGGCCTCGGTCTAGCAGGGATAAGAAAAGCCCTGTCTCTCGGCACCCCCGAGAGGTCTTCCCTGGGGTCTTTCTGTATCAGAGCGGTAAGACCACCAAGCTGGTCAATCTTAGCTCCAAGCCCAGGGCAAGCAAAAGAGTTCTGGGAGCATCTCAGCTCCTGGCAAGGCCTCCTCACAGAGAAAACAGGGTTTTTCCTGTGAACTTGAACTCCAGCAAAGTTCAAGCAGTTCATCAGGCCTCCAGCAGGGCGGCGATCTTGAGCCACTCAGAGAAAGGTAAATGGTCAGCACCAAATGATCTCCAACCTCCCACAAGGGGCAGCACTACTGCCAGGATTCCTCCTGCCCCCACACCTCCCTCTTTTAACTCTTCTGAGAACGGACTGCCCACTGATCCTCCGCGGGTCACCTCCTACCTTCACACCTCTGAGATCACGGAGTCCCAGCCTCAGCCTGTGGAGGCAGACACTGAGCCAGAGGAAGAGGAAGGTGGCCTATCAGAGTACAGCTACGAGGAGGTGGAGCCCCGCCCTGGCTGGTCAGAGGAGGCCATCAACTGGCAGAGGACTTTTTCGGTCAACAGTATGGACTTTGAGACCCTGCGCTCTGATTGGAACGATCTGAGGTGTAACGTCTCAGGAAACCTGCAGCTGCCCGAGAGCGAGGTGGTGGACGTGTTAGCGCAGTACATGGAGAAACTCAACGAGCGCAATGGAGGGTGAGAGGAGCCACGTCAGTTTTACAAAGCACATATAAAGTAAGCTGATAACATATGCCACAGGGAACAACAAAGTGAGACCTTCCATATCAGAAGTCCAAATGCTTTAAAACCTCTTTTACATATGGCAGGTCATTATAATTGGAGCTTCGATGCTAATGGAGCTAAGAAACAGGAAATCTGTAGCCTTCACACTGGCTTTGGCTTTAAAGTATGTATGAAATACTGTGGAAGATATGTGTGTGAGTGATTGAGTGTGTGAAGAGACAGGAGCCCAGCTGTGTTTACACAGATACACACACAATAAGATTAGACGAAGGGTTTCTGGGCCTCCTCTGCTGCTCAGACACACTCTCTGATTTTTGTCGTGCCTCTCTCTGCAGTATCTACACTCTTCTGCGGATCATAAACGTGGAGAAGAGGCGGGACTCTGCGAGGGGGAACCGTTACCTGATTGAGCTGGAGCTGATGGAGCGAGGGCGCAACGTGGTGCGTCTGTCTGAGTACGTTTACCTCCTGCTGCACCGTGGCCGACTGGAGGACAGCCTGGAGACCAGTGATGGCGTGACTGCCTCGCCGCCCTCCGCCCCCCAGACGCCCTCCACCCCTCCCTCCACCCCTCAAGGCACCGTCTATGCCAAGCCCCTGCTCTGCCAGCCTGTCATGCTCCAGTGGAAGAGGGACGTCATGGTGCACTTTGTGGTGCCTGGTGAGTGCTGCAGGACTCTACAGATAGCATTTGCCCTCTGGTTACATTTATAATCCATGGTGTTTTGCAACAAGAAAATGTTACTTTAGATAAAAGTGACTAGTATTTTACAGAATATTTTAATCTGACACAGATAAGTATTGAGAGTAGGGAAAGTATAAAATCTCACAGAAATTTCATGTTCAGAAATGTATTATAAAATATACATTTACATATAGCCCCCCCCACACACACACACACACACATATTTCTTTTCAAGCACCATGTATTTCCTTAAGGAAGTGCAAATTTAGTTTCATTTAATTTCATTTTAATTTGTTATTAAAACAACAAAAATTTTAATGCTTTGCATTTTATGTCTTGTTCCGTGCTTTTGCTTTAGAAAGTACTCTGACTCTCTGCGTCTTTCTTGATAATGATGTGTAAACTAGATGATTGCGTCACTTGATAATTGAGCGTTATAAAGTTGATGGGATCTGTTTTGTGTGTGCAGTGAAGAACCAGGCTCGCTGGGTGCAGCAGTTCATTAGTGACATGGAGCTCCTCCACAGTGAGACCAAAGACAACAACTTCAACATTATCATTGTGGACTTCCAGAGCGACGACATGGACATAGAGCAGGCCCTGAGAGAAAGCTCTGTACCCAGGTACACAACCATACCATCATTCACCTTTTATCTGCATTATCTGCACACAGGATGGGTTCTTTACATTTTATGAAAGGTGTAGGACTAATGGACCAATAGAAATGCTTCAGCATCACTTGGAAGTAAATCTGCTTTTATTCATTTACATTGGAATTAAATAAGTGTTTAGCTTTCTTCATCTAAATTTGAAGATATGTACCTGTGTGTAAGCATTATCTTCACATTGACCTCAAGTCCTGTACATTTTCTGACTGAGTATTTGTGCAGAATAGAATTTAATCCAGCGTGTTTACTGTGTGTCCTCTATACAGGTATGACTATCTCAGGAGGGAGGGGAATTTTGAACGCTCCGCTGGCCTGCAAATTGGAGTTGACACTATTGAGGTAAAGGAATAGAGTGGGATTACACTTGGACAAATGTAGCTTTAAACTTAAAGGGCCTAGATATACAGTTTTTTTGGTCATATTTAGACATTTATGCTTTTTATTGCACTGAAATCCATCATAATTAATTTTAGATTATAAGATTATAAAATTATAAACAAACACACATTAGATCTTAAATACGCACATGATTTTGGTTTTATTGTGTTGTGTTGTGTGTGCAGGACAGTCACAGTATCGTGTTTCTTTGTGATCTGCACATTCACTTTCCTCTGAACATACTGGAGAGCATCAGAAAACACTGTGTGGAGGGCAGACTTGCCTTCGCTCCCATCGTCATGAGACTGGGTTGTGGAAGCTCCCCAAAAGAGCCAGATGGTACACACACACACACACACACAGACACACACTTTCATATATCAGAATGTAGACCACTTAAGCAATGCTGCTTGATGAAATCTGCTTCTAAAAATGAATGAATTTCTTTAATGGCAGTCTGCACCCCTCACATACACATATATGGTTTTTGGGTGGTAACAGCTCTCTGGCTTCACTGAATTGGCCTAAAATGTTTTGTTAGACTCTTAACGGACAGCTGTAATCCCAAACAGGCGGGGGTATGGTGCTGTTAAGAGGAAACCTAAGTAAGAAATTATGCATGCAACCAAACTTTTGTCTGGTGAGGGTATAGTATGTATAAGGACAACCCATTGTTTAAGTTTTAAAACCCCTGCAGTCTGGGATCATTAGGCATAGTTCATAATTTGTATTTAACACTGTATTATACTTGTGCTTTTAGTGTTAATTTATATACTATGGATTTTATGAAAAGAGCTTCACTGAAAGTGGGGTCTTGGCCCCAGTGGAACTTTCCCTTTTGAAAGCAATGGATGGAGCCAATAGCTGAGTAATTCAGCATGACGTTCCAGCTTCAGCAAAGTCTGCATGGCACAATGTCAAGGCTGTTATAATAAGACCACACACACACACACACACACACACACACACACACACACACTCACACACACACACACACGCAAATTGCCAGGCAGTCACTTATACCCAGTCCATAACTGAAATTAGCTTATAAGGTTTTATCATAATTCAAGTTCCATTCTCACACACTCACAGTGTGAAAAATATTAGATTTCTTTAACATTATTGTGCAGGACTACAATTTAACAATTGTGCAGGGCTTTGAATTTAACCCATCTCTATTTTGCTCAAAGACATTTCAACTGTGTATATTGAGGGGGAAGAAACAGCCAGTTCTTCACTCCTCTTGCCCCAATATTACATCCAGTATCCTACCTCTTCTATTACAATTTTTTGCACCATTGTTTACACTGCCTTGTACATCCATTATCTTACCTCCAAATTGGGTTATTGTCTTCAGTCAGTGTCCCGTTGACTCATGTATGTCTATCAGTGAGCTGCTGGTGTTGTATGTCCTGCACTTGTCTTCTGTTTGTTCACTTTCATATGTTTATATACTTACTTGAATTTAGTCTGTTTTTACTGCATCTTGGAGAGGAGAGTAACGTAATTTCAATCCTTTGTATGTCCTGTACATATGCAGAATTGACAATAAAACTCTCTTGACTCTTGACTTGACTCTTACCTGCCAGTCCAGGGGAACCAACTGCTGTTCTTTTGGTCCCGGACCTGCTTCTCAGATTTTAAGGCATGGCTGCTGCTATAGCCTTGAAATACTGTAGACACCCCTTATAATTTGTGAATTCTCCTGTTTTGAGTCGATACCCTTTGTAAATATTCATCTAATCCTGCACGCACAACTTGTATACTCTCCATAGAATAGCATAAAATGAAATGGCAGATGAGTCTAAGGTCAACACATCCAATGTCAAGCATCAGTTGAGAGGTGTACAAAGCGCCTCCAGCACTGCACTGTGGAGCTATAGGACTGCATTCTCTGGAGTGAGTAAACTCCATCATATAATAGCTTTGGAATGAGTTGGAGTGGTGTTTGTGATCCAGAGCTAATCATACAATATCACTACTTGACTTCACTTATATTTTTGTGGCTGAGTGCAGTCAAATCCTCATGACTATCCTAACGCCTACCCAGATAGGTAGAAGCTTTCACTGCAGCAATGGAGCAAACTCCCTGTACACTGCACCTGCCCACAATATGGTGTACATATGGTCTGCGTGTAGAAACTGCATCTGTAACTCAAAGACTGAGGCATGCTCTTTTTGTCATTATAAGCCTTATCATATGCCAGAACACTGTGTTTGAACACTGTGTTTGTGCTGTTGTTCAGGCTACTGGGAGGTAAATGGCTTTGGCCTCTTTGGAATCTATAAATCTGACTTTGACAAGATAGGTGGCATGAACACAGAGGAGTTTAAAGACCGATGGGGAGGAGAGGACTGGGAATTGCTGGACAGGTAAGTTCTGCACCAAGCATGTGAAAGCATGTGACTGTACTGCATGTGGTAAATCAGATACACTAAGTACTGTGAGAGGTTAAGATTGCATAACGTCTTCTACTACTATCACTACTACTGTTCTCTGAAAGGAGCATGTGGAAACCACAGGCCAGAAATTTGGTATCAGATTCCACTGCAGTTGTATATTTCATGGTGCACTCACTCTCATACATCCCATCTTAGGTTTATATTTTGTTTTTCCAAGTAAAAAGTAATGTTATAAAGAGGTACACATATTAACATACTTTATCATTAATCCCTCAAAACTGGACCTTAAAGGAATACAAAGTAGGATTTGGCTCCTGGGGTCCCCTTACATTTGCAGAGTGTAAGCACTCTCCTGAAATCTAAGGGAAGAGGGTGGTGGTTTTCCATAAGCTGCTGTTTAAAAAAAAAAATATATATATATATATATATATATATATATATATATATATATATGTAATAGTGGTGAAATCAGTTTATCCTGTATTTATTCTTCTTCTTGTATCTATTTTTTTTTATACAAAAAAAATACACTGTAAATGATGAGCTTGTACACATTGTCCTTTAAACTATCAAATGTTATCCAGTTAAAAGCTTCCAGGATTTTTGCGTAATTTATTTTAGCAAAGAAATGGGATAGAGATCTACATGTTGGTTTCCTAGATTTAGCAAATGCATTTGGCTCAGTGCCAAAGAAACTGATGTGGAAAGCCTTTTTTCCAGGTTTTTAAGGTTACTAGGCTTGTTAAAGCATATTTTGAGGGCATTCAGATTTGATTTAGTACAGGGGAATCTGTTACATCATGGCAGTGGTTAGAAATAGGTATAATGGAAGGATGTACGATTTCACCATTAGCATTTATGCTGGTGATGGAGCTAGTAATCAGGGCCTCTAAGTGGGTCGTAGGCGGGGAAAGTTTGCATGGCAATACTCTGCTCCCCCCAATCAGGGCTTACATTCGAAAGGAAGAAGCTGAAGTACACAGACTTGACAGCTGAGGTGAGGGAACGCAGGTGGCAGGCACATGTTAGAACAGTAGAGATACGCGTTAGGGGAATTGTAGCCAAGTCTGCCATATCCCTGCTTGTGCAGTTTGGCATCGGGGCCAGAAAATAAGGGCAGCTGTGAAGAAGTTATCAAAAACAGCTGAAAGGTCTAGTCAGTGGTTGTGTATAAGGAGAACACAGACTACTCTCTATGCACTGTAGATGTGCTTTTGTGGTGGTTGGTGATGTAGATCACATGGAACTGGTGGCACTGTATTAACGGTGCCAGTGGGGCTAGGTACAGCCTTAGTCACCAGGGAGGCCAGTGTGGATGTACGGTTGTTGATGCTTAAGGGTAAGGTAGGTCTGTAAACCTGGCTTGAAGGGGGAGTGGGTCTGGGACGCCAGACTTGACTGTTGAGTCTTCTGGAGGTGTAGTGGGCTTAATTCAGTGAAACACTAACGAGGGGAGGTGCCTACATGATGACCCCTGTGAAGAGCTAGTGATACAGTGGGTGGTTTGGTGGGTGGTACTCATGTGATGGGATCAATGAGTAACCGTAGTTGTTAAGGGTAACTGGTTGCTGATTAGACTATAAACGGCTACAGCAACCCTAGGGTGTAGCTGTAGGATTGGAACAATAGAGATTATGCGGCTGGTAGGATGAGAATTGGGTGGGCCCTATGTGAAGCTCTAATGGATTGGCATAGGATATTTTACATGTTATGTTGTATATGATTATAATTCTCTCTCTCTCTCTCTCTCTCTCTCTCTCTCTCTCTCTCACTCACTCTCTCTCTCTCTCTCTCTCTCTCTCTCTCTCACTCACTCTCTCTCTCTCTCTCTCTCTCTCTCTCTTTCTCTCTCTCTCTCTCTCTCTCTCTCTCTCTCTCTCCAGAGTGTTACAGAATGGTCTGGAAGTGGAGAGGTTAAGATTGCGGAACTTCTTCCACTACTATCACTCCAAAAGGGGCATGTGGAACTCACAGGCCAAAAAGAGCCCAAAGGGCTAGAGGGCAGCCAATGAGGAGATGAAGAGAAAGAGAGAAACTTCATATAAACACATGGCCTGCTTTTATTGGCCTCGTGTCCCTGTGTCTCTCAAGACTCTTACCACAGAGGAAGGACACGGCACTGACCACATGTCGAGCCAACAGCACTCACAGGAGAAAAAGAGACTTCTCTACTTTCCCAATTTGTGTGTGTGTGTGTGAGAGAGAGAGAGAGAGAGAGAGAGTATGAGATTTTTTTTATACTTAAGCTAACCAAGCCTGGAGATTTATACTGAAATGGGTTGCAGTGACAGTTACTGTGTGTTAGTGTCAGGGCACTGGCACAGTGAAAAAAGTAATGCCTTCAGTTTACTCAGTTTAAATTCATAGGAGTCTACCCATGAGGTTTTCCCACATAAAATATGATTTGGTTGCACTTTCCAGGGTATTTGGCTCTAAAAGACAGGGACACCTGAACTCCAGTGTAATACAGGCTGCCTGTAAACTTGGGTTTGTAGTTCTGCTGGGTTCCTTTTTCACTTTCTGTTGCTGAATTTAGGCTAGTGCTAAAAGAGTAATCATTTTTTAAATCGTAGCCATAATTTGCAGGAGTGCAATTTTTAAATCGCAAGTGGTTGTACTTTATATTATAGCGTACATCATCAACTATGCTGGCTTAACATGTTTCAAGTAGGGGAATTTTTTTACGCAATAACACGCAGCTGGTAAACTGCCTGAAGGTGAGTTAGACCAATCAAAAACTGCCGAACACACATCACAACAACACACCAACCCCAGTGAAGGTGTTTATGAATGTGAAATGTGGATGATAGATGTATAAACTTGGCCAGAGCACAAGTTTCATTACAACATCTGCTGTAGTGTAAATGACATCTCTTTAGAACATGGAACTCCCTGTCTTATGGTCACGGAAAATACATATTAGACAGACGCTGGAAAGAAAACTAGATTTATAGGTAATGAAAATATCTTTATATGAACGTAGTCACGAACATCTCTGGTAAATCATCTAAGACTTGAAAATCAGTACGACTATCACAGTATCACAGTACAAACGGGTTAAAATGCAGAAAAAAGACTCTGTTGAAACACATCATATAAAATGTATTCTCTCTGGAGCTTGAACCCTTCACAAATGTGCACATCATTTACATATCATTAACATAACATCAATTTTCTTTCAGCTTTCACACGGACTGAGTTGATGTGATATATTCATCTGTGTAGAAATGATGTGCACATTTGACATGAGTAAACTCAAAGCATCCCTTTTTTCAGTGCAGAGCTTAAAGATATCAAATTGGAATTACAAATATGGCTATTATAATGAGTTGCTTAATGTGTGCCTCAAAATAATGTTCAATATGAAGGTAACTGTGTAGAAGCTTAGCTGTGTGGGTGTCAGTGCATAGGTGTGTCCTCCATGGATCTGAGAGGTTTGTTTTCATGTTATTACAGCACTGATTCCTGCTGAAATGCAGACAGGAAACTGTATGTATTCCTTTGATTCAAATAAGCTGTCCTTGATTTTTTTTTTATTTTTATTTTATTTATTTATTTATTTTTTTGCCGCCCCCCCCCAGCAGAGGGCGACTCTGAAACGCTGATAAAAAGGAACTAGAGTTGTTGGCGAACATGATTACGTTCCCCCTGTAGACAATTGGCAGCCTTTTTTTTTTTTGTTTGTTTGTTTTTTTTCTTCTCTAAAAGATCCTGCTGACGGTCAAACTGCTGCCACTCAGCTCCTGGAGTTATAACTGGTCTTCAGGGAAAGAAAGAGCTGGGAAATGGATAAAGCTTATCCCTTTTATTTGTGTATTTGTTTTGTTGGACTTTCAGGGTTCTTAGGGGTGAGTGACATGATGGTATAACATAATTCTGCTGAAAAATTACCTCACAGCAAGCTTTTACATTACAGCGTATGGCAGAACGTATCCCAACACCACTTCTTATCAGTCTCCTCGGCCATGCTCATGCACATACAACAGCACTGACAATAGAATGGGCATCATGCTCAATGCTAAGAGTTTATAGACACTGTAGACCTGTGCTCCCAGGAGTGTGGACCAGAACTATCCATCCAGGGTCGGTACCTGATTAGATCCTCCCAGCAAAGCCCAAACATGCAGTGTAAAGCCTCCCTAGACTAGAGGCAATGACACTTACCCTTCACTTTAAAAGTAACTTAAATAATCATTATTATTATCATGTTTGCTGTTTCCAGAGGGTTCCAGACTGATTACAAATTCTACTCAATCTGCTGTTTATCTCTAGGAGTGCTTCTGTAGTCATCGTTTTCTGTCTCACATTTTGAAAAGCATACTGTAGTTCTATATATAGAGAGGGAGCCAATACCAGATCAGCCTGTTGAAACAAGTTATAGGCTCTGTGAGGTGCCAAGTGCTGGGCTTAACTTGATCTGAGACTCTCTTCTTTGTGCAGTATCCAGCTATAGAGACTTTTGCAGTGGGACAGAGTCTGTCCCCCATGTGTGCCTTTCTGTTAAGGTGATTTGATGGACTGCCTATGGCAAACTGGCTTTACATGTGTCATTCACACACACGTGAAAGCCTCATTGTGTTATACATTATACAGTAAAGATAGATGATTTTATTGCAGCAATGAGTGTCAAGAGATTCATAAGAACTTGGAGGCGTCACTGGAAGTATCTGGCAGCTGTTTCTAATGTATGCAGAAACTCCAGACTTTTAGGGCCTTTATTTTCTAAGCAAGCAGTATTTACACTGACTGGAATGGCTCAGGTGCTACAGATGGGTGTAACATTGAGTACAACTGAAAATACAAAAGTCCCAACTCTGTTTACACACAGTTATTCTGGTTTTAAGTAACACCACATATGTCAACAGCTGTCAGACATTGATTTGAAGTTTTGAAATTAATCCAGAACTCTCTGGCCCTTCCCTGTCCTCAGATCCACCACACCTGCAGACTCGATTTAAGAACCCAGAGGAGGAGAGCAAAAGAGTAAAAGACTTTTAACGGGGATCTACATTCCAAAGTAATTTCTGTGAAATTGTTGTGTAGAGAAATTTAAGAATGTATTGTATTCTTTTTTTATTTTCGGCCTTTTTTGGTTATTTTTTGAAAAGAAAATAAACTTTTATGGCTTAACAATATCTTTCTATTGTTAAAGTGTTTCTTAGATACCCGTGACTGCCTGAAAGTCAGTCATACCGCGTTTAACCAAATTTCAAAATAACAGAATGTAACAGATAAGATGATAAAAAAAAATGAGTGGTGTGATTTGAACGCTCCACTCTGAAGAAAGTTGCAGAATCAGGTTTCTTCACAGTGGTGATGGTAGGAATCAGACGTTTGAAACATTTAACACATATGCTACATCATGTAACAGTTTAAAATAAAATGGTTTTGAATATGCTGCCCGTTTAATGATAGTTTCCCAGTAAACATTTAGCCGTTGATTCAACGTTGCAATAACGTAATGACTGCCGTCTAATCAACGTTCTCTTAAGGTTGAAAATGAAAGTTGAAAAGACGTCCAAACACAGACATTGAAAAGACGACTATTAGACGTATTTTGGACGTCCATTGACGTTATTAATTGGTCCCGAAATAAATTACTTGTATAAAACGCATTGTGGACGTCCGTTGACGTTTAAAATATGTCCTTGACGGACAGACTACTTTTAGACCTGTTTTGAACGTCCATGGACGTTCCTTGTTTACTGGGTTTGGCCTAAAGCATATGTATTTCTTTAATAAATACATGGTGGAATGGTACATGCGAGGAGATACAGCAGATAAACATTCATTCATTTTTCCTATATTTAAATGTATACACTACTTTAAACCAGTCAGCACTACTTATAGAAAATAATACACAACACCGGGTTCCCATCACCAACGCTGTAAGAAATCTGAGGTTGCCAGGTTGTTCTAAAGTTCACCATTTTACATCAAGCCACGCTGTGGGAATTCTTACTGAAGTGCAAGTTAGAATTGTGATGTTATATGGTTGGCCACTAGGGGGAAGTAAACACAAACACTTTCCTTTCTGAAGTAATGGCTCATGGCAGAAGGCCATCAGAAAGTTCCAAAAGTGACCGTCACCAGTTCCTACAGGAAAAACAGAAGACTTCATTAAGACCAGCTCTGTTCTTACATCTTTGTAGCTCGATGTGCCCCATTAGATTTGGATTACCATTGTGGTACAATTTGTATAATGAATCAGAAACATATGCAAGACTAAACGTGCTTTAATCAGAGCAATTAATCTCAGTTCCCTCAGAGGACCTGGTCGAGATGAAAAACGACGAGTCTTTCTGTTCAAACCCTTCTGAGCTTTTTGTTCATTTCAAATTCAGCCATAGTGCGTTAGTCACACACCATCTGACAACGCTGGATAAAGCTAGCTTATAGGGTAAATATTTTACTCTACATTTGAATGGTGTGGTCTAGCAATACAAGTTAAAGAGGACACCTATGATTGTGGGTAACAGTTCTTTAGCTTTTCTCAATTACTCCTCCTCACTGCTGAACCAGAGATCCACTGGGTGGATCACATCCAGCTCTGCCCACATCCTACTTCTTCTTCATATGATGTTAGGGTTAGGGTTAGGTTGTACTGGGAGCAGCCAGTTTATAGTCTAATCCAATGAAAACACAATGAGGGAGGAGCTGGATCACATCCATTGGATTTCACCTTTCTGTTTCTGCTGCGTTAGTGGCCTTCACTTTTTAGTACTTTCGTCTGTTTGTTTTCATGCAGTTAGCATTCGCCCAATTGAAGAGAAAGTTCATACCTAAATAATCTGAAAGACTAAAAATAAGTCACTGTTACCCATCTAAGGAGCAGAAATAAAGCTATCCTCATCTCTTTTCATGATTTTCAACGTTTAGAATGCTCTTTGCCTTTATTTCTGCCCTTAGCAGAGAGAGAGGAAGCCTAACAAGTCTGACCTAGCCACTATGTTTTTTATTCATTCACTGACACAATGGCTTCATAAACATATTAGACTGGTTTCCAGCACAAACAGAGTGGAGAGCAAATGTTGACAAAACATCTTCTGAATATTATAAAAAGTGTTTTTGATTGCAATTTTGAAAACTGACTTTTAATACTCTTTTAAATGTCTCTGAAAACTCATCTAAGTGAAAACAAAATTAATCCAGGGACCTGGAGGTTGTGGGTTCGAGTCCCGCTCCGGGTGACTGTCTGTGAGGAGTGTGGTGTGTTCTCCCTGTGTTTGTGTGGGTTTCCTCCAGGTGACTGTCTGTGAGGAGTGTGGTGTGTTCTCCCTGTGTCTGCGTGGGTTTCCTTCGGGTGACTGACTGTGAGGAGTGTGGTGTGTTCTCCCTGTGTCTGCGTGGGTTTCCTCCGGGTGACTGTCTGTGAGGAGTGTGGTGTGTTCTCCCTGTGTCTGCGTGGGTTTACTCCAGGTGACTGTCTGTGAGGAGTGTGGTGTGTTCTCCCTGTGTTTTTGTGGGTTTCCTTCGGGTGACTGTCTGTGAGGAGTGTGGTGTGTTCTCCCTGTGTCTGTGTGGGTTTCCTCCGGGTGACTGTCTGTGAGGAGTGTGGTGTGTTCTCCCTGTGTCTGCGTGGGTTTACTCCAGGTGACTGTCTGTGAGGAGTGTGGTGTGTTCTCCCTGTGTCCGCATGGGTTTCCTCCAGGTGCTCCGGTTTCCTCTCACAGTCCAAAAACACATGTTGGTAGGTGGATTGGCGACTCAAAAGAGTGTCAGTAGGTGTGATTGTGTGAGTGAATTTGTGAGTGTGTGTCACCCTGTGAAGGACTGGTGCCCCCTCCAGGGTGTGTTCCTGCTTTGCACTCAATGACTCCAGGTAGGCTCCGTACCCACCAAGACTATAAACTGTACAAGTGGTTACAGTTAATGAATGAATGAATGAAAATAGTAACAATATATTAATGTTATTAATAATAAGAAAAATAAACAACAGTCAGTAATTAACAATTAAGCAGAAATATTTTAAAATATTGTCATTATTATTATTAATTTGTTTATAATCCTTATTGTTTATAGAGGATCTTTATCCTTTGAATTCTGATACAGACCAGTGCACTTTAAACAATTAATGTGAGTCTTTATAAAGAAGACGGCTCCACCCTGTGGATTTTCTTGTTTTTTTTTTTTTTTGTGGAAAGTCATAATCCAAATTTTATGACACACCTGCTATACATGCTTCTTCCAGTGTAAACAACTGCAAAGTAAAACCTAGTCTGTTTATTAGATCTTATGTACAATGTAATACTCTATCACATGAGAATGGAGTCTTTTAGGCAGGCAGTCTAAACTAGTGTTGGTCTCAGATCAGATCATTTCCAAATGTCTGGAACTCACAAACTATGGACTTTTTGATTCCAGTATTAACCACATGTGTATGCTTTTCAGGAAACAGTCACACTGAGTGTCTCAGTTTCTGGGCCTGTATTTCTGCACACACCCCTCTCACTCACAGACAACATGAGCTTTGACGGCTTTACGGCCAGATAGGAGGCATTACTTTTCTTTGAATTGGCAGACAGTGCAGATTGCTGAATATGACAACACCCTTGCATTCCTCACAGTTTTCCACAAGCAGATATTTTGACCAAGAAACGCTCATCAGTGGCTCGGGAGTCTATGAGAGCAGAAATAGCATAAGACAAAAAAGGACCCAAGCTAAATCTGACTCTGATAAAGAAGATAATTACTAATAGCATTAAAACTGAGAGAGCACTTTGTGTTAGAAAAGAATTGGTTGAGATCCTGTCTTTAGGTTAGTCCTGTATAAACAAGAGTATCATTATCTCAGTGAATTTGAACAGTGTGAGACTTCACTGAGATCCACTAAACCTATTTGGAGAGAGGTGTGAGATTGCTAGTTATTTTTTCTTTTCCTCGGGAGAAATAGGAGTAACAACAGTGTCTGAGCAAAAACGTTTTCTTTTGTTTTTCCATATGATCTCACTGTTGTCAGGGAGAGACTAAGGCGAGATTAAAGAGAACACCTCAGTGATATTCTTTACTATGCAGAGGCCTCAGACACTAGATGAGTGTGTGCTGAGCAGAGTTTGACTCAGAAGCAAGTGAGTGAGTGTGACTGTGATCTCATCCTGTACAGAGCTGCTTCACCTTCTTCTCCTCCCTGAGGGGGTTCACAGGGGATGCAGGTCATTCTGGTCTCTCTCCATGTTCTGGTGTATAATGGACTTATTAAAACACACCATGTAATGGCTGCACTGTGCTTAATTTAGACTCTCTCTCTATCTCTTTCTCTTTCTGTCTCTATCTGACTTTCTTAAATAAAACAGAAAGCTGGTCAGGACATGTCCTCTCAGCGGTTACAGTTTAAACAGTTATGAACTGGATCTTCCACTCTGTAACAAACTTCTCCTTAAAACAGGAAAAGAATAAAACAAAACAAAAACGAAACAAAACAAAAACTACCTGCACACACTAGATTTAAATCGCTGAGTCAAGGTAATTATAGCAGTTATTACATTTAATAATAGGGCTGATGTTAACCACTTTGATTACAGTGCTATTAGCTTAACAGCAGATGTTGTTGGGTTGGTTTATGCAAGGTATATTTATTTATTTATTTATTTAATTTAATTTTGGGCCTGGGAGTGCCAACACAATGTCATTGTATTGCTGTCACAGTTTACAATGACAACAAAACTTGTAATCTAATCTTCCAGTTGTATCTTTATCTTCTTTGATAACAAAGTTACTACATAGTAAACATAAAATACTATTATTATTGATATGTAATTGGGTAAAACGGTGCAGCAGGTAGTGTCGCAGTCACACAGCACCAAGGACCTGGAGGTTGTATGTTTGAGCCCTGCTCCGGGTGACTGTCTGTGAGGAGTTGGTGTGTTCTCCCTGTGTCTGCGTGGGTTTCCTCAGGGTGCTCCGGTTTCTTTCCACAGTCCAAAAACACACGTTGGTAGGTTGATTGGTGACTCAAAAGTGACCGTGTGAATGTGTGTGTGTGTGTTGTCCTGTGAAGGACTGGCGCCCCCTTCAGGGTGTATTCCCGCCTTGCACCCAATGATTCCAGGTAGGCTCTGGACCCACTGTGACCCTGAACTGGATAAGCGCTTACAGATAATGGATGGATATGTAATTTGTTGATACATTATCTGCCTTCGGTTTGATCACCACTTTGGAAACATTAGGCTTTTTTATGAGGCATAATTTTTTTTCAAATACATTTTCAGTGTTATATAGCTTTCTGGGTTATTAAGTGATCATATACAGCTCGGTTGCACATTCTGTACAAATATAAAAACTATTTTTATAATTGCCTTTTTGTTTAATTGCCTATAAAATAACTGTGAAACTATAGTGTGAACTTCATAACGAAATACATTTACTTGTAAAACCTTTTATTTTTAACTATTGAATTTTTATTCCAATCTAATATAGGTCATAGGTCATACAACAGGCAAACAGAGACAGACAGAAAAAAAAAAACAAACAGAACCGTTTTTATTTTGTTTTGTTTATTTTATTTTGTTTTTTGCCGGGGTGGTGTGACATAGATATCGTTTTGGTTTACAGTAACCTTTCTAAAACCACAGAAACAGGATCACTTCACACCTACAAGCAAAGGAGAAGCGACAGAGAGTCGCTGGTAATAAAGTGGTGTGTATTCAGATTAATGAAATAAGTGTTAATGACCGCGGTCGTCTTTCTTTGACTTCAGACACACGGAGTTTCACCTAATCTGATTAGATCACTGTAACATTTGGTGAACTCCACTTGATTACCCCCCAGTGACGTAGTGCCCCCTCCCTTCTCTCTCTCTCTCTCTCTCGGTCTCTCGTCACTTCAGAGCAGTAGAGTTTCTCATGAGAGAAGGAGGCGTTCCGCATGTGATGAACAACTCCATTAAGAGTTAGGACTGTTTTCCTCAACTTCATATTTCTTAGATTTCTGGACTAAACCGACAAAGCCGTTGATGGAGAACCGAACTGGCACGAGCCTTATTTTAACCGAATTCGCTCCGCTTTACAGCGCTAGCGGCTGAGAGTAGAGAAGAGCCCCACTTTCTCCTCCGGACAGTGGGCGAGTTTGGGATGGAACCTGCTGAGGGGAGTTCTCTTAGCTAAAACGGCTAAACGGTTACTCCAGTCTCTTGTGTGGACTTCACGGTAAAAACACGGCTTCAATGACTCCAGAGCTGTTCGCCACTACTAGGTCAGACACGGCTAACCAGTAAACTCAAGAAGTTTTCGCCTGCAGTTTTTCACCTCAGATTTTCAGCGACCCGAGGGTAAACGTTCGCCTCCGAAAGCGTCGTTTTATGTCGGCTTCAAACGAATTGAGACGGCTTTCAGCGACTTCAGGGCGTTTGGAGAAAATGGCAGGCGAGCGTAACCAGTAAAACCAGCTCCGCTGAAGAAGTTTCGCCCCAAAGTTTTACCTCAGCGTTTCAGCTCCACGGAAAATACCAGAACGACGCAATGGCGGGAGGGAGCAGCTCCCGTGTGAAAACATTAGAGGACTTGACTCTGGACTCGGGCTACGGCGCGGGAGACTCGTGCAAGTCCCTCAGCCTGTCCTCGTCCTCCAAGTCCACGTCTCAGGCTCTGGTGAACGCGCCGCACCGGGGCAACTGGTGGTACTTCTCGGGCTCCATGAACAGCCGAAACAACAGCTGGGATGCGGTGAACGCCGTCCTGCCCGAGGACCCCGAGGACATTTTCTCCAAGTGCCCACGCCTACCCGAGCTCGAGGAGTTCCCGTGGACTGAGGAGGACATAGCGTGCGTCCTGCAGCGCGTCGCCGGTGAGGGCGCTTCCTTCTCGTGCGCTGCGGTGCGCAGGCTCTCTGTGCTCACCCGCCGGGCACTGGTGCGCATCGCCCGCGAAGCTCAGCGGCTCAGCGTGGCGCACTGCCGCTGTACGCGCTTCGAGGTTCAGAGCGCCGTGCGCCTCGTGCTCAGCTGGCCGCTAGCAGAGCGCTGCGTGGCGGCCGCCGTGCGCGCCGTGTCCACGCACTGCATGAGCGCCGGCGAGCCGCCGCGCGCGGGCATATCGCGCCGCTGTGGCCTCGCGCTGCACGTGGGCCGCTTTTTTCGTTGGATGGTGGACACTCGCGTCTCAGTGCGCGTCCACGAGCACGCAGCCATCTGCCTGTGTGCGTGCGTGCAGGCCCTCGTGGAGGAGGTGGGGGCGCGCGCTCTGGCGGCAGCTGCGGGGACGGCGGACGGAGCGCCCATCACCGCCGAAGCCCTAGAAGGGGCCGTGAACAATGACGCAGAACTTTGGGGGGTCCTGCAGCCCTATGAGCATCTCATCTGCGGCAAAAACGCCAATGGTAAGATTTGTTACATTTTACTCAGTTAAAGGAGCTGTAGACTTAGCTGCAGACACGCCCACCTGTTTTGAGTCTGCACGAGGCGCCTCATATCTACTATTAAATACAGTAGATCCTGATATGGAATAACCTGTCATAGATCACATGGGACATTATGCATTTTTGAAACAGGACAGAGTATGAGTTAAGGACAGTTTCACATAAACGTAAACATGCTTTTACTGAAATTGAACTGTTGTACAACTGTAAAACCGCACTGACCATGCACAGTATTCGTGCCCATCCACAACACACACACACACACACACTAGTGCACTAGGTGGAGTGAGCACAGACACCTGGATTGGCAGGCAGCCATCACAGTGCCCAAGGAGCAGTTGAGGATTAGGTGCCTTGCTCATGAATGTTGAGGGAGGAGACAGCAGTGTTTAAGAGGATATGGACGGAATACATCATGCATTGTGGTTACTGCACATACCATGATTTCAATATGACTCAGAGTATTTCCTGCCCTCAATTCTCCAGCCAGTCGAGGGTAATCTAACTTCTGAACTTCTGGCCCCAGGCCTGCTCCTCATAGGACCCACACATCTCTAGGATAGGCCCTAAATTTGAAAGACATCATTTTGCCCATTTCCTCACTTTAATTACTAGGGCTAGGACAAACGGTCTTACGCTGCAATTCATGCCACATTTCATGATGAGACTTGCACTAAGGTCAAATCCTAGAGGGAGCTGTGAACAGTGACTCAGACCATTGGGAGGTCCTCCAGCCCTGCTCATCTGAAGTACAAATTTGTTTTATGTTTGGGATTGATTTCTCAGTTGTGCTCACCATACACTAGAGTTTGAAAAGACCCTGAGATCAATTTGAGAAGTCCAGATTGAGGTTTAAGTCACTGAGTATGGTTTTGGGGTGTCTTGCAGGGTCATTGTTTGCATGAGCCAAGACTAAACCCTTAAGATAGTATTAAGCACATTAGAATTTACTGGAACGTCAGGATGAGAAAAAAAGAACTGCTCCGGGCAGCTGTCCTTGACCACCTTACACCAAAACGTTAAAAACACAGGAGCTCAGCATGATACTTGCAGAACTCTCTTTTTGACATTGGCAGTTTGTCTGTGATGCTCATTAAAGGGCACCAACTTGAAGTGTAGAAATGCCCTTCTGGTTAAGATTGCACAACATGGATGGATCTAAAGGCAATATGGATGAAATACGTCATGCATTGTGGTTACTGCCACACAACACATTTGCAATATGACTTGAAATAAAGTAGTTTGGATCACATGATGGAGTGTGTAAATCACATGGGACAGAGGTTAGGACGTGGGAGATTCTGACAGGTTTTACAGGATGATTAGTTATGTCATGTGGGTCGGTAGGTTTGATAGTTTTAGGTCATGGGACATGTGTGTGATTAGTTGGGCCCTAAATGACAAAGCTATTTTTTCATTTGCATTTTGCAGTATTAGGATAATGATAAAGAACTAGTGATACTGTGCAGATGTGCAGCCCCCAGGCTGTTTACTTATCACATCAGTGGACAGTAAAGGTTTTCCCATGTTTGTCAGTTGATATCCAGCATTTTTATTGGCTATAAACAACATTGTACACTGACTTCCGAATCCAAAAAGATTCCACACAGGATGGATCTGTTGCAGTTCAGGTAGCAGTCTGTTCATTGCACCGATTACAGACCTCGCTCGATGTACACTATACAGTCTTACTCTGTTCCAGCTTTGAGCCCATTTCTTCACTCACGTCCCTCTCATTGACCATATGTCAATGTCCCCTGTAATTAACATGTGTCCGTGGCTTGCCAGAATTAGTGTCAGCTTTCAGCACGGACTTGTAAAGGCATACAATAGTGCTTTGTTTCCATTTTGAGCTACACAAGCTTAGTCTTCTGCCCAGAGAAAGAAAACAAACAATACCAAGCTTTTGGGGCTGTTGACGATGTGTGTTTGTGTGTGTTATATGCAGCCGCGTGGGCTGCCTCAAAGTTATTTTTGAGGTCTGCTTAAGCATATATTCTACAATTACAAACTGAGATGACATAAAGTTACTGAAGCTATACTCCACAGTCTAAACCCCATTTTGAATGGATCTAGGGGATTTGTATTAGTGTTTGCACAGCAATCCAACTGAAAGCCCTTTTTGGCAGCGAAAAAAACAGGCTCTCCAAGCATGGCATGTCTCATACATGTCTGTTCCCCTCTGGAGAGTTTACCAGGCCAATGCTAGCACTGACCACAGTCGCTTCAGGTCGGTCTCCAAACACCAAGCAGGGATCAATTAACTTTTAACTGGGCCAGGTCAGCAGAATGCTTTCACAGGCACTTTGTGCACACAAATGCACACCCTATCCATTTTCCAATTCACAGAGTTTCCATTTTAATCCATGTGCCTCTGGTTTGAATGGATGTCCATTTCCACCACTTATAAAGATAATAATAAACAATTTAGCAAGTCATAATAACGAAAACATTTCTCATAGCCGTGATTTTGTCATATTTCAGTTCAGTTTCTATGTTGTAATTATACAAGGAAATTAAATTTTGAGGAGCTTTCTTGTCATTCTATACTTTGATATTTATTTGATACTTGTCACATTAGTGAGACATCAAGTCCTAACTGTGACATTATGAGATACTTGTTCATTTTTAATAAAAGGTTTTGTCACATACTGGATTGTATCTGCTATGAAACACATTTTATTATATGTATATAATATAGTAATATGATTTTAAATCATTACTGACTCATTATTGAAAGAAAGAACCTACTAATTTATGATAATGACACGTGAGATCATAATTATGAGAAATATCTTTTGATGTTGTTTACTGAAGTATGCTCAGTTTGTTCCTTCATGAATTTTGTAGAAAGCCATATTTAAATGAATGAATAATGTTGGGTTGAATATTCTGAGTATTATATACAGTGCCGGGAAAGCTGGATACAATTGTACTATTCTTATTTTGGAATACTCCCAATACTATAGAAGGGTATGCTGTCTGTGTGAGCACTACTCTCCTGTGTTCATTTGAGCTGATTATAAAATCCACTCTCATGTATCAAGCAGTACTGCATCTGGAAGTGTTTAAGATAGAACTAACTTCTATGACTCCACTCACGGTGCCCTCTCCCAACCACCCCCACCCCTTCTTCAGCCCTGCCTCTTTTCTATTTGCTTAAGCCATTCTTTTCCTGTAGAGATTTGAGTGAATGCACAGCTTTGACAAGTGCTGTTTAATTTTTGCAAATAACATATCACAGTTAAGAAGTGTAATCTGTGTCCCTCTGTTTAAGATAATTGCTCTTAATATCGATGTTCAGTATGATCATTATACTCTGGTAATCATATTTCTAGGATTAGAAACTATTTAGTTATCATTAAATGAAGAGTGTATGACCCCTTTATTTGTGGCAGTTTCTTGAAAGCGAGGCATGTGAATGTCTGGCACATCTATAGCTCACTGCTTTGGCCAATGGAAAAATCCAGGCACTAAAATGTCTTTCAGGGCCCAGCTTATTATTGAGTATGGCCGTGAGAAGTAGGAGCTCTGTGCACTTGTGTCTTGGATGGGGCGAAGGATTTTTTATATAGCTGTGGATCTGAAATAGCAGGGACAATGAAAACACCATCTTGCATGGTCAATGGCACTGTTTACACATTTCCTGTCCAAGCCAACCTCCCAGCTGTGTAAGCAGCACAGGCCACTAATGGCCATGGAGCTAAAAACAAACCTAGACACGATGGTTTCTTGGTATATTAGTGTGTATATGACGTTAAGTGCAGATTCTTATGCATCTAGCATCTGAATACACTCGGCCAGATGTAAATATACTGTATTTTATTCATGGTATTTCTGCATTCTTATCTCTTTGGTCACCTCCCGTTTGATAACTGTGTGCTGGGCCATTTTATCCTTAATGTATAAAATTTGATATGATATAAAATATAACTAATTTTTCCCTAATGGATAAGAATGGATTTTGTTTGGTGGTAGGTGCATGGAGCAGCACGCACCCATCTCCTGTTTGAAACAGAAGAAGGGAAAATAGGCAATAATTTTCACTTTGTTTTTTTCAAGATGTCTTTGTGACAGCAACAGAAGCTAATGTTTACTAGCATGTATTTTTTTGTAAGCTGTAATGTGAGTCAGCTGGGATGCCAGTCCCTGAATTACACTGGGTAATCTGGACATTTTGACAGTTTAAAACATTTGCTGAAATCCTGAAATTTTGGTTGTATGTAGGACTTTTTCTAAGCTTTTAGCATAGAATTGCTAGAGGTCTGAAGCCAGTCTGCACGTGGCATTTAAGCTTGGCCATTATGCCACCTCTTTGGTCCAGCTCCTTTGGCTTTTTTCATATCCCAGCTTTCAGCATTTCACCATGACAACTTAGACCCCAGACAGGAAATCAAAGCCAGGTTGGAAAGATAGCCAACAATGACACATAGGAGTTTAAGTTAAATTCTAGCAAAGAGAAAAGTCCATCTGTCTTTCTTCCTTTTTTTTTTGATCTCTGGAAAGCAAGTGAATGGGAAAAAGACTGTGATGGAGGAATAATTGAGCCTCTCTTTGCATAGACTTTGCCTCCCTGCTCAGATTTCATGTTTTTTCACATGAGTGGGCATGCAGAAGGAGCCTCCGCTCTCAGCTCCGTAGGCCTAACTCACACGATTGGTGGAGTCTTCCTACCACATGACTTAGCATAAAAGAGCAACTTCTCTGGAATATCTGATATACTTCTTAAGAATTTGATTTGTCTTTTTCTTTCCTGGGTCCATAAAGACATTGAATTGTGTTGCGCAAGTCTTTCTGATAACTTTTGCACTGATTACACAATGTTGTTTACAGCTCAGGCTTATTTCCAACGTTATTTGGGTTTTGTGATGACAGTTATAATGAGTCGGTTTTAAAAATTCATTTTGGAATATCAGACGGTTAACTGATTCATTTTCAGTTGGGATAATAGTTTTTACTTTAATTCCACTGAATGGCAAATTGCTAAGGATTAGACTTAATTATTAGTGATTAACAATACAAAGAGCTACAGATTTGTCTAACAGCTCAGAGTGATGTCATCTATATTGCAGAGTGTGCAGAAAGCATGAGCACAGACATATGGCCATGCTGAGTGGAGCCAGTGAACTTATTATTGCCAGATCCATACTTTGTAATTGTGTAATGGTGGTAATAAATGTCTTCCAGCATGTTCGGCCATAATTTGAGTGTTTACAAGAATGACATTTCATTCTTCCAAAACCCTTTGGTTCCTTTTTGCTTTCTTGGATACTGTAATTGAAATTTGCCATGGCCCAGCATAAGCTTTCTTCTCCGTACTTGTGCTGAAACAGGATGAGACATGGCACAGTTTAATTATTGCCATCAATAAGCAGCCATTTGCAACAGAAGCAGGGTAATATTTAATTGATTGAAGCAAGGAGCTGCAGCACAGTGCAGAAGTTGTTTCATTAGCAGAGATACCCTCAGTGTAACTGGCTGTTGAAGGATTTTTTATTTAAATCTGCCTTCTATTCTCTGACACAGTGGAGTTTCATTTCTGTAAACATCAAAAAGACTGTAATGCTTCTTTGAAAAATAAGGCTTTGTTAATTATGCAGGCTCTAAAACTCTAGAATTATGGAATAGACACATACATAATATATAGTTGTTTGTGGCTATGAAACTCAGCACAAATAGAAAGAGGCATCAAACCCATAAGATATAAGTTGGACAGAGATACTCCGCTTTAAATGGAGACCATTTGCTTTTATGATGGTCAGCATCTTGAAGACAAATGAACCTGAATGAAAGTTTAATGAAGTTAGAAGCACATAAGTACACAGACAGAAAAGGCTTTTTTTTTACTAATGAGAGGCGCTCTGCTTGTTTCTCTGAAGTAGCCTGCTCTAGAAGTCATGTCGTCTATTTATTGCCCTCAAAAGGAATGCCAGTGGAGAGAGCCAAATAGCCCAGAGCCTTGCCTAAAACCACGCAGGCTACAGCATTCCCAAGTCATGTTCAGTTTTAACTGGGATTGAGATGTCAACAGCAAGTGCTCCAGGATGACTTACACATTTTCCATGGAAAATTCAGAAATTGGAAAAAGGTCTGAGATTAATAAGTTAATTAATGCTTACAGACAGATGAGAAAGACAATTCGCTTCATGATTTTTTTTTGTTCTTAATGTCTTTTTAAATCAGAAAAATCCTTCAGTATCCTTTCCTCCACTAGATCTCATTAAATCAGAATACTTCTACAGTCTGTGGAGTTTAAAAAGAACAGCTGTCTTACCTTCACTTGAGAAAGTGCTGATTTTGGGGAGGTTTCTTTTAAGAATGGCCACTATTTTACGTTTTCTGCAACTTTTTCTTCTGTCTAGAAAACTGCGTATGTGACCTACTTTCAACCTTCAGGCAGATCATAAAACCAAGCATATATTAATTTTAAATTTACTGTGAGAATACTCATGGTAGTAGAAGTTCTTCCTGCACAGAGAAGACATCAAAAGTGGTGGGAAAGTCAGTTCCTCTGTTTTGGGTCATTTTGTTGAGAGATTTTAAGACTATGCAAGGACATACATTCTTAGTGCAACTCATTTACTTTCTGCTCCCTGTTCCCTCCTTAGTGTTGGCAGCGTTGTGTTCCCACATTCTGTTGCTTTGATGTGGAAGACTGAAAGTGATCGCATGTGCCAGCTTTGCATAGGAGGAGTTCAGACATGTTGTGTCTGCTGTCAGTGAAGATGAGCTGAATGTTCTGGAACGTGCATTCTGTTGGATTAGAAGAATCAATATCACTTGTGCTAAAACAGGATAAGACATGGCACAGTTGAATTATTGCCATTATGAAACAGCCATTTGCAAAAGAAGCAGGGTAATATTTAATTGATTGAAACAAGGAGCTGCAGCACAGTGCAGAAGATGTTTCATTAGCAGAGATACCCTCAGTGTAACTGGCTGTTGAAGGATTTTTTTTTATTAAATCTGTCTTCTATTCTCTGACACAGTGGAGTTGCATTTCTGTGAACAGCAAAAAGACTGTAAAAATATGTAAAAGGAAGGCTCTGGACCCACTGCGCCCTGAATTGGATAAGTGGTTACAGATAATGAATGAATGAATGAAAACACATACAAAATATATAGTTGTTTGTGGCTTCAGATTTCAGTGTAGCAATGACCTTGGAACCTGTAGAGCATGCAGTGGTGCCATAAGAGCGACACAGAGATTCAGACATCTGTCCCCATTTGGACTTAATCACCCTCCTTGTAATTGTGTAGAATCACATTCTCAATAAACGCATGCACCTGTTGTTAAGTGGAGTTATGTTTTCAGACTCGAGGGGCCTGTAGTGTAGATAACCGTCTAAGAGTAGCTCCTCTGAGGCTGGGCAACAGCCAACAATTATTACTTGCACTGGAGACGGATTGCACATGTGGCAAGGACATGTGCTTTGTACAAACATGACCTGAATGTGAATTCTGAAGGTTCAGACACAAGCCTCCTCTCTTGCTTTCATTTTAAGAGAAGGATATGTATGTTAATTCATTCTGGCACTCAGAGGTTTCACTTATTTGCATAGAACAATTTGCGGTTCTCCTTTCACTGTCCTCTCAGCAGTGAACCTCTGTTCAGACCACTGAAACAGACCTAATTTGACAGTGCACAAGTCAGAAGTGTTTTATGCATGGGTTGTTTTCTTCTCTGCCTCAGGGCTCAGCCCCTCTTTGTTTCATTTCTGATTGGTTAAACGGACGAGGACAGAGGAGTATGACTGGGCACTCTTGTTCTCAGTGAATAGAACAAGCCATCCTTGTGGACAGAGACGTCTGAGGGTCGTTACATCTTCTCAGTCCCTCTTTGTGAAACATAGGACATCTGCAAATGAAGCTCAGATAGAGACAAAGCCATCTTTATGATCTGGCCTTTATTAACTCTGTTATTAAAGAAAACCAAAGCTCCTAAAATGAATGAAGGCGAGTGTGATTTGATTAGTTATATTCACATTTAGCTTTATGTGATACAGTACCTTATTATGAGCCTTTTAATCAAGTTGGGAATGACAGAGGAAGCATTCCAGACACCATTCCAATGGAGCATGGTAAAAGAAAAGTGCTCAAGCTGGTTATTGCTTTATTTTCCTACACTGAGTCAGAGAGGGTCTGTGCTGTTCCATAAATAAACAGCTTAGTCTTAACCTACATCATGTTTTTAAGTTAGGTAATGTATGTTTTTTTTATTTACCATTTTATTCATTTATTCCTTTTCAGGATCTCTCTCTGTGGTCTCGGTTCTTTGAAGAGTGCCATATTTACTTACTTTTGGTCCCTTGACTGCAGAGCACTGTGATTTATTAGTGTGTCTTGGCTTGGTCTCTTTTTCCCCTCTATGTTGTATACACAATTTAGCAACAAGTCACCTCTTTATTCTTTACCGTTTATGGGGCAGTTTAATAGAAAAGCACTCTGGCACTAGAGTGTTTAACAGGTACACTTCACAGGAATGGTTTCAGCAGATATGTAATGCTTCACCAGCACCTTCACTACAAACGCATCACATCGTAAATAATACTCTTATGCATGACCACACCAGAGCTGTGTGGCCACCTGAACACCAGAAACATTAAGCCACTTTCAGATCGTTTTACCAGTTGACAGATGATTGACACAGTGCAGCATTTATTCCACAAAATGGTGGAAGTGGTAACACACTGTCATTTTCCAGGGTATCAATTATATCACCCATGCTTAGACCTAGGTGACATTTTGCTACAGCAGGTGTTGGGTATTTTGTCATATTCTGTGCATACCATCATGATCTCAGTTCTCTGTGATGTGCATTTGGCCTCTTTTTTCATGCACATAAACAGCAGTTAGTTCTTAGGTCTTTTTCATTATGCTTTTCCCATCCTGCATAATATCTATGAGACACTGCTGTGTTGCCAAGCCTCAGCCCCAGTCCACATATGCATCTTGAAATGCCATCATATAGAGCAAGGCCATAACAGCTGGAAGTTAAAGGCCTGTGCAGACTTTCTATTAGGGTCAACTTCAAGACTCTTTTGTTTTTAACAGGTCTTCTCATCTTTTAACAAAATAGATCTCAGTTTTTACAAGGTGTGAACTCTTTCCCCTGCCTCAAATGGAAATGCTCAACAGTCTTCCCATGTTGGCAAATTTAAAACACATTGTTTTGAAAAGCATGGTGTTAGGTAAAACATTCAGCATATGCACAGGGAGAGCAAGAGCTCTGAAACTAGCCTTGTTTTTTTCCACAGCATAGTAATGGATCAACACCTTCCACATATGGCTGTCAGACAAAGCACCCACTCTTTGTTTGTCCGTGGCAGCAGTGGTGCAGTTATTGCAATCTGGCTGCCTGCACTCTGAGTTAGCAGATTAAAAGTGATGAGTGCAGCATTTTAAAGTGTTCCAAACCAGGGCAGCCCATCCAGGCTCTTCTCTCCTGGCCTAAAACTCACATCCGAATGTTCCCCTTGCGAGTGTATTGGAGTTAGTGGTTGATAGAGTGACCACAAAGAGCTTGTAACGTTATGCTGAAACTTGTGGGAAAACAGAGGAAGAGTTTTGAAGAAATTTTCAGATGGAAAGAAATAACAAGAGAGGGGAAGCAATAATTCTGTTCTAAGACATTGAAAAGATTGACTTTTGTTGCTTGTGAGTGCAGCCTTAGCCACCATTATCTGTATTAGCAGCGTCCTGAGGCTCATCATGACACATTTGCAGATTTACAGCTTGAGAGTGACTACTCTGATATCACAAAACTGGCAGTTAGCTGACAAGTCTGTCTGAATCACTTTCTCTTCCAAAAACAGCCAAGAGAGGAAACCAATTATCGCCTCCCTGCTTTCCAAATTCCTCTGAGGAAAACATGAACCACACGGGTGGCAGAAACCTGCTCATATATGGCACCTCCTCATTATCACAATATCCTGCTTTTGCTAAAGATAGCTGTTTCTATTGATAGTTTAGAGTCAGCATCCCTCATTGAAATGCCAAACATAATCATTATATGAGTAACAGAATTGTTATGAGCGTAAAATGGCATTGGGATCCTAGTTTTCCCAGGTTAGGCCTCTACTGAGCATTCTCATAAAACCCCTTGTGGCTGACTGTATATGAAGAGACAAGCTCTAGACACCCCTAGAGATTCCTCCGCTGTTTGGATCTCAGTAGACACAAGCCTGTGTGCATGAGTTTGTGAAGGAGTCTGTTGTTTATTTAAGAGCAGCGGGTCCTGTACTAATGGGTTGGTGTCTGGGATAGCTGTGCTCTTAGCACTTGACAGGCCATGGAGGGAAAGGTAGAATGAAGACAGATTTGACCCTGGGAACTAGCTGTGTGCACAGAAGCCAGCAGTGAGGATAATAGATGGATGTCCACCTATGACCCCTATCTTTTGGCTTGTTTGGGTGGTGGGTCTGACCAAGCCAGGAAGAGATGGTTTGCTGTGCGGTCAGAAAATGTATCTTATTATTTAAAAAACGATCGTTAAATAGCCATCTCCTTGCAGAACGTTGTAGTTTGGTAAACATTGTAGAAGTCTGTCAGCTATTATTTAGTCATTACTGTATGTCTATGACTGGAAAAAGTAAAGCAAAATGCGTTGACCTTTTTTTCACCTTGTGTTGGTCAGGAAACGCCTAGAATGCGGTTGTCTTTTCTCAAGAAATGTCTAAAGGTTTCAGTCAGGCTTTGGCTTATACTCGTATGCTTCCTAGAGGCCTGCGTTTAGAGTTTTGTGGGGAGGGCAGATGGAGAGTTTTTTAGGAGAGGCAGCAAGCAGTACCTCCCCAATGCCTTGCCTTTTTTTTCTGTTTTTTCCATCTGGCCCGCATGTCTGAATGGGGGTTCCTGTGGGTGGTCCCTGGGGCCCATGGGCCGGTGGCTTCCTGTTGCCTTCAGGCCTGCTGCTAGCTGTCCGTCCATGATGTACTGTACCTTAGGGGTGAAGGGGGATGGTTTGCTGATGAATAAATGAAACCGTGGATAAAGTGGAAAGGATTGCTCATTGTCTAGGGATCAATAATCCCTTTTGATGTCTCGTCCACATCACTGATCTTTCTTCTTCATGTCAGTAATCGGTCTGTACCATCAAATCTGGAGGAGCAGCAGTCCAAGACTCTCCAGAGAGCAGAAGGGCTTCCGTTCTGGTGCTGCATCCATGAAGGGGTGTGTTAGCACGTTGGTATTTGCACGAGTGGTACTGTGTGTTTACACAAGCATGTTTGTTGCGGGTGGGGGGATGGGGCGAGGATGGGCCTGTGTTGTTCACATTGCAGCCTGTTTAGGGATGTCTTCATTCTAAAGAAACAGTCTCAGGGCACCTGTACTCAAAGCAGCTGGGACCATGGGGGAAGACAAAGAATGCCAGTGACGTAAAATAATGTTTAAAACTGACTGTGGAGTTACAGATTCTGGGACAGGTGTCTCCTGGAGCGAAAGAGGCACAAACAGGCAGTAACAGGCCCAAGTCAATGTTTGCATGGCCCTCTTTCCTTCCTAGAATAAGAATGGAAACAGAATCTGCAGGCTGCCCCACTGCTCAAGCAATGTGACATTTAAACAATTGTTTGTTCTGGAAGTCAGAGGCCCACCTGTAGAGCTTTGCTATTGTGATTCAAGAAGGATGCCAGATTGGCATCATCATTCAGAATAAACATCGTTTTTGCTGTTTTATGAGACTTCAGGTATAAAGCAAGTCTAGTGAGTAGAAGACATTGGTTCATATGAACATATGAGTAGAAGACATGTTCAGATTGACTATTTAATGCCAGTAAATTCTTTTGACATCCTTATTAGTGTCAGAGCGATAATACAAAATGCACTATAAACATCTGCGACTGAAGATATCCGCTGACATGAATGGCAGAGAGGCCTCAGCTGTCAGGATTTTAAAATTCATATATGCAGCCAATACCTATAATGTAGCGATGAGGGTGTAACTTCACAAAGAATCGTGTTATTATCATATTTATAAATCACAAGTGATGTATCTAAATCTTATATGATCTTATATTGAGTTTATCATAAAACAGACATTGGTCAGAGTATGGCCCCTTGTTTATAGGATAGTGATAAACACATTTCTGGCAAGACACTGGAAAAAAGGAACAATGCGCTGAGACTGAATGAAAAGTGGGGGTGTCATGTCACAAAGGCGCTTTGTTCCTCTGTAAGCCCCGGGGTCTCTGTTTCCTGCTGACTGCTACAACAGTGTAATGCAGTGTGTGTGCATCAGAAAGGTGTGAAGGTTAAAGGTCAGGGAACAGAGGGCTAGACATTTTTCCATCTGTACACGTTTGCCTGCTAGGGACTGAGAATGATTTTACACCCACTTTCTGGTGAGTAGCTTGTTTTTGATATTTTGGAAACGGTTCAAGAAACGCCCCTCATCATTATCCTATAACTTAAAAACTAAACAACAAAAGCTTTCCTGTCTTTCTTATGCTATCATTTTCTCTGATGATGAGATTAGGGATTTCATTCAGAGTTTCAAAGAACCCCTTTCTGCACCAGGTAAAAGCACACATATGGAAGAAGGAAAGAGCTCGGTAATTACTGGCAGTATATTTCACACAGGATAACTGGCCTGAATCACTGATTCTGTGCCAGGAAAGTGAGGTTTGGGCCCTTCCCTGCTATGAACCAGGTTTCCACTGTAAAACAGAGGATGGTCTCTGCATGCATTTGTATGGAATACTGTGTTGTAACTGTTACTTCTTGATATTAACATCATGATATCAGGTCAGTCCAGTTTTGTCAGTTACCTTACGATAAATATGGCTATGAGAAATTGCTCTGTCTTTTGTTTCTAAAAGAGCAGCAACCCGTTCACAGCATAGCCACTGTGTATCAGTGTTCATAGATTTACTATCTTTTCGATGGCGGAAAATTGTGAAGATGTGGAACATTAATCATAAGAGAGCAGCTTGAGACAATAGGAGCTTTTGATATGCAATATCTGACCATCTGAACTGAGAGAGAGAGAGAGAGAGAGAGAGAGAGAGAGAGAACAGAGAGGCAAACGGATGTGTAATGGGGAAAAGTGTTTCGCCTAACATGAAAACCAAGTAGTTTACTTCCCATTTACTTGGAATACATGTTTTTTTTAATAGCAAGGATTACATTCTTTTTTCTTTTCTTTTCTTTTTTTTATTTGTAGTTATTATCTACAATGAAGCTGGCTATTGTGTGGTTGCCAGCTGAAACACAAGAGAGAGAAATTTGGAAGGACCACTTGTTGCTCTGAACTTTTCACAAGGGTTGGTAGGGCACAGGAGAGTTAAGGTGAGACGGTGGCACTTGGCTGAGGGTAAATATTTGAATGTTTGAGGCTGCTTTCTGTATGTCCATCGTTATCCTGAGAAGTGGGTTCTATGTATGGGTGGCTTACCGAAGAGAGAGAACTTCACATCCTAAAAAGCACTTGTAGGTGTGTTTATAAATTACACATATGTGCCACTACACTTGGTTTCCACTAGCTACAGGTCCGTCAGTGCTGCACTGGCCACCACTCACAGTCTAGGCTGAACAGCAGCCCGTTTGTGCTAGCTCTCTTTTAATGGATGCATTATGCTCCAGAGGTGACTGACTCAATGTTCGCAACACTGCATGGTGCATCAAGCCCAGTAAAAGGCTGCTGGTGGATGTTTTCCTTCACTACTGATCTGAAGTCAGTTGTGTGGCTTCTTTATTATTAATAAATATGTAGGCATTTCAGAGAGGAAACTGATCTTAGATTAGTACAAAAGGGTTTTTTATACTGAGAGTGGAAAGAGCGAGTATTCCAATTACACTGGCAGTTTAAACATCGTATTTCGGGATCAAAACAGCAAGTATCATTTTTAGATTTTTAAATTCCATTTATTAATAGTTGGAACAGAAGGAGATTGTTTGAGAAACTTACTCATTTGTTTGAAATAGATGCTCTGCTTGAGGTTTACCAAAACTGCTACTAGAATTGCTGGAATCTACCTATAAGAGTCATAGTCAAATGTAAATACATCTCACATTATTTCACATGAATTTCTCTGGGTTATTTTGACTATGTTAATCATTTTGTGGCCACAGGGCTGACACCATTATTCCAATAGTAAAATCAAGGCCAATGAAGAGGAGGTTTGTGTGGGTTGCTGTCGCTCACTGTATTGGGGGAGCAGTCTGGGCTTCATTAAGGAATATCTAAAACCTCAACAGTGCCAGACATACATTACTAAAGAACCAAGCCCTGACGGAGTATTTAGGGCAGCTCTCTGCCTGGTGCCTTATATAAAATTGGGAGACAACACTTGGAAAACCACTGTCTCCACTGGTTGGCCTGGATTCATGCAGAAAGAATGTATAGCTCCTTTCAGAGGTTCTGCTGAGCTGTTTGCCAGGAATGTATCCAAAAGAACAATTAAAAGTAGAGAGCATTTGCATTCGAGATGAACAGGAGACATGCACCATGACTTTATCATCAAAATGAATAACCCCTGGGGATTACTGTTTAACATGAACTTAGATCTGGTCTTAGTTGTAGTTGGTGACTGTAGCTCAGATAGAGTGTTGTTTTTTGTTGTGGGGTGTACTGTAGCTAATACACATGAACTATGAGTCTATCATCATATGCAATTCACCATATGTTTAACCTTAAATATCTTTCACCCATCCGCTAATGAGGATCATCTACCACGTCAAGCTTTATGTGATGGTTCACTGAGGTGTTGTGGGACGTTAAGCAAAGACCCTGTGGCCATCAGTCAAACCCACAGTGTGATTAATTAGTGTGATGAGCATGTGTGAAGGGAGCAATGCCTGCTGGTCAACTCGGTAATGATAACAGCCTCACGGTGACTAGACTCATCAAACTAGGCCAGATAAACAGTGTTATTTTTACCCTCTAGTAAATGGACCATCACCTAGCCACAGTTGTTCATCTTAAAATCGTCTCGGAGGCATTGCTGCTTCGCTTTAACTGTGCCTCTTGTCTCCGTGAAGTGATAAGTAAAGAGGATCAACGGCTTCTTCCCTAACGCCTGTATAATCTGTATATTGTTTGTATGTTTTACAGATTAAGAGCTACCTTAAGGTCTCTGGGCTTTTTTGCCATGTTTGTACCAGATGTATTACTGTTGACCTTTGAGTCAGGTGCTTTTATATGCTGTTAGAGTAAACCATGTATCGTAAGTAATGGTCAACATCTGGAGGCACAATTCTGTTGTCCCCTGGCCGTGTGTGGTGGCGTAGGCCTGGAAAGGGCCAAGTAAGCACCGCTGTATGTTTTGATCCTCCTCTGGAGCCGCCTTCACAAATGCTGTTTCTGTGCAAAGGAAACTGCTCTGAGGAACTAAGGCTTGTCCTAATGAATGAATATCTTGTTTTCACACACAGGCAGGTGGCCATTCCGACAATGTGAAAGGCCCACTCAGACATCAGAGTTGGGGGCCTCGAGGGTCTTAAAGGAGCAAGACCTTGCACTTAACGCACACGGATACAAGCAGAACAACTGACACTTGTTAGACCAAACATAGCCCTGCTGCTAGACCAATTAAGCGTCAGGAATGCACTTTGTTCAGGCCCTGGTATGAGTGATTGCTGGGAAAGCAAGCAAGGATACTGTAAAAAGCCTTGAACCAGCATTACTCTGCACAAACAGACCACACTCTCCTCTTTCTTCAATTTTTTATATTGTATTAAGCCTTGTGGCTGACATGAGAGAGAATTTATGAAATTGATTTCTGCTGTTGTGGAAATCAGAAACTATATATATTGATTTAGTAGAGGCTTTATGTGGCAGGCTACAGACTCAGAAATAAGCCTTTTCTCACTCCATCTCTCTCTCTCAGGATAAACCATTGTGGGAAAAAGCAGACATGTAGACAAGCAGGGTGTGGGCTCTTGGGAGAAACTCTATTACTGGATATTTTGAAAGTTATTCACTGCAGATAGCTCCCATAGCTCTGCTCTCCTGGTACATGAAGTCATGAAGTGAGAATTAGTGAGAAATTTCAGTTTTGTTTTTACTTATCTGTATAGATATTAGACAAAGCTGCTTTTGTGCAGTAATAGCAATTTTAACTACTACTTACTCATACAGAAACTTGAAGTGGGCGATATGACTTATCACATTAGAACTTATTTTACTGCGAGACAATCTGTTCCCAAACACTCAGTGGTTCCCAAAAGCAAAATATTGCACAGAAATGTGAAATATAAAGATATTGCTCAGTCCTAAAACAAACTGTGTAATGGTCAGTTTTGAGAAATGTTTAATAGTTTGGAAAGTGCAGTCCTTCATGCTTTGAAACTAAAACTTGATTTATATGAATAGTTTGAGCAGGCTTTCATAACAGACCCAGGTACTAGTGTGTGTGCTCATTGTAAACCAATAGAGGAAACCATTTCCATTGAGGAGAATGGTGAATGTCAGCAAATACCCTGGGTGTATTCTCCTAGCCATACAGCCACAGACACACGCATACACACAAACACCCACACCCAGATGGAGGCCATACCCTTTGCAACCGGACAAATTGGCTGTGGGTAGATATTCATAAAGGAGTTTAGAGTGGCAGAGGGTTCTGATTAAACATGGCTTACTCACTTCATGGCCAGCCACATCCTACAGCTTTACAGAAATCTTGGCGTGCATGTGGCATGCCTACATGAAACTGGTGTTTTTGCTTTTGTTTTTTTTGCGTTTGTTTGTAGTTGTTTAATAAATAATAAAATAAAAATAGATCATCTGTAGGCCACCTACACATGTTGGCTGCCCTGATACACTTCACGCCCTCTAACTGGATCTCTATGAGGTTGGACCCAAGCAATGTGTTTTTAATTAAGACAGTGTGTTCCTCATTATAGATATTTCAAGTATACTTCAAGAAAAATGCATTCCTTGATCTCAATATAGTACTGTTTAAATATAGTGCAGAAATATAAACTCCTAGTACTATTTCAAAAGGCTGTGTTTCTATTGTGTTATTTATTAGGGAATGTATCTGGCTTTTTATTTGACTGATTTTAAACTAAAGGTATAATATATATTTGCAGACCTGTGTAGTTTATTTTATACTGTGTTTATGACCTTTTATATTAGATTTGAAAGCCGCTGTAGTACTGCTGTAAATAGAGCCTATAGTCCTAAGCTAAAAATGCCACATTACAAATGTAAATCATGCTGGCTTTTGAAGACTTTAAAGAAGCTGTTTACTGTAAGCCAACGTTTATCCCTGTCAACTGGAATTTATTACCCAGCAATGGAGGCAGGCAGTGATTTTTCTCGAGCTCTCTACCCTTACAGAGTGTTTACTGGTTCTTTCACTCCACATTTATGCTGTGTAATAAGGGTGGGTAACAGGGCAAATATATAGCATCATAATACTTTAAGACATTTTCACAATCCTCAGTAGGTATCAATGGTTTTATGGGTATGAATCGACAGAATTCTCTATCCAAACCCAGAATAGACATATATGATCATTTAACATCTTTTAATTCAAGCTTTGCATAAGTATTTAAGGCATTACACTGAAATAGTTTCATAATACAGGGGTCATTTTCTAAGAAACTCTAACAGGATTCTATGAAAAAAAAATATGCTGAAGAGTTTTTATTTGGGAACACTGGAGCCACCCACATACTGTGCATGATAACCTGGGTCTCCAGACACGTGCTTGATACAATCACATTCTACAAGGCCCTGTTTTTCACTTCATGTTTTTATCTCTGAGGTGTTCCAAAGTACTAAGCCAGACACTTGGCATGAGGGAACCATGAAAATGCACCTCTGTAGAAGAATCTAACATTCTCACGGAGCGAAAAGATAGATCCCTGTCTTCCTTGTGGTGAGCCATGCATAAATCCTGAACAGGGCTTACAATATTGCTTTGGTTTGTATCTTGGTGAGGGTTCCCAGGCTGTTTCCTTACACTTGGCAGTACCCTTGCCGGTTAAGTCCAAAGAAAAGGTTTGCCATGGATTGCAGTGTACCAGCACTGAGTTGCCTCTCACAGGAACTGAGCTGTTTTTTGTACCACACTGAAAAGCCTGGGTCACCCACACAAAAACAGACAGGAAACTGCTATTTTGGACCATGCTGGAGTAAATAAAGAAATGACCCATAAACACAGCAGGTCAATCTCAAAGCGTGTAGGGTGGTGGATTGAATCATTCTTAAAAGTATAGGGGACATCTCTGAAAGTGTCATAAGTTGTTATTCCTCTTGTGAAAATCTGACCACAAAAAAAAAAACATAGGTTAGATATGTGACACAGAAAGGAGACATGCATTATTATACTTTATATCACACAGCAGAGTTTTCTCCTGTATAAATTGAAGCTGTAATCAAGCAAATCTGCTTTCATGTAGTTGTTTTATTTGGCAAATGGTAGAGCTTAGTGTAATTCTGGCTCTCAGAGGACCAGGGTGTAGCTGTTAGGAGAATCACAACCTAGTCTTTCCAGTTTCCAGCAAATACTGGGGAAAGTCCCTTTAACATTCTGTGGGAAAGAACTTCTCTTCAACCATCTGGGAAACTGAACACATTTTACTCAGTGTTAGTGTACAAGCTAAGCCTATGTTTAGACTGAAGATGTAGTGGTCTTGACCTCATATAACTTTTATTATCTAAAATATCTAAAATAAAAAAAATTGAAAAAGCAATAATATGAAGGAAGAGGATTTTTCCGGTTCTCTGACAGGTCCTGCATTGCAGCAATAATGTTTTGTTTCTTCAGCTGAAACTTAATCCATGTTTCGTAACAAAGTTCTCCTTGGCTTGCCGAGTCTTGTCTATGTTTTGTTTTTATCTTTGCTACAAACACAGATGTGTAATGCTTGAAGTTTGTTGACATTATTTTGCAATTAATTAGACACTATTACAAATATTTTTGTGTACTTTTTATTTTATTGTGTACTTTCACTACTTTGAGATAATTAGACTACACGAAATATTAGGGCTGGGCAATTAATCGATAATTAATTGAAATTTAGAACATCTAATCAACATAATCTTGCCATTTTTTTTTATTTTTTTTACTTTTTATTTTTTTTTTTTCTGTTATGTCCCCACTGTGTTTTCATGTACTGCCCCTGTAAAACCACACGACCACGCTGTAGTAACGTAATTCTGCCCCTTTTCTGCAACACCTAAGCCCAGAGGCCGACCGAACGACTTGAGCAGCTCATACCAAAGCAAAACACGTCTGTGGTTTGGACGTGCTGTGTTTTGACTTTGATTAAGACAACACTACAACGGTAGAAAAAATTTTCCCGCTTTAACACTGGAGCATATTTACGTTACAAGCCTCATCACTGAACTATGAGGGTCATAAATACAAAAACAAAATAACCGTTCATTAATCGTAATTGTGATAAAATGTACAATTAATTGTGATAGTGATTTGTGCTCATATCGCCCAGCACTACAAAATAAACTATTTGTTGTGTTTGTGTGAACTTAAATATTACTCTAGACTGACAAAATACTAAAAAAATACTGAACATAACACCAGCATAGCGCTATAGACATAATTTTCAGGGAAAGCACCCCTTGGGCTAACAGTTGGGAAAGGGAAGTGTGTTTTAAACAGAACATAGTTGTTTTTCTTCTGTTGAATCAAATAGACACAGAAATTTACCTGACTTCTTCCTTTTGCGCATGTTGTGTACAGCCAGACTGGCTCTGCTCAGTTCCTGATGATTAAGACTTTTCATGACCGGAGAGGTTGTGGTCTATTTGCTTTATTCAGAAACCCTTTAGAATGAAACCATATGCGTAGTTTATGCACTTGGCAATAAAAAAAAATAAATAAAAAAAAAACACCCACTGCCTCGCTTACTGTTTATAAATCCTGCAATAAAAGTTAATGTATTGCTGTAAGCCTGGTGCTTTTGGAGGTTTGGGATGTGGCTCTTCTTAAAATTAAGTATATGTATGCCTACTGATGACAAGACAGATTAATCGGATGAGTCTGTGCTTAATTAACATTTCCTTTTCTCTTTCTTCTGTTCTCTGTAGGCGTACTGTCACTTCCGGCCCACTTCAGTCCATACACAGAAGGCCAACAGGCCGGGGCGGAGAGCAGAGAGGATGCGTATGCCCAACTGGAGATTCGTACCCTTGAGCAATCTCTACTGGCCACCTGCGTGGGCAGCATTTCTGAACTGAGTAAGTTTTTCACGCTCTTTTTATTTCTTGTTATCCGTCTCCCTGTAAACACTAAATATAGCTGGTGTTTTTGTATCGTGGGTAAATGGGATGATCAGCCATTGATATAATTTACTATTCATAGTTGAGAATTTGCAAACTCACATTTGTTGAATAGTTAATATAAGTTTAATATACCATGCAGCTCTCAGAATAAAAGTTTTCATCCAGGATTTCCTCTGAGGGACACTTAAGAGAATTTATGAGTGCATTTTCCTCAGCTCCGTGCTTCTTCACATTTCCCCCTTCATCCTCCTTCTCTCTCTGATGTTTTGAAAAACTGGGCCATCCTGACAGTGGGGAGCAGGAAGCAAATTTGGGAAAAAAAACACTCCATTAACATACAATCCGCATTTCTGTCAAGCTATATTCAGTGTGTCAGAAAAACAAAATCATGTTTATTCATATATACCCAAGTGGAGTGTGCTTTCTTTTAGCAAATGTCTCAGTCAGCCAGGGAGCTCTGGCTGAGGAAAAGCAGAAATGAGCTCACTCCAGGGCTGCACAGATACAGATTTGCTTGCTGTTATTTCAGCAGAGTGAATGTGGGAAAGGTGATAATGTGAATGCTATTTATCTCTCCAGGTTGATTAGGCCATTATTCCTCCCGCCTGGTAAACACTCCTTGTGTCAGTCCCTTAAGAGTGGGTCTGGGGAAATGTTTGCTCTCTAAATATCAAACTGGCTGAGATAGAAGAGAGAAAGAGTGGGGGATGCTAGAATGAGTGTGGAGAAACTCAGCCTGTCTTGAAGTCTTATATCCCATGTGCCATTTTTATGATGGAGTAAGGTGAAGCCTGCTCTTTCAAACACATTTGTTATCACCTCCTACCAAAATAACTTTTATCATAAGTGAGTCTAAAACACTAGTCTTTGATAGTGGGAAAGGACATCCTGCCCATCTGGATATCTGTTAGAGGATGTGAGGAGGGGTTGATAAACCCCTGTATCATTAGTTTATTTTTTGGTTCTCCTCAGGCTTAATGTAAGATATGTGTAATCTTTTTGGTAGTTCAGGTTCTCTGAGCCAGGATACATGGTTTTAGACTCGATTCCTACACTGCATAATAATAAATATATTGACATTGTCCTAAATAATACACACATCTCCAAAAGTATACAGAACAGTGTAAAGAATAAGAATTCTGTGTCTTGTTTAATGGAAACATACATTGCCCTGTTTACTTACAGTATAATCCCGCAGATATTCATCTCTACAGTATATTTCTTCTCACTTTACCTTAGTTAACATATGAAAATTTTAAATATGATACTTCCCCAATGATGAAGGCTTTCTCTGTTAACCCAAATCTTCCTTCGCTCAACCGCCCTACCTGTCCGTGTGTGTGTTTGTTTACTCTGCTTGCCACATCCCCAGTGGGGGCACGGGGCGGGAAATGGGTCGGGCTTGATGATGGAGGGGTAAATTTCCTCCCGCAAATGTCTGGACACTCTGCTGTTTGTACCCCTGCACAAGAGCACGTTCATTTGAGGGAATAGTTCAATGGAGTGTTTGCAGAGTCAGTGTGTTGGAGTGAGAGCACTCTTTGTGCTGACTGTGGGGAGGCCACTGGCCTGCTTTGGCACCCTCTCCACACACTCAGAGTAGTGGAAGCCAGCATTGCCTAGGGGAATGGGCAGACAGTGGATCATCTGTATAACCTCAGTCACCCTGGAGCCCTGTGCCCGAAAGAGGGGCATCCTAGGAATCATCTCACACTGTCACACAAGTATGTGATGATCTACCCCTGTTTTCTTTACTCTCTGTTATTTTACTCGGATGTAAGAGGTATGAGTGTGGGATTGCTCACTGAAATAAGAGAATTAAAAAGATGAATCTAAAGTTTATGAAAGTTTAAGTAAAATTTTGTTATGGAAAACCTGCTTAGTTCTAACCGTAGGAAGCAGAATATTAGAGATAAACTTTCTTTAAATACATTTCTTCATTAGATACATTTTCATTTTTATGCTATAGGAGCCAAGTAAGTACGTTCATGCTGCATCATGTTGGTCAGCGCAGAGCTTTAGTTCCTTATATTTCTGTATGTTCAGGTCTAAGCTCAGAATATTATGTTTAATGTGCTCAAAAATAAATCAAAGTTGATCCCCCTGAGGGGATAAGCTTCGGCAGCAAAGCCTAGCTTTCCAACTGCTGTCCAAATTCCTCTGAGACCCTCCTGGGGCTTGGCGGGATACAAAGCAGCCCCTTTAAGCGATAAGTGGGGTCTTCAGCTCTTAATGGACGGTTCCTCCCACTCAGCAACCACGCACTCTGGTTAGAAATTAACCCATGGGGTAATTACCTCAAATGAGCATTGCTTGTTCCCACAAATTGACCAGCCGGCCCATAGCGTCTGTGCCTTTTAGCCTCACACGGAATATTACCTGTGTCTGGCTCTGCGACCCTAGCACACATTGATGGATTCTTTTGTGAGTCTTCTGTGTTTTGTGTCTAGATCTGTGAATGTGTGTTTATCTGTAATGGAGGGAAAGGCATGGGAGGTTCATCTCCACCCTCCATCTGTCCTTAAGCAGGTCCTGATTTACTGTTCTTTAGGGTAATTTAGGGTCCTGTAGAGTTCACAGAAAACAAAGTGAAAGAGGGAAGGTCAAATAATCCCTCTCATGTTTCTTTATTGGAGTGGCTGTAAATTCCTCTAAGGCTAACACACTACTATGTTAATGAAGGTAATGGAATGAATCATGGGGGTGTATTGTTGGCTTAGATTGTGATTCTAGGAGAAAATAACTTCACTAAAATTGTTGTCGTCTTTGTTGATGCAGCTCAGAGTAAAGTAAAAATATATCTTTAGTTTTTCTTCTCAGTGAAGAGCAGAGCTGGGATGTTGTCTTAAGTTTCATCGAGTGCCTGTTGTTTAAGTTCTAATTAAAATTTAGTTGGTTAATTTGACCTACCTCACATAGGGAAACTTATTTGGATTGTTTTATCTAATCACTAAATTCCAGAAGCTGTGCAGTTGTGAAGGATCATTCCAGGATTGTCATCTAGTCAGTTAATGAAATTAAGAGTTTCCTGGACATAGTGGTTGTAGACCAGAAAAAAAGATCTACACGTTGGAAAATTTAACCTACAGTACAGCTAAATATCTAAATCTTAATAAGACTTCATCTTAATAAAATACGTATCATTTTCCTGAATATAGGACTATGTGCTTAAAGTATAATAATGTATGTTTTGGAAATAAATCAACTATTTTAAATGTAACTGACAGATTATTTATTCACTAATGACGCATGCTCAGATGTTGTGCCCTGTGGCAGCCTGCCAAGCTGCCTGAAATTTGTCTTTAGGATGGCAGTAGTCTTGTAAAATTATATTTAATTTTTCAAAGTATTTATAGTGGCTGCTTGATGCAGTACACAACAGTGTAATATTTAAATGTTTCATCAATTAATCTAGCAACTTTAATGAGAAGGTCTTGTCTTGTTGACATTCAAATAACCCGCCACAGACCGGTTATTTTTCAAACTACATGTAGGGCAATGAAACTGTTCTGGAAAAGGAAAGAGTTTTGTTTCCCGAAATCTACCTATTCTTATTGTTATCATCTAAGCGGCGTGAGAGAATGTGTAATGTAATGCATTCAACAATGATAATGAATGCAATGCTGCATACTTTGTTTATCATGTTACTTCTGCAGTCTCTGTGTTAACCAGTCACATTTTTTGCTCTCTTCTGTCAGGTGACCTGGTGTCTCGGGCCATGCACCACATACAGCGTCTGAGCTCCGTGCGTCCTGGTCTCAGTCCAGCCCGTCACACCCGCCAGCAACCTGTCTCCTGGTCTCCTGATGCCCTCCACACGCTTTACTACTTCTTGCGCTGCCCGCAAATGGAGTCAATGGAGAACCCCAACCTGGACCCGCCCAGGATGGCCCTGAGCAAAGAGAGGTGAGACCTGAAGCACCTTTTTTTTCCCCTGATTGCCAAACTTGCTGTTTCCAGGCACCAGTCCACACTAATTAACACCTGATAGCCTATTCACACGCATGTGAAATCAAGAAATGCAATAGCCAGAGGGGGATTTTAGAGGTGGTAGAGCTGTGAGGATGTCTTTAAATCCCCATCTCAATGCCTTTGTTGTGGGAGTTCATTAAATTATGAGCTTAGTAGGTTTTTTCAGAGCTAGTGGGGGGGCGGGGGTGTACTTTGTGTAGGCCTTTTACAATGCCCTTATTCAATTAAAACCCCAAAAATGATTTCCTGGAGCATTCTTATTGAAGGATAACCTTTGCACCCTTAAGAATCACTTTAGTTTTATGAAAGTTTGTCCACTCTTAGGGAATCTAAAGTGTTGTTTTGCTCTGCTGAAAGGTTAATGGCAGCTTTGTTTATTTATTTATTTTTGAGTGTATACAGTGAAAGTGAACTGCTAAATATGCATGTAGAAATGTAGAATAGCATTTTAGAGAGATATAACAATTGTTTTCTGGATATTGCAGCAGCATTTATTTATTATATGGAAGTAGCATTTGAATCATTGTGCATTCCCCATTTAATCTCTGCTTTTATTATTTTCCATTATTACACCAAGAAAGGATCAGTCCATGTAACTAGTGAAAACAATAATCATTGTGACCTGTTAAAAACATTCTTTGTACAGGAGCTTTGAGCATTTTAGGATTCACAGAAGACGGAAACAATGGGATAAAGGCTTTACTGTCTGGCCAAAAAAAAAGCAGGCCCTGGAGCACATTTCTTCTTATCAGAGTTTTAGATTTTTCCTTGAGGATAGCTGCAGGAGGTTCTCATCTCTGCTCACAATGGGAAGAGCTTTCTCCAAAAAGCTGAGATTAACCTGTCAGGAACAATAGCTCTAAAAGAGCCAGAGCTTAAGGTCTACAGATTACTGCCAACTCCAGATGGACTTTTATGGTGTACATTTCTTGGGCCTAACCCTGAAATCCTTGTATTTACCCTAACTTTAATTACAACCTTAACCCATGAGTTCATGCTTGTGCCAAACCGAACTCTAAGCGGAAATGCTAAAATAGTTTGTTTACACTCAACCTTCTCAGCATACGGCTATCTGCGACGTAACTGACTGCCGGGTGCCTGAATAGCCAAGAGCAAAGTCTCGACAACCCTTTGATGGTGATTTTTCTGGGTCTTCGTCTCATGTTTGCTAACAAATGTAGGGCACGAAGCCTCTCTAAATATTTAGATAGCGTACACACATGTATGATAATTGAGCCGTGGCTAGATCTTAAAACACGTTGGCTACAGCTGGCCCACATGCTGTACAGAAACCTCAGCCTAAATAACAAACATGAGTGAGAAACAACAAAGGTGATCTGCTAGCTCACTTCAAAGAGATTGGCGCAATGGGACCTCACCCAGCCATCTTCACGATAACACTGCCAGATTTGCAGTATATTTGGAGTGTGTGGGGGGGCAGTGGAATAGGTTACAGGTGGTACCTAACCCTGGCAGTCATTAAAATAAAGACCCCGCTCCTGATTCAAGATCTCCTCTGTGTGCCGCCCATTATTGAAAAGTCTATTAAACCTTTGTTTGAAACTCAAACCGCAGGCTCGCTTTGGCAGACTGTGTGGTCTTTACACAGATCAGTGATTGTAAAGCTGCTGGTTAGGGCTCTGTGAGGTCCTTCTATCATAAGAAGAGGCTGCTGCTACACAGGCTTTATTTACAACACCTCAGGGCACCCTGCATGTCTGCTAACAAGAGGGTATTGAGACGGTAGCGAAAGACAGAGACAAGGAAACAGAAAGGGATGAGAATAGAGGTCAGAGAGGTGTAGAGGAGCTGTTCTAAGACACTGGGAGACTTTGAGTGTAAGTGAAACTGAAATACGGAGATGACACACTAGTCATGTGCCTGCATCTAGATACAACTCATACATGCTGACTTCAGAGGGTCAGGGGATTTTCGTAATAAAGCAGGTGTGGGGAAAGCACAAGGTTTATGCCTGTGGGAGTTGGCCTTTTTTAATGAGCAGTTACAGTAAAAGAGTAATTAAACTAGGCCTCCTGCTTAAGAGGTGCCTGAGAAACCACATGCACAGAGGTGGAAAATAACAATAAAACACTGGGTGAAAAGTGTGGGTGTATTGTAGGACAGTACTGTACAAATGTATAGTAAATAAGACATGGCATGACACATGAGTTTTGAATGTTTAACTCAGTTAGGGTAATACTTCATTACAGTCATATGACATGAGGTCACCAGAGACTAGCTGTCATTTACTGTCATTTCCTGTTTCAAAAAAAAAAATTTTCAGAGTGGTTTAAGTGTAAAATAGTCTTACATAAGAATAGGGAAACCAGAAGAGAAAGAAATGAAACACTTGTTTCAGATCTCCAAAAATATATTTGTTGCCCTGTTCTTTCTTTCACTGTGGTAAGACAATTCCTCTTTACTTAGAAATATAAGTTTGTCATTTCTTCAGAAGTAGAAAAATCAGATTTTGGACGTGTGAAAAAATCCCATCATATTTATTTGACAATCTGACTGAAATTCTCATTTATTTTTCAACAAAAACACACATTGTTAGGTGGATTGGGTACTCAAAAGTGTCCATAGGCGCGAGTGTGTGTGTGTCACCCTGTGATGGACAGGCGCCCACTCCAGGATGTGGCACCTGGTGCACCCAGTGGGAACTGGATAAATGTTACAGACAATGAATGAATGAAACATCTTGGACATTATAATATACTGAATTATTTCCTAAAAGAGATTCACACAGATCCTGTTCTGAACAATGTGTGCAGTGTGAGCTCTTATATTCCCACAAAATAATAACTAAAGACTTAATCACCCTGTGCAAAAACCACAGTAAGCCACAAGGTGGATTGAGCTTTAATAGACACTCCAAAATCTTCCTGCTTCCTGATTCAGAGCCTCCAGAGCACGTTGTTAAATATCCTGGCAGTCAGGAGGCGGTCAGGCAGTGTGGCCTCTGTAGTCCATGCCTAATCGCAATCACACATCTCGAGTGTGACCTGGTCACAACAAGACCCCTTTACGCGTCTTTGCGAGGGACGGGCTAATTAGCACAACACACTCTCCGGTTTCACCACACCCAGGTTGGACGGGCTTTGATGTGGCCCATAGCCCTGCTTGAGTTTCAGCTTGAAGGCTATGGGCTAAACTTGAGCCCTTGAGTCAGATGCAGGGGTCACTGTCATGACGCAACCCAGGGGCCAGACGAACGAGAATGAGAGGGGCCCGGACACATTCGCGGTATACACCAGTGCGGCCCTCTGGCAAGCGAACAAAGCAAAGGGTTATAAACATTTAGGAGTGGTCAGGTTTCACACTGCTTCAGTTTCATTGAGAGAAGGACCAGGTCATAAGGGCGCCCTATCCATCAGAAGTGTTTAGGGATGCGAGGAGGGTGAAAGTTGTAACTCAGCAGCTTTGTTGCAGGTCAGTTGTTTCCAGAATGTAGAGCTTTTGAAGGATCAATAATTACGTTTAGGGACGTAGATGCGCTACTGGAAATGCACTGTGGCAGGTGCCAGGATGTTGTGATGTTTCAGAGGCTTGAGTAGTGCCATCATTGACTGTTTTCAATCAAAAGTGATCTTCTGGATTTAAAAGCAACCCCTAAGTTTCCTTCTTGCTGATAAATATGTGAAATGAAGAGCGTATGTGCTCTTACAGTTAAAGAGACCAAATTAGAAATATATTTAAAACACAAACACCCGCTTTGAGTCACAGTGGGACTTTTCATTCTATTCCTGTATTATAAAAGCAGTGAGAGGCTGACATAATTCAGAAACAAGTCTGACTGACCCTAAACAATCATTTCTAGTCTTTGAAATGCAAAGTATCGCTCAGTGTCAGCTTTTTTTAGATTTGTTACTGCAAAAGTCTGTTCATGGGCTGAATGTATTTTACAGTCCTTGAACTGTTTTGATCTTAGGTTTTTTCTTTTTTAAGAGTCTAATAATAGCTCTCATCTGTTCCTGATGGTTATATATCTGTTTGTCTTTGTTGTTAAGCTTCCTTAGTGTTCTGAGGATTGTGTTCTTTTCTCGTTCCTCCCCCGGCCTGACATATTTGCATATGTCTCATTAGGCTAGCAGACACTTGGTGAGCTGGCTTTGTTTTTACCATGTTCCTGCTGAGCAGTCTGCTCCCTAAGAGCAACCTAACACTGTGTTATCAGCTCTCCTGTGGCTGGAAAGCTCAGCTGAGCGAGCAGACAGAGGCCTAAGGTTCAGACTTAGACTGTGGTTTATGGTTCTTATGTTGTATCTTAGACAAGATGTATTGCTCTTTTAATGATACATGTTAGAATTTATGCATTTTAAAGGCATAAATGTGGATTTATATATTTTTGGTAGTCAGTATGTAGTTGACATTCTATCAACAACTCCTTCACCCATCATATTGCCAACATATTAGTGAAAGAAAATGAAACTTGGGTAGTATCATAATAACTGGCCTAATGTACCATCCATCCATTCATTGTCTGTAAGCGCTTATCCAATTCAGGGTCACGGTGGGTCCAGAGCCTACCTGGAATCATTGGGCGCAAGGCGGGAATTCACCCTGGAGTGGACACCAGTCCTTCACAGGGCAACACAGACACACACACACACATTCACACATTCACTCACACACTCACGGACACATTTGTCAACCTACCAATGGAGGAAACCCACACAGACACAGGGAGAACACACCAAACTCCTCACAGACAGTCACCCGGAGCCGAACCCACAACCTCCAGGTCCCTGGAGCTGTGTGACTGCGACATTACCTGCTGCACCACCGTGCCGCCCCCCTAATTCACCAGTTTAATTATTTATTTTCAGCATCATTTAATTGGCAATTATGGCATAGTTTAATGCGTTAATGTAACAATGTCTCCCCATACTTTAATGTAAAAGAGACTCTGTAAAACCAATGCAGGACCCTTACTTTGCATACATTTTTTAAAAATATTTTCCATTTCATATCTTGGAAATGGCTTATTTGTGTACATTTTTTCTTCCTCCTTTACCATGTATTCATTTTCATATTTTCCACTGTGATGATGCTAATTTTCAAACTCTCCTTCAGTGTTGACAATATTTAAAATTATTTGTCATTAGTAACTGCTGTTGTCCACTTCCTGCTTGTTCATATTTCAAACATAATGCAATCAATGACAGATTCAAATACTTTTGTGTTAACATAATTGTCTTAGGAAAGACACACACTTGTAGGAATGCGTTCATATGTTCTGGGAGTGTGTGAACTGTGAGAATAGTGTGAGTGGTAGCAGCTGTGGCTAACTCAGTGCATTTATGGATGTGACAGGGTGCTGAAAGACACAGCCCATCCTGCAGAACGCAAAGAAACCCTGTTTGAAACTCTGCTCTGCTGTTTCACTTTACACTAAGCTGAGTTTTGCACTAAGGGGATGTGTGCAAGTATCCCACCAAACATTTTTACAGTTGCTCTCCTTGAATCTCTCAGAACTCATAACATTTTACAGTAGACCTTAATGTAAGGACACAAATCAGGGATGTATCACTTGCTTGAACAGCACTGTGTCCAAACTTAAATTTAAAGTTCCTGTCTATTTATTACTTTCCTGTTACTTTAGCCTATGTGCTACTATACCCAAAGGAGCAATAAATAATTTAAAATGGGTGCAGCTGTGGCTTAAATGTGAGAGGAGTGGGCTTACGACTGCAAGGCTGCTAGTTCAATCCCCTGGATCGGCCAGAGAAAATGGGGGTAGGGGGAGTGAAGTAGCAGCACTTTCTCCTCCCTCAACATTCGCAGCTGAAATGCCCTTGAGCAAGGTACCTGAAGCCCAGCTGCTTCCCATGGGCTGTGGCTAAAGTCCAGCTGTGTGTATGTGTTTGTGTATGTGTCCCCACTCCCATAGACAGGTTATATGTGGAATTGAAGTGTCAGTTCTTCTCATTCTAATTTCCAATTCACATAATAGATAAGCAATCATTCTGTTCCATGCTGCTCTGTGAACGTGTATATGTCTGTATATGCTCTACAGAGAGGCACTCTACATGTTTACAGTAGGGTTAATATAGAATATCACAATTATAACACAATACCTGGAGGATGTTATGTATGGCTCATTCAGAACTACTGCCAAGACAACTTTGCTGAGATGTGTTATTTAACCAATAAGAAACTATTCTGATTCATACTGTGATTTACCTGGGTGTTTTTCTTGTGTCTACTCTATAGACCTTTCCTTCTGCTGCCACCCCTCATGGAGTGGATGCGGGTGGCCATTGTCCACGCTGAGCACCGCCGCGGCCTAGTGGTGGACAGTGATGATGTCCGACAGACAGCAAGGCAGCTTCTTCCCGGGCTGGACTGTGAACCCCGGCTATTGAAGTAAGAATCTCCAACAATTCTTCCTCATAATGATTTTCACTTCTAACTGCATGTATAGTAATATTACTTTATGAAAGTTATCCAGTTCTGGAGATATGACTCTATACACAGACTCAAATAAGGTGGACTACACAGCATTTTGAATTGTGATTTTCCACTGAAAGGAGGATATAGTGCTGTACTAGGCCTAAACCTTTATGGGAAGCCACCACATAAAGCTCAGTCTGGTGATTGTCTGTGTCAGTGTTTAGGAGGTCTAAATTACGAATAAATACGTTTTGCCAGTTCTTGAAATGTGTTGATGCTCAAAACATCTGCTTGGATTTTCTGTTCCAGACACTATTTTTTCAGTATCTTGGTATATTGGTCAAATGGATCAGGTCAGTTAGAAATGTGCAGGATGGCATTTCTACAGGCCCAGTAAAATATACTCTTGTTTTATGGTCTTTAAAATGGCCTTTGACCTTTTCTTTTATTACCGCTGTATGAAAATGCAATGAGTTATATTAAAATCCATCACAGTTTTCCACATGTTTAAAGGGCTATGTGGGTAAATAGTAACATATGACCTCACTGCATTCACATCCATTAATTTTTACTGCATTACTGTATCAGAAGTGGCCAAAGGCCATCTGCAAAGCCCTCAGACTTTATTAGATGCTCCCACCCAGTGCTTTAGCCCACAGACTGAGGTCAGAACCTTGGCCCAATTCTTTATGATTTGTAACTTTTCAGGGAAAAGTACACCACTCCTCCCATGGAATCATCATAAACCGGCTTCCATTCCTTAACGCCTTTCTTCCAGTTTATCTTGCTTTTAGTTGTCATTATTTGTTCTCTAACCCTCATATTTTCTCACTCATTTTATCTTTTTCTAACTTTGCTCCCAAAATCTACATCTCTCTCTCTCTCTCTCTCTCTCTCTAGGCCAGAGTGCTGTTTTAGTTCCTTCAGAAGGCTGGATGCCAAGGCTGCCACTGATAAGTTCCAGCTGGACCTGGGCTTTCGAATGCTTAACTGTGGCCGGACCGATCTGATAGGACAGGCTATTGACTTGCTGGGGCCAGATGGGGTCAACAGCATGGACGATCAGGTATTACACACGTCTTACAATGATAAAACTAGGTAATTGCTTTTCCTGATTAAGCTCAATTACTTTGTTATAAAATAAACAAGAAAACCTGCTATGATTGGCTGGTCATATACATGACGTTGATTTTAAATTCTCCTACACCCCAACATTCTTGCTTATCTTTTCTCAACTATTGTTCTGTCCCAGTGTTTAGTTAAGCTCTTTTTGTTTGGATTTTTTTTTAATAAAACAAACTCTGATGTCTTCATTAATCCCCAGACTTATCACTATGTTATTTTATTACTAATTTAATCTGTAATGACTAATGGCTAAATAGCACTAATCCCACACCCAAATACATCATTTACTGTATGCAACTCATTTATCAGAGTTTGTTTTGAGAAATATTTTAAGCTTACGGGATGCTGTAAGAGGTCATAAAACTCCAAACCACTATTGATTTAATTCTAGCCAGATTTCTTAGTGTTCTCTTTCTCCAACTGTGTGTGTTTGTGTGATCTAGGGCATGACCCCGCTGATGTATGCCTGCGCGGCTGGAGACGAGGCTTTGGTCCAGATGTTGATTGATGCTGGAGCCAATCTGGACATAGCAGTAAGTTTAGACCATCCATTCCAGCTGCTGGCTGAGACAGAGTCATGCTGCTTTATGAAGACTGAAACCTAAAGCTTCATGTCCCTTCCACCTAGGTGCCAATTTGCTCCCCTAAACACCCTTCTGTCCACCCTGACAGTCGCCACTGGGTGGCGCTGACATTTGCAGTTCTGCACGGACACATCTCTGTGGTGCAGGTAAGCTCAGGATGGATAGAATAAGGATAATATTTGTTGTTGTTGATCACACAGTATGTTTTCATGTTTATCGTGTTATGTTCATGTTATGACTTATATTTTCTGCAGCTGGTCAGTTTAGTGTACAATTTGCATTTATTTTATTTTTAATTATTTTTTCCAGTATTAGTGTGTTTGTATAATGTGTGTAGCTCTCTAAGCTTAAGATTTGTATTTTCAGCTCCTCCTGGATGCTGGTGCAAGCGTGGAGGGAGCAGCAGTGCGTTATGGGCAAGAGAGCTGTGCAGATACCCCGCTTCAGCTGGCTTCGGCAGCAGGTGGGTACCAGGATCCCTTCATAACTCTTTGCCAAAAGTAATTCCGAAAACCTCTTACAGAAGCTGTTTTTATCTATCTATCTATCTATCTATCTATCTATCTATCTATCTATCTATCAAATCTTGACACACATTGTCCTACAGACATATTAAGCAGGCAAACCAAAATCTATCAAATCTTGACACACATTGTCCTACAGACATATTAAGCAGGCAAACCAAAGTACCGAAGGTATTTAAAAACTATAAATCACATGTAGTTAAGTGCAGAATGTATGGACCAAAGTGAACCTAAAGGAAAGCAGCAATCAACAAACCACTGTTTATACATAACGATAAGGAAAGGTATAGGGAACAGCCAAAAGAAACTTGTATTTAGCCCGGGCTCTGTATTGAGTTTACTCACACTCCACCTGTGAAGAATTCACACATGAGATATAATCCACAGATTACATTTAACTCATAGATAGCGATGATAAACACTGATGATAAATCACCACATTGGTACTGTATGAAAAGTAGCCTTAACACTGTGAGATATGCCATTGCTATAATTCAGGACTAAAAAGGCTTTAGTTTAAGACTCCCCCACATTATATAATGAAGTATAAAAACGGTTAACTTTCATGGCCAAGCTCTCAAAGAAAACTCAAACAGGCACACGTACTACTGACCAATCACAGTGCAGCAAATTCAGCAGGGGCCTTCATCTGTCTGTGCCAGAGAAGCTGGAAAAGCAGTGGGAAAACAATTACACACTGCCCTGAGGCCTTCGTACACCTTTCTCTCTCTGCCATTCTGGCACTTGCGCTCCACACTGAAGCTTGCACCCTGCCTTCCACTGTTGGCAGACCTAAAATAGGCTTCTGATGACAGCCCATAGCCAGCTACAACGAATTAACCAATGAGGACTGACTGAATTGGGTCAAGAACGTGTTTTTTTGTCTGGGAGTGTGTACTGTGTGTCGCTGCATGTGTTCAGGGCGTGTTTTTGGAGGGTGCGGTAAGGAGGTTTGTGGTTGGTTTAACTTTTTTAAGTGTTTGCCTGGCATTCCATGTTGGCATTTCAGAGAGGCCACACATAGCTGAATGAGAGAACCACTGGAGCACACATCACTACTAACCAGTGATTAGAAATTTAAACGTCTCTGCTGTTTTTTTTATCTTACTATATGTTACAGTATCGTTTCTCTGTCTCTGCCACATTTTCTCACTCCTTGTGCTTTTCTCCACATTCCGCTTCCCCCCCCCCTATCTCTATCTCTCCTACAGGGAATTACGAGATGGTGAGTCTGTTGTTGGCCCGGGGTGCTGACCCCTTGCTGAGAGCCCATGAAGGAAACATTCTTACAACATCCCTCTACGAGGACATGAACTGCTTTAGTCATGCTGCTGCACATGGCCATAGGTACACACATCCCCCTCCTACGCATTTATAGCCAGTTAGTCTATGTAGATGACAAAATGAGTGTACACACTTACCCCTACTGATGACTTAGTCACACATGTTCCTCATCAATGTACACAAAAGGAGCAGATTTATTCACACTTGTTCAAAGCCTGCTATTCTCTGTGTGATAACAGTAGTTTAATACGTTTACTGCCTGTCACACTATATGAGATTCTGGAGCTGACATCTCGACCACAATATTCTGTTCGCTCTCATGCCTGCTGAAGTGAATACAAGATGTCAAGACAACACACACTCCCACTGTATCTACACCGACCTTGCATCTACACTCATTGTCTATGTTATCAGCTCCACTGACCTTACAGGAGCACTTCGTATGTCTGTAATTACAGACTGTGGTCTATCCATTGCCCTGCGTATTTGTGAGCCCCCCTTTCAATGGTAAGGACCCCTACACAGCAGGTATGATTTGGGTTAGTGTCAGGGTGAAATGGGGATAAGAATGTGTGCAAAGTGCTCCCATGTGGTCAGATACAGGTGTTCCTAATCCAGTGACCATCGTGTATGTATTTATATGTTGTTCATCCGTTAAATATTACTAACATCAGAAATGCTGTAATATTGCTGTATACATACAAAGATGACTGCTAAGTCAATTACTGCAGCTGTAATTTATTGCAGTTCCTCATATTAGATTTAAACAACCTAGACCTGCAAATGATTGTGAAGCTATGTTTGTTAGAACTGTTGAACTGAACTGTAGTATTTCACTACTATCACTTACATATCATTAACCTAATTTCCCTTTTCTGGTTGTAGGAATGTACTGAGGAAACTCCTCTCTCAGCCACAGCATGTGAAAGAGGATGTGCTCTCTCTGGAGGAGATTTTAGCGGAGGGTGTAGATGGGGAGGTGGGTGGACACAGCAGGAATGGAGATATCCCACCCTCTCCAAACCCCAGCTTGTCTTCTGAGAGTGGACAGCCCCGCATCTGCAAGGCTCGTATGAAGGCCCTCCAAGAGGCCTCCTTCTACAGCGCAGAGCATGGCTACCTGGACGTCACCATGGAGCTCCGGTCTCTGGGTATGTCTGCCATATGTGGGAATGCAAATCGCTTAAGAGGTTTTTTTTTTTGAACACAGAACAGTTAAAGTGACTCTCTTCTGCCTCCTGCAGGAGTGGCCTGGAAGCTGCATGTGTGGCTGGAGTCTCTGCGTAGTGCACAGCTGCAGTCCAGAGCCAGTGTCACACTTTCTCTCCTGCGAGACTTCACTTCAATCAAGGAGGAGGATTACAGCGAGGAGCTGCTCTCTGTCGGACTGCCGCTCATGTTCAACATTCTTAAGAGCAGCAAGGTACAGGCGTTTTATATATATATATATATATATATATATATATATATATATATATATATATATATATATATATATATCTGTAACACTGTATTTTCACACAGAAAAAAAAAAAATAATATAGACTATGAATAGTCTTACCTGGACTTGGAATTGGTAGTGATGTTTGTTCTGTATGTCTTCGGTACACAGAATGAAGCTATAATCCAGCAGTTAGGATCTATCTTCAGTCACTGCTATGGACCTGCTCCTATTCCTCCCATCGCAGAGATGAAGTCCACACTTTCAGCACAGCTTGGTAAATAAATGATATCTAATTCTGACGTTATGGAGTGGTGTTGTGTGTTTGTCCATAGCAACAACATACATTTAACCTCGAACTAATCAGTCTTTCTGTTTCCATTTACAGACCCTCATTTCCTGAATAACCAGGAGATGTCTGATGTGACATTCCTTGTGGAGGGGAGGCCATTTTATGCTCACAGGGTCCTGTTGATGACAGCATCTGAGAGGTAAGGGATACCTCCAAATGAATAGGGAGATCACAGATGATGCGAATAGACATAATGACTGCTGCATTGGGTGCTGAATTTAAAAAATCTGATGAGACGTCCAACAGTAACGCTGTTAGAATCAGGTACGTGAACGTGCGCTCTCTCTATCCAATCAGGTTCAAGTCCCTACTAGGCTCCGGCAGTTCCAGTAACTCTCAGCACTGCAAGGATATTGAGATCGGCGATGTGAAATACAACATTTTTAAGGTACAGTCAGCTTCTTTTTCCTGTTTGACTTTGTGTTGTAAGACCTTGTGTTAATCCTTTTCACATTTTGTTGTATCCCTAGGTGATGATGTCATATCTGTACAGTGGGGGCACAGAATCTCTGAAGCTTACTGTACAAGAGCTGCTGGAGGTAAGGCCAGAACAGCTTGTACTGCAGTAAGGATCTAACCAAGGGTACTCACTGACATCTAGCAAAAATATAAACAATGTTATTTCGCGCTTTTCATGTATTTAAATGTTATGATGAGTACAAAAACTTTTACATTTTTGACACGATTTGAAATGTAGCAAAACTGTTGTTGTGTTGTTGAGTGTTGATGATAAGTGCAGTGTATGTTAAAGTAACTGAGTTCTGTTCTCTTCTAGCTCCTGTCGGTGGCCAGCTTGTTTCAGTTGACAGGACTGCAGCGGCAATGTGAACAGCTGTGTGCTCAGAGCATTGACCTGGACAACGCAGTCAGTATTTACATCACGGCCAAGGTAAACACCACCGTTCATGTTTAAAATACAGCCAGGGTGAATAGGGCAGGGGATTCTGGAGGTTAGCACAGTGTGAATAGCTGTTTCTACTTGTTTAACCATTCTTTTCTAATCAGAGAAATATAAAAGACTATTGCCACGTGAGAAACGTATTTATAATCTCATCACCTGTTCACGTGTGTTCTTTTGGCTTCACTGTTGTACATTGTTGAATATTTCTGCTGCTTCAGGAAAAGATGTACACACTAGTAGTATCTTAGTGAAAAGCCTGAAAGCCTTAAACCGTGATGTACACTTGTAAATTCAAAGTGACAGGAGTTTATTCCAAGCGATGTTTAATATCTTCTACTATCAATGTGAATCACATGTGCAAACCTGTCCATTTCAGGTTCATGGGGCAGCAGAGCTGAGTGCATGCTGTGAGGGCTACTTTCTACAGAACATGGGAGCACTGCTGGAGAGAGAGAGCTTCCGGGGGCTAATCTGTGGACCTTCCACACATTCAAGTACAGGAAAAGACCTGCTGCTGGAGGAACTGGAGGATACACTAACCTGCAGACTCCGCTCACTCCACATCACGTCCCATGTGTGAACAGAAACAGAGGAAGGACCGAGACGCAAGAGCAAAGGTGGAGGTGGACAATGACGGAAAGGACAATGATCAAAAAGACAATGGGAGATGAAGAGAAGTGTAAAGTGAGCAGACAAAACTGGAACTGTGGAAGTGAACAGAACACAGCTGGACACAAGAAAGCTGGCTGTGAAAGTCATAATAATTATAATAATAATGAAATAATGACAACCGATTCATGCATTGGGAGTTTGCAACAATGGACAAAGCAAGTGTGTAAAATACATGTACTGAATGCAGTGGCATTCCTGTAGCTGCAGCTATGTAGAAACTTTAGAGTGAGTCCGAGGAACAGCTTTCCCGCTAAACTTTCACAAGCGTCCCTTTTTTTAAAGAGTCCATATGGTAGGAGTCACGCAGGATGCCGTGGAGAAAAAGGAATTTTTATAAGCTAAATTACAAAAAAAATATGTATTTGAAAAAGGAATGGACATTTTCTATTTAAAAATAATGTGAGATTATTTAAATTCCCTTTTTATTGTGCTTTATGCCAAATAAAATAATATAATACCAGTGCTTTTTAATCATTAAAACCAACTTCCTTCAAGGTTATTTTGGTGAATGAAATACAGACCTGTTGTGTCTCTCTAGCACCACCTGCTGGCACTGAGATGGTGCTGTTTGGAGAATCCAGGGTGTCATCGACTTAAACCATGACACTGTTGCTCCAGTGAACAATGATGTGCAGTAGAACCCCAAAAAGAGCTCGAGAACCTCCAGTCCACACCCAGCCCAGTGTGAACAGTTGGGTCCTGGTGGGTTTGGATAAATTATTCACTGTACAGTGAGTGGGAGCCTAACAAACACACGCAGTATCTTACCGTAGCCAGAGCAGTGGAGTCACATTTCATTCACACTTATCAGTCAATAGGAACACAGAAAGAAATGTGGTGTTGAAAAAAAGCATTCATGCACAGTGTAAACTCAGACAGAAGGCTCCACACATTCCTAGTAAGTGAATGAGTTTATTGTTTTGTTTTTTTGTTTGTTTTTTTTATTTTTTATTATTCTTTTCTTTCTTTTTCCGCTCTGAAATTGCTCACAGTTATGTTACAAGGGGGTTTACAGCTTCATGGTTTGTTCCTGCTCTGCGTGGCCAAAGTTATTGTTCATCTCACTCAGCATCGGGAGTCACGTGTTCACTTGTACTCTACTGTAGAAAATAAGATGGTTAACAACGGGTATTGCTTCATTTTTGTTTTTGTCAAAGTAAGTCGTACTGGGTCTGTAAATTAGGGAATGGCGATATGGGCGGGGTTTGTGTCCTTTGTAGAGAGAGGTACGTGGTACAGACAAGAGAAGGCGTTTCAGAACTCAGTGCACTAAAGGACGGGGAAAGGGAGGGGGACAGAAAAATAGTGGCTAGGAGAACAGAGAAAAATGAGGGGGTATTAAGAGATCATATTTTTTTCCCCCTCTAGTAACACAGGGGAAGCGGAGAGGGGAAGGGCTTCAACAGTTACACTAGCGCCATGCAAAGGAAAGCCAATGTCTGGCATGCACACAGCAATAATACAAGTTAAAAGCAAAGAGCAGGAACGCCCACCCGCTTCACGTCAGAAGAAGGTGAGATCAGTCTATTTACAGGAGAACTGATTCAAAGAGGAGCTCTGTATGTCTCAATCCATTGTACACGCACAATGAAACTGACAAATATAAAGAAGAAGCTCATTCCCTTCCCAAAAGAGCCTAGACTACATTCTTAAATAACTGTTAAATTACCATTTTTAAACATATACTACAATTGTTTTTTTTTCTCATTCAAAGCTAGGAAAGAAAGAAATATCGTCAATGTCCACATAATTCTCTTAACTCGAGACATTAGAAAGTTCTTCTTCTCCGCCCCAAGTACAAGCACTCAAAGATGTCCATAAATAACATTCAATTAATCTAAAGTCTCTCCCATTTACATAATCTGATGATAAATTAGGGTACAGATCTGATCAGATGTGAATAAATAAGGAAAAGAAAATACAAAAATATCCAGGGATGGAATAAACATTTCTTGTCCTCTGTTCTACTGCTGGTCATCAACGTGAGATATGAAACATCAAACAAGCGGGATGATGGTGGAGCTCTAGCTAAATCTTTGAAATAAGATCAAATGGGGGGAACAAATCAAATCAAATCATCCATGAACAAGAAAATGCAGGGAAAAATAAAGTCATATGCAGCAGCACAAGATTTAAATCTGCATCTACAACGGAACTAAACATTAGTATCACATCTAGACAGTTTGTTATACATAGGAAGTGTATTGATCTGTACAACAGAACAAATCATTAAATCATTCATCAGAATCTCAGGGACCTCTACATTAGTCCTTGACCATACTAGCCCCACCCTACCCCGCCCCGCACTGGGATAAGCAGCTCAGTCCTTTTGCAGCAGTGCTTTTACACAGAATGGACCCAGACCATTGAACAGAAAGTCATTGAAACACTGAAAAAAATAATAAAACGACACAATACAATCTGAAGATTTTCCATCCCCTTGAGACAATCCGTAATGTCTTTTCTCCCCATTGCTGACTCTTCTGATGTTTGTTTTTGAGTAAATCCCAGAGTTGTGTGTGTGTGTGAATGAAGGCTTCTCTCAAAGTTCTTCGTGTGTGTCTGTGTGTCTCAGTTCAGGACGCTGGGGATGGGTAGATGGGTGGGAGAAGAGAGTGTGTGTGTGTGTTGGTTGGGTGTGTGTGGGTTTTCCTCAAGGAGCACAGAGGCATTTGGTGAGAGGGAGGATGAGCAAGGCTGAGGCATCTGGTTTCCACGGGAAAATGGTTCACGTCGAATGGCGCCCTCTGCCGGAGTGTGTGGGTCAGTGCAGGCGCAGGTGGAGCAGGGGAGTGGAGGGTGGGGATGTTAATAGCTTTTCTGGATAATTCCTGGCAGCAGAAACAAGTCAGAGGTGAGGAAAGAAATGGGGGAGACGGAAGAATAGACATGAAAAATAATGGCTACAAATGACAACGGCAGGGGTTGTGGGCAAATGGGGGGGGGGGAGGATGGATGTGCTATAATCTGTACACCTCCTCTTCGTGTGTATTTTTACAGTCACTCCTTCATACAGAACTCTACAGGACAGGGATGATTAAGGTCTTATCTAAGGAATTATCTCTACATGTCTACACTGGAACATCTTCTCTAGGGCTGCTCCTGTGTTCCAACAGAGGCCACCATCCTGGGACTGTCCCTGGCACTGCCCGCTGGGCACTTAGAGTCACTAGAGTCGGGCTCGTGCCGTCGGACGTTAGGCGGGGGTCTGTGGGGTGGGCCAGGTGGGTGGGGCACCTGGCCGTTCTTCTCGTCTGAAAAAAGTTGTTTAATTACGTCAAAGAAGTTACTCAATGGGCTGCCTAGGTACACAGACGGGAAGAAGAAAAAAAAGGAAAAAACAGAGAAAGAAAGAGAGAGAACACAAACAAACAAATGAATAATGGGGTTCACGCAAGGAGAAGTGGCCACAGAATGAGGGAGAGGAGAGAAGAGAGAGGGGGAGAGGGCCAGATGGAGATGAAGAGCACTCAGAGGCACGTCTTCTGCCAAACAATGGCATTTTCATTACACACTAGGCCTACGTTCACGCGGTAGATCAAAGTGCTGCAAATCCAGTGTGGATCGACTTTTACGTCTGATTTGGGGCATTTTTATATGTGGTACTGATATCCGATCCGTATCCAATCTGTCAAAGCGACTCTGTCTGATCAGCCACATCTAAATTCATGTAACTTTTACACCAACCCGTGGATTTTTATGTTCATTCATTCATTCATTCATTATCTGTAACCCTTATCCAGTTCAGGGTCGCGGTGGGTCCAGAGCCTACCTGGAATCACTGGGCGCAAGGTGGGAACACACCCTGGAGGGGGCGCCAGTCCTTCACAGGGCAACACAGACACACTCACACCTACGGACACTTTTTGAGTCGCCAATCCACCTACCAACGTGTGTTTTGGACTGTGGGAGGAAACCGGAGCACCCGGAGGAAACCCACGCAGACACAGGGAGAACACACCAACTCCTCACAGACAGTCTCCCGGAGCGGGAATCGAACCCACAACCTCCAGGTCCCTGGAGCTGTGTGACTGCGACACTACCTGCTGCGCCACCGTGGAATATTTGGAAATGAAAAACCTGTGAAACTTCTTAATCCAGATTCATTTACTAGAAATTAAAACTCATAGAAATTGCTATTAACCCGTTTTAAAAAACAAACATGAAAAAATGTATTCCTTAGTATTCCTTCATCAGTTTTATATTGTTGATGTCAATATGAAGGCTCAAAGTGAAAGAAACATTCACACACCTGACTTTGGAATCAGTTATTTACACTAATCTTAACTTTGTTGTTCCACATAGAACTCATTTGGAAAAAAGAAAAGGGTGTTTTGGATGGAACTGACGGCCCTTTTCTTCTGGTCTGTGCGTCTGAAGCATTGTTCTTTTACACGAGGGTCAGTTTAGGAGTGTGACCTGTTCAGACAGATGTCAGATATAGACCACATTATATAGAACAGGTGTGAACAGGAAAACAAACATCTAAATCAGATTTGGGCCACTTTTACCTATGGTGTGAACACAGCTTAAAATAATATGCGTATTTAAGAATGCAGCTCAGACTCTTCTCAGATACTTCTGCCCTGAATGGGCATGAAAACTGAAGCTGAACATCGAAAGCTAAATGTTGGCCACTACCTATGGATGTCCTCTGGGTCAGTGATGGGACCTCCGGGGGGTTAACATAGGGCCAATATGGGCAGCCCACCTGAAAAAACATCTGTCTACATTAAACAGCCCACTGGGGGCCCGTGTTGGTTAAATATATTCAGACTTAGTGAGCAGCCTCTGTTTATCCCATACAGACACCCACTCATGTCCCAATAACAGCTTATATACCAACCGACACAGAGCCCATGACCATCCTGAACCCAGCTAACCCAAGTTCAACAAATGTGGGCCACACACAGGCGTAGCAGGCAGGAAAGCTTGTAGTAGGCCTCTAATCCATTCCTTATTGCGTATAATAGAAGTCTATGCGCAGTGAATAAACCTAAATACTAACTGTAGAGTGCAAACTCAGAACTGCAACTATTACTACTCTATAGTGCTTCAGAATATGACACAGAGACCGAAACCAAGTGTTCTCACTGCTTCCCATTCACACTTTCCGTTCCACATTAAATAATTCAGCAGTTTGACCACTTCTTTTTCCAAAGTCCTGCTCTACATTAAGATTCATTCAAACAGAACGTTTTCTCACTTAAATGTTTTCTCCTGGGGTTCCACATTCAACAGTTGCCACTCAAACTCACACTGACCTACCCCTGTGGGAGTGGGGAGGGGCTGAAAAGTGACTCCTCTGACTTTGGATTTATTAATGTATTTAATTTATTAATATATTTATGATTTTTAAAAATGTATTCTGCTGTTTAAACATTATTTAAGGCATTAACTGGAACACTGAATGTACTCCAAAATGTAGCATTACCGTCCAAACTGGTCTGACAGTGTAAACTGTGCGTCTCAGTTTTCTCTCTCAGCACGTTAGCAGGTGGATATTGTCTTTATCCAGGAGCTCTTTCCCTCCTCCAGAGCCTCAGAGGGAGTCTAAAGTCATCCTCCTAGAAATCAGCCTTCAACAACAACCACTCGCCTGCAGCCTCAGGCAATTTATACACGAACGAGAACAGCTCCACTAGTGTACCACCGGGATTAGGGCTAAACATACCACCAAACCAAACACACTCACACACACACACACACCAGCTGGTCCTGATTCTGTAGCTATTAAAAAGCTGTGAGATAATTCCTGTATGTGCTCTGGCTAAAAGTCTCTATAGTGCCTTCAATTAACATATAATTAACATAAAATTATTAATGATATTACCCTGCTATCTTTAACCAGCTGCAAAATCTAATATCTCTCTCTTTTCAGCGAAGGGCACCTGCATCAAAGCTGTAAAACACTTCAGTTTACTTCACATAAGCAAAAATGCACGTTAAATTTGATTTAATAGTAAACTACGACACAAGTGAAAACAAATCATGCACAAATCACTTCTTATTTCACATACACACGATAGAAAGCAGGTGGTCATAAACAGGCACTGTGTTATTATCTGAGTCTCAATCCTGTGCTTTAACAAGCTCTAGATAAACAGTGAGTTTTTACATGTGTGGTTTGTTATTATGCGCTAAATTATAGCATGCGCTGTTAAAGAGATGTGTTCCTTAAAGGGAAAGTGAAAGGCGCTGTGGATTTAAAGGAAAATTCCAAAGTTCTTGGAAGTTGTAAGCTTTTACACTGAGATTAAGATCAAAACTCCATCTTCTTGAAGTCTGTTTCAATATTCTCCGGTTTCTACCACTATGATCTCCACTCATTATTACTCAGAGAAACTAATGTGTACAAACTACGTACACATCTGCCCCGAGCATACAACCCGCTCAACTGTTTTAAGTGTAAACAGCTGATTTGATTCTACTCGGATTCACCAAATCTGACCAAATACATATTTACCCAGTAAACATTTAGCCGTTGATTCAACGTTGAAATAACGTTATGACTGCCGTCTAATCAACGTTTTCTTGAGGTTGAAAATGAAAGTTGAAAAGACGTCCAAACACAGACAATGAAAAGACGACTATTAGACGTATTTTGGACGTCCATTGACGTTATTAATTGGTCCCGAAATAAATTACTTGTTTAAAACGCATTTTGGACGTCCACTGACGTTATCGATTGGTCACCACTTAACTAACTTATTAAGCTGGATTTTGGACGTCCATTGACGTTCCAAATATGTCCTTGACGGACAGACTACTTTTAGACCTATTTTGAACGTCCAGGACGTTCCTTGTTTACTGGGAAATTTAATAAACACAGAGTATGTTTGGAATTTCCTTTTAAAGAGCTCAGTGGGGACACACTGTGTGAGGTCACAGAGATCTTACCGCATTTTGACTTTGAGATCTTTCCCTTTATTCCTGGGCACTGTGACTTGTCTGGATTTATGGGAGAGGGAGAACGACCACCATCTTTAGCAAAATATTATATCAGAACAGTTATGTTTATAGATCGTACAACAATAACAAAGAGTAAGGTAACAGCCGCCTGAACCTGTGGATGGCGCTGTTTTCTACCTGACTCATTACATTAGGTTAGATGTGGAAAGTGCTTCTTTGTGTGCAGTGTAATTAGAAACATAAGGAAAATGCCCAGTGTGAGGTACAGCTCTCTAACTGCGTTAAGCTTTAGAATACCTGCCATTACACACAGAGGAATAAGTGTATATTTATATGATCATTTTAGCTCTTAATCATCCAGAAGTGGAAGAAATGGGCTGTTGCTCTATGACATTATTCTGAACAGATGTTTTTAATATCTGCAGCTCATTAAGGATCATTGGTTTTCATTTTTACAACTGTTGATTAAAGAGGAGGAATCTCACTCCACTTCAATATACTTCTCAACACTAATGAAATCTCTGGAGATATCTGGAGTCTTGATTTGTATATGCAATATGCACACACACACACACACACACACACACACAGGTCAAACATTTGTTTGTGTGGCAGAGCAGCATCTACATCTCCTCTGAGCACACACCTGTATAAGCTCATATTATATTCTGCACACTCTGAGCTGCTCCACACTGAGGAGAGAGGAAGATTGCAGTGGCAGTGATGGGTGTGAGAGCATGTGTGTCACAGGGAGAGAGAGAGAGAGAGAGAGAGAACAGAGAGATGGGTGCAGCAGGTGTGACACATCTTGTGAGTGAAGATGGGAATACACTCCAGCCTGATGTTCCCAATCTCCCTGACATCACAGCAGCCCACCTGAGTCACACTGTTCCTGCTCTTCTGAGACCCCCACAGCAGTCGAATCTTGTTTTTACCTAATTGATTTGATAAAGGATTATTCAGCTCTGAGCTGGTGGTGCCCAATCTCAGCTCTGAGACCCCCAGGATCTGCAGAGGTTTGAGTTTTCTCTTCTCTAACGCTCCAACAGAGCTGAAGCAGGTGAGACCTACAGCCCGGGAATCCCATTCCCTTCACAACATTTGATGTGAACAATGTTAAAGGTCCGTGATGTACTCTACAGGACCAGACTTCCACTGCTCACACACTCAGCCATAACGGTATGATCACCTACTAGTTTCAACAAGCACGGTTCATTTTATCGGCTCCACTGACTGCACAGGAGCATTTCTCAGGGCTGCAGTGACAGTGATGTGGTGGTGGTGTGATAGCGTGTGTTGTGTTGGTATGAGTGGATCAGACACAACAATGCTGATACAGTTTTTAAAGCCCTCAGTGTCTGAGAAACGTCCACAAACCAAAAATATCCAGCTGACAAAAAAAAAAAAGCAGTGTTTAAAAACTCCAGCGGACCTGCTGTGTCTGATCCATTTTCACTAGTACAACACACACTAACACACCACCACGTCCATGTCAGTTTCACTGCAGCACTGAGAAACCATACCTGCTCTGTGGTGGTCCTCTGAGGATGTGAGTGGAACTAACAAGTATGCAGAGCAACAGATGGACTACAGTCCTGATTTTAGGACTACAAAGTGCTACTGAGTAATCAGTGGAGCTGAGAGAATGGACAGTGAGTGTAGATGTACAGGAGGATGTAACTATTCGTTCTGCCGATGTACAGCTGTGTTGTAGGGTCTGTTTTGGCTCAGTAGGGGGAGCTGTTATCAAGGAGGTGTGAAGCACAGGCTCGTAGCAGATGGTGTGTGAGTCAGAAGGAAAAAAGACATGCATAGAAGAGGGACAAAGGCACATCTCTTTCTTTTCTCCTTTCTTTTCCCCTTTTCCAGCTCAATCTTCTTCTCAAAGGAGAAGTAAGGGCAGCTCTTTGGGACCCTGTTTTTCTGGGCGGCATTTTTATTTCATAAACCCATCAAATGAAGCGAATATTTCTGTGTTATTGTCATTACCTTACAGCTTTACTGAGGATTATGGGAATAAAAAAGCTCCCATGAAAGATGCAGAGATCGTTACATTCACCCATATGCTATTCTCTGACTCCGTGTACATGCAGAGTCTGATCAATGCATGTTGGGGTGGGGGGTAATTGATGGTGGTGGAGCAGCATGGGCAGTGGTGCTGTCTCCCTCTCTGTGAGCGACGTGGGGGTCTCAGGAGTGGGTCTGTGGGGTGTGCGGGGGCGTGCTATGGAGCGGTGTATTGCCGAGGGAGAAGGGATGTACGTGCACACAGAGGATGGGAGGAGAGGAGTGCGTGAGGTGGGGGATTTTACTCACCGGCCAGCTGCTGGACCCCCGGCTGGTCGTGTGTGCTTAACAACTGCGTTTGGATCGTCTCTACCACTCGCTTGAAGCGCCGGCTTGGACCTGCAACCACATCAACTTTAAACCCCTTAAATTTCCGGCTTATTACCGACTCAGTTATTAATTTCTAGGACATTTTATAGCACCGTTAATGCTCTTATTAAGGTTTAATAAGCCGACAATTTATTAGCTGCATGTTTAAATATTAAATAGAGTGAAAAAAGAATGGCATTTGCTTGTTTACTTATTTATTTTTGCACATTTTACAAGCCCATTTTTATGCCTTAATTAACCCTTATTGCACCAATCGCTATTAGAGATTTTATATAGCTGTATAGGTCTATGTTAGCAGCTTACAGGAAATATAAACAACTAAATATTGAACATTAAAACAAACTGAACACTGTAAAGAGACCTTTAATTACTGCAATTTTCAGATCTTACCCTATTCAAAAAACTAATATCTTCTAGGCAAGTAAAAGTGCTCTGGAAAATTCTTATAATCACAGTAGTAAGTGCTTAATAACGCAGTAATATTTACCAACTAATAATTACCTACTCTTTTTATGTTAACTCTGTATCAGTGTGTCACATGTCCTTTTAAACTAAAGTATTATAGTTAATGCAAATACCAACTAATAACCCATTAATATTATCAACAACACAGTGTTTAAACTCCTGTAGGGTCCTAGTGTGTTCCTCAGTAACTACTAGGAATGATTCTAATAGTACCATAAAGCCAATAATGCAAATGGACCCATATACAATCCTCGATAACATAAAGGGTTAACCCAGTGATAAAATGTGCTTTCAGCTGGGCTGGTCTTTCTGAACCTGACTTATAGCACTGAGAACTGCAGCAACTGTAAGACCGTAAAGTATCCTGATCTTCCATTAGCGTCTCTCTGAGTACACAGCCCATGAGGTTAAATCACAACCCCTGCCTGTGGAGACACTCAAAAGTCATATTCGATATAATGTTTAAAAGAGAAACAATAATAATCCATTAGCTTGTGAAATAACGTGTTCGGAAGAGAACGGTCTGACTAATGGTGCTTCCTTTGTTTTTGGCTCTGCTTGTAATTGCCCGTGAGAGTGCGACAGAAACTTGATGTAATTTGCAGCGGTGATAATTAGAGTGTGGAGCTTATATTAACACACTTCCTGTTTCAGCACAGTGAGATGGAGAGCATGAGGCCTTTTAAAAAAGTACCCACTTCATCTCTCCTTCTCTCTGTGTATACACAGACCTCCTTATTTCACCTCGTCTCTAAACTCACTCATAGGTCTCTGTAGTATCTCTCTATTGCTCCTTCTTTTTCTTTGAAGGTCTGTTTTTCGTTTATTTCCCCAGTTTCTCCTTCCCTCCCTCCCGCTCTCCATCTCTCTCTAGGAGGGGTAAAATGGGAACTGTTCCAGTAAGGCGTCCTGTAGAGAAGTCATGTCTGAAACAGCAGGCTATGAATGACCTGCACTTTAAAGAAAGCGCTCCCTCCTCTTTTTGAGTTTAAAAAGCGGCAGGACCCTAGGAAGGGGTCTCCTGTGGAGGGTGGAAAAGGTGTTCAGCTTCTCAGAGGGAGACCATCACGTTATTCAAAGGCGTAGCATTGGTGATTGGATGAAGCTAGTGATACGTGGGGCCGGGGATGCGATGTGTACAGCGGTTGCTATGGTTACCTGATAGCAGGGTGAATGTGACGGAGTAGATGCCATTCTCCTTGGTGGCTGAGCTGCTCTCAGTGTAGGTGATGTCCACCTGGAACTTCACTGGCTTCTGGAAGACAGTGGGACCTGCTGTGGACTTGTACTCCGCTCGGAAACTTGTCTGAGAAATCACACTGTGACTGAGACTCGGAATCTGAAAGAGGAGAGGAGGGTAGAGAAGAGGAGAGGGGAGGGGAGGGAGGGGAGTGGTGGAGAGAAGAGGACAGGAGAGGAGAGGGGAGGAGAGGGGTGGGGAGGAGAGTGGAGGGGAGGGAAAGTGAGGAGAGAAGAGGAGAGGAGAGGAGAGGAGAGAAGAAAAGACAAAGGAAGGGAAGAGAAGAGAAGAGAAGAGAAGAGAAGAGGACAGTCTAGCTTTAGAAATACACCCTACAGACCCCAGTGCCAAACATACAACTTGAAAGCACCAAACCAAAAGAAATTGCATGTACCTGAAAAAAGCCATGCTTTCTATTGAGGAATGTTCCACACACCTGAGAGTGGAGAAAGCCTGCAGTAGACCCTGAAAAAGTGGCTTTCACAAGCTAACAAGCGCATCTCAACAGCAGCAGTCAGACCGGAGCTACATGGACATTTACTGCCACCTCCGCATCGAGAGCCTTTCACTGCAACAGCATCTATATGCTAATGATCAGTGCTCTTGGTTCATTTTCTATTGACCTCCAATGAATGCCTCGCTTGGGGAGGAAAAACTGAAAGCGCAGAGGCCTAGCATTTTACTGAATTGCGACATAAATCACGACCATGTTGGCAAAACGCTGAAACACTGAGTCTATCAACATGTTTGTTGTGATGGCCCAGGCCCTCAATCTGATAGCGCTTTGCTGGGAAAATTCAGCAGAGAGAGGATGCAGACAGCAGGGACAGAATGAGAGCAGAGCTGTGGTGAAAAAAAAGGCTTTGCTTACCGACAGAAAGGCTTGCACTATGTCAGCTTTGATGGAGCTCAGAGGCTTGTCCTTGATCACCACGAAGATCTGCTCCTCTTTCTCCAGGTTGATAAAGTTACCGAACCATGACTTTTTGGCAAGTCTGAAAGCAGAAAGCAAAACACAAATGTACATTCAGATTCACAGTGGGAGCCAGAGCTGGGTAGAGCAGTGGTGATAAGTGAGTATACTGTACACTGCAAGGGAGCCTACATCCCAGTTCATGCTGTACATTTACATTTAACTGACTCTTATGCAGAGCGAATTTTAAGGTAGGTGAGACTCACGTAGGTGTAGTGCGGTGTGTGTACCAGAGCAGGGAACTGAACGTTGGTCTTCTGCTTATGTGTCTGCAGCGTACCCGCTACACTACACCAACCACTATGACTAAACCTTAACGTCTTGTATGACCTAATAAAGCATTTTACCAGCCTACATAGCACTATGTAGTAATTTCACATAAGTGCACATACAGTATGTTGTAGTTACGCATTTGGTGCTTTAAGGTCCACAACATCTATCTCCATAGAAAAGCACTGCCAGTGTAGTGGCACGTTCTGGAGTAGCTACACATGAGCCTAGGGTCACCTTTCCCAAATACAAATGTTGGTGAGAGGGGTATAAAACCTCTCACCATTGGACTGTGGAGGTACAACAGATATTTTACACTCAAAAGGACATTTATCACATGTCAGATTAATGGATGGGAATAAACCCAAAGCGTTTAATAAACCCTAAGCATCCAAGCATTTAATGTTTATTTGCATATTTTGGTAATGAAAACGACTTACAAAATCATAGTTACTCTACAGGGGTTGGACAATGAAACTGAAACACCTGGTTTTAGACCACAATAATTTATTAGTATGGTGTAAGGCCCCCTTTTGCGGCCAATACAGCATCAGTTCGTCTTGGGAATGACATGTACAAGTCCTGCACAGTGGTCAGAGGGATTTTAAGCCATTCTTCTTGCAGGATAGTGGCCAGGTCACTACGTGATGCTGGTGGAGGAAAACGTTTCCTGACTCGCTCCTCCAAAACACCCCAAAGTGGCTCAATAATATTTAGATCTGGTGCCTGTGCAGGCCATGGGAGATGTTCAACTTCACTTTCATGTTCATCAAACCAATCTTTCACCAGTCTTGCTGTGTGTATTGGAGCATTGTCATCCTGATACACAGCACCGTTTGAACCATTGGATGCACATGGTCTTACTGGTGCAATGTGCAGTTAATGAAGATTGGCCACCAGGCTGCTCCAATTTAGCCATGAAACCTCCCACACTACAATGACAGGTGTTTCAGTTTCATTGTCCAACCCCTGTACGTTCACTATGGGAGATTATGTATGTATGCACAGGTAGTGCTATTTCACTAAATCCATGCGATTTCCCTGTAATGTTGGAGAACACTACCCAGGAGAACATTCTGTCATTACTAATCTTTTGGAACTTAGATTAAGTTTAGGATTAGGTTTAATGCTGTTAGGGTTATAGTTCAGGTTAATCTTATGGTAAGGGTTAACGACCTGGGAATAGGACTTTAGTTAAATATACACAAATTCACATTGAAAGCAGGCTGATCTAATAAAACTTCTCACTATCTGAATAAGAATTTGTCTTGTTCAGAGTTAGTGTGAGAAAAGGCATTAGACTAGTCCTTTTTCAAACAGCTAGCTTGCAGAAGAAAGCATTTTTTGAGACAGCGGCAGAGAGCAGAGTAGCAGAGATGATGCAGTTCTATCCGGCAGCTACAGTGGAAGCCTGATGCATTAGGGAAGACAAAAAAAAAACTAAGATAAAAAAGGAAAGAGTGTCGTCCTGCCGGAGATGAGGAGGTGCACAGCGGGAGAGAAAACTTTCTGACTGTTTCCTCGTGCGCTGTGTGTTTGGTAAGAAGAGTCATGGTGGGGGGCGAACAAGATCGAGCTTCCAATAAAGACAGAGAGAGCGAGAGAGAGAGTGCGAAAGAGGACAGAACGCTGTGCCAGACATTGCTCGCAATGATATTTAACCACGTTTACTGGCAGTGTGAAGCTGTGAGAATCAGGTTTAAAGTGCACAGAGGCTTTTTTCATCAATGGATGATTATTCCTGAAGATGAGTAATTTCTCCTTTACAAAACACGTCTGGAGACTGAGTGCTTTTTATGCTAGGTTTGGCACATTCCTGAAATGGAATAACTCACACTTGATAGCCATTCTGACTATAAATAAAGCAAATGAAGGGTGGTCTCTGTCATAACAGACTACTGTATGTTTTTCTTTTGTATGCGTATGTTTATGTAAAGTCACGTTCATAAAGACAGTTTGTTATATGTCTCAAAAATGACCCTGTCATTGATGTCCATTAGTACAATGCATTGATGGAGAGAGAGAGAGCGAGAGAGAGAGCGAGAGAGAGAGCGAGAGACAGAGAGAGAGAGAGAGAAAGAAAGAGAGAGAGAGAGAGAGAGAGAGAGAGAAAGAAAGAGAGAGACAGAGAGAGAGAGAGAGAGAGAGAAAGAAAGAGAGCATGAGAGAGAGAGAGAGAGAGAGAGAGAGAGAGAGAGAAAGAAAGAGAGAGAGAGAGCGAGAGAAAGAGAGAGAGACACTCACTCTGGGGAAGACTCTGGTGTGAGGCTGGACATCTCTTCTTGGGTAGGAACTGTAGAGAATAAAGCAATGACGTCTTACATATTCAGTCTATGCTACATTCATACTCTACATAATGGATCAATTGACAACTCAGTTACTTCTCTTTATCTGTGTACATATGAACGCTGTCAGACATCAGAGATTCATGCTGAGCTGTACATGTATGCCGTATTTTAGAGCCAAAGCAGGCTTGCTATCATTATTAATGCAAACTACTTTACACACAAATAGAACAGTAACCATGGCAGCAGACAAAAATGTCATTTCGGACAGTGTCATTGCCAAAGATAAGCCTGTTGATGGTCCATTCTCTTATTACTGTACAACAAGTGCCTGAGCCTCGCAAAACATCCTGATCCAGAGCTGCCGTTAAACTAAAACCCCAGTGTGAGCACTTGCGCTCTTGTATAAAGAGGATCATTCCGCTAATTTTATAAACCTACATTCATTTCATGTCTCATAAGCCCCAGCTTTGTGAAATGAAATGGGCTTCTAGCATGTGATTATTAAAGGAATACTTTTAGGAAGAAGCAAATTTACACAATTTGACCCTTTCTCCAAAAGTAACTGATCAACCAAGACGAGTTTTCTTCTTTGGTTTTACACTGGACCCAAGAGGCTAATGTAGTCATGGAAGCGTATATTTTGCTAATTAGCATATTTCAAAAACTATGTGCTTGTCTTAAACCGGTTTGAGTTTTAAAGTACCCTCAAACAGACTTTGACAGTATAGAAAACTGTTTGTTTTTTCAACAACATGCTTGCGTTCCAAAGCTAATAACCATACAGCGTCAATACTGAGGTCTGAATATGTAGAGAAGTGAGTCGTAATGTATCAAATCATTAAAGATTTCTTAACTCAGTGTGGTTTGAAGCAATGATGAATTTACTAAGCAGTCTACCCAGTGTTTACTGGGAGATAAGCTTGATTTACTTGCAAGCTACATTAGCCTCGTAGCCTCATGCACTTTCACTGAAGTCATGTCTGTATTAGGAACTATTGGTCTATGGATTCTCTATGAGAAATAGAGGCGATAAACAAATAGATCCTAGGACTCTTCATTAAAATAACTGAACTCAAGCTTACTCCAACTTAAATAACACACTGAGCAAAGATATGTTAATAGCAGTGTTTTTTGGCAGGGGCATGGGGGAGCTTTCGGTTGTTTACATGTTATTTTAGGGGGAAATGTTGCTTTGGGCTTGGTGCATATTGAGACATGGTGTTTTTTGAGGGTTCACCCATTCAAAGATGGGGGTCTTTGCATCTTATTACACAGCAAGCCCAAATTCCTGTTCCTTCCCTTGCTTCCTTTTCTCTGTGCCCTTCCTAGGGTTCAGTAAAGGTTGCTCAAAAGGCGGCAAGTGCTCAGTCACACTACCCTGCCTCCAGTTATTCATTTAGATGACATAATAATAAAGATACACTGACTTTCAGAAGACGAATTTCACACAGTAATCCCAGTTTACATCACGACATGAAAGGAGTGATACTCACTACTTTTCATTTTCTCATAGAGAAGTCTGCTTAGACCTTGAATCGTAATATGGGTGTGGTGCTGATTAAGAATGACTACACTATGTTTGTAATCAATTACATTGGTCTATGACAACACTCTGATGTTTCTGACCTTGCAGTTTCCTGCGGTGGAAGCGCGGTGAGCCCAGGAAGCTGTTCTTGATGGAGTTGAGTCGTGTCCTCCAGGGCATGCCTCCGATAGAGGGGCTGGGTGGAGGCGTTGGGGTCGGGGTGCCCGCCGGGCTGTCCTTGGGGGTGTGGACTGGCGTCCCTTTGGGGGTGGGGATAGGGCTGCCCCTGGGGGAGGGGTGGGGGGTCACCTGTATGATGGGGATAGATTTGGTGCTGTGGTCAGAGCCGGGTACAGGGTGGAAATGGTGTAGGCGGATGGGCGTGAGAGGCGTGACTGGTCTGAAGGGCACTGAGAGCTGAGAGTGAGCTATGAAGGTGGTGGGAGCTGCACGGCGCACTAGGGGACTTCCAGGGATAATGGGTGGCTGTGGCTTGGATGGGCTGGAGGGTTCTGAACGTGCGGCTGAAATAGGCGGGGGGTCGGTTTCTGGTAATGGGTTAGACTTAGTGGCGTGTAAGGGCTTATCTGAAACTTTAGGCTTGGCTGGAAGAGTCTGGGTTTTAGGGAAAGGACCTGGGAGTGACTCAGAGGCTGAGTTTGGGGACAGGGAGTTTGGCGTTGGCGTGTGAATCTCAATTTGTTTGGCGTGAGGCTGGTCAGGGGAATTGACGGGACTAGTGTTGGGCGATAAGGTAAATTCAGCCGCCTGGGGTGGTACACAGAACTTTCGGGATGGCTATTTGTGAGGGGAAGGGATGGCATTGACCAGAACATAGCAACAAATACACATGCACAAAGGAACGGCAGAAGGAGCGGATTTACAGCCACGAATCAACACAAGAACGAGGCCACAATCAAGGGCAAAGACAATGGAGCAATCACAAGCCGATCAGAAAACAAGAAGCCAAGGTAATGCAGAAAGAAAAGAAAGAAAAACAACAAACATGCAGTTAGCCAAGACAGGCAGAATCAGGAGCAGTGACAGAACATCCATGGAACAAAGTGAAAGAACAGAAGCGTTTAGGCTTGAAGGCATTCAAAGGAAGCAGCAGATGGTGAAAAAGAAGGTCAAAAGTGCTGGTCATCGTCATGAAGGTGAGAAGCTGTGGAAAGGTCATGGGCCAGGCAAGAGTGGAGCAGAGTTTATACACGGTGACGCTCGTGCTGAGGTGTGTGTGTGTGTGTGAGTGTGTGTCCTTGCACTGAGAGCAGTGTCACATTTGCATCCTCACCACAGCCCTTTAGAAGTTATGTAATCTGCAGTGTCTGCAGTCTGGCTCTGGAGCCAAAAATACCCTAATAGTGAGGCACCAAGCTGTAAAGTGATTTACTTCATGAGCTCACCCAAGCAAGTGAGACGATGAACTTTTGACACCAAGAATTCTCTATTTTTGACTTTGCAGGAGCACGATGCGTAAACCAGAGTAAGAGGAAGCCTTTTAGACACTGTGGTTGTTAAAAGTGAGAGGTAAAGTTTGAAGATACTGAAAATCTGCATATTTATATTATCAAAGTGAGGGATTATCTATCTATATTTTTTTCAATATCCTTTGTGATTGGTGTAGTTGCAAACAGCACAGACTACCTCACAGAAAATCAGGGTTTCCTCTGGGTTAAGCACACCACGCCACATTAAAACATGTCTTTGGCCAACCCTCCTAAACACTACATGCCTACTTCTGTAATACGATTCGTAGATTTGCATTTTGCTGTGAATTAAAACATCTGTCTAATGTCATAAAAGTAAATGTAAATTTGAGCACAGAAGGTTGGAGAAGGATGAATTAAACCTTTAATACATTAAGCTACAAAAATGTATTGCCTTCCTCTAGAATTTAAACACCCCCCCGATCCAGGGGCACTATTCTGTGATTTTGCACAGAGGCTTTCCCGCTTGTCTTTTTCAGTGTATAAAGACACAAAAAGCAGAGTTTTTAGACTGGATTTCCAAAATCAATTTCTCTTTCAAATCAGCCCTGGTTTCTGTGTCACACCGAGCTTTGGGCAAAGGCTGCTGTAATCTGGGAGTGTTCGGAAACGAGTCAGCCAGAAAAGTTTAGCCACCAGCTCCTCTGCTAATCAGAGTGCAAGCTGGATTTTCCACAGTCTTCTCTGAGCTGGATTTCCACTGGGCTCAGGACAGAACAGTGGAAGGCTTAAAGGAGCATATTTTTACGAAATGAGAGCAGAGCTCCACATGCACACACTCTTTCTCCTTTATAAACTTTACATCTTACCACCGTGATAAAGCTTAAACGGCCCTCAACAAACATAATCACATTTCAGACAGAAACACAATACCACGGTGTTAAACAGAGACTTCACCTCAGTGCCCGGCTTCTGTGTAACAACATCCACTTTCACAAAGGCTGTGGTATAAGTGTCCACTAATGTATAATTTGGATGGGATTAGTTTTACATGAGGAGGTGTGTTAATGTGATTAATGGCAGGGTGTCTGTGTTATTATAGCCCTGTCTAAATCAGTCATTTCATTAACTTTTAATGGACTGTACAGCCTGGCATTGGAAGATTACCCCATCTTTAAGCGTTTTGTTTTCTTAGGTGCATTGGTGAATTTGATCAGAAATAAATTATAAAAACTGCATAATGCACCTTTTGACTGAACTAAAGCTAAATCATTAGGTCTATTTAATATAAAAACTGTTCCAAATTAAACATCAATAGAAATATTTAGCAACTGAGCTTAAATGAACGTATTCATTAATAACTGGACTGAAAAAAAAAGCTTCAGTTAATAAGTAATACAACAAACAGCATTTAACAAAGCAGGCAATTCCAGGCTACTGCTGCTGTAGGTAGTGAATACTTTGTTTCTTCTAGACCTAAATCAGACCGCCCTAATGTGCTGAACATGAAAACACTGTTTATGCAGACCCAGTTTCGTGTAACAACAATGCCACACTGTTATTTATATGGCTATATTTTATCCTGTGTAAAGTGCATCCCTTTTATGGTAATTTATATGTAACCTATATTAGAATACATACAAATGAACGCATAAACATTACGCTGGGTTATTGTGTGTGCATGTTAGATTAATAATATTCAAACTTCTCTGAAGAAAACCCGTTATTTATATTCCCCGTCCAGCACCTGACTTAGGAAAGCAGTTCTTTATTAAATCAGGGGATGCTCATGGAATTAAACAATGACCAG